>NC_088247.1:6559463-7997963 GCF_036013445.1 Caloenas nicobarica | reverse complement strand
ATTTGGAAACAACACAACCAACTTGAATGGGTGATCAAAACCCCCCCTTGTTAACTGTAATTTAAAAAAGGAGGCTTCTCACTTCTGGAGAAGGGGTGAGCACAGCATTGCACTCCTCAGAAAAAAAGAGTGGCTGTTTTCAGGAATAGAAAGTTAGTGTTCAGCCACAAAAGTTTGTACACTTTGAAGTTTTCTGGAAAGGTTAACTTTATTGTGTATTTTGCCTATGTATATACAAGACTTGACAAGTAATAATCCATTCAGTATATTCAAAGTAAATAATACTTTTCTCAGTAATTCCTAGACTACAAAAACTGCCACTATTTTTTAAGCTCTTCACTCACTTCTTTCCAAATTTTCTCCTCTATTTTTGAAGTATCATATTCTCGCATCATATCAAACTCTAGCCATGGTTGGCTCCACTTCTGTGCTTTTCTCATTTTTTCTTCAGGTAACTCAAATTTTATTCCTTTTATATTGTATTTTGGCCTTTCCCACCGTTTTGACCATGGTTTAGGTTTCATTCGTACCTGCAGCTAGGGTGAAAGATAAAAAAGAAAAATTAAAAGGTATTAAGTAATCAGAATCTTGTGAACTTAGCAAAAGGTGAGACAACTGCTGCTTTAACAAAAGGAAAGAGAAAACAAACCAATTTGTCAGTATGTTAAGGAGCTACTACTTTACACTGTTAAGAGAAAAGGAATTTTTTGTGTCCACATGACTGTTGTCATAGTATCTTGCAAAACTTTTAAGAGTCTTGATTTATTACACAGTCCTTAAATTGACACATAAAGTGAAGTCATCCTCTGTAGTTCTATTCTGTTCCTTATTAAGGAAAAATAAAAGTAGCATCACAAGGAAAGGGAGGAATGATCACTGTAAATTACTGAGCTACTAGACAACACTCCTTGACAGGGTCTGCTGGTTTCCAGATGTTCTCTGAGACACAGATTTTCAGTGACTTCCAATATTACCCTCATTTCTGACACCTCTATCACTCCCAGATCAGTAACAACGTGAACATTTACATAGAAAAGCTTTCCTCTCTGCACAGTGTCATATAGAGGCATGCGGAGGCCACTACTGCTTGCATGCCTTCTAAATTAACTACCAAGGATCGTAGATGTTTACAATTTCAGCATTCTTTCACTACAAAAATAAAGACTTGCCTTATTTTGTATGCTTTTGTCACCCTGGTAACTAATGTAGCGAAGAGCCGTTTAGTGGCCTCCCAGGATATCAGTCAGACACAGAAGTTTACCTAAATGATCCCCTGCTTTTGAAACATACAGCTCCTACCTTGTTTACAGGAACTTCTTCATGGTCTAAATGAGACACGGGTTTCATATTCATATCAAAAGTACTATATTGAGGGAGGGCATCTCGCAGGTACATCAGGTTGTCATCCAGCCTCTTTTCCAGCTTCAGAACCTCGATCGCCTGGATTCGAGGACTGTACAGTTCATAACATATTTCAACACCTTAAGAGACAGGAAGTCTGGTTTAACGAATGGAATTCACCAGAAATACTAACACCAAATTCCTTCAGTGTCATACATTCCTGTATTATTCAGGAACTGCTTTTCACTTAGACAAAGAACTACCAGTGCTGTCTGCATGTGTGAGTGTACACATGCGTTGTGTCTGCACAGGAAAATGCAGATTTATTTTGGAAGTTAAACCTTGGATAACAAAACGCCTTAAGAAACATTGACTGGCTTAAATTTAAGGAAGAGAGCTTAGTTTTTAAACTTTACTCCCTTTTGGTTACAATGGCTGTTACTTTCTATTTCATTGTATGTGTAATGTATATAAAGAGACACCCACCCCTTTCATACTTGCTCTCAGAACACCAGTATTTACACCTCTCCCCATTCTGTCATAAAACAGAATATGAACCTATTACAAAACTCTGTTCATCTGCTGCATGTTAAACAGTTCATGCATATGGCCCCAGTTATGCAAACACCCAACCCTCAAACCAGGCTAATATAATATTTACATGACTGGCAACAGGCTGCCCAGGCTCAAATATAAGCACCACCACAGCAGATCACATTCAGTCTCCTCAGAATACAGATCTAAAAATCACTAAGTATATAGACAAAAAATTACTAAGCAGTTCCATGTATGATGCAAGGGCTGGAACAGCTCTGCTGTGAGGACAGGCTGAGAGAGTTGGGGTTGTTCAGCCTGGAGAAGGCTCCAGGGAGACCTTATTGTGGTATTTCAGTGCTTAAAAGGGGCCAATAAGAAAGATGGGGACAGACTTTTTATCAGGTCCTGTTGTGATAGGACAAGGGGTGATGTTTTTAAACTAAAAGAGGGGAGATTCAGGCCAGACATGAGGAAGAAATTTTTTACACTGAGGGTGATGAAACACTGGCCAGGTTGCCCAGAGAGGTGGTGGATGCCCCAATCCTGGAGACATCCCAGGCCAGGCTGGACGGGGCTCTGAGCAACCTGATCTGGGTGAAGATGTCCCTGCTCATGGCAGGGGTTGGACTGGATGAGCTTTGAAGGTCCCTTCCAACCCAAACTATTCTATGCTTCTCTACAGTTTTGAATCTGCAGCATCCCCTAGTAGGCAGACTCACTATTTCACTTTATTGTCATCCTCTCCACAGACTAAATTTCTACACCAGATATTCCTTCACATAAAACTTCAACATTTTTTGCGTAACGTTTCCAGCATAATTAGCACAGTTAAAAACCCACCTTGGTCTTCTATAACATTCCGAAGGACAAAGGTAGCACCGAGTCCTTTTCCACCTCTTTGAATGCAGATGCCTACAAACCGGTTGGTTTTGTTGTTGGCGTACGGATCTGCAGTAGTAACAGCGAGTATACTGCCTGCCAAAAAATTAAATTAAAATAGACTGTTCAAGTAAACACATACCAAAATGTGGGGAAAGAGTCACAAAGTGCACACATTTGGTACATTTTGAATATGTTTTATTTTCCATGAAAGCTGCCAGGGACAGAATCAACTTCTAACACACCCTGAATTAATATATGCTAAAGTGATTCTGCAGGCTAACTATGAGGCTTCCTCAGCTTTACACCTCCGTCTTTCATTTTTTACTCTTCGTTATCCAAATTGAATACAAATAATCTAATGTATTTTCCTTTCTTGAGCTTTACTGGAAATCATATGCTAAAGCGCCAGGATTGAAAAAAAACACATAAGAAACACATTAGTATTATACTTTTAATGGGAACTGGATGTAAATATGAAATTAAAATATAAAGTAGTAGGTATAGGAATACAGACTGGTTGAACTAACATACCTGACACTGTGATGTTCTATATGATATTCTGCAATACACAACTACACTTTTACCATCCCACCAGACAAGAAATATTGATGAAATTATGAACGTTCTAGCGCTGTTACTGACCAACATAGAACTCTGGGATGTTGAAGACTTTCCGTCTCTGTATCATATCCTTTCTTTCTAGAAATAATTTAAGAGGATCTATTCTGCCTCTGGGCGGTATAAATTCAGGGCTCAAGAACCTAGAAGAAAATCCAAACTTTTGTTAAGTGTAAAACAAAAGCATTTTGCAACTCCATTTCATGAATAACACAGTTGATCTCAAGGTCTAAGTCAAAGACGCAGGTGTCCCTGTTGCCTTGTGGCACACTGAAGAGATGCACTCCTTTAACAGATAAAAACCTCACACATCAACCCCGAATTTGCCAATCTTTACTGGTACACCTTTTTTCCCCCATTTCACTGCTTTCAAGAACTCTAGAATACAGCATTTTAAGTTTTTTTTTTTTTTTTTTTTTTTAAAGCATATTTCACCAAAAATTATTTTTGCTAGAACTTTGCAAACACTTTTTAGGGAGTAACGCCTTGGAGCTTTAAGAAGGCACTCACACAATCACCTGCCTATCAAGTTCTCTATTAAGTTCCTGTTACATTAGGCCTAGTCTTGTTACATAAGGCCTAGTCGGGTTTCTAAACAACTTTTGTTTCTTTTACCAGCCGGCAGACCCAAACACAAGCCCCCTGTGAGAAGCACCAGCCCCTGTACCCACCTTTTCTCCTCCCTCTGCTTCTGCTTGTCAATAATGACAGGCTTTGGAGGCGGCTGAAATTTTGCCGGCTTTCCATCGCTGCTCATTCGACACCCCGAGAAAGAAAGACATCCTGTAGAAAAAAATAAAATAATTTAAAACCCGCCGTGTTTCCAAGCCGAGCGGCCCCCAGCAGTGGCGCGGTCCCAGATCCCAGTCCCGCAAAGCACCGAGGACACCCCCACACCCTCCCCGGGCAAACACGGGGCGCGCTGAGGGACCGCGGGCAGCCGCTCTCCGCCGCGGGCAGGAGGAGGGCGGCGGGCAGCGGGAGATGAGGGGTCACGGTTGGTGCTCACTGCCGGGCCGGGCGGCGAGGCCCAGCGCCCCCGCGTTCCGCGGCCACAGCCTCCCGCAGGCGACTGCCATGGCGACTGCGGCCGCTTCCGGCCTCTCGGCGCCTGCGCAGAGCGCGGCTACGGCGAGCGCGGCGGGACAAAGTGGCCCCGAGCGCGGAGCGGGGCTGTGGCTGGGGGCGCTTCCCTCCCGTGGCTGCAAAAGGGAGGCGCTGAGCTCGCCTTGGCTCCTGTGCGGCTTTCCCGCACCTAAGGAAAGGGCGCAGGGCTCCTGCGGCTGCTGCCTCCCAGGGTAGCCGCTTGGGTCCTTCAGTCAGGCATCTCTTCAAGGGTGGGAGGAGACAAAGTGGCTCTTTTCACCACCATTCCCTCAAGGAGATTTTGGGTGGGGGAGAAGGACCCAAAAGGAGGATCAGAGAGCGCTCCCGTCCCTAAAGCAGACATGGAAGGGGAGAGGGGCAGGTGCTGTGGCACTGGGTTGCGAAGCTGGAGCTTCCAGTGTGTTGCTGGGCTTGGGAATACAGTGTAGGCTGTCTTGTAGTGGGGGGATCCATCACAGGTTATTGACGCTGGCTTTGCTGCACAAAAGTGGTTGTGTGGTTTCCAGAAACACACTCCTGGGCGCTTTCATGATAGCCTCAGCTAATGATTTTTTATGAGCCTCTGTCCGTAGCTCGGGTAACCTGCAGTCCCAGTGATTTCAGAGAATCGCAGAATCATTCTGGTTGGAAGAGACCCTCTAGATCATCGAGTCCAACTCAAGCTAACTCTGGCACTAAACCATGTTCCTAAGAACCCCGTCTATGCGCCTTTTAAACCCCTCCAGGGATGGTGACTCCACCACTGCCCTGGGCAGCCTGTTCCAATGCCCGACAACCCTTTTGTGGCAGATGCACTCGACCTCCCCTCAGCCAAACCAGCAGCAGTTTGGTCCAGACTCCACAGGAGGGAAGGGCCTGAGCCATAGCCAGGCCAAGAACTCCTTCCAGGAGACCCACAAGGAAGCAGAACGGCGCACCGAACGCTGGTAACTTGTGGGCGCAGTGAGTCTCGTGCAGACTTTTCCTACTGTATGCAATTTGACTACGAGTCAACCACTTCATTCTATAAATATGACAGCCAGGATGAGCCCACTTTGAGCTCTCCGTGCTAAATAAGTGAGCTGTATGGCAATGGTTTTACTACTCATAGGTCAGTGGATGAACCCAATTTAAGTTCAATATTAGTCATTAAGCTTAAGTAGATGCATACTGATTGTAATGGATTATTTAGAAATATAAGGTTGTATGATTTTTAATATACTCTTTGATTCATTTTACTTGGTAGACTAGATTTGCTAAAATTTTAGCAAGGGCAACTGCAGACTACACTAAACGCTTGCAAGATAAAATCCAGCTTGCATTTTGTCGGGAAGGATGGAACTGACTGGGAAAAAACGACCCAAGGCTAATGCAGAGACATTATAGACATCTGCAAAGTGGGGCCTATTTTGCACTTCGCTGAGAAGAAAGGATTTCTCCAGACAAAATGGCACCTTCGAGGATATGGACCAAAAACAATGTTTACAACCGAACAAAACAAAGGCCCATGTGGAATCAGAGAAAAAAGGTACAATGGGGAGCAAAAGAACCTGGTGGTGAAATATTGCTATTGGACTAAATCGTGATGTGAATGGTCTGTAAAGATGTAAAAGTTTGTAGTTTTCTATGCTTGGGCGGACCTCTGTGCAGGTACCCAGCTTGAGCCAGCCCTTCTGCTATTCTACTCCATTAAATTTTTTATTTTCTGAGAATTTTGTTTCCTGAGAGTCTGTTTTGCATGTGGTTAAGGGCCTCGCCTGAAAGTTTGCCACTGGAGCTTTAAAAATAGGCTCCAGAGTGAACGGTTATCAGGGAGAGAAGAATCCTGAATGTTTGCACCGCTATGGATATGGCCTCGCCTGAGAGTTTGCCTCCGGAGCTCCAAGACACAGCCCCTGGAGTGAACGGTTATCAGGGAGGGAAGATGCCTGGAAGTTTGCTTCGTGAAAGGATACAGGCACCTGGAGAGAAGGTCAGCAGCATTCAGCTTGGCATATTTCTCCCATGCAGTAAATAATAGAGTGAACCTGTCACTGAACTCTTTTTAAGTCACGCTTCTTTTTAAGCAATCTAAACATCGTTCTGCAGCAAGAAGAACCCTAAAATTACTCCCCCGCAACACCTTTCCATGAAGAAATTTTTCTTAATATCTAATCTGAACCTTCTCTGGCACAACTTGAGGCCATTTCCTCTCATCCCATCACTTGCTACTTGGGAGAAGAGACCAACCCCCTCCATGCTCCAACCTCCTTTCAGGCAGTTGCAGACAGCGATCAGGTCTCCCCTCAGCCTCCTGTTCTCCAGGCTGAACAGCCCCAGGTCCCTCAGCCGCTTCTCATCACACTTGTGCTTCAGACCCCTCACCAGCTTCATTGCCCTTCTCTGAATTCGCTCCAGCACTTCAGTGTCTGTCTTATGATGAGGGGCCCAAAACTGACCCCAGGATCTGAGGTGCGGCCTCACCAGCGCCCAGCACAGTGGCGCAATCACTTCTCTGGTCCTGCTGGCCGCACTATTCCTGATACAAGCCAGGATGCTGTTGGCCTCTTTGGCCACCTGGGCACACTGCTGGCTCATGTTCAGCCAGTTGTTGACCAACACCCCCAGCTCCTTTTCTGTCAGGCAGCTTTCTAGGCTTGCCTTTTCACCATGGTTAGTTCAGAAATTATTACATACATTGGTATTGTTGAGCTACTTTTACCATGTTTATTTGTCAGATTTCCTCAGGTGTCAGTAACAGCCTGGATTCAATTAGCAGCTACACAGGCAGGAGAGAGTCAATGCTTGAATTCAGAGTGCGGACCTATTAAATAACACCCCACTATTTAAACTTCGCAGAGATTCACTTCAAAATGTGCCTGACCTCATCAACTGATTAGATCAATCATGTTATCTGTGATGTTCCCCCAGCCCCTTTTATTGGTAGCAGCTGACTTTGTAGGCCTGCCCGAGCCCCCACATTAACGAGAGTTATCTTCTAGTTTGGGATCAGCTGTTTGGTTTCTTAACTGTGCTTTAGAAGATGATAGGGTGTGCAGAAGACAAGTCGCAGTGTTTCTCGATAATCTGCGGATCTGACACAGGAGCGAGTTAATAATCAGGACAAGATAGGACAGAAGAGGGCACTCTAATCCTTAAAATACAAAAAAAAGTTTCCACCAACACTGAGCACACCACTTGAAGCAAAGATTGCTTCTCAAGATTATTCTTTTTTTTTTTTTTTTTTTTTGAGTTGTTGTTACCACCTAAGCAGTATTAAAAAGGAACTCAGCTTGAGCTTCTTTACTGATCAGGTCAGATAGAGTAGAGGAAGAACTGCTTTCCTACTTTTCTATATAACAAAAGCTATGAAAATGTGGATCACTTTACAGTCCCACAAGTTAATAATTTCTGTAAAAAGCTTCTTGGAGTAGGATTAAATTCATAAATGTATCACTGTCCTCTGGTGATCTAGCAAAGATTAAACAGACTTTGAGACTTCTCTGGATTAATTCTGTTTGAGTTGACCATATTTCTAGTTCTCCCTGTCAGGTCCTGGGGAAGCTCGCTTATGGTTCCTTACTACTACCATAAAAAATTTATCTGTGACTGCTTGCTCAGCTTGAGTTACAGCCCCCTATTACTAAGTGTGTGTCTTCCTCTCAGGATGTCATGGTCAAGTCACTCTTTAAGTTCTTTTTATTAGAAGTTTTGGCTGAATCTACCGTGGAGGAGCAGGGATGTCCCACACAGCACACTGTAGATGTTTCCACAGTGCCTGGGCAGTTGTGGCTCAATCTGGGGTTGCTGTGCCCTGCAGGTCTTTTTTGTTCACACCAAGATGCACTGCAGTTCTCTGCCTGAGCATCTGAGTTTCCTTGGGAAGGAAACCTAGACAGGTAGAAAATAGTGCTTAGCCCGATCTCCTCTCATTCATGGAAGGAGAATGGGGCCAAGGTCTTCCATTAAATGTCATCCTTTATGTTACTTTATCTTCCAGAAACTCGATACCCTTCTTGAACTGTTTGTTTCAAAACTGAACATGGCAGTTCAGTGGTGGTAACAGTTGTCCCAAATACAGAGATAATGATAGGTCAGTCTTCAGCTGTGTTTATATCAGTACTGAGGTAGCCCTTTTGGCTGCAATGTTCTGTTGAGAGGTTGGGTTCAGTCAGTTATCCATCTGGACATGATCTCACCTTCAGCCTCTTTCAAAGTCAAATATCTTTTGGCAAGGGCATTTCAATGACCTGTCTTCCTCCCCTGATGTTTGTGTCATTGCAGATGTATCAATAAAGATGATGTCTTCTCTTTCAGATCTTCAGTATAACTGATCCCTCTTGGACCTACGTAGAAACACAATTCCTTGCTAAAGACTTCACTGAATGGTGATTGTGTTCATCAGAGGAAAAAGGGCAGATGTTTAGGGACTATCGCGGAATGAAGGAGACCTGCCTTGTGTTTTGCTCCACTCTTTCTTCGTGACTTTGAGCCGTTCATTTTTGTTCTCTGTGCGTTAGCTCATATTTTACAGTGAGGGTGGTAGAATACTGGTTGACCAGAGAGGTGGTGGATGCCCCATCCCTGCAGACATCCCAGGCCAGGCTGGACGGGGCACTGAGCAACCTGACCTGGGTGAAGATGTCCCTGCTCATGGCAGGGGTGGCACTGGATGAGCTTTGAAGGTCCTTTCCAACCCAAACTATTCTATGATTCTATGATCTTTGTTGTAGACATGAAAGCCTGAAAAACTGACCTTCTCAGATTGTATGCTGCTTTTGGCCAGAAAGTGAAGGGTGTATATATTTCTGATGTGGAGATGTTAGACAGGCCATACCAGTGTTGTCTCAGAAGGAGTTCAGAGACAGCTACTTGAGGTCTAGGACACATCTGTGTTTATGTGACACTGAATGTGACTTGAGAAACCCCAAAACCTGTTGCAAGCATTGGGGCAGAGCTCTTACTCGGAGTTATATGAACACAGCAGGCTGCTTCCTGGCTCAAGCTGACCTGCCTGCCTGCCTGCATCTAGCCCACGCTGTCTGGATTTTAACCTACTCATGTTCCCATGAGGCCAGGGACGTGGTGCATCTGTCCCAGCATACTTGTATGCATCATTCTCTGCAGCACTGGGATGAAGGCTGTCAAAAATCACCTTCTGAAACGGACCTCATTGCAGTCTGAAATTCCAGAGATTTCTTCTGAACACCTGAGGCCACGTTGCAGCAGCCCCAACACAGCTGTCTGTGGAGTGTCAGAGGGTGTGAAGAAGGGAGTGAATTTTCATGTTTCCTGAGGGAACTTGGGTGTCTTTTTAGAGGAAACACAGCAAAAAGTGATAACACCTGCTGTTATTGTTATTATGTCTTCAAACAGGAAGAGGTGTCTACAGGGGGCTGAGCTGCTCTGGAGATGTGCTCTGTTGTGCATTCAGGGTTGAGAAGAGGCAATTTGATCTCCCTAGATTCCAAAAGAAGTGAGGCTGGCTCATGGAGGGTCTTTCCCACCTCATCCTCGCTGTGTGTCCAGAAAACACCCGTGGTCATCTCCTTCATGTATGGGAACGAGCACTGGCTCAATACAGACCTCAGGGCTTGGCACAGTTTGGTTTCAGGTAGATTTGAAAGTGGAAATATTGCATTTGATAATTCATTTTAAAAACCTTATTTTGGTATTTGTTACCTCAGGAGTGAAACTCCTTCCCCTGACATTTATGGAACGGTGTGGCACAAATGCATCACTCATCCTCTCATCTGTGTTTCGTTGGTTTGTACAATTGTAACACCAGCTACAGAGCCTAGAAATGATCCCTGCTCACTGAGGAGTCACCCAAATGTCAGAGTGGGAGGAAGAAAGGTTAAAGGGTGAATCCCCGCAAGCATTCAATATGCCCTTATGGCTAGGAGATGCTGGGCTGATATCTGGTACTTCTGAGTGTCTCCTGATCTGCTTTTCCAGAAGAGAAATGGAGGCCCAAGGAAGCCAACTGGAAGGACGAGGACAGACTCCACAGTGTGGAGTAGCTCCACTGGTCCATGGCTTGTGTGGTGCCAACTTCCCGAGAAAAGCAGCCCAGAGTCTGCTTTTGTCCTAGCTAAATTGTCAAGCATTGGAACAGGCTGCCCAGGGAAGTGGTGGAGTCACCATCCCTGGAGGTTTTTAAAAGATGTGTAGATGTGGCACTTAGGGACATGGTTTAGTGCCAGAGTTAGGTTATGGTTGGACTTGATGACCTAGAGGGCCTTTTCCAACCAAAATGATTCTGTGATTCTAAATCCTGCTGTAGCCTTAGCAGTGGCTGGTGGAGCAGCCATAGCTCCCTGCAGACTGAGGCGACATGTGCATCACATAGTCCAAGGGTATTTGAGTCCTTCAGGCTCTCCTGCAAAACTGTGTCAGCACGGGCACAAGGCAATGCACGCATTCCTCTCCGTCCTGTTTATCCTGGATATCAAACCAGCACTATAAGCTACCCTAGAAAGCTTTGAGTATAGTGGATTTTAATAGAATATTTAAACAATCTGATGACAGCTCTAGTCTTTCTGGAAGCTTCCGTTTAATGAGAACGGAGTTGTTGGTTAGCTTAAGGTGAGTTGACCTTGCTGAAATCTAATAAGCGGAGCGATCTCAAAATGTTGCTTAAAATAATCTACTGTGCCAGACCCTCCTGACTTGAACAGCTGTTCATTAAGGCAGCCATCAAACATCCACAATTACATTTTTTACCTTACTGTAGAGCAAGCAAAGAGGAGAGGCAGGGCTGTTCTTCAGACACAGCATCCTAGCACCGAGCTTGGAGAAGCGATGGACTGGAAAATCTTCAGCCCGTTCTGTCAAAACACCCCCAGGCCTCGGTTGTTTTGGAGTGTACATCCTGTTGGAGCCACGTGGTGCAGTTGACCCTGCCAGACCAACTGCATGTTCTCCCCTTCTCAAGCAGCTGCTGGAGAAGTGATTACATCTGCTCCCCTGAGCCCAGGGCTCCTGGACTGCCTCTGGCAATGGGCATGGCTTTCATGGCACATCAGCAGTGTGTTCATGCACACCTATTTTCTTCCATTTCCTTTCCTCTTTGTTGGGTTCTAGCCCTGAAGGAGAAATTGCTATTGTATAACCTTTACGGGAGAATAAAAAAACAGGTGCCAATGATTTCTATCAGGGTACAAGTTAGACATTAAATATTAACTGGTCTGTTGGCAGCTTTGCCAGTGTCTCAGTAGGTACTGGTCCTGTATTCAGAGTCAGAAGTGTCTTTAAATTCGTCTTGGAATCTGCGTTGTCTTTAGATCATCAAGAATTCAATATGTGACTGGCCTTGCAGCATCTTTTGGGGTTTTTGCTCTTGGTTGTGTCTCCACTCAGTATTGAGTTCCCTATGGGATGCCTGGCACCCTTACAGCTTTCAGAAGAGACAGCATCAGTGGCTTATTTCAGCATCCATGAAACACTCGATTCTCCTGATTTTCTGATTCAGTAAGACATTTTTAAGAGGAATTGAATCTAATATGGAAGCTAATGTTGAGAAGAATCTAAAGTAGACTCAAATACTTTGTGTAGAAGACAGGTATAGTGTTGCTTCAGAGGTTACATGAGTAAGACATTATGAGTTTGGAAGAGGATGAAGAGTGTGTGACAAAGTAAGATTAAGTTCAGTAAATGGTACCAGAGGCCTTTCCCTTAGACAATGAATTCTTGGATCCTCTTGAATCCTGTGTGGGTCCAGACACCAAGGGGTGTCTGTCTCCCGAAGTTACCGTAGTGTAAGTGATGGAGGGTGAGTCTCTGGAGACATCTTATAGAACACTGCACCAGAAATACCATCAAACAAATAACTCGTTGATCAGTCCAGGCAGCTCCTTCAGTACCGATGTCAAACTGAAAGATAACTCTTGGGTTGGGAGCATCTACTTCATTCCAGAAATCAGAGGTACTGGCCTTCAGAAACGGTCTGGAACATCTTGAAAACCTAAAGATATCACAAAGTTGAACATCCTCATCCTGCTTCCTGAGATGCTTAAAAAAACCCCAACAATAAAAATGAATTATGAAAGAAATCCCATTCATCTTGAAAGGCAAGTGTAATCTAAAGACTGATGGCTGAACTCCCAGGTACCTTTGCATTTCATAGAGTCAATATTTGTTCTTTCTCCATTTATAACCCCATTACTCTCTCTCGGTGGGCAGGAGATTTCAAAGGGAGACCATTTGTTTTCCTTGATTAATGCATTAATACTAGTGGTTTGTCATAGTAAATTACACCTACTATCACAACCTCCTCATGCAGGAGAAAAAGCCAGCCAAAAATTTACGATCAAATTGCTCAAAGTCACAGATTCTCATTATTTTAAACAAAGCAAGCCAACTTCTGCTCTTCATTACTGTGCGAACAATGACTGAACAGGAGAAAATGTGATCCAATATCCTTTGTTTTGCAAAAACCCTTTAGAAATCGTCACATTATTTTCCACTACACTGGTTCAATTGCGTGCAGTATTAATGCATGAAGATAGGTGGGAGAGAGAAACTGCTGCTTCATCTTATGTCTCACTTTTGGCTTCCCCTGCATTCACAGCAGGGCTTTCACCTGAGAACTGGGCTTACAAGCTTTGTGTCTCTGCCTTCTCCTCCACAGGGGCAGCAGCAGCTATCAACTCTGGCTTCCTAAAACAGCTGAAGAAGGCTTCAGTTCTCCTAGGTATTCATAACAGCATTTGTGGCAATCTTCTTTTGATGAAAACCAAACTGCCTGAAATCAGCACCTAGGACTGGGACTCCTTTCATGAACACAGCTGCTTTTCCTTTAATGTCAGAAGGTGCATTTTGCAGAAGGGGGGGTGCTGTGTTGGGGCAGATTCAGTGAGCTGAAAATAAATTATTTTACCTGTCACTGCAGAACGGGAGAAGGTGGCTAGTTATGTATGTCCAAGATGGGGTTGGCAAGTGAAGCAAGAAATTATCAGCAGTGTAGTAATAAATAGAAAAGATTCTCCATGGGCAAGAGCATCTTAGGTTAAGAACAGCTGTGGAAAGGCTGTGCGTGAAATAACACCCAGGGGATAACTGCAGAACAGGGCAGAGAACAAGCACCAGAGTGGTGGGCTGGGAGGGTGATGCTGGCTTGTCAATCTATCGCAAAAGGCTGGTCCAGCAAAAATCAAAAAGGGGTTGAAAACTGGGTGGGGTCTTGTCCCCTTTTACCTCAGCTGAGGTGTTTCTGAGGCAAGTTATTTGTGTATAGAAATGCCACCTTCTATACTAGTCTTTGCAAAAAAAAAAAAAAAAAAAAAAGCCAGCTGTGTAGCCTCCTTCCTTTGTGTTCTTTGTAGCTGGTCCAAAAAGAACGTTGCTGCGTTAGGTATCAGTGATGTGTCTTCCAGCCAGGTGCCCAGAGACAATGGATGCAGTAAAATCTCAGTCTGAGCTTTCTGTGGTGGGAAGCCTCTTGCCCTAGAAGCAAGTTATTAGTAACTGGAATTCCCTAATGTGGGTTTCGTGGCTACAGAGTGCAAAGGTTTGAATGGCTTGAACTTCAGTGCCGTTGTAAGTTCCTTAGGCTGTTTTAGATGACATAGTCTAGCACTGTCTGCAATGCCCAGCACAGCTGGTCTCTGTCACTGGATAGTCTCTTGAGACCACTGTAAACCAAACAGCTGGTGATATTATTGTCCTCAGTACTTAAATGCATGTGAATGCATACAATTACTCTTGAAACAGTCCTTTAAAATAGAAGATTAAAAAGGAAAAGAAAATGTATTTTTAAGCACACGTGAAAGGACAACATAAACCTGTTCTTCTTTTTGCAAATGGCAGACCTAGTCCATTGTTGAATTTGCACTGAAGCCAGTGAAATTACACTTGGGATTAATTCTATCCATTCAGCAGAAAGGCATTTCCTCTGGTTCCCTTTGATTTCTTACCAGTTTGTGATATGTGAGCCAGAGATTTTTTGTGTAACTTTCTCTTGGTACAAAAATGAGGGAAATACCCTGTGCCCTTAGGCAATTATAAGCCTGAAGTGAAAGCTGATCTATCCAAGTTATTCTGGAAAGAGATTTGCTCTCTGTATGTTCTTCACACATTCTTCTCTGACTTCCATTACATCTGTCCTTTAATAAAGAGAACATTGGAACGTGTTAAGCTTCAGTGAAATTGCTTTCCTGCAATCTAGAATTGTTCAAATCCACCCATGATCAAAGACGTGAGTATGTGAGGAACTTAGAGAGCTGTATTATTGGTTCACTCTCACAGGAGAAGACAGTCCTGGCCCTGAACCAGGGAAGCCAAGAAGAAGTTTTCCATTGACTTCACCAGCTCAGACTTGAGCCCAGTCTCTGTTGAACGCCCCTGTAGGAATGGTCTATCCTGGTGACTGCTCTAGTAGGTGGGAGCACAGCAGGCAGCAGCCTGGGCTGTAGCTGTGCTGGAGTCTGGAGGTGGGACTGCCAGATGCACTGTCATGCCTGGGCAGCTCTATCAGGCCTGCCTGGGTCACAAGATGGAGAAGATGCTGTGACACTGGCAGGTTGTACCAGTCTGCCCCAGGTTCAGGGATGTTTATTCAGTTCTTAGCCCATGCTACTGCATCTTCACCATAGCTGTTAAGAACTTCTGAAACACTGGTGAGACTTTTAACGCACATCATCTGTCATGGTGGAGCACCGGAACAGGCTCCCCAGGGAGGTGTCATGGCCCCAAGCTGACAGTGTTCAAGAAGAGACTGGACAACGTCCTCAGACACACGGTGTGAACTGTGGGGTTGTCCTGTGCAGGGACAGGAGTTGGACTTGATGATCCTTGTGGGTCCTTCCAACTCAGGATATTCTACGATTGGTTCTATGACATTCATGCTACTAAACTCCTTCCTGCCTGTTGGGAATGGTCAAAGTCCCTCCTGACTTGCAGACCATGCTCAGGAATTGTCTGGTTGCCAGGTGGCCTGGGTCAAAAGCATGCCAAGGACTAGTCCAGCAGGTAACTGTAACCAGAGGAGTTGTACTGTAAGTGTCCTTGCTTGGTTCAGCTTATTACTGTAGATGTGGATGTGATGCAAAGGTATCATGGCCATGCTTGGAAACAATTGGTTTTGTGGGGAAAAAAATGGTCTCTGGCAATGAAAATGTTTTTCCCAATGTAAATACCCATTGTAAATTATAACTGTTGCTGCAATATGGATGGGGTGTGATTGTCTGTAGGGGACATGTGCCCATGAGGGACAGGAGAATATGGGGTAACGCTGAAGGACTTTTTTATTGTCCTTCATGCTCCTGCACTTGCATGCCCCCAAGGTGGAGTCCATGGGACTCGTGAGGTTTGGGATAGGTGCCTGTGGTATCATCTTAAGGATCATTTTAAGGATGAATGTTGAGATGCTTACCGGTTTGTATCAAATTGCATTAGGGCATGTTTCTCCCACATGACAAGCAGAGAACTTCCAGACAAGTAAATCTGAGGAAGAATTCTATTTCCTGTGGAAATGAATGACAATGTAAGTTATCTGCAGGGATTGGTAGTAAAACAGGAAACAAAACGGAAAAACATTGTGGAGATTAAAAGGGGTCTGTAACCTTAAGTGATTCACACCTTTGTAGCAGCAGGATAGAGACAATTCTCCATTGGTCGCCATAGGTGAGATAATAGAAAAAAACTTACTGCTGCTCACTTTGAACCAGCTGGGATATCTCTGCTCTTCAAAGCAAGGATATCTTCAGGTGTAAAATTCAGCCTCTTATCTAACCAGCACTCCCAGAGAGCTATAGAGCATACTAAAGGAAAGATTATAGTGGCAAAAGAAAGCCAGTATGTAGCATCATCCAACTGATGGAGAAATCTTCCCAAGAAAACTGTTAGAAGACTAATCAGTCAGGTCAAGTAGGAGAGCAGCTTCATGTTACAGATATAAGAAGCCAGTGCAAGTCCTGAAGGTCTCAGTGAACTTGAGGGTCTCAGCCGAGTGCTTTGTGCCTGCACAGCAAAAAATCTCAGGGAGCAACATCCAAACAGGAGGACAGATGAAACACAGAGAAAAGGAAGGATCCACTTCACAGCTGAGGAATTCTGATCCTTGAAATCCTTGTTTCTTGAAATCCTTATGTGACTCACAGTGGAGTACAAAGGTGAAGTATGAAGGTGACTCCAAATCCCTATAGTTCTAGTACAGTGATTAACCCAAGAACATCTTGTACACAAGGCACCAACTAAAAACAATTGGATATGCTGGTTTCAGATACAGCACCAGACTGCACGGTGTCCTCTAATGTAGAACATGGTGTCACTATACTAAGGAGAACTCCAGCTGAGAGGTTTCAACATCAATTACTTGGTGCAGACATGAGAAGTTTTTCAGCTTTGTTGTGGATCACTTTGTAGTCTCCAAATATTTTATTTTTGACATTTTTGTGCACTGGAGGATTTTGCATCACTCTTTACAACATTTCTCGATGTTTTTAGTGAGATAAATGCATCACTTGGGGCCTTTGCTCTATACAGAATTATGTTAAAGCAACACCCTCACTCCAAACCTATCCCACTATGCAGCAAAGCCCCCCAGGATTTATATTTGTTTTGTAAACTGGAGTGATTGAGTGACACAAAATGTGAAACTTCAAAGGCTTATCAGTTTGAATGCTCTGCACAGCTGTTGTTTAACATTGAATATAGAGACAGGGGAGGACTTTACTTGTGAGATACTTGGTATTGTATTGCAAAACTGCATTATGTGAAGTCCTGTGCCTTCAAATTGATGAAAGCAAACAGTGCTTACTTCCATGAGTAACCTCATCTGTTTCCATAAGGCACTCTTAGGGGAAAGATCAAAAAAAAAGAAGAACAAAGAGCTGTACTATGCTGCAAACTTTGCTATTTTCTATTTGAACCTCTGTTCACCCAGTTTAGATGTATTTCTATAGGTATCAATGCACATATATTTCGTCATTAATTTACATTCATTTACAAGAAGGCAGCATCGCTAATTGGAAAGATCTCTAACTAGATTTAAGATTAAAAGTATTTGATCTTTTCTCATCTCTGACAGTTTCCCCTGGCTGACCTCAAAAAAGTATTGACCTCAAACATATGACTGGGCTTTGTCCATGTATGAAATGGAAGAATGCAATGGTGGTCTTTTGGGGAGAGCTTTGAGACCTTATGGAAAACACAGTAAGAAGTGAGTAATGTTATTGGGGTTCAGAAAGCAAGACTAGTCTTAGCACATTTGTACAAATACAGCTGCTTGTGACCGTGTAAACTAACGTAGCTTCAAGCCTACATACGGTTCTCTAGCTGAAAGCTAATTCTGGTCCATCTCTTTTTGCAATCAGCTCTTCTTCAAGCTGTTAATGGTTTAGTCAGTGAGGCAGAGGTTCGTGGTGTGGAGTCAGTGAAAAATAGGAAAGCATTACCAAAAATCAGCCCTAGAAGGCAGCAAGATCAGCACGTGCATTAAACTGGGAATCATCCTAACTGGGTCCATTCATGATTGCCATTTATAGACTGGGTGATGCTGGGATGAGAAAATTGTATGGTGAATTGATGACTTCTCAGTGCCTCAGTTTCCCCAGTTGCAGTTGTACTTAAGTGCATTTAAAGCACTTTGGGAATTTGCATGCGTTTTTCAGATATTACAGTTTTACATGTCGCAGGAGGAGGAGAGGACCTGCAAGACAGAGGAATACAGAAGGAGAAAGAACAATGCAATTAAGTATCATGGTCAAAAAGGAAGACTGAGTTACCGTTGTTAAGCATCCCGGACTAAAGCCACTTTGGGATTCAGGTGACTAAGTCCTGGATTAGCTCTGGCTGGAGAAGTCCCCGGTTCTCCCCGAAGGTGGGGCTGGTTGGTGTCCCTGCTCCTCAGTGATGAGTGGGTATTGCAGGGGAAGGTGAGAAGTGCTGAGCTCAGGCCCAGGCTCTGAGTATGTAACTCAGTGCTATGGACTTCTTAGCTTCTTAAACTGCTTTTTGCCATGACCAAGAAGGTATTAAAACCCAGCTCGGGCACAAGACTCCGTCTTCTGGAGGCAGGGAGCGTGTTTGAGTATACCCAGACTGTCGTATCTAAAAGCAGTCGTTCTCCATAGTTACTCTATGAAGAGAAAGAGCACAAACAATCATTCCTCCAAGCTAAGATGTAATGCTGAACTGCATCAGTACCAGCCTGTTCCTGCTTCTGGGTAGCTTTGGGGACAAGGGATCCAAGAGATTGTGTATCATCATATGCATTATTACCTATTCCCAGGAGATGTATATAAGGCATGGCTGGATTTCAAGGGCCATTATTCCATTGGTGTCCTCTTGATTCATGTTTACCCCATGAGACTGTCCATGACAGAGAGTCCATCCTTTGTCTGTGCTGCAGTTGGGACAGGTGGCCTCTTTCTGCTTGAAACACGCAGCTGACGTTCCCACATACCCTAAGGAATAAGGACATTATGGAGATGGACTTTAACTGAATTGCCTGTTTCTCAAGGGCTGATATATAGGTGGCATTTTTTTTAATTTTCTTTTTTTATTTTATTTTAGCAAGAGCCGCTTTCTGCTTTCCTTTTGGAAGGCATCTTTATAAACTTGCTTAAAAACAAAGCCCTCACATGACACTGATGTAAACTTCCCTCCTCTGGTTTGACTATATTAACAATAACCTAAAGGGCTGCTCAAGCACACTTCCCATGTTTAGCTTTAAACCTTTTTGTCACCAGAGTTTTTTTCTTCACCATATACTGAGTCAGCCAAACCTAATTACCCTTTAATTAGGAAAATCAACACCTGCTAACAGGGTGGGCTCTTTTCAGCAAACAGTGCTTCCCTTTTCCAGAGCTCTGATAAATTTCCAGGGGCTCTATTATTTCTTTGTCCTGCTCATAAGGAGCTTTGACTGATAATCTACTAATGGGGATGGTTATTTTGTGCTTATAAGGCAATAGTGGTGAATCTTCCTCTTGGCAAGGGCAGCAAAACTAGGTAAGACAAGAATGATATGTAGATACCAGGAGCCAAATATCCTGATCGTTTCTCTTTAAAACTTAGGTCAGCCCTGGAAGCTATGGGTGAGAGAGGTCTGGCATGTGGGATTAAAGTCTCAGGTGAAACAAAGAGTAAGGCAGCTCAGAGAAGTTCCTGGTCTTTGATCTTGCATAGGCAACCCTCTGCAAAAAGGTGAGGTGGCAGGATTGTCTAATGAGACTGGGTTGTACAAAGCCTGCTGGACTCCAGGGTATGTCTGTACTGTCAGGTCAACCCAGAGCCACCACTGTCCTTGAGAGGTGACTCATTGCACCTTCGCTGTAGATCCTCAGTGTGCGAAGAGCTGTTTGTGGGGAGGAAGGTTGCTTAGGTGCAATTCAGGCCAGACCAGCCTCTTGTTCATGTGTTCTGGATGGATGGGGTATAGATGGGATTCAAGCTCAAACTCAGTATTTCCCACACTACCTTCATCCTCAGTGTGGCTGGCTGGAACTTGGGCAAGTGGCTGTATGGACAGAAAGCAGATGGGGCCACAGGATTTATAGCTCACCTTGAAGTTTGCTTTTAGCACACAAACCATTCCAGGACATATTTCTGGTGGAAACAATGACTATGGTATTCATGACAGCACTCTTGAAAATGTCTTTCACTTATAATCTGACAGCCAGTCTGATTTTTGTCTGAGAACAGCTGAAACATAATCAGAAATTTCAGCATAAGAAACTTTTCATAAGTGCACTCATCTTTGGGCTGAAGCCACTTACACTTATTTTCAGCTCTAAGGTGAATGTTTTTGGAAAGTTTTGCTTAATTCTGCATGGATGAACAGGACAGAGGAACGAAAAACAGTGGTTGTTTTCCTTGGATATTCCCACTCAGGTCATTTTTGCTGGTAGAAGCTGCAGCTTTGTTCATAGAATCATTGAAGCTTAGAAAGTCCTGAGTTGGAAGGGACCCACAAGGATCATCAAGTCCAACTCCTCTCCCTGCACAGGACAACCCCACAGTTCACACCGTGTGTCTGAGGACGTTGTCCAGTGTCTTCTTGAACACTGTCAGGCTTGGAGCCGTGACACCTCCCTGGGGAGCCTGTTCCAGTGTCCAGCACCCTCTGGGTGAAGAACCTTTTCCTCGTGTCCAGGGCACAGGGGTCCAGTGGGATAGAGGCAGCCTGACGTGACTGGTTGCTGTCAAAAGGAAGGAGGATTTTGGATATGTGGGCTGATACCAGATCCAGCCCTGCAATGAGATCCAGGAGAGTTTGATCCCTGGGCCAAAGTCTCCTCCATTGTAGGATCAGCTCAGTGGTGAACGCAGCTGAAGAATTGTCCTGTCACCTATCTGGCAGGACACCACTGCTCACACTGATTTCAGCTGCAGCTACAAATACGTGTCGCTCTAAAAATCCTTATGAATTCAGGCATATATTTCAGGCTCCCTCCTTTGAAAATACTGCCCATCCATCCTTCTGTCTGTCTGCACCGGAGAGACAAGATCCCCGGGTGTCTAAAACAACAGCAACCGTGCTTCTCCAAGGCACCCCCCCCGGCTCCCCCCGCCTCTAACAGCTTGCGGTGCCGCTGCTGGACAGCCTGCAGCAAATTTGGGGGAAGCGGTGGCTTTTAGGACCCTGGGACCTCCGCCAAGGCTCAGGTAGGTCTGTCTCATTTGTCAGCCTCTCTGAGCCGGGTTCATTCACTCCCGGGGATGCGTGTGTGTGAGCCCGGGTGTGCGCCCAGTGCTCCCCCGGCCCCGCCGCGATCCTGCCCCGCCATGGGACCGACACTCTCCTGCGGGCGATGAGTGCTGGGCTGGGGCAGAAAGCGCTTTCCTTCTCTCTGGGAGCGAACCAGCCGTGAGGATACTTAAGGATGTGCAGCCCAGATGTGTCTCCCGCCTCCGCTTTTCTCGTAGGGCTCATGTGCTTGGCAGCTTTCGGCAACTTTGCGAGGACTTCTGCGGATTTCTCAGGTAGGGGAGACGCTGATGCTTTCGTGTGTTGGACGGGAGCTCTTGTTAGAGGGCTCGGGAGCACGTTATGCGGGGAATAATTTTAATCTTTTTAAAATAAGCTGATGAAAAGGATATCCTGTAAGAGGATTTTGTTAGAGCTTTCCTCAATAACCCTTAGCAAAACTGTTTTGGTCGAGTAACTTTGAGAACAAGGAAGGGAATAGCGTTAACTTGTGGAAGTTTGTAGCAGGTTTTGTGCAGTGTTTCTATGAGGAGTGAAAAGAGATAGGTTAGGAGGTGGGAAGGTCTAGGACAGAAGTTAAAACTAACATAGCAAGATCTAAGTATTTTGCAATGGGACAGATTCTCCCCCCACTCTTAAAACACAGGTCCTGATTGTTGCAACCCTCCCTCCCCCCAAACTGAAATAAAGGAGATGTTACATGCACAGAATGAATTATATTCTGAGCCTATGTTTGCTTAAGCCAGGAGAAAGTGTGTCTCATTTCTAAATCTAAATAATTTCTGAATGTAAAAATGCTCATAGCACTTGTTTTGAGTTGTGCACAGCAGGTAAATACACAGTATTTTGAAAGGTATGGAGTCCCATATAAGTTTTATATGGAGTCCCGTATAAGTTTTATAACTACGTACAACTGCATCACTTACTTTAAAATTACCTTTCTGCTTCTGTTCTTTGTGGATGTACATCAGAGAAAATGTAGCAGATCACATTTTACACTTAAGCAAGGTTGATTAGTTTACTTGGGAATAGCTAATGAGGGTCACTTTGCTTTTGGGATATCAGTTCTAATTTCGGGTCATAGTGTGAAGAATCTAGTCTGGCATATTCTTTAGGTGTGTGTTGCAGAACTCTTGTAGTGGATAAGAGCTGCTGATTATACTTTGCTGATGAAAAAGTGCTATTAGCAAGAGCTGAATCTCACTGGACTCTGGTTTCAACACATCACAACATTGCTACTCGCTTTCTGGGAGTGCATGTGTCTGCGTGCTGGGAGAGATTTGTGTTAGAAAGGAGGAGCTTGTGGTGGAGTGGGAGAGAATATCTACAGTAGCTTGAAGTCTTAATGTGATTTGAAGGGGGCTGGCTTGCTTGTGATTCAGGCTCCTTTGGAGGCAGGTCAGTCCTGGGGGCTGCCATTCAGGGCAGATCTGCCTCTGAATGGAAAGGGCTGAGGCATTTCCCTGTTTCTAGCGTGCTTTTATCTATTTCTTGGTATTGAGCTTTCTCTGTGTTCCTCCTTGCAAGCAAATTAATGCAGAAAGGGCGCATGGAATGGACACGACAGGAGTTAAAACTGCAATGAGGAAAGTACTGCTCCTTCAGAAATGTAGATAAAGTTAGATAAAGTTTGTCCCAGCCGGGCCAAATTGGTAAGCATTAAAATGTACACAAGCATCTCAGAGCAAGGGTACTTTGCATTGTGTGTACACAACATAGCCAGAGCAACGCAAGCAAGTTCAACAGGCTTTGGTGATGTTGGCGAGGGGGAAGATGCTGTCCTTTTACAAAATGAATAAGAAGGCTGCGGATAACAAAATCATGTTTTCTGCAACATCCAACTGTACTGCCACGCTTTGGGAGAAGAGGGGTGGCTTAAACTCCTGTGTACATGCATGGCAAGGCTGCTTTCTGATGCAGGGTCTGTAATCCCAACAGCACAACCTCCCATGAGTTTCCACAACTGTGGAAATCTTCCACCAGATCCAAGCTGTGTTTCCTGATAGCAGGCTTGGCAAATGTCTGTAGTCTTGTTGGACTGACTGTACCTTGCAGGACAGGAAACATGGTTTGCTGCAGGAAAGGGCTGTACCCAGTGCATAGCAGCTCAAATATAGTTTTATAAGTTCATGAGCTGGGTAGCAACAAAATGAAAGGGGGTAGGAAAACGTACAGCATTTCCCAAAACACACTTTTGCTTCCCAGTACATTTTGCAAAGACCCCATTAGTTTCCCTCCAATGCTTGAGGAGATGCACCATGTGCAGTGGCCCGGATAACTCTTCCTACCTGATGGAGCACCTTGTTTGTTACTGTTTTCCCTACATAGGAATTGTCAGCTGGCATGAGGAGTGGAAGGGGAGTAGCCTTTGAATATAATTTGACCGTAATGGTTTTTGGCCACTTACATACTTTTTCTGTACTTCGAGGTGTTCTGGGTTCTTCTCCAGCATGGCTGGAATTGAGCAGGTGAACATCTTTGGGGAAGCCTTGTAGCCTTACCATATGCCACCCCACCTAGAGGTGATGCATCCAAACCATAAATTGTCTGCATCCCAAGGAGATGAATGGATTTGTAGCAGTTATTGCTGCTGAGGAATACAAGGCTTGCTGTGATCCCCTGAGAGGTTTCTGCAGCAGTTCGACTGCTGCCCACATGTTACAGGCAGATGAAGCAGCTCATTGGGATGTAAGGGCTTTTCCAAGTTGCAAATAACAGCAGTACTGTCCGGAGAGAGCAACTGATGCTCTTTGGAGAAGAATTTTTTTTTTTTTTTTTTTAAACTCAGTCCTGTAGATCTTATTTAGCAACAAATCTGTGGCTTCTCAGCTTGGTTTGACTTGGTACTACCAGGGAAGCGATGCTCTTAGTGACTGGTCATGGCCTTTTTGTAATGGGTCAGTGTGCACAGATCCAGCCCCGGAAAGAAGCAGCTTAGGGATGTCCAGTCTTGAGCTCTAGGCAGACCACAAGCAACGCTGATCTGACTCACACACTGCAGCTATGAATCAGGACTGCCCAAAAGACTTACCAAGAATTGCACACCCACCCATGTCCCACTGCTCCTAATACTTTCCCACTATCTATGTCTTTCAAGTATGTGCCTCTTGGCTGCAGGAAGATTTATTCTTTGCATAGGTCATGGGAAAGCACTCTGGGAGGGTAAGGAGAGGCTCGGGGTAGCACTCACAAGTAGAGCTGGTGGGGATCTCCGTCATCTTGGCTCCCAGTCCCCTGAGCATATGGGAGCCTCATCACATTGTGGCTCCATCCCTCCTGTTCCAACAGCTCAAATGCCAGAATGTGGACATGATGACTGCGTGTCCTGCTGGGGACTGGTGCAATCTGAGATGTAAGAATTAAAATTCCTTTTAAGTGAAGTATTTGAACTATGTGAAGAGTTTTGAAGTTGTTTTCTTTAATAGTTCTTTAAACATTGGTGTTTGCGGGAGGGTGTGGGGTTAGGAAGCGGGTCCTTGGGGAGAGAGTGGAGCTATCAGGCACTTTGCAGCCACTTTTTATGAAGGCCTGGGCTTTTTCTCTCTGCACAATTGCAGTATGGGCTCTTGATCTAATCTCATTCAGTGACCGGTTCTTGTGCTCAGGACTGTTTGAAGGCTCAGGATCTAGTGTCACGATGTGTCACATACCCCTGGTGTTCAAGGTGACACTTGAAGACTGTGATGAGGTGTGGGGTGGGACGCTGGTGATTTGAATCTCCCTTCTTTAACTGTAAACCCTTAATCCTAATCTCAGTTCCAGCAATGAACTCCCCGGAAGGCCTGCTGGTTGATAAAACTTCCCTTTTGTTTTAGCCCTTTTCTATTAGTGGTGGGAGTCCAAGACACAGCAATGTCCTTGCCCTGCCAGAGGACGCTGTGCTGCGGCTCCTCTGCGTAGGCTCTGGGAGGCAGTGATCCTTGTGCAGTGCACAGAACTTGCTTCTTAGAGGAACTAGGTTAATGAAAAGGGGTCCAGAATTAGTCTTTGGTACTAATTTAAAACGCAGGTGTTGAAAGCTTAGTCAATGGCTATTGCTCATATCCTGTGTGCCGCCTCTAGCTCCAGCCATGGGGTTCCTGTCCCTGAAGATAAATCACGCGAACACGTGTTGAATTCTGCTCTGCCCACTGCCAGCAAAGGTGACCATTTAATTTCCAGCTGCATACCTGCAGGGAATTAGGCTTATGTGATTATGATGATGTGCTCCAATTCTCCCAAATGGCTTCTCCATTAATTAACTAATTTCAGGCACATTGAACAGCAAGGTAGTGCAATCAGATCTATGTGATTGACACAAATTTAATGTTAGTGGAGGCAGATCCTTTCACTACTGCCACAGTGCAAAAAAGGCTGTGCTGTGAACTCAACCATTTGCAGACATCAGAGAATCCACTGCAGGGACCCAAGCCAAAAACTAAAGTTTCTAGGCATGGAAATAACTTTGATGGGAGCTCAAGCCTTTTCTGACACAGGGGAACCCCGCTGCAGGACATAAAGCCATAGGAATAACAGCCCCAGTAGTGCTGGTCCCCCTGGGCCTGCTTTAATATTTATGTTCTTTGCATTATATTGGGCATGAGCTGGATGTGAGCAGCACTTTGCTTAAGGGACCTGATCTGTCATCGGGCCAGATGAGTATGGAGAGCTTCCATCCACACTCCGCAGGTAAGCCCTGGGTCGGGACCTCTCCCCGGAGGCTCTTCCTGGCTTTGAAAGCACAAAGAATTTTTTTTGTTGTTTTGTTTGTTTGCTTGTTTTCTTTTCCCCAAGGATGGCAGGCTTCAAGTGAAAGCTGCTTTTGCCACCTGCTTGCTAATTGGCTCAGTGTGTTTGTTGGAGCTGGGGCTGGGGTTGGGAGGGGAAAGGCGCTTCTCCCTGATTGCAGTTAATCAGTCCATAATAAAGGCAATTTGTTTGACAAGTCCATTCACCAAATTATCACCAAAATCTACATGCTAACAGCTTCTGAATGGCTTTAGTCAGACTTTGATATTGGTTTTGGAGTCCTGAATGGGTCAATGGTGTCAAGGGAGGTCCAGGATTCCATGTGTTGAAAGCTGCAGGCTGTGAAAAGGGGATTTTCAAGAGAAAGGCAGATACAATTTCTTTTCCAGTGCAGTGGTGTAACTCAGTAATGAGGGTTGTGCTTTTGACCCCAGGGGCAAACAGACATGCTTTAGACATTATTTAAGGACCGGGCCAAACCCAGGCCACCTCCATACCTTCTCTTCATGAAAGGCTGTGAGTGATGAGCTTGGATGGATCTCAGGCTGCTGCTTGAAGAGGTCCTTGCCCCAGGCAATGTTTTCCTTCTCAGCTGGAGGTCATATATGCCAACCCATCCATCACAGCCGTGTGGGCTGCTGTTTGGCTTACTGATTCTCCTTTGCAGAGGTGACAAAATCCAAAACTTCATCGAAGCCAGTTAAAAAGCACTGGTGGCCTCTTCTGGTAATGTTCTGAAGATGTGGTGGCATGGTGAGCTGTAGGGGATAGGTCCGGGGATCTGAAGGACAATGGCTGAGTCTGAGTGGTTCTGGCAAGGGGGAGCTGCATTTGGTTTTGTGTCATGTATCTCTGTCAGTGGGCAGCAGTTTTAAGACCTCAGAGAGCTGAGGCTGTTGGAGGAGGAGATCAGCGGGGGTATATCAAGTGCCAGTTCTGCTGTTGTTGAGAGGAGAAGCAGCAGCACAGAAGCTGAGGCTATTTTGGTGCCTTAGAGAGTTGTTCTGGTTTGTCAGCAGGGACGCAGCTTTGTGGACATCAATATAGCACGTTAAGCAAAGATGCAAATATCTGTGCACTCCTGTCCTGAGGCTGCTCTGGAAAACACCATGAATGTCCCAACAGTTGTGATGACAATGTTGTGAAGGAGGACTCAGCTCTTGCTGACTTTTTAAAAGTCCGGAGTTTACTTTTACTGACAACTGAAGGGACCAAACTGAGTTTCAGGAAGAGAAACGCATGTTTCCAGTTCTGTGTGTTTGTGGTCCTGGGCTGTGACCAGAGGTGCTGCTGTTACTGCTGCAAAAAACCAGCCGCGGGTCTGGATTTGCAGTGCCAGGGAAGGGAAGGACCATTGGGGAGAGATGGATGGGCTTGCTGTGGGTGCCAGGATGTCTTGTGAGGGGTCCATGTGGGCAACGACTTCAAGCTCAAGAGCCATGTGTGTGCATCTGGCTCATGTCATGTGGAAATTCAGTTTTAGCCATCAGAGCTGTCAGCAAGAGTCAAGAGACCCCGGAATTCAGACGTCTGCATGATGATTGGCAATATTTATATAGTATCTACTAATTGCTGTGGCCCAGAAACTGATCCACTGATGCAAACTTTTGTCAGTACCAGGAACTCTTTATTTATTATTATTGCTATAATAATAGAAATTATTACTACTAATAATACTAATTAAATAGGGACTGTTGCAATAGCACAAGGGGCGATGGTTTTACACTGAAGGAGGGGACATTCAGGCCAGACATGAGGAAGAAATTTTTTACACTGAGGGTGGTAAAACACTGGCCCAGGTTGGCCAGAGAGGTGGTGGATGCCCCATCCCTGGAGACATCCCAGGCCAGGCTGGACGGGGCTCTGAGCAACCTGAGCTGGTGAAGATGTCCCTGCTCATGGCAGGGGTGGCACTGGATGAGCTTTGAAGGTCCCTTCCAACCCAAACTATTCTATGATTCTGTGATTAACAAACAAAAAAATCCATGGTGGTAATTTTAATCACTTCAGAGTATCACGGGTCATCAGTACCCTCCAGATGCTCAGTCTATTTGAGGAAAATGTCCTTGCAGCATTCTTCCTATGTCTGTGTGTTGTTAGGTGTACAAATGCTGCAGAATTAGAGAAAGCAACTGTTTATGTCCTCGGGTAAAACTTGTTCCCTGATTTAAGGCTCTGCAAGAACGTATTTTATGTTACACAAATAGTTTGGTCAATTAAAAAAAAAAGTGGGAATTTTAATGTATCCTTTGACAGCTGAGATACTTAGAAGCTAGAATCATAATTTAAGATGGTGGGGGGCGGTGGGGGAGAATAGGCTTAGTCTCTGTGGCGGGAGAAAAACTGTGTATTTACACTTGGCACCTTGCTGATCTTTTTGTTGATGCTAATTTAAACATGGCCTGATCTCCCAATGTGCTTGGTGCTCAGAACTGAAAATTGGACTATGCTGGTGTTTATGTGGGTGGGCGGTGATTTAGCTGGCCAACACCAGGACTGTCTACATGTCTTATTTGAGACTGGCTGCTTGTGCTTGGCGTGTTTGTGCACGTCTAGGTTGAGCCTTCTGCTTTCTGTTCCAAGACAGCAATCCCAGTCCCTGTGGGGGACCATTTGAAGCAACTACCCTTGTTTTTGTGTGTGCTCTTGACATTCCTTTTTATCCAGATACCCAAGGCCTCCACAGATTCAGTCTGTTTCTGCTCCTTCTGTGGCTGCCTGCAGGAGCACACCCAATGCCCTGCTCAAAGTAGTTCAGAGGATTTTTGGTCAGGTTGGCTTGGTGCAATTCTATGGTGTTCCTTGTGTCCTTGCCAGTGCTGTGTCTCAGCCTCACTGATCCGGTACTGCTGTTGCCTGGGATTTTTGTGTTTTTTCCGATAAACAGGCAAGGGCCAAATTCTGCTCAGCTGTGAGGCAACTTTGCTGACTTGCCAGGATGCAGAGAAGATAATCCCAACTCATCTTCTTGCTGATTATATCTGATATAGAAGTAATAATTGTGAAAGTTTTAAAGAAAACTGCTTGAGTCTCTTCGCCCTCCTGCCTTCGCCCTCCTGCCTTCGCCCTCCTGCCTTCGCCTTCCTGCCTTCGCCCTCCTCTTCCTTCTTTCCTCCTCTTTCTTCTTCTTCCTTATTTTGCCTGAGGAAAGATGGTGAGTTGCATGTCTCTCAGTCTGGGTTTGGGCTGGTCCAGGTACAGTAGCTGAGGATATGAGCTCATTTGTAGTATCTAAAGTATGTTTGTCTGCTCTTTGAGAGATGCTTAATGCTTGGCTGCCTGGAACCTATTGCATGTCTTTTTATGTCAGAGACAACGATGGTTTGGCAGTTCTGAGTTTCACAGTAAAATAAATCTCGTCAAATATGCCATGCGCTCTTGAATAGAGTTGGTATTATAGATGCTGTGGTATCAGTGTTGATGGGGCTCCTTTGGCTAATAAGGTTTCCTCTACAGTAATCCCCCTTGGATCCATCTGGATCCTTGCATGAAGATGGAGCAGCATCTGTGGGACCTGAAGTTTGGGCAAGCTCTCCGAGTGTACTTTCAGTGGTGTACTTGAATTAGCAGATGGATGTAGCATACTGCAGAAGAATTTGCAGTAGATGTTGTCCAAGCCCTTTAGTTGTGGTGGGCAGGGGGCGGGTCACATCCACTCGTTGGCAAAGTATCCCACATCATTAACAACATTGCCAGTGCTGTGCTTCACTGGTATGGAAGAAAAAATTCTCTTTTTAAGAAATATTCCCTTTTTTAAATGTTACATTCACAGAAGAAGGCCTAGAGGGGTACAAGAATTTTATCAGCCGCCTACAATCAAAGAACTTCACTATATACTTTTGTGTCTCATCTTTTGACCTGATATCAACACACCAGTTGCCAGCAGACACTTGTCACTCCTCCAGCAGCCCGTAAAAGCACCAGAATCATCAGGCTGTGAGAGGGCTGTCTTCAGGTAAGTTATACTAAACCCTCAATAGATCAGGTGCCTGCTGGTGCTGCTTGATGAAAAGGGACCATTCGGACCACCTACTCTGAGACTCCCTATGTGTTTGTGTTGTTTTATTTTTCATCTGCTATTGGATGCCTGTGGTTTTGCTGCTATGATATTATCAACATGTGTTGTATTAGCCTCAAGGGTTGAAAATGGGCTTTTACTCCAACAAGTAAATACAAAACCAAACACAGCAGTGGAGGGATTTTCTGCTGATTTTTCCTCTGTGATTTTTGTATCACTCTGTCAGCTGGGGTGACCTGCACCCTGTGCCTAGGACCTGTGGGCTCAGCTGTGATCCTTTATTGTTTGCTCCTCTGCATTGATTTTAAGGTTGCTTTATGGGAGGTGCTCTTCCTGGCATTAATTTCCTATGTTTGCTGTATTTCGTGAAGGCTTTTGGCTCACACATGTTCCCTTGATGCTATGTTGGGCCAAGAGTGCAGACACTTAGTGCAACTAGACTGATAGGTGGTAACTTGAGCTGCTGTACCTGGATCATGTTCAATTTTGGGTCCCAGTCTTTGGGAAATCTCTTACCTCTGTGGTCTGCGTGGGGTCTGTGAGCTTAGTGCTGCTGTGGCCTTGGTGATGCCCATAAATGCTACAGGACAATATTCTGTACTTTGGTTTTGGACTAGTTTAGCTTCTGTGCGGAACATTCAAAGAACAGCATTAAGGTGGCAAATCGGACATTTGGAAGTTAAGAAATGTTAAAATTAAGGTAGTTTTAACTACTTGAATCCATCCCATTGGGTTTTTACGTTATGAGTTAGTTTTTAATGAGCACATACTACTTTTTCACCACCTCCTTGGGGTCTCCTGTATTGTCCAGTGCACAGGACATCCGCTTCACAGTGATTTTCTTTATCCTTCTGATTCATTATGGCCCTAGGTTCTTATTTATCATGTGTTATTTTAAACCCTATTCTGCTTGTTGTGAGTGCCCTATAAACAGGGATGCGCTTACCCTTCTGGAAGGAGAGTCTGGAGTGTTACCTGCATTGCACAGATGAGAATCCAAGGCAGAGAGACAAACACCAGGAGCTCTAACTGCCCGGTATTTCAGGGGTTGTTCAGTATGTACCATTTTTTCCATGAGCAGCCCCTTAACCATAATCTCAAGCTGTGGTAGACAGGAAGAAATACGTGGTACTCGGTACACAATTCCTTCTCCAATACTGTAATGCGTATATGAAAATGAACTGTGCAGGTTAAAATGAGCATTACAGTTGCAAAGTCAAGTGCGTGTAACTACGTACTGTGGGTTAACCCTGGTAGGCAGCTCAGCACCATGCAGCCACTTGCTCACCTCTTCTTCCCACACTTGGTGGGACATGGGGAGGAGAAAGGAAGAGTAAAAGCAGGAAAACCTATGGGCTGAGATAAAAATAGTTTCATAGCTGTTGAAGGAGAGGTCAAAGAAAAAAGAAAGAAAACAAAATAAGTGATACGAAAGGAATCACTCATTTCATGCCACAGGTAGACTGATGCCCAGCCCCAGGCAAAACATGGCTGACTTACCTAAACGTCATTCCACTCTGTTTTATTGCTGAACATTGCCCCTCACTGCAAGAAAGACCTTGAGGTGCTAGAGAGAGTTCAGAGACAGGCAGCAAAGCTGGTGAGGGGTCTGGAGCACAAGTGTGATGGGGAGCGGCTGAGGAACCTGGGGCTGTTCAGCCTGGAGAACAGGAGGCTGAGGGGAGACCTGATCGCTGTCTGCAACTGCCTGAAAGGAGGTTGGAGCATGGAGGGGTTGGTCTCTTCTCCCAAGTAGCAAGTGATAGGAGGAGAGGAAATGGCCTCAAGTTGCACCAGGGGAGGTTTAGATTGGATATTAGGAAAAAATTCTTCACGGAAAGGGTTGTCGGGCATTGGAACAGGCTGCCCAGGGCAGTGGTGGAGTCACCATCCCTGGAGGGGTTTAAAAGATGTGTAGATAAGTTTCTTAGGGGCATATTTTAATGCTAGTGTTAGGCTGATGGTTGAACTCTATGATCTAGATTCCATGATGTTAAATGGCATGGAATATATCTTTGGTTAGTTGAGGTCATCTGACTGGTTGTGTCTCCTCTCAACCTCTTGTGCACCCCCCAATATATTCGCTGGGCAGGGGAAGAGTGAGAAATAGAGAAAGCGTTGATGCTGTGCCAACAGTGTTCAGCAACAGCCAGAACATTAATACGTTCTCAGTACTGTTTTGATCACAGACCTACACCAGCTGCTATGAAGAGAACAAACTCCATCACAGCAAGAGTCCGTACACTAAGGAAAGGTCAAGATTATACCCAAGTTTCTTATGTAACACAAGCTAGAGGTGGGTATGATAACACGCTTTCAGTTGGCAGATATGAGCTGAGCCCATAAAGTGCAGTTGTAAGCAGGGTCCTGTTTTGTGTAGCAGCCACACTTTGAGTGTTATTTTATTTGGGATGAGATAAGAGTACTTAAAATTGGATTACAAATTTGGGGTCAGTCCTTCCAAGAGAAGCTTAAAAATTATTTTTGAAGACATTCTCCCTCCAAATTTTTGTTTGTTTCTGTCTCTTCGTAGGAGGAAAAAAAAGTAAAGATGTCTTTTCAAAGACACAAATAATGATTCTTTGGTGCAGGTGATATGACTGAAAATAAGGAGTTGTCCAGTTTTGTTTCTCTTTAGATTTTTATTGTCTGGGTAATCCCTTGGAAACTGAGGTTGTTGATCTGCCTGTTTCCAAAGCACGTCCATCTCCTCGTTTATCTTTTGTACAGGGGCCGCTTCTGTTGTGTTAACACTGTTTGCTTCCTGGTTTATGTGCTCACGCTGAATTCCAGCTCAAAGAGGTTAATGTTTTAGAAAAGCGAGTTGAGCAGGAAAGTGGCTCTACAGTTGGTGATGAAGCGCACACATCTGTGACCCACGCTGTGCTCACATGTTAGTTTATTGTTAGCCTCACAATAAGGGATGGCACTGGTTTTTGTTCAGCTAAACAACTTCCATGGGATGAATTGTATAGAAAAAAAAAAAGAATAGATGAAGCCTGGCTGTTATTTGCCAAAATGTTCTTTGTTTTAGCTGCGTTGTTTGGGATGCAGAACTCCCAGAAGAGGATAGCCTCTCTTCTGTAGCAACCGAGGGGAGCTGATGGATTGAATAGGGAGGCAGAGGTTCAACAAGAAGGGGTGAAAAAAATTATCTGATTCTTCCTGCCCTTTGGGTTTGCTTGTCTTCAGCTGACAGCCCCAGGTTTTCACTTTGGCTGTACTGCAAGAGTAGATGCTCTGCTATACTAATAAGTTGCACTGTAAATGCATTTGGTGCCATTTTGCTTGGGTTTGGTTCAGAGTTAGCATGCACAGAGACCAATTATTGCATTTTGGCGATGGTATAGCTGGTGGCTGGACTGTAAAGGTCTGTAGCAGCTGCAGGAAGCTGAATCCTTGCTATTAGACAATCTATTTTTCTTGCTGGATACATGCAAATCACTTTTTCTTTATCTCTCTTAAAAGTTGTCCATATAATTGGAGGGCAGGGTTCAAGTTCAAACTGATTAGATTATTTTGCTTCCCTACACTGCGTGACAATGGTCCCTTTTGATAAATTAAGCCATGGACCTCCTTTTGCTGTAATGGGAAACAATCTCATTAGAAACAGAGCTGGATTAGTGAAGAGTCCAACCTACCGTATAGACACACATTCTGACCCCAGCAGGCCTGAAGTGCCTTTTGTTCACGCCAGCCTCCTCTGCATTTTCCCATCGCTCATATATCTGTGTGGTGGAGCTGGTGGTGATTATTTCTGCTCGAGAATAGCCTGCTGGGGGGTGAAAAGGAAGTTGATTGGCCAGTGTGATATCACAATATGAAGGATAAAGTGATTTTTAAATGTTTCCCTTGATTTAAGTCATTGGAGTACAAGACTGATTAAGATGTCTGTTGAAGGGTATTGGAGATTAAGGGCCACTCTTCACTGGTTTGACCTGTGAGACAGAATACGATCCTTTTGCTGCCTCTCAGCATTACTCTCTTCTACAGATCAGAAAATCTGGACCTATTTACACCAACTTCTCCAACGTCTGGACACAGGAAGCTCTTTCTGTTGGGGAAAAGAAAGAAAAACCTTTTCAACTCTGTTGGTTCTGGCTGTTCTTGGTGATGGTTATTGTCTCTTGCTGGGTTGCACGTGGACTGTCCAAGCTGCTTTATCAAGCAGTTGAGGCCAAGAGCCCCGAGCTGGCATGGTGCACACCAGTGCCAGCAAGACAGCAGCGTGGCTGTGCCTGCAGTGGGTTCTTGGGGGGATGTTGTGTCTCAGGAACAGTGCTGAGCTGTGAGATTCTGCTTCTGGAGATGCTCATAGAATCACAGAATAGTTTGGGTTGGAAGGGACCTTCAAAGGTCATCTTGTCCAAGCCCTCTGCAATGAGAGGGACATCTTCAACCAGATCATGTGCATGCCCTTTGCATCTTCACATTCTGCTTTTGGGATCTATCTTTATCTATCGTATCTATCTTTATCTATCGTATCTATCTTTATCTATCGTATCTATCTTTATCTATCGTATCTATCTTTATCTATCGTATCTATCTTTATCTATCGTATCTATCTTTATCTATCGTATCTATCTTTATCTATCGTATCTATCTTTATCTATCGTATCTATCTATCTACTTATTTGTATTATCTGCAATTTTTCTGCTTTCTGAGTTTTCTCAGCTCTGGGAGATTAGGGGATCAGCCCTGGCTGATTCCAGCTGCTCCCATGAGATGGAGTCATGCTAAGAGGGGCAAATCCCACATCTTCCTGGGTTAAGAGCTGTTTTCTGATCCTTGAAGAAATCTTTGTGCCCTTGCATCTCTTCTATGTCCTACTTCTCTGATCCTGGAGGTATTGCCTGGAGCTTGACTCCTGGCTTGAAGCAATCTGGTGAGGAAGGCAAAGTGTGGATGGCGTTTCAAAGTTGCACCAATGAAAGAATGAACCTGGCCAGTTATTGTAGTAATTTGTTGCTATTGATTAACCTGGAGGCTAATGCTTTAAGTGGTGAGGAGTCCTGACTTGGTAAGTAATTAAATTTAAAGTGTTGGGGCTATTCACATGAGAGAGAGTTGGCTTCTCTTTATGCTCCTGATGGATATGAAGTGTTTTTTGTAAACAAATGTAATTAACAAGAACAAGGGTTAACCAGGGTAATTAAGACTGCAAAGCTATAGACTGTCTCTCGCCAGCCAGGGTGCAAAGAGGCAGCTGAACGAACAGATCTGTTTTCTGTTCTTGTTACATTTCTGGATATATTTTAAGGTTTTTCAGAAAGACCAGAACAATGAAATACCCTTTGACAATAGCAATCTCTTTTCTTCATGGCACAGCCTGAGCAAGCATTCAGACCCTTTCTTTCAGGGATTGCTCATTTCCTTTTTTTTTTGTTTTTCTCCTGAAATAAAAACAATAGTCCCCCAAAAGCACAAGTTCTGCAGCGCTGTGACAGAGCCAGCATTTGCTGCTCTATCAGGCAAGCATTGGATGGGACATTGTCTTCTGTTTCTCTGGGGGAAAAAAATAGAAAGCAACAAAGAAACCCTTTTCATATGTTGTTTTAGTGCTGTCAAAAATAATAACTGATGCCCACCCTGAATTTCTCTCAGCGCTTTTTCAGAGGCTTTCATCCTTTATGCACATGAGGGAGAACGAGGCATGTGGGAAAGAAATCACATTCAGTGAAATAAAATATTGTCAAGCCAATTGGAGGCACAATCCTGGGGTGTCCTGAAGTCTGAGGCTGCAGACCCAGGCCTGGCTCAAGTGTGAAGGGAGCCTGTGATTAAAAAGACTGTCACACACAGACCCCCCATGTATCCTTGCCTACATGGCCTTGAAGTGAGAGCCTGGGGTCTGTGGGACTCTGTTTTCCTGCCTGTCCCTTTTGATTACATGTTCCCTCAGTGTCCCTGTGTGTTTCTTACTTGTTTCTTACTTTTTTGAGCGCAAATCCCATAGTTACCTGGATTGTGGTGACTTCTGAATAGTTTTGGGGCTGCAAAATTGAAGGGTATGTGTACTGCCCCATTAATAATGCTGCCTCTCTGAAGAGTTTCTGATACAGAAAGGTCTCACAAAGTATAATAGATAACTCTGAGCAGATGGTTAGATGGATAATCCTGTTTATCTGCTGCTTTCAAGTGAGTGTTTTTACTTGATCCTGTGTCGAGTTAGATGAAGTTACTCCTGGAAAGGATGCCTTTATTTGAACTTCAGCAGTCCAAAGCATCTGAGTAAGTTCAAAAGGAGCATACAGAGGGTTTACCCACATCTGTGAAGTTTGCCAGTAAAATGCTTCTGGTGACACACTGCTTCAGCAAGTTGCTGGCCTGTAAGACCTATGGTGGCTGCCTGCCACTTCTGCTGCTTCCTTCACCACTGGGGCTGTGGTCCAGCCATGCTCCCTCTGCTCCCCAGCGCAATACCAAAATTCACTTGGTCCAAACTTCACGTGTTGTCTTACAAAGGGCCAAATTGGCCTGACCCACCTGGATCGTAAGAGATTTCAGAATTGTCTTTAAGCTTACACCTGTCTGTGCAAAAGTCTTCTGGTGGTTGAAAACTCCTTTTCTGCTGTGGGGTTAGTGAGCGCTTCAGGATGCTGTTAGTGTCCCGAGTGAGATATTAGCCCAGTATCCACGTCTGTTGGATGCAGAATTGCCTTTTAAAGCCCCTCTCAGCCTTGTCACTGTTAGGGGATTAGCACAGAGCTGCACTTCTGGGTTTGCTGACCAAAACCAACTCAAGCTACAAAGTGCTGCATGGAGAGGGAAGCTGTCTAGATGCTTGATCCCTTGTTTCAGAGCCTTTCTGGCTCATTTCCTAGCATAGTTTTCTGGAGAAGATCAGAGCTACCTCCATCCCAGCCCTATGTCATTGGCTGAATGGCAACGTTGATGGATGTGGACGGAGATCAGGCTTTTCCTTGAACACTTGGCCTAGTGGTGGTGGGTTGAGGGTGATCTCGAAGAGTGGCTGTCAACGGGCCCTTTTCATTTAGGGCTTATTCCGTTGGTGACAATGAGCCTGATTTGCATTGTAGAGAAACTGTCACCTAGTGCCTGGCTTATGTGATAACAGAGCTCAGCTGTGCTCCAGCCCCTGTGGGATGTGCAAGGAGGGCAAGAAATTTCCTTAGACATTAGGCACGTGGAAGGTACACTTATCACAAAAATGTGGTGGGGAGAGGTAGGAAAATGTCCATCTGACGGTGTATTTAGACAGAGATTGAGCATGCAGGCAATTGGTGGACAGAGATGGAAATTTAATCTCCCAGGCTGTTTTCCATCTGAGTCTTGCCTGGGCAAGGAAACATCCAGCCCTCCTGATGCCCAGGCATGGGCAAAACTTGCTGTGTTTTGAGTGCTTTGGTGAAGGCTGTTTTATTCTTACTCTGGCTTGTTGGTGGTAGTGCTTCAGTGACAAATCATTATTGGTGTTTCTAATGAGGCTTTTAGGACTGCTCTGCAAACTTTAAAACCTGTAGTAGTAAGGTAAGGCTACAGGTAAACATCTTGGAGGCTTGGTGTGCCTCCAAGCTGAGACAGGCCAGGTGACAACTCTAAATTTGCTAGCTTTGCTTGCAAACTGTAAAGTTTCCTCCCTTTTCTCCCTCTAGTTCTGGATTTCCACCAGGTCTCCAAGTAACATGTTCAAGCACACTCAATAAATCTATCAAGAGTAATTCACCGTTACACAGCATTGATCATTCATGGCTGTACAGGCACTTTACCATAAATACTGATAGCACTATTTTGCAGATGGAGAAACTGAGGCACAGATTGTGCCATCAGCAATGGGATTTCTTTTTCCTTAACTCTACCAGAGACACCTTCATCTCACTTAAGCTGTTTCTTTGGACTTCTAGGGGATGCATCATCTGACTTCCATTACATCTGCATCTAGAGGTCAGTGGCATACCATGGTCGTTGGCTCCTCTTCATTGACCCAAAGAAGGTCCAGACAGTCGACTTAGACTAGATGGATCCTGCTCAAAATCACTAAAGTGGAGAGCGATAAAGCTGACCACTTTTCTTTCAGCCCATCTCTTGTGCCTATTTTAGTTCTCTGCACTTTGATGATAGGCAATAGATATAAGGGGATTCTGTAACTTCTTTTTTCTGTCTTTATAGGACATTTTTTTCAGTAAAATTCATATTAGGGTGGTGAGGTATGGAACTGGAATACCACCCTCTGTTAGTGTCCTTACAAGTAATGTCTCTGCTAGACTTGCAGTTGCTCCCTTACCATGAGGGATGCTAGTTATTAATAATACTCCTGGCACTGCTCTGGTAGAGCTAAATGAGCCCAAGGAGTGAGGAGATTTGCCTCAGTGGTTTGAAATTAGTACATTTGTGTTTGTATTTCCTATTTTTCACTTTCCTGCCTAAGGACATTCATTAATTGTTCTGATGTATGTTCCTCCTCCTATTTTTATAAATGCTGTGCTTGTTCTCAGAGCAAAATGACATTCATTCACTCTGAAATAACCTGGGGATTTGTTTTCTTGGGCGTTGTAAAACAGACTAGGTATAAATGCTGCAATTAGGAGGTGATGGGCTAATCTCATTAGTCAATGGGAGGAAACATTGGGGTCAGTGGGTTGGATAATGAAATCTGAAGATAAATTTTGATGTGCCAGATGGCCTGGCATAGTGGTTCCACTAATTTGGAAAGAAGCAGAGCCAATAGTAGCTTTGAACAACAAAAGCTGTAGCAAAAGATGGCATGTGATTTCTCTGATCTAAAAACCTGTTTATGTGATGTCTCAGTTGAGTGCAGGCCTGTGGGATTCATCTAGGCCTGCTATATTTTTTGAGGGTTTTTTTGGCAGATTTTGAGCAGTAAGAGGCAGGCCTCCAGTAAAAGCTAATGAGGCACTGGCAGTATATTGCTGTGCTTGTATGATCAGTGGTTCAGCAAGAAGAAAAAATCCTGACATCTCATACTTTTGGGAGGTGCTGATAATTTAGATATCTTTGTTATGTAGGGAAGGTTGTGCTTGGGATGTCCCCTCATCCACAAATATTTAAGACAACATTTAGAAATCCTGATACTTGCTTTTTGGGATGAGATTGTAGGCCTTTTCAGCATGACACTCTGGGCTTAACTCGAGGTTTTCTGGAATCAGTCCTTTTCATGCTCACTGAAGTAGGCAAGAAATAGTGGGTTTGGGGCTAAAAAAGTAGGAAAAAAATCCAAGTTTTCAAGAGCGTTCTCTGAGAGAGGAACACCTCTGTTTTGGCTTAGCTCAATGGAGACAGTGTCACCAGATTCTGATTTCACAGGGGCCTACATGGTTCCTTTCATGTCTGTTCATTTTTAGTGTTTGGCATCAGCACACACTGAGGCACTTCCCATCCTGACCATCTCTGCAAGGTTGTGGCCCAAGAGATACCCCAAGGGTAAGTGGAAAGGAGTTGGATATAGTCCTCCTCCTTTCTGCTTTGCTCCACGCTTAGAATCATAGAATTATTTGGGTTGGAAGAGACCCTCAGGATCATCAAGTCCAGAGCCTGACGCAAGTATTCATTCCTCACCTCTCTCACCTACCCACACCAATATTTTTTTCAGGAAACAACCAATGAGCAGGGTTTGCCAAGCTTGTTTGTATTGCCTAAAATAAGAGCCAAGGAAATCCATTTACACACTCTGGCCACCTTCTCTGACAGCACCCTGGTGCTATTTTTTTAGCAAGCATCCAGTGCAGAAAAAACCTCATCCTGGGCTCAGGTCCATTGCCTCAGCTCTGCTTGGAACAGTCTAATAAAAGCTCTTAGTCTTTAAAGCAGTGTCCAGAAGGGTAGCCAGAATTCATCTGGCTGTGAAATAATGAAAAGTGGATTTATGATAAGAACTTGTAACTGGGACGCAGCCAGTCAGTGCTCTGTATCTCCTGGCAGACAGAAAGGAGGGACATTGTCGTAGTAGTTTAGTGTGTTTAGTATTATAAAAACTCAATGGGGTGGATCTTCATTGAGCATACAGTAACACAGGTCTGACAGCAGCAATGCTGTGTGGTAATGATCTGTATACGACCTGAGAGCAGCTCAGGTGCAATATAGTTGGACCATTCCCATAGAATACTTTACTGTCTCCACAGGGTTATACGGGCTCTAGTTTCTCAGCCCCCATCTTGAGTTCTATTTACGTTACCATGGGTCAAACCCAACACTTCTTTTACCTGTAAATGCCTTGCGCACTGCAGCGCTTTGAAACAATACATATGACTGAGCCACTTCCAACCTAATTCCTAGGGGCACACTGTATTGCTGGAAGTAGAATTTAATGTGGAAAACATTAATCGACAAGCATCTTCTTCTTTCTACAAAGGGTCTGGGTTCTGCTGCTGGAAGGGGACACAATTGCCTGTCTGTCCAGCGACTGGAGGCACTTAGTGTCAGAGAAAGTCCCAGAGGAGATGCAGCTGCAGGGGAGGCCGTGATAAATCACGGTGGCTCCAGCTGTCAGGCAGGGCAGGAGGGAGATTGATGAGGTGGGTGGAGCAGCTGAGGCAAGGAGAGTTCAAGCATCACCCTGACCTGCGAGAGGGGAAAATAGCCCCAACCCTCAGCAAGGTTTGATTGAAACCTGCTGTTCCCCGAAAAGGGGAAAGGTCAGGCTCTGCTTTGTCAGATGCCCTCAAACAAAAAACCCTATTTATACAGGACCAATCCCTGTACCTTGTGAAGTGGAGGGTAAAAGGGCTTGGAGACATTCAGTGCTCCTCTCTCTGGTAACATTTGTGTCAATGAACAGTGGAAATTCAGATTGGGCTGGTAGTAAAAGCTTGGAAGCAAGGGGGCAGGTTAAAACTCCACATCACTGGGGGTGCTAGAGAGAGTTCAGAGAAGGGAAACGAAGCTGGTGAGGGGTCTGGAGCACAAGTGTGATGAGAAGCGGCTGAAGGACCTGGGGCTGTTCAGCCTGGAGAACAGGAGGCTGAGGGGAGACCTGATCGCTGTCTGCAACTGCCTGAAAGGAGGTTGGAGCATGGAGGGGGTTGGTCTCTTCTCCCAAGTAGCGAGTGACAGGACAAGAGGAAATGGCCTCAAGTTGCACCAGGGGAGGTTTAGATTGGATATTAGGAAAAATTTATTCACGGAAAGGGTTATGAAGCATCGGGACAGCCTGCCCAGGGAAGTGGTTGAGTCATCATCCATGGAGGTGTTTAAAAGACACGTAGATGAGGTTCTTAGGAACATGGTTTACCAACCAAAATGGTTCTATGATTCTATAAACATTAACTGCAGTTAGTCTCCATAAGCACTATATTGGTGATCCAGGGATGACACTGTTCAGTGCCTTGGTTTCCCTACCGGAGGGATGGGATGTGTATAAGATGGTGATTGTGGTGAGCATTTGCTTCCAATTATGCCTGAGATTGTGCTTATATCCCTGCACTCCTGCAGCCTGAGCATGGTGCCGGTGCTGCCAGCACCTGGGCACAGGAGGGTTTCCACACTTTATCACCAGGTCTGTACCACAGGTTCCCCAAGAACCTGGCATAAGGTTTTGCCAGATGTGATGGTTCAGCTAGAAGTGAAATGTCAATATACCATGTGTCTGGGGACCCACAGTCAGGACAGTCATTTAGAGGTGTCTTGAATTCCCAGTGCTAAGGTCTCTGCCAGAAAAATTGACCTTCTCTGCTTCCAGGCGTCCTTTTTCCTGAGTCCTCCCAACATGTGGACAAGGAATAGCTTCTGGCCATCTGAACTCTTATTGTGACCTGCTCCTTGTCACAGTCTTTCAGAGGGACTTTGTGGGTCGCATGTAAAGTGATGGGTACTTGTCCAAGTGTCATCTGATACAAATGCCTCTGTCACACATATATACATGACAGAAACATGGATATTTGGAATCAGATACGACTTCCATGCCCTGTCGTGCATCTGGTTTGCACTCATGTTGTAAATAAAACTGTCTGAGATGAGGGGCCTGTGTGATTTACCCTGACCAAAGGCTGGGCACCTTTTCAGCTAAGCAAAGAATTGGCAGCTTAGGAGTAAATTTCTGTGTGAATCGGATGTTTTCATCAAAGGAGAGAAAGCATGACAACAGCTTCAGCCATCTGATTTTCATGTTCCACCATACATCTGTTGGAACTCTCCCAGTCGCTTTCCAACCTCTCCCCTCCCCTTCTGCCCTTACACAGAGGAGAAACTGAACCAAGCTCAGCCAAGCATAGGCAATCTGGCATCTCTGTTCTGGTCCTGCATGGCCTTCACCTATTTGCAAGTTACCAACAGAGAATATATTGGCCCAGTAAATTAATTGACAGCCTTGATAAGTTGCTTTGCAGCTGATGGCTGCGGAGAGCTGTTGGAGCGGAAAAGCATCACAAAGTACCACCTCACTGTGAGGGTACCCGCTGTAAGGCAGGCGATTTCCTAACAGGAAAGGAAACAAAGGGATTTCACTGAGGAATGCTGTAGGCAGAGACTGACTCACAAGCAGGGTGGGGGAGAGGACTTTTAAAAAGCCCAAAACCAGGGAAAAAAAAACCCTAAACCAACACCAAACCTATAGTTCAAACGCAAACTTGGCACTTTTTAGATAACGGAGTCTTTGCCACAGGATCGTAGCTCAAAGCCAACTTTGATTTGATTTTACAGTTTGATTATATGGTTTTTCATTTATTGAAGGGAAGATCAAATTCTACCCAAACATGAGGCTGCGAAGGTCTCTTCTCTCCTTTCTTTTCAAGGCATCACAGACATAACTAAAGAGGGAAGTACAGGCTGTATCTCTGCTGCCGAGGCACCGGCTTTTCCAGCTCTCTCGAGTCACTTTCTGATCAGCAAGCAGACCAGTGACTGGGAAATATGGCCTTAAAATAGTAGTCCCTGTGCATGTCAAACAAACTGCTGATCTTAAATATCAAAAGCAAAAAGTCACTGTTGTTCTGTAACAAATTGAGTTTGGGGCTGTGTGGAGAGCAAAAAGTGCCGTCAGGAAAGAAAACAAATGTGACTAGTTGATGACACATTAAATAAAAGATATTACATACTTTTAAATGTTTTGGAGAGCTTCCTCTTGTCTGCCTGATACATTCTTTCAGCTCTTTTGTGTGAGCCCCATTATTTTGTTTCTCTAGTTTTGCAAAAGAAGCTGTTTGGCTTATTTGGGTTGTCTAGATAGCACAGGGAATAAAGCAAAATGCTTTATTCTGCCCTAGTCTGAGCTGGTTGTTTGTGTGAAAATCCTGCTTTATAATGATCTGTCCTTACCTGGGGACTGGAATTTAGCTCCTTCCACCGTCAGTGTTGCTATAGTTCCCTTAATAGGCATCAGGGAGGGAGATGCAGCTACACAAGTCAGTTCTTCTGCATGATCTTTAATTAAAACACTGTGACTTAAGTAGGATCTTAACAAAGCAGGATCTCAGCTCCTTCTCAGACTTCTGGCTTCTTGATTGATTTTTGGTGGGAAGTAAGGATTTCAAGCAGGACGCAAGACCTAAATATGTTATCGAATCTGGGTCTGAGCCCCTGTGTGGTTTTCCTCTGGAACAACTAATGGAACAAAACTTTGCTGTGGGAGTCTAATCTTACCAAAAAGTAAATCTGGCTTTAGGGCTTTCTGCAATCAAAAATGCTGCAGTATTGTAATGCAAGAACTTCCTCTGCTGGTTCAAAGTTGTTAAAACAGAGTTTGATGGGCTTAATTTTATATCCATTCAGAAGCATCGTCTTGTTCTGCAGTTGGGGTGGGGGAAAATGCATACAGGAGCTGTGGAAGGGACCATAGCAGAGAACAGATTTCCAGCCTGGCACCATGGCTTTTTCCCCAGCACTTGCCTTGCTGTCACTCTGCTGCCATGTGAGAAGGCCTATGCGTGGGGATGTAAGAACAGTCTGACCGAAATAAAATAGAGCAGATGATTTGGAGGTGAGAGCTAGAGATAGTGAGGCAAGCACCTGCTCACTGGTTGGGTACTGGGGGTTCTTCCAAGAGTAATGAAAGACCAGGAATATTTTACCTGAAAGACCTCACCGTGACTTTCTGCATGTGCCATGTGTCCAAAGTAGTTAATCAATAGGATGCATTATAGGAAAAGAATGTTAACTTCGTTATTTTGTTTGGTCTGATTAATCGTAGGCCACTGACCTGCTGCCAGACTGTTCACTTGGTTGTCTGACCCCAAATGGCTTTGACTGGAAGAGTGGGAGTGTGTCTGCTCCGAGATGATGTGCGTTGGTGGTGCTGGTTGCGTGCTTGGTATTGGCAGGTCTGATAAAAACTAAGGAGAAGAAGGAGAAGAGCACCTTAGTGCCTCCTCCAGCAGACCTTGACTTATACACAGACATGCCTCACACCAGTGTATGTGAAGACAGACTTGCAGCCCTCGTGTTTTGCCTTGTCTTTGCATAATGAGACACCAAGGTATTGCTTGTCTTGGCTAAACAACAGAAATTGGCTGTGCTGATTTGCATTTGTGCCTGTTTCTGATCGGTTTAAGGTGCCCGTTTCAAGTGGCCAGGAAGAAAGATGAGTGTTTACATTTTCTTTAGATGGTTGGTGCAGGCTCTTTGCCCCTAAGTAGTCCAGATTAGCACATAGCCAGAAGTCCTGGCACTGGGCCACAAGGACAGATTATTCACTGTACTTTGAAAGGGTGTTGGGTTTCTGCATCTGAACTTTTGGGTGGATAAATGGGAGGATTAGCAGCTAAGGAAGCAATTATCCATTCTCTATAATTAATATCTCCTCCTTATTCTCTGGTGTTATTTGACCTGGAACCAGAACCTGTTGGTGTTGCCAGTTTTGTGTAATTACCACCTTTAAAACGAGGGCTAGAGTCCCAGACCTTTCGAAGTCAGCGCAGTGGAAGCGGGGAGTAAGAACGCAAGGGTGAAGTTATTGAATCAAGCTCCAGTGTCCAAAACAATGAAGACTGGGATGATTAAAGACTGTAGTTTTGTCCTGAGGTAACTCTCTACCCTTTAATGCCACTGTGCCTTTTGACATGAAGATTAAATATGCTCGCTGTTCTTCTTAAACAAAGCCGGCCCTGTCAATAAAGCAAACAGATGCCTAATGCTTCTGCACAGGCCTTTTTAAAGGTTGCCTGTCCCATCAATTCTGCCGTGTTTTCAGCTGTCACAGTTTAAAATGCCATCTTGATCAGGTGCATCTAGAGATTGTCATTCTGCACTATCATTTCCCATTTACAAACCCAGGCAGATGTGGCCAGATGTTGATAGCATCTGACAGTTCTAGGAGGATGATATATGATTTTTACTCTATTTTTAAAAGTAATATTGGATTCCTTATTTATCTCTCCATCTATTTTGAGGTATTTTTAGTGCCCATTGCCATTGTAAATGAGACTGAGACTCAAAAAAATTTTAATAATTCTCTGGAAATCTCCAATTCCGATGTGCATCTGGATTATTTTTTTTTAAGGACTATCATTTTAAGAAGAACAAAGCAGTAGCTCAGCCAAAACAAATTGGATTCCCCTCTTTGAAAGCATTTCTTGTTAAACTTTCACACACAAAAATCACTTTTGGAACAAAAAGCCAAAGGAGAATAAACTTTTAAAACATGTAGATATAAAGTTAAATATTAACTTCTTTTTAAACTTCTAACAGGATTAAGTGAACCTTTTAAAATGTGCTTGTAAGTCAGAGATTTATTGCAGACTTTTATTTGATGCCATTGCTGAAGTAACACCATAGGTGGGAGTTTTTCCCCTGCACTGTATTTTGAGATAAAGGGAAATCGGCATTAATAAATTAAGGACAATTAAACCTTTTATAGGATATGTATTTTAGACTATGCTATCTGAATACCAAAGTTTATCAAGGGGATTGTCAGTTGAGTGAAGAGTCACTGGGGAAATGCTTCTGGGTGTCAGGGAATTATGAGGTTTTAGCAGACACCATGGGACTTTGTACAGCACATCAATAAACAGGGAAATCACTTAAATACATAGTGAGATTATGAACTGCAGCTCGGCTGTGGGATTATCTTCCTGCCTACCGCACGCTGAAAGCAAAAACAAACAAAAAGTGTTAGGCATTTGCAGTGCCGAACAGCAGCATTTTACTCAGAGGAGACCTCCTAAGTTGTCTCCTGGGGACCACATCTAAGGAAGAGCTAATCTATCAAAAAGCCTTCTGCAGAGCACTGACTCCAGTAAAAGAGGACCCAATAATCTGTTTACGGGGCCTTGAGTGAGTAGAAATTTTCACGGAACAGTCAAAAACAAAGCAGAAATTTTCTATTTATGAACTAAAATCTTTCTAAGCAAGGGAGTCTGAGTTCCCAGAGAAAATACCTTCCGTGGTTACTGCAGATACTAGAAAATGTCATTTTCTTGATAGAAGAGGATCTCGACTAATACCACAGAGTCATTCTCATAGTTGTGGGTTCCACCCCCCCCACCTTGGGAGGGATAGGTGGGCTTGTTTGAGCTCAGTGGGAGACTGATGGAATTAGCCTGACTTAACCTCATGCAGCGCGAGAACCAGGGGACTGTTATATTACCTTTAAGGCAAATTGAACTTGGAGACAAACATTGACAGTGCGGATTCAGGAGAAGAAAAACACGGGGGGAATGTGACAGCTGAACATCCTGTATGCTGTCGCAGATTAGTGTGGTGCTGCCTTTTATTAAATCAAGGAGGTCACTGTGTGTTGTTGTAAAAGATGTTTGTCTTGGTTTTCAAAATACACAAGGACCAGCCTGCAGGGAAACTTCAGTTGGATCCCTGTTGTCTTCAGTTAAACTTACTAGTTCAATTCAAATAATAAATTAAAATAGTAGAAAAATGGAAGTCATCCTCAGTTAGTGGATGATCATTAAGTAGTAGTAGTGATAGGTTATAGTAGTCACCATTTCTCAGTTGCTGTGTAGGGCTTGCATGTCCTGGGCCAACGCTTTTTTTTTTTTAAATTATTTTTTTTTATATCAGGACAACTGCAGGAGGTGCATCTACCTTGACGTGTTCAGATCACGAGTACGCAGATTTTTCTGCGTCTCACTTGATATTGTGTGTAGGTGTCTTTGTAGGTCTTCTTGGCCAGAGAAGATTTCCATTGGCAAAGAAAACTTTGGATTTTTCCAGTGATGAGAATTGATATTCGATCTCCCAAAGTTACCAGCACAGTCAATGTGAGCTCCCCTGGTGCCTGTGCCATTTCTACTGGTGGTGACTGTCCAAACCTCAAAACTCTCGTGGTCAACTGTTTTCCTCTCAACTCCAGGAAGAAGGACTTTTGATTTCTTTTGATATTCTCAGCTGTTATCTGTCTCAGAAATAACTCAGCAGTCTCTCTCCCTCCAAACATTGAGCAGTTGCAAATCACAACATCTGCTATAACATTAATTTTAATGAGAAATAAGTAAACTTGGAGTTAATTCAATCTCTCTTTGGTTATACTTATACCTCTGTTAGGGGTAGGCAAGTTACCTCTAGATTTTTCCACAGTGTTTAAAATGTACTTTTAAAGTAAGTAAAGTAGGGTTGCTCCCATAATCACCTGTCTCCAGGAGATGGAGCTCCAAGAGAAATACGAATTACTGTTGAGTTTGTGATTTAAATCATGAAGGTTAGCAACACTATTTCTATGTCCCTGGCTGGGAAGACTTGTCAACAGCTCAATTACCATCAGCAAATCTCATTTTGTATTCCAGAACTGTAGAGAAAGGAATAGGGAGGAGAAAAAGACATTAATTTACCTCAGCTAGAGAGAGCTTGGGCCTGTATCCAGTTGTGAGTAATGCTTGCTGGAAACAAGACATGAGCGTTAACAAGGAGAGTAATTAACTATTAGTGTAGTTTATGAAGATATGCCACAGATTTTTGCTTGCTCAGAGCTTTTGAATCCAAAATGCAGGAGTTTACTCAGTGAATACTTCTTTTTTTGAAGTTTTTGAGCTTTAGTGAAAGGTCTGTCGTGTGAATACCTAAGACCTCTGTGTTATGGTGGAGCTCTAGCTAGACAGGCTTAAAGCTCGGCTTTGAAATCTCAGTAATTGGGTTGCACACGTGGATGTGAGGCTACGATTTGGACTTTGCTGATTAAGAAAATTTGTACCAAAAAGACTCTTTGCATTTGGAACTTCAATAGACTGCTCTCTTTTGGCTCTGACAGCTTTCAAAAGAAAAGTCCTGAAAGAGGTGAAACCCCCAATCCATGAGCAGCAGAGCCCTTGCACCCCACTGCCCCAGGGGGCCTGGACGTGCTCTTCTGTGGTGTTTTGGAAAATAGGGGTTTGCCTGAAAAGTGCTCTCCTTCCTGAGTGCGTGTGTGCAGAATAACAGATCCTGGACTGAGGTTTGACGGGGAGAAATGTAGCCTATTCAGTGCTAGATTAATGAAAAATTTTGCTTCCTGATAGGGACCATGACTTCCTCTCAACCTTAACAAGCTGCCAAATAGTTCAAACCTATTTAGAAAATGGCTGGCCAAAAGTGTCAATTATTATTGTGGTGGAGGAAAAATGCCTCACTTTAAAACATAATACCAAGTAACACATTTTTTATTTTAAATAAAAATGAAATCAAGTTCTAAATTTTTTTTTCTATGAGATTTTTTTCCCCCCCTTTCCAGTTTTTAAACCTGAAAATGACAAATAAGATGAGAATTTTGAAAGAAAAAAACAACATGAAAACTTTTGTTCAAAAAGCCTTTTTTTTTTTTCAATTGGGAAGAAAAGTGGTAAGGGAAAAATCGATAGAGAGGTACACCGTTGCTTCTTTTTTTTCCATTTGTTTCATTTTTAATAATCTAAGACAGATAGAGACCTCTGGTCACACAGAATTTTCAAGTCTTTTAGGAGTTTTTAACCAACACTAACATCAAGAGTGAAGACTAGAAAACGTGGCACTTCAGCCTGAAAAATAACTGTTGCTTGTGTAGACAGAAATGTTCACATCACATATACCCAGCTGGAGCCCTGATTTTTTTTTTTTTTGACGACTTTAGACCAAACATCTACCCCAATAGTAACCCATCTATGGGATGAAAATCAACACACAGCTTCATGCTGTTGGAAATGCTCAACGCCTTTCTCCTGAATACAAAAATCAAGATGTGCCTTCAGACAACAAAACAGAGACCTGCTTTTGTGGGTGCCAATATCACTGTTTTTTAGTGTTATTTATTGACATATGGGAATGCTTTAGTGTGCAGGTGATGCTTTGAGGTGCTGAGTTCTGCCTTTGTAAGCTGTAACTCTCCCTGGATTTTATTATTTGCCATAGATTTTTGGGAATTATATGCTCCTGTCACTTTTAGGCTCTGCATAGATTACAGCAACGACTGAAGAGTGTGCCTGAGAGGTTCCTTCTGGGCCACAGCTTTTGATATGGGCTGTATCTTCTGTCTGGCTTCCTTTTCCTTGTGATTTATAGAAAAAATGGATTGTGACCATAGTGCCAGGACGTTTTGTTAATCTGTCATATTCTCAGATCTGTCTCCCAGCACTTTCCTAAACAGTTTGTGTGCAATTTCTGGAGTTAGAGATTCAGCAGTCCTGGTTTGGAGGCTACGAGGGAGTAACTGCATGGGCAAGGCCAGACCATGCCAGTTGTCTCAGGGCCAGAGAAGAGGGCCTGCCACTAGTTACTATTTTTGAGGGCATACAAGAAAAATGAGTGATTAGGGCATCCCTTCTTGTCCTATTATAAGAAGATGTATACAGCCCAAAGAGGGGGTAGGAAATCAAAGCTGAAGATGATGGTTATGGCTCATATATAACCAAGCTGGGTGATGGCATAGTGTGGCACCTGCAGTATCTGTTTCTTTGGTGGGTGTGCTGAAGTCATGGTGGCTACGGATCTCGGCAGCTCTTGTGGGAGGCAGTGATAGCTCTCTTTTAGGCAGCATCAGTCATATGGCATGATGTCAAAGGAAGATGAGTAGAAGGGCAGAAGTGAACAAGTTGTGAGTTACTTCCATTCTGGAAGGAAGAGTGGTTCCTCTGGCCCTTCTCTCAAAAGCCAAGGGCAGACTGGGGAGGAATAGTCCTCCGATAGTGTCACTTATTCACAGAGCCAGGCTGCTCAGGAAGTAATTCAATGCCACACCAAAGCAGGTGTCTCCAGAAAGTCAGAGGTCCAAGTAGCTGCTGTCCATAGTCCCATGGTGCAAATGTTCCAAGTGCCAGCTTTTTCTTCTGCTGTTTTCATGGTTGGCAAGAGGATGGTTTGCTTTGCCCCTTCTAATTTAGTGTGCTAGTGCTTGGCTCCTCGTGAACCGGTGCTCCATGTTGTTAATTATTGGGGAGAACTACCACAGATTTGAGGGTCTGGAAAAAGCAGTTGAAGTGCCTTGTCTTTCTCCCTGATTTCCTGTGGCAAATTGTAGATGACCATGCAGGTCCCTCTCTGCCTGTGAATGTGGAGTGAAGAATTCTCTATGCCCCTCGTGTTTCTTGACAGCCTCCTTACATGATGGGCTCATTGTGCTTGCAGGAACTAAGGGATGTTTCTGCATGTAGATTTTCCCAGGACATTTCGGGAGTGATTCAATGACTCATGCAGGGGTTTAATTTCTCTGCCCACTGGACCTTCTCTCCTACTTCTCCCACCAAAGTGGCAGAGCTGCCGCTAATTGGCCTGACAAGTGGAACAGTTCCTTTTGGAGAGAACCCCATTCTCTGTTGCTGAGAGGAATTTGCTTTGAAGTCCTCTGCCTGCCCCGTATTGTCTACACACCTTGTGTTGTGTAAGTGTGATAAATGGAAACCAAACAGTCCCAGACCAAGGAAACGACTGCTAAGTCCTGCCTGTCATTCGAAAACATTTGCCATGTTTTTAATAAAGCTGTCAGGGTTGCGCTGAGCAGCCAGATTCAAAGCAGCCAAAATTGCTAAGTAGCCAAATGCAGCTCTCCTACTGATTTTTTTTTTTTTTTTTTAAGAGCACATCAAAGCTGATGGAAGTGGGTTGAAGTGAGCTTGTTATTACTAATGTCCCTGTGTGACACAGTGTCAGAAACACTGTGACCCAGCACAGCTTTGCCGTTGCAGTAAGAAGCCCAAGACAAAGTTTGCAATTAGGATACTCAAAGGGATTATTTCCAGAGTGTTATTGCTGCTTAGAGCCCTCAAACTTTTCTCGGCCTTGTAAAAAGGATGATTTCATGGTCTGACAGGTAGACCAGTATCAGCAGGGCACAGGGCTGAGCTGCTGTTCCCTGGAGTGTGACTCGGTAAGTGGTTCAGTCTCCCTGTATCTCTCCTCTTCCTCTCTGCCTTTGCCTCTATCGTCTGCTCTGAGTCAGATGGCAGGACTGAATTAGACCCTGTACTTACAGGGGTAATAAATCCCTCCATTTTTTTTAGTGCATCTGGATGGGGAAAAAGGAAGCCACTTTCCCTAAGAAAATATTTTTTAAAAGGAGGGAAGCACTTAAAAAAAAAAAAAAGTGCAGGTTTTCAGCTGCTACTCAAAAGAGCTAAAGTGACTCTGTGGCTTGAGAGGGAACCTGGACCTGGCTTGAGAGGGAACCTGGACCAGATGGGAAAAGACACCATTTTTCAAAGAAATGGGCCTGCTCCAAATTTCTCAGATTCTGGGGTTGAAGTGCCTGTTGACATGGTGGGACTAGGGAATGGTCAGGTTAAGGGACCTTTGCTTCTTGGGTGTCCTGAGAGATGCTGGTTTATTGCCAAAGTGACCAGGGAGGGGGTACAGATCCAGATGGATTCAGCAATGCCACGGTTTTCTAGCTTCATGTGAAAACTGTGTGCAAAGAAGGACTTGTGCCAGGATGATGTGCTTAGCATCTCAAAGATCTAGGTGGGACAGGGTTTTATCAGTGTTTTAGAAGTTGTTTAGAGCAGCCTGAACCCCTTGTTGCTGCCATTGATTAACTCACATGAAGGGTGTGTTACCATGTCACTTCCTATGCAACGTGGCGTGTGGTGGGATGAAACTCCAGAATTATAGTGAAGTCCTCAGATGGTGATGCATCAGAGACCATGTATGCAGCAGACCCCTTTTCCCTATGGGAGCACCCCAGGCCTGGCTGAGATACAAGGGGACCCCACACCTCCAGAGAGCGGTTGGCAGCTGAGAGAGTCAACGTGACAGCGGGGATATGCCAGCAGAATAGGGTTATATTGGCTTGACAGAATATTAGCTCCTCACTGAAGAGATTTCTCTTTCCCACCGCAGATGTAAAAGATGAAAAGTGAGCAGGGAGGGAAAGCACGTAGCTGTTCAGCCTGTCCCACCACTCTGGAAATGGCGCTGGCTGGATGATCTCTGAAGAGCTGAGATATGTGGGGAGGGGATGCAGCGGCTCTGAATGTCAGCGGGAATAGCAGTGTAATCCAAACTTTCTTGTTTCCTGAATAGCCCAGCCTCCGAGCACAATTGGGCTTCAGTGATGTGGGGGGAATCTGATTAGGAGGCTGCAACGAGGAAAGAAGATTGGCTTTTGTAAGCGGTAAATGAAGTAGTTATTAAAAGGGAAAGACAAAGCTACCAAAAGCCTCATTCATGTTACAGGTTTGGGCATGGGACAGGGGAGAAATCCACAAAAATCTGTCTTTCAGCTTGTTCTATTGCCTGTGTTTGAATGGGAAATTGGATATCCCCAAGATCCTGGGAGACAGCACACATGAAAACAGCATCGAATTCCTTCAGGGGTATGCAAGGAGGAAGCGACATCTGTTTTGCATCCAAACATTGCTTGAAGTCTAGTTAAAACTGTTGTTGTGACAGGGGGGTGAAAAAATATGGAGAAAATCCTCCTTCCCTTCAGTGGGGAATCAGCACAGCCAGGAGGGGAGAATACTAATGGAGGTCTCTGATCTTTCCTCTACTTACAAATTGATGCCATACCCAGTTTGAACAAGCCACTTAGTCACCCATGGTCGAGTCTTCGGTGAATGTGAAACAACTTGCTTGTGATAGACAGGGTCATTCACGTTGGGCTATCCTGGCCACTGTGTATGAGGAAAAGAGCAGTGTCAATCTAAGCAAGTGTTTATTCACTGTTCTTCAGTTAATTATCTTGACTTAATTTGATGTACCAGCTCATGTAAGTCAAAGCTGCTATTTCAAAGGAAACATGGGGGATTCAGGGTATTTAATAGGGCATGTAATGATAGAACAAGGGCTACTGATTTAAAACTAAAAGAGAATAGATCCAGACTAGATATAAGGAAGAAATTTTTTACAATGATGGTGGTAAAACACTGGGCCAGGTTGCCCAGAGAGGTGGTGGATGCCCCAACCCTGGAGACATCCCAGGCCAGGCTGGATGGGGCTCTGAGCAACCTGAGCTGGTGAAGATGTCCCTGCTCATGGCAGGGGTGGCACTGGGTGAGCTTTGGAGGTCCCTTCCAACCCAAACTATTCTATGATTCTATTGAGACTACTTGGATGGGGCTGGACAGAAAACAAATCTGTATGTCATGAAATGTTTTGAGATTTTTGGCTTTGAGAAGATCCTTAAGCATTTTTTATAATCAGAAACACCAACACTTTCCCCTTACTCCTTCTTCTACAATACACTTTCCATTTAGATGCTCACCTAGACGCTGGGAGAGCGACATTCAAGTGCCTGAAGGCCCAATCTGTAGAGTCCATTTCTCTTTGAATCTCCCAGTTGAAGCTCTTCCATCCTGTGGTTTATTCCTTTGGTGAATGAGGTGTCAGCTGATCCCCACCATAAGAGTGTCGTAGTTCTGGCAGTTGCCTGAGACATGGAATTCATGGATAAGTACCTGTCTGATATAGGACAGCCCAGGGACTCCCATATCACCTCATTTATCTGTCCTAAGGTTGTAGCTGATGTAAGGTCTTGCTTTGGGAGTCAAGAAAGATCCCCATAAAAATGAGATCAGAATGAAAACAAATTTAGAAATGTGGACGTATCGCACTTTTCTTTGGATCCTTACCCACAGAAGTAGCTTAGTTCTTTTAAAATATGTTGTAGGTCTTTCAGCCCATAACCAGGCAGGTAGGCAGGACTGCCACATAAAATATCCCCACATTTTGCATGTACCCTACCCCATGGCAGCCTTTGAGCCTATGTCGAAGGCTATGGCAAAACAACCTGAAAGGAGGTTGTAGCATGGAGGGGGTTGGTCTCTTCTCCTCAGTAGCAAGTGATAGGACAAGAAGAAAAGGCCGCAAGTTGCACCAGGGAGGGTTCAGATTAGATATTGGGGAAAAAATTCTTCACGGAAAGGGTTGTGAAGCAGTTGAACAGGCTGCCCAAGGCAGCGGTGGAGTCACCATCCCTGGAGGTGTTTAAAAGGCGTATAGACGAGGTTCTTAGGGACATGGTTTAGTATTAGAGTTGGGTTATGGTTGGACTTGATGATCCTGAGGGTCTCTTCCAACTGAAATGATTCTGAGGACGGCTGAACTGCTGCGTGTGAAGGGCTCCCCAGTTAGTTTGCACCAGGGCCCAGGCTTTGGGGCGGGTGGGACAGCCCATCTTTCACCCTGCTCGTGAGGGGGGCTTGAGCTGCCTCTCTCTGAGCTGAGATGCTTTTAAGCACCCGTGTAAACAAGGCTGAAAGCTGAATTGTTTCTTTTTTGTTAGGCAGAAGGATCAAGCAGGCAAGTTGAGGCTAAAGATTGTCTGCTTTATGAGACCACACAGCCAATCTCACCTGCTCTCTGCTAGACAAAACACAGAGCTCGCAGGTGGGAATAAATACTGGAGGGGGCCAGGATAGGGAGAGACTGCTGAGATTCAGTCAGGGAGATTTTAGCCCTGTGGGATGATAAGCAAGACAGCTGTGCTGGCTTTCCTCTTCATACATGGAAATGAATAACCAGCATGTTAGCTGTCTGGCATTTATCCTATTTCATAACCCAGGTTTGAATACACTTCTAATTAGCACAAGACTGAAACAACCTCATGGTATAAGTCTAATAATGAAATGCACATTCCCTGTTGGTCTGTGCCTAGAATGGTTTATGGATTTGTTTGATAAAATCCTACTGTCTTCTCCCCTTTTTTCTCTCTTTCTTGGCCCAGTTTCACTGCCTCCCTTGGTAGCCTTGAACTTTTCACCATAGAAGGGGGAGGGGGAAGATGGGACACCAGAGGTATCCTGGCACGTGTGGCACTGTGAGTACCATCAGTCAGGTGATGTTAGTGTGAAAATTTCGTGGAAGAAGATGCTACAATGCAGTTATGTTTGAGTATGTAAAACTTTGCCAATCTTGTAATAAAGGAGTGGCATTTTTTGCCGAAGAAGCAAGTTTTGGGGCTGAGCTCCTAAACTTTTTTTATTAGAAAATTCTGTGTAGAATTAGTACTGAGGAGGTTGTTAGGTTAGACCTTTGAATGGTGGTGGTGGTTAGTTTCAGTCTCATGGAATTAAAATGCCGGTGACATGCGAGGCCATTCTTGCACTGACACAGGTAGCGGATACACCTGCACGGATCCCTCTTTGGGTAGTAGAAGCAGCAGAGTTCACCTTTCTTAGTATGGCAGCAGTGTTAATTTAATGCTGCAGGCCACTGCAGGTCTGCACAGACCAAAGCCCCCGTCTACTGAGACACATGAATGCATGCTTAGTTTCTAAAAGCAGGTTAATATTTCCATGTATCTTGCCTGAGCGGAAGGTCAAATACATAAAATATTTGCCTGGATTGAGACCCGAATGACCTAATAGCACTATGTCCTGATGGAGATAGTGTCCAGTGTCAGGAATGACAGCCGGTCTTGAACTTAACACTCGATCAATCTTTTAACGCCCCTTTAGTCCAGCAATTAGCATTTATAAGGCTCTGGAAGTGAATAGCTCTGTTAAGTTTCAGATCCTCGGTCTGCTCCGCTGTGGTTTTCTTCTCCCAGGGTGACTCAGTGATCTGATCTACTCCAGTGGCTGCTCCTGCAAAAAGCTGGATTATAAAAGTCTCTTGATTCTTCCCTTGTTAGAAGCTTGTGGTTTATGAGGTTAGAAACCTCTCTAGGTTAAGCTTTCACTTTGTGATGATAAGCTGTTTTACAAGAGTGCAATGAATTTCTCTGAGGTTAATTTTGACTAAATAGGCCCTTTTCACTGTACCTACAGCAGAAGAGACCATCTTCAGGGTTTTGAAAGGAAGTCTTGCAAGTGAGCAAGTCAAAGAAAAACAGTGGGTAGCTGGACAGCACAGAAAAGCAGGTGAGGTTTATTGAAACCAAGAGACTTCTTTGTTGGACTTGGGAATTGAACTAGGAATTTAGTTTTTACCCTGGCCATAAAGCCTTTGCTAAGAAGGCAATGCCTGGCACAGCCTTCCAGCAAAGGGTGGATGGATAGTGAGAGCCTGGATTTCTCTGGATGACTCCGCTAGCTCGTGTATTCTCCAAAACCTGCCTAATAGTTTTCAGTATCTAAGTGTTGGTCTTCTTGTAGTTGTGTTCTTTGTCCTATAGACTGTAAAAGCAACTGCAGTAGAGAGTGGATTCAAAAATTTTTGATGTTAGTGATGAGGTGTTGGTACTCTAATACGAGGGGCAAAATTGGGACTGTAGAAACACCTGGTGACGGAGAGACTTTCAGGGACAAAATCTGGGCATAAAGGGAGAGGATAGAATGGGAAGTAATGTGTACAGCAGGGAATGAAGCAGACTTCCAGGACACCACAAAGCAGTTCAGTGACTTGACTGGAGCCCCAGGAACCCAGTCTAGCATTTTTCCATTAGACAGTGGCTCATTCTTGGCATATTCATGTTTTTTAAACGTTGTAATCATCACATTTCACTTAACATAAGAGCAATATATGTGATATGGCATGGAGTTAGCTGTGTCCCAAGTGAAACTGGGATGGTCTCTCTTGTGCTCCAGTGGTCTCTCTGACCATGTTCAATGGAACTCGTGCAGATCTTTGTACACAAGTGTTAGAGGTCAATCTTCATTTCTCTTGCAGCCTCAAAATATTCTTGCCCCACAAGCGACCCAGAACTATTCTCTGCCCCTGGATTCCTGCCTAGATGGCTGCATGGGGACACTCTCAGAGTGTTTTTGTTTTCCACCCATGCTGCACCCATTCAGGCAATGTGTGGCCCTGTTGGCCACAGAAGTTCTGGCTTCTTACTTCTGCCTCTGTAGCATGCTCTGTAGTTTGGTAGTGAAAGATATGCATGAAAGAGAGCCAAATAATTAGCTATCCCAGCCTTAATTCCCTGGGCAGAAGTTCACTTTTCAGTAACTGAAACTGGCTTAATCCTAATCCCCTGCAAATTCCTCTTCCTGAGAGTCTTTGTGAGGCCCTCTTATTGGCGAGAGCTTCCAAAAAGACCAGTGCTGCTGTTGGGGTAAATTTTCCTAATGCCTGTGAATGTTGTATCCACAGTGTGATATAATACAAAGACAGTGAATCTCTGAAGCCACAGACCCCTTAACACGTTGAGAGGAGTTATTAACATGCAAAACAAACCGGAAGGGGAATTCTAGTGTTCCAGACACATCTTTTCCCTTCCATTATCAATGTAAACCTTCTCATTTCTTGCCTCTCATGCAAGCTGGTAATTTTCTGGGAGAAGCCTTTCTCTGAAGCAGCTCCCACTGCCTTCTATGTTTTGTTGACCGACAGTGGTGGATATGATGGGGTACACTGGGACCACCTGTCATTGCTGCCTGATTTAGCCAGTGGAGAGAAGTTGCCGCAACTGATATATTTGGCACTTGGTTCTGATGATCTGAGTGGCGGGTTCCACTTCTCTGTGTTGTCCATGCAAGGAACCAGAGCCTGACTGCCCACATTAGATCCTTGTGATCTTGACCTTAGATGATCCACTAGTTAGAGGACTGAGTTAGCCTGTCTGGATTGTATTTCATGGGCTGCATGTCTCAGGAATATATGGGAGTTAAAAAAGTATCTCTAAGTGCTTTCCTGGAGCTGGAACAAAGTTAGAACCACAACAGTTCTGAAGTTGCTCAGGGTCTTGTTCATCTGAATCTTGAGTATCACCAGGAACAGATTACACAAATCTCAGCCATGAATCCTCCTTTGTATTCATGGGGAGAGGAGAGAGATATTAGACAGAAAATTAGATGGTACTGTCCTTCGCCTACAGTGGGTAGTGCTTCTGCTCATTGCTGATGAAACTTTTTTTTTTTCAAACAAATGGGTCCATTTTCCATGTCTTTTCACAAGCTTCCTTTACATCCTACTTCCTATCTCTGTTTGCTGTTCTAGTTTTCATCCTGGGAAAGGTCTGGGTGAAAGACCAGTGAGTGGTACAGGTTCTGCTCACTATTCCTCTGCTGTTGTTTCCTCCTTTCTCTGCCATGAAGGACAATTATTTATCATGACAACTTGGTAGGTGAGCATATTTCTTTGAATTGATATGCTAATTAAAGGCAGTCTGTGTGCTAATGACTTTGTTCCCATTTTAAACAAAAACTCCAGGGAACTTGCTAGTCTCAGCAATAAAATGAAAAGAGGATAGCTTGGGGAAATTTATGGTCTAATGCCAAGTGGAGCTTCCCTTGTTATCTCTATGTATTTAAGATATAATCTGTTTCTCCTGTCTCTTTTACTGGCTTCCTTCATAAACCTTTAGACTAATTAGCTTGAGTGACTTCTCTCCTGAAAAAGGATTAAAGACAAAGAATTAGGAGATAAATGAACCTTGAATATGTATTTTGGCAGTGTCACTGCTGTTCTTTTTTTTTTTTTTTTAATTTCCCTTTCTAAAAAGTGGATCAATCTCACTTTTCACTGTGGAATTCTGGTGAAGTGTCAAGGGTCTGATATCTTCTTTCTGAGGCTTCATCCATGCTTTGGGATGCCCCACGCCTCACGTCAGAGTTGTTTGGTAATTTCTTCTCCTCCATGAGCTACCCCTCATGCCAGTTCAGCTCCAGGAGCAGGGACATGGTGGCTTGTCCCTGGCCAGGTCCTACATCAGTGGCAGCTGCTTAGGAATACTTGGGCAGGATTTAAAACAGCCACAGCTCAGCTTTGTAAATCTGTTATTCAGACATCAACAAGGTGTTATTTCTTCTCTTTAGAGGCATTCACATCTGTCAAAGGTTTAAATAGTACTAAGGGAAGGAACCTGCTGAACTTCTGCAGTAAAAGCGATGTCTGTGTTAGGAATGTATGTGGTCTGGGCACACACTGGGATCTGTGGGGGGACCCAGGCACCTTGAGGATAATTTATATCCCAGGCTGTCTGAATTGCCCCGCTGAAGTGCCCTTCCATCTGCATGGATGGCAGAGGCATTCTGGGGTGATAGTACCACTGCATAGCTCAGAAAATGGGCTAAAGTCAGGTGGGTGACCCTCAATGCATTTGTCATAGCCTAGTCAGGACCGCAGTGCTGTTTTTAGAGATGCCATGCAAATACCTAAAGAGTGCCTCTTCTTAACCTGAAGTGAGCATTAAGTCCTGGACTGCAAACTGTGGGTCCTCTGGGCCATGGCTGAAGGACCCGTTCCCCTGACTTCTCACAGAGGAAAAGGCAGTAATTTCTGGGCTGGGGTTGCCACTGCCACCCCTTGTGCCAAGCTGCCTCATGAGGGGGGACCAAGTGTGGGCATCAGGATGTGTCCAGAGCCTGAACTAATACAAATAGCTCAGCTCAGTGAAAAAAGAGGGACCTGAGTAACACTGGATTTTGTATCCTTGAGGACTTTCTAGATTACTGGCTTTTGCTTCTCTAGCTAAATCTACCAGCCCTTACTCTTCTTCAAAGTGTGCGTTGGTAGAGGTCGATTGCTCTAAAGCGAGGGAATCCTGGCATGAGCTTTACTGAGGGAATTGACTTCAATGTACTGATGTGCAAACAAAAGCTTGAGAAGACATGTGTTTCTGAATATAGCTCTCCAGAAATCCACTTGTCTCGGGGACTGGGAGGGCTGCATATTGTTGTGCTTAATTTTAGGAGCTGCCTAGGAAACACCCTTTCCCAGCCTCCTGACTGAATGGGACTTACACCAGTCTCTCCTTGTGTCCGTGGGTCATTTGCATTTTATGGTTGAGGGACAGCATAGCTCAGATCACAGTGCTTTTCAGAGAAAGTTGATAGTTCCACTATCAGCTGAGATTTAATACTTCCACAGCAGGCAAAGCCTGTCGGATCAATTTGTTGTTCTGGCCCATTCCCAGGCAAAATGCCATTTCCCAGTACAAAAGCACCTTTTGTTGCCACCGAGCTGGTTGAAATGTCACATGCTATGTGCCTCCTTCCTCGAAGAAGTGCAAGGTGCAATATGAAATACAATTTTAAGGATTATAGATTAAAACTAATGCTCAAGAGTTCAACAGAGCAGACTACGATAATTATGAAAGTCTTATGAGCTGCCTGAAAATGAGCAGGAGATAGAAAGTTACATTGTGTAGGATGGAGAAATTAGTCTAGTACTACGAAGATGATGAGGGGTCTGGAGCATCTTTCTTATGAGGAGACACTGAGAGAGCTGGGGCTGTTCAGCCTGGAGAAGAGAAGCTGAGAGGGGATCTCATCAATGTTTATAAATATCTCAAGGTGGGTGTCAAGAGGATGGACCAGACTCTTTTCAGTGGTGCCCAGCGATAGGATGAGGGGCAATGGGCACAGACTGAAGCACAGGAGGTTCCATCTGAACATGAGGAGAAATGTCTTTACTTTGAGGGTGCCAGAGCCCTGAACAGGCTGCCCAGAGAGGCTGTGGAGTCTCCTTCTCTGGAGACATTCAAACCCACCTGGACACATTCCTGTGTGATCTGCTCTGGTGAACCTGCTCTAGCAGGTGGGTTGGATTGGATGATCTCCAGAGGTCCCTTCTGACCCCAACCATTCTGTGATTCTGTGATTACAAGCTTTAATTCTCCAAATTGTTCAAAAAACATTTAATAAAACATTCTATCTTTTGGTAAGGGAAACTTTGATCTGAATTTGTCAAGGGAAGAGAAGGTAAAGGAACAGGTCCCTGACTCCGGAAATCATACCTGTCCTGTAGATAGCAGTTGTACTATGTGGCTATGTGTGTACTACAAAATTAAACACTTTCAAGTGACACCCAGGGACTGGAACACAATTACAGAATCATGAATGTATTTGAGGTGGAAGGGACCATTGGAGGTCTTCTAGTTCTAACCCCCGCTTAAAGCAAGGTGGGCCTCAAATTTGTGCCAGGGTCCTTTGTGACCTTACCGAGTTGAGCCTGAAAATATCCCAAGAGCTTCCATAGGCTCTCTGGGCAACTTGTTCTGGGACTTAACATCTCTGGTGGTGAAAAATTGTTTTGTTAACTTTGATTGTGTTTTCCCCTGTTGCAACTTGTGACCTTTGCTTCTTGTCCTCTCTTTGTGCATTTCTGTGAAGAATCTGGCTTTCTTTTCAGTAACCAACCCCATTAGGAAGTGTAAGTCTGCAATTAGGTCCCCCCCTTAATCTTTGCCAGGGTAAAAAACCATAATTTCTTTAGTATAATATGTTATGTGCTCCAGCCCCTTAGTCATCTTGGTCGTCCTCTTGGTGAATGCTTTCCATTTATTCAACATCTCTGTTTTACTGGAATTTTCATGAGTGCTGTGTAGAGAAGAATTATCAATTGATTTCAACACGTCTAAACTATCTCTAAGTGCTTTCCTGGAGCTGGAACGAAGTTAGGACCACAACAGTTCTGAAGTTGCTCAGGGTCTTGTTCATCTGAATCTTGAGTGTCACCAGGAACAGAGATTACACAATGTCATCTTAAAAGGATCTGAGACAGCCCACAAATTGTCTTTGGGAGGTAACTGTTTCTCACGGTTGACTTTAGAGAGATGCAAATGTCTGTACTTAATATTTTGATGTTAGTTTAAATGACCTAATAACAGGTGGATGCCTACTTGACACATCCTTACACAAATAGTCTGTCTCCACTTAGATCTTCTTCTGTAGGGGGTGAGTGGCCAGTCAGCTGTAAACAGGATAAAGCAGATACACTCTCATCTTCTCAGTGGTGTGGGAGTTCAGGCTTGAATGAGGATGTTGTATGGGTATTATAGTGGTAAATTTGTTTAGTATTCAAGGTAGGGAAGGGAGAGGTCTAATGTGTTACCCACATTAGAACTGGGTAAATTCCCATTCCCTGTATTTACTCTGGAGAACACCAGTATTTAGCTGTATGGATGTTTTGCCAGCTGACTGAAACTTTATCAGGGGATTTTGAGGAGTGTAATCGTGCTGATATATAGAGATTTTTTGTTTTTTTAAAGCTCAAGGTCACCTGAAAACATCAAGCTGGGTTTGAGTTATAAACGTCTCCCAGCTTCTGGGTTGAATTTAGGGTAAAGAGAGCAAAAAGACAGCTACACAGTTTTGAGCAGACTGTTTGGTCAAAATTTTGCGGAGTTGGTTTTGTTAGAAGAGACACTCCTCAGGGAGCCAACTCTCTTTTGGTGCCATTTTAATCATATAGGTAACTATTCTTGAATGCAGCAGATAGAAACATAGAATCATTTCGGTTGGAAGAGACTCTCAAGATCATTGAGTCCAACCATAACTTAACCTAACTCTGGCACTAAACCATGTCCCTAAGTACCTCGTCTAGGTGCCTTTTAAATCCCTCCAGGGATGGTGACTCCACCACTGCCCTGGGCAGCCTGTTCCAATGCCTGACAACCCTTTCTGTGAAGAATTTTTTCCTGTAATCCAATCTAAACCTTCCCTGGTGCAACTTGAGGGCATTTCCTCTTGTCCTATCTCTTGCTTGCTTGGGAGAAGAGACCAACCCCCTCCATGCTACAACCTCCTTTCAGGTAGTTGTAGACAGCAATAAGGTCTCAGCCGCCTTTTCTCAAGGCTACAAGGAAGCTTTTTGCTGTGTTTGCAAGATTGCATATGGTAGTTATTGGGGCAAAGACCACTACTGTATCATGCTGTTGCTTTTGTCCCTCTCAAGCCAGCTGCTTCAATGAGATTTCCCCCAACTCACATCACGAGCTCAGGAATCTAAAATATCCATACAATCAGGCTCACTCTGTGTTAAGACTTGGGATTTTGTTAATACCTGGTCCATCCTTCTTTCCTTTGGTTGGTTCCAGTGGAAAAAGAGTTGTCAAAAGACTCTTCAAATTACTGTTGATTTTGGAAATTTCTGGATCAATGAGCTGTATATGAGGATCTGAGTAGCAGATCAGTTGCTCTTAGCTGTTGGTCCCAGGTGGATCTACTGAGTTAAGCATCCCAGGAGCCTCCCATTTTTTGCCTTTTCCTGTGGGGAACAAGAAGTGCTGGGAGGAATTATTTCAGTCTTATGAGATATTAGAGTCACTAAGCTCTGAAAGCTGCTCTTTGGAATTGTTTGTTTTCGGCAATTTTTCCTTGCTGTGCTACCCATTCCAGTCCCAAGGAAGGTTTTCATCTCACCTAAATGCTCTGTTTTTCTTTGGAGAAGAATTCTTCTTGACCCCTCTGCCTTTACAAATAATATGTATGGGGATTTTGGTGCTGTTTCACACTTCTTAGCCAAGATATAAGAGTTCTGTTGTATCTCAATGCAGGGAAAGTAATGTCTACGCTGAAATTCTATCCAAGAAGTTTCTCTCTTTGGTGAGGTGCTGGTTGTGGAAACCCAAGCTTTGTGCCCTTGGTTTGTCCTCTGGGAGGGACAGTTCTGCTCTGCAGAACCCAAGGCATTCTGCCAATTCCCCACTGTTGTTTTTATCTCCTGACCTTTCTTCTGGCTTACCCCTCTCTCACCTCAAGGGTGAGAAGCAGTGAAGGGAAGATGGAGTTACAACTTCCTAGACATTTGGCTGTTTTGCCTTTTGTACATCACTTTGTGGCTGACAGGGCATTTTTTTTTTTTTTCATAAAATGCCTTGCATGCTAATCTCTGTGCATTAGCTGATCACAACCTAAGTGCTTGTCCATTAATCCAATGCCTTCCTGTGTGTCTTTCATCTCCTTGCTCTCCAACGTTCTCCTGTTTCACTTTTCTCCCTCCTTTTTAACCCTGTTTCCTACAATCCAAGTCAGTACCACAGCTCCAGGCTACGGAAACAGGGACAGATACTGTAAGCGGATTGATAGACACAGTTAATAACCACGTCACCCAATGCTGAAGACTGTGCTCTCTGCATAGGACAATTTTCATGTGTCTTTGACAAACATGTTCCCTTTTACTGTTTCTTTATCAGCTGATCAGAGTAGTTTACTGACTTTTCTGCTGTTGGCTAATGTGCTGACTAAGATGCTACAGATTATTTCAAGAGAATTAAAATAACATTATTATTGGTGCTCTCTTATCTTCTAGTAGATTGGGTGGCTTGAGAGCAAAACCCAGTACAAAGTAAGGCTTAGTACTCTGTCCTAACTTCTGAGTCTACTACACAGATTTCTATATCTGAGATACTCATTCTTAGATCCCTATGTAGGCACTACAGAGATGCAGGCACTTTAAACATCATGCAAAGGGCAACTATACCAGCTTGAACCAAAGGACCACCCTGTTCTAGCATTTGATCACCCTCACAGCTCATGAACTTCTTAATTCAAGAGCTGTGTGTTGGTTCACTGGTTCGTGATGGCTTTTTTCTGCTCTTCATTTAAGTTGCGGTGGTTTTACTCCATGTTAATGTTTGAGACCTGCAGAAGGGCAGTGGCAGTAAGTTCCACAGCTCAGCTTTGCAGAAGTTAAGGAAATGCCTCCTTTTTTTACCTCGTTTGATAGCCCTACAACTTTTTTTTTTTTTTTTTAAATTGAAAACAACAACACTTTCCTTCCTTTTACATCCCTTCCAGTTTCTGTGTGGTCTGTTGCACCTCTCAGTTGTCCGTCTTCCAGGTAGAAGAGAGCTAGTGGCAACACCCTTTTCTTAACTGTCTCTAAGTCCACTACGTTACTTCTGAGTGGGGAGTGAGATGGGAGGAGGACCCAGGAATGCAGAGAGTCTTCTGGGTATGAATCCTTGAATGGTTATAAAGTGACACCATGGTGGTTTCTGGATTGCTTTCTATTCCTTCCTAACAATTCCTAGTATTTTTTTTTTTAATCAGCAAATATTTTTTATTATATTTTCACAGAACTATTACTACTCCAAAACCTCTATCATGTGCTACTTTACTTTTATTTACAGTGACTTTTATCTGTGACTTACCACCCAACTTCTCAGTATCAGGCGATCTTTCTGCTGTTCACCTGCAGTAAACTCTGCAGTACTTTCGATGTGTGACACTTCTCACCTGGTTTGGATGTATGGTTTAGCATAAGACATTACAGAAATGGCTGCTTCTCCTCACTAGCTCTAAGCGAGGCTGAACATGTCACCCATGGAGCCCTTTTGCTGAACTGTGCGTGAGAACAGACCTCAAAGTGCTGAGCTTGCTACTGGCACAGTGTGTGCTCACAAGTAGGTTGTCCTTCCTTTGGCAAAGAGGGAAAAAAGATGGTCAACATGGCTTGCATCTGCCAGTGCATTTTCTGTAGCACTCCTAGCATGGCCTGTTCTCTTGGACACAAAAAGCAGCTCCCTCTGTGGAGGATGGTGTTTCTGGTGGGAGCAGCAGACAGTTTGCAGAGACTATATCTCATCATCTCTTCACCTGCCAGGTGATTTTCTCCTCTTTGCTGAGAGATTGGTTGTGATGATCTGTGAAGGCATTTGTTCAGATTTGGAGAACAAACTTCAGAAGGTGTAATCAAGAAAGCTGCAAGGGAATGCTATTGGTTGTGTAAAATCTGGGCACCAAGTCATCATGTAACATTCATAACAGATTTTTCAAATTTCATTATCTAAAACTGTGTTCCTGTAGCACTCCCCATGTTTGCATCAGAGTAAATCTAATTAATAAACATAAATGTGAAGACTAAACAAATCTTGAAAGGTGATCTCGTTACAGCACTTACTCAGCAGATGCAGAGTGCCAAGTGCTGTTTCCGTTGTCTGGAGCAGCAATTTGCTTGAATGATAATGTTGTTTATAAAGGTCAGTGATGCTGCTTGTCCAGGAGATGTACCTGGGAAAGCCATTTCTTACTTCCCTTAATTCTGTTGCAGAACTGTTTGAGTCTAACCAATAGGCATCTCTATGTGAACAGAGCTGAGAAGATGCTGAAATGCTGCCTGGGGTCATGACAAACAGAACTTCGAATAAAAGTTTTTTCCATTTTTTTTTAAAGGAGACTGGGCCTTGTCAATGCATCCCGAGAAGCGACTTGATATCACAGCATGGCTGAGGCTGGAAGGTACCCTTGAGATTGTCTAGTCCAACCTATCTTCTTAGAGCAGGTCACCTACAGCAAGTTTCTCAGGGCTGTGTCTAGTTGGATTTTGAATATCTGTAAGGATGGAGACTCTACAACCTCTCTGGGTAACCCATCCAGTGCTTGACCAATTCCACAATTATACATAGATGTTTGAATGGAATTTTCTGTATTTCAGTTTGTGCCCTTTGCTTCTTGTTCATTCACTGGGTACCATTGACAAGAGTCTGCTTCTGTCTTCTTTACTCGAACCCCCTCAGTTATTTATACACATTGACAAGATCATCTGGAGCCTTCTCTTCTCCAGGCTAAGCAGTCCCAGCTCTCTCAGCCTCTCCTCGTATGACAAACACTCCAGTCCCTTGATCTTCTTTGTGGCCCTTTGCTGGACTTGCACCACTCTGTCCATGTCTCTCTTGTACTGGGGAATCCAGAACTGGACTCAACAGTCCATATGGGTCTCACCAGTGCTGAAGGGTAGGCTTAACTCTCTTGGCCTTCTGGTGTTGCTCCTACCAATGTCTGTCTTTGCTGCGAGGGCACATTTATTGGCTCATGGTCAACTTGGTGTCCACCAGGACACCCTGGTCCTTTCTATAGTCTGTTGGTCCCCAGCATGGTGTGTGGGGACACTCTTCCCCATAAGCAGGACTCGGCATTTTCCCTTAGTTAAAATTAGTGAGATTTCTGTTTGCACATTTCTGCAGATTGTCCATCCTCTGAATGATGGAACAACCATCTGGTCTATCAACTGCTCCTTCCAGTTCTGTATCATCTGCAAAATATGCAGATGACATACACAGGTTCAGAAATGTTCCTTTGTGTAACAGAAAAGCATAACATTAGGCTCAACAGCAGAATAACTGGGTGCAGTTCCCTGTCCTGTCCCAAACGTGGATATTGTAAGAGGGGATATTAATCAATCTAAGCTGTCTGAACATAAAAAAAGAAATTAAAAAATTGCCTTTTCTGGCGAGGGATGATGTATCTGGTTCCAGTATGGGGTTGGGATACAGCTGGTATGTGTACTCAGACCCAGAGGCTGGGAAATGCTCCCAGGTCTTGTAGTTTAATCACAACCTTTAGCTGTAATGCTGTCCATACATGAGCACAATTCTCACTGAGTTTAGCAGCAGCCAACCCTAAAACTGTTTTGGCCTGTGTTGTGTTTTGGTATGTAATACAATAGGTAGGAGGGAAACGTGTGCTGTGGATGTAGTTGCTGTTACAGCTGTGAGGCAAAGAGCCCTTCAAAGTGTTACTCTGCAAAAGAAATCCCCTTCTCGAGCCGATTAGTCAAAACAACTGCTCTGTGTCAAAGCAGCACAAATAGCTTTTAGCCAAAAAGCTTTTCTAACTGCTGTTATGCTGGGGCCATTCTGCTCTGCCTGATTGCTGTCCCTATATAAGGGGTTAGTGTAGTATGCGGCTTAATAAATTCCACTGTTGGATTTCTATTGTCTCTTTGTTCTTCGTTGCCAAGGAAGCAAAATATTATTTCTGTCCTTGAAAGAAGCTGCAAATATGGGGAATGGCCTCAGTGAGAGGTGGGGGAGAAAAGGGACCCTGTGAAAAATACCTTTTGTGTTTTCATTTATTGCCTTTATAGAGATGATTGTCGTGATGTGGTAGGACGATGCTGTTCTGTCTTTTCTGTGTTAGTCAGATGTCTTCACTATTATTATTAACTTATATTCCAGGCTAAGCAGTTCCCTCCATTTGTGTATCCTTTCATCCTCTTTGTCACGTCCTGAAGTGCTACTGAGTGTTCCTGGTTAAAAGTCAGCACGCATTTATATCTCTTTTTATTCCAAGCCTTTCTGTGGCCCATGTTACTTCACATTCACAGGTCCTTATTTTTTCCTGGCCTGCCCATGGATATAGAAATGGGACCATCTTCAGCTGATATTTGGGAAACTGAGGTGCAGAGGTGATACCAGATGAAGTAGTTCTGGGAACTCTGGCCTTGTGGCTTCTGACCAGAGCTGACCTTTCTAGATGGCACCAGGGAAGAGGTAGAAGCCATCTGTGGATGGCCTTTCAGTCCTGAGAAGCTAAACTAGTATGGTTAAACCTTTCTACTAACTGCAGAAATGCAGTCTTTCTTTTATTTTACGTAGGAATCACTTTAAGGTTAGGTACTAAAGACAAACATTAAGGTGGCAGCAAGACTTCAGGAACAGCAGAGGCTGAAGAATACCTCCAAAGACTGTGTTCTAGCACTAGCAACAACTGCGTTGCTGTAACATAAACACTCGTTCATTTGTGGAATCCCATAGGGATCAGGGCAGTGAGTTGCCATGTACCGACTTTCTGTACCCAAGGTGAACTCCACCTTGGAAAACCCTTATCAGAAGAAGGTCATGAAGCCATTGTTCAGTGTTGTGATACACAATGAGCAGTTCGTCTTTCTTTTGACGCCTATAATGAAAATATATTTGAACTAGTTAGATGGGGGCTCCATTTAAAGCCAGCAGAGACGGGTAAACACGCTTCAGACATGGTTTTTCTGTCCTCTACTCCTGTTCTCAGTTAGACATCTACTTTAGAATATAATATGTTTCACACCAGGCAGTGCTTTCTTCTGTTTACTGACTGCATGGAGAGAGCTCAAATGATAGCTAAACCCCATGACGAATGGGGTCTAAAGGACAGTTTTCTAAGTCAAAGTTTTCCTCTAAGTATGGCTTTGCTTAGCTAGGAAACAGAGACACCTTCCCACCAATTCAAAAAACCAGAAAACATCTGAGGACAGGGATCTGATAGGTCTTGATAATGAAAGCTAAACCAGGATAAACTAATTTAGCCACTAATTTTTGAAGTCCCAACAAGAATCCTACAAGTCCCATGATCAAGTGACATGATTCTTCAGGAAAGATGAAACTACATTTAAATTGGTGAGATATTTTGAGGCAAACGAGGTTTTTCACTTGTGCACCAGGAAGGTGTAGCTTGTTTAACAGGTAGAAAGGAAGCTCCTGCATTAGTGCTTGGTCCTCAGCCCGAGGTCCAGAGACCATCCTGCCTTTACTCCCAATTGCTGATTTCCTGTCCATTCCTGCAATGCTTTTTCCAGGAGAAACACATGGGAAATTGAGGTTAGTTAGCTTCTAGCTGGCTGGGCAGCCTGACAGCTTGAACTGGTACTGCTCAGGATGCCTCCCTCTTGTATTGTTTATACCCATCTTAAAAAAATATCCTGTGAAATTGTCATTCCTGCACATTTATCATCGTGTTAAGTTGTCCAGTTACTGGTGAATAATAAATTCCCTCTTGGCTGAAGTCAATGGCTAAAACAGAAGATGCTGATCTGGCAGTTTTGTCTCGTTGTTGCATATGCAACACATTGCATTTACTGTTCAGGCAATATTTGAGGTTTGTAGCCAAGTCATCAGCAATGGGGTGTATCAGCAATTAGGGGAGACTCGTGCAAACCTAGTGGGGTTTTTTTGTTTGTTTGGTTTGTTTTGTTTTTTGTTTGTTTGTTTGGTTGGTTTTTTTTCCTCTTTTTACAGTCAGTCTGAGCTCCCTTTTCTGCTGGCTATTTTTTATCTCTGGGTAATACAGTTCTTTCTGCAAGCAGCTGTGAGTTTGGGCTTGATCACGTTGGAACATAAAGAGAGGTCACTTACAAAGGGATATACTGGCTCAAGATCTTTCTCTTTTCTTGTTTTTAGTATTTTAAGGCTGTTCTCTTTCTGTTTTTCCAGTTTTCCTATCTTTGCTCAAGTGACCCAGCCTCCACGATGCTTCCAGCTGATTCTTGCTGGCAGGATAAGCTCCTAGGACCACACTTCTAATTAACAAATGAGAATGAGATTTTTTTAAAAATAGACCTACTCTGTGTCTCCTTTTGTTTTCCCACTTTAATTTCCTTCTTTTTCCCTTACTCTGCTTCTTCCTTTCACTGTTTAGCCTTTTCTATCTTGTCTCAGTCTCTCCTCATTTCCTTTCCTCTCTTGTGGTTCATAAAGCTGCCAAGGCCTGGCCAAAGCAAAGAGAAATATGCATTTCACAGGCGAAGGTCATGGAGAGGGCAGCATCGTCGTTCTTATTGCAGGTCCTGGGGAAATGGATGCAGGTTCATTCCAGAGCTGTTGCTTTCATTAAATTTGTCCAATCTACCCTGAATAAGAATAAATAAATATGGAATTTAAAGCAGAAGAAAAAGGGATATATTAAAATCCCAGTTTTGGAAACAAGCTTTTGCCTAATTTTTTTATTTTTCTTGGGAGGAGAGCTCTGGGAGGATTAAGCACAAAGGTCTCCTGTCTGGAGGGGAATCACCAGTGTGAATTCTCCACAGTGTCTCAGCAGAACTCACACCATACATCTGTGAGCAGAAGCTGCCCTTCCCATCACAGACAGCAACTCGTCATTGTCCCCCCCAAATTTCCTGCTTCTTCAGTGGAAAAATTGCTTGGTGGCAAAGCAATCCAGAGTGATTTGAGCTACTTGAGCATGAAAATTGCCTATCCCTCACCCTCATTACACAACCCTGAATGAGGGAGGCCTTGAATTTCACAGTTTGCAATACAAAAAAGTTTCTAATGAAAATGAGCATTGGAGCGTTGAAGTGCTTGTTAAAATCAGTGAGAGACGCTACAACCTGATTGCAATATTTTCCTGGAGGAGAACTCTTCACTGCCAAGGTGGTATTTGCACATGTAAGTCACACTGTATTATTTCATGCAAGGTAACAGGATTTCAGATTTGCTGTCTGGGATCACAGGAATTGTTAGAGCATTTTGACCTGCCAGTTGAAATCTACTTTTTTTCAGGGACGTGCAGGTCGCTCTGAAGGCCCTGGAGCTGGTTTCTGGCTCACGTCTGCTTGTGATGGCTTTAGCAGCAGCTCCCGTAGGGTTGTGCACTTTTGCCTTCGCTCCTGCCACTTGCCCTAGTCTAAACAAAGCTGCCATCTCTCTGTACTCATAGTCTCATCAGAATAAGTTCTCCCAAATGGGCAGAAACATATTTATTCAGTGTTGGTGTTTCTCAGTCCTTGTCAGATCGTTGGGGCTTAGTTCTTGATTTGTTTAAAGAATTGGTCACTGCACATAAAGTCTTGTCAGTCACCTGTGTGGTCGGATAACTGTGTTCATTGCCCAGTGTGATATGCTGTGTAAAAGCTTTCTTCTAATTGGGGTAGTAACAGGGTATTTCCCTGTCACTCCCAGTAAAGCTGTGGGCAAAGGCCAGGCTGCTTTTAGGCACTTCTGCTGCAGCTCTGCAGAGCTGCGTGGTTATAGCCAGGCTGATTTATATTTCCCTTGCTGCACGTTTTTAATACAGAAACAAACCCTTTACCCTGTGTTTGCAATGGTGAAAGTCTGCTCTGGTCCCCAGCCTTCCTGGGTTGGTGCTCTGTCTCTCACTGTCACGCTACACGGGGACACAAAGGAGCTGTCACAGACCTTGCCAGAGACCTGCTATGCAGCAGCTGCTTTCATGACAGATGCTGAATATTTCCCATTTCCAGAGAAGATTCGGGACTGATTTTTCTTTGGTATGTGGTGAACCCTGTGCTTTCAAAATACTAGAGGAAAAGAAAAAAGATGCATTCATTGGGCGTGAGGGCGCACCAGAAGACTCCTGTCAGGCACTGTGCTCACCAGCCTTGACTTCTCTGTCGGTGAAATGACTAAGGAGGGCCCAAGAAAGAGTTTGATGGAGATAAAGAGGTGCCTTGCAGAGACTTATAGGGTGCTGCTCTCCTGGGAGTGGAGAAAATGTCAAAGTGACTGCAGATTGACCACAGAAGCCATGCAAGTGCAAATTCTATTATCCCATCCCATCCTAAATCATGGGTTAGATGAAGGTGGACTAAGATGTTGATCACCATAAAATGTTCTTGGCCTCTTGAATATGCAGTGAGATGTTCCATAAGCTCAGAGTCTGTCCTGAGAGAGTGTGTGGATCCAGCTCCTGACTCCTTTCCCTGTTACGTGACAATATTGCATTGCTAAATCACTTTAGCAACACATGAATAAGTTGGTCCCTGGCTCTTGAGAAATCGCACAAATTTGATTTCAGTAATTTTAGTGAATAGACCAGAAGGTACACAAAGCCTGTCAGTCTCTTGCCAGAAGACTCAGTGGTGCTTGTAGGAAAAGCTGAGCATCAGCAGGCTGAGTGCGGGGACAGGTCTGAGCTCTTAAACATCCCTGTGGTGGTGCTACCTATGGCTGCTGGAAGACATCAAGCTTTGGGATTGTTTTTCTTAGTTAGGGTCTTTCCATTTGCATGTTAGATTTTGTAATGATGTTGATTTAAGAATCGTCCCAGGAAGAGATGGGATCAAAAGGACTATATTGTGGAACTGGAACTCAGAATGAACACCAGTGAAACTTGCCTACGTGAGGAAGTTTACCAGCAAAGATGCATTGGTAGTTATACAAGTGTGTCCCTGTGTGACTATGGAAAATTATATAGGTATCGTTATGGCATCCTAATTACACCACTGCAGTTTTGCTGTTAAAAATCCCTTGTATATAAACCATCCAGAGGAAACTGTCATTTTTGCAATAAAATACACCTATTATAACTTTATTTAGAAAAGCTATATGGCCCCTGTGGTGTGAATTCTTTATCACTACTTAAAATGCAATAGCAAGGCCATGCTGAGCAGCACTGTGATTTATTTGTGTGATGGCTGTATTTCGGATAGGACTTGGTTGAGAGCCAAGGAGAAAGAGCCAATTGAAGCTGCTCAGAAAGTATCACCCATGTAGTTCCTTCAGCTATAAAGTGATGACCTGAACACTTAACTGCAGTGATATCTCTAGAATGAAATAGTGGCCAGCTTGTCTATAGTGTGTGGAATTGGCTTTTTTGGGCTGTAAGAAGTATACACTAAATCTCTCTCAAAATTACAACTTTCATTCTCTGAATACTGAACAAACCCCATAAAGCTTCCCAAGGCGACCTGGTAATTATCTTTAGGTTATGCTCTAAGATATATTTTATAAATATGATTGTACTATGTTCAAAATACTTTATGTAATTGACGCATAATACACGCTAATGTGTGCTAAGATATACTTTTTACAATTAAAGTAAGACATAAATGTCTCTTAATATTTATAATACTGTAACACTAACATATTAATGATATAACATATTAATATTTATAATCCTATAACACCATTTTAACCAAATGTTTTAAGAAATCTAGCTCTGCAAAGATGAACTCCACAGTTATAGTGGGGCTCAGGCTTCTCCTGCAACTCAAACGAGGTGAAATATTCTGCAAAGGTGTGGGTTGGTTTTTTTTTTTTACGTGTATGTATGTCTGCATATAAATATATTACATATATACACACACGTACACACACATGGAATTTTTAGTGGGAAGTATTAGGGGCTGGCAAACCTGGTAGGCTGATTGAGACCAGGCATGCACAGCCCTGTGTTCCCAGGACCAGGCAGTCGTGATGCTGAGCATCTGCTCCCGATAGGGAAATGTGCGTGTGCCTGGCCATGCAGATCAATGCAGGCAGAAACCCTCAGCATTCATGCAAACGCAAACAGCACCAGTGGCCTCATCCTGTTCCTCTCTCTGGTTGATCAGAATGAAAGCCTGTTAGTAGAAAATATGCATGTGAAACCCCCTGTAACTGGGCTCAGTCCATGCAATAGCTGGCTCATGATCCTCACATCTCCAGTCACCTCACACACAGATGTGTCCATGGCTGACCCCTAGTCTTCCTGTAGCTGACCCGGACCTCCTAGTCTCTACCGTAGCCAACTCACAGGCTTGTCTTTCCACTATCTTGCCCAGACTTGTGGCTGTTTTCATGCCTGATTCCCAAAGCTCTTGTAGAATCATAGAATCATTTTGGTTGGAAGAGACCCTCAAGATCATTGAGTCCAACCATAACTTAACTCTGGCACTAAACCATGTCCCTGGGAACCTCATCTCCGCGTCTGTTAAACCCCTCCAGGGATGGTGATTCCACCACTTCCCTGGGCAGCCTGTTCCAATGCCCAACAATCCTTTCCAGGAAGAAATTGTTCCCAATATTCAATCTAAATGTCCCCTGGTGCAACTTGAGGCCATTCCCTCTTGTCCTGTCACTTGTTACTCAGGAGAAGACGCCAACCCCCTCCGTGCTACAACCTCCTTTCAGGCAGTTGTAGACAACGATGAGGTCTCCCCTCAGCCTCCTGTTCTCCAGGCTGAACCCCCCCAGATCCTTCAGTTCCTCCCCATCACACTTGTGCTCCAGACCCTTCACCAGCTCTGTTGCCCGTTTCTGAACTTGCTCCAGCACCTCAAGGTCTTTCTTGACATGAGATGTCCAAAACTTCTACATGCCAGCTAAGTCTATCTTGATATTCACTAATGACTGTGCACTGACATGCATATGCACACCCTCACTTGCTATGGTTGCTGGCAGGACGCACGCACAGGCCTTCTGACCTGTGGTCTGACTCTGGTTGCAGGTGCTGACCCCCATATGCGCATGTGCACACAGATCAATGGAAGGGGCTTTGATCTGAAATATAGGAGCAGGAGTAAATAGATGGAGAGGAGGCTGCAAGTTGGTAAAGTCCTGGTGCAGCTCCTTCCAGCCAAATTTTCTGTACTATCAGGTTTCCTTCAACATCGTGGCTGCTTGCCTGCAACCGTAAAACTGATGAAACAAGAATTTTTTAGAGATTCCTTAAATGTAGAGGAACTGGATGGTCAAACCCTTGAATTACAGGTCATGATACCAGTACAAGATTGTAACTGGAAATTTTGGGATTGTAACAATACAAGATTGTAAGAGGAACACTGACAAGCTGGAGGGAGTCCAGTGGAAGGCCAGTAGGATGGTTTGGGGCTGGAGTCCATGGCGTAGGAGGTGGGGCTGGAGAAGAGAGGGCTGAGAGGTAACCAGGTGCTTCCTTCTGCTTCCTAAAAATGATTATACATAAGCCAAAGCCGGCCTTCTCTCAGAGGTGCTAAATAAAAAGGCAAAAGGCAACAGACATGAGGTGCGACAGGGGAAGTTCTGAGCACTTATTTGAAACAGGCTGCCAGGGCAGTGGCGGAGTCACCATCCCTGGAGGTGTTTAAAAGACACGTAGATGAGGTTCTTAGGGACGTGGTTTAGAGGTGGACTTGGCAGTGTTAGGTTAATGGCTGGAGTTGATGATCTTAAAGGTCTTTTCCAAACAAAACAATTTTATGATTCTATGAATGAAATTTTAACCAGAAAGGTTTGATATTGGCTCTACTTGGAGTAGCAGTTTGCATTAGATGACCTGCAGGAGGCCCTTCTAGGCTAAGTTTCCCTGAATCTAGGAATATAAGCTTAAAAAAAAAAAAAAAGAAACATTTTAAAGTCTGTTCATTTGTGTTTTCAAAATAGAAAATATCAGAAAAATAAACAATATCCATAGCCATAAGGGCTTTAGAAACTTATTTTAGAAAAAAGTAAGTTCTCAAGAAACCATAGACTTGTGGAAAATTAAAAAAAAAAGCCTCTAAGATGATGTTCAACTAGCAAAAAAGATTTTTTTGTACTGAATTTTTAGAGCAATTCTTTAAAATTCCAGACCCAAAATACTTGCAGTTGGAGTTGCTTCTTAAATTCTCCAAAGTTATTCCAACAGTTTGTGGAGGAGTTGTAGTGTTTTATTAAATGCTATAGGAGTTTACAGTTAAGAATTTTAAGGGAATAATTATCAATAATCCTTACTAATATGTGAGTTAAATTCAAGCCTGCAGAGTTGAAAACCACCATGTTTTTATTCCTGTCACCCCTAGCCTTCAGCAATCTAATTTCCACTACCTTCTCACTCGTGTGCAAACCCAGGGAGACCTATGAAATACTCTTCAGCATTTGCAGAATGTTACCTTGTTTAGCCCTGAAATGCTGGCACTCAGCTGCGGTTCTGAATTCACCCTGGTTTCAAAGCCGTTTTTCTAAGTTAACACTGGATATTGTTTGGAGCTGAAACTGTGGTACAGAAGATCAGATAGTGGGCAAGGAACTGTTGACTTAAAATAAAAAATATTTTCCTCAGTATGCTTACAAGGTGTTCAGGTTTTTCAAGTGGTATATGGAGGGTGAAAGGGTTGGGGAGTAGCCAACGCGAAAGCAAATCTTTCTGTAGAAGGTTTGTAATAGCAAGTTTTAATCTCCAGTATTAGTAACAAAGCAAAACAAACCCTACTTGTCCATACTAGGCTGCTCTGTGATTTGAGAAAGCTGCTTTTACTACTGCAACCGCGGGATTATCAGTAATGCCTGATATGAAACGCATTCATTGAGTTACTTGCTCTGGCGTCAAGCCTTGCCTGAGGTCACATTTAAGCCCTGTTTGGCTATCCCCGTGGTGTGTTATTCTATTCCACTGGCTTAGCACTGTTACAGTGAGATGTTATGGGTCTTGGTGTTCTGCGTATGAAGAATAAGCTGGAATTCTCCAGTCGTAGCCTATCTGAAAAGGTGTGGTATAGGGGTAATTTGAGTTCCAGAAAAGTGTCTGATTAAGGTTTCTTCTGTGAGGAAATTCTGTTTCACGTTTACAGTCTCAAAAACATCTGCAAGCTGAGCAAACTAGAAGAAAATAATGGTAGATATTTTTTAAAAAATGTATATATATAAAATACCAGAAAATAAGAGGATAAAAAAAAAAAAAGAATCTATGTTAGTCATCAGGAGCAAGTAATGTTTTATTCGCTAACACAGTCAATTGCACTGACTTCATATGTTTCATATAATGGGAAATTGCTTAATTCTACATATGGTGTTATTTTTTCCTTATGTTGATTTTTCTCAATTATATAGATATACACTTCTATATTTGTAACTACAAAACCTCAAAATGGACTATTTTAAGCAGATGTTACTATAGCTTAGATATAGCTCCATGCAGATATTAATGAAGCTCTGACTTGAATTATGGGTAGTAGTTCATTAACCATTAAAATCCTTTGAGTTTCATTGTAATTTATTAAAAGTTTCGTATCATATCCCAATTGTACAAAGAGTTAGTTTTATTGTGATTGTCTCTAACCCTCCAGCACACAGAGGTGAAAGTTGAAATTTGTCTTCTTTCCTGGTGAAAGTCTAAATTTGTCTTCTGATGACTGGCGAGCTGGTGTGTTACCCTGTGCCTTGTCAGACAAAACTGGAACTGTGCTTGGTGGAAGCAGAAGAGGGTTTACCACTTTTAGACGACCATGGTTAAATACAATATGTTAATGAATGTTTGTATACTCTACTATTATCCTGCATCTGGCTGCAAGGAAAGCACTTATATCCTCTGTGCTTTTATGAACTACTCTGTCAGTGGCTGTGGTTTCAAAAAGGCAGGGTTGTAGCTCTGTAACAGAAAGTAAAGGATGATGTTTAGATTTACAATACCTGTAAAATGATATTCTGTATGAAACGGTTATTTTTCTTTAGTCCACATATATGTTAAGGGTTAGAACTGGCTGTTGGATGAGCACTGAACAACAGTTCCCTGGAGAGGTGATGGGTGGGATAGAGTTACAGGCAGCGCTCAGGGTTGTGTTTGAGAGTAAGGGAGAGTAATTGCTGATGACTGATAGGAATCAAACTCTGGACTTTGGAAAAATAAATTGCAAGTGGTGTTTGAAAGGAACATTTCCTTCTCATTAGAGGGAAAAATGCTCTAGCATTTTTGTGAGGCACTTGTTTTCATTGTTTATTCTCTCTTCAGACTGTAAATCCCTGCTTTGGTAACGACATTGGTCTTTTGAGTCAAGGAGATGTTAAGCACTTGACTCCTATGCGTTGGTTTAATTTGGGAATAAAGATGCCCACCAGTGAAGATTCCATGTCCTTGACTCAATCTTTAAAAAAAGGGAATTGCTAAACCCAAAAGCTTTGAGATTGTTTTTATTATCCCAGATTTTCAAAACATGTAGCATTTGGAAAAGGTTTGGTGGGCTTAGTGCTTTAGATTTCTTTTATGCTTTTATCATGCTTCCAAGCTGAAAAATGTGATTTTAAAGAAGAACTCAAATTATCACCTGCTCTAACATCATCTTCCATAGCCAGACTAATGAGTGAATCACCAAAAAATTTCTTGATAAAATAATGAGAATTTGTGTCACTTCCACTCCAAGGCAAACTGTGACAGTAGAGCAGGGATGTTTTCCTCAAATAATCTCTTGCTTTCAGTTTCTGGATTGATAATGGTGATTTCACATCCCAGAACTAGAGGATGAAGACAGGAGTGGCAAATGCCTTTGGCTATCTTTAGTAGCAACCTGCCTTACCTTTTTTTGGAGTGGGCACTTGTAAGGCTGTAGCTTATATCCCAGATAATAATGCAGATAAGTATACTTGATGATGAGTGATAAAATCTTTTGCATTTCATTCAGTAAAGAGCACCCTAAGTAGTTCCCTCCCTCATACCACAGGTAGTGCTACAAAAGGTCACTGGAGACTTGTTACTGAAAATTCAGCAGGGATGCTGAAAACAATTCAGATTTTGGGTTACTGAACCATGAATCAATGTGTAAAGAAACGCCAACACTTTCAAAAGAACTACCAATGAATGTAGTGCAAATTTGGCACACTTAAAGAGGAAAAAAAAAAAAAAAGAGCATTAATTCTCTACAGCCACTTTCTTTTGCTCTTTGAAGAACATCATGTCATCCTTGATCATGCCCTGCCTAATCCAGTATCTTCTCCCTGACAGTGGTCAGTGCCAGATGTTTCAGACATTGTGCTCTGTTTATTATCAGGCAGTCACCATCAAAGCACTCAATCCCTTCAATATCTTGAGCTTGAATGAACTCAAGTTATTTTGAGATTGCTGATGGAAGACGAAAGGAAGGAGTTGTTTCAACAAGTGATCTGCACTAATTGCAGGGGTTGAAACCTTCCCTCATCCTGAACTGGTAATATGAAAGGCATACCATACAATAGCTGTTCTGACAGAATAATTGAGTATTTAGAGGAGCAAACAGAGCCATGATTGCACTTTGGTTGTATTTCTCAGGCTCCCTAATCGGTCGGCCTCAGGGAAATGTCCTAATGCACTGGAGTAACAGTGTGGAAAGTTGGGTTTAATGTTTTGTGTTATATTCTGGTTTTGTTTGTAGTTTGCTTTTCCCAATGCCTATATTTATGGTTGCCTTACTTTTGTGGGAGAAGAGCTAATCTGACTCCAGGACTAGATGTAAAGCATCACACAGAGCATGAATTCTACTGACTGGGAAAGGAGATGCACTCCACTAGATCATTTTATCCTCAGAGCGCTTCCTTGAACAAATGAGATAAAGACACTAAATTAAGCAGTGCTGTTCTCTGATCTGATGCAGGCCTGATACTCCAATTGTTGGAACTGTGTCTCAGCCTCTTTCTTATAAACAAATGCTGCCCTGGAGACTTGGAAATGAATATGTTGATTTGAGTAAATATTTATTTGGCACACACCTTGAGGCACTGCAGCAACAGAATTGCTAAGTAAGAACTACAGACTAAAATTTAGAGAAATTAGAGAATCTAGCCCTCATAATGGCAGCTTGAATGTTGAAGCTAAATTACTGCATGGTTCTTGTCTCTAAGAACAATGATTATAGTCATTTTAAGCACCTTGAAATTTGTCTGGACCACAACTCTTTCACATAGCTCCTGAGCTAGGTTTCAGTGTTGGTATGGAAGAAGAACTGTTCCTGGTAAGAGCTGTGGATGAGGCCATACTAGTTTGGACAGCAAAAGGAAATTGCTGGATATGGCCTTAGGGACAGAGAAAAAGGCCCTGGGAATGTTTAACTTAGTGAAGTAAATACGCCCTTACAGATGAAAAAAAAAAAAAAAGAATTTTTTTACAATGAAGGTAGTAAAATACTAGAACAGGTTTCCCAGAGAGGTGGTAGATGTCCCAATCCTGGAGATGTTCAAGGCCAGGATGGATGTGGCAACCTGATCTGGGTGAAGATGTTCCTGCTCATGGCAGGGCTTGGACTAGATGAGCTTTGAAGGTCCCTCCCAACCCAAACTATTCTATGTCTCTGTGATTCTATCTGTCTACAAGGAAAGCTAGAGTTGATATTGAAATGATTCTGAGCAAGCTGTGTGAATTCTCTCAAACCACAAGAACGGTGCTTCCCTATGTGCATTGTCATGTCTTGGAAGACAGGATGATGAACTTGAGGAAGCAGTGTACCTTGCAGCAATGAAGGTAACTGCAAACCAAGCTGACCCCTCAGTATAGCAAAGATGTTGCGAATCTGGAGAGAGTCCCTTTGGCTGCCAAGAAAGCAAAGGTATTGGAACATATGATAAATAATAAGAGACTGAAGGGGAGCTGGTCTGTTCATCTAGGAGAAGCAAAGAATGAGGAGAGTGGGATCTCATTACTGTTTTATACTACCTAAAGCATTTGAATATTCCTTTCTCTAAGGATATATAATACGGCCAAAGGCCAAATCAGCAAGCCTTCCCATCCACCATGTCATTGTCTTGCTCTATTGCATGTGTGTGAGATAATAAAATCTGTATCCCTCACTGCTTGTTAGTAGTGTGTTTGTTAGACTGCATTGCTGTAGATCACCTAAATATTAATCACCTTTCACTAATAATGGTTTTTGTCATGTGTTTTGCAGGTTACATATCACAAGCACTAAAGAATTACACTGACCATGCCTGCGATGGAGAATATGTCTCCCTGAGATGTCCTCACAAAACCACAATCAGCATCCAGTCTTCTTTTTACGGTCGAATTGTCCCAAGTCATCAGATGTGTCCTTCTCGCTATCCCCACTCCTATGCAACTTTAATTAAAGAGGATGTTGCCTGTTCGGTTGGCACTTCCCTTCAGGTATTACATGTTAAACTGGATTTGTTAATTTTTGGACTTCATCTTTCCTTGGCCAGGCACCATCTGTCTGTGCTGGTGCTGCACAGACCTGTATTAAGCAGTGCTACCCAGTGTGGGAGCACTGACATCTCACACAGCTTCATGCATAATTCATCTTTGTAGTTTAGACAGGACTGAATTAGATCTTGATGATTAATTTCTTAATTTTACTACAACTCTAGTCAATAACAGTTCAGGAATGTGGCTGAAACTGAATTACATTGCAAGACCACATTATGTTTGACTGGGTTTGAAGATTATATTTTTTTTACAGTTTCCTTCCCAATGGTGAGCTTTTTCAACATATTCAGAAGTTGCCGTGGCATTCTTTTTACTTCAGAACTGATCCTATCTCAAGAGGCTTTTACTTCAGTAACTTGAAACCCAGAGAGAATCCTTGGCTTTACTTCTTCTGACTCATTTGACTCTTAGGCCACTGTAAGCGATCATACATCATTTAAGCTTGTAACCTCTCAAGCATCAGTAGTTAATCAGCTCTGTCCATTTGTGTAGGGGATGTTGACTATATGTATCCTCCCAAGAGCACATGTGATGTCAGCAAACCAAAGGATTATTTGGAAGGTGCCAGTGTTACTCAGCTGTCAGTAGGAACAACTAAAATTAGAAACACGAGTTGGCTGATGTTTTTGAGATGAATGGGCTCTGCTTCTGGATGTTGAAGTAAGCACAAGTCTTTCCAAGTGCAGGATTTGGGACTGCGAAAACTTCTGGGCAAAGATCTCAAGCAACCAGTATGCTTACGGCTATGAATCAATAATAACTCATAATAAAAAAATCATAGCAAAACTAGATTCATGAAGCTACAGGGCTAGCGAATAATTTATTTTATAATTTGGCTAAAGGCCAGAGTTTCCCACACCACTTCTTGCATCCAGGGTTTTTAAGAGAAATGTACAGCATTTTTTTAAAAGTTGATGCAAGTGCTTTGGCTTCCAAATGTCAGTGGTAAATTCTCAAGAAACTGCGCACTGTTGGTATCTGCCCATAGTGTAACTGTTAAGCTGACAGATTTGCCGTTGCACTCATAACACTGCACAACAAATGACTGAGTTGTAGTATAGGAGGACATGGTCCTCATCAGTGGAAGGTTTTCCCAGGTGGAATAACAGAAGTTCATAACATGACAGACAAATAGCAGTCATGTTGTTTAGGATGGGAGAACACGGACTGAAGACTTTGGCAGAGGCTAGCCTTTCCTTCTTTCTTTTGGTGATTTACTGCAAAATTTACTTGAAATATTTCATTTACCAGTGTGATTGATAGCTACATGCTTAGCCTCATCCCTGGTGGGTAAATGGACCACTTAAAGCACCTGGAAGAACTTGAGAACAGGGAAGATGTTGGCTTGCCATGCCATGGTTTTATGTGCAAGAGGGGTTTAGAAGAAATCCCTGTCTGCTTGGCTTAGCTCCTAATGTCCTCAGAGCTGCTACCCATCAGCTTTCCTCCATCACTTACAGTGCTTTAATTACAGCTCCTCTGTTTGTCAGAGTGAGAATTGTGTTCTCTGTAGGCAGTCTTGCAGCAGATCTCTTGAACAGTAAGTTTGTTACATGATTGAGACCATTCGCCCATTTTGGGGATGCAGATGTGCTAGAGAAGTAGCTGACACTCTCTGTTCTGCCACAAATTCCTTGAGGGACCTTGGGCTAGTTCCCGAGCCTCCTTGGAGAAGATCCACAGTGCTTCTTTGGTGCCCCCAAATCTGACTTTGATACCTCAATTTTCCGTGCTTGGCCAGGGTAGGGTGAGTCCGAATGCCAGAGATGAATCTTGTCTTTTTTCCCCACCCTGGAGGGAGTGAGGCCTCTCTGAAGGGTAAGCCAGGAACCCCACAGGCTGAATGGCAAGCTGCCTGCAGCTCCCCAGTAGGAAATGCATGTCTATAGGAAAACTGGAAAGCTGTAGACAACAAAATTCATGTGTTTTTGTGGTTTTGAAACTCAGCTGTATGGCTGCTATAGGCGGGACCAATTGTGTGTGTATTCTGATTGTCAGTAATTTAAAAAATCAGCCAAACCAAACCCATCAAAATTAAGTATATAAAATCATGGTGTCTAATCAAACCCATGACTGTATAATTTGCTGTGTCTCTGGAGAGAGAGGAATGGGAGCATAAGGGAGGGCATAAGGGGCAGCTATTAATACTGATCCCTGCAAACACTGCCTTTGAGTAACAGTTAATTCCCAGTTAGAAGCTGCCTCCCCTGTAAATGTCCAGTTCGGACATTGTTTCTGTGTTAAAAAGGGAAAAGAAAGTGTTGATTACACTGAGACAACCACTACTAATCCAGTCTTATGTAGTTGGCTGCCAGTATCCCTGGCTTTAGTCTCTTGTTTTTGTTTGAAATGAAATGCAGACCACTTGGGAGGGCGCGTCTGAGACATTAAGGCAGTGACCCCAAACTACACATTTCTGTTATTCTAACACCGTAATGTCAGATTCAGTGGGAGATTTCCAAACGCATAAAGAATTTGGACATGCAGACTGGGATTTTGGTTTTGATGTGGTTGGTCTCTTGTTAAATTTTATATCAAGTCACACAAGTAAGGTGAGATTTGAGCAACAAAATAAAGTTGTGTTGAAAGCCAGATATTATTTGCTTTTTAAACAACTGCCTCCCCCACACTCAGTTTAACAGGGGAGCCCAGAGTTAGCACAAGTCACATGAAATATATGGCAGGAAGGAAGGAGTGATTTGTGCTGTATTAATGAAACATCTTTGAGATATTTCAGAGACAGAAGCATAAAAAGTTCTCACTCATCCGTTAGTAACAGCAGGTAATTTGGGGCACTAGTGCTCTTAATTAACAGTCAGGTCTGGCTTTGGCTCTTCTGTACTTTCCTTGTGCTGTCCTGCAGAGAGTATTCCGAACTGGGAAGTAAGAGAGAGCAGTGTTCTCATCCCAGCCAGGAGGGGCTGGATGAGGGAGAGAGGAGGGGAAGATCTGGAGCTTTGGTGGCTCTGGTAAAAGAGACCCATGCAGTGCAAACTGTCGCGCCTTGGCAGAGAAGGTCTGTGAAAAGGAGCTTTATGGTTTCTGAACCATCTCTTTTCTTGCTTGTAGGTCAGGAAGAATAGCTGCTAGGACCAAAGCCTATTCATCTTTCATCCGAAGAAGTAAATAATTTAATGTTAATGGTCATTTATCATAGAATCATAGAATATTTTGGGTTGGAAGGGACCTTCGAAGGTCATCTAGTCCAACCCCTCTGCAATGAGCACGGACATCTAGACATCTAGGACAACTAGATTAGGTTGCTCAGAGCCCTGTCCAGACTGACCTTGAATGTCTCCAGAGATGGGGCATCTACCACCTCTCTGGGCAACCTGGGCCAGTGTTTCACCACCTCGGACATGTTGAAGTCATACCATTGAAAGTGGTGGGCAGTAAGTAAAAGAGTGTTTATCCACGCTGCATAATTTGTGCAGAGAGATGAGTTGTGTGACCACTAGAAGGTCTATATCACCAGAACAGGATCATACAGAGACGTTAGCTCAGATCCTGAAGGTGCAGAGCTGTGTTAACACAGTCCTGTATGCATTGGTGTCATTGCCACGATCTGTAACTCCCACCTACCTTTACTCTTTTAGAGCAATTGTGCAGATGCAGTTGGTCTGAGCATGTGACCTAATAATTTTGAGAGCTTGAAGATTTTTGGTAGGTCGGTGCATTGGGCTTTCATAGTGGAGTTTTTCTCTTGCTCTGTAATCTCATATCACCCAGATAGGGTTGGTCAAGCCCATTTTTAATCCACACAATGTCTTATTTTTTTTAGTGTGAGAGTATGGAGGAGAAGGTAAATTACATTGCTGTACAGTTGGGGGACACATGGGAAAATCTGGAGACACCTTGTACCCTGCTAGGGACCATCCTCATCTGCTTTAGTCTCTCCCTTATGCCATGGTTCTTTCACCTCTCACACCACTGCACAGATTTGCATTTCCCTGCCATGGGGACATCTCATGAGATCTGGCCTCTAGTGAAATAACGAAGCTGACAAAAAGATACAGCAGCAACATATGTTTATTCACATGAATGTTGGCACAGAGGACAAAGGAGAAATAGGAGTGTTAAGTGTTCTGCATTGCCTAATGGGAAGTGAATCCCTTTCGTAAAAAACCTAGTCACTCCTAGCCAAACTCACAATACACAACTTGTGCCTGCAAAAATATGTGGAGGCATCTGTATATTTGAAGGAAGCTACTTAGCTGAAGAGGAGGAGGTTTGGAGTGGCTTGTTTATAAAGCTTTCCACAGCTGCTCATTTCTGGATCAGTATTTCAGATGTCACTTGTTTTCAGCAATGAACAGCTCAAGGTCTGGATGGAAGAATGTTTAATGATTGGCCTACAACTCTTGCTCATTACCAGAAAACTAGATTACACTTTACAGCAGATTACCTGCAATATTCTCATTTTGGTAAATTGACAGAAAAGTAAAACCACAGCTTATTAAGAAGGAAAACGGAAAGCCCTGGAGCAAAGCTTGTTTAGAAGGATAATAAGAAGCCCTAAAGGGGCACTTATCTGTTGTGTTTCTGCTCCCAGATATTTATCAAAGACATTGTAGACTAACTAACTTCTCTCTTCATACATGCATGTACTGAAATCAGCAGGAAACTGCACTTCAGAGGGCAATGTTTTACTGTGTGACCTGTTTCCCCAAGACTAGCTGTGCTTAGATGGTGCTGGAAAGTTGTGCATCTTGTTAGAAAAATTAGCCAGTTTGAGAAGGGAGTGTAGGCACAGCCTGTGGCCAGGGTCTCTTTCAACACTCTCCGGGACAACCAGTTGCTGGTGACAAGAATCACTGGTGCTGCTGATGTGGTATTTCCTTTTGTCCTTTAAGCGAGATACAAGACACCTTTGCTGCCGCCTCTCCCACTGTCGCTCCAGCCATGGTACAAAAGGGAGCGGATTCCTTGCATGCTAACCACAGGATTCCCTGAGCCGCCCTTCTCCTCTTTATTTGCCCCTACCAGGAAGGTTTTTGTGATAGAAAGCAAAGGGCAGCTGACCTCTTCGGTGAAAGATGAGATAAACTTTCCAGTAGCTGCGTGACTCTCAAAGCCTGGCCCAAATGATCACAAAATGATGGGGCTAGAAGGTAGGGGTGTGTGTGTTACTGTTTCTGAAAAGGATTTTATTTTCCCCAAATATTCTGGATTAACTGTGTGGAAGAGTAAAGTACAAAGTAGAAGAAAATTATCCAACTGCTCTGGCTTTCTTAGTAGGCCAAGGACAGTGGCTACTGCCATGCCCAGTCGCAGGATGTTGCATGGTCCCACTGATGTAACAGCCCTAAGTGGCTTCAACAGGAATGAGAAAAGCCCCTTTCCCATGACTGAACACCTATAAGATTATGACAGTCAAGGGAAAAGAGAGAGAAAAATGATAGAAAGAATGAATACGGCTCATCAATACCACTGGGAGGAGAACCCACCGTTTGTAATCTTGTGTATTATAAGATCTCCACAGCTCACAGACAGTTTGAACAAAGTTTCAGTTTCAGAAATGTCAGTGAATTAAAAAGCAGTTCAGGCAACTGTTTGTCAGACTATGTTAATTACTTTGCAGAGGATGGTGAGCGGCAAGCTCAGGGTCAAGAAGAGGTGACTGCCGTGCCAAAGTTGCTCTTAAAAATCACAGAACCAGTGCAGCTTCGTTCATGAATCTTGCACCAGCTGAAATATAACTCTCTGGCAAGCAGATCCCTCAGCTAATTATTTGCAAGTAGAAGAACCGCCTGATGCAGAGGTCATAGATAATCTCTAAATTGCTATATCTTTGAAATCTTTGGCTTGGCTGCAGTAGCTCGTCAGAGCAGTGTGGTTATGTATTGCAGAAGAGGAGATGCTGGAGGCAGAGGTGGCCAGTGCAGCCTGTCTCCCTGATGAGACAGAACTGCTCCCCTGGGTCTAAGCCTCCTAATGCTTTGTTTACTCTAAATTTAAACTTTCCAAGTCACGGGGCTTCCATCATTGACTCTAAGACCCTGCTTGACAGTGTAATCGTTTGCTCTCAATGATCTTTTTTCCCCACTTTGTGTTTCACACTTTCCCTTTCTTTAATCCCATGACTTTTAGTTATGCATACTTTTGTATTTCTTCAGCTTAGACTTCCTTTCCTTTTGAAGTTGACCCCCGCATACAGGTTAAGTTTCCCACTGTTAGGAAATGTCGGTAATGTTTAATTGGGTAATATTTGTAATGCAGCCTATATCAGGTCCTTCCCTTCACTGAGCACGTTCCCGCTCTTTGTGAGTCGCTGTCTCTGGGCTCTTTCAAGGCTCTGCCAGAGAAGCTCTGGTGAATCTTGCTGTCATGTTATAACATCCCAGCCCACCGCTGCCTGCCCTGCTGGCGTTTACCAGCCCTGTAACAGAGCTGGTGAAAGGGAATGAGTGCCCAGTTTTCAGCTCTTTATTACACAGACTGGTGTGTTAATGTGAGTCACCAAACGTGTGGGCAGAGTTTCTTCCTGCTGACTCTGCCCCTGTCTTTTTACTTTAAAGGGGCCTGTAAGAAAGATGGGGACAGACTTTTTCGCAAGGCCTGTTATGATAGGACAAGGGGTGATGGTTTTAAACTAAAGGAGGAGAGATTCAGGCTAGACACAAGGAAGAAATTTTTTACACTGAGGGTGGTGAAACACCGGCCCAGGTTGGCCAGAGAGGTGGTGGATGCCCCATCCCTGGAGACATCCCAGGCCAGGCTGGACGGGGCTCTGAGCAACCTGAGCTGGTGCAGATGTCCCTGCTCATGGCAGGGGTGGCACTGGGTGACCCTTGAAGGTCCCTTCCAACCCAAACCATTCTATGATTCTATGACTCTGCTGTGAGCATTGCAAGGTCCATCGGAGAGTGACAAGAGATAGCTCATAGAATACTAAAACCTGCCATAGATCAGTGGTCAGGACTCAGGGCCTTTGATCTCTTCTTCCTATGATGCACAGATTGAACGTGGTAATTTGGGCAAAGCCGAATCACTTTCTAACAGAGCAGAATGGGAAGATTGCTTGATGTAGCCATAGGCAGGTCACCATCAACAAGGATTTTACTTCCTCATATAGCCCGTCCTTCCCTATTGATGATCCTTGGAAAACCCTCTTGTTCCATGGGCTTCAGTAATTTGTGTGAATGAATAGAGATGAGCATGCAATCTTCAGATAATTGGATAAAGGACCTGTAAATAAGTCCGCAACTTAAAATTACTAGAGTTTACAGTGTGTTTTAAAGTAATATCTACGCTCAAGGGTACATAAAACAGTAGCAAAATTCAATAAAATGTGACATGAAACCATTATGAATGCATTGTACTGTGTGGCTTTACAGGGAGAGTTTGTGCTGGCTTGTTTGTTATATTTACTACTTCTCACTGCAGAACTCATAGAGGTGCACCAAATATAAGCATTGGTGTAACTTCATCATAATGGCTGTATCTGGATTGAATTCAGCCTGAAAATGCTTAAAGATGTTTTTAAAAAATCACTGGTATCTTCTTGCGTAAAATTCTTAGTACAAATCTCTGCCCATTTTCATTTGACTGCACACAGCTGTGATCCATTCATGCAGTTTGCTTGCTGAGTTATTCTCCTCAGCAGTATACAATTTGGGCAATTATTTAGTGGGGTTCCTCTGTGTAATTTCATGCCTGACTGACATACCCTGCAGTCAGCCTTATGTTCCTTTCATGATGGAGGCTGTATGAAGAACAGCCCTGTGGCAAAATCCTAGTTCCCATTGAGCTTCACCATCAGCTTCTATGGGTCCAAAATTTCACCCTAAGTGTGTTGAATCTATGAACTGCTACAAGGGACTAAGAACTGAGATAAGTTTAATTGCCTTGGGTGTTAAGCTCAGTTGTTGTTTATTTGAAGTGTGCAGGGGAAGTGCTTCTTGAACAGTGATTTGAAGAGACACAATAAAAATGAGCACACCCTTGGGAATGGCTGAGGACAGCCACTCTTCTTGTAGAGCTCACATCCAGTTCCAGATTTAAAAGGTTGTTATCCAATAGGCACAAGCAATTACTTAGCTAATGAGCACAACAAAATGAGCACAAGAAATGTGTTTCATCTGCAATGCCCACTGGAAAGACATGGTTCTGAGCTCGAGGCTGCCCTGGCTTTAAGAACCGGGTCACTGCGGTGAGATTAATCCAGGGCATAAATCACAGGGGTTAGATTAGTGTTTGTTTTACTTGAATTCACATTTCTTGCTCTGTTATCTCCTCTAAATCTTGCAGCTTCTTAGCTCAATCATGAACCAGAGAATGGAATGGGTTTAAACAGCCACAGCTTCCCTTCCAAGCACTGGCTGTCAGCCCTCAGGCTTGATTTACCACTGGAACGCAATTATAAAATGGCACAATGCAATTAATGTGTCTTCCCTCCCCTTTCATGCCAGGCAGGAATTCCTCCTCCACCTTCTTCAGTTGGAATGATCTTTGTAATGTAATCTAATCCAACGCAACTTTATTTTGCATTAGTCAGGCAGCAATGACATAAACAGCTGATTATATATCCTATTTCGGGGTGATTCTGCATGTCTATCTCTGTGCAAGTTCAGATTGTTTGTGGTCCTCTTTTTATTTGGTTTCGTGGCTGTGTTTTCCCACCTTTGCAGCTGACAGTGACATCCAGAAAAATAAGGCAAACGTAGAATGAACTGCCTAAATTTTTCAAGCCATTGAGCCAAAGCCATGTGAGTTCAGAACATTCCCACGCTACCAAGTAAACTCCCAGCCTTTCTGGTGTCATTCTAGCTGATCGTGTGCAAATGCTTCAGAAACGACATCTGACATCTGCCAGAGCTCTGGTTTGGACTAGAGGTGTGATTATTGAAAGTAAGACCAGAAAGCCAAGGTCTTGGTTGGTAAGGGCCCCTGTGAACACCAGATGCACTGGACCTGCAGGGGAATGTACCTGTGGTGGGTCATCTTCTCATGTGTGTTTAAGAAGATGCAGGTACATAGCACATACCAATGAAAGCAGTGGGGAAGAAGATATCCATGTATGCAAGGATAGGTAAAAATTGTAGGTACAAGTTGTTAAGTGAACATTAGGCTGGTGTAACATCTCTGTTCTTTATTTTTATCAAGAACATGGCACAGCTGACCATCGCTAATTTTCATTGCATGTTTCCTGATGTATTTCACTGGGCATTGAACATATTTTTAAATTTTACTCTTTATGGCTATGTGTCATTATGCCTAAGACTTTACTGAAACAGTCTGCAGGAAATCAGAAATCTTAATGATTTTTTATATTTTCAGGCAAATCATTGCTCTTGAGGGGGAGGCACATTGGAATTCCATGAATGAAAAGGAAATATTGATTTTTCTCTCCCCATGAAGTAACTTCTCAGAGTTATGGCTGTTATCAGATTAAGTTGGAACTGTAGCTAAACACTAAAAGCAATTAGTAAAGGGCATATTCAGCCTCAAGAACACTTCCCGTTTTCTATGGTCTCACAATGGCATAGATGACTCCTGCTCCTTAATTTAGGTACAAGCTTCTCATTAGGGCTCTGTGTTACTTTGCATATTGAAGAAAGTAAACTTGGGAGACTTCACTTATGTGGAAAACATGGAGTAAGCAAGAGCTGCCAAATGTTAGGGCAGAGAAAGACAAAGTGGCAATACCTGAGGTCTGCCCTCGTTCATCATTCTCTGAGGTTGGTAAGTAATTGCCTTCATTCCTGGTGCTGAGCCTAAGGACAGATGAACAAGTGCTCCTTAGACATCAAAGCTGAGGCTTTCAAAGAAGTTTCTTGCTGGCCCAACTCAGTCTCTGGTGAAACCCAGGGTGGTTTTCCCACCAGTTTTAATGTCACCTATTATGCAATGCTGAAGGTTTTTGAAAATCCCACCCATGTGCTATGAACAGGTTTGTTGACCAAAAACCTAAATCTACTGCCTTTGAGCGGAAAAAGCTTCCCTTGTGGGAAAGAAAACATGTGGGGTGCTGCTTCGTTGCTCTGTATTCTCAGCACTTTTTGGGTGTAAACACAGCCGTGGCTCCAAAGTACCAGCAAACAGGTCTGCAGTGATTTGGAGAGGATTTCTCTCTGTATGTGAAGCACTCTAGAGTTGTTCCAGTTGTTCTTTGCCTTCTGAGATCAAAAGAGGTATCTTGCATAGAGGCCTTGCTTAAATTCCTTTGCAACCCATTGGATGTTGCATTAAATTAAATTTCACATGCTGAGCAAGCAGTCAACCTTTATGAGCCTAGAGGGAAGAATATGCTGTTTCTATGCATTTTAACATGATGGTCAAGTTGGGGATAACACTCCCAGGCACCTCCTTCAGTGTTCACCTTCCAGCCTTTCCAGCCTAAGCCCTGTATTTTGAAATGAGATGCCTGCATTTTATTACCTTTGTAAGTGGAAAACAACAGCATATGTTCTCTGGTCACTAGGAAAGGCCTGAATTGTCTTGGTTTGAACTTTAAAATAAAGGTCAGACTTGAGGCAGGCACGAATTCTTGCATGTGTCAGCCCAAAAGGTGAAAGCTTTAGGAAGTTATGAGCAACCTCAAATGAGGCAGTTTCAAATTGCACTTGAAACTGGAACAGCTGTTGTTCCTGTTGTTCAGAGGGCGACGTTCCGAGTTGTAATGCTAAAGATAATATCTATTTTGTTCAAGGAGAACTCAAAAATACAGAGGAGTCACTGAGGCAGAGAGAAAATTGTTTTGGGTGGCACGTGGTAGAGAAGGAGCAGCCTTTATGTAAATGGCACAGGGATAAGATTGTGGGAAAGCCCAAATATCGAGGTGGGTGTAAGAAAAGGGAACAGGGAGAAGACAAAAGAGACTGCGGGAGTCTAGGGGAATTTCTGTGACTGAAATTCACAGCTCTGTATTGCAGGACTTAGCGAGGCTGGTGGATTACCTCGCTCTGTGGTCTCAGAATTCTGTGACAGGTTCATGTGTGTCAGGCAAACATTATGGTAATTTTAGCACTTTAGGGGCTCTACAGGAGTACATAAATACCATCTAAGCCATCCAGCTGAATTTAAAACTTAATTACTGCCCCACTTAATAATGTTCTTGCTCCCCACTACTGCTTTAGGGGATCATAGGGTTAAAAGAAATCATTAATCTTCCTTAATGAAACTATTTTCTAGCAGGAGACAGAATGTCTTGCCCCTGTGGATTCTGAGATGGAGTTTTTATGAGTGTTATGAATGGGAAAGTGGGGAGCAAGTGCTGGAGAAAAAGCATTGCAGAAAAGGGGATGGGACCCAAAATGCCATTGGTGGGAGAACCCTCTGACTCGCAGGCCCTTGCTGAGTTTAGCTAAAAGGAACACGATAGTCATGGGGGAAGAGGAGCGAGCCCTACTAAAAACTAAGTTGGCTATATAGCAGTGTTCCCACCACAAAGTACCAATTATTGGAATACCAACAATTGCCAAAGCTTTTATATAACCGAGACGAGATCTCTCTTGAAAGCTGCAGTTGAAATTGTGCATCTCTAGAGAAATCTAAAGCAGAATGGTGGTGGCAGAGTTTGTGTTTCGGCTTTTAACTGTCAAGGCTGATCCGTGTCCTCAAAGCTGCTTTTCCCAGGACAGTACTGCCTTATATTATGATTAAATTGCATGCAAAAGTTTCAAAATCTCTGTGACCATCCCAGTGAAAATCCCTCCTTTTGCATGCATGCAAGGGGAAGAAATCAAGCTCCTTAAAACAGTGCAAGGTCTAGTCCTCTCCTAGTCCATGGCTCCTGCGGTACCCACTGCATGGAGCATCATTGCCCACCTCGTGCCAGGGCTGGCTAAGGAGGCAAGGATGGCCTTGCTGTTCTCCATTTGATGTTCCCTTTTGGTGGAGATACTGAAGTGCTTTTGTTTCTCTGTTTCTTGTGTGCATCCCCGGCTGCAGAAGATGCTGGACGAGTGCCAGGACAGGCGGAGCTGCCAGTTTCTCGTCAATAGCCGGCTGTTCGGCACCGATCCATGCCCTGGAACCGGCAAATACCTCATCGTATGGTACAAGTGCAGGCCAAGTAAGTGTCTCACTATTGAATCTGCTCTGGCGAGACCAAAGCGTTTTCATACTTAATACTCACCAGAGAGGCCTTCTAGGACTTTTTGTTCCCTTCTGCCTTTATTTTCTGTGTAACACAACCCCCTGGGTGCGGAGCATTTCCCCTCTCCCCCTCTCTTGCTGCCTTGCTGGGATGCTGCCGCTCCAGCTCCATCCTCCTTGCTGGCAGCCCCACTCGCAGATTGTTTTTGCAGGTGCCAGCGAAAGCCTTTGCCAACGCTGAGCTCACGCTGTCAGCGGTGGGTGGGCTGCTCCTGCTCCTGTCTGCAGCCACCCTCCTGTCCCACTGGGCCAGTGGGACTTGTCCCCTCCCCGCCTGCCCCTCCAAGGGAGCAGGAGATGTTTGCATGGGCAAAGACTCCAGACCTGGTGCCCAGGGCAGGCACAGAAGACGGTGCCACAGGAAGCTAACCTACCCATGCCATGCACCAGCTTTTAATTGCCCCCAGATCAGGCTGGGAAATGTTAACCTCTGTTTTGCACGGTCTCATTAGCTGTGTTTAAATTAAATGGGACCGGTGCCTGGGTACTGGGAGTGAAATCATGCATGCTGCAGAAGAGTGAGACTGGTGTGGCTTTGCCCCAGGACAACCAGCACCCTCTTGGCCAATTCCTGGTCCCACAGAGGTATTTAGCACAGCCTGGACACTGTTCTCCATCAGTGCTTTGGCAACAGACGCATGGTTTGGAGACGGACAAGGTTTGATGATGGCCAAACTGTGCCAACAGATTTTAGCTGTAGAACAGGACCTGGAGAAAAGGAGGCTGAGGGGAGACCTTATCACTGTCTACAACTACCTGAAAGGAGGTTGTAGCATGGAGGGGGTTGGTCTCTCCTCCCAAGTAGCAAGTGACAGGGTGAGAGGAAATGGCCTCAAGTTGCACCAGGAGAGGTTTAGATTGGATATTGGGAAAAAATTCTTCACAGAAAGTGTTGTGAAGCAGTAGAACAGGCTGCCCAGGAAAGCAGTAGAGTTACCATCCCTGGAGGGGTTTAAAAGGCATTTAGATGAGGTCCTTAGGGACATGGTTTAGTGCCAGAGTAGGTTATGGTTGGAATCGATGAACTTAAGGGTTTCTTCCCACCAAAATGATTCTATGCTTCTACGGTTCTATTTGAATTAATAGTCTGGACATGGCATTTCAGACCAGCCTAATCCCAAGGTTTTTAGATGACATAACTAATATGGTTCCAGCATCACCTCAGTAAAATTTTGGGGGAAGAAACTGTTAAAAAGTTTGCACAGGGAAGAAAAACACCTGGTTTCAGAAAAGGTTTGAAACGAAAGCAGAAACATTCTGAATCTGTCAGCAGCACAGAAGACTTTTTGCACGCAGAGACCTGTGCTAATGAACTGAAGGGATCTGGCAAGATCTGTGAGGAATTCAAATGAAAAGTAGGTAATGAAGCACCTGCACTTTCTGCAGGGTTTTCACAAATGATTGTAACATCCCTTGTTGGGTGAGAAATGCATCCTGGAGAGAGGGGTGATTAGCAGGGTGTTCTGACAAGTCCTCCTAAACCTGTGGGATTTGTATCAAAGCTCGCTTGAGAAATCTGACTATTGAGGCCTGTCCTGAACTTCTGAGGTACTTCAGGATCCCATCTGTGCATAAATATTTATGGCTTGGCATTCTTTGCTAATTACAGATATGCTAGAAAAGGAGTTTGCATGTGTGCTGGGCGATTTTCCTGAAAGAGAGCTGGGGAAACTGCTTGAAAATATTTCCCCAAGACATTTTTCAGGCAGTTCCAATTTTGCAGGGTGAAACAGGGTAACCTGACAGAAATTATTCTTTCTTAGTCACTGGGCACACTTTTAATCAGAACCTGCTGGATTAAGAGCAAGGTTTGAAGTATGTGAGGATTAGACTGGCACAGACATACCAGGACACGGCCTTGATGATTCAAGACATTAATTATGAGTCTCCAAAACAGAATCTAGTGCTTGTGTGAGTCTGGTAACTGTTTGGTAAGGCTTTTCATCCTGATGTCAGAGAAGGTTAATGACAGGATTGAAGGAGGATCCACAGAATGCAAAATACAGGACCATGAGAAATTTTGGTGGGCTTTTTTGAGTATTGAGTATTTGAGTATGGCTTATGAGCTGTAAGTAAATCCAATGCAAGGCCTTCATGCTTAAGAGTTGACTCCAAAAGCTCTGGTCATATGAGTATTGATCCGCTCCAGAAAGTGAGCACACATAATTGTAACTGAAGGACCACCAGAGAGCCCTTGTCGAGAGCTCACTGCCTGGCACATGGTTTGATCCATCACTTTATCAAAAGACAAATGCAATTTTTTGGGCTATGTTTCTGTTCCTGAATTCATCTTTCTTAACAGTAGACACGACAGAAATACTTATTAAGAAGACATTTAAAGTCTGAATTTTCTTCTAGAGGCTTCTATTTGCTTCCTTTGCCTATCGAGGGAGCCAGATGTGACCATGCTGCTAAAGTGAGTGCCTACCGAGGCAGAATGAATGTGAATTTTTCTGTATACAGGTACAAGAGGTGCTTTGGAAAGTGGCCTGCAGAGTTTGGACGGGACACCTTTAACATAAAATAAGGATGCTCTGGCCCTCTCACTCTCGGAGCCATAGTGGAGCCTCAAAAGGCCTCTGAATAGAGGTAGTTCTCTAAAAAGAAAGACTTCCTTGAAAGAAAGCAAAACTGAAGTTAGTGGCATTTACTTGTACCTTTGCTGAAGAATAACTAGATGGTACAGTCATTCCCTCCAGCCACTGTCACTGCAGTTATGCCTCTCTGACATTACATTGTGTTTGAAATCTAGTGGTTTCGATGCTCACTGGCTGCATGGAGTTCACTTGCAAGGCAAGATGCTATTTTGGTTTCTCATGAGCAGAATCTCAAGGAGATGGAGGACAGTAAATCATGCTGAAACAGTCCCAGGTTTTCCAAATGGTGGGGCTCCAGGGAGCAGGGCAATTGGAGCGATCTCTGCTGTACTAACTGCTCTCAGACTGGTTTCGCTGGAAGCTGGGAAGGCTCCTGCAGAGGTTTGGTGCTGAAGTGTTGCGGTTCACCTCCTCTAGAAATTCAAATAAATATGTCAGTGGAGTGCTTGCTTAACTAGAAGCAGAGAGAAATTTAATGGCTTGTGTGCTTTAGGGAAGTCTTGTGCTAACTGTGGTCCCTTCTGATCCAATGGGTAGATCTGGGGTCCAGTGGATACTCATCTTGCATGTGCAGGACTCAGCATGGGACTGCTTTTAAATGTCAGATGTTCGGCAGTCCTGAGGATTCTCTGTGCCTGTAAATAAATAAATACACTATGTATGTGGATACTTTTAAGATACAGAATGCTTAAGAAGATCAGAAATAATCAAAAGAAGGCTCTATTCTGTTTCATTTTGGGGCAAGTGAGACTTATTTATTGCCGCTATGTGATTTGAGGGCCAAGGTTCATCAAAGTGTATAGATTCTTCTCTCTCCTCCTCTCCTCCTTTTCTCCTCTTCTCCTCTCTTCCTCTTCTCTCTCTTCCTCTTCTCTCTCTCCTCTTCTCTCTCTTCTTCCCCTCTCCCTCTTCGTCTCCCCTTTTTCTTCCTTTTCTTTTCCCATAGAATGTGGGCCTTAGTTTCTAATATGGGGATGGTTTCCAGTGGAAAGTTTGGATGCAGACACCCTCTTTTAGAAGCTAAGAAAGTTGATGAGAATGGCTGTGGGCAGTCCCATGCCAGTTGGTCTCAGTGCCAGAGAACTGTCACATTTAATTTCTCGCGGCAAATGCAGCCTGAGATGTACCTTCAAAGCACACTGAAGCCTAGGATCAGCCCCTGAACACACAGAGGACTTCAATCTCCAGGGTACCTTTCAGAATCATTAAAAAGTTGCACACAAATCCCATTATTTCTCAGGTAACATGCTGATTTGTTTTAGACCCATTAAGTATAATTACTGGGTAGGCTGCAGGAATGTATAATTAGAGGGAATTGACATACCATTTAATTGGTCTAACATTAATTCACTCTAACTGAAATCTGGATTCACCAAGATTATTCAAACAATTTGATGTTTGTCCATCCCCCTCACTTCAGAGACAGAAAACCGTGTAAGATCGTGTGTTATTGTAAGCTAGGAAATATTTGCTCTGCGTGCCAGACTTTCCGGAGGGGCTGTGTGGCATAATCCTGGCTGGGAACAGGATCTGTGGGGCTACCCAAGTCATGCTGAAGAAATACCTTCACCTCTCTGCACCCCAGAAATCCTATTGCAGCTGATTTTACTGGGGTCGGTTGCCACTTGGGGTTATTGTATGAGCAGGGATCGATCTGCCCCTACACAGCATCTCTTTGGCCACAGTGGCTTTTTGGTTGTTTGGTTATTTTTTTGGTTTTGTTCTTTGTAAAGTGTCAAAGCTCCTGAACAAAATGGGGACATAAATGCTTGCCTTTCTCTGCAAAGGGCTTACTGAGGATGAGATGTGCTGAGTGGCCGTTTGCTGGCAGTTCTGTCGAGAAAGGAGAGGGATCCCGCTCTGCTCATGTGGCTTTCCCACATTGTGCCTTTCTCTTGTCTCTTCCTCTGCCATTGCTGCTCTGTCCTGGATCCACCATCCCCTTCTCAGGTCTGAAGAGCCTAAGCTGCACTCTCCTGTAAAGCTATAGCAATATTTTCCCTCTTTCCTATTGGATAGTTGCTACTTTAAGTTTGTGACTTCAAGGGGTCTGGGAGAGATAATCTCCATCCAGGTTTGTTTTTTTAAAAATTATTATTATTTTTATTTCATTTAAAAATGTTGTGTGGAGCAGCTGGATGTGATAATTAGAGGCTGGTGAGTGTGAAGCCTCCTTGCGTTAATCATCCCAGCAATGTAACAAAGTCTAAATACAAACTTTGCTGCTCTCCCTTCTATTCAGAAACCGAAACCTAAAACCTTTGAAGTTTCAGCAAGCCTGAATAGTGATCTGGGCTCCAATTGCAGCTCAAATCCGTCTGTAACAATACAAAAAAATATTTGTGAAAGGCACATCAAGGTTCCGAGAAATGCATCTGGGGAGGAAAATTGCATTTTTTGGCAAAGGGTGAAGTGCCAAAAGTTTGTCTAGGGGTAGGAGGAGGAAAGGGGGTGGGGGAGGTCACTTTGTTCTAGTTCAGAACCTGTAGCTTGGATTTATGGGAAAACTTTTGTGCTGAGAATCGACCTGGACACATGTTTTGAAGAAAACAGGCAGTCATTCTTTCCACCGTAGATTTAACTCTAATCTAAGAGGCCCAGTTAATTCTTGTGAGCTGTCAATGACTTTTTTTCAAACATGGGAAAGCCCATCCTGATGTCAAAATCTGCCAAAATCTTACTCAGATAACTTTATTTTTCTTAACAGCCCTAAGCAATTTTAATTAGAAAGCAACTGAATTTTAAAATCTATTAGAAATGAATTCCAATTAGACCATCTTCTGATAATAATGTCATCTTCAGGTTTGCACCCTCTATTGTATAGTGGTGGAGCTGCCCTGCTGTGTCCCAGGAGCGTTTACCTTTTGCTGAGGATGTGTTTTTTTTGGGTTTTTTTTGGTTTTTTTTGTCAGTGGTACTTCTAAACCTGTACAAAGAGCAGAATACCATTACTTGCAGCAGAGCTTTTCCAGCTATCAAAGAATTGTGAAGACTCATCCTCTATTTTGGCAGTTTCCAGTTGTGGGTGAACGTTAAGCTGCCTTATGTCTCTTGAGGAACTGGTCAGGTGTGCTCAAAAGATTTCAACCAGATTAGCTGAAATGTGTGGAAAGGACATTTTGGAAGGACCACTTAGGCTTGCGGTGAATATGTCTCGTTTGCTGTTTAATTTCCCTACAATCCATTCCTTCAATATTGAACCTAGTGTGGGCTTTGTTGTTGGCTGAGCTGGGCTGAGGGTTACACCTTTTCTGTTAAATTCAGTGAACACGGCATGAAAAGCCTGGTCTCATCACACATCCTCAAGACTTCCTTTCTCTAGGCAGAGTTTGGAAAATGCTGTAAGCAAGAGCGGAGGGCTATGGAAAGAACAGAGACTTTGTGGGAATTTCAGACAAGAGCATAGAGGGACCTGAATGTATTCCTGGTGCCTTTAATGCTGGTGATTGATTTTAGTGCTGGGATAGATTGGTAATTCAGTAGTTATCAACCCTTTCAGAAAAGCATTAATCTGCTTCGTAAGACAGGTTTATTGGTGGCAGGAGAAGTTCACTGTATTGTTCTCTGCATTGCTTTTTGGTGGGCCAGGCTTTCCACAGCAGCGCTGTGGAGCGAGGGCTGTTAAATGAGCACATCCTTCTGGCCCAGCCGTCGCAGCAGCAGAATAAGCCTTTTACCTCCTGCATTCATCAGCTTGCTCTTGCTTATCTGTATTATTTCAAAACTGTTAAGGTGGTGCAGGGAGTGGAAATTTATAAGGGCAATAAAACTTCGGGCAGCAAACGCTGGGGCGATGAAAGATGTAAATAAAGGAATGCTATAAATAACAGAGGACAGATCCATCAGCCTGCAATTGGGGTCAGAGAAACTTTAATGCTAACGATTAATTTTGTTTTAAGCCGTCGATGCACAGAGATTTTCAGGCATTGTCAAATAGCCCTATCTCTGTAGCACACTAATCACTTGGCTGTCAGGAGCGGGATTAAGAGGAACGTGTGATTTTGCTGTCATCGAATGCAGAGATTATTGTCAGCCCCTGCCCCCACGGAGAAGGAAACCGCTGCTGACCTGGGAAAATTAAAAAAAAACCAGCAACAACAAAACCAAACTAAACCCAAATCCCAGTTTTCTTCTAAACCTCATCAGTCAGCCCTGACTGACATAATAAGGAGCCAGCAAAGACCAGGATGCTTCTCCCTGCTGATGTAGGTAGAAAGATTCCCTTTGCTGGATCAGGTCTCCAGTATCCAGACATGAGCCACTAAAAAAGACAAATTCTGAAATGTGCCTAAATCGTATATATCGTATGAGCTGTGACTTTTACAGATACCCTTTGTCCATTGGCATTTAAGTTTTCTGTGAAGTTCTAGGGAAAAGACAAGAACTGGAACAGGCTGCCCAGAGAGGTTGTGGAGTCTCCTTCTCTGGAGACATTCAAACCCACCTGGACACATTCCTGTGTGATCTGCTCTGGTGAACCTGCTGTAGCAGGTGGGTTGGACTGGGTTATCTCCAGAGGTCCCTTCCAACCCCAACCTTTCTGTGATTCTATGATTAAAAAAACCCCTTTTAAGCCTTGAATTTTCAGTGAAGGACAAGGAAGGGATACACCACAGTCTTTCTGTGCTGGTACAGGTGAATCAATAACGTTGCCAGAAGGAAATGGGAGCCTTTGCCCTCATGTACTTCAGGAGATCCAGCCTGTCCTTAGGTGGTGTGGACACCTGTGATGCCTTTCTCTGCTGGTGGTGGAGGCTGCATTGTGGATGATGTTTCAGGTTTGATGAAACCCATACATCTAAATCATGAAATCATAGAATGTCCTGAGTTGGAAGGACCCACAAGGATCATCGAGTCCAGCTCCTGTCCCTGCACAGGACAACCCCACAGGTCACACCGTGTGTCTGAGGACGTTGTCCAGTCTCTTCTTGAACACTGTCAGGTTGGGGCCGGGACACCTCCCTGGGGAGCCTGTTCCAGTGTCCAGCACCCTCTGGGGGAAGAACCTTTTCCTCATGTCCAACCTGACCCTCCCCTGGCACATCTTCCTGCCGTTCCCTCGGGTTCTGTCACTGGTCACCAGAGAGAAGAGCTCAGCCCTGCCCCTCCTGCTCCCCTTGTGAGGAAGCTGTGGCCGCCATGAGCTCTCCCCTCAGTCTCCTCTTCTCCAGGCCGAACAAACCAGGTGACTTTAGCCGCTCCTCATACAGCTTCCCTTCCAAACCCTTCACCAACTTTGTAGCCCGGCACAGTCCAGCTGTGATAGAGGTTTGCAAGCTCCAAATGAGAGATTTCAAGATTTTCTGGCATACTGGTGAAGAACCATGAGAAGAAAAGCATGTCCCAGAAACAATATGCTTATAAACCAAATCGAGATGCTGCAAAGTTTGTCTCTAATATATCGAATCCACAGTTTAAACCATACGTCCAGACCTCATAAAGCAGTAGGCAGAACAGGGAGGTAATTTTATATAGTACTTCTGCAGAGGGTCCTGTATATGGACCTATTCATGACAGGAAATATAGATGAGTTTCTCTCCTCAAATAAATATCTCTTGGAAAAAACAGAGAAAAAAGTAAGTCTTCTCTGGAATAAAGGCATGGTAATTAACTCTTTCTAGTCATGAGGGTTTCTTCAATATTTTTTCAATATCAATCCTACATTTGGTTTTCAAATTAGTTATACATTTTTAAAACAGGTATCTCCTGATATTTTTGACTTCTCATCATACTAATTGTGTATCAGGCTCTTTTCTGTTACACACTTATTTTTCTGACTACTTAAAAAGCACTGGAGGTTGTCACCTAATCATGTCTCTGGGAAATGGGACTGCAAAAGCATCCATGATGAATCTGGGAGATTTGGTAACTGTATTTCTCCCAGCTGCATTTCTTCTTCTCCAGCAAAGTCATTGAGGGAATACTGTGTGTTTAATTATTTAGGACAGTAGTGAACTAGCTTTTAATCTAGTAGGCCTCATTTTCCCATATTTTATGCTTTAGGCAACCCCATGGATTACATATAATAATATCAATCAGGTATTCTCTTAATATCCCTGTGACAGAATTATCATTGCCATTAGTTTAACATTCAGAGAAGACTGTTTTAATGATATAAGACTAAATTCCCCCTTTTGGCTATTTTAATAATAACTTTAAGCAGCATTACTTCAGATTTACACCATCACTGGAAGAGAAGAATGCGATGGGCAGTGGTACTAATGAAATCTTTTTCCTTGCATATTCAAGTAATTTTTTCCTTAGTGCACTCCTTCCATCTTTTCATTACAATAGCAAAGGTTTTCACCATGACTCTTACGCAGCACCGTGTGATGTAGCTAGTCCTGATTTATATCCATGCTTTTTGGCCAGATATTACATCCATGCTGGTTGGTTGGTGGGACAGAGCAACAATTACAATCACCTTTGGCACTGATTTGGCTCTTTTCTGTAACTGGCCACCAGTTCTTATGAAATATGTAGGGGACTTAACTACATTTGTCGTGTCAACATTTCTGACAAATTTCACTGAAATTTAGCCATCAGTTGGTCAGGTCCTTGGAAGGAGGACTAATAAAGGGTGAGGCAGAGGCTCAGGCAGCAGAATGCCGGTAAGTCACACTTGCTTCAGAAAATCAGCCCAAATTCCTTAGTGAAAGAAGCAGGATGAGAATTAAATTTGTCTGTGGCCCCCAAGTGTTTTGTTTAACTCTCCTTTTGTGGTCCAGCATATGTATTTTGATACTGTTCCCTTTTTCTTCCTTAGAGGTAACCATATATCTCTGTTTATCCATCAGAAAGAGTGCAACTAGGTGCATCTGAACTCTGCGTTGGAAATGAAATGTAGCAGTTAATTTGCAACACTGCCAGCCTTTTCAGAGCAGGATATAAAAAGACAACGACTTCAGACTAATGAAAGCGACAGTGGGGAAAGGCGCCTTTTAAACATTGCAAATTGGATGGGTGCATCAGGAGAGTAGTTTTAAAGGAATCTGACAAGGTCGTTTGCAAAGAACAATCTTCTTTCTTCTTGAAACACTTTCAGACCTCCGGAACTTGGCACTCTTGAGTTTTCAGGGTACTTCTGAAGTTGGCAAACTGCTTATTTAATATGACTCTGGACTGTCATCCGAGCTGTATTCAGATTTTCAGATTAACTTACACAGAAGTGGTGTGCTCCATGCCACTGAGGGTAGCAAACTTCAATTTTTAAAAGTTAAGTGACAGCATCTTCACAAAAAGTTTCTCAAAGGGAAGATTGAACTGAGATAATGTTAAAAGGTATTTCTGTGCAAATGTATGAATTTGCTACATTCTCGCTTATTTATGCTCCGAATGAAAGCGGACTACCCTTTTTAGATCTTGGCTGCTGAAATGAGGGAATGACCAGGTAGCCCAAAGCCTAAGTGTTTGTGGTGGAGCTGTACTTGAGGATGCGGGGGATCTTTGCTGTCCTGGAAATGTTCCCTCCACCCAATCCTGCCTAAAGGAATGCTGAGTTGATTGACATGTATTTATTAAAATCCTCAGATGAATGGAAAGTCCTCATTAGTAGCAGGGTCATATGGATGAGGAGGAAGCCTTGGAACTCAGGATATGAGGTCCATGTTGTAAGCGAAAGCAAACTGGAAGAAAACAAAAAGCAAGAAGCCATAGCAATGTGCACTGCTCTAAAGAGTAGGCATTTGCCACTGTGAGGAATTTCTGATCTGTATCAACTTATTTGCATTCTGGGACTTGGAGGCCAAAATCTGCTTATATCTTCCAAAGTGTAAAAGAGGATGCAAAACTCAGATAACAAATGCTCACTTGAAATGAAAAGTAAGGAAATATAGGAACACAGGAATAGGTATGTGAGGAAAAAGTTTGAAGTGGAGCTCAAACTGGAAAATGTGCTGTAGTCCAATAGTTTTCTTCACAGAAGAGTGTAAGAGTCAGTGGAAGTTGTCCAAGGCACCTTTACTCTGTCTGCTTTGAGATCTGCTCATCTGTTTCAATTTTAGGAAGATGGACTTAGATTTATATGCACTTAAAAAAAAATCTCTGTTACTTACAAAAAGTCCTTATGATCCTTGGAATTAGCTGATTATGGGGGAAAATAAAAATATATGAAAACAAGGGTCACAGGTTACAAGGAAGGATACTGGATGGGTAACTCCAAGTCCTGTTGTGGAAGCACCGTTGTTCAAGGATGCTCCTTAGAGGTAGCTGTCCTAGTATTTAATAGGTTTCCTGTCTTGGAGACTCATCTTCCTAATTCCCCTAGAAGAGATATTAACAAGTAATCACTGTAATCAACTCTTACATGATTAACAGGATCAATGGAACAGTTTACGCAGTCAGGTTGTGGAGTCTCAGTCCTCAGATATGTTCAAAACTTGAAAGGACACAGCCCTAAGCAACCTGCTGCTCTAGCTGATTCTGGTATGAGCATGAGGTCTGGCCTAGAGAGTCCTCAGAGGTGCCTTCTGTCCTCTGTGACTCTGAATTATGGTCTGGAGTGACTACATCCATAGCAAAGAGTTCATATTTCTGTGGTTAAGCCTTGTTTTTGGCTTTTCTCTTTAATCTGACACAAAAAATTGCTATGTGGCGACTTTTGCAACGTAAGTGTTCTTCTGCCAAGGCATGGGCTGAAAGCAGCAAGATCTCATCACATATGAGATCATCATATTTATTATTTGGTGATGAATTCCGGTCTCTGTAAAAGCTTGCTGAGTTTTAACTTCTGTGACTAAAAGGTTGCATGTGCCACTTGAGCCATCTGACCTGTTCCTTATCTCAGCTGTTCAACATTGCAACCAATCAGTACCTGGTCAGAGAAGGAGGGAGGAAGAGTGACATGGAGCACTGGAGATGCGTCTGCCATTAACACAGTGTCAGGGTGAGAAAGTGAATTGTCCCTATGCCCTTTTTCACAGACCAAGACTAACCACCACCCAATAGTTAAACACATTCTTTTATCATTTAAAGGCAGACAGGTGTTGGTGGAATGGCTGGATATAATGTAGAGTTATGAATTTCAAGGCAGGAGATTTTTTTTTTTTTGCGTGAACAGCTAACAAAGCTCAGGTGAAGGCGAGCAAGGCAAAAATTGGGCTGAAGATATTGGGTAGCACAGTTTGGTTCTGAAGTTGCACCCTGGCTGCAGTCTCATTAATATAAAATTTGTAAACTAGATAAGAAAGTCTTATACATGAAACAATCCTGACCTAAGAAGGAAGTGGGCAAGACTATTTCTGTTTCTTACAAAATCTCTTTCTTTGCTCAGATTCTTGATTCTGAGATTTAAATCCTTTAGGATTTTGTGAGGAAGACAGATTTCTCTTTCCATGTATTTTCAGCTCTTTGATCTGGGAAATAGGGTCAACTACGCATTGATTATATGATGCATGCACATTTTAATTAGCAAAATTTAATACTTTTTTTTCACAAATGTTGAAAAAGATAATTTAGGCAAGGTAGACCTCTGGCATTAATGTATTTCATCACGTTGTTAGATGCAAGATCTTTTTAGGAGCTTTTATCTCCAAGATCTTGTAGAGATTGAGCCAACTGACATTTAGTTTTGAGCTTCCCAGTCATGATCATTCAGAAAATTGTCATAGACCATAGGTGAAAATGTACTTAAGAGACTGAATAAATGTACGAATAAATGTATTTACTATAGGTCAATACTTTAATATTCTTGTACACATCCTGTAATTACAATGCATCTTCTTGTTCACTTTGCTGTTTGAGAGAGACAATTTTTCCATTAGAAACATGTATAATTGCTTTCTCTCAATTGTTCTAGCTGTGTTATAACCATGTCGTATAATGACCTTTAAAAATGTGTCTAGAAAACCCTGCAGCTGTTCCCTCCTTGGTTTCTCTCTATTGAGTTATATTTAAGCCAGTGTCTCTGAAAACAGGCAGTAATAAAAGGGATATTATCCTTAGCAAATATCTTAATCATGGTAAATCTCTGCTGCCCTACAAATGACTGCATGGGGGATTAGAGTTGAGCAAGCCATTTGCTGAATATCACTGCCACCTTTCCTAGGCCATTTAAGCATGTTTAATTTTTCAGGGTGAAACGTGAAACCCACTAATACAAATGTTTGCATTTGGACTGAATTATATCCAGACTGTAACAGTTATAGCGGGCTTAGGACCAGATTGTGACTGATCTGTAGGAGGCCAGTTCTTCTTGGGAGAGTGAGAGAAAAATGCAGATTCATTCCCAGTCCCAGGTCTCTTATGTCACTTATGCTGCCTTGACTCTCTTCAATAGTTACATAAGGCTATTACAGGTTGAAGTACCAGTAAATGCATGGCTGATGCTTAGCTCTGTATTTTCTTTTTATCAGTCCCCACCATCATCCAACGCCTGGGAGCCATCAGCGTCTGGATGAAAGACATCTGGCTTTGGGTCATCCTGGCTAAGATGGTGGTGGCAATGCTATGAAGCAGAAAATACTTTCAGGGACCTGTGTCCTCTGTAACATCACTTTCTATCTGTTTGTTTATCCAGACTTCTGTCAAATTGCCCAGAAATACTGAGAGTTCTCCAGTGATCAAGCTAAAGGGAACCTTTTGGGAGTCTGAAATACTACTGAATACTTCATCCTTTCTTTCTCTCTTTCTCTCTTTCTTTCTCTTTCTTTCTTTCTTTCTTTCTTTCTTTCTTTCTTTCTATCTTTCTTTCTATCTTTCTTTCTATCTTTCTTTCTATCTTTCTTTCTATCTTTCTATCTTTTAAGAAAGCAGTCTCTTCTATCTGTGGCAGCCCAGGAAACTGCAGCCCTAACCAGTCTGGACTCAGCCAGAGCCTTAGGAATCAGCCGCTCCAATAGGTTTTTCCTAGGGCAGAATTTAGTGACCATGAGATGGCATCTGTTTCAGGTGGCACAGCCTCTTAGTCCACACTGCACTCCATCAACTGCGCTGGTTCTCAAGAAGCGTGTGCTCAACATCCCTGGAGGTGTTTAAAAGATATGTAGATGAGGTTCTTAGGGTCTCTTCTCTTAGGTCTCTTCCAACCAAAATGATTCTATGATTCTGTGATTCTACCTCCCTCATCTAATATCTCAAGCCATCTCTCAGGCGTTTTCCTCCATAAACCCTGAACACAAATTCCCAGAGCAGTTGCAATGGTAGGAACTGTGAATGTGAGAGGCAGAGTTTTGTTGTTGGCTGTCTCATGACTGCTGGACTGACTTTCAGCAAGGACATGAATGTCTGTGCATCCCAGTGTCTTCTGGGCTAAATGCAATACTCCTTGTGTTTAAATCACAGTCAGGTTTCCAAATAACAAGCCCTGACATTGAACGGCCAACAGAATTTAATATATATTCTAAGGACCTTAAATGGGTCCACAAGACCTGTGGTTAAGCAATCAGTTATACTTGGTAATTGGGAGATGTAGCTAATAATAACCAAATGAGTAGAGGAAATTGAGTTAGTGCCTTGTAAGAAATAAGAACCTCACAGAGAACCCTGGCACTCGCTCATTAGAGACTTCAAAATTGATCTTTTCCTAAAGTTAATCAACCATTTCATTTTTCAACCACTTCGGCCAGTCACAAGTATTCTCCCTTTCCAGATATTGTTTTATTAACTATGTATAGCTTGTCATATCACAGAGTTTTATGGCTTTGTGCTTTTAGTTTGAATATTTTTTTTTTCTTAAGGGAAAGAAGAAATCTACTAAGTCTATAAAGTTCTAGTATACTCTATTAGGTTTTACATTATGTATCCATACTGAAGCTTTGCTCCCAATTCCCTTCCAGAAGAAACAAAAATCCTGTGGGAGACAGTTATAGGTGCAGATAAAAACTCTTGGTATGTTCAGTGTATTATTCAGATGCCTTCCTGATGATTGTGGATGAAATACCTACATAGATATAATGACGATTGATTCTTCACAGCTGTGTGGGGTTCCTCTCTCCCTACATACTCCGATGTTGAAAAGAGTTTCTGTTCCTGATTCCTGCCACTGTTTTCCACACTCATCTGGCTGTGGGTTTACCCCTATAGGTATTGCTTGTGGATGTGTGTTCTTTGAACAGATTCCCCCATGCATGAGTTAGGTCTTCTGTCTTCATCTACAAGGATGGATGAGAAAGTGTTTTCCCATTCAATAAATATTTTAGAGGTTTGAAAGTTTCCCTGCAGTGGGATAAAAACTAAGATCTTTCAGAGATTTTTTGTAAAAGGCTGCAGAGGGGGAAAGAAGATTATATACTGGAATAGTGTCTAGGGTTAAGATTCTCACCCAGACTGTGAGGGTTTGGACCCGGGTTTTCACACTCCAGGTATATGGTCTTATCACCAGATAATGGACTACTTTGAGTGGGGTATTTTTTGACTTGCAGTAGGAATTTTCAGGTTGAGTATGAGGAATTGTTTGTTTTCAAACATTTCTCTCAAATCAGCACGTGTCTGTTTTGGTACACATTTTCTCCATGCCATTTCTTCTGAAAAAAACCTAATCTAATGTAGACATTAGCCCTGATTTGAGCAGAGATTAAACCAGTTGACCTCCTGAAGACTCTTCCAAACCAAATTATTTTATGATTAAACCGTGGTGGAAAATTCCTCTCCAGCTCCAATCAGGAAAAATCATTCTCAAACCTATACTTACAAGACAGTAAAAATATTGTGACTAGTGCTAGCTGCCACGGTGTAAAGACTTAAGTATTAAACCATAAAGTAATTATCAGCTAGTGTTCTCAGTTACTGAGTAGTTTGATGCGTATGGACTTTGCATAGTTTCTCAGATATGTATATAGGTGGTATCGGGTACAGAGAATCAGTGACAGGAAGAGACAAAAAAGTCGTATCTACGCTAGTAAATGATACAGGGCCAGGGGGAGCCCCAGGCTGGTGATTATCCACACTGTTTTGTTGTTAGTGTGCTCTGTGGCACAATTTTGACTTGGTACAATTAGGAGCATTTCAGATAAAGTGACTGATTCTGCTTGGGAGGTTACCATGGGTCAGGGACCCTTCCCATTAAGCTATTTGGATGCTGTTATAGCTACATTTCTAAGAGTAAATAACATGATCAAGTGGAAGGTCACTCTACAGAGACTGGGGAGCTTAAGGCTTTATTCCCGGCTGTGTCCTGCGTTGGCTGGGTAACCATAGACATGCCACTTCAGTTTTCTTAGTCTCTATCCTTCACACTTGTAGATGTCTAGCTATAAAGACTCAGCTCTTCAAAATAGTGTTTGTCTTCTGTGGTGTGTTGGCAGACATGGGTGGGGAGGGCCTGTTCTAGGTTGGGACCTCTAGGGGTTCCCATAATACAAATAATAAGGACAATAATAAAGAGAAGGGAATGACATGATTTCCTGTGAAATGATAGATGTGAGCTAAGCAAATGTTCTGTTTACCCAAGTCTTACAAAGGCAAGAGTGTATTTCATATTCTTGGACTTATGATATGAAGGAGGACTTGGGGAGCAGATTTGCACATCTGTATTTGCAACGGGCAAGAGCAGCCCCCATCATTAACAAATGTAGTATAGCTCCTATTGAACTTGCTGTGGAAAAAAGCTATTGAGCATAATCGTGTTTGCATTTGAGCTGCTGTGATGTAGAATAAATGCTTGGCACATAAAGGGCTAATCTATGGATGAAAAAAGTGCCTAAATATGGGCTTCTAATATCGCCGTATGGAAATCACTCAATTGCCATGCCTCAATTATTTGTCTGCAAAATGAAATTATTTGCTCTTTACCTGAACTGACACACGGTAGGTGAAAATATGTTCATTAAATGCACTCATAATGCCAGAGAGGGACTACATAATGCAAATGATCACTGCTACTCCAGCAAAAGCAGTTGTAAGCCTGGGATTTGCTGGCAGCTGATGTGCACCACTGGGCGAATGCCCAGAATCACTGCTGCCTCTGACAAGCTCACACCATGAGGAGGTGAGAGGGCTCCCTTCGTGCTGAGTGCCCACGTCTGGATCAGCTGAGTAATTAAGTGTTTGTTTCCTTCCAGATGAGTACAAGAGTAAAGTAGCCTGTGAAGATGACAAGCTGAGGCTGAGCTGTAAGAAGAACATGGTGATAGCCATTTACTCTGCCATCTTTGGAAGGACACAAGGAGGCAGCCTGGAGTGCCCATACCAAATGCTAGGGATGCCCATGATTGGTAAGCAGGGGAATGGCTTGACGAACGGTGATCTGGGCAGGGTGGTTTAATTCACTGTCGTTATGATAGTACTGGAACAGATCCTGATTAGGAAAAGCAGGACTGGCGCATACAGCCTGCCATGGTGGTGCTCTTGATGTGTGGTACCTTGTTAACCAGTGGTGAGCTTCATCATGAGCACCAGGCTGAGGTTCAGCTAGGTGGCCTAGCCAAGTTACCAGGCTTCAGACTTTTATCAGATGCAGCAGATTGTGTACTTGATGGTACTCCTTGAGTTGCTTGTTCAATTTTCTTCCCTCCTGGTAGTTCATACACTGAGCCTCTATCTGCACTATGGAGGAGCATATTATTGACAGATGTCATGGACCATCTGTGGCCCAGTCAAGCCTTGGCCTTGCATTTAAACTTTTACCGAAGTTAAAACAAGGGGTGAAAATTCAAAAAGTTAAGTTGCATCATGTTTCAGTCGACTTATGGTACCTTCAAGTAGCTTCTTTACTCTTGGGCTATCATAGTCTCTTATATTAATGTCTTAAAGATCTAGAAATTTTAAAGCATTGACTAGAACTGTCTGTTCTTGAGCCATTGTGAAATGAGTTTGAGTATTTTAGGCTGTGGCAGAGAGAGCAACTGTCCACAGCGCGAAATCCTGTAGTCAGCGTTCCTCATCATCCTTCTCTGCAGAGGTGGGAGGGGATTAACTGGTTTCCCAAAGGGGAAAAAGCTTCAGAGGAGGTTGTGAAGGGAAGCTTGAGCTGCTGCTATTGCCTGTGCTGATATCTATTCAGCTGTATCTGGAGATCTTCAGCTTCATAGCTGCTGATTCAGTGCCCTTAAGGAGTTAAATGCTATTCACATGGAAGCTTGTGAAGTGACTGCTTGGAAATATGATACGCAGATGATGGGTGTCAGTAGGAAACGACAGGTGGAAGCAGGCCTGTCAGGTTATTTGTGTAGCGTGGTGAATGCCTTAGTTGTGTAGCTGTGAAAATCTGAGCACTTGAAGCACAGCTGAGTAGTTCAGGTTCTCCTACCCTGGCATGGCAAGAGCGTCATATTCCTTTAACAGGTTATTTCCCATCTCCTGAGGTGACATATGTCTTTGGATGTACTCGTGTTATCCCTCAGTTGCCAGGGAGCAGATGCAAAACTAGATATGTGTAACAGGTTAACGTAGACCTCTTTCATGTGGTGTTTGGGATGGGCTAAGAGCGTGCAGATTGGTGCCATGGTGGTTCAGCTGCTGGGTGATACCTTGCTGAATCAGCAAAACGTGATAGGTTTCTAGCATATACCTGAGCAACCTCTCCTTTGTCCTTGCTGAGAAAACAAGAAGAAACAGGCATGTACCAGTGACAAGGTACTAGCACCAGGACCTGCTCTTGAATGTCAGCGTGAAGAAAAACTATGTGAAGCCACAAAGGCTACACATGAAGAAGAAATTTTTTACAGTGAAGGTGGTAGAACACTGTCCCAGGTTGCCCAGAGAGGTGGTGGATGCTCCATCCCTGGAGACATCCCAGGCCAGGCTGGACGGGGCTCTGAGCAACCTGAGCTGGTGAAGATGTCCCTGCTCGTGGCAGGGGTGGGACGGGATGAGCTTTGAAGGTCCCTTCCAATCCAAACTATTCTATGATTCTATGAAAGTTTTACTCTTGTTTGCTGAAGATACAAAGTCCTGAAACTTGTACTGGCTGAGAGCAGAGTATGTGGCACTAGAAAATGGGGTGGGAGGCAGTGGAGCCGGGAGAGCAAAGCTGTAGCTTAGAGAACAAGCAGTGAGGTGTGACAGCACGTGCTGCACCATCTATAGTGCCTGGATGTCCTGTGGTTTTCAGACTGGCCTTGTGATCTCTACAAACTGGGATGTTTGCTGAAGGAAATAAGGTATCGGAGCCTGAGGTGTAGTACGCAGTCTGCTGCTGGGATAAGACAGGGTCTTTCTCCAGTGTCAACACTTAAAAGAAACTAGTTGCAAGAGCAGGCTCAGAACAAATCAATGTAATGCCAAGCTAGCCATGGGAATGCTGAGGTACCTTTACATTGAAATCCATTGCAAGGTTTTAAGCAGTTGACTGATGCTAAAAATGGCTGAGTTGTTGGATGGAAGCAAATATCTGCCTGTTTGGAACTGGTGGGGTCTCAAGTATCTGTTAAGTCAGTCTGGTGCTGCTGGGATGCTTGTACCCAGGTATGTCCTGCCTGCATAACAGAAAGGGGAGGTGGGAAGTGTCTCTGGGACAGTGGCTACCTGCACGCCCTGCAGGGTTGGGATTGAGGGGTGAGGCACTCACCATGGAGCAATGCCTTCCCCAGGATTTCCTAGGCATTTGTGCACTGTGTACATAGGGTGAAAGACAGACAGTATAGCTGTTGATGCTGATGTTCCTCTGCGCACTGAAATCCTCGGAGTGTATACAAGCATCCTGGCTTGTATCACGAATAGTGTGGCCAGCAGGACTAGAGAAGTGATTGTTCCACTGTACTCTGTGCTGAATCCTGTGTTCAGTTTTGGGCCCCTCATCATAAGAAAGACATTTAGGTACCAGAGAGAGTGCAGAGGAGGGTAACGAAGCTGGTGAGGGGCCTGGAGCACAAGTGTGATGAGGAGCAGCTGAGGGAACTGGGGCTGTTCAGCCTGGAGAACAGGAGGCTGAGGGGAGACCTTATCGCTGTCTGCAACTGCCTGAAAGGAGGTTGGAGCATGGAGGGGGTTGATCTCTTCTTCCAAGTAACAAGTGATAGCATGAGAGGAAATGGCCTCAAGTTGTGCCAGGGGAGGTTTAGATTGGTTATTAGGAAAAAACTTGTTCACAGAAAGGGATGTGAAGCACTGGGACAGGCTGCCCAGGGAAGTGGTTGAATCACCATCCCCGGAGGTGTTTAAAAGGCGTGTAGATGTGGTGCCTGGGGACATGGTTAAGTGGCAGTGTTACTTTTACAGTACAAGCTCAAGCAGGTGGCCTTTCAACTCACCATGCTCCACCCCTCAAATCTCACCTATATTTGAGAATGTTTGTCCAGGTTTGCTTGTGTGTTCAGCTACAACTCGCTGATCCCCTTGGCACGATGCTGCCAATGCTACAGGCAGTCTCTGCTTATTGTGACCTTCCCTTCATCTATTTGTGCGAGCTGACCCGATGGGACAGAGCTCTAGCGATGCAGGAATGGGGAGGCGAGTTGTGACTGTGGTTATCAGTCATCTCGTCACCCTACAGGAGAAACCGGCGCAGGATCCATCTGCAACCCAAATCAGCGAAAAGCACATTCACACCCTGCTTCCCCACAGCAAGCTGCAAGAAATAATAGTCCTGCCTGCACTTACAGCACTGAAGTGAGGGGCTTGTGCTCCCAGCTGCCACTGGCAATTGTGGGAGTGATACAGAGAGTCCCCCAACCTGCTCCAGAAATTGTCCTCTTGCCATAGGCCTGCCTAGCCCGGCAGGCAACTCTGTTCCTTCAGGAGCAGGTGAAAACATCATGGCTTATAAATCAAAGCTTTCTCCAGCTAGAGAACGTTTCCCTGCACGTTTCCACAGCCCTGCAATACGAGGAGGGCTGCTCCGTGACAGCCTTTGATCCCAAATATGCACAACGAGCTGATCTTACAAATATGACCATATGAGTCAGAATTCGCAGCAGCATCCAGTTCCCGTAAGGCAGAACTCAGCTATGTTCTGCACATGGAAGGTTTGTTCTGTTTGAGTTTCATGGGACTGATGATTTGTGTCAAGTCTGAGCCTTGGCAAAGGGCCTTTTCCTGGGAAGTAGGTCCTGGACGAGTTTGTAGTGATTATTTTTATCCAGGCAGCATGAGTTACTTGATGAGTGAAGAACTCATACTTACCCCAAAGGTGGGGAGGGATATATTTTCTTCCTCTCCTAATGAAAAACAGCTCAGAAAATTTTATTCATTTTTTTTTTCTGTGAACAAAACACACATTTGGGTTGAATTTAGAAATCTGCAGCTTCTAAGGTGAGGCTTTTAAAAACCTATACTAAGATGAGGGGAAGGAGCGGTCTAATGCAGCATTGTATATTGCCCAGAGATGTGGTGGTTGCCCCACCCCTGGAGACATCCCAGGCCAGGCTGGACGGGGCTCTGAGCAACCTGAGCTGGGTGAAGATGTCCCTGCTCATGGCAGGGGTGGCACTGGATAAGCTTTGAAGGTCCCTTCCAACCCAAACTATTCTATGATTCTATGATTTCTGACTCTGCCATAGGGTGAGGGAACAAGTAATTTCATTTGAGTTGTTTCTGCCTTGAGAAACAAGACCTTGTACTCCTATAGGAGTGCCGAGGAGATAAAGTCCATTAGGTGATTTTCTTGGATTCTGCAGGGACATAGGTATGTTAGGTGCTCTGGTGGAGTGATCTGAAGTATTGTGATGTTCCAGCCCTTGAACATCTGCATAACCCAACCGTCACTGTGCTGCTTTCTGATGATATAAGATTCCCAACTCAGACTTCACCCACTCTGCTATGCCCAACGCATGCTTTCTCTCTGTCTAGCATTTATGCGAATGTGCTTAGCATCTGTGAAGGGAAAGTTATTGTGAAGAACTCCATCCTATCCCTGTCATGTTAAAGAGAAAATCTGCCAGGATCCTCTTTTAACTGAAAACATGCTGAAACTTGTGTCTCTGACACAAACAGCTGGACCCCTCCTTGAATGCCTTTGGAACTATGAAAAGCTCCTAAAGGAATTTGACCTTATTTGTAACTCTCTTAATAAAGCCTCCACTTTGCTCCCAGTGTGTGCAGGGAGAACACACAGAGCATGGGGAGGTCTCTGGGGAAAGGGTTATTTGCAAGGAACAAACCATTAATATCCCTCAGCCTAGCGAGCCCTTTGCCCTGTTATTTTGCTGTTTACAGCTGCCTGTGCCTGCATCTCTGAGTGACTTGTTTATACCAAGAGAAGCCAGTTTAAATTAAAAAAAGGCTTTTTCCTACTTATATCCAAGGTCAAGGTAATGATCTAATTAGGAGACTGAGGAGAAAGAACTTGGATGTGAAACAATTACCCCTTCTATCATTTAGTGGGGCGATATCCTTGATCATATTCAGGGCACCTGACACATTCGCATATACATTTTTATGGTAGCTACTCCCTTGCACCACAGAGAGTGCAATGGACATGTTCTGCTGACCTCTAACATCAGGATCCAGGTCTCCTTCTCAAGGACCCTGTCTTTCTCCATCATGTACACAAAGAACCCACAGCAATTTAACCCCTTGTCTTGGGTAGAAGGAATCTGGGCTGGGCTTTGGAGTCAACACAAGATCCTGGGAACTCTGGCTCCAAAGCTCAGCTTTGGGTTGTGGTGTGTGGGTTAAGCTGAGCAGTCTGCTGAGAAGTGAACCGTCCTTGTCACTTAACAGACAAGTTCTCTCCTGTGCCTCTGTAGGGAGAAAATGGATGTGTTTACAAAGCCCTGGGGAAACTCAGATGGTCAGTGGCAGTCCCTAACTCACTGGATCTGATAACAAAAGAGCAGAGGAATGAGTTCAGCAAAGGAGCCTGTGCTTTAGGTGCTCATTCCCTGACGTTTTTCATTTTAATGCAGTGACAGAAGGTGATCCAGCCCATTTTGTTTTCATTTCCTCCTCTTAATGCAGATGTATATATGACTCGAACCAGAGCCTTCTCAGTGCCTCATATAAATATTTATTATGCCACATAAATAATAGACCCTTCTGGTTTGTTTATCTCTGATCAGATCTAGCATGCGAATAAGAATGAAATACATGCAGTAAAAAAAAATAAATCCATTTTATTCCGTGGTATATGTTTCTGTTCCTGCCAACACAAGAGCTGGTTTTAAGAGACTGCTGCCCCTCCAGTCGTGCATTTCTGGCAGCCATCCATGACCATTTTCCATCCTATGTTTCCATCAGTACAACTTTGTGGCTCTAATCTTGGTCTTAAGTGAAATATTTAAAAATAAAAGGCCTCCAAAAGGTGGAGCTGGAGCGATGAGGGGTAGTAACTGATGAGGGAGGCAGCGGGGGACCAGGGTTGCAGGAAGAGAAGGGTATCTATTAAAATCTGTGCTGATCAGATAATGCCACCTAGCACGCCCGTCCACTTCTTGTGGTTGAAATGCTCTTGTGCTAAATCGTGATTTCACCACATGGGAGATGATGGCCTTTAAAATGTCTGCAAGGCCGGGTTTGAGGGATGAGCCGCAGGTGAGGGAGAGAGCCAGACTGGATTTGTCCTCTCTGATGTGCACACCAGTCTTCCAGAGTGCCCCTGCCCATAGGTGTGACTCTATGTACATTTAATTTACATTCAGTTGCAGAAAGTATTTTATTATTTGTATAGCTCATGATTAAGAACATGTTTTTAGTGGCCAGTCTGTTTGCATGCAATAAAACCCACAAGTATCCAAGTTTGAAGGCTAAATAAATATCAGTTGCTGTTTAATTCACATATAATACCTTATTAAATTTAAATTGAAGTGGAATTCCCATTTAGTTAAAGTGAGACAAAGCCTGCTTTCAGAAAGTTGTTTTTCAATTTCAGATACTTTGCATGTTTCACTTTTTGTCTCAAAACACCAGGAGGTCATTAAAATCACTTTACAGCTGTTTCTAGAAAACTCAAACTATTGTTGGATTCCATGAAGTCATAAAAAAAGATTTATATGAAGTTGTTTTTATATGCACACAATGGCTGTTTTTAAAAATAAATGAAAAAAATCCATTCCATTTTGCTTCTGGGCAAGATCTTTCTCAATGCCAATGTTTGACTTGGTTTTAAAAAAGCTGTTTACAGTGGCGTATGACCCCATGCAGTGGTTGTAAATAAAAATTCTGAAAGTAGTAAATTAAATAGCACTAGCAGGTTCTGTGGTGATATTGGTATGATATTTGAGGAAGTAAAGTGGGTATTTGTATCAGTAGTGTCAGCTTCTTTAGTTGCTGATCTTATCAAAGATGCCTACTGCCAACTATCAGTTAAAAGCAAATCCAGAATATAATCGTGATAACAAAGGATAAAAGAGCAGAATTTAAGAGATTTAAATCTATAGCATCTCAACTTATTTCCTTTGAGTTACTCTGAATGAAAACCAGTGTAACTTGTTCAGCACTGATAACATTCCTCTTAAAATAGTTCAGATGTCACTCAAGGATATTACAAAATTACCACAATGGTGAATGCTGAGCCTGAGAAACAAAAGTAATGTGAAACCTGGGAGGTTGCAAGCATGCTGTGCTTTATTTTAGGAACCAAGGGCAAGAAGTGACTTGCAGATTGTGTCAGCTGGGTTGTTTCTTAAAAAAAGTGGGACAGTCCCACAGCTTCCAAAATTCAGACTTTGCTTCAGCTGAGGTGTAAGCACTTATTGAGTTATACCCATGTTCAGGAAAACACCTTTGTTGGGCTGTAATGAGTAGGCATGATGAACTTGTGGACTTCACAGAGGAGTAGATGCACTGAATGCACCATCCGTATCTTCTGCTGAGTGAAGCCAGGGCTGTCAGCTTCTTTGTTTTTTATCTTGAATGCCTTACGGCCCACAATCAGCTCTTCTCTGCTGCAAATTAAATAATAAAATTTTACTCTCATTGCCAGACCGAAACTGCTTTGTTCTCTGAGACTTCTTGGAGCCAAGTTTGAAGCTGTCCTCAGATTCTCACTTTAGTCCCCAAACCTGCAAAATGTTATTAATTTGCTCAACTTTACACACCCTGAGTCAGCCTCTGCAAAACTGGAGCCTCATATGTTTCATATGAGTTCTGTTTCCAGATGCAAAGGTGATAAAATGATTTGAGTTCATGTTAATAAACCAAGTGTTTCTAAATGTAACTATAGCATTTCTAATTAAACCTGCAGTTGATCCTTCAGTTGCAGTCTCTAATGTGATTAGTTTCTTTTAAGATAATTTTATTTTTTCTGGCCTAGGGCTGAAGCTTCCAAAATTTTATGAAGTGTATGGTAAGTTTTCTCTCTCATTGAAGCATACTTTTTAATGTAAAGCTGGTCTTCTTTGCATATCCTGCTATGGTGTTTGGATGTAGATTTCTTTTTGAGCCAGTTGTTTTCGGTGACATTGTGCAAGACATAGATGTTATACCCAGCTACACCGACATGAAGTTCCTCACTGCTATCTGTAATGATGATGATGGCAATTTATATCAGAAACCCAGCTCAATATGATACCAAAGTACCTGGCACTGCCAAAGCAAAAACCAAATAGAAAGTCTCTCAAACAGAAAAGCTCAGAGAAAAAGAAACAGCATGCTGAGACTGATGCTTTTGTGGGGGACATAGACTCTTCTTGGCCTCAGTGTTGACTGCAAGATGTTGGAGCATCTTTATGACTCCGTTCTGCACTGCATCAGGTAGTACTTGTACCACAGCTGGTGAACAGGGATTCAGGAACCCAGAGCTAACAGGTGAGCCAAAACCCCAATGATATTTCTCCACCAGTCCTGACTGCAAATCCTTTCCCACAGTTCAGTGGTTTATCCAGCAAAAATTCTTCTGAGCCTACAGCTCAGAAGTGTTTTAAGCAACCTCTTCTAACAAATTAAATTATTTTATTTCCTTACTTGAAGAGGGTTTTCTTGTGCTTGGAACAGACCGACTGTGCAGGTTTTCTGAAGCCTGTTCTGTTCTGGCTTTCAAACTAGCAGCCTTTTAATTGTTTGCTCCTGAGCTTTCCTCTTTACACATCTGCTTCTGCATCTTTTCTTGTTTAAGGCTAGTCTTTTGTTTTCATCGGTTGTTCTTCACATTGATTGGTGTTACAGGCTGAGTATCTGTAGTTTGGTTTCCTCCTTCGTGTCTTCCACACTCTCTGTGGTTCTAAACCCAACTCACTTCCTGTGTCCTCTTTAGAGACCACGTGTACTATGTCAAGGAAGAGAAATTCAGTGTATTTATGTTACCCCATCTGAAACTATGCGACAGTGCTATGCTGATAAACAAATTACCTTTCCGGGCTGCTTACTGTAGAGAGAAAGTGGATAAAGCCCATCTTTATTAACTGTCTTCTGCACTATCTTTTAAAGAGAACGCCAAACTTAATGGGTATGGGCTAAGCTGAAAATGCCTGGGATTTGATATACTGCACGTGGGGCAGACTGGCTCATCGATACTCTGTGAACACATCCTTCACAGGCTGCTAGGATGACTAATTTTCACTAATTTAGCAGCTGAAGCAGAGGCTTAGACACCTCCAGCAGCTGTTGCTTTATGAAGGAGCTGAACTTTGTATCAACCACAGCTAATGAAACATCTTTAAAATGAATAAGCAACTGTCCAAGAGCAGAAGCACAACTTCCTTCCCTCCTGATGGAGGTTCTCCTGCAGAATGAGGCAGTTTTGAGCCACTCTTAGGTAAAACGTGGAGGAATTTAGGCAGCTCACCTGCAAGGTTGGAGTTACTTTCCTCCTGCTTACATCTTTCTTGCCCTTCCATCGAAGTTTGCTTTCTCTTTTGGCAGATGGGTAGATAACCACAGCACTGATTCAGACATCTGTCAGCTTTGCAGGAACTAAATTTCTTTCCTCTGAGTTAATTGACTCCCCCATCTCCCATCTTTCATTCTGTCCTCCCTGCTTCATAGCTCTCAGCAAGTAACTTTTCCTGTTTAATTCTTTAGCAAGAAATTAGGCTGCATGTTTCAGACAAAAATCCTGTCCTCTGTTTGGGAGGAGTTTTCTCCTAGAGCTGTCACTTGTTTGTAAATGACTTCCCTCAAGACAATATTTATCTTAGCTCATTCCTTTCACCTGCTCCTCAAGAAAACACAAGGAAAGCTAGAGTTCTGCTGATGGTTTTATTTCCAGATGCAGGTCTGCTCCTGATGCATTTGCACTGAACCAAAATATGCCACAGAATTTGTCTCTTGATCAGGCTCCACCAATCCAATTCCAGTTCCTAATCACTTGTCTCACCTGCACCGCTGGAAATAGTATTTTAGGCAGTGATTCTCTTTCTGAAGCCTTTAATTACAGCCAATCATTTGGTCCTTTTGGTACTTCGAGGTCTGATACTTTGTTGGTCAAAAAAGCAGAATGTGTGCTCCCAGTTTTTATGCTAAATTCACAGACTCAGAAAGAGTGCATCCCCTGACAAATGGGTGCAGTGTTTTTCTTGCTCTGGCCAGTCTGCCTCATCTCTGCAGGAACCTGCCTTCGCAGGCCCCACACAGACGTGGCAGGTGAGTCTGATCACAAGGTTGACAGATGCACAGATGTTCTGGAGCATCTGGCATATGCCCAACCTCACTGTGGGATTAGCCACCCATCTCAAAACTAGGTGGCTAAACCTTCTTGTGGGTCCACCTGTGATGACTGCTGCCTTGGGAGAGGCTTCAATCTCCACCAGAGCATCTAAGAGTTACTGTGATGAAAAAATTAAACTGTTTGGAAACATTCTTTCAAACCCAGATAGGTCTTGCAATCAAAACCAGCAATGTATGACTTGGATTTCAGGTTTGGATGTGTCACCCTTATTGAAGAAAGCAACAGTGTGTAACCAAAGTAACGGATGTGATTAATAGGCATTGGCTCTGATTTATTTTTTTCACCAGGAAGAGGTAATAAAAAAATAGCCATGCTGGGAAGCAGCCTTAAACTGACTAAAACTCATTCATTGTGGTGAGCTTGATGATATGGACATTACATCACTGAAACTGATTCCAGTTTTAAAGCCAATGCTGTCTGCAAGCTGCTGCTGGTAGAATCCTCCAGCGTGGCTTTGTTGCCATCTGATTTGGGTTTTACCCAGTCAGAAATTGGGCTGATAAAGGCAGTAGATCAGGGAGTAATATCATACTAAATGCAGCTGGTAAAATGAATTACCTGCTGAGGGCTTAGATTAAAAGTTGTGAATTGAAACTGGCCAGCAGTCTGCATTCGTGGAGTCATCCTGTGCAAGGGAATTCACCTTGCAGCAGGAGCAAGGCTGGAGGGACATGCAACTTCTAGAAAGTGGGGCCAGGACAAAGGGGATAAGGCAAGCTGATCCCTCTCTCCCCCAACCCCAAACTTTAGTTTAAAATACTGTATTCCAAAAAGCACAGCCGATATCTTTAAACGCTTTCACATGTGGAAGTTTCACTGTCACCAGGATTTGTGTTTGCTCTTTGGCAGTGTACTGAAGTAAGCCAAGTCTAATGAAAGCCGAGGGTAACTCTGCCCCAGCCTGTGTAAGTGGGCTCTCTGTCATCTGTGAGGTCTTAAAGCGGTTTTTATTGCTCTGCTATTGGATTTGAGCTTTGCGGGCTTTAAAAGGTTCTTGGCAGGGGCCTGGCTCTGCTTAGCAGTACTTACCTCAGACTTTGTGATATGGTGTTGGCATTTGTGAGTGTCCTCCCCATATCTCTGACACATGGGATCACCTGTTGGTCACTGGTGCCAGGATGGTATTTCATATAACATTCGCAGTTTGCACTCAGCAAGCAAAGAAGCAGCAAAAGAAAGGAGATGTTGCCCTGAATGCAGGTGCTATCTGGTGCAATGAGAGTGCCACATCTTACCTTCCGTTTCTGAAGACCTGGAAAATGTGAATTTGGCCAGCTGCAGGGAACCATAACCCAACTCTGTTGTTCCAGTTTGCTGGGCTTGGCTTGCCTGCACCTTTTTGAGAGGCTAACTGCATGATTTAAGGATAAGAGAGCCTCCGTTTTCTTCCCTCTATGATCTCTGGGAATAGACACCTGGAGGTGAAAACTTCTGACATGGAATCACCTCCTGAAGAGGTCCCAATATACTTGGAGATGTCACTTCAACCCAGCTCCCTAAGGACTTGTTTGCCTTTGGAAGTTAAATTACCTATGTGCACTTCATAACAGCCAACAAGAGTGATGTTGAGTGTTTTTATACTTCTGAGACAATGGAGGTAAAAGAAAATACGATGTTGTCACTTCTAGAGCTCTGAATGACATGGTGGTGACTGTGTTTTATGAGGGTGCTACAGCCTCATCTATCATTCAGCCATGTCTCAGATGTATTAGTGACATCTTCAGAGCTAGTTAGTGAGGGAATAAAGGTGCTTCAATATGACATTTTGGCATCCAGCTAAATGACCTCCTTATCACAAATCCTTTGAAGTGTATAAGGGAGATGGTCCCATTTGGAGGTTTTGGTTGCTGCTCTTACATTTTTCAGTTCAATGTGTTATGTGGAAGACGAACATGTTGACAGATGAGAAAAACTGAGAGGGGAGACCAAGCTAATTCCAGTATCAGTATAGTCCTCCCTCAAATTACTGCTGGCTGCTTGCCCTGTCATTTATGGGAATGCACAAGGCATTTGTGCATAGAAATTTTGTGGAAGGAAGACCAGGGAGAATTCCCTGTCATGACCAAAAGGAAGTCTTTGAAGTGAATACCTTGTCAAATTTTGTCCATAGATTCCGTTTCTTCTTTTTTCAGGGCTAGAATAATAAGACTGCTTCCAAGAGAATGGCTCAGGCCTTACCATGGGTAAAATGTGAAGAGCATTTGGATTTCCCATGTGGGAGTCTGATGTTGTCAGTAGAGTTTAGATGAATCTTGTAACGTACGTACCTCAGATGACTTTCTGCCATGCTGGCTTTCACCAGATTTTGGTTTGGAGGTCAGTGACAACAATAAAGGCTTGCCTAGATTGTGGCTGTTTGCTATAAGAGCCGAGGAAATGGAGTACTACAAAAAACCTCCACAATGCTATGTTGAAGTCAAACTGGCAACCACTTAACAAGCAGTCAGAGATCAATATTGTTTAACAACTTCCGTAAGGACCCAGATAACGGGATGGAGTTTGTAGTTCATATCAAATTGGGCAGGACAGTTACAGCAGGGGGTAGGGACCTGAGGAACCTCAGTGAGCTGGAGAAACCTTGTGAAGTTCAACACGAGCAAGTGCATATCTCTGCACCTGAATAACCCTCTGCAATAACATAGGCTAGAGATCAGCTGGCTAGAAAGCAGAAAAAGGAACAGTGGATTTTGGGGGACAAAAACTTAAACACGGGTCAGCGATGTGGTCTTGTGGCAATGGTGGCTAGTGGATACTGAACTAGTAAGAATATTTTAAGCACATCAAGGAGAAGGTTTATTCACTTTATTTGGCATTCCAGTACTTCACTTAACTGGAGTACTGTAGTGTCCAGTTTGGGGTTCCCCAGATAAAGGGATATGCTGAAAAACTAGAGCAAGTCCAGTGAAGGGCCACCAAGCTGGTCAGAGGACTGGAGCACACAGTATATGGGGAAATGCTGAGGAACATGGGTTTGTTCAGTCTCAAGAAGAGAAAGCTCAGGGTGAGATCTTATTGCTGTTTTCTCCTACTTAATCAGTAGCTCTACAGAAGACTGTTCTTGGAAATGCACAGAAAAAAATTAAAAAACCCAAAACCCCCCAAAAAACCCCCCAAAGCAATGAACACAATTTGCATCATTGGAAATCTGATCAGATACAAGTCAAAAATTCTTCACCTGTAGAGTGGTTTAGCCCTGGAACAGGTGCTCAACGGGTTTGGGGAATATTTTTCTATGGAGATTTTCAAAACTTGTCTGGGCAAATTCCTGAGCAACCTAATGTGACATCGAAGCTGGCTGTGCTTTGAGCAGGAGGTTGCATTGAATAGGCTTCAGATATCGCTTCTAACTAAATTATTCTATGGTTTCTGTGCTGCAGTCCCAACAGGTGACTTTTTTCCTAGATATATTTTCAACATTAATGTTTGCTAAAGGTCCATGTAAAAGAAGGTTTTAAAATCTTATTGCCTTACTTTCTAAGTTAGGGGATTTCATCCCCATCTGTAATTGAAGCATACTGAATCTGTTCTTCTTTTCTGCTCATTTTGGCTGGTGCAGGTTGAGCTGGAGCAGCCTGGCAATTGGAGAATTGAGGATTTCACTACTGATATTTGTGAATATGGAGGTCTGTTCTGTGTCTGAAGAAACTGGGTGTCTTGGGCTACCTGTGTGCTAGTAAACTAGCAGTATCAGGGCCTGGGCACAGGTACTGGAAACAGATCTTCTGTACTGTTAAATTGCAGCATGGTCCATGGCATGGTTCGTTGCCTTGGCCCAGCTAAAACTCTCCAAAGCAGTTCAGAAGATGATTTGAGGTTGGTTATAGGACGAGGACTGGGTATCACCACTGTGTTTTGAAGGTAAGAGTGTTTAGTAGTGTGGATGGGGGTTGTTCCACCACAGTCGGCCTCAGGACCAGATAACAGGCCAGGTTTTGATTTACCAGTGAACATGTACGGAATGCAGACTGGACCCCAGCACTGTTAAAATACAAGTAGAGATTGCAGTGTCAGGACCTGCTCTGGCAGATGGAGCTACACAGAAGAGGCTCTTATAACTCAAGCTACATCTGCATTGGTAGTGGGGCTGGTGAAGGGGCTGGAACAGGGTCCCACAGCCTCCTGTAGGCAGCATGGGATGTTGTTTTCTGTGGGTAGCATGGGCAAGGCTGTCTTCTCCTGTGGAAAAAAATGCAGCTGCTACCTGCTAAAGGAAGCATCAGGATTGTGCCCACCTTCCGTGTAAACATCAGCTACTCTACTGAATACAGTAAGGAAAAGCCTGCTGCCTGGCCCTGTGACTGGCTGACCTCATGTCCATGCAACTAAACCCTCTACCAGATACTCCTGCTCCTCTGCTTTCCATCAAAAATACCTGGGGGGTCCTTTTGCGAATTGATGTTTAGGACTAGCCCTGTTATATCTCACACTATATTACCTGTTTGAGGTAATGCTAGGTGGCAAAATAATTCTGAGGAACAGGGTAGCACTTGAATAAGAGGGAAAATGGTGTGTCCAGATTTGAACATTATTTGGTTTCCTAGTGCAGATGATACTGCTAAAGTCAGTATGGATGGAGATTGTAGCCTGGTCAGAACTGCATGGGAGGAAAGGGCCATCGATACCAAGACATGCCTGGTGATGGCCAGAAAAGCGGATGGTGTTAATGTGAGGGTATATGACCGATGAAACTCCAGAAGCATTCTGAATGTGCTGAATCTACGGATCTGGCACCTGAAGAGTCAGTCCAGTTTGTTAAGGTGGAGGGCAGGGCCTGTAGTTTGTTACCGCTTAGTCCTGCAAGAGGAACATCCCAAGTGCTGACCATCTCTGGGGATGATGTTTGCAAAAGACTCGTCCTGCGTCTCACAGGACCAGTAATGAATAATTCCCCACCGTCCCATGGAGGTACCGTACTCCTGTGCTGGGGCTGAGGACCCTGTGCAAACAGCCATGGGATGCTGTCTGTTTTGTGTGAGAACAATAACAAATAAAAAGGATAGGTGCTCTCCATGAAATACTGGGCAGTGCTTAGATTTGATGAGCTTCTCTAACTGGACATTAACCAAAAAGACAATAAAGCAGGATTGCTGCATGCCAGATGTTTCTACTGGAACCACTGGCACACATTGGATCAAAAATTCCCTAAGGAAGTTTGGGTGGTTCAGTATGAAAATGCTCACATGGGGCCCTGTCCTTTTGTCATTTGCAGCATGTGAAATAAAATGCTGCCTTTGATTTGAGAAAAAAGACACATTGCCTTCTAGGCTTAGTTTTCTGTGGCTTTCCTGTGTTTCTTATGGTTTTTGTTGTTGTGCTGGTTCCATAAATAGCATTCAATATGTTTTGGGGTTCATTTTCCCTTTCTCTGCCTCCTGATTAGTGACCAAAAGGAGGGTCGTATTCCTTTCTCTATAGCTTTTCTGTTGCTTTTAACTACAGATTAATGTTGAAAAAATGTCTTCTCGTCGGCTTCCCCTTGTGCTTGGCCCTGGCTGGACAGTGAAAGTGAACTATCAGTCTAGCACCTAAAAGTTTCAGAGCTTGTCTGTACAAATAGTTTTCACCTTAGCTGAGAAAGCAGGTACGAATCATCTGATAGAAAATAATACTTGGGAAAATATTTACTTTTCGAGCTTTCCATATTCTGAATTCCTGATATGACAAACATTTCTACTCGCATGGAATAAACACACTTAACAGAGTATTTCTACTTACATGGTAGATGGTAACATTATAATTATCCAACCTTGTAGTTGCTCTCAGCAGACTTCTTAGAAATACAATATCTTCTAAGAGCAGATGGGGACACTGATCACCTCTGCAGAAACGGGTCAGAGATGGTGACTTGGGACAACTCTCTTGGACATAACAAAGGCTAAAAAGCCTACCCAAATTCTCCTTATCCCTTCCCCTCAAAACAAAACAAGCCAAACCTTGAAAAAATCAACACAACCAAATCAAATCAGAGTTTTACCCTTCCCTGAACAACATCACAATGTTCATCTCTCTTACACCGATGAGGTGAGAATTTGCTAATAACTTTGCACGTTACTGAGATCATCTGCATTATCAGACAGCTAAATAAATCTACATTAATTCCATATAAATATTATAGCCGTAGTATTAATATATTTTCTGTTCCACTGATGGTCTCTTATTTATGGGGAAGCTTGTAGTGTTTCTCAATAAATACATTGGCGTGAGAATCCAAAGATCTGAGGTTTTTTACATGCTCTGCACTGATTTGCTGTTATTAGTCTTTTTACTTTTCTATTACTCTGTTTCTCCACCTGTTAAAGTGAATATACTGCTACCTGCCTTAGGGTCCTTTCAGACATTTAAAGAATAAATGCCAGGTGAGAAGGAATAGTTTTTATTACAGATAGCCTTTTCCATTTGAAAACAAGCCATCTTTTCAGCCTTTTTCTTTCCACAGATGTATGGGCATTTCTGATTCTTCACTGTTCTTTTTGGTAATTTCCTTTTATCAATTTACAATTTAATAGAGGTGTTCGACAATCAGATATACCTTCCCATATAAACACAAAGATTTTTAAGTACTCATGGAAAGCTCATATGTACGTGCTCTCACAGTCTGCACCTGATAAATATTTTATAAAATTTCTGATGTAAATGGACAAATATTCACAAGTACATATCCTTTTTCCCTTTTAGAATGTCAGTCGGCTACTGCTCTCCAACTCATGATCAAGCGCTGTCACGGGAAAAGAAGCTGCAGTATATATGCCAGCACCTATGAATTTGGAGATCCTTGTTACCCAGGCATCCGAAAGCATCTTAATGTCATCTACACCTGTGGTGAGACAAGAAATTATCTTAGTTTAACTCTCATTGCGGTATGTGCTTGATGAACAGTGATGTGTGAAGAACGACAAGACATATTGTACATAAAAAGTTGTGGAAGCTCCAGATCATGGTGATTCTTACTTGGTCAACAAGGGAAAGCTCTGTGGATCACTTGAGTGGTTTAATTCTCTCTCTTTTCCTACTCATTGGCTTGATAGAAAAAGCAGAAAACCCGGAGATGGTATTTTGTTAACTCATTCAACACTGCCTCTGCAAGGCAGGAAAATCTGGCGGTAAAGTCAATCCACTCAGTGGATGCTTCCATCCTGAATATTGGCATCCTGCAATTTCATTTGACTGCAGCAAAGCTGTGGTTATCAGTAGCATATTTATTACTCTGTTTTGTATATAAATTTGTACACTAGAATAAGACAATCACCGATCCACACTCATCCATGGCATTAGTAGAAAATCACTCCTATAATCTTAGGGTAAATGTTGCTACATTTTCCTAACAAAATATCATTATTTGAAAAAAAATAAACAGTTGGAGCTCTCAGCTGGGGTCTTAAGTCATAATGTTGAGCAGACATTGTTACTCCTACTAGACTAGTCATCATCTATTTTGCAACAGAGAAAAAAAGGTTCCTTTCTGAGCTCTCTGGTGCAAAAAACCCATCAGGTCTGTCTTCTCTCAGTGATGACATTTTGGCCATTTGTAGCTGATATATTTGAAAATATTTACTTGAGGGTTTTGCTTATACAGTTGTTGCTAGGATCAGCTCAGCCTCTCTGTCTCCATTCCTTTCTACGTCCACCTGGAAGAGCAAATTCTGATGCTATTTTGAATCTGCTGAGTAGATGGCTGAGCATGTAGTAGAGGAGGTTCTGGTTGTGTCCTTGGACAACAACAGGTCTGTGGGTCCATCTCCATGTGTAACTGCAGCATGCTGAACCTGATAGATGGCGTTTGAGATGGGGCCACTATGGCGTTTTGTATAGTTGCTGTAGCATGGCTGATGTACGGCACCTTGAAGAGCAGAGAGAGAAATGCAGGAACATCAGGCTCTGAGCTCCTGCCTGGCTATCGTTTCATTTGGCAGGTATGGCAGGAAGGCTGTTTTTTTTTTTTTCCTCTTGGTTTCTTTGTTTCTGTTTGAAATGATGTAGCAAGGAGTAGCAAGGCTCTCCATGCAAACATTTGAGAATTTTCTAACCAGGAAGGTGATGTTGTTATATCACTTTTCTTGTAAAGAGACTGGAGACAATCTTATTCTTGTAGGGATTTGATGGAAACCAAAGCAACGCAGCGAAGCAGGATCTTCATAACTCAAAAATCCAGACACAAACCAAACAGAGCCTCATGATGTGTTTCCAAGAGGATATCTCCTTCAGCCTTATTCTGGCATTGTGGTCCTTGTCCCAACTACAAAAGGCATTAATGATCTCTTAATCTGACTTTAACTTGCCTAGTCACAGCCTAACTGCATCAGGAAATGAGTCACGATTGAGAGCATAAGTTGGCGTGTTTTGCTTTTTAGTGGGTGAAATCTGCCTCATCCTTTGAAGGTGGCCGTGGCTTCTTTTCAAAATCATGATCTCAGACATGTCTCTGAGCTGGATTTTGTGATCATTAGACACATATTTCTCCCCTCAAACAGCAAAATCCTTCAAAATGTGCAAACCAAATAAACAAGGCATCAAATTCCAGTCCCATGTGCTCTTGCTGGGCAGAAGTAAATGCTGGCATTCTTTTAAAAGACATGATAAAACCAAGCAATTTGATGCTCTTATGGTTTAGAGAACAATTGCAGTGCAGAAAACTGCCTGTTGGATATATTTTTGGTTTTTTCAGGTTTCATAAAGCTGCATGCATTATTGCTGCTGGTATGGTTTTCTCCTACTTTCACAAAACCTATGGGAGTGAAAGAGGATGGGCTTCGACTGACGAACATGACTGCACTTTCCTGTGACCTGTGTCTAGATACACATCCCTGTTCCAAACCTCTTGCAGTTGGAAACACTCGATCCCTGGAGCACAGGTTGTGTTTTTGCCGCTGTTCACTGGAGAGCAGTGAAATGCGCAGGGTGACCCTGGCATAGCTTGGGAAATGTGGTGTGTGTGCGCAAAATCAGTTTCTCTGAGCATCGCTTCAGCCTTTCTTGTTGCCGCTTCAAACAGTTGACTTCAAGACTCTCTAAGATCAAGCAGCGCGGTCCGTCTGCTCTCCTCTGTCACTCCCTGGCTGCCAGGCTGTGGCAGACATGTCCTGCCATGGTTGAGCAGTTTGGACCACGTCAGTGGTCTTACCTGTGAGAAAAACTGCAATGTGTCCTTGGCCAGTGCTACTGACCCACTGCGCTGCTTCAGAAGAGGTGGTGAGAGCAATCATACTGACGGACGTGGCAGCTTGGGTAGGAAGACCTTCATGCAGACATGTCCCATGTGAGAAACATCAGTAATTATGGGGACAGGGCAGCCGAACTCTGCTTTTGGTGCTAAAGCATGGGAAGGGCTGGAGAGAAAAATATGTCTTCTTCCTATAGCAATTAATGAAAAAAAAAATCTGTTGAGGGAGTAATTTATGGGGTGATAAAAGGTAATATTAATTGAAAACTCATGTGTTGCTAGCAGAAATCATGGCCCTTTTGCTGCGATAGACTTTGCGACAGGCATTAATGCTGGCATTGTCTGTGTAGACGAATGACTGGTGAGGCGCTAGTGAGGTGACTTATCTCCCAGCCCTGGCAGGAGAACATCTGCAAACATCTCTCAGGTCAGCACGTACAGACAGTTCTTCTCTAGCTTGACAGCAGGAGCTGAGCCCTATCCCGGATCTCCAGGAGGTAAATGGATGAGGCAACAGCTTTGCTTTCTTTAAGCCATGTCCAAATTTCCTGGATGTTCATTCCTCCAGCCTCCACGTTTTATTCAACATGAGAATTCCTGCCAGATGTGCACAATTTTGTTGATGAATCTGGCTTGTAGTAAAGGTGTTATCTAACTTTTGCCCCGCTATATTTTTTTTTTTGATAATTTGTTTTAATTTCTCCAGCCAGTGGGAGTGTCTCAAGTCAGCAATTCTCCATATCATATTATATCCCTTTGCATCTAGTGTTAAATGCCTATTGGCATCACTTAGCTGAGAGGGAAATGCTGCAAGTTAGCATGTATATACAAGATGATTGAAAGAAGCAAGTAAACGGCAGCCCAATGTGATAGTGATCTCTCGTGTACATTAGGGTCCCATTAGCCCAGCCAAGGTAAGAGGCGAAAAATCCTCCAGCATAAAAACATTCCAAACCTGAACCTTGTCAGGGGCTGAAATACTAAATTTTGGCCCAAAGTTAGATTGAGCTAATGGGATGGTGCAGAAGATGGGGTTTTCCAGTATGTGGGTCCTATTACTGCATTAATAAATACATTCATTATTATTTTGAACGGAAAAGGCAAGTTAATTCTGGGGAAGCACATAACGTATGGTGAGGTTGTTTTCTGAGTGTGGCAGATGTAACTAGAGGGAGATATAAAAATTTTAGCTCTGTCTTTTCTTTAAAATACTCTGAGACTCTTAGAGGATAACAACAAATAAAAGAGTATTAATACAACTGAGAAAAATAGTCTAATAAAGACTTAATAGCAGTCTTTCTCTTTTTCTCTTCTGACACCCCCCATCTCCCTGTCTGTCTTTCCTTGGTATCAAGCATTGTATTTGTAATGTCTGCAGGTAGCTTGCTAGTGGCTTTTTACCTCCTGATGAAAGTTACTGTCCTCTTGACTTTTTCCTTTTTCTTAATTGTCCACTTACTACATTCAAAGACTCCCTTTAATTTTCTAGATTTCTTTCTTCTCTAGTATGCTAGACTTGTTTTTTCAGCCTCTGCTGAAGTCCTAACTCAGCAATGTATTAAAACCAGTTGATTTTTTTCACGTGTATAATGCCACTTGGACTCAGGGAAGTGTTTAAGTGTGTACTTTATTTTAAGACCCATGCATAAATACCATGACAGTTAAATATTTTCTCAAATGCTTCTTTGAGTGAGGATGAGGGTCTTGTCTGTGTGTAAAGAGAAACCTTATTCTTAGCGGTGAAAGTCAAGGGAACAATTCGGAGTTCCTACTGTCCTTATGGCCAGACCTGCCTCCCTGTGCAGTCAATGGAGGCTGTAAAAGTAAATCCTCAGCTAAGTAGCTGCTATTCTTTAAATACAGGCATCCATCAGAAGTGGCCTGATGAGAAAAAAACAAAACAAACCCCCCCGAAAAGGGGGGGATTTTGAATTTCTTTGTGTCTATGCGTATTTCAGTGGGTTGGCTATTGGTCCTCATAACTGGTGACTTTTTAGTGCCTTTGTTAGATATATGTTGGACAAAATGGAGGAAATGTGGCCTTGGATGTATTTTCGATGTGAATATCCATCGTGTGTTTAGATGTGTGTGCACCTCCTGCTTGATTCATGCTCGATAGAAAGGGGTCATTGGGCTGAGAGCTAATGAACTGCCATGGTAACCCATAAATTGCTTGGAAAATCCTGCAGTTCTGCCACATAAATAATCCTGCCATCCTGCTTTATGAGGCAATAAGCTGAGTCCCAGAGGCCAAGCGCTTCACATCCTGATGAGAGAACAGAGCAGGTAAAGGATAAAGCGTGAACGCAGGGACAGCAGCTACTGTTTCGTGGTGTCTGGTGCTGCTGGGAGACCAAATGAGGTCAGTGAGATGTGCAGGAGATGCTCTGGGGTAATGGAAAAGTGTTGACCTTTGCTTTCTATGGGTACTTGGGAAAGCAGTCTGGCTTTCTCCAAAATGTTATTTTTAAATAAATATTCTATCAAGTCCTACTACAGGAAGGGTCTGTGTTAGACAAAAGAGCTCTGAGGTAGTTCCCCTCATGATGGTGATGAGGAGGGAGGATGAAGAGCTGCACAAATTCTCTCCTGTCATCTCAAAGGGACTGTGCTCTAGTCCATTAGCTCCTGTGCAGTAAATCTATCAATGCCTCAGGCTGGATGAATTCAATGGCCCCTTTTGCTCTTAAAATTTATGAATTTATGAATGTAGAAAATGTATTTTTATCACCACAAAAATGCTCTCTGTTGCTATAAAAAGCAATGTCCAAAATCTGCAAAAAGTAGAAAAGGAGAAATTGCAGACTTCCAAGAAAAAAAAAAGCCTTTTAGACCCTTTTGAAACAGGGCAATGCAGACCGAGTCTTGCTAGAGAAAGACAGACACAGAATATAAAATTCAGACTTCCTTTCTTCAAAAGTTGAAACAAAATTGATGCTTACAAACAAGTTAAAAAAACCCCTCAGGATAGTCTATGATTCTATAAGTAAACATTTTAGGCAACCTAGCTCTAGGAATGTTAAGCTGAATGTATAATGTTTGATAATGTCGGTTTAACTGCGCTTCTTGTGTCACACTCTAAAGTGGAACTCACAAACATGTAGCTTTAAAACTCATGGCCACATAGTTTGACCTATCAAATAAATAAAGAACAGAATAATTATATAATATAATTCTTTTATGCGGCTAATTTAAATGTCAAGACATTGGGCTATCTGTTCAAATCCTCTGTCTTATTTTCCTAAGATAATAGAAGTTTTTCCAGTAATTGCTGTATCAAGCCTATGTTTCTCTTCAAGCTATAGTGTATTTTTTAAAAAGCTATACTGTCCTCATGTAATGACCACAATAATGTAAAATTCATGAAATGGGATTCATCTGACCAAGTGTAGATGCATAAGCCATAGAGATTTATAGTGTAGATGTTCCCATCTGAGAAAAATTCCTTTGACAGGTAATGGAGAGAAACAGCTGCTTTTGAGGCACAAATCATCTCATCCTAAAGCAGATGCTTGAAAGAGATGAACTGTGTATTTGAAGCTATAGTTCTCCTGTGCTGACTATAAAGGGAGCTTCTGATGCTTAGCTGATGTTATTACATGTAGGACCTGTACGATGCAGATATCTACATCTGGTTAGATGGCTTTCAGCCACTGTGTTCTTACACAAATGCTCCTTTTGGTCAAAATTATCACTGCCACATAAAGATGATAATGATAATAGCAGTGTTTTCTCCTTACATTTATTGGTTTCCACTCCCACTGTTTGACTGGATCTCCAATTATCACAGATTTATCCAGGTAAGAGATTAACATGATGCTTATTTAAGTCCTTCAGGGAGAATTATTCCTCTGAACCTTGAGAAATTACCAGTAGTCGGACCAGAGTGTTAGTGCCGAAAAAGTTCTCAAATAATAGCTTGGTGTCTTGCACCCCTGCTCAGGGTTATATCAGTCTCCGGACTTGGGTTTGGAGAAGGATTTTCCTGTTAGTTGAGGTCCACTTTCTACTTTCCACCTGGATAAGTCCCCTTGATGATTCTAGGAGCTAGGATGGTGTCGATAGCTATGCTGTCTTCTTTGACTGGCTTTCGGGATTTTATTCTTTTGGTCTTTTTGTTCTCAAGGTCAGATTTGTTGTAGACTGTCAGGGACTGGTATGGAAGAGGGGGCAGAGTAGATTTTCCTTGGTGATGTAACATCTGTTTCCTATTCCTGAAAGCAAATGGATTTGTTGAAACTCCTTCCAGCCTTTTACACATTTCCATCCCGGGGAGGGAAAAGTAAGGAGCTTATTTCTCCTTTCAGAAACATAGACCTCACTTTCAGAAATACTCATACTTCACAGAACTTGTTAAAAAAGCATGAGGCAGTGTAGCTATAGACTGCACCGTGATGGGTAAGTAAAAATCTCAAGGCTGACGTTTTCCAACTTCTGAGGCTGCAACTTTGTCATCTTTGGTGATGTCGTTCTTAGCAGCTTTTGTGGATGCAGTTGCCTGGATCTTAGAGAGAAGCAAAGAAGGAAACCCCTCAGCCAGCAAGGCTCATATAATTTGGATTCATGACATAGATCTGTTGGAGATCACAGATTACCTGAGGGCAAAAGCAAGATGCCATGTCTTTTGCTGACCAGTGCTACAGTGAGTGGGGCACATGCTTTACTAATGGGCTTGGAGGTACCTGCTGATGACAGAGACTATAGTAGCTCTGCCATTCTACATCAAGGAGGAATATACTATAGAGGCAAAGAACTGTTTAGGTTTAACATTGGTAACTACACAAGAATGTGAAATGTGAGTGACATGGCACAAACATCCTGATTAATTTTAAGATGAAGCTTGGTAAATGAGGTAATCAGAAGCTGTCATTGAGCTGCCTCTGTTTGCCTTTGCTCACTGTAAAATTCTACTGTAGCTTGATCTGAATCACACAACCAGAAGAGTCCAAACACGTCTGGCCTGGCTGGCCCAGACACAGCAGCTCTTCATTACCAGGACAGAATGAGCCTGTGTCTGACATAGATTAGGGTAAATAAATATTTGGAGGAAGCAGAGCTCTGCATCTCAGGTGGAGGAGGAGCAGGTAATGCTGTCACCTCAAGGAAAAGGCTTGAAAGCCCTTTGATTCTTGCAGAGTAGAAATTGAGACCTGGAGATAAAAATCATAGCCTTGGGGATGGGGAGGAAGGAAGATGGAGCTGGAGGAAAGAGAGAGGGAGTTCAAAGGACAACTTTTATGATTATCCTAAGCAGAATGAGCTGTAAGACAAGTGCTACCTTCCAATTAGGCAAGCTTTGCAAGCCTGCTGATGTGGTCTTCCATCTCCGCTATTACCGGGAAAAATATAGAGCTTCTACTACGGAAAAAAGGAAGAGTCCCATAAAGACTTAGCTAAAGTACACTGCAACCCCTGACTCCTACCGCTCCCAATGTGTGTGCACCTGAGGCCTTAATTCCTTTTATCTCTATTTTTTTTGTTTGTTTGTTTTATTTTAGTTGATAAGGACCATAGTCTAAAAGCCATAGGGGAGTGCATTGGGGGGTCACTGTGAGGTTCCCGTTGAGTGTAAGGGGCTGCCACAGGTCATTTTGCTCAGGGTCTGTGCTGCTCCTGCCTGGGGGCTGCTGGACTTACGGTCACATCTGGGTGTAGGGAAGGGTGGTTGGACTGTGGTGGAGCGGGTGATGGCAAGGATGGGAAGGAGGTAGGTGGGGCTTTTTTTCATTCTGATATTAACCATGTATTTTAGAAATTTAGGAAAAGTTTCAGAATGGCCCCCGTTTCTGTTGTAATTACTGTAATGCTAAGTGTAACATAACCAAGATTTTATGGTGGCCGACTAAACTTTGAAGTTTCTAAACAGATTTGCTCATTGAGTGATTTTCTCTGGTGTAAATATGCACATATTCTTGAGGCTGAACAGCAATCTGCCAACTGGAGAACTGATTTCAGGCTGGGGGTGGGTCTGGGGGTTTGCCTGGCTGTCCTGAGACCTCCCTGCTTGCACAGGGAGGACACAGCTTTGAAAGCAGTTGTAATCCATCCATCATTTCACCCCAGAAAAGGCAGATCTACCTGAGAATGATTCTGCAAGATGACATCTGAATGCAATATAGAATGTAATATATCTAAAGAAAATCTTTGAGGAAGTCTGGAGATAGATAACTGGAGCAGACTTAAAGTAACATGGGTTATCTGTATGGTGATTTTTTTTTTTTTCCTGTAAGCATAACCCTGCTATCTAGACTTTTTTTTTTTTCCTTTGACATACTGACGCCCTTAATGGCATTCTTTTAAAAGTTCTGACCATGAATAAGTGGTAGATATTTACCATTTTATTGTCACAGGCTACTTTTTTTTTTTTTTTTTACCCGGGAACCTCATTGAATAGCCTCATTAAATAGGGTTACTGTTGATTCTCCGTGCCTGTCAAGACCTGCACAGGTTTCAAATATGGTAATTAACAGTGATGTTGCCACGTATGAGTCTTTACTGAGAAGACGGTAGGTTGGTAGCCAGTCTGGCAGCCCCTTTCATGCAGGAGACCTCAGGCCATAGCCAGAGGAATGTCTCAGCAGTGAATGGCTGACCCTTCATTCACTGATCACCCTAACTCCTCCTAATTGAGGTTAATGCCAAAAGCATTGACACCTTGATGCTAACTCATTAGTGCCTGGAGGCTACTGGAGGTTGCTGACAGCTCAGTGAAACACTCATTAGGTTTCATTTAAAGGGAGCGTTTGACACCATGACCAATTAAGATATATTTGCATGAATAAAAATATATTTGCCTTTCCTTTTAGAAAATGCATCCAGACAATGCCATTCCCTTGCATCTTTTATAGAAGGATTCACAGCTGGTGTCTTTCTGCACATTTCTCTGCTGTGCACGTACCACTGCCCTGCTGTTTTCTAGCTGTCCTCTCTTCTCTTTCTCCACCTTAATGAGAAGCAAACAGGAAATTCTCTGGGATTTAAAAAATCGTTATTCCTGACCATGAGAAGAGAACTGGAAGAGTGGGATGGAGAGGGGAAATAAATAGCAATTTTGTGAAAGCCACCAAAGATGCAAATATATGCAGCTTCCATGATGGTTGGTACAACTGGGGTTTGTGAGCTGCTGCTGAAATAGAAAAACAGTAACAGCCACTCAGGACTGTCTATAGGCCATTGATGAAAGGTATGTGGGCATCAAATGTGTGTTTAATTGCTGGGAAGCGTACTAATGACTTACACAACGTTGTCATGTCTACAGGCCTCAGCAAGGACTGTCTCTTGTGCAACAAACTCACTTAATAAGAAGCAGTCCCTGCTATGAGTAATTTAGTTGTCACATATGCAGGGCCAGGCAGACTTTGAGAGAAAGTATCAGTCTCATTTTACGGGTGGAGCCAACATTTACACAAGAGTTTGTGTCATATGAGCTGAACCTAAGATCTGTCAACATAATGCCTTACCCGTGCATGCCTCCACCCTATCTACTAGCTTATCAATGTATATTTTGTGGTGGCTTTGCTAGATGAGTAGATCCATGCTTTGTTCTCCAGGTAGACTTTTCACCACGCAGTATTTCCTGCCTAATCCTTTCTTACCTGAGATGAAAAGAAAGCAGCAGGATGTGGCAAGGAAATTTCTATTCTTTTTTCCTATTTTGAACCTCAGCTGTGGCTCTCCGTGGCCAAAACAACTTTGCTACGGGAGCACCATAGCAGGCAGCCATTAATGCCCCCTGCTCTGCATGGACTAGGCAGGGAGCAGGATTTTGTGCCTCCTATGACCCATACGATTTATAGCAGCTGAATGATGGCCAACCTGGGTCTCCTTGGCCATGTGTTACTAAAGAGCATTTCTCTTATTCCAGTTCAAGTTCTCAGCTGGGAGAGGCAAAGTGATGACGGGATGTAGAGGTTGATATTTCCATGTCTTCCCACTACCCAGGAACATGCCCAGCCCTGTTTCATCCCTCAGTGGTAAAAAAGAATTCCAGAGAACTGCTCTTTTCCTGCACTTTAGACATTTTATTGCATTCCTGCTTCACCTCTGAGGCCCAAGGCATGGTTATTTTATCTTTTGGCTCTATAGAGGTCTTAGAATAGGCTCTTACAGTCTTGATGTTCGGTCATCCCTGCACTGGTGCTTAGAGATGGAGGTGTCAGGCATTTAAGAGTAGAGGCTCCCAAAAAGTTCCTTAGGTAAAGTCTGCTCAGTGCAAATGACCTTTTGGGAGGCACTCACCTTTCAGCAGGGAAGAAATTGCCTTGGGAGTTACACCGCAGCAGTCTTGTTCTTCAAGAAACTTTCCTAAACATTCATCTGGCATCTACTTTTCCTACCTCCATTTCATGACCTCCATTTATTTAAAGTATATGCACTCAAACAGTTAATGCCCCTTCAGACAGACACTTCAAATACTGTTGACAGTGGCTACTTTTCATGTCCTGTTTTAGTCATTGTTTAGCTAAGCCATTCATGTTCAACTCCTTTAATCTTTCCTCATAAATCAACCTGTCCAGTTGCTCAATTGTCTTTTTGTTGCTCTTTTCCACAATTACCTATATCTTTTAACAAACACTGAGCCAGGTTATGATTATGTTTCCCCTGGGGGCCAGCAGAGACTTACAATTTCTTTGCCAAATATTAGCAACGGCTGTTGTTTCAGCATCGTGCAGTACCAGCACTACTACCTGGGAAGAAAAGCTGCTTCTCTCTCTGGAGTTTCAGTCCCAAGTATCCTGCTTCTCAGTATTTCACTCATTTTCCTTCATTTAGGTGAATGTCAGAGTAAGGAAGCATTTCTGCATGGGGAAAGCAGGATCATGGAGGACAGTATCAGCATCCCTGGATGGCTGGTTGTGTTCCTGGCCTTACTAATTAAAGCCTGGGGCCTTAAGGATGACTGATACTGCATAATATAAACAATGAAGCAAATCCTACTAAATCCCTTTAGAAGATATTTAACTAAATTCCTAACCCATGAGGCCACCCTGAACCACCTATTATCTTTGAAAGCCATCTCACAGCTGCCTGCAAAGACTCTGGAGTCCGGTTAATCCAAGCAGATGGACCCTTGGTGTCGGTGCCTTCAGGGGAAGGAGCGAAAGAGGGAGGGCAGACTCTCGGAGGTCTCTTTTTTTGAATGGATGTCACTGCATTTTGGTCCAAACCAAAGCCTCAGGGAGAGGAAGATACCTGGTGTGCAGCTCCATCTGGAGTCCAGCAGATCTGTTCCATAGCTGGTCAAAAGTTGCCTCAGCCCGAATGCTCATAGCTCACAGTGTCCCGGGGAGTACGTAGGACCAGTTTGTAGCTGGGACTTGCACTATCTAGTCCCTAGATCATATTTATTTGCTTCAAGCTTTGATTAAATTCTTGTAGTATTTCCTTTAGGAGAAAAAAAAAAAAAACAACCACAGACAACTCTTGGAATAGAAAAAAAAGAAGAAAAATGTACAAAGGTACTTGAAAAATTAGAAAGAAAATAGATCAGCTCATAAAAGAGCAAAACCCCACCACATTTCAACCACATTTCAAGAAGAGACTGGACAACGTCCTCAGACACACGGTGTGAACTGTGGGGTTGTCCTGTGCAGGGACAGGAGTTGGACTTGATGATCCTTGTGGGTCCTTCCAACTCAGGACATTCTACGATTCTGTGACATTTCTTCCTCCTACTCCTTATCAGCAAGTGTTGCCTCTTTGTTTTTGGACAGGCACGGTAGTTAGCATGGCCGGGTGGATGGGAACTGGCCTAAGGCCAAGAGGCTTTCTTCTCAACCCAGATTTGTCACCAGCTCTTTGGCACTGGGTGTCCTCCTGCCATGTGTGCTTAGGCTGCAAGTCCTGGGGCTGTTTGCTCAGCACCTGGCATGAGAGAACGGCAGCCTCACCACGTCCCTGGGGGTTTCAATTTCTGCATCTAGTGCAGACATGATCACACAGATGTGACGACTCTCTGCTTTCAGTGCCTACAGTTGCTTTTGAACTTTATTGACCTGAAGCTTTGGAAAGATGAGGTGTTAAGCTCCTGCCTGACATATCCATTGTTGTCATGATAGTTTACTCAGTCATTAATTCAATGACTATCTCATGTTCCTCTTTTGTTTATTCTGAAGTATTGTTATAATTCTTATAACTATGAAAAATAACAAATACTAAATTCTCTTTCCCCTTATGTTTTTCTAGTGAAAAAAACCCCAAACCATCCAGGATTTATCCCAGGATTACATACTAACACACATTTTTTAATGTGCTGGATATTGATCAAGGGGTCTGACTTCTGCTGTGTGAAAGCTGTACCTGATTCCCACAAGTAAGAAAGGCAAAATTTCTCCTCTGTGCTGTTAGAGATTATCAAAACCATCTGCAGATGCCTTGGGTATCGGCGAAGAATGAAGTACAGGACATCAGTGCTGTGTTGTGGTGCTCTTTTGAGAGGATTGAGCCACCTAGTAAATTGGCGTTGGAACATGTGTGAATTTTTTGTCCAATGTTTCTTTGCCTATTAGAGTATTAACAAACAAATGGGTTTTCTTTCCTTCCTCATGACATCATTCTTTGTCCTCTAAGTTATGCTTCATTAAAAATGAGGGTGCCTCTGACAGTAAAGCAAATGAAACAGGGAAGGCACAGGTATTAGTTTGTATTTTTTCTTTTTCTTTCCTTCCCGTTGCCATTCAGCATTGTCAGGGTAGTGATTTTCTCTTAAGCAACACTTAGGTATATGCATATGTTTGCATTTAATTTCCAGATGGGGAGGAAAGCTTCTAATAACAGTGCAAGCTGCTGCTTTATAGATCTGGAAGACTGACTAACTTACCTGCCTTTTGCAGCTGGCCAAGAAATTGTGCCCCATACCCTGGGATGCCAACACACTTATGGCTGAGCCAGGCTTCTTGCCTTTCAAACGAGATTGGTGTGAGAAATGGTTTACCTGTCCCAGACTGCAAAAAGTTTCACTAGCTCTTTAGCTATGTGAGGCTGGCTTACTCTTGAATTCAGGATCATACAAACTGCTTTACTTTTTGGCATGGTGACTCTTTGTAAATGTGTTTTCTGAAGTCTTGGGCAGATAGCTTTTTATTCAAGGAAATGTGGTTAAGCATTATCACTGACATTTTGGTTAGGGCAAAAATATTTTCCTAAGTGAAGGAACTTGTAATGATTGCTCTCTGTTCTTCTGTAAGCACTTCTCTGCAGAATTCTTGGAGGGAGCTCTGCATCTCTGGCTGTGTCTCAGGTGTCTTGTCCTGGCTTGGCGAGTTGTATTTTCCTGAGGGACCTTGCTGAGTGAGTCGGAGATCTCAGTGTAGCTTGGTCCAGCCTGCAGACGCTTTTGAAGTTCAAGACTAAAGGTTTGGATTAGCAGTGGATGCAATCTTGAGTGTAAGTATAGGGATGGAGCACTGAGTGCATAGACATATGGATCTGAACAGGAATGCAGTTGCAGATAGGTATGTTATTAAACACACTGTAATGCTGACCAGATGTAGCCGTCTACAGTATAATCAGCTACATATGGACTAGGTACGCTGGCCTCCTTTTGTAGTCAGTATATGAAAAAAATAGGCATTTCTAGGCTGCAGTTCATCTCATTTTCAAGTAGAAATCTCAGGTACCTTACAACTGCTTATTTCTCTCCTATTTTTTTAAAGGAACCCATGGTGACTAGAACAGGTGTGAGTGTCTGCATTGTTGATACTTAAAGTTAGGTCAGGTATTTCTTACCTAGGATATATTTTCTGCAAAGTCACATGTTTTCCACACTATTTGTCATCATTTTCTTGAGTCTTTAAACCTCATGATATTCAAATGCTGTTCTAGCACCTTGTTGATTGTAAGTTTATTGACTTACTTCAGTCCTTCTTTTTTAAACGTACTAATCTTTGACAGTTTCATATCTTATTACCAGAAAAGACAAAAATTAGGCATGCATATAATATCTGCTTTTGGGCATTAATGTCTCTTCTGAAGGTTCTTATTGTTCAGTGGGTTTGTACCCAGTTTTGCAGGATGGGATTCAGGTTCTAATTCTGATACTAAATGTAGCTGCCTGGAGGTCAATGAGATATCAAAGCTCCTGTGTAGCCAGTGAGCCAAAGAAACTTGGTTTTGTACTGACTGTCATAGATACCTAGAGTTGAGTTGCCCTTATATACACTATAATGACATTGCAGATAGTTTATTTTATTTATAGGTCCTCCCTAATATTTGCACACCCTGTCTTTGATGTTTCAGCCCAGATCCTTTCAAAAGCACTGGATGTTCATGTTTAACTAGATCATGGGTATTTGACCAGCTGAATTGTTCTCAGACTGTAAAGACCAGACCAGTGCTGATAATAATATAATAATAGGGGCTCATACACCTAATACCCATGCAGACATTTACATTGCAGACACCTAAATATGTGTGTCTGAATCCAGTGCTGACTTGCAGCTTTCTTGACCGCATGCAAAGGCACACCCTGCGAAGGTTTTATAATTTTCTAAGGGATGCAGTGGTCCTAATATAGTTTCATTGCTCTGGCAGCTGTCCCTGTGAAGGACAGCAGAAATGTGAGAGAGAGGAGGTTAGTGTTGCTATTTATTTCTTGTTTTCACCCATCTTTGAAAACAACAGATCCCAAAAATGGACATAGCAGAGTTATCCTTCTTATGGCAGAGAAGAGCAAAGACCTTCTCTATTTTGAGACATCAAAGGAATCCATGTCCTTCTGAAAGGCATTTCCTTTTCCCAGTTAGTGAAAAATGAAAAACTTTTCCATTCTTTTTCTTTCAGTGGAAACTTACCCAGCTCAGAAGCAAAGGTATGGGGTTAAGGCTAGAGTCAATAACACAAAAAACTTGATAATTTCCAACCAGAAATGCGTTGAACCAGCCCAAGAATAACAACTTTCTGCAGTCAAAAGCTCCTGGTGATATGAGCTACAGTAATGCAGAGTGTTCCAGCAGGTCCATGTTTTGCACACAACTTTGTGGGATGTTTGTCCACATGGGAGCACCTGGGGCAACACCAGCAAAGCCATGAGCACCTCCACAACCCTCCTGCCTTCTGACTGCCCGGCTGTCCTGTGTGTACTCTGCACTGCCAGGGCGCAGTTGACCATGGCATGGCCTCATGTGCCTGGAGATGTGTTACCCCGACAGCCCGATACAAGCATAGAGTCATAGAATCAATAGTTTGGGTTGGAAGGGACCTTCAAAGCTCATCCAGTGCCACCCCTGCCATGAGCAGGGACATCTTCACCCAGCTCAGGTTGCTCAGAGCCCCGTCCAGCCTGGCCTGGGATGTCTCCAGGGATGGGGCATGCACCACCTCTCTGGGCAACCTGGGCCAGTGTTTCACCATCCTCAGTGTAAAAAATTTTTTCTTCATGTCTAGCCTAAATCTCCCGTCTTTTCGTTTAAAACCGTCACCCCTTGTCCTATCGTAACTGACCCTGCTAAAAAGTCTGTCCACATCTTTCTTATCGGCCCCTTTTAAGTACAGAAAGGCTGCAATAAGGTCTCCCCAGAACCTTCTTTTCTCCAGGCTGAGCACCCCCAGCTCTCTCAGCCTGTCCTCCCAGCAGAGCTGTTCCAGCCTCGGATCATTTCTGTGGCTCCTCTGGCCCCTCTCCTACAGGTCCATGTCTGTCCTGTGCTGAGGACCCCAGAGCTGGACACAGAACTGCAGGGGGGGTCTCACCAGAGCGGAGCAGAGGGGCAGAATCACCTCCCTCCACCTGCTGGACACGCTGCTGGTGATGCAACCCAAATTGGCCTTCTGGGTTGCAAGTGCACATTGCCAGCTTGTGTCCAATCTTTCATCCACCAGTACCTCCAAATCCTTCTCTACCTAGGAGGTCCTGCCTGATTTGGAGGACATGCTTCAGCCAAGCCTGCAAGGAGCTGCTTGCTTGGCCAACCTGTGTCACCAGAGGAAAGGACCAGGGCCCCTCCAGTGGACTGAACATGCCCAGTAACACAGGCAAGTTCTCTTCTCTCCGGCAAAGGAGAGCACTTAGCATATGCAGCTTCCAGCTAGACCCCACAGCCTGGAAGGTTCTCCAGGGATTACCCAGCCCTTGGCAGAAGGCAACACAGCCTAGTTAAAGCCCTTTCCAGCTGGCTCTGGGCCCATCAGCACCATCTGCCATTGGATGTGTTGCAGCGTGCCATGGCTTGGCCACTCCACCATCCCTGCCCCACAGAGGTGTCCTGGGAGGTACTGGTGTCGGTTTGGTGCCCACTGGTAGGAAATCCTTGTGCTGGGGGAATCCTGACTCACTGCCCCCAGCATTTTCTGCTCCCTTTGTGTTTCCCAGGCAGCAGAGAAGGCGAGGAATAAGTCTGAATACATTGAGGAGACAACTAGGACCTGCCAGGCATTCTCTTCACGCTGCAGCAGCCGCTGCTCTGTGCCAGTTTGGACATTTAACTGTGTTTAGGAGAGAGTCCCTGTGAGTCACACTTGTGTGGTAAAAATGTTCTCTGGCCCTAAGGGCAAGTGGCTGGGCATGGCTCGTGTTTGAATAGAAAAACTCTCTATACTCAAACTATCTGCAGTGAAATGTCTCCTGGACCACGCCAGGGTGCTGCTTGGGTGGGCACAGGCCAAAACATCTCTGGGAATTTTGTTAATTACAACATGTGTACAATTGCAAGCCAGTGCTTGAGCCCTTTAGTTTATTAATAAAGATGTGCCCTGTGTTTGACCTCCAGATCCAGGAAGTTTATTGATCATTATTCTTCCAGTCCCTCTTTGTTTATTCTTCAGTCTTTCTGGCATAACAGGCTACTGCATTCAGCAGCCTGGCATACTCAGAAACATCCCTGCTCCAGATCAGGACAGCTTTCCTTCCAGAAAGGGCTATGGGGTTGCAGAACAATCCCTTCCAGGGGAAATATTGAGACAATCTGGCCCTTGTCTGATGGAGAGTGAGTCTTGCATTGGCCAGGGAATGGCCAGTGAGCCCTGAATTTGGGAGCGTTTTCTGCCTTGGCTCCCATGACAGTATGAGAGCAAGAGAGGGACAGAGGAGAGGGCTGTGTCCTGCCACTGCAGGGGAAACCCCTCCATTTCTTGCTTTTAGGCTGTTCTAAAACTTTTTTTCCTATTCTTTCTCTCATTTTTGTTGCCATGAGGTTGCAAAGCTAAACCTGCTAATGCCAGTTGTTCCTTCTGTACATGGGACACGGCCACTCAGCCACTCAACAAGTCTCCTTCTTTTCCAGAGCTCTCCTTCTCAGAGAGCAGCATCTGCTCCATGTGCCTCTATCTGGTACATTCAGGGCAGGAGGATGTCTCCTCTCTGATACTAATGGCTTGCCTGTGATTTCTCAGCCTGTTTGGAGGGAAAAAGGAGTTGTTGGACAACACCCACGATTATTTAGATTTGCAACGGAAACCAAGCTGGGCTAATTTGATAACTTTGAAAAATACAGACTCCTTAGACCAGTATTTCTTTTGGACATGTACATTCAAGTAGCATTTAATTGATTTCTTTAATAAATAAAAACTCCCAACCTAATACTCTTTATTAAATTTTCCCAGTTCAATCTGGACTCTGCTGTGCTTTGAAGGTGCTTGGGATCATATCCTGTAGCCTGGAGAAGCTGGAGAATTTCTAGTCATTAACCAAGAATGAGTCAGAGAAGGGCTTTGGGGTTCAGAAATGAGAAGGTCTTGGAGTAACCTTTCTAGTCTAGGTTTGGAACCCTTCTTGGACAAAAAGCTGTTGCAGGGACCAGGGCCAAACTCCTTGAACATGCTGGATGAAGCAGGTCAGTAAGGGATGAAGTCTTGTCCAAGTGGGTCCTAGAACCTGCTGCAAAACCTTTCAGTGGAGTCAACAAGTTCTGAGTCAGGTCTCAGATTATTCTGTTCTGCAATAAACACAGAGGAACAGCAGTAATTGTAGACTGTGGTGGTTCATTTTGGTCACTATGATGTTATTATAACTGATTCCTAGTTCACAAACACACCCATTTTCCTTTGCTCGCCTAGCAGTCCTTATGAATCAAACATGCTGTTGAAAGGGAGCTGCAGATGATGTGGTTTCCCTGAGCCTTTCAAACATGTTATGAAACCAGTGGAGCCAAAATAACTGTCATTATTAGTAAGCAGACTTGGACCCTGAGTCTGAATCTCCCGTGAGTATAAACAACCTGTGTTCATGTGCATCCTCCTTGCCTTTTGTGGCTAAGGTTTCACTGTGACATTAGGGTTTGAAGGCTCCAAGGTAATAATTTCAGCTGTGTGCCTCCTAGTGCTATAAACCCCATATAATATCAGGAAATTTATTGCTGTGACTTAGTCACAAACTCCCTGGAGTGGATGAGGGTTGCAGACCTCATGATAAATAGCACACGCCAATATTTAGCAAATGATAATGCAGACCACAGAAAAGTACAGAGAGAGGAAAGCATATTCCCAAGGGCTGATAACTAATGTAAAGAGCCAAGAAATAGTTTAGAGTGGGAGGGAATTTCCCCAGGTTCTCTCCTCCATGGGTAAGTCACTGCCTCATTGACGCACTGCAGAGGGCCCAGCACTGATCCCTCCAGCACCAAAGTTACTTCTGGCAATAGTTCAGAATATACAAATTCACAAAGCCCCACAGGCAGAGCAGACCTGATGTTTTCCAGCCCCAGCTGGAAGGTGATAGAGGCCGTACTCAAAGCAGCTGAAACAGCTTGTGGCTAAAGCTTAACCAGTTGTTTACAGGGCTCCTCTGATGTCTCTGTGCTGTCTGCTTCATGCATAGGGTGGGTACTTTACAAGACCATTTCCCCGTCACGACTGCCCAGCTATTCCTTTTACAGAGTACTAAAAATTCCTCTATCTTCTTGCATCCAACCAGCAAGGGCGTATCCCTGCTAGAAATCTCCCTGTGCCTGGGATATGCCCCTCTGGAAGAGTCACGTTCCTTGACTGTAAACAGAAATGTGCCATCGGAGAGGATGAGGCACATGTAACACGATGTCAGATTGCAGTGGGTGAGCCCCACTTAAATCAGGATTGCTTGGTGAGGTATTAAACATGCATGTGTACAGACAGCACCGTTCTGGTGAGCGCTGCGCCAAATTATGTCAGTCCTTGAGGCACGAGGGTTTGTACAGCTGGTAGGTGGTTGCAGTAAGCCAGAGGCTGGGGTGATCCACAGCTTCTTTTCCTTTTTGTGGCCTCAGAGGCGGCTGGAAGGTGGATGATGCCGACCAGCTGTGTCTGCCGCTCACAGTCTGGGAAGGGGAAGGGGCTGGGCATGGTGAATTCCTGGTGAAAGAGTAGAAGGGGGCAAGAAGGAGGAATGAGAGGGGCAAGTCTCAGCCATGAGACATGAGTCTGCAGTGGATGGGGCTGCTTCCACTTGATGCCCGCAGGAGATCTGTGCCTGCTTCATCACCATATTCTGACCTGCGTTAGAGGTTGGTCTTTTAGCCTAAAATATTAGAGAACCTGTTTATTCATCCCCAAAACTGGCCCAGTGCAACACAAGCTTGCAGTGTGCTGTGGGTTATTACAGGGTGATGCACGCCTTTGCAGAATTATCTGTTTTACAGTAATGGGAAATGCCCACTTCATGCATCACCACTGTGCTTAATCCACAGCTGCAACGAGGGGAGCTCAGAGGGCAGCAATTGCCCAATGACTTTAGGTGTCACTTTGGAGTAGGAGGTGCAAAATGATGCAGGTAAACAACTAACCATGAAGGGTAAGGCTTTGCTTGCAATGGAATTTGAATCAGATATTTTTCCATCCATTGCGAGAAATACAGCCTGTTGGTGATCAGAGATACAGTCATGACACTTATGAAAGACAAGGATAAGCAACGCAGCCCGTGTCCTGTGTTATGTGTTTGTGTTTAGCCTCATAAGGCGAGAATTAAAGTTTCCTGTGTGATTATGTGGAAACTGCAGTAAAACATACATAAAACCAAATTGTGGGTCATGCGTTTCAGATGCTGGAAAGGGAGAAATGATAGATAGCCTGTGGCAAAATCTGATGTATGTACATGTGATTGCAGAAGATCAGAAGAAGGCATAAGCATCTGATTTAGAACACTTGTACTGCAGAGGCAGATTCATAGCACATGTTGAGAGCTTATAGGGAACAGACCATACAGTATGTGATACCACACGGAGAGAGAGCTAGCACACTGGAAACTTCATTCTCCTGGGAAAAAGGATCATGGAGCAACATTTATTTTTAAGAGGCACACTCATGTCTTGTTTATTTGTGCTTTCTGTCTTATTATTTGTTAACATTGCATTTCATCACTAGGAGACACACTGCTTGGGAAGGCAGGCTTGGAGAGTACCTGTGCTCTGCTCAAACCCATTTCCCTGCAGTTTCATACCATACTAGTCCCATTATTTGACCACTGTGTGTCCTGAGAACAAATTGTGTGTTGTTAGGTTTAGTTAATGAAATATATCCTGCAAGAGATGCACTGGAGGAGGACATCATAGATTAACAGACCCAAGGGGCAGGTCAGTCATATGTTCACAAGCAGTAGGTCCAACCTTTCCTCCCAAGCCTAAAAACAAATTAAGATGAAAAATGTACAATTTCAAACCCTGGTGTGCTCCAGTCAGGGCAGCAGTGCCATAAATAAACATGCTACTCATCCTGGTTCCTTCCACGTGACACAAGGGAGCTGACTGTCCTGCCTGTGCCCTCCCACTGCTCTACCTGACAGCCCTTTTTACAAGCAGACTGAAATTCTGTGTGTTCCTCCTCTGGCTATGGGTGAGCAGGAGTCTCGGCTGGTTGTCTACCTGATGCTGGAGTTGAGGTGACTGGTGGAGACACGTCCCCATGGGCTAAGAATCTCTCATCTGCAGTGACACGCAGACCCTTCTGTCAACATCTCCTTCACACTGGATGAAATATCATTTGAGTGAGGCCATGGGGAGCAACCTTTCTCCTTCAGTTCTCTTTTCCTGTGACTAGGGGCTTCTTCCAGGGTACTGAACAGGCAGCCAAGGCCTCTTACTGCTGACATCGTCACTCAGCATCCTCCCATAGCATAGCTAGGGGGAACGGGGAGTCAGCTGGTGACTTTCCAGCCACCAGCAGCTGCGTGTTCCCATCCTGAGAAGCAGCTTTGGTCCTAAGAAGATGGCCTGATGCAAAGAAATTTAGGGAAAGAACCAAGATAAAGCTGCAGAACTGGGAGGGAAGAATCATTGCTGGGACAATGGGAAAAGCCCACAGGAAGGGAACTGGCAATAGCAAAGGGAGAAATGATTGGCAGTCAGAGGAAGGTGGGGCTGGTGATGTGCCAGGAAGATGTGCCAGGGGAGGGTCAGGTTGGACATGAGGAAAAGGTTCTTCCCCCAGAGGGTGCTGGACACTGGAACAGGCTCCCCAGGGAGGTGTCCCGGCCCCAACCTGACAGTGTTCAAGAAGAGACTGGACAACGTCCTCAGACACACGGTGTGACCTGTGGGGTTGTCCTGTGCAGGGACAGGAGCTGCACTCGATGATCCTTGTGGGTCCTTCCAACTCGGGACATTCTGTGATTCTGTGGTGGAGAGGGAATGGAATAGACAACTCTGAGAGGAGTGGTTTGATCACTTGTCAATAATACAGGATACTGGAGCCAGGATTTATTTCTTTCTTTTATTCCAACTCTAATCTGTGAGTGACTGCAGAAGAATTTTTTTATTTTTTGTGTGCCTGACTTTCCCCATTTATGAATTTTCAATAATGGCTATTGCAACCCTATAACAGGTGAAGACATCTTAACTTTCTAGCCTGGAAGTGTTGACACTTGAGCATTATTGATAGACATGTGGAGACAGGCTGCCTCTGTGAATACTTCTACAAAAATCTTCTTGAGTGTCTTTATATTTGGCAGCTCCTAAAGCACATACACTAAACCTGAAGCACCTTCACAAGGTCTGACGCTGGTACTTATGCCCTTAACTGTTCTGCCTCCTCGTGAGAGGGTTTGCAATGCCTGGTGATTAGAGGCTGTCATAAAGGGAGGGAGCAGCAGAGCTCTGAGCACGTCCTTAAAGACCCACATGCCGTAAGATTTGTCTGCAGTTCCAAAAGTACAAGTGATGGATGTCTCTACTGGCACCAGTGCTGGAGAACTGGGCAGATCTGGGTGACCTTAGACAAGTCATTTATTTCCTCTCTGCTTCAGGTCTCTATTTTAAAAAAACAAATATGAAGGTATGTTCCAGGATAGTGATGATGGTAATTAAGGTAAAGAGTAGGATGTAATGAGGTGTAGTGAGGGAGTCCATGGACGTGCACAGAAGCTCATCAGAAAGGTGAATGTTTGTCATCTGCCATTCATCATGCCATTCACCTTGCTGCACTCCACTCTCAGATGGTGATCATTAACATCACTCAGAGACTTGAAGTGATTTTAACAAATTGCTTGAGATGTGCTGTTCCTCATTTCAATAGGTCTTATTCAAGACAACAGGGGCAAATAATTCAGTGTCACAATGCTGATAGCAAGAGAGTCACAGATGCTGATATCAGGAGACTTATCCAGTCCATTTTATTCTTTTTTGTCTTGCTTTTCTCGTCTCATCAAATAACTACTGCTGGACTCCACAACTCTCTTTGAGATCCTCTATTAGGATCCACAGCCCAAGGCAGAAGCTCCCTAAAAGACTGGTCGTTTTGAACACCACGTATTCAGATGTGCTCAGTCCTCTTTACAGAACTCAAGTAAGTGATGAGGTGTTCAAATATAAGTATTTCAGGTAAAGTTGGGACCATTATCTACCCTCATTTCTATGCTTGTGTTTCATTTGCATGTGCATACAGTGGATATGTTGACAGGTGGGACACAGCAGGGAGCCACAGATGTTCAATCATTTGGTGTTCAGTTACTTGAAAGTTTCACATCTTCTGAACCAAGGTGATACTTGACTTTTATTTTCTCCTCCCTTTGCTGTCCCAGAACAGCCCTGGCCAGTTATTACATTTATGCCAGTCCGAGTCACAGGGCAGCTGGAGCAAGCAGTTCTCTTCATCTCTCTTTGGAGAAGTCTGTCTGCTTTAAAAGGGTTGGGTCCCTTGTAGAGTCCACTTAATTTTCTTCAATTTACATAATTTTCCTGCTCAAATATTTGGGTTCTTTTTTTGGGGGCACGTGTCTCTAAACTTCAGGATCTCTCTGTTGAAATAGCTATTTTATTTCTGCTGATGGAAATTCACATTTATGTTTAGTGGAATGATGCAAAGAAACGAAGAACGCTTTCTTCATGACCCTAATCCCCCCCTTTAACTACAAAAAGTTGATGATTCGGACATTAAACTGATCCAGAATCCTATTCTTCTTACTGGAGTGACCCCCATTGTATGTGGCAGAAAAAAAAGTTCTCTCTGCAGAGTGCCTGTAGGTATTAACTTTTTCCCATGCCAAGATACCTTACTGCTGTTCCTATGGGTTAGCTGGCTTTCACCAAGTTAGGAAACATCCATAAGCAGAGCTGTGAGTGGAAGTGACATATTTACCTCGCCTTGTCTCCTTTCATCCCACATTAGACCTCAAACTGTCCAACAGCATTAGGAAGCCCCACAGAATTGGAACTTGAAGTCAGTACTGCTGGATTTACTGAACTTCTGTGCTATCTCCTGACACTGACATTAACTGAATACGTTGGGAACGGAGCAGAACGTGACCTCTGTGAGATGAGCTTCAGGAATATGGGAACCAGGAAAATCTTAGAAATAAAACTTGGGAAACCAGATTTGCCTGCTATGTTTTTATAGCAATTAGACAAGGAGCTGGCTCATGTACAGTTATCTTTGCAAACCAGAAGAACCAAACAAGAACCAAAGGACAGAGAAAAATATATTGTATTGATCTTTATGAATAAACCGCAGTCAGTAAAAGAGCTAGTAACTATCCAATAACTTTGGCTCCTATCTCTAGTAAAACAGGCTAAAAAAGGAAAGAAGAAGAATTTGCTGTGCCATGCATTCACATGGAGCCATGTGCATGTTAGCTAACCCTCAAGATACTTGCCAAAACAGAATGTACATGATGGAAAAAGAAAAGACTGAATTTCGTTGTAACAGAATAATGGAGAATATACTAAACAAAGAAAATCTGTAAGCAGTTAAAGCAAACCTCATCCCTGGTAAAGAAGAGTTTATTGAGTTTTCTGTGTGACTCAGAGCACATTTTAGTTATTAATTCAGTTCCTTTATAGGCATGTAGGCAGTATGAAGACCCTCTACACAAGTTAACTTTACCATTGAAGAGGAACATGAATGACACACGCATAGATTTGTAAGAAGCAAATCCAGACGTAACTTAATCACTTAGTTTGATCCATCTGCACACCAAGTAGACAAAAAGGATGTGGTCATTTAATCCGCATAAACAAGATGTCTCTTTATGTACTGAGGCAATTAATGTATTGTTTCATGAAGACTGAGCTGAAAAAAATAATTTAGAGTGACTGGAGATGAAGATTATAAACCAGACTGAAAACAGGCTGGAGGGACCAGAAACACATAGTGATGAATAGATGCCAGCACTTAGTGGGAGATACCTCAGGGGAGCAGTAGGGAACAATGTCAAACTGTTTTTGTTTAAGATCCTTATTAATGGTTTGGAAGGAGGGTTGGCTATGATGGAAACTCAGTGCTAGGATGGTGCTCATCTTGGGAGAGAACATGCTTTCCAAAACATTAATACTTAGAAATTTTGATCTGACAAATTTTGGATAAATCAGAATCACAGAAAATGATGCCAAAACCTTCAGTCTGGCAGCCCTACCTAGAGTTCTAGTGATTGCATCTGTCTGTAGATGCTTCACTTTGAAATCTAGGTCTATGAGGTCCACCATTTAGTGCAAACTTAAGTTCTCTTGGTTTCCAGTATGGTTCAGTACTTATCTAATGTTTGCCCAATTTTGTCCACACTGGAATCTCCATACCAGAGCTTCCTGGCTGACCCCATAAACATGCTGCTTCATTTTACTGGTACTTGAACATGTACCATGATTCTGTCAAGTATTTTGATACTGTTAAGCTTTTCAGACAGAGGACTGGTGAGGCAATGGGGAGTTTTAGGGTCTCTATTTCCTTAATAGTGTTCTCCAGCCTGTTTCCAAGGGTCTAGGACCTCTCCCTGGGGGATTTATTCAGTGGAAGCTGCACTTCAAGATGGTCCTTTGGGGACTATCATAGCTGCTTTGAGTTTGGAGATTTATTCCCTCGGGTCATCTGTTACCTCTTTGCCCTTGATAATGCGTGTTTAGCAGTTCTGTTGGGGGGGAGGAGGGCATGGTGCTAGCTGGGAAAAGAGATCACAGAATCATAGAATAGTTTGGGTTGGAAGGGACCTTCAAAGCTCATCCAGTGCCACCCCTGCCATGAGCAGGGACATCTTCACCAGCTCAGGTTGCTCAGAGCCCCGTCCAGCCCGGCCTGGGATGTCTCCAGGGATGGGGCATCCACCACCTCTCTGGCCAACCTGGGCCAGTGTTTCACCACTCTCAGTGTCAAAAATTTCTTCCTCATGTCTGGCCTGAATCTCCCCTCTTTTAGTTTAAAACCATCACCCCTTGTCCTATTGCAACCGGCCCTGCTAAGAAGTCTGTCCCCATCTTTCTTATCCGCCCCTTTTAAGTACTACAATGCAGCTTGCCTTGCCGCGCACACCTGGGGAAAAGAAGCTGGACAGGTGACCCCATCTCACATATGGAAAGAGGAGCAGCGAGAGAGTTACAGTGTGGCCAACAAACACATTTGTTGGCACTGTCCCTCTCTAGTTGTAAGAACCCATAGAAATAATTAATCCTTTAGACATTGCTGTGCTGCCCCAGGAGCTGCTACATTGCTATGCATGTCTCCTGCAAGGTTTGGGAAGAAATATGGTGGGATTGTCTGTGGTGGATTCAGTTTGCAGGCCACCAGTTCAACAAGGGTGGTTTACATTCTGTGTTGTGAACTGCCTGGGGCAGGGAATGTCTTAATGAGTTTCATTTACACAATGGGGGTTGCTTCTTTGTGGTTTTAAGGAAACATTCACAGTGTTTAGACACTGAATAGCAGGATGGAGATTAGGAGGCAAATTAAAACACGAGTGATAAAAGGGACAAGCCACAGCCAAAAGGCAGGTGAGGATGAAGAGAGAGAGAGAGTATGTTAACCACAGGAGCACATTGGGAACAGGTTTTTTAGCAGGGCCTGTTAGGATAGGACAGGGGTTAATGGTTTTAAACTGAAGGAGGGGAGATTCAGGCCGGACATAGAGGAGAATTTTTTTACAGTGAGGATGGTAAACCTGCCATGAGCAGGGACTTCTTCACCCAGATCAGGTTGGCCAGAGAGGTGGTGGATGAACCATCCCTGGAGACATCCCAGGCCAGGCTGGACGGGGCTCTGAGCAACCTGAGCTGGTGAAGATGTCCCTGCTCGTGGCAGGGGTGGCGCTGGATGAGCTTTGAAGGTCCCTTCCAACCCAAACTATTCTATGATTCTATGATCTCACCTCCTGCAAGAACCTCAGTTTTGTCGGTGGAGTCTTATGGTTTGGGTAGAGATATCATAAAATATGGCAGTCTGAGGGTAACAACCACCTTCTTCTCCTTTTCTGGTGCTTGGTTGAAGGAAACATTCATCACATATTCCTGTGCTTAAATGAACGTTGGTTTGGGACTTGAGTGGGAGGAATGACTAAGAACTAAGAATTAATTGCTTGATTCATTTTCTAAGCATTCTGTATAAGTGTTAGAAAGGATATTATAATTCATTACTGCTGAAATATCATTATTTTAATTATTCTTTGGTGGGAACAGAAAACGAAGGAATTGGTTACTCAGTGTGGCTCATTAGTAGTGTGTTAAAGAAAAAAGCAGGATCCTGTGATGCTTTTCCCAAGAGATGAAGTTTATTAGGTTGTAAAACCTCCTCCCACAGAGGCCTTCGAATTCCTGTCACTTAATTGATAGGTTACTGAAACCAAGAGGCTGTAAGACTTTTCTCAATTAGTTGCTGTTTGAACTGGAGTGAAACTTTAAAACAATTGATTTGAAGATTCCCAGTGACTTTAAGTATCTCAGACCCTTGCAAAATTGTCAAAGAAACTGGGTTTGTTTCTGTTCTGAGTGTCTAGATTCAACTTCTAGCTATTGGCCATTATTGGATCAATCTTTTACTCTTAATGCTGAAGAAACCTTTTAGAATTTTTATTCTCTAACTACTTATAGCCTGTGATTATGAAACCGCTTAGCCTTTTGTTTGTAAAATTAAAGAGGTAATTCTTTCATGTCTTTCTTCAGAATGAAATTTCCCAATTCTTCATTCATTCTTGTGGCTTTTCCCTGAATTCTTTCCCATTTCTTAGTATCTGCAGGCTCTGAAATAGGCTCTGAATATCTGCAGCAGTTGCACCAATGACAGATTGGGATGATGTATAGTTTCTTTGCTTATTTGACTTGATATTACATCTCCAGTACATTCATTACCCTGTTGAAGATGTCAGTCTAGTAGTTCATATTAAATGAATTAGATTCTATAACTTGCTAGGCTTTTCCAGTTTGCTTCCGAACTCCTTTCTCTTGTCTGAGAAGCAAGATCTTTGCTGTTTAATCTTACAATCAGGACTTTGCATACATCTGTGTTGAAATTCATATAGTTGGCTTGTGTGCAGTTTACTGGCTTGCTCTCTGGATTGCTTCTCTTTATTGTTTTCTTCATTCCATTCCACTTCCCAAAATTTCACAACCTTACTAAGTAATAATTCAACTTTTTTCCCACGTCAGCAGTGAAAATATTAACTAGCAACTAGTAAGGCAGGATCACTCAAGGAGCGAGCTCTTGCAGTTTACTGTTTCATTTGGAAAGGTATCAGCTAGCTGGTCTCCAATTCATCTACACTGTACTATGTTGATTTTAAACCAGTCAAATTTATTACTCAATAACTCAGTTATGGTGCTTTTCAGAAGCTCATTACATCAAACCTAATACTTTTATCAACCTCATTTGTAGGCTCATCAAATGTGAGACTGGATTAATGTTACAGGATTCCTTTTCCATTACGCATTTTTGATGAAGATTAATTATTTATTTGTTGAGTCCCATCACAGCTGTTGTGTGTTTTTGCCTGGCACTGATGTGCAGCAGACAAGCCCATGATGATAGGCCCCTGTACACCTTTGTGATGTATGTGGTGTATGGAGACCATGAACTTATTTACCACCTTCTAAAATCTTCCAGGAGTTACAGAAAATGTTGTGTTGCAGTAAGCTGGTGGCACACATACAAGCAGCTGCTGGATTTCACTAAGGGCTTTTAATTTTTAATATTATTCTAAATGTGACTGGTTTTTGTTTTAATTATTGTATCATACTCCCTTCTGAGTAGCAGTCTGCAAACAGAATCTCTTGGGTTCTGTGCTTCTTCAGCAAATGGATAGGAAGAATCTTTGCGAAGATCACCTCACCTGGCCTGAACTAAACTAGTCTATTTTCTGTTCTATTTCTACACTCATCAGAAAAACACTTGAACATCTTCCAGTAGTGCATTAAGGAAAATGATTATACATCTTTCAACTATTGTTTTCACAGCCTCCCCTCTAGGGAGGAGTGTTTGCAGTGCAGCACATTATTTCGAAAATATTTTAAGGTGGCTTGATTTCTGTGAAATATGTATCCTCTTATGTATTTTATTTCACGCAGGAGATGCTAAAGAATTGCACCACATACTTGTAGTGAAAGAGGATGAGATTTGAAGTAGTCTGCAGTTCGTAAAGAAATTCATTTCACCATTTTGATGAAGCTCTTTTTTCTCTTTCCATTGAGCCAGAGGATCATGGTTTCTTACCGTTTTCTTCTTCTGGACCTTTACTGTGTTTGAGAGATGTCCTGGGCTCAGATGACAAAGATAAAGGTCAGAGCACAGGAGTAATTTCAGAATTCTTCGGGAAGCTGGGCTAGATGGTAGAAGACAGGATTGATGTGCGGTGATGTTCTCACCTGTCTGAGTTTCTTGTGTCATGATATCTCCATGTCCATATCTGTCCCATAGTTGTATTCATCTAGCCAGCCCATCCTGAAATGCGTTATTCAAATACAGCAGCGTAGGGGAACTTAGCATTGGGATTCATTGTCATCTGCATGACTGCATGTTGGAAAGAAACGTTCCTTCTCTGAGGCACTGGGGATTTAGGATTGAAGTGTTACTGTGCACAAGTCAGGAAGAAGGTATATTTGATTCAGGAATCTTAGCTCGGAGTCCAGAACATGTTGGCAAGGCTGAGTTCTGGGTGTAGAGATGGGCCAGTGGTTAATGGCTGAAAACCAAAGCGAGCTGTGTTATAAATAGATGATATTTCTCACAGAGAATGGCCATGCTTCTTTGCAATGACTAGTTTTGGTGCACGCTGAAGTTACTGAGAAGGGTTTGACATCTGATAACAAGTTGGGGCAGAATTTATAAGCTTCAGGGAGGTCCAGTAAGTTTTATTTGTCCTATTTTTTTCTGGCAACTTGCTTATGTGTTACAACTCTTGCTTGAATTCATCAGCCTCCCAAGGGTAGAAATGCAACGCTGAGATTTTGAATACAGTCAATTAACCCTTAACAAGACATGACTACCAGCATTTAACCAAAACCCTTAAGAGCAGCAGTTGCCAAAGTTTCCTATTTGTGAATCCCTTTTTGGTGCCATGGTATAGTTTTCCTGCGCAATTCCAGGACCATGAGCTTTTTCCAGTTCTGAGCTTGGAATGTCCTGAATGCTTTGGAAACCCCTGTTCCTGCCTTGAGGGCTCCTGACAGAGCAAATGTTCTTCTTGCTGAGTCCCTTGAGTCACAAAGTCTGCACTTCCATGGGACTCTGTGTTTCTTTCTCCTCTGTAATCACTGTTAGAAACGAGAAATCATCAGCAGTGCTATGCAAGCAAGATGTAGGCTTTCATGGCTCCTCTGTGTATTATTACATTTTTAATTTTCAAGAACAAGATCCTTTGTTTCCTGTTTTCTTCTCTAACATGTGAGACATATTTGTGGATAAGTAGCTACTGAATGGATTTGGATCTGGGAACAGATCTTTGGCCTCAAGAACATGGAGGTTTCCACAGAAGGTCTCCCAGCGAGTTATGTGCCTTAATTTAAATGACTGTTCATTGAAAATTTATGTCACTTTCACCAACTTAGTGCAGCAAAGGTGATGTTGGAGTCCGTGGTGCAAGCTGACTGCGAAGCCATTCTGCTATTAACAAATGTGTCCCACAAACACAGTGGCGTTTTACTGCTTTTAAAAAATTGCCTGCTTTTGGCTGTGCTGCGGAAAAATAATGCCTACTGGAGTGTTTCTGCCTCTGACCGTCTTCTGTGATGTGACCCGACATGAACTCATTTATGTAATGTTTCCTAGCAGCAGTGCTGCTGCCGGAGATGTGGCTGTTCCTGTGACCAGAGGTAGCTTCACTTCTCAATCTAAAGGTCTCTCCAGCTATTCAGTTCAACAAAAGCCATGCCAGGAAGGAGGGGTTTCTTCACAATCATCACAATCATCCAGCCTGGCCTGGGATGTCTCCAGGGATGGGGCATCTACCACCTCTCTGGGCAAACACTCCCCCTTTTCTCGTGTTACAATTCCTTCCCTCGTGCAGGTAAGGGGTACTAGTTGAGTATTGCAGTGAAGGGACTCCTGGTTGATATATGTAATTTTTTACCGTTGTGTCAAATGTAGAACAACCATGTGGTTTGGGAAGATTTGCACGTCTTAGCTCAGGGGTGGATTTCCAGTTGACTTCACAAGAACAGTCTAAGGCTCTGCAGCTGACACTTTATGGCTGTGGCATCGGCAGCTTTTAAGGAGTCAGTCTCGATGTAACATAGTGAACAATATTATTTAGTTTCAGGCCAAGAATCTTCTTCATCATCTCTGATATTTGTGGAGATCATGATTTCTTGACTGTAGCATGAATCTTACAAATGCAAGGGTAGACACTTCCAGATGTGCTTCCAGGCCTGAATCAGAATGAGAAATCCATACCCAACTTCATTCAAGAGCAATGGAAAGAGGACCTGGATACCTCTTTATTTCTTTGAGCTGCCTCCATATTTCAAGAGCAGAGGCTTTGCAGCATGAAGGTGTAATTTAAGGTTGTTCCTATGCTGATTGCAAGCACTCAATTCTTTGCATTTTAAGAATTAAGTGCTCTCGGGGTGGAAGTGGTGTGTCTCAGCTGAAGATTATCTTGAGATGGTCTGCTAATGATCACTTGTCTATAGCCAGACATCTGGCAAGAATCATGTGGCAAGAATCATACCTGGAAGTCTTATCTATCCCCCTGAGATGAGTTAGACTGGTGCAGTGGAGTGCGTTACCTGGGACAGTAATTCTGACTCATTTCCACGGCACAGATTCGTGGATCCATTCACAGCAGACCTCAGACTGCACCTCTGGACAGCAGGTATTCTGCTTTCTTTTTCTCAGATGCTAGAGCTTATTTATAGGGCTTTTTTTTTTCCTCTTTATTTTCCCCCTGTTGTCTTTCATTCTTCATTTTTTCTCTTCCCCACTCTTTCAGTTTCTGTATGGGTAAAATTACACTTCTTATCTTAGAATTTATGTTATCATGTACTTGTCTTCTGTTCTTGCTTATGACAGCTTAGAAAGCCCAGAGGAAAATGCTGTAATTTAATGTCCATTCATGTGTGTTTTCAGTACTTCCCTTTAAACATAGCTAGATATAGAAACCTTGGCAAGAACAGAAATAACAGAAATACCATCCCCACTATTCCATGGAGTACCAAGCAGTCATTACAGGGATAAATTGTCCTTATTTTCTATAGGAAAAGGCTGTCCCTTTGACTCCTCAGTGCATCTATCTCCCTGTTAGCTGCTGCAACCTGGAATTGGAAGCGTTTGCTGGAGAGACCTCAGCTATAGTCCCAGCAAAGGAAGCTCTGAGGTCATTAGGAAAAGGTTCTTCCCCCAGAGGGTGCTGGACACTGGAACAGGCTCCCCAGGGAGGTGTCCCGGCCCCAACCTGACAGTGTTCAAGAAGAGACTGGACAACGTCCTCAGACACATGGTGTGAACTGTGGGGTTGTCCTGTGCGGGGACAGGAGGTGGACTCGATGATCCTTGTGGGTCCTTCCAACTCAGGACATTCTATGATTCTACCAAGTGCTGTCCTGCAGCATGAAGCAGCATTGACAGACTGGTCAGCTTGGAGATCTCTCCGTGTCGTGGCAAAACTGGTTAAAACCTATGTGATGGAGCACCCAAAGTCGTATTTCACTTGAAAGCATCCTTAAAGGCATCCAGGTCATTCCTCTCCTTTTTATCCTAAGTGTCTGGTATGGCTCTGGCTTTCAGTGCTCAAAGCAAATTTTGCCTTATTGGCAAACTGCCTCATTTTAATAACCTTCAGTTTTGAATTTGCTGTGTACAAGCATGGATTTGGTTTGCTTTGGATGACCAGGGCTGTCTTCTGCAGCATAAAAACCACTAGTAGAAGGCAGAGAATAGAACTGATTCATCAGTAATAGCATCTTAAATGCATTTATTTGTTTCTGAAGTGCTCTGGGAAATGCTTTCCTTGAAAGCCACAAACTATGATACATGTAGATTGATAGCTGGGTGGTTTTGCTGAATATAGAAACCAACAGCTCTGTGTATAGACTAATTGGAGGTGTAGAGACCTTACTGGCACCTCTGTGACGTAGGATCATTCAAGTGGGATAAGGATATAACAGAAAACTTCCTGGAATATCAAAGCAGAATTTGACAAACCTTGAAAGGTCGAAAACATCAGTGTTTTGCCTGGATTCTCCTTTTCTGCTGCTGGAACCTACTTCCTCCAAAAGAGGTTAAAAGGAGAAAGCTACTTTTAAGTTCCTCTTTGTAAATGAAATCATAATTGATGGAGAAATAAAGAAACTGATGTAAACCTCTTGGAGTAACTGGAGAAGGTGTTACAGAGGCTTCCCAGCAGTTATACATTGAGAAACATTCTTAATCTCCTAGATAATGTGGAAAAGGAATGACATTTATTAGCTACAAGTCCTCACAAGCTGAGGATGCAGTTTATAAAACTGTATTTGGCTGCCCCTCCTTTTCCTCCTTTATTGTAGTCCTTCACCGTGGATCATTTTACATCCAAACTCACCTGCATCTGTTATCATTCGTCAGTGAGTTATTGACATCACAAACTTCTGATTAATAAGGCTAGAAGAACATCCATCAGCAGAACTGAAAGTGTCTGATCATTTTCTCTCAGGCTCTCATTAGCTGTGGCTTTACTTTTAGGAGTTTTATCTTTGTCTTTCTATTTCTAGACTAAAGCATATGATGTTTAAAATTAATTTCCTAAAATTAATCTTTTGTTTCTCTGGGCTTTTAAAAACTTTGGTCAAGATGGAATACGAGTTCTATATTGTCAGTTGAAATAATTAGAAAACAACCCCAGCTGTTCATGTACACTCTTAATGAATGAGCAGGGAAGTCAGAATTAATTGATGGCTTAATTCAGCTTCCTTCATCCAAGGTGGAGAATACAAAGCTCTACAGCTAATCCTATGATCCTATAAAATGGTTGTCGGGTAGGTAGGAATTACGCTAATGGTGGCTTTTCTAAGAAAAAAAAATAAATTTTCCTTTTTCTTTACATTGCTTAGATTTTAAATGACATGAGCCGTGGTGAAATGCACCTCTGGTATTTTCAGATTGCTACACTAGGTAAAATGAGAAAGGTTTTATTTTAGAGTTTCCATACTAAGTTCTCATTTTAATGAGATGCTCCTGGGTTAAAAAATACCTTTCAAAAGTGATTTCCCACGTCTTTTCTACATTAGCGACAGATTGGAGAAGAAAATGTGGAGCATGCCTGAAAGTGATAAGTTGAGGTTAGAGGTCTAGCCAAAGTCAAGTGCTAGGGAGTTTCAGCTGTAGAGAGCTGATACTTTGAATTATAATCAAGTGATTAATGTTTCTAACGTAAGTGAGTTTGGGAGTTACAAGGACTTGAAGCAACAGCTTGGATAAGTATGGTGAAACCTTCCTTTACAGATATTTTATTTGTAGCACATTCATTAGGTCGGACAGAATGGACAACATGTGCTTATGTGGTTAATGATAAATCCATCTGAGGACTAAACTAGTCTGCTGAGTTATGAGAAAGCCATTTGTAGGTCAGATTTTTCTGGAGAGGGGCAGGCTTGAGAGAAACAATTCTTGTTTGGGGGTGGGGGGAGAGGGCAGTGGGGGTGCAGGGAGAGGGGGGAGAAGCTGAAACCAGCTTTTCTCCTGCTGTAAAATATGTAGGATGTAAATGTTACTGATCTTGACTCATTTTTAAAGGTCACTTGCCTGTGAAGTCTGTGTAGCTGGCTTCATAAATATCAACAATAACATGGGAAGGCATGTCTGAAAGGTACAGGAATTTTTTTTTTATAAAATAGCAGGTAATTTAATGTTAAAGCGTGAAAACTGCAGCAATCTCTATGAAACTGCAAAAGCCAGAAAAGGCTTTATCTATATTAGGCATCATAGTTCTCTTGTTGAATTCAGACATTCTAACATGAAGCAAAAGGTATTGAACAAAAAAATTGTATGTAAGACTGTTCCTTCTGTATGGATTCACCAGACTTTAATCCTGCTGCTGTGGGGGGTTTAAGATAGTCTTTCAAATAGAAGTAGTCTCCCCGGAATGATAAAACAAGGTGAGAATACAGCTAATAAAGACAATGTTTCGGCACATTGTTAGTGTTGTGGTTTTAGTTATAGATCTACCAATAGGATAAAAAAGATTGGCTCCCCCCCTCTAACCCTACCAGGGTAGTGCAGGTCGTTCATCCACAGATCTGACTGGTTTCCACCACGAATCATGATGCCATTGGGTTTCAAACTGAACTCTGGATGGTTCTAATTTGGAAAAAAAGAAAGACAAGTAAAACAAAGCCCTTATTCCTTCCCTTTACATAGCACCCAAATGTAAAAGTGTTTATTTCTCTCTAAAATCTCATTAGTTGCTTGTCTGGATAGGACAGCTAAAACTTGTGGACCTAAATATCTGACAGGTGAATGACTATCAGAAAGGGATTGCAAGTTGCAGGCAAAACCTGTCTTTTTGAGACACACCTTTTCACTGCTGCTATTTCATTATTTTGAGGTAAAAATGGAAATGTGATGTTCATTGTCAAGGAAGCTCATTGCAAAATCACTGCTCTCAAATGTGTTGCCCAAACCTTTTCCAGGTGTTGCTGCAGGTGCTATTTGGAGTGAGCTTGGTTTATCAGAAGTTTGAAAGCTGACTGATTATACTAAGTAAGTATTTTTAGGCAGAGAAAATGGCACCTAGCAAAGAGGTATTTAATTATATACATAAATGTACAACAAAACCAAGTACAGGAAGCTACCCCAGATTAATTCACTTTGAAAACTCATCTATTACTCTCAGGATAATGAACTAATGAAAGACATGGTGGCTTCTCCCCTCTCTTGACAATTTGCAATCCAGAGTGAATGCCCCGCTGAGAAGATATACTTTAGTGCCACACAGCTCCAGCGGTAACTGCATGAAACCTAATGGTCTAATCAGAGTCTACCTCATTCAGAGGCTACACAAGTACTTGTTTCCAACATCAAAAGGCATGATGACACTATTATCATATTTATTTTATAGATATTAAATAATTTGTGTTCTTTTAGGTCGGGAAAACACGTATCTTGCTTTTTGCCCCCACATTATACACTGAAGAATTAGGTGTAGAGATTGAAAGAATTAGGCTCTCTCCACGGTCTCTGGAGCAGGAGGGGCAGCTTTGGAAGTGATTCTCACTTGTCTTAAGCTATGTTTGGATAAGATGAATTATCCTCCACAAGTATTAATCTCTCCTAACTACAGAGAGACAGCATAGGTATTGAGTGCAGACCTGCCTTTGAAATGGCTAAGCTGAGTAGAGATACATCCCACCCCACTGATTTAAGGAGCTGCATTTGTGCTTTGAACTGCAAGGGCAAAGCGCTAGGGGTAGATCTGCTCTTTGCCTTGGACAGCTTATGGAAAAAAATCAGTGTACAAAGTGCAAGAAATAAGGATGTCAAAGCTGCATAGAAAATTCTGAGACTCATAGGGCAAACCTGCATTTGTCCAAGTCCTTGGGATGCAGAAAAAATCCTGTGGGGCTTTCAGAGAACTTGTCATTCTAAGACTAGCTATGTTTTAGTTAATTGTTTCAGTTAATTAAATAGCACCAGAGCACTGCCACTGGAAAACTTTTATCCATGGTGTTAAATTTGATCATGGTCTCTGTTTGTCCCAGTCTAGAGGCAGCTCTCTGGCATGGCTTGAACATTGGCCAGCGCTTGTTCCCAACATGCAGTCTGGTAGGGCTGTTCTCTTTCAGAGGTTAAAGGCATTTAGCCTTCAATGTGCCTGTGGCTGGACTGTGTCTGCTGGCCCCAGGGCCAAAGACCAGCCCTGACCCTGTTTAGTTCATGACAAGGTGCACCAACAGTCTCTTGCAGTCTCTTCATCTTCTGTTTTCATTATTTTAACTTGTCAGGATCAGAATCATAGGAAAACCGATATAGTATGCTGGGCTTGATATGGGACTACCCTTTGAAATAGTATGGTGCTGTCTGATTGCCTTCCGCTGTTCTCTCTAATCTATAAAGACCTCCCAAATCTGATTTTGGCCTGGATACCCTGATGTGCGTCATGGGCTGCTCCATTCACCAACTTCAATAAGCCACACTGGAGTATGTCAGGGTTTGGAGCTGATAGCAGTTTTTTGAGCTGGTTCAGCAAGCAGATCTGCAAGGCTTCTTCTTGACAGTACACCAGCTCTGATCTGAGACACAGCCTTAGACATCTGTTTTAAGGGCTTAACTACTCTGAGCTTATTTGAACTCAGTACAAGGCTCTGTTTATATTTCTGTGATTAATTGAAAATAACCTCTTGTTAAAGGAGTGTCAACTGATACCTTAAGGTTGTGCTCAAGTCATTCACAAGAGTGAAAAAAATACACCAAAGGTTAGGCAGGTCAAAGCCCTTGTTTGGATCAAAGCATATGTTGAACACTGTATAAATGCCAAATCTTAAAGTGTTTTGTATTTAAGGTTGAAGTTTGGAGTAAAATGATACTATAACAATAAATCCCTAATTCAGCTTGTTAACACGCTACCATATTCACAAAGATGTTTCTGATGGAGTGACTGGATAATGGTCTAATGTCTTAAAAATTTACAGCATAGGTGAGATCATTACTGTAATACCATATCCACTTCTGGTAGGCACATTTCAAGGAGGACTTTAATGCAATGGAAGTGGATCTTGCCACAATTTGTGGTCTGTCTGTAAAATCTGCCTTACTATGAGAGACTAAAAAAGCTCAGTAATGTTATTTATTCAGGACAAGGTTACGAGATAACTTGTCTGTGGTTTCGTAAGGTTGAGCCTACATGGCAAGGGAACAGCAGGCTCCAGTTTCCACTTGGAGCTGCATGGCCTGGGTGCTTTCTGCCAAAATACAGGAGGGACTGCAGCTATTCCTGGGATTGAAATAATCCTGTTGTGCTGAGGGTAAACTGAGGCTCGGCTGTGCCTTGGTCAGCTGCAGCCTTCCCTGTCCATGCCTGATCTGTTGCTTCCTGGCACAGACTGATGAGTGATGGCCAGGCTTGAGAGTGGAGAGTGAGGCCAGACAAACACAGATTAAAAAGGCAGCCTTTCTTCTTGACAGGGTGGTAGCCACTGAAATAACTTATCTTGGGTAGATCATCCTTCATGGAAAATCTCTGATTCAGAGTAGGATGTCTCCTTGAAAGATGTGCCATAATTCATAGTGGTTCTGGTGCTGGTTTGAGACAATGCTCTGTGGCTTCAGCTGTGCAGCAGATCAAGTGATTGAAATTATCAAACACATGATCTCACCTACTCTTAAGATATTCCCATTAAATAGGAATATTTTAAAGTTTTAATTTTAATAGGAATGTTATATTCCTATTAAGCTGATCAGTGAGTAGAGGAGTCTCAGTGAGGCCATCTTTGACCTGACCATGCTCAATTTGAAGGAAAAACACCTCCCATCACTTTCATATTTGTGGCCAGAATGACCACGTCTATATTTTCTTTCCAGGAATCTGAGTTTAGGCCTGGTTTCCAACTCTCCCCATAGCTTACTGAATCTGTTAGGGCACCTTTGAGCAGGATGAGGGGAGATTCACCTATTTCCAAGTGGAAAGTTTCCATCTGACATGCACCTCAGTCTATAGTGACCTGGCTGTGGCTGGTGCCCATCTCATCTGCCCTCCAGCGGTGGTGTGGGTCCCAAATCTGAAAGACAAGATGATTCCTTGAAAAGTCCAATGGGGTCCTACCATAGGCTTTGTGGCACTGCCTGCTGCAAAGGTGAGTGGGATTTGCAGAGCCCCTGAAGTCAAGCTGGATCTAGGCTGCCTGCAAGGACACGTATACCAGGTATTAGGTCTAAAGGATGCTTTAAAACCTGCCACCCAGTTCAGTAGGCGATGTCCCCTGTTACCAGGCGTTCAGAAGATTTGTCTTGCTGCAAGATATCCATCCAGCTTTGTTCAATTAAAGCAGTATCTTTCATCCAACAAAGCAAAGTTTTGACCAGGAGGCCAGTGTGATTTTCTGCTTCTGTGGGTTATGCCATTGTCGTGTCTCGCCGGTGCTTGGGCTGCTACTTGCCTTGTCCCTGAGGTGTGTAAAGCCATGTGCTCCTTGCTGAGTTGGGCACAGGACCCTGGCAGCCCTGGCCTGTCTCCTCCACCGTCCCCACGTGCTGGGGGATGCGGGCAGTGCTGCATTTCGGAGCGGCTGCCTGCAACCCCAGGCAGAATTGGCTCGGCTCTCACAGGCAGCAGCTGACCCACGGGGTGCAAGGGGGATGTTGCACTTGCCTGCTGCCCTCAGGCACAAGCTGGCGCATTTGAGGAGTTTAGAAAAGCCAGAAAGCTGCTGAAAACTGCATTTTGCTCTCGGTGTCTAACATCATCACACCGCCACTGCTCAAAGAAATAAACTCCGACAGTGATGGGAATCACCTCCCCGCAATAACACCTCCTTCTTTCTTTGCTTTAATAAAACTTGTCACAGTGCTGTTTTTCGTTTTTTTTTTTTTTTTTTTTGTTTTGTTTTGTTTTGGTGTTTTTTTTGTTTGTTTTTTTTTTTTTTTTTCCCCAGTCAGCAGATTTTTAGGCTGGCTAATGAGGGGGAAAAATTTTTCTTCTCGCCTCTTCTCCCCCCTCTCCCAACCAAATTGCCTCCCTTTTCTTTCATGTCAGGGGCCAAGTTTGGATTGGAGCCTGGTGAAGTTTCTGTGTCATTTCCTGTTGCTGCCCTCCTCGACACTCGCTCCCGCGCTCGCTCCGCTTCTCTCCTCTTCTCTCCTCTCCTCCCGCAGACGCACAAGGCGTCCGCCCTCCCGACCCAGCGGCTTTTTGGGGAGGACGTGAGAGGGCAGGGGCATACCTCCCGCTCTCTCCTGTCATTTCGCATTCCTGCTCTCGCCATCCCCACCGGGCTCAGCTCCAACCTCGCTGCCGGCAACGCTGAAGAACCCAACGGTAAAAACAACTTTATTCTCTGTGAGCAACTCGGCTGCGCTTCCCAGACTGCTGCGATCCTCGGCAAAAGCCTCCTTCTCTCTTGCAAACTTCTCTGCCGATGGCCGTGGTCCCGTCCGTGCAGGTGGTGGGGAGCGAGGTGGCTGCAGGATGCTGGTGCTGCCTTTTTGGGTGGTGGGTGCGCGAGGGGCTGTGGTGGGGTCCTGCGGCGTGCAGGAGGGACGGGGAAGGGAGCTCAGGCATGCTCGCTTCATAGGACAGGACAGCATCTGCCAGGGCTGGCATTGATGCTGTTTTGCAGATGCTGGTGGCTTGATATGACTGATGGTTAAATAAAAAAGCTGTTTAAGGGAGGGAGAAACTGGCATGGGGCTGTACAGAAGCTGGGAAGGCAGTGAACGGAGGTGAAGGAAAAGCAGGGAGTGCTCAGCGTTTTCACCTACGTGTTTGTCTTTCAGCTTCAGTCTAGTGTTTACAGGTTTTTCCTAAGGCTTGTGTGCTGTCGCGTTCAAGGGGTTTGTGGGTGTGTGTGGTCCTGGTGATTGCTTTTCTGAGTAGAAAGAACCGATACTTGCTGGAATCTGTATTACATTCGCTTGGAGGAGTGGGAAAAAATCAGCTGGCATCTTTAAAAACCTGCCTGTAATGCCTTTCCTCTGACATTTCCTTATTTGCTCGCTAAACGCACATATATTTATTTATTTGTTAGGAAAATGACACAAATGCTTGTGCTTTAAAGTGGAGCGACTGTGACTTCATGTACTATTTCTGTCATTCCTGACTCGTTCGGTCTTGACTGTTTCTTGGACAAACAAGGCGTAACAAGCTGACGGATAAATCCTGAAGCATGTGCCGGAGCCCGTTCCCGGAGCTTTCAGAGTTAAAAGGCTTTCTTGAACTCACTGACACGGGGCAGTAAATTTCAACGTGTCAGTAAGTGAGGGGAAAAAAACCCCAAACAAACGCTTGCAGAGCATTATACACTGGCAGATAGAGCCAGCGCTGCACAACCCCAGGGTCTTCACAGGCAGGATTAGTTCCCAACACCTCCAGCTACCCAGCAGCGTTTAGAAAGGTCAATTATATGTAAAGTATTTACCAGCTAATTAGTAGGGGAGGGATGGGGGGAAAGCCTTGGAGGTGGCCCTCGGAAAAATGGTCCTAAGGCTTTGTGTACAGTGTGTTTACCTGCAAGTCATTGCTTGATGCATGTTGCCCCATCAACTCTCCCTTGTTTTATGTTAGTTTTGCAGTAGAGTCCTCTCTGGCCCCCCATCTCCAATGGGAATGCAGTGGAAGAAGGTACAGGATGGGGAACATAGGAAGGGGGTTTTGGGCACATCCTGAGCACACGAATCCTTCACCCCAGCCTCTAGCCAAGGCATGACACCTCCCATGGCTGGGGAAAGTTCAAGGTCCCCAGCCAGCCTTGGCATCCCTGGTCTTGCTGCCATTAGCAATGGGGGACCCAGGAGACCTTGTTGACAGCTTTGCCTGAAGTTGGTTTCTAGGTAAAAGCTCAAAGTTAATTTCACAGCTCCAATATGAAAGCCCCATTTTTTCAAAAATCAAGTTGAGTAGGAAATGCTTTTTTTGGTCTTCCCATCTCCCGCATTGTTTCTGAATATGGTGCTACTCAATCCTGATTTTTCAAAAAGTTTTCTTCACTTTTCTTCACCTGTACTAGTGAGCTGGTCTTCATGGTCTGTACTATCACACCGATCATAGAATCATAGCATATCCTGAGTTGGAAGGACCCACAAGGATCATCAAGTCCAACTCCTGTCCCTGCACAGGACAACCCCACAGTTCACACTGTGTGTCTGAGGACGTTGTCCAGTCTCCTCTTGAACACTGTCAGGTTGGGGCCGGGACACCTCCCTGGGGAGCCTGTTCCAGTGTCCAGCACCCTCTGGGTGAAGAACCTTTTCCTAATGTCCAACCTAAACCTCCCCTGGCACATCTTCCTGCCATTCCCCCAGGAGGGAATGTATCGATGATACACATGGATTGAGCTGAGACAACATCTGGGTGTTACTGGAAGTTAAGATGGTCCAGGAGACTCCAGAAAGGCAGTTTGGATGCAGTCACCTTGTTTCAGAGTGTAAGAGGGTTGAATATTATGTAGGCATGAGTCTGTGCCACTTGGCTTCAGGGCTGAAGAATGGGCTCTGGCACAGTTTAGTTTACTAGCAGTGATGTAGCCAAGAGGCTAATGAGCTCATGTAAGAGAGAGGGGAGAGAAGCTGTAGCAGGACTTGCTCCCAGCATCTCTAAGGAGCTGAAGAAACAGTATTTACCTGGAACTGTGCTCTGAATTTCTTCATATGAAAGGAAATGGAGTGACAGACTGACATTTTTGCAGGGGTCCGACAGACAACTCAGCTCTCAGGTGAATTGAATCATTGCTTGTGCAAGGTGACTGGGGGCAATAACAGGCCTTCAAGTGCTGCTTTTGGATGCTTGAAGGATGGATATGACCTGAAGCCCTTTAGAAATCCATCCTTGCATATAGATATTGAGAGATGAGGGTCTGTCTCAAATGCAGTTTGGGGTAGTCTGTTTCTAAACTATCCAAAACTTGACATATGGGTGCCGTAGTGGGAGATGAACATAATTTCATCCTTAATTATTTCAGACCTAAATCTGAAGCCACTTCATTTTAAGCTGACATCACTCCACTGTGTTTAATGAACTCGTTCCTGATTTACAGCAGTTGAGGGGAGATAAGACAGTACCTTCATATCTGTTTTTTTCTGCGACTTGCAAAGGAGGGAACAAGACAAGACAAACCCACTCAGGGTGAGATTGTCATGAGAACTGAAAGGTCTTGAGTACGACCAAGACCTTTCTAGCTTTTTGCCAGAAAATTCTTGTTTGCCCTAAATATCAGATTTTTGTTCAGTTAATGGAACCTTTTCCTATGTAAAAGCAAATGCTGAAGACCAGGGTCCCCATCCTGTCTCTCTCCGTATGCAAGCGCGTTCTCCACATCATACTTTCAGTGCTCATGTAGCCTTGACAGATGAGTCAAGGGATGGAGATTCCAGTTCTGCTGCTTACCTTGAGAAAGTGCTCTGGAGCCCAACACACTTTAGTGTCTGGAAATATTTCCTGTTGCACAATAGAAATTGTTTGTTTCAGTTTAATCCTGTTGTCTTAAATTACCTCACCAAAGCACTACCTTGAGAAAAGCCTCTCTTTGCAGTGGGAAAACCAGTATTGTAAGAGGCCACAGGGTGTGAAAACTCCCTGCAGGAAGGTGGAGTGAGCACGTGCTTCCCTTCCCCCTTTCTCCGTCTTGCACAAGGGCAAGGCGAACAAGCCTTGCTTTGTAAGAGCTCAGAGGAGCGGGTCTGTGCTACTTCTAGCACCTGAGCCAGACCCTTTGCTGCTCATGGTGGCCACTGAGATCTCCAGGAGACACCTTCCATCACTGGTGGCTTCTCATGGCTCTGGTGGTCCTTTTCTCTGAGTAGCTTTTCCCTGCTTCAGTGCTTGAGCTTGGTGTGGTGCTCCCTGTCCTGCCTGAGGTTGCTCCAAGGATGCTCTACTGCTGCCCAGCAACACGTTGCCTGCCATCTGCTTCAGTTTCTGCCAGGGTTCACCAGTGGAATAGCAGCATCATTTGGGGTAGCCCTGGCCTGCTAATGCTTGTGGGTGCTTCCCAGCTCAGCCCTGTCTGTCTCCCCAGGCTGAATCAAACATGCTCTGTTCATCTGCTTTGCTCTCATGTAGCTCCAGCTCCAGTTCTTGTGGTATTTAAGTGCCGATGCACAAATTAAGGTAACATTTACATGCTCTAGTGAGTCTTCAGCTCGTCTGCACAAATCTCTTGTTTTCATTCTAAGGCAGCGCCACTACCTGAGGACAGTCCTTGCCTCCTTGCTCCAGGGAGATGTTGATCTCTTCTCTGTTTATGGGATGTTGCCATAGGAATGAGGATGTGTAGTGGAGATGGTCAGGATCAACCAGTCAATATCCCTGCTGCTGGCCAAACGTAGTCGAAAAGGTGCATGCCTCCTTCCCTCTCCAAACAGTGTCCGGTTTGCTTTTTGGCTATTTTTAAACATATTTGCTGCTGGAGACTGAAGATCGCTATCAGTCTGAAACTTGCCACCATGCAACTCACAGCTGCTTAAAATGGATTAATGCTGAGGCTGGAAGGACAGTTTTTGTTCTTCTGACCACTGGCTCGGGGCTGCCTGACATGTTGGTGACTGTGGCAGAGTCACTTGCTTCCCAGTGAATTGGTGAAGGGCAACAAAAGGCTGGAAGCCAGAAGCTTTTCCCCATTTCTCCTGACCTGTTCTGGAGTTGAACTAGTGAGAAGGAGGTGAGAGGCCTCTGTATCCCATCAGCAATCCCTTCAGTCATCGTCTCCCTCCCTGGAAGTGTTATTTTTTGTTAACTCATACAAGTCTGGGCCTCCTTTGTCTTTCCAGTGGGAGGAAGCTCAAGGCTGGAATTTTGTAATAAAAGCCAGATTTTTCTCTGGAGGCAGAGTGAAGGAGGACACTCCTGTTGCTTCTTCAGTTCTTGTTAGTTCTTGATCAGCTTAATCTGGTAACTGTGATTTTCTTTCCCCACTGAGAAGAAACTTGGCCTCTGAGGAAGGTTGGTTGAGGTGTTCACGCTGAGATAACTGATTTCTGCAGAGCCACTGATGGGGATCCTGGCTCAAGCTGCTTGGACTTCATCTTCCTGATGCAAGTTCCCAGCAGTGTACTGGGATGGGTCTCTCTGAGTACACCCCAGGACATCTGCAGCATTGCAGAACTGCAGTATTGCTAAAATCAAGTTGTTTTTTTACCCCAAGGAGCACAGAGCAGCCTGTCCCCTTCCACACCGGCAGCAGCTGCTTCTCATGGGAGCAAGAACATTTTTGTACCTGCAGTTTGGAGAGTGGTCTCAGAGGCTTTCTGTGGTTATGGATCGAGCCCCCTGCTTTCCCCTGTGACCACAATATTTCAGCATTCTCGTCCTCCACTGACCGTTGGCAACAGAAAGACCACCACTCCCTGCTGTCTCCTCTTTTGCCATCTCACTTTGAAGTGGGAGTTGTTTCTACAGGCACTGGTGCAGTGGAAAGCTGAAAATATCTGAAATTGCCCTAATTTAAATATGAAAGCACTCTCTTAACTTAAATGTACACAGAGAGCTTGCTAATAAAATCTGAGTGTGATTCTTGGTCATCAGTCACTGTACCAAGGACGGAGAAAACAACAGCTGAAGCCTATATCTCACCCTCAGTGGTACCTGACACACTACCTGTGAGATCCTCTTCTGGAGTTTCCCAAAATACTTAATTTCACTAGTTTAATAGTACATATCCTGTACTCCATTTATCTTACTATTCATTGTGATTCCCTTATGACATAGTCTAAAATTATGCAAATTATACTTGGTTTCCTTTTTTTTTTTCTTCTTCGTTAATGCATACATGAACTGTAGAGTCTTCAGAGATTTATTTTTCTTTAATGAAATCAGTCTCCTTTTCCTGGCTAGTGTAGTGCATGAATGCTACATTTAAATATCTGCTTTCAAGTTCAGTCCTTTCCCTCAGACATATTAATTTACACTACATTTGGCTGTGTTAAACTGCAGTGCTGATTTACTACACCAGTGACCATGAAAGACTCAGATTCCTCTGACTCCTGTTTTGATGCTTCTCTCTGTCTACTATCTACAATGCTCTGGTTTTTGGAATAGTTGGCAGATTGTAAACTTAAATTTCTTCTTTCTTTTCCTCTATACAATGGATGCAATCAGATTAATATATTTAGTAGATTTGGAACTGATTATGGAGCAAGTACAAAAGATCTCCTGAGAGCAATGATGGCATCAGTGGCAAAGCAGTGTGTAGTACCAGGTGTGCAGAGGAACGAAGAGGTAAATATCTGCCCAAAGCTTCCTCATCCCTCTTCCACAAGCAGGAGCTGGAAGCAGGGAGTGACCAGCTGCTGGTGACAGACCACCTGGTTTCCTTTATCTTTTCTTGAAGAGGTCTGTTGCAATTCAGGAGTGAGAAGGATGCTCTTCAGACAGCTAAGGAGGCTTGAAGAGCACCAAGCATGAAGGAGGCTTCCTTGTCTCCTCTTGAGTTGCCTGTCCCAAAGACTGTCAGCTTTCTTCTCTGCACAAAACCTGCAGCTGTTGGCATGTATGGAAGCTTTAGGTACGAGATTTAGTCAGCCGGAGTCTAAATCACTTTCAGTATTGAGTCTTATTGTTTAAAAAGCAAACAAATTCCAAATTGGGAATTCCCTCCTTTTCGTTTGCGTACTTGAAGAACCCCTGGTTAGACAAACCTGCCAGGCATGCTGACTCTTCCTGACCAACTGCTTTAAAACAGGGAATGTACATAGTGACAACAACAGTGGCAGCAGAAACCTTCCCCAGAGAGGAAATAGTTCACCACAGGCACCATGGGAGTAGTGAAGTCAACCTTCAGCTTTTTTTTATGCCTTCGTAGTGAAAGGTCTGGAGCTCAAGTCTTCTGAGGAGCAGCTGAGGGACCTGGGGCTGTTTATCCTGGAGAACAGGAGGCTGAGGGGAGACCTTATCGCTGTCTGCAACTGCCTGAAAGGAGGTTGGAGCATGGAGGGAGTTGGTCTCTTCTCCCAAGTAACAAGTGATACGACAAGAAGAAATGGCCTCAAGTTGCACCAGGGGAGGTTTAGATTGGATATTAGGAAAAATTTCTTCATGGAAAGGGTTGTCAGGCATTGGAACAGGCTGCCCGGGGCAGTGGTGGAGTCACCATCCCTGGAGGTGTTTAAAAGACGTGTAGATGAGGTTCTTAGGGACATGGTTTAGTTAGCTATAACAGTTGGACTCGGTGACATAGAGGGTGTTTTCCAGCCAAAATGATTCTACAATTCCTGCTTGGGTCTGCATCACCTCTCCTTCAGGTGGATGCTGAGTCAGGCAGTGTACTTCTCATGCACCTCTAGTCAGAACCGCCAGCTGATATTTAGGAAAGGCTTTTCTGCTGCGTCAGCCAGCTTCTCAGAGGACCAAGCCAGGAGGCAAGTTCTTGTTCAAATATATCTCTGGGCTTGGTGTTTCCAGCTGGCTGGGCCTCAGCAGTTCCTCACTTGGCACGTGGGAACACCTAATTGCCCTGAACAGACACCGTGTCTCCCTGGACCATGCATGTGTGCTTACAGGTTCTGAGTCACTCCTCAGAAATCCAGTGCTCTCCTTTGGGCTGTGCTGAATGCCTGAACACTTAAGATAGATGCTCTGGGTCACACTGGCGGGCAGGATGTCCACAGCTTCGTTATTGTGACACCAAGGTGAGGCTTTTATTAAACGTGGCCTGCAGGCAACTTTCCATAGCTCAGCTTTTGCAGGTGCAAAGGGCAGGCTACGATCCAGAGGAGTATTTTTGGCCTTAATCGATGTTTGTGAAGCAGTATGCAAGGTAGTGCCTGTAGAAATTATGCACATTAGAAAGGGGATCACATGGCTATCACGCCATGCAATCTTTGTTTTCTGACAACACTAAACACTCCCTGATTCTGTCCAGACCTTCCCTGTTCTGTAATTTTCTAGAGTTGTCTCTGTAAGACAGGAGCTTGTTTGCAAAAAAAAAAAAAGAAAAAAAAGAGAAAAGTATCCTTCCAGGGCCTTAGTTTGCTCTCTGCACAGCTTTAACCGTGCAGGTTGCTGCCAAGCGTCACACAGCCGAGCAGAGCGAGGCAGAGAAGTGCTTGTGAATCACCATGGAACAACATCAGACAAGCCAGGAGGACCCATGTGATTTTAGGCAGGGCTCAAGAATTCCATTCCTTTAGCTTCAACCCGGGGGGCAAATTTGTTCATTTTCCTGGCATTGCAACAATGTTAAAGACTTTGCACCCATTTGCCCTGAACGGGTTGGGTTTCTGTCCTGAAACACTTGCTGTTCCTATTGTGTGTGATAATAGCAGTTAAAGGAAAGGTGGAGGTTCGTTGGGACCAATTCTCATGTTCACTAAGCTGCTTTTACTCCCTCCTCAGTATATAAAATATCCTTAGAGCAAATGTAAATGATGCAGTCAAAGTGGTCTGAGTAGATTGCAGAATCAAACAGGTTCCCAACTCTGAAGTGAGTATATTTTGCAAAAATTTGTTGGGAGGTGGATACGGAGCTGTGAGTTGTCCCCTGTCTCTCTGAGACAAGAAGAACTGCTGATGCCTGATGGCCTCACTGGATGATGGAGGGAAATTTTAGGAAGGTTGAGGCGCCTGTGTTTGAGAGTACTGGGTGCTCCAGTGTCCATCTTTCCCAAGCAATTGGTGCATGTGTGTTCCTGAGCCTTATCTGAGTGGGCACCAGTTGGCTTGGACTAAAAGCATGTGAGATAGCTGTGTATTAGCATAGATGGTCAAGTTCCAGCACCCATGCTTGTGTCCTGAACTGTTCAATTCACCACTATAGAAATAATATAAGAGCTTTCTTGACCTTTGATTCTTTCCTCTCATGGTAGAAGTCACGTAGTTTGACTCAGCTCAGAGAAAAAGTAAAAGTGTTCAGCAAACAGCAAAAGACAACCTGAACTGGAGAGGAAGGAATAAAAGTGTTTTCTGGGAAATACAGAAATTCAGGCAAAGATATGAAGAAAACCACCTGCTTGAGAGAAGCAGCCTCGAGAGGTGAGCATAAAACTTCATAACTTGTCTTTCCATGTATCCTCAGCAGCCTAGAGTTGTGTCACAATAGCAGATACCCTAAATTGTAGCCCTGTTGCAGTGGCTCTCTAGGGTCTCATGTGTCCCTGCAACCCTCAGGGCCACTATGGATCTGAGGGGGAGACTAAGTACAGCTGCAGGATCTAAGAACCCTGTGTTCTCCACCAGTCCAACATTCATGATGGTAGGAAGTTCATCATATCCAACTGCAAAATGGGAGTGCTACCTCAAAGCCACCTGTCAGAGATTTCATTCATTCTTGCTTGCAATCTGCTGGAAAAATGAAACGCTCTATGTGACCGCTGTGTGCAATTAATGAGGGAAGGTTGAAAAAAATGCCCATGACTTTCTGTTGTACGTGTTGCTTGAGAAAAGGCACGCTATCCATGGTGAGACCTCGCAGCATGAGGATTCTCAAAGCATATATACAAAAGTTTGAAACTGGAGGTTTTGTTGATCCTGGAAGAAACATCAGATTCCAAAGTGGGTCTCGGAAAAAAAAAAAAAATCTCCAGTTTCATCAATATTTGCTCTCACTTTATTGCTGAATGGATGCAGCTTGTCTGTGTTGTGGGTTTTGTCCTGTTTATTTTTTGATTTTGCATACACTTTATTTCTGGGCAATTATAGATTCCAGAGCTGGCCACAAGGTAGGCAACTGAAGAGACACAACATCTCTTCCATCCTCTCTTTCACTGAATTTCTGAGCTTGGGGTCTTCTTTTGAGCAAAAAAATCATGATGGGGACTATAGGGACTAGATTACTACAGGGAAAATGTAAGCCTCCATCAGAGTTTGAATTTTGGTGGACAGAAAACAACCTGATATTCCAATCTGCAAAATCACTTTGGGCCATAAGGACCTACAGGTTGCAAACTCATAGCATAGGACAACTTAACATAGAATCTCTAAGGCTTTTAAGGAAATTAGTTCTACCTTGTTCTTTCCATTGAACCATGTGACTTAGAGAAGTGTGAAGTAAACCTACTCAGAAATCCTCTGGAGGAGACAAGGGCTGCCTGAGGGTATCCGTGGGGTGATTTCCCCCTTGTCCATGGCTGGGTAGTTGATAAAGCTGTTGCGCTGCCTTGGTGCAATATGTATTGACAAGTCTTTCTTATAAAGTTCAAAGCACAAAGAGAAAAAATCAGTGCTAAGGCAGGCTGCAGATTTTTTTTGCGGGGAGGAACATCTGTGATCCCTTGTTCCTTCTTCTAAGTATTTAATCTGTTATATCACTATGCAGAGTCTGGTAGCGTAGGACGACACCACATTGTTCCGCCTGACTTCAGCTTTTTTGGCCCTTTCATTCTGAATGTAGGCTCATTATGGCTGCTGTTTACCAGAAGGCATTGTAAAAAAAATCTGGCATGTGTTTATTTAAATAACATCTGATATATTCTGGAGGATAGGCAGCATGGAGTAGCTATAGTGCCGTTTCCAAAGAGTTTAAATGGCATCCTTGGCAAGAAAATAGAGAGGAAGGAAAGATTTCTTACATGTGCCTGTGTATTTCCCCTAGAATAGGATCAAAGTTAAGAAAAGAAACTGTGGTTTTGTTTCTCCACAATTGCTGGAGTTCGCAGACTTCCCAGTATCTACATTTCAAGGCTTTCGTCAACTAGATTTTGTACATTTACATTTGTTCAAAATAGTTTCCAGGCAGTGGGTGATTAGTGGTTAGAAATGGCTTGCAGTTTGGTGATAATTTGATTAAGCGAAATCCTTAGGAAAATGAGTATTCCAGATCTCTCATGTTTCCCTATTTCACCTGTGGACCACAACTCCTTCCCCACCCAGTCTCACAGGGGGCATCTCCTTTATCTCAGATGAATGCTAGTCAAGAAATACAAGAGGATGCCTCCAGCCAGAATAACCAGCAGGAAAAGACATTAACTCCAAAAAAGTACTTTTACATTTTTCCAAGAGAACTTAAAATACAGTAATTATATCCCTCTCCCCGAGAACTCCATGTACAAGGATGATGTCTTTCTGCTGTCCTGTAAAAGCTGCAGGTATACACCTGTCATAGGCACTGACTCATGCATTTCCAATTGGTGTGAAGGGATTTACAAATGCTTGGACTTACGAACACACATGGATTTACAAAGAATTGCTTGAAGTGGTTTTGCAGATCTCCTTTTGATAATGACACATCCTATGTGTATCCAAACCATAGGCTTAATACCAACGCAGCAGTACCTGGGGTGGCAGAAGGAGAGAAGCAGTCTCACCTCCTCTGTGTCCTGGACATTTTTCCAGCACTGGGCAAGCCAGCATGGCTTTGCGTGCAGCAGCCATTGGTGGCCACCATAGCATCATTTTGTTTGGAAAAGACCCTCAAGATCATCGAGTCCAACTGTCAACCTAACTAAACCATATCCCTAAGTGCCACATCTATATGTTTTTTAAACACCTCCAAGGATGACGACTCAATTGTTTCCCTGGGCAGCCTGTTCCAATGCCCAACAACCCTTTCCATGAAGAAATTTTTCCTAATATTCAATCTAAACCTCCCCTGGTACAACTTGAGGCCAGTTCTTCTCCTATCACTTGCTACTTGGGAGAAGAGACCAAACACCCCCCATGCTACAACCTCTTTTCAGGTAGTTACAGACAGTGATAAGGTCTCCCCTCAGCCTCCTGTTCTCCAGGCTGAACAGCCCCAGCTCCCTCAGCAGCTCCTCATCACACTTGTGCTCCATCTCACATCCTTCTGGCCACTGTCTCACAAAATAGGCCAACTCAGCTGTTGTTATAGGTACCTAAATAAAAGGCGAAAAGGGAACAGTGAGACCATTCAGTTCATCTTCCTGGATATTGGAAACCATAGACTTTCCCTGAATTAACTCCCATGGCAATTACAACAGGCATCTCACCTTTGTTTTTCAAGTGGTTCCATCCTTGGCTGTGGTAATTCCACCAGTAGATTTTCTCTGGGAGTGCATCCAACTTCATTTACAGGATCCATGTATGAAGAACATGTGAGATCCTTCAGTAAGATTTAAAGTCTAAACCTATTTCAAACTTTATATAGAAAAAGAAAGATCTGGAAGTCCACACTCAGTAATATAGTATGCATGAGACTCAGTTAATTCGCCTTGAAAGAGACCTTTAAGAGAACTTGCAAATGCATGCTACATTAGGTCTAGGACATGGGTGAGTGCACAAAAGCAGCACCAAATAAACAGAAAACATTGCCGCAACCTAGCTAGGAGGTCATGGGATCTGCGTAGCTGGAAGCATTGCTTAGCAGATCAGTTTGTGCTGTGGCCACTTTTTTTTCTCACAGATGGACTAAAAATAAGTTAGATTAAGTATATCCAAGAAAAAAAAAATAGTTTTGCAAAGGCTTGAGCAAGCTGCCAATGTCAGCAAAAGGAGGCAGTAATGTAAGCATACTTCAGAGGAGGAAAGCTGCAGAGCGTCCTGCTGGAGAGAGCAAAGGGACCGGCTCCGCACACTGGCTGGATGTGGGGTGAGGGGCTGGACCGGCGATCAGGTTGATTTGTGTCTTCTGTGTTTACCAAGGCAGATCCCAATGGAGATGGAGGTTTTTCTTTCAGCTGATAAATATTCCTGCCTCTAATTTAAAATGTTTCCCCCCCCTTCTGTGGCCCTTTGAGTTAACCTCTGCCATGCCAAGTCATTCAGAGGGGTAAGTAGGTGTTGAGGTCCCTACAGAAATTTGGAGGCCCCTGTCACTGCTATTACTGTCTATTCTACTTCTCCAGAGTTGAATCTACATTGGCTGTGATCTCACATCCAGCTTTCCAGCAGATCCTTAGAAACGGGCAATTTAGGCAAGGTGAGGAACTGGATCTTGTATGAGCAGAGCAAGCAGCAATGCCTCTGTTGTCTGTGCTGCAGGATGCTCCCCAGCGACCATGAAGGTGCAGTTAGGATGTACGATGGACCAAAAGCAGATGGTGTATCAGGGCTTTGCAGGGCTCAGACGAGCCATAGCTTCTCAATGGCTCTGTAGTAACTGGCTCTGAGCTTGGTCTCAGGTGGTAGTAGATCATCTGTCTTCATTTAGTTGGCTGTGAAAGAAGCTTCCTGTTGATTTCTGCTCTTCCTTTCCTTTTATTTTGGAGAGTCACTGCATCTGGGTCAAGGCTAATGGTGTACTGGGGCTCCATACACTAACTCTTCAGGGGTGCTGATGCATAGAAAAACCCTCTTATCCATCAATAAGAGAAGGAGATCAAGTCTGAAATGGTGCTCCTCTGATTTGGGAGTACTTACTCCACTTTGGGGAGGTATTAATGGTAAGAGGCATGGCCAGAGGGAACAAAGGCCAGAGGATATCCTCCAGCAAGCAGCAGTTATTTGTTGGTCTCTGGAGTAGTTACTTCGGACAGGTTTTTGAATGTACTCAATTCAGACAGAAGTAATATTGGTGAAAGGGGGGTTGGGATCATGTAGGGAACATTGTGGGGATGAACATCTGCTTCTTTTTGGTTAACAACCATATTTGTTACATTAAAACAAATACCACTGTCTGACCCAGAGAGCTTGTGGAAGGGGGCCGGAAAACAAACTGTGTTGCTACTGATGAGATAACGGATCAGAAAAAAAAAAGACTTCAGTGCTAAAAAAAACCAAGCCAAACCAAACCAAAAAAACTCAATCGAAAAACTGTTTCTCATATCTTTTTACATTACCCTGAAAATTAACACGTGTAGTTATTCAGCTCAGCCCCGCTTTGTAGAGTTGGTGGGTTTTACACTTGGTGAAAGAGAATTACAATTTTCTCACGTTGTTTGAGAACAGCATTAGAAATGTGTCTGAATGGCCAACTTCACTCCTTTCCACGCATTAGGGCCAGGGGTTTGATGTGCTTTATATGAGAAACAGTAACCACGTACAAAAATTTTGTCAAGACTCTTGGACGGCAAAGAAGGAGTTGGATTTAGGCGTTCACTTTGGCCCTCTCCTCCATAGCCAGTGTCTGTCTAGATCTGTGGAAGTGATGCCATTAATGCCGATGCACCGATCCCTCTGTCTGTCTGTCTGTCTGTCTGGCCACATCAGTCTCCCATCTGGGTATGATGCAATTTCCTTTGCTTCTTTATTGGGAGATTAAAGGAGATGCCTCTTCTCCCTTTTCCTTGTAGATAATTTATTGTTTCTGGATTTAATAACTTTTAGTATTTGAAGTTTTCCTGCAGATGGATTAGGAGCAAATAAGAACATTGGAACAACAGCATCTTTAAGGTAAGTACCCACAGTATAGGCTACCCATTTCCTGATTCACCCTGTTACATAGATTGAGATTCACATATATAGCCTAGCTGCCACTTCAAAGGCAGCTTTGGCTAGTAGGTGTTCCTTCTTATAGTAAATTTAAAAGGGAAAATATCTTAAATGTCTTTCTGGTAGCTGTTGGTATGTTCAATGGTGACATTAAGAACTGCTTCAGAAAGTTCAGAATTCTCCTCCTATTGGTGTTTGGCCCGTTGGCTGATATACGTGCTCTTGAAGCAGTGGGACATCACTTCTTATCACCAAGCTTTACATCTGGAGGTCCTTTCTACCCAGAAGTTTCCTTTGCCTCTCTTGTAAGCACCAAATGGCATCTGCCATAACAAGTCAGTAGCGTCATGTAGGGATTTACTTTGAGCTGGAGATTTGTCTGGAGTTGATAGCACCAGCCCACCTGCTGTAGGAGCCAGATATAATTCCGTAAGGCAGAATGCTATGCTATCTTAGCACCTACCATCCTGTCAGAACTACTGGAGAGAATCCAGCGGCGGGCTACAAAGATGATGAGGGATCTGGAGCATCTCTCTTATGAGGAAAGACTGAGAGAACTGGGTCTGTTCAGCCTGGAGAAGAAAAGGCTGAGAGGGGATCTTATCAGTGCTTATAAATACCTCAAGGTGGGTGTCAAGGGAATGAAACCAGACTCTTTTCAGTGGTGCCCAATGACAGGATGAGGGGCAATGGGCACGGACTGAAACACGGGAGGTTCCATCTAAACATGAGGAGAAACTCCTTTAAGATTACCAGAGCCCTGGAACAGGCTGCCCAGAGAGGTTGTGGAGTCTCCTTCTCTGGAGACATTCAAACCTGCCTGGACACATTCCTGTGTGATCTGCTCTGGTGAACCTGCTCTAGCAGGTGGGTTGGACTGGATGATCTCCAGAGGTCCCTTCCAACCCCAACCACTCCGTGATTCCATCTCCTGGGAGTTGGCCCTCCAGCTGTGTGCAGCTGTGCTGAGCTGACTGTTCAGAGGTTGGCTCCACTAAAGTAGTTTTATCACTGCAGCCCTCTGCCCCACAGATAAGCTCTGCTTGTGGGACCAAAGGGGGCCAATTGCTCTCCAGCCCACGTGGTGAATTTGCTCCCTTTACGGGCTCTCTAGTGCCCAGTTTCAGTCCTGACACCTTGGGGGACTTGCCCCATGATGTGGCTGTTCTTTCAGGACACAGCTAACTATAGCTATCTATTGATTTTTGTTGTTAAGCACAAGAGCAGCATGAAGACATACAGATGTCTGTCAGCTTTGCAACGAGTTGCAGAGAGTACTTCATGGCAATTTTGGGTTTCTTCCATATTTTCAGTTGTCCTATTTTCTCAGATCTAGAAGACTCCCCTGTATCTGAAACTCTGGTCTTAAGGTTGCCAAAGGCTGTTTCTGCAACAGTTCTGATAGATTGTTTTGTTTTTCTAAGCAAAAGTCTGCATGGGAATGCTCTTTCCAATTGTACCTCCTTGGTGCTGTCAGCCCTGTTGGCAATACATGTCCAAGTCCCTGGGCTGCCATAGACTGACAACATGTGCGGGAATCTCAGATTGGGTTTTATAAAATGAGACTCAGAGCCATGCTCTGCTTCACCACGATGTTGTGAAGAGAAGTGTTTTGTAGGCTGCTGGTTGTTTGGGCACTGCAGTAGATGGCAACTGCATTTAGAACATCCTCACAACTCACCTTAAATGGAGTGTCATTCTAGTTTCAGCAGAGACTCCAAAGAGAAAATTCTTGCATGTGTGTGAAAAGTCTCTCTTGCCTGGAGCCAAGACACGGAGGGGAAGCAGGTGACACAGCCACTGTTGCTCTGCTTATCTTGCGCGCTACCATTGAGGGCTTAGCTTTGGCCAAGAGTGTCTTCTGTCTCCTCAGACACTCTGCTGTGACTCTGGACACGCACTCTGGCTACGAGACGGCAGGTAACAGCTCTGTGACGTGGCTGAAGGCTGAAGCCTGCCCGACTCCTTCTCCTCCCATATGATGGTGGGAAGCAGGTGCTGAGACTGGCTGAACTGGAGGAAAAGGAGACTTTCTCCTTGGCTTCTGGAAAGAAATATGCAGGTCTAGTCATGTTACAGGTGGCTTCAGACTAAGACTTGTCCCGACTGGCTCATTGCAGAAGGTCTAGGAGGACATTCGTCTCAGGGTTTGGTGTCGGGCATGCACGGTGACATGCACGGGCAGTGGATTAGGGCTTGAACCCGTGCTTGTGTCCTCAGCCTAATGTGCTGTGTAGTCTTGTGGCACTCCTGCTTTGCAACTGAACCAAAGATGTTCAGTCAGAGTGCATCTGAGAGCAATGTTTGCAGGTTTAAAGGTCTATAAAAAAATCTGATTGCTTTGCTTAATCAATGCAGTGTTGGAGAGGGATCTGGTCATCCATGGTAGAGGGACAGACTTTCTGTCCCCATCTGCAAGTATTTCCAGTGCTCTGTGGGTCAGTACATTCCCACTCCATGTCCACTATAACTGAATAATTAGTGATTCTCCCTGTGAGAAACCCCAAATCCATCTGTTTTTCTGGCCAACTGATGATGAATAATAACCAATAAGCAATGAGCAGCTTCTGATGCTGCAGAAACAGCCCTTAGCAGACGCAACTCAGTGACTGATCATCATCTGTTTCAGCAGAAGCTTTGCAGGGAGAGTTCGCCATCTCACTACATCTTTGCTTCACTTGAAATAATTTTGGTTGCATATCTTGGTTCAACATGCTTCCTAGTCCTTTGAGTTGGTAAGAAGATCCACAGCTGAAGCCTCCCTATACGGAGCCCCTTAAGGGCTTGCAAAACTCTTTTCTTTGAATGCATAGACGCTTCCCCCTGTGGTTGGCCAACGAGTTTTACGCAGGGTTTAGTACTCACCATGTGCCCCAGGATGGGATGGGAAAGCACTTAGACCATGTCATGTTTTAGGGCTTCCCTCTGTTAGAAAGGTGGATCCATCTCTAGTGACTGTTCATAGCCCTGCAATGAACACAATATATATCCTTTGTAACACTGCATTTTTTTCTTCCTCCTCAAATAAAGAGTTGGTTTACTTACCTAGATTTATAAATCCATCAGCCAAACTCTATTAATAAATTACACATTAAAGACATAGTTAGTCTCTGCCAAAATATTTTTTTTCCCATGTAGTTTAACTATAATGCTTGGAAGGAGAAATCAAGCAGCAAATAGAGTTCCTGGCACCAGCATGAGGTACTTTGTATAGCCACATCAGGTACGTGTTGTGATTTTTCATGCTTCTCACTGACAAATTGTTATCGGCAAAATGTTTCTATAAGTATGAAACAATGTCAGTTAACTTCTTCCTCCACTGGAGAGGGTCCAGTCCTACTCACCCACCTTTTACCAAAAGCTTAATGGAGAGAGCTGGTGGCACGGTGATAGTTGCAGTAGGGAACAGAAAGAGTTAAATGCCAGGTTTTACTGCAGAGCTTTTCATCATGACAAATGGGGAAAGTGGAAACACGGACTGAATAAATGGGTCTTATGATGCTGGACTACGAGCAGGTTTATCCCAGCACGCCAGCACTTAGCCCTCGGTGTCCTGAGTTATACAACGTCACACAGCTCTCTTAAATGGGCCAGCTACTTCTCTATGCAAGAGTGACTCAGAGAGATTTTCCTGTCTGTTGACTATGAAATATATATTTCATTTTCTTCAAGAAAGCCCATTTTTATTTGCGATTCAAGTGGAATCAATATTCCAAAGTGGCATTTCAATAAAATCAAGGTAAACAGGGTAATGAGAAGACAAGCGCTGTAAATACGTTTTTCAAATGTCAGACAGCTGATACATATTTTCAAATATATAACTTGATTTTACAGTGATAAATATGGGAGACTGCTAGCAGATAAACAAGAGCTACGGAAGGAGAGGAATGATGTGAAACTGCCTTTTTTTTTTCTCCTTAGCTTGTGGCAACATGTGGGCATGTATGGGACTCCCCTGGGCTGAAGAGTGAGGACAGGTATTGTTTTTATGGGTGGTCTTGGCTGGAAAAAAGGCAACTTTACAATATACTTAGAGCCTCTAGTGTTACAGCAAGTCGACTTCTGGAGTTCTTGCCTCAACAGCAGGATGTCTAAAGGTTAGAGGAGGAAGACATTAGGGAAGGGCCGCAAGGGTTCATTGTATGAATCAATATTTCACTGATGCCCAAGCCCATGGTGCTGGAATCATCATCTCCCCTATCTTTGTGCAAATCCCCCAGCTTTACCTGACCTTTCACAGTCTACACAAATGAATACCTCTCACTTTTCCCAGGAACGCACGGTGTGTTTCTGCTCTGCTAAGCGGTGGCCACGTTCCAAGCAGCAGCGGCAGCATTTTTACGCTCTTGTATTGGAAGAGGACTTGCATAGTTTGAATCATCACTTGCAGTCACCCACAGCAGAAATGCTTGTGATTAGAAACTTGTGAGATCATCCCTGTAGCTTGCACAAAAGATTTGGCAACTTTCTGGGGAGAAAAGCAACTGGAAGACTGAAGAAATTATCTGCTCCCAGCTGTGAAAGTTGACACAAAGTTGTGAAGTGTAGAAGTGCCACATTACCCCTAGATGGCTTTGAGGTGGTGGATGAATAGCAAACAACTCTCTATATTTTTTTTGTATTTTCTTAATTGCAATATCCCTCCCCAAAATGTCATCCTGATTTCCCGAGGGTTGTAAGAGTCATAGCTCATTAGTTTGCAAGTTAGAGAGAGGTAAATGGACCTAACTCACCTACAAACTTTCTAAATTAATTGCTGTTGTTTTGATGAGAGAGAAAGTTTGGAAACACTTCAACATTAAGTAAAAGAAGCTTACAAGAAAGCAATTGAAGTAACAATTTGTTTGAGGGGAGAACTGAGATATGATTTCAAATTGGTAAAAAAAAAAACCAAGAGGTGAAGGCTGAGAATTCATACAACCAGCATCTCTCATCTTTGCAGAGTTGGTGAGTAGGGATGTGACATTTGGTGGATGAAGAAAGCATTGCTTTGGGCCTGGAGTTCTCCATCCTGGTTCATTTTTCAGCCTTGCCACCACCTACACATACATTTTTGAGAGTGAGAAGTTTCCCATCCGCTGGTGAGCGATTCGTGGTGTTTGTGCGTCTGTGCAATGTCCATGGTGCCCATCAATGGACTGAGCTTTGCTGAGCTGCTGTTTGTCACCTCACTGACTTTATCCCAGGTGCTCTGGATTTACAAACAATGGTGATTTTTTTAATTTGGGAAGCTGCTGTCGACATCACCCTAAAAGTGAGTGGGCTTGGGCATTTGATGGGGGAAGCAGATGTGGTGCTGCTGCCAGGAGTCTAAAGTAAGACTCAGACCTCCCAAACTTTCCTGTTGCTTTGTCTTAATCCAGGAAATTAGGCTGGCATCTTTCTTATTCCTGCTGGTTAGAAAGACTTAGAGATTTCATTAGATGCTGGATTTTGATCTTAACTAATAAAAAGTAAAGAAAAATCACACACACAGCCTGGCAGGGGGATTGAATGTTAGTGCAATATGAAAGGTCCCCTCAGGTGTGGCTGGTGCTGTATGGTTTGTGTAGTGTTCAGCAAGGCCCTGTCAGTGCTGAGGTTTCCTGTTGCTCATAGCATTCCTTTACTATTACTTTTCTTTTTTGTCTTGCTTTGTAGAATTTGATCTCTGCTTTAAATTACGTCTCCGGTAACATGTGTGCTCTGATTGTTGCAATGTGCTTCGCTGAATAAGGATCTTTCCCTTCCTCAACCTCAATTCGCTTCACCTTGGCTTGTAACTTTACTTTCTGGGGAAAGGAAAGGTTTGTTTTCCTTTGGGATTGCTGGAGATGATGGTCTTTGATTTCTCTGCCCGTGGCCTGAAATCGTTCTCAAATCCAGACTGCCATATTGAAATGATTTACTTCTTTCATTGTTTGAACCTCCCTGTTATTTCTTGCCAATTCTGTGTGCAAGAACATTCATTCCTGCATTTACCAGGGCTTTCTGCATCTTACTGGACTGGCAGGTTCACATCTGTCTTTCATAAGGAGGATTTTGCAGACAAGAACTCCCTGGAAAGGGATTAAGACTTTTTGTGGTTGTTTTTGTTGCTCCTGAGTTTGTCACTGCTGGGAGGACAATAAATACTGTGCAGGAGACACACTGAGAGGAATGCACATCCGTTTGAGGGGATGGATGTAATCATCTCTTTGCCCGTCATCACCTATATTACAATTTATGTTAATGAAAAGCCAGCAAGTGCTCATAGTGCAACAACCTGTGCAGTGCGGAGCAGCTTTGAGAATATGGCAGAGGGCTGCTCGCTAATGCTGAGGCAGTGTCCAAACAGATAAAGCAGGACTTTGAGGGGCTGCATATCAGTATTTTCCCATCTTAAGGCTGTTTGTATACTAATTCCCTATTGATCAGGCACCTCCATTCAAAACATATTTGCTAGTGGTTGGTAACATGAGAAAAGTTCTGTCCATGCACTGAACTGCCTTTCTTATATTTCTGGGGGTTTGCTAAATGTTTTTAGATAGACAGATACAGTTTTTAATATCTGCATTTCCCTGCCTGGCACAGCTGAAGTGCCTAAGCCCATACATCCAAGTAGTTACCATCAGTGTTTATGTGGTATCTGCAGGTAAAATTGTATCTGAAGACCTTGAATAGGTTTACCAAAAGCCCTGTGAAGCAGAGAAACCCTGTTCCCCCAGCATACAGGTCCTTCAGGCCTGAGATCACACAGCCAGTTGTGGGGCAGAGCAACTGCTGTCTCTGACACTGATTTGCCTTGGTGGCCTTGGGCAAGTCACTTAACTTCCATGGTGTAGCTTTCTCACTTGTGGAAGGTAAATGCTATGCTGGTTTTACAACATTGATGGTGTTTTTGAGAGTTAATTAGTTGGTGTTTGAGGAACAATAGTTGTATATAGGGGTTATTCATTGAGTTGTTGGTCCCTTTGCTTGCTTGGGTGTTAATTGCTGTCTGCTTATGTTGAGATGAGAGTATAGGTGTATGGAGGTGAGTGTGTGATTAACAAAGCAAGCCTGGGGTAGAACAGATCTTCCCGGGCAAGAAATTGAGTTGCTTTTGGCCTCTGGCTTTCCTTTTGGCATGTGTTCCTGAAAAGGCCCCAGTTCAGGGAACACCCCATGATGACCCTGTGCTCATCTTGGGGCTCTCAGGGCTGCTCACTCACTTTCAGAGATGTTCAGAAACATAAGGGCAGGAATGATCTGAAATTTCCTCCCCGTCCTATCTGTGTGGCCAGGTGGGGAAGTCAGGAACATAATTTCATGCCCCATAAATACTAATAATTCCAGGTACATATGAGTCGAGCATGCACATTATGTGGTTTGAACAGTCTTCCTTGGCTGGAGTTGGTGTAATCACACTTAGGACCTGTTTGTCTTGGCGGAACTGCCCTTATGAATGAGGTAACTTAGGAAAAGACGTTCCTTCACTCATGGCAAACAGCTAAAAATATCTGAACTTCCACAGGCCTAGGGAGGAGAGCAGGAGTAAAGCTCAGAGCATGGCCCTCCGAGATGCAATTTTTGAGCTCATTTACAGAGCTGAGCAGGGGCTGCAGGTCCCTGTCACCCTGCGCACACATTTGTTGGAGTGGGCTTTACCACGGAGCGTGTCTTGGGGCTCAAAATGCTTTACTCACATTTAGCCACTTGAAGTATGCAAGGTACAGCAAATTACCTCTGTTCTTGCTGAAAACCCTGTGCTGCTTCTCAGTGACTTACATATTGAGTTTACAAGAGAGATGCAAGAGCCTCGGCTCTGCAAATAGTTGTCAGAGCATCTTGGATGATGATTGCTGCTTTGGGGCAGAGTACCCAGCACTCTCATTAACCAGTGATGTGTTGAAGATTAATATGCTTTTCTCCTGCCTTTTAAAACGAAAATTAAGTTTCCTTCCTCTTTGACGATGGTCGTAAAGACTTAAAGCTGGGGCTGTTAAACTATTTGGACATGCAGGTGTGGCCTAGTTTGAACTGACCAAGGGCTGATAATTGCCTTTTGTGTTTGTGTGCCAGTGTTTAAGAGAAGTTTTTCAGAATGAAACAAAAAAAACGCATTTCGCAACCCAAAAGAAGGTAATGAACTGATATAGTTATGCCTCTCCCCAAAGATCTGGCCCCAAGCCTTTGCAGACAAACAAAAGTTCTTGCTCAGGTAGTGTTTATTATGCAGCGAGAGTTCCTGTTGCTGCTTTTCCCGTGCAGCTGGAACCGCAACCCTGTGTGTTTTCATGTGTGCATGCATGCGCCTTCTTAGAGGCACTTCATAAATCACGTTTGAAAAGTGCTTTTTTTTTTTTTTTTCTGGGTTTTGTTTCGGAATTTGGCAATAAACAAGTCAACTAAGAAAAAAGTTAAACTTGGGATTGATTCAGTCACCAGCTCTGGGGGAAGGAGGGCTCCAGAGATCAACATAAGTGTGCAGTAGCTGGAATGGGTGTATCAGCTACTTTTTTGGCAAGGCTGAAGGTGCTTGATTATTAAGAATGATTCTTTATTATTTATGTCACCCATCTGAGGCTGCTGTATCTCTGCAGATGTGCCCTAAAGCAGGGAAGCAAAGCACAGGCAGTGCAGCCAGACTGCTTGTTTTATTAGAAAGCACTTCTTTCGGCATGAGAACAGCTTTTTACAGCCAGCCAGCTCTGTTTGTCCTTGTTTTCCTTCCAGGAATGCAAAGGGCTGGGGAGAATGAGAAGGGAGGAAATGCAACTTTGATTGAAATGCTGGGTGACCATGAAACAGAGCAGAAAGGAAAGCAAGAAAACCATAAAAGTAGTGTAGTGGGGGCCAGAAAACGAATGACACAGTCCTGAAAGCCTGACAGGGCAGCAGGAGCTGTAGCTCCTCTTTTCTCGGGATGCTTTTTGACTCTTGCTATGAAGATTCCTCCGGCTCATAACCTTCACTAAAAAGGCTGGATCGAGATTTGGTTCTTTTTTAAGTCCAAGGCAACATGGGTGTGTTTTGACTCATGTCCACTTGTAGTGCCTGCAATGTAAAAGGCTGTACCAGTCTATGAGATTGATTTATGGGTCTCACTCGCTGTCACTCAAAAGCTTTGGTACCCCATGATGTCCTGAGAGACACTTTTATCCTGCCTGTGTGGAGAACTGAGGCCAGGAAGGTTGCAAAGCATGATCCGCATGAGCACTTAGGTGCTTGTCGGCATCAGCCAGAAACTGGGACCAGACACCAGTTCTCCCAGTGCCAGCTTGAAAGCTACAGGAGTCAAAGGCCACGCTGCCAGCAATTTTTCTGCCTTCGTGACCAGTGTCCACTTGAGGCACCTGGTAGATGTTTGCCTTGTGTGGCTGATGACTGAAGCAAGGACATGTTTGTGGTCTTCTTTAGCCAGCTGGGCTGGCAAGGCTTTTGTTAGTGTTGCTTCTGAGAGAAGAGCAGCAGTATGGACCATCGGGGTTGCTGGAAGGGACACAACACTTCCTCACCTGGGCTGCAAAACTCAAATCCACCCACACGGCGGTGAAGCTTCACAGCAAGGCTCTGCCTTGTGGCTTTTGGGCTCAAGGCTGTGCAGCTGCTGAGCTTCCCTGGGACAAGTATATCCCACCTGGAATACTACATCCAGCTCTGGAGCCCTCAGCACAGGACACACATGGACCTGTTGGAGAGGGGCCAGAGGAGCCACAGGAATGATCCGAGGCTGGAACAGCTCTGCTGGGAGGACAGGCTGAGAGAGTTGGGGGGTTCAGCTGGAGAAGAGGAGGCTCTGGGGAGACCTTATTGTGGCCTTTCCATACTTGAAAGGGGCCGATAAGAAAGATGGGGACAGACTTTTTAGCAGGGCCTGTTGTGATAGCACAAGGGGTGATGGTTTTAAACTGAATGAGGGGAGATTCAGGTTAGACATGAGGAAGAAATTTTTTACAGTGAGGGTGGTGAAACACTGGCCCAGGTTGGCCAGAGAGGTGGTGGATGCCCCATTCCTGGAGACATCCCAGGCCAGGCTGGACGGGGCTCTGAGCAACCTGAGCTGGTGAAGATGTCCCTGCTCATGGCACGGGGGTTGGACTAGATGAGCTTTGAAGGTCCCTTCCAACCCAAACTGTTGTATGATTCTATGATTTCTAAGAAGGCAACTTCTTCAGTGGGGCTCTCTGGTCCCTGTGGGATGTGGAAATTATGAAGCCCTCCTGAGGCTGAGCTGGGGTTTGGAAGTGCACCTCTTGTTTCTTGAGCTCCACTGACAAGGTTGCATAAGGTGTGCACTTTGTGATGGAGAGTGGCTGTGACTGCTGGGGTTTGCGCTGAGGCCGGTGCTGTCAGTGCAGCCAGAGACCGCTGCAGGAGATGGGTCCTTCAGCGGTGCTTAGCTGGGCCGGTGGTGTTCCTGGGCATGTGCAGTGAGTACCAACCTAAGATGTCAAAGTCAGTCTAGGTGTGAGGAAATTTAGTGAGGTGCCTGGGCAAGAAATCAGTATTTTTTTTGTGACTCATTTTGTTAGCGTTAAGCACCTACCTTCTCCCTGAAGTGAAACCTGCGTGCCTGATTACTGTATCAGGAATCCCGCCTGAAGTGGTATGTCCAGGTGAGAAATTAAATGAGTGCGAAGAAAAAGCAGGCAGAGCCCAAGCAGCTGTTCAAAGGTTTTCCGTCTCCTGCACAGCTGGGACCAACCTTATGGCTTTTTCTCTGACATGTATGATGTGGTAACACGAGCAAAATCCCTCATGCCAGTGGTCACAAATCTGTTGCTCTCCTCTGTCTCTTGTAGTGACTGCAGAGAAAGGCTACCTGGTCTGCACCTTTTATTTTTCTCTTTGCTTTGGCAGGAGGATGCATTTGTTTGGGTTAGGTGTCAAGCAACATCCACTGCTAGAACGATAGAACAAGGGGTGATGGTTTTAAACTGAATGAGGGGAGATTCAGGTTTGACATGAGGAAGAAATTATTTACAGTGAGGGTGGTGAGACCCTGTCCCAGGTTTCCCAGAGAGGTGGTGGATGCCCCATCCCTGGAGACATCCCAGGCCAGGCTGGACAGGGCTCTGAGCAACCTGAGCTGGGTGAAGATGTTCCTGCTCATGGCAGGGGAGTTGAACTAGATGAGCTTTGAAGGTCCCTTCCCAGCCAAACTATTCTATAATTCTGTGATTCTATAAACAGCACTGACTGCCAGAATCAAGCCACTACTGGTCACTCACTCAATGCTTGGATATTTCAGGCTCGGGCACTCTGCAACACTTAGATGATGATTTACAAATGTTGCATTGCGGAAGCTCCCATCCAAATCACACTCTGCTTTATAGACTGCACTGGATGGGCTTTGGGCAAGGATGAGACAATGCAGGATACATCCCTTGGTAAACAAATAGATGAAACCAAAAATCAGGAAAAAGGAAAGGAAATGCAGGTTCACAGAATCACAGAATCACAGAATGTTAGGGATTGGAAGGGACCTCGAAAGATCATCTAGTCCAATCCCCCTGCCAGAGCAGGAACACCTAGGTGAGGTTACACAGGAAGGTGTCCAGGCAGGTTTTGAATGTCTCCAGAGAAGGAGAATCCACAATCCCCTTGGGCAGACTGTTCCAGTGTTCTGTCACCCTCACTGAGAAGAAGTTTCTTCTCACATTTAAGTGGAACCTCTTGTGTTCCAGCTTGAACCCATTACCCCTTGTCTTACTGTTGGTTGTCACTGAGAAGAGCCTGGCTCCATCCTCGTGACACCCACCCTTTATATATTTATAAACATTGATGAGGTCACCCCTCAGTCTCCTCTTCTCCAAGCTAAAGAGACCCAGCTCCCTCAGCCTTTCCTCATAAGGGAGATGCTCCACTCCCTTAATCATCTTTGTGGCCCTGCGCTGGACTCTCTCCAGCAGTTCCCTGTCCTTCTTGAACTGAGGGGCCCAGAACTGGACACAATATTCCAGATGAGGTCTCACCAGGGCAGAGTAGAGGGGAAGGAGAACCTCTCTGGACCTACTAACCACCCCCCTTCTAATACACCCCAGGATGCCATTGGCCTTCTTGGCCACAAGGGCACAGTGCTGGCTCATGGTCATCCTGCTGTCCACCAGGACCCCCAGGTCCCTTTCCCCTACACTGCTCTCTAATAGGTCATTCCCCAACCTGTACTGGAACCTGGGGTTGTTCCTGCCCAGATGCAAGACTCTACATTTTCCCTTGTTATATTTCATTAAATTTTTCCCCGCCCAACTCTCCAGCCTGTCCAGATCTCGCTGGATGGCAGCACAGCCTCTGGCGTGTCAGCCACTCCTCCCAGCTTGGTGTCATCAGCAAACTTGCTGACAGTACACTCAATTCCCTCATCCAAGTCACTGATGAATATATTGAACAGTATTGGTCCCAGAACTGACCCTTGAGGCACTCCACTAGATACAGGCCTCCAACCAGACTCCGCCCCATTGATCACAACTCTCTGGCTTCTCTCCTTCAGCCAGTTTGCAGTCCACCTCACTACCCGATCATCCAGTCCACACTTCCTCAGTTTAGCCGTGAGGATGCTGTGGGAGACGGTGTCAAATGCTTTGCTGAAGTCAAGGTAGACCACATCCACTGCTCTGCCATCGTCAATCCACCTTGTTACGTCTTCATAAAAGGCTATGAGGTTGAGCAGCTCCAAAGACACAGAGTGAAGATGTGGATGTGGGTGTTGGGGTCATTTCATCCTGTTACAAAGAAATGACAGTTTGTTGTTCCTAGGCACCTAGAAATACTTTCTTCCTTCAATAATGAAACCTGTCACCCTGCTGACTGGTGGCTTTTATACTGCTTGAAAATAGTAATCAAACACTTAACTGTCTCACAGGGAAGAGATGCTAATGAGAAGTTTTCTGTTTCAAATCAGAATCCTAGCTAATTCATGGAAAAGAGGGGACAGGACCTGTGTTAATGCAGAGGTGACTCTTGGGCACTTTTGTCTTCACGAGGTAGGAGGTCTGGTCCTGCTGAGGTGTGTTTTGGGGCATGGAAAGGCATTTCCTACCATCCTCTATACATGTACACCCCCAAAAGCCCCAGTAATGCTTGGAGAGTGCTTCTGGTCTTTCTCAGTCTTTTTTCTCTGTCATGCTGTAGATTTGAAACATCTCTTTGCTGGTACTGGTTGACTGCATGGGGGAATGTGAAGGAAATCCATTTGGACTAAATTTTTAGTACACAGTCTCTCATGTGTGTAAGGACTTGAAAACCCGGATTGCTTCCCCTAGTCCTTTGCTCGCTGGATCTTTGGCTTGTGCAGCCAACCTACATAGATGATCTAAAGGTTCATATTTTTCATTAGCTCCCTCTGGACAGATATGAGTTTTCTGGTTCTATGAAATTTTTCTGCTTCCCTGACCTATATGCTTTTATGCCCTCCTTATAAAGTTAAAACATGTTTTGGTAAGAGCTGCTGGTCAACTGGAAACATGGTACCTCAGCAGCTTAATATAGACCTTATCACTGCCACCTTGGAGAACAGAGACGATCAAAGTTGAGTTGTCATATTCAGGTAAGGGAATTTGATGACCAAGCAAACAAATGGGACTGAATTAGGCTGGATTAAGTCTGGAAGGCTCTGGAGATTTGGGGAAAGCAACTGGGAAACCAAGAATGATTTATAATACTGTGTCTATGGCTAGCAGGCAATTTAAAGTTGCTAAGACAGGCTGGCATTGTCAGGATCTTCTTTTACACATGGAGACGTAACTACTTCCCTCTTGAGTCATGCGACTGTAAGCTCCTTTCAAGAGCTCATTAGTCCACCCTCCTGTCACCAAGCAGAATGTACACTGACCACTCCTGACAGGTATTTGGTCAGGGGTGACGCCTAGCAATGCACTTGCATGTTTCCATTCCATTAGAAATATTTTCTTAATGACTAACCAAAATTTTCCTGATGCAATTTCTCTAGCCCATTAATTCTCGTGTGTCCAAATGCACACAGAAAGCAGATTATTTCTCTCTGCTGTCTAGCAAACTTTATATTTTTTAAGCCTGTTTTCACATCCCCCAGGTTCCTTCTCAGTCTTCTGTTTATGCTGACAGTATCTGTATTGCCTAAATTGGTGATTGTTCTTTTTCTTTCATCTGGACTCTCTCCTGGAGGTCCGTCTTTCACTTGCAACCAAGAGCCCCAGACCAGTCACAGTCCTCTAGCTGAGATCTTACTACTGTTGAGGAAAAGGAAAGTGTTTAGATATTGTGGTCTGAGGTCCCTCAGCCACTTGACATCACTGTTCACCCTTGTGATCTGCAGGACTGCTATCTGGAAAGCTGATTTTCATCTTGTATTTGCCTAGTAGATTGTTCCTGTCTGACTTTGGTATCTTGGACTTGTCTGTGTCTCCAGCCTCTCAAGAACACATTGAATACTCTTTCCTTTTATTTCAGTCCTCCCTAGGTTGGTATAATCTGTAAATGCAATAAACATCATCTATATTCCAGCATCCTGGTCATCATCCAGGTACTATCTGTCCAGGAAAAAGAAAATATTTTCATTAGAACTAGATCTAGGACTGACCTCTGCAAAGCCCCACTTGATGTATCCTTTCACTGTGAAAAATGAATCATTGATAACTACACACTAAACGCTTTTCCAGCTAGTGTGGTTCCTGCCCTAATAGCACACCATGTTTCTGTAGTTTGATTACGAGAAGGTCCTGAGAGACGCTGTTCTTTCCAAGACACTGCTGATGTGGAGCCTCTGAATAGGGAGGGTTCAGATTAACAGTAAATTAATCCTCTGGTGAAGGCAAACCATAAATGAAATGCTAGAACACACAGTGGTCACACTGAAGGCTACTACTCATTTTTCTTTCCTCATTTTCTGAGAAGCGGCACAGCTCTGTTTCTCAAGACCACACGGCATTTGACTCTAATTCTGCAAGGCAAACAGTGCATCTTTCAGAACATTTCATTTTGACTTTCGTGCTAGAGGCACATGAAGTCTTCCCACTCCCGAGACACCTTTCCCAGGACAGGGGAACACTGTGTAGAGTGAGTGTTGGTGTTCCCACACCTTTCTGAATAGCTGCACAGTAGGAAGCCAGCCTTGCCTGGAAAAGATATTTTGTTTGTGGAACTGGTAAGTCCTGGTTTATGATGACATTTTTGTAGATTAAAACATAGGAGTCAGATTACTTATCAACAATAATAAGTGAGATCCAGCCATGAAGAATATATGATACCACATATAAATAGGCGCTAAGTAGGAATATTCTGTTAAGATAGTTATATAGTGTGACTACATTAGCTGGGAGGAAGGCAAAAATTTATTTTCTTTCTACTGTGTTTGCACTGCAGATTCTGAATTTGCTCATCTCTGATCAAACTCTATTTCTATTAAATATAGAGATACATGACTTTTTGTCTGCATCTCTGACTACTCTCACCAGCTGCGTCCATACTAGGAAACTGCACGAGTCCAAGGTGTGGGGTGGGCTCAAGCAATGCCCTGCATCCTCCAAACTGTTTAATTGTTCCTCTGCTTTTTTTTCCCTGGCTTTGTCCCCTGCTAACTAGCCCTTGTCCAGGCATGGTTTGGGAGCCAGAGTGGGCCAGCAATTCTTCCCATCAAGCTGTATGACTGAAGCCATGTTATGTGGGAGGGTGCGAGGGAGAGATTTTGGCCATATGGACACAAGCTGTGCTATGCATATTGCCCTGAGGGTCAGAGAACGAGCCTTCCTTGGCCTGTCTTATTTATAAGCATAGACGTAGCAACTACAGCACACTTACAGTTTTACAAAAAGGTACAAAATACTTAGATACACATTTTAAATTATTTTGAACGGTCTCCTTCCTTTTGTGCATCCACCAGGGTTGTTTTTAAGTCGAGATGTTAATACTTGCACATAGGTGACTTTTATTGCTGTTCACGTGTCTGACTTTATTTGGACGAAGGTTGTTCTGTGCTTGAGGCTTAGTGCTTCATGAGCCATGGGTTTGTCTTCAAAATAGTATTTTCAAGAGTGTTATTAATATCTAATTTGTGGTGTGAATGAGGAGAAAGGAAAGTTTGCTGTTTAGATTTTCTGCTCATTAACTGTTCTCTGCGAGCAGATGAGTAACCCTGGGCACAAGGATGCTTGCACAGATAGTTCATTCCATGACTTGAGCTGAATTATAAGCTCTTTACCACCAAAGCAAGGCAAACCTGGCTGTTTGTTCCTGCTGACTGTTTGATAAGTCAGGTCATTAAATTCACTGACACAACAGAAAACTAAAATAACAAAAAACTGACTGTTCAGATTGGTAAGTGAAATAATCTCACTTTTGACTGGGCAAGGGGGGAAGAGATCGAGTTCAATAATGTGGGTATGGGGATACATAGAAGTGAGGAAAGAAGGGGAATCAATGTCAGCAGGAAATAAAAGCAGGGAAGAAGCGAGTGAAACCAAAACCTCCACTTCTTGGCAACAGTAGATTTTTAACTTGGCTTAGCTGCTAGTGAAATCTTGCTTTCCTAGGTGATGGAGGGAGGTGGATGCCTTCAAAGAATAGGTCATTCCAAGAATATAGGACATCTATTGTAGAATGGGCTGAATCTCCTGAGGAAGATGATTGTCTCTGCCTGTATGCTTAGTCTCTACCGAAGTTTCTCTTCCTTTTGTTATTAGAGCTAATATTTGGTATCTTGGATATTATAAAAGCAGAAACCTTTATTGATGCTAAAATCCACTGGTCACCATACCAGCCATGTTTGATGTTGTGCCTCGTTTGTGTCAGCACGTTTGCAGATGACACCAAGCTGCGTGGTGAAGTTGATATGCTCGAGAGAAGAGATTCCATCCAGAGGGACCTTGACAGCCTTGAGGAGTGGGGCCATGCAAGTCTTATGAACTTCAACAAGGACAAGTGCAAGGTCCAGCACCTGGGCAATCCTCAGTATTAGTACAGACTGGGGGATGAAGGGGTTGAGAGCAGCCCTGCAGAGAAGGACTTGGAGGTACTGGTGGATGAAAGACTGGACATGAGCCGGCAATGTGCACTTGCAGCCCACAAGGCCAACTGCATCTTGGGCTGCATCACCAGCAGCGTGTCCAGCAGGTGGAGGGAGGTGATTCTGCCCCTCTGCTCCGCTCTGGTGAGACCCCCCCTGCAGTTCTGTGTCCAGCTCTGGGGTCCTCAGCACAGGACAGACATGGACCTGTTGGAGAGGGGCCGGAGGAGCCACAGAAATGATCCGAGGCTGGAACAGCTCTGCTGGGAGGACAGGCTGAGAGAGTTGGGGTTGTTCAGCCTGCAGAAGGGAAGGCTCTGGAGAGACCTTATTGCGGCCTTTCCGTGCTTAAAGGGAGCTTGTAAGAAACAAGGAGGGAGACTTTTTACTGGGACCTGAAGTGACAAGACAAGTGGTAAGCATTTTAAACCAAAAGAGGGTAGGTTTAGTTTAGAGAGAAGGAAGAAATTTTCTGTGATGAGAGTGGTGACGCACTGGAAGTGGTTGCCCAGAGAAGTTGTGACTCTCCCCTTCCTGGAAGTGTTTAAGGTCAGGTTGGATGGGGCTTTGAGCAACATGGTCCAGTGAAAAATGTTCCTGCCCATGGCAGGGGGCTTAGACTAGATGATCTTTGAAGATTGCTTCCAACCTGAACCATTCTATGGTTCTGTGATTTGGACTCCTGTTAACATGTCTGGAGACTGGTTTTCAGTTTATTTTATATGACACATCTCTTTGCAATTCTTTTTCACAGACTTAGGACTTGTTATTCTTAAGTGTCTCTTTTGTGTCAGAAGGGCAGTCTGGGAAAGCATGCAAATCCACAAATGTGAAAGAATAACCCACCCTGAGCTATAAAGGATTCCTCAGTGGGAAACGTTTCATCAGAAGAGTGGTTTCTGTTTGGAGTTCAGGTACGCTAATGGTAACCTTAGCCACCAGCCTGTTCTTCCCAGGCTATCATTCATTGTGCTGGAGCTCTCAGCATTGTCTATCAAATGCCTTGAGAGGCCATTTCTGGTCTTCAGACTAGGGCTGATACCACTTTTCAGCTGACATGGTGTACGTAACAGTCCTGAAACGGCCCAGTGTACCAGGACCTGCTATGTCACACCCGGTGCCTTAATGAGGCACATAAAATCCCATGGTAATTACATAACAGGACAGAGTAGAAATGTGCCGGAATATTTGCTTTTTGCACAGGATTCTTCTGAAAGTTCACAGGTGGGTCTCTCTGAAGTCCCCACTTTGATCATTGCTTGTAGATGAACCTCTTGAAATGTCCTTAGTAGCTCCAGCAGGAACTGGTCCACTCTCAAAGTTTACCACCTCAGTGATGTTTATTAAGGGTTGAATTTTTTCACACTTCTGATTGATTGCGAGTTATCGGGTCTATCTGTTACAGGTTTCCAACATAGAATTGGTTATTATTTTTCTCCGTTGATGGTGTTAGGAGACAAGGTCTGAGCCTTTGGCAGTTCCCTGAATTGCTCATCGTCATCTTGAATTTAGATTTCGTGATAATTAGGATACCTGAACTGCACAGTGAGAGTAGGCAATCTGATCTAACCCTCCGTCAAGTAAGTTCCTATTTTTCAAGCTATCTGCATGCCGTGAAAGTCACTGGGAAGCTCCTCAGGTTGTTAAAGTTGAAGGGGACAAAAATGAGTTTTCTTTAACAAGCCACTCTTGAGTGGTTTTGAAACCACATTTTGAGTGTCAGCAGGACATAGCGGGGTGTGTGTGTGTGTGATCATATAGCATTCTAAACAGGAATTAACCAGACTGTATTTTGCAGATGCACATTGCCGAAAGTTGCTCCCCGCTTGCTTTTATGGCAAGACTCAAGTCCTACTCCAGCGTGGGCTGATTTGCTGCCTGTATCATTTTTGGTTCTCAGTCCTTTCAGACACCGTGGGAGAAAGAGAACCTCAAACCAAAATGGGGCACTAGTCACAACCAGATGTTGGGCTGCCTTGTGCGCCAGGAAGTGGAGGGTGATAAATCACAGAGAGGCATGCGTTGGGGTGTGACACCCTGTGCACATGTGATTGCCATTAACGATTAGCTTTGCAAGTGCAAGCGAGAGTGAATGAAAATAATAAGGCAGTAAACAAAGAGAGGCCTGGCGTCTGCAGGGCTGCACGCTGGTTTTCAAAGGCGGCGGGGTAAGACACACTGGCTTACATGTTGTCTCCATGGGACAAATGCAAGCGCAGAAAGGTCGTAAAGAGGCTTCAGGAGTCAGGGACCAGAAGACATGAGCATCAATGTCAAATAAACGCATGTAAAATGGCTTCATTTAGGTTAGAAGGTCTTATTAATGAGTCTTAGAGAGAGGATTATACATTGAAGATTCAAATGCCTGCTTAATATACGATTTATGGTTAGGTGGACCTGCCTGCCTTTTTTCTCATTTACTTTTTTTTCCCTCCCTCAAGTGTGTGATCTACAGTGTTAAGAGCAGTTAACATACCCAAAGCCAGACCAGCTAAAATAAGCCATGATTCTTTCAAGGGGGCTCCAAGCAGAACTCCATCACAGATGGGCAATGAAATAGGATCATAGGATTGTAAGGCATAGGGTAATTCAGGTTGGGAGGGACCTCTGAAGGGTTCAGTCAACCTGTGTGTTGGTACAAGACTGGTCTGCAATATACTTCCAAGCATTTACAAAGTATCTATAGGAATTAGATTTGGGCCTTTCTTTCTGCATGCATGCTGCAAATCTCAGCCTTTAGCTTGGGTCCAATCTAGTTTTAGGTTAGGCATTTCTGTTTGAACCACAATTAAAGAGTTTTGAGCTAAGTTCCCTTACCATACAGTCATCCTCAGCTAATAATGTGCACATGGACATGGATACAGCACAACGGGTGCCAAGTGCCTCAAATTGTCTGTGCTGGTAATGCAGGATCTGGGATGGGAAGAGAGAGAGGATTAAAAACTAGGGAAGGGGCATGTCTGCATTCTGGGAGAAAACTGGATCCTGGAGGACTGGCCCAAAGCAAGACAGAGGATTTAAGAAGTGTAGTTTTGGGGATTCCTCAGAGTGGGAGAGCAAGAGGGACACCAGTTATGGCAAACAGGAGAAGGAAGAGTGTTGGCTGCAAGAGTACGTGGGGGAGAGCTGGGAGGGGACCGGATAATTTTGGCAGAACAGAAAGGAATCTGGTGGTGCTGAGATCACAGAAATTACTACCTCAATATGCAAACAAATAATAATAGTAATGCAGCAGCTGATAGTACAGGAGTATAGGCCATGTTTGGAAAAACATGAGGTTAAGTGTTCCTAGAAACAGAATGAAGATGTATAGTTTAGCATAATGGCAACTCATTACATATACATTTAAATATCTTCTCCAGTGCAGCCAGTGTTTTATAAAGGTCATAGGTTCATTCATAGAGTTTAAAAGCCAGAAGGGACCAGAGGATCATCCAACATGATCTAATATGTGTTATTACATCTTACCCAGTTGGTTTTATATTAAGCTCGATACAATAAACACATCCCACCTGGGGGTTCAGGCCTGATTTGGAAAGCCCATAAGAAGGACAAATTGCTCGTGGCAGTGATAGTAAAGATTAGTGATCCTGACTGTTCAAGACTTGCACTGTGTCTCTAATCTGGGATGTGTCCAGCTGGTGGTTATTGTTATGACTCCTTCTGCTAGACTGAGGTGTTCACTGGAAGCTGGTGGTTTCTTTCTCTTAATACATCAAATTAAGTTATCTTTCACAGGCTCCAGTGTTGGTGTTCCCAGTGTACCACAGCTCCTCCATTCCTTAGGTACAATTTGACTTGACTCCTGCCTTGCTGCTGTGCTGGGTGATGGTTTGCTGCCATAGGTATGTGGGCATGAACAGGCTGAGGTGATAAACCCAAGTAGTGAACTGCCCTTAAGCAGATTTCCCAGTTGGAGGATATGTTTTATATCTGAACAATTCAAGATTCATTGCTTTGCCCAGGGTTCTTTTAGGAACAGATTTTTTCATCAAATTGTTTATCTAACTCCATCCTCACATACAACCTCCCAGCCCAACATAAAATCAAATTCTGTATTATTTACATTTATTTAGAGATGTTCTGTTCCCTGTGGGTTTTTTAGTCCATTAGTATTAGTATTATTTTTAGTCCATTAGTATTACCTTTGCATTTTTTACAATATATTTAGGATCCACTGTTTTTCTAATGTTGTCATCCTCTAGACTGGCATAAACTGGCTGATATTCAGTGGCTGTCCTGGAACTGTGCTCGCCTCTGCTGTGCAAGTTATTTTAAATTTGAAATTATGGCAGCATAGGACATGCAAAGTGTTACTAAAGCATAAAATTGCGACAAGCAGGGGATTTGTGTATGTGCTAATGTCAAAAGGAATGAATTAAAATGGTGAGTGATTGTTCAGTGAAGCCTGTGGGTGATCAGGAATGCATACAGAAGCTCAGAAGACATTTTTAGAAAATTCAAAATTTGACCACTCAGGCAATTAATAATGGTTCTGTCAGAGGGAAATTTGCATATACAGTAAATTTTATATGCAGAATCCTTTAAAGCTGTACTCATAGTTATGTTTTGCCCTGCAAGGGAGGATGCATGTAAGTGTTTCAAGCAAGTAATGATCATTTTGTCTTAAACACCTGTAGAAAAAATATGATCTTCATAGAGTTTTGAAAAAGATCATTAATCATCACCGCTTCCCCTACAAGGAAGAATGGTTTTGAGATTAGGGCTTTGGAGGGGGATTTGGAAGATCTGGTTTGTGTTTCCGAGCTCTGTCACATACATTCATACATCTTCAGGTTATTTTTCAAAACAGTTTATTTAGCAGCCCAGTAGAAGCAGAAATGTCCACATTTTCAAATGCAATAATTTTGTTAGGTACTAAGCTCTCTGTAAACTCCTTTGCAGCTATGGGAATTATTGAAAAGACTAAATATGTCTATCGGTACCAAGTTCCTACCTTTAAAATAGGAATAATCTCTTTCTTTGACTGTTTTACTTTCATTTTCCCTTTTCTTTCTGTGTCTATTATAAGCATTTTGGAGCAGGGAGACTCTTAAACTATAAGTGTGTGGTTCCAGGGAAGACCTCAGCCTTGTTTTTGCCTTTGGGTACAATTGTAATATGAATCCTACTTTGAAGTCATTTAACCTAAAAAGAAAAGCCTGGGAGAGTAGGTTAGTAGTTTTCAGAGGCTTAAAAGGCTGTGGCAGAGATGGGGAGGACTGCCTACTCTCAACCACCTTGCTGGAAAGGATAAGAACATAAATTGTAGCAAAGAAAATTTTTAAAAAATTATAGTGATGAGGTAAGTTCTGGAAGAGTCTGAATGGCAATAATGCAGTCTACATCATCTGGGGTCTTTAAAGACAAGCTAGATTGGATCCTGTTACAGGACCAGAGGGTAGACTAGATGACACGCAAAGTAATTTTCAGCCCTATTACTTTGTGACACTAAATTTTGTTTTGCAGTTACCTCAGGTTGATCTAGTTACTTTCCTAAAACCACATAATGTGTTGTTCATAGGACCAGGATTTGCTGTGCTTCTCCTCTGACTATTTGCCAGCAGATCTCTCCTTGGGCTTCGCTTCAGCAGTGCCAGAAGCTAACACTGCTCTTTCACTTTGGGATATTTCTTCCTGAAGCACAAAATCTACATTGAAATACGAGTTTTCCAACTGTGAAGGAGGTCGTTTGTTTTCACACAGAACTTGAGGCAGGGCAGGAGAAAGTGTTTGGTTTTTGGTGACGCTACCCACATGTGATCTTTGGCTGTATATGCAGAGCGTGGATTGGAAAACCTTACTTTCCAGCTGGCTTCACTCTCCAGCACAGGACTCGCAGCCAGATTTTTCAGAATGATTTAAATCAGCTCAGACTCTGGCTTGCTCACTCTTGTGCAAATGGGAAGGTATGGCCATGTGCATCGGGAGCCTTACTCCTTACCAAAACTTCTTGAGTTAGGTGTTAGTGAACGGTGATGAAAGGGTACTGCTCTGAGCAGAGAGGCTGCACCTGTGCTGGGAAATAAAACGTGCCAAAGCCTCTCTGGTCTTGGGGGCGAGTGATACAGCAGGACTTGCATCTAGCCAGATGTTTTTCCTTCAAAACAAGGCAGTCACACATATCCCAACTGCCCGAGGGCAATGATCCAGGCTATGGCCAGCCATGACTGGGGAGAGTGCTAGCTGGCATGGGCCAAGTTTCTATCGGGGACTATGTGAACATTTGAAGAGTACAAATGATCATTTGCTAGTGCTCTTACCAATGCCCTGGGCCTCCTTAGTTTGGAAGAAGTGTAGCTTGTGGACTCGCAGCAGTGGTGCCAGCAGACCAGGGAGCTCAGTGCTGGGAGGACAACGGAGTTCAGTTCTGTAGGAAGCTCTGGAGTTCAGTCTGGGGGGGACAGCACATCACCCAGGTGAAGCCTGTACTGCTGCAGCAATTAGCAACTCACACTAGAAATCTGTAGGTGTTCAAACCTTCTTCTAAACTCATGACAAAGCTCCTGCAGTGCTCCTGGGGCTTTGACCAGATATCAAGCCACTCAGTTTGGAGTACCCAGATAGGTTGGGTGCCAGCTCTAATCCTGTTTCGCCTTGTGTTGTGTTTGCTCGGAGAGCTGGCAGTGCTTGTGATGTGAGCCCAGTCCATCCCCAAGGCCTGGTGGCTGGGCTGAACATACCCATGTACTTAATGTACTGTGCTGCTTGGGAAACATTTTGGTTGGGTTCATTTTTGAGGAGAAACAGATGGTAATTGTCAGCTGTGGACCAAGGCTGTTTGAAGACTTTATAGGGAAATATTTTCTCCTTGGCAGAGGATTGCTTTCATTCAATCAAACTTGATTATAATGGCAAGGGAATATTTGAATCTAATATGCAAATCAAATTTACTTTCGTATGGTCAGTGGGTTATATCCTCTGCTACACGCTTCAATTCTGTTGCAGGCAGACACACAGGACTGGTCTGAAAATGGTTTATTGCCTTCAGCATTTGGCCTACAAGGGGGGACCGATGAGGGTGGTGGAGCTGACAGCCCTGTAGCCTGGGGTGGATGTGCTCTGGTTATCTGCAGAAATGATGCAGACTCAGCCATGTAAGATTCCTGCACACATCACCTGCCTGTCACGAGCTTCTTTTGGAAGGACCACCTCTGGATATGATTGTCAAGCCATCCTGGGTTAGAGGTATCATTCATTATGTCTTTGGCAGGTAAACTGTGATAGCCAACAAGTCTTCCCATTAGTGTTCGTAATTATGACTTTTCCTACTGGAACAAGGCTAGCACATTCATTTCACATAATTTATCACTCAGACATCGTCTTCTCCCTTGTCCCTGTTTGACTGACATCTGTGAAGTGCTTGAATCCCAAACTATCTATTGATGCCTGTTATATAGCCAGTTGACTCGTTGTGTCCACCCAGGGAAAAAAACAATTCCTGTGTCCAAACGTTCCTCCCAAGAGGCCAGGACATGTTCTGGCTCATGCTGTCCTGGCAGTCAGAAACCTTAACTAATTCCGTTCAAATTCCACAGCGGTTACTTCCACACTATGAATGCAGAAGGGCACAACTGTTTTGAATTTTCTCTATATTTGTACAAAAAAAAAGATTGTTAATCAAATAATTACAAGTGCTTTGTTTGATTAAGCCCCACATTTATCAGCAGCGTTTTTGCAGCTCTTGGCTGCAATTAGTGTTAAAGCTGGAGCACAAAACAAAGGAGTCAGAAGAAGGCTGGGCTCAGGACTAGTTGCAGAGCCAGCTTTTAATCCCTCTCCTGACAGGCTGTCTTTCGTGGTGGCTTGTGCTATCTGTATGTGCCAGCACTAGTAGAAGCCAGTGCAAGACCTCCCATTGAGTTCTACATCAAGGTGTCTCAGGGCAAGACTTCCATTAATAATTATTTCTGGGAGAAGTTTGTGCCCTCCAGAGTTGGAGCTGGACTTGGGAGCACAGCTGTGGTAAGCTTGTCACACAGGGAAGGGAAATACCTGTTATTTAGGTTGGATAGAAGGTTTGTATCTCAGGAAAGATGGAGTACTTGTAAATCTCTGGCTGTTGGTCTCTTTACTGGAAGGGGGGTTATCCAGTTCATCCCTTCTGTGGATGGTTGGCTTGTCTGGGCTGTATCTCTATCTCCACACGCTCAGCTCAGATGTGGACTTATTTCTCTAGGACTGTTTCTTCAGTTGGTTTTCCTGATAGTGCAATAAGTGTCTTCCTTGCTGGAAAAACCCAGATAAATACCAACAGAAGAACAAGCAAATAAATGCAAAACATGTCTGCAAGAGATGTCCTTCTTTAAACAGCTGGAGATATGGTCTGAGGGAGCACCATCAGAAACTGGACTTTTGTTTTTAGTCAGCCAAATTGCATGGGAAAAGGAGTTTTAATATCAGACCATAACATTACCTTTTCTTAAAAATGTAGTCATGAGCAACTGTGTACAAGTGTGGCTCTAAAGCCTTGCCTAGATGGGAATGGATGTGGGATGAGATTTTCCACATAGAAAGTTATCTTTTATCTCTGCAGCTGGTTCTAGAACAGCCATGACTGGAGAAAAGCACCGATGGGAAGCACTTTTTGGATAGCTCATTAAATTAAATGATTGATAGAAGCATGGTTTAAGGATAAGTTCCGCTGTCATTTTAGGGAGCGGTTGTAATGGTATTTAACAGAAGAATCTTAGGAACCCAAGAACATGGGGGAGGTTAGCTGTGCATCTAACATCTATTTTATCTCTCTGTCATTTGCATCATTTAATTGAAATATGGAAAGATTAAAATTCAAAGACTTCCCTTTGACATAAAAAGGAGCAACAATTATGGCTTGAATTTGGCCCATGAGACTATTTTATCCCACCATCTCTCCCTTCAACCCTGCTGGTCTCTTTGATGGATGAGGTGCCCAGTATAATATCCTTTTACAGTCACATGAGCCTGCTGGACTCCCTAAAACAACCGTTTTGTTCTTTGTGTTTACAGGGGAAGGAGGAGCATTAGGGAAAGATATGGTAATATGTTTCCTTCCTGTTTCTGTGCCCTACACTGTGCTAATACTGTAGTTTGATAAGAGTCTTTAGCCTGGGCTGGCTGAATTTAGTCTCTTTTCATTCTCAGTGAGGTTGAGCGCTGCTCTCCATGCAGCTCTGACAAGCTGAGGGGATGTGTGCTGCTCCACAAGGGCAGATGGTGCAACACAGATGGTCCGTCGGAGGCAGGTACTTCTCTATAAATCAGTTTTTTGTGTTACAGGCATGGCTGGAACATGCGTGCAGGGACAGTTCAGGGGAGGCCAGGTGAATTTTTTCAGCTGTGTTCTTTCCCCATGGTGCATTTCAGCATTCAGTGTTTTCTAAAAGGCTGTCCATGCGTATGACCTACAGCTGATAACATCCCTGAGCTGAATATGTGTCATGGACCTGTGTCTGGGTACTGTCCCACAGGGCTATCAGAGCCTCCTTTGCTGCGGACAGGCAGCAGATCCAGCTCTTTTCTTGGCCTGCCTCATCTGCAGGTCATCAGGTCCCATGTCTGTTGTGCTGCTGCAGACCTGTTATTTCACGTCCCAGATGCTTTGAGCGCTGAGGAGCAGTGCTGACCTCCCAAGAGAGGACAGCTGCTTAGTCTTCTGCATTTGACCTCTGGTCACACCGCCTGTGTCTATACTGATGAACAAAATAGTGCCAAAGCCCAGGAGCTGCTGACACTAGAACTCAACGGACAATCCTGCTAAGTTGAAGAAAAGATATTTGGTGTTGCTTGTTCCCAACACAGCTTAGAAGTTAACATGGGTGACATGCTATTCCCAGCAGGCATTTTGGATGGACCCACGCTGTTTTGAATGCTAGGAGAATTTAATGGCATGAAGGTTGTCAGACTGCACCAGGTGAACAGTGTGTTTAATTTCCTTGCGTCACAGCAACCACAGTTTACTTCTTCCAGGATGTATAAGAGCGGAGGCTAATGTTCTTTGTGTCTTTGTAATGGTTCCAAAGATCAGATGATCTTTATTTTATCTATCACAAAATCTTCACGGGTCTAAACAGAGCACTGGAAGGACCACACACATGTCCCTGCCTGGGTTTCCTCATCCCTTCAGGAATCCTTTGCGTGAAGGTCGGGCTCTGCTGATGAATCTAGGGCCATCCCTCCTATGCTTGGGTGCCTTTCCAAATTGCAACCTCCCTCTTCCTCTATGGCCAGGTGCTTGTTGCCTGCAGATAGCTGTGGATATTGTATATTTAGTCTCCAACCTTTCAGAAGAAGGTGAACAAAACAAAACCTCCTCAGATGACATCAGGCCCCCGCTGGGGGAGAAGAATCCTTTCTGCCTCTGAAGATGGCCGGTGGAAAGACAAAATCTGGGAGTAGACACCGTCTTCATGCACAGCGAGCAGCACTGACCGCTTCATTGCCTACTTGACCTGCAGGGAAACAGGCAGGCTGGGTCTCAGACTCCAAGGCCAGGAGAACCCAGTCTGATCATTTGTCTCAGCTCTGTCCTTCCAGTCCCGTGACAGCAGATTTACAGGGTACAAGCTGCTGAGGATGGATGCAAGACCCTGCTTTGCCAGCTGCTGTGATTCCCCTTGAAAAAGGCTGGGAAGCTCTTTGTGGGTGATATTTCAGAGTTACCACTCTTACATTTCATTAAATGCCTGAGTTTGAATAATGCTGTAGCTATTTCATTCCTTTTATCAGCCAATTATATAGAGACTAGAGTGATGATAGGTTTTGATTTTCAGCTCTGTGAAACTTGGCTGCAAATCTGTACTTAGGTGCCTCTAAAACCTGCATTGCTCTTGGGAATTTGTGCAGGCAGCTCTTTGCACCAACTGGTGTACAAGCACAAAGTTGGCATTTCTTATACATACTGCCTTTTTAATTAGTGTGCCTCTTTCACAATGTGCCTTACTTTGAACTCTATTTGTCTTAGACTTTCCATTACGTGGGACATAATTGGAAGTGAATTATTTGCTCAAGGGTGAAGAAAATAGCTTTCACGCAAGATTTTTTTCTTTTTAAATACAGATTTTCAGATAGGTTTTTTAGTTTTCACAGAGAAAATTCTGAAGCAACTCAAAGATGGAAAGCTCTGACTAAGCAGAATAGTGGGCCTGTTCTCACCCTGCACTGTAACAATAATTTTAATGGGATGGTAGAGCTGTAAACAAGGGGGGGATGTAACAGTTTTCTACATTAGACTTGATGAAGTTCTGGCTGAACTGAGAGAAAGATAAGAAGGACTTTCACCTGAGAGTAAATGAGAGATTAAGCTCCTGCCTTATTCCACTGAAACAGCTAATGCTTTGATCTTTGTTCAATTATTTATTTGTACTCCTCCTGTGCCTAGGAGTCATGGGCATGAATTGCAGCCCTCTCCTGCCAGGCTGAGGTCAGTTTTAATACTCTAATATCTGATATATCTCCTATCAGCAGTCTGTATCTCGCAGTCAACAAGTTAACAACTATTTTTCTCCTCTAACTGTTATGATCTCATGAAGTTATTAGAATTAAGGTAATTAAGGTGGATTACTTCAGATTTTAAGTAACATGGAAGGCTATTGGAACTGCAATTAATTACATCTTGTCACTATAACCCAAGAAGGTTGTGAGGTAGATTTTATCCTGTGCAGTTATGTTGATAAGGATTAATTTTCCTTTGGAGGACTGACCACTTTTATTTGTGAGCCAAGCAAATTCCGCAGCCTGCGTCTTTCCAGAGATAGACAGTCTCTTCATTGGCATAAACAGGCATCATCCCAGCATGGGACAGAAATATATTGATGGACTGTGTTTATGAGTTTCTTTGCTGTTAACAGGGTCCCATAAACCATCCCTTTCTGTACCATCTCCTGGGAATTTGTTTGTTAAAGGTTCGCATGTTCAAAAGATGTTCACAGCCTCTTTGCGTTGGATTAATCCTTTCATCTGATGATAAGATATTGGAGTTGGTGGGCTCAAAATATCCAGTAAGACGGAACAAATACTCTCTATGATACAGAGCATTATATTCCACTTGAAAGAAGTGGCAACTTAGATTGAGTTCATGCCAGATAAAGGATCTGCACTGGGTTCAAGTTACTAGCAGCAAAGGTATGTGTTAAAGTGTCCTTTTTTTTTCTTAACAGTTCCAGAAAGTAAGCTTAAAAATAGAAGTGCTACAGCATGAAGCAAGTTCCTTGGCTGTGAGTTAGTGATCTGCATTTCTTACGGAATGTGTAATAAGAAACACTTGTAAACCCATGGCAGATTAAGGTGCGTCTCCATTCACACTTTTTAACTGATTGAATTAAGAAATTTTGAAAGGTGAAGTAGGAGATGGCAGTTGATGGGCCTTGCTACCCAAACAGGCTGAAACTGGACCATGCTTGGCAAAGGCCACTAGAAAGAGAACGTTGATGGCCTGCTCAGAATGATTGCCCTGGGACTCAGCTGGGGTGGCAACGTGGTGAAGATTTTCCAGTGAATCAAGTATTATGAATAGCTGGGATGTGTCAGAGACCTGCGAGTCTGTTAGAGAGGTCTCGAGGGAGTCCCAGGTAGTCCTGGAATAATTTCTGCGCTAATTGGTGGGTAGGATTTGATTCAGGATCATTTAGCCCAGTTAAAATTAGAATAAATGGGGTAAGCCTTTTGCTCAGTAGTGTCCTACAGTGATATACATATATATCTACATATATAATTTGCATACTTGCAGCTCAGTCTTGCAAAGCCTTACTTGCACTAACGCAGGTATTTAACCGAAGTGGTTAACTGAGAGATTAGTCAGCCTATCTGTATAATCGATGGAAGGATGAATTAGTCACCTTCCATCCCAGTGAAGTGCCTTCAATTAGGTGGTGGGAATCTAGGTATCATTTGAGATAAGAATATTCATATAAATGAATCTTAATTATACGTGTAAAGGGTGGAAAAGAGCAGACTAGTGTGCATGAAATACCGTACTTGCTGCACATCTCATGAAGCCTAATAGAAACAAAAGTTTAGCTTTAAAAACTTCATGTTCTCTTAAAAAAAATCATTATTAAGCACTGGAAAGCTGACACAATCATCCAGCACTGTGTATTCCCACAGTTTTTTCCCTGTGCTCGCAGACCGTGCTGGTGGAAGTAGCTGCAGGGCAAGTTGCATAAGAGCAGTAGAGTAGGTGCTCAGGAAAATCCTCGCTGGGTTAAAACAAAACCCTGGCATTGTTTTCCATGGTGTGCATCTGCTTTTATGTGGCATCAGGAAAGTGACTGTCATTTGCTGTTCCACAAAACTGGCAGTTACTTGCAGTAGCAATTGTAGTAACACTCTGAGCTCGCAGTCCTTACTGCTCCCTCAGGATATGCGTGGAAGCAAGATGATGCATGCTACGTGTTTTTCTACCAGAAAAAAAAAAATAACACATAAGCCATGCATAGAACTTTTCACAGTCTACAAGGCAAATAATTTAAGGCTGATGCTGTGTGTTAGAGAGGTTCTGACAGTTAAATGTACTTCTTTGAAAAAGCAGGGGAGGTTTAATACTCTCATAATTCAAAAACATCTATAGGGTTTTTTTCCTCAAACTTTCCACTGTGCTCAGGAAGTCTCAGCCCCAAAGGAGGATGCCTCACAGGTTATGACCCTGTGAACAGAAGGATTTATATTGAAATCGGTTTTGCTACTTTGTTCATAGAACCTTGGATTTCAAGTTTGTTAGTGTACCCTGGCTTCTTGTATAAGCCGAGTCCTGAACAACAGGAACCAATGATCCCTGCATCAAATTCTGGATCTTGAACTAAGTTGTATTTTTGTTCTGTAAATATTTATCTGCATTCATCTGTATACAACTGAAGGGCATTTAGCACTGTAGCTACCTTATACGGTTTTGTTAATTCCTACTCTTTATTCCAATACTATTCATAACCTTTCCTTGTGCAGGGTTTCCTGCTTGAGAATCTCATGGGATCCTGGGAATTGCCACACTAAGTCAAGCATGTGACCAGACAAAGCCATTGCCTTTAATGGCAGAGGTTACCAGCTGCTTTCTGACAACATTTCTCAACCTGTGTTATCAAGGCACCACTGTATTTTGGGAAAAAAAGTCTAGGCACTTGTCTAGTTCCTTGCAGTTTGATTACCAAGAGGAAAAGCTGATGAACTGATAAAGAACTAGAATACAGCATTGGATAAGTAGCACTTAGATAATTTTTTTTTTTTTTTTTTTTTTGCAGAGCATAGTTTTACTGCTGTAATTACAAACACTTCTAATTAGACAAGGGGAGCAGATGGAAAGCCTCTTCTGGCTGTGCCTGCCAGCAGACACTGAAACAAACCATGTGGGAACATCCAGGGTTATGCTGTTGGTCTTCCTTTGAATTAGTTTTTTTCTGGATCACTTCTCTGCTGCCTTACAGGTCACCAATGGTCTGTGGAGTAGGGGGTGAGTGATGTTGCTTCAGAGATGGTCACAGGAAAAATCCCCTAAATGTCCATCTTGGTCAGTAGTCTCAGAGGAGAAATTATATTCCTAACTCTTGGAATATATTGCTTGGATCATGTCAGGTTAGGTGTTGGCTCAAATGTTAAAGCATGAGGCTTCTTACTCTTTGTTTATGTTTAGGATGGTCAAACACTGGCCCAGGTTGGCCAGAGAGGCGGTGGATGCCCCATCCCTGGAGACATCCCAGGCCAGGCTGGACGGGGCTCTGAGCAACCTGAGCTGGTGCAGATGTCCCTGCTCATGGCAGGGGTGGCACTGGGTGAACTTTGAAGGACCTTTTCAACCCAAACTATTCTATGATTCTGTGATTTATTCAAATATTTGGGCAGTGCAGTGCAGCTGTGGATGTCCTTACATCCACATGTCCTAGTACCTTTTCATAGAATCATAGAATGTTAGGGATTGGAAGGGACCTCAAAAGATCATCTAGTCCAATCCCCTGCCAGAGCAGGAACACTTAGATGATGTTACGCAGGAAGGCATCCAGGCAGGTTTTGAATGTCTCCAGAGAAGGAGACAACCTTCTGGGCAACCGCCCTGGGCAGCCTGTTCCTTTTATTCCTGCCTGGGCTCCTGCTTCCCTGCCATCCCTCTCCTGTCCCTGTGGAGGTTGGCATTGGTTTCTATAAGCTCCAAAGTGTTTCAGAGACTCTAGCCCTTTACTCCATCCTCTTCTCCTTATTTTACCTTGGATTTCCTTGCCTTGGCTATTATTTAAGTGTCTCACCGTGAAACATAACACCAAGCCCCTTGCCTTCAGACACAAAATAGTGAACACCTCTGAGGGCCTCTTTCACTGACAGTGCTTTGTAGCTTTCACTGCGATTTAAGGGAGTGTCTTTTGCCTCAATTTTTATAGAATTAGTTGCTGTGACTCAGATGATGCCTGGTAACTTGCAGAGCTGCAAACACTCGGGTATGTGTTGGCATCCTGAGCTCAGAGACTCTCCTCCCTTGCTGGCGAACGATTCTTCACATGAGCAACACCCTGGCTCTGGTTCAGCCACACTTGAACACACAATGCCTACTGCTCCGTCAGCATCCTCCTGGGAGCCACATATTGTGTAATATATTTTCCTGAAAAATAGATAAGCTGCACAAAAGACTTTCTGCCAAGCTCTGTAGGCTAAATAAGCCAGCGACAACAGTTCTGTACTGTAAAAGTAATTTAAAATAGTAAAGTCTTGCAGTGTTAAATGCTTGATTAAAATGACTGAACATGATGAGAAAAAAATAGGAATTGTGTCAAAATCTGAAATTTAGCATGACTCTACTTTGATTCAAACTGGTGTGGAAACACTTAGAGCATTGCTTAAAAATACAGTCTGTAATAAAAGTGTCCTCTGAAGGGACCAACAAACTAGTATTCTCTATAATGCCCAAGAAATCCATACATGAGTGGGCTGGTTTGAAAAGTACCAGTGCAATAGATACAGTCCAAGTTGGAGGAATAGGCAAGACCAGAAGAATGAGTCTGACTTCCTTATTAATCTTATTCTCCTTTTTGTGCCATCCTTTGTATTGTGTCTTTCTCTTCGCTGATAAACGGCCCCAGCCCCAGATTCAGACATCCTTGTGTGCTGCAAAGGAGGAAAACCTAAAAAACCCAAACAAAACAAACCTGGGAAAAAAAAGAAAAAAAAAAAAAAGAAAAATAATAAACCTAAAATTGACTCTTGGACTCTCTTGCCTTCCTAGTCTGGGAGACTGGCAGCTTCTCCCAGGTTCTGTCAGTCCTTGCTTGGCACCCTGGTAGTTAGCAGGTTTTTTTTCATCCCCTACCTGCTGCCATTTCTGGAATTGAAGTTATATAATTGAAAAGTTGGATTTCTGACCATGCTCAGCATGTAGATAAAGGGAAAGTTGCTTAAATCAGCAGGGTTGAACTCACTGCATATGTGAGTGCCAAGTCAGATTTCTGTTCCTGTAGTCAGCTTGCTTGTAGTAGTTACCCATGCTTCTAGCAGTAGCACCTGGAGGTGACGTTACTGGTTTGATCTAGACCCAGCTTAATTCCCTAAGATATTCTACTGCTGCTCAGGTGTATAAAGTTACTGTCACAGTCTCTGCACCTGGTGGAGATTTGATGCAGAGAGGTCCTGCAGCTCTGGCTGGCAGAAGATCCCATGTGGGGGGTATAGTTGAGCATGCTGGGGTTTAAACAAGCTTCAGCTTGAATCTCATCCTCCAAAAGATGCATTATCTTGTGAAAATGCAGAACTCCACTGACTTTGGGTGCAGGCAGAAATCTACCAGATGAAAGTAACTCTTCGTATCTGCAGGTATCTCTTACAAGGCTTTCTTCCTTTTGATCCATTTTTCTTTCCAAATAGAACATGTAGGGAGCAGACTGGTGTATGCGATGCTTTCCACTGTGCCCTTTGGAGACCAAAAGCCACATCAAGCAGGAGATTTATGAGTTGCTGGCAAAAGATGCTTCATATTCTGTTATTACATTTAAGATGATGAAAGAACTAACTAACTTTCATGACTATGAAAGCAGGAGGAGAACTGCCTGTGGATAAATCAAGCACATGCATTAAGGAAGAAATTAAGGTGTTTGAAGCTTCAAATCCTGATTTGTAAAGTTCAAGATAGAAGAAAATATCTGAGTAAAAGACGTGAAGCAGTTTGTAAGATTTTAACTCAGATACACTCTGGAGAATAAATCCAAAGGTAACAGTATGATTCATTAACTATCCCTAATTAGCCTCCTAAATTTAAGTAGACAGAATCTCGCCTGGAGGCTTTTAAAGGCACCCACCTTTCACTGTTGACGATACAGGGAGCTGAGGAACGTAACTTATTTAAGGAGGACTTCTTCATTATTAGGTACCTACAGGGCATGCATGGCTTGAGTGCCCAGATTAGGTGAACTGGACCTTTTAATAAGATTATTGCTTTTCTGGACAGGCAGAAATAGGAGAAAGCAGGGGAAGGTGTTCTGCAGCCCTGTGCAAGAAGGGGAAAGGCTGGGAGGGAGCGCTGCTTGTGTCCATCTCTGCCCCATGGAGTCTCAGTTGGAGGAGCACCATCTCCTTCATCTCCTAAAGCCTCTCACGTCACAGGACCATATACCTGTGGGATATTTCACTGGGAGGAACAGTGAGACTGGGCTGATTTGTGTTACATGGGCTTTGTTTCTAGACCGGAAATGGTTTACATTTCATTAAGTCACTTCTCTGCATCTGCGTGAGAAAAGGATGAACATCTCCTTTTCCGTGGAGGCCAAACAAGATAAAAGGTTGTCTGTGCTATGTTTATATTCTTGTTGCACAACCTTGCTGTCATTAGCTGCTGTTAGAAGATGCATTAAAGAGTGAAGCATCTGGGCTGCCTCAGGAGCAGTTTTGGCAGAGTGCTCTGAAAGTTTGTGTGAGTTGTGTCAGTTATCCCAGCTTGTACCGCTTCCCACCAGCCCAAAAATCACCAGCAGAACACATGGATTTCTGCTTCGGGCAGTGTCTGAAGGGAAAAGCAGGGGAGGAGGGCCCAGGCTGTGGGCTCGGGGAGGTGTAGGTGGCTTTGGTTATGACAGGGCTATTTTCCCAGACAGTCTCGCTTGATTTCCATGTGGTGCTTGGAAGTGGACATACTGTAATTGGCATGAGTCACTTCCTTGTTACGGGTGGTTTGGAACCACTCCGCACGGAAAACACGCCTGCAGCAGGCTGAGTAACTCCCTCTTGCTCTTGGGTTTTGCATTCGGTTTCAGGATTACAGGCTATGTTGATGCTGGGTGAAAAAAATTCCCTTTTTAAAATGACTGAGGGATATGGAAAGTTGAGGTCTTGACCACTTGCATTCATTAAACCCCTGATTTTTTTTTTTGTTGTTGTTTTTTGTTTGTTTGTTAGAGTGACAATTTAGCATGGCAGCCTGTTGATCAAACCCCAGCTTTCAAACTTACATTCTGTTGCACAAAGTCTCTTTATGTCTCCCACTGTCTTCTGGGACACTTGACACTTTCTGTGTAAACTGTACTGTACTTTTACTCTAAATATGATACAGGATGCCCAGAGGTATGATATGGCTGTGTAGACAAGTCACAGAGTTGATGTTGAGTGCACTCGGCCTTTTACATGGGAATGCCCAGGCCATAGAGCTACTCGTGGAAGCGTTTGAGAGCTGTAGGATCTGATGGTCTCCTGTCAAGTGATTGTACCTCTATCTGACCAAAAATCTCCCAAGTCAGATGAAGGGGGGATGCCTGGTGGCAGGGCAGGGATTGAAGGTAGGCTTTGGGTGTCTAACAGGACACACATGGTCATGAGGAGGTGGTGGAGTCACCATCTCTGGAGGTGTTTAAAAGGCATTTAGATGAGGTTCTGAAGGACATGGTTTAGTGCCAGAGTTTAGTGCCAGAGTTAGGTTATGGTTGGACATGATGGAGGGTCTCTTCCAACCGAAACAATTCTATGATTCTACGAAACCTCTTGCCACATGATGCAAATGAGGTTTTAGTCACCTGAAAGGGGCACATCCAACACGGAGCTAGATGGGGGCACAGGCAGCTGAAAAAGGTTTCAACTTGCTCCTTGGCCATGCCTGAGACCCTTGGGAAAAAGCAAAGGGGGTAGGCTGTGCCACAATTTATTTTTCTTAGTCAAATAAACACCTTCCACCTCCACATTTCTAACTACACAGTGGTGTTAGTGTTGTCACCAGGTGTAGAGTCTCTTTATGCATGGGACTTTTCTTTCTTGCTCTGTGATTATACTGTGATATTTTGTGGTCTGATGGAGCCAAATTCCATTATTTTAATAGAAACTGCTGACTGCTTAGTAAATTCATAGTTTACAGCATATGAAACACATTAATTCTTCAATCTGAGGGAGTCATGTACTTTGTATATGCGCTAAGGAATTGTTTTCTTGTAATAGTTCAGAAACATTAATTATCCCATTTCTGGCTGGATGCTCTGCATTTTCAAGTCTCAAACAAAAATCCGTCAGGGCTTCTACCTCTAAAAACCTGTAGTAGTTTATATTGGGTGTTTACTCACAGCAGGATTTTTTTTTTTTTCGAAGTACGTTGAGCATCAACAGTTCCTGGCCCCAACCTGCCCAGATAAAAGGCTTGGTTGTAATTTTCAATGGTAAGGGAGTCATGTTTTGTTCAAATTGCTCTCTGCTTCAAGCATTCACAGGAGGATTTGCTGAAGGTCCTTCAGATCTGCTTTAATCATACTGAGCTTTCAGAGTAAACCTTACGGGCTGGAAATGCACACGCGACTGTATAGCAGAGAACTGGAGAATGACAAAGTCCCTGTCTGTATGTTTTTAAGACTGAGCTTTCATTGATCTCCCCTCCAGTTGACTGATCTGTATATACAGTGAAGATGGAGGTCAGGGGATAATTGGGTCCTGGGAGTGGAAGTCTTTAAGCATGTTTAGGACTGAGCAAGCCTCAGGAAACATCAAATGATCAAATTAGCAAAGAGAAGGGATGGTTTGAGTGCAAGGCTGAAATATGGGAAGGCTAAGTTTGTTTTCTTTCTTCAGCACAGACTCCCTCTGTGAGACTGGACAAATCATTTTGATATTTAAACACTTTCAAAACTCTGTCCCTGAGCCAGTTTCCCATCTGTAAAACCCGAGGTGTCTAGCAGTCAAATGTTTTGATTAGGGGAATAATATGTGCACTTAAACTGAAACACTCGGCAGCGTATTGTGAAATAGATTTCCTCAGAAAGAGCAATATGCCTCTACAAAATAATCTTTTGTGGCAATTAGCCAAACCTACAGAAATGGAGCATTTAAAACTAGGTAGATTAAAATAATAGAAAACACACAGCAAGTGATCTTGATGAATGAAGAAGCGAGGTATCAGCTGGCCTTTTCTATCTCTTAGCACTGTAATTCAGAATTTTGCAGCTTGTAGGCACAGTAACTTTTTCTTTTCACCAGCCCTCAGTTTTCTGGCCACACAAGAGAGTGCTTGTGTGCAGAGCCCAGCAGAAAGAGTCTCCACCAGGTACAAGCAAGGGCTCTGTCAGCAGCACCAGCATGTGCCTTTTCACGCTGTCCTGCTGGTCGCTTGCACCTAAATGTGATGGGTCTGCTCTGCTGGTGAGAGCGACTCCAGCTTTCATTGTCCTTTGCCCCGTTCCTGCAGGGGAGAAGCTGGCAGAGAGTTTTTATTATGGGATTGACGCCACTAATTCACTGCAAATGGGTAATGCAGGTCTTGGATTGGGAACTGTTATAAATTATTGCTAGCATGATGTTGATTCAGACAGATGAGCAGTGGGAGCTGGTAGCCAGGATTGCTTTTAAAATAGACACAGAGAGATTATATAAAGACTTGAAAGCCTATAAATGCAGACGAATGAACCTGCTGATCCGAGAGCTCCCTTGCAGCTTTGTGACCTAGAACAACCTTCTGCAAATGCCTTCATGGAATGTCACAGTGATGGTGACGCTTCACCCTCCAGATCAAGTCCTATCTCACACAGAGTTCATGTGATGATGCCCAGGTTGGACTCTGGGGTGGGTGGCAGAACATGGCTTGCCATCCTGAAAGTTAATCTTCTGCCCTCACTGCTCAGCTGCCCAGCCCAAGTTACCGGAGAATTTTATCATTTGGATGAATACCCACATCCTAATGCTGACTGCTACCCCCTGAGATACCAAAGGTCCCCAGAAGTCCCCAGCACAACTCCTCTCCTCTATTCCAGGCGATCCCAGCTCATTTCTCACGTGCATTTTAAGGTGCAGGGCTCCTGACTATCAGCCGTGCTAACACTTTGATTGAAGACCCCTTTTCTTCCTCTCTTGTCCATGCATATCACTTGTTCTGCTGACTGAGTTGCTTTAACTTCTCTGCTTGACTGAATGGAGCAGGCCAAGTGCCAACCCTTGCCTGCCAGGATTTCTGTGTTTAATGCCGAGATAAGACAAAAGCCCAGGTACTTTTTTCTGGTGGTTTTAATAATAAATAAGTTTGCTTGATGCCTTGCTTCAGTTCATGCCGTGCTTTGTGTCGGATGCACTCCTCTCCAGAGAATTTAAGGAGAGTATTTCAAAGGAACCAGATGTTTAATTTTTCTTGTGGATTTGGCCACTATACAGAAGCTAACTGGAAATCGTGAGGTGTTTTGCACTTGAGAAAGCCTTTCAATTTTACTGTCATTTTAAATCAAGCCTTCTAAGCTATGTATTGGTTTAGCATTGTATAAACTAGAAGAAGAACAGACTTGCTGCATGCCATCACTCTGATTACTCTTTGCCAAGATAGGCCCTTTCTGGTAAAATGTCCTCAAGATGTTTATGCAGTTCACAGAGAAAAATGGTCCCTTGAAAAGGAAAAGTCCAAGGTTCATGTGCTGTGGACATCCTGTGTTGCACTAAGTTGCTTCCAAAGTTCTGAAGGGGTTTGGTTGCTAAAATGAAGACAAGCACCACTTCGGATTTTTGAAAGTACCAAAGTGCATGTTAATCACAGACATTGAGCATGTGTCAGCTTTTGGGAACCTTTCTTCATGGCCAACTGTGTTTTTAGGCACCAAATGCCTACTTGGTTGTCACCTTTCTTCCTCAACTACCTGAAAGGGGTAACAGCACAACCCAACCCCATTGAGGTCCTGTGACAATAAATAGTCTCTATGGCTGCTTCCCTGTGAATACTTCTCTATCTCCTCTCCCTTGGGATGCTGTTAACTGATTGCTGACTGATTGAGTGATGTTTTGCTTCGCCCTGACTCCTCTCTTGGTCCTGTACATAACGTCCATAGCAATGGTGGCACAGATGCCAAGGTGGAAAAGCCACAGATCAGTTCCCTGGGTTTGCTTAGGAAAAGGTCGTGTTTCTTTCCCCCATTCGATTCAAATGTTTAAGTGGCTGGTGGTGTCACCTTTTCAAAGAAAGATGTAGGTTTACCCAGTCTGTGTTCTGCCCCAAAGGTGGCCATGAATACTAGGAGGTGAAAGGAGATGTTTATGAAGAAGAGCCAGTCTGAAACAAGAAAGACTTGCCCAAATCTGCTAAAAATTGCTTCTGTGTCCCATTTGCTTCATTTTGTTCATTGGAGGCATATCAGCAGGCTACCTGGGACGCAGTTTGGATGAGAAGTGCGTATGACTCACGTCTTTTAAATGCCTTTCAAGTGTTCAGCCTGGGATGCAGCAAAAAGGGTCTTTATTTTTCGAGGGTGCTGAGCCCTGTGCCCTCTGAATATCATATCTCTTCAGGTGCCTCAAATTAGGCACTCAGAATTGTGATTCTCCCTGACTGTGTGCTTGCAGGATAATGTCTGTTCTACCCACCTCCACCACAGACTTTCTGATATTTCTCTGGCACAGGTATCACCTCTACTTCTGCCTAGTTCCTAACATGGGATGTGTTTCTTTTGCTGCCTTCTCATCAGAGGACAGTTGCCAGTTCAGGTTTCACTAGAAACTGCTGTGCCAGCTCTTTGATATCCAGAAGCTGTGGGGTTTTTCTGTCTGTTTCCTGACCCAGCATGACTCCACTAATAATGCAAGAACTTCAGTGCTGATATCTTGGCAGTCTAATATAGGAGGTCAGTGAGTAAATATAGTTACAATTTTCTTTGCCTCAGCAAAGACAGTAAGTCAAACACAATGTAAACAAGGTGGTTGGATCACTTCCCTCACCATTAATATTTGTAGTTATGCAGGCAAATTTAATGGGCGTGATTAAATATCATACTCCAGCTTGGCAGCTGATTAGCTGCAGGGGGCAGGCAGGAATTTCCTTTCTGTTCCAGGGCTGCTCACTTTCCAAGTCCTCCTTCATGCTTGTGCCAAGGATCTCAAAGTGCTTTGCATTTTTAATTATGCTTCTTCACATCCCTGTGAAGAGTGGAGATGAGTGATAGCAGGACCGGCAATGGAGGAAATGGGGAAACTGAGGCACTAGGAGGTGGTGGCCTGCTTGGGACGAGAAAGGCAGTTGCCGTTCGACTTGGACAAAGGAGAGCTGAGCATCCCAGAAATCTTGTCTTGGGGTTTCTGTGGGTCTAATGAACTTGTGCCTAGTTCTCAACAGTCTGTCTTTAACACACTGAAGTCTTGTTTGTCTGCAGGAACAAAATGCTGCTTTTATCTATATATTACTATACAGTCACTGACAGGGAAAATATATCTTTCTTCTCTGGAAATATTAATTTCTTCATTTTTGTCTTTCATCACTCTGTTCCTCTAATTTCTGAGCAGAATGCCCTGTATCTGTGTTTCTTCTCTTTGTATGGAAAAGCACTTTGCTCTGCAATAGCCTCAGGTGTTGGCTGTGGCTGAGGCAGAGAACTGGTTCAGCTTTGTAAATGACATGTAGCTTTGTCCCTACAGGGCAAATTAGTGAATTTACTGTGTGGATTCACCTTCAGTGGGTGTACGGTGAAGTAGCTATGCTGACTTTGATTTCTTTACCTGGATGTACAGCTGAAGAGCTTCACTTGCAACTTCAAGGAGGAGGAAATACTCTCCTTACTAAGGCATGCTTTGGTCCAAAGAAGGGACTATGGATGTCTGGACAAAACTGTCACGTATTACCCTGTCTCACCTGCATATTACGAATGCTGTGGCTGACAAAACAAAGAGACCAGTAGGGATTAGCTGAGTCTTCACCCTCCTTCTCAGGATGGTGGGAATGGAGAATGGGCCTTTCTCAGCTTAGTTAAAGCCTGAAGCCCGACGGGGAACAGTGTATTTTGGACCTCACAGTGTGGGGAGGGTTCCTTAGAGGTGGGATTGCTTACTTCTTTGATGGATGATTCAAGCTTTGTGGTTTCACGTGGACAGCATCCTCCAGAGGCTGGTTCTGTGAATCCACAGTAGACAGAAACTTCTGATGTGCAGGGCTGAGCCAGCAGCTTAATGGCTGGAGAGAGGCAGCGATTCAGGCATACTCTGTAGTCCCCATTGATATGGGGCATCCTGCCCAGCCCGCTGTCATGTAGGAACAAAGCTGCAGTACTCTGAAGAATAGGGTTGAGGCTAAAGCCTGGCTTACTAGGAATTTTAGTTTCTAAGGTGGTGTCTAAATTCAGCTATCTGAATCTGACCCTTAGTCTAGTCTCCAAGCTTAACTGTAAATAAACAATATCTTAATCACTTTATAGTTTCCAGTGTTGTCTCATAGAATGTCTCTGTGCTGGCATTTGGAGAACATTCATCATAGTGCTAAATGAGTGTCTGTTTGGTCTGCACATGGTATAAGTAAGTATCAGCTGAGCCCATAGCATAAATGTGATAATTCTTGTTCTGACCAGCTGAAATAACTCACGCTAAAAACTGTGCTCTTCTTACTTCTCTATTTCAGTTCCCAAGAAGCTTCTGCATGAAACCCAGCCAAGACCAAACAATTACCAAGGATTTCAGAAGCCACATTTCCCACTGCGGCCAAGAGTGTTTGATCCCAATGTTATAGGGGACGGTGTATTCCTTTCTGATGTCTCTCCTTCCAACATAGGACGTGCTCTCCCAGGTAGTTATGACTATTGCAACATTGGCCCAAACCTAACTGTGTTGTGGTAACTGTTCCCATCCATCTTCCCTTACAGACGCTACAAACCTTACCCAGCTTTCTGTATTGTTCTCAAACCCCATTCATGTCACAGCCAGAAAGAGAGGCTTCAAGGCATGACCATTGATGGACTAAAGTGAACTGTGAAACTCTCACCAGCTTTCTTAAAATAGCAGTCACAGCCATGCGTGTCAAAACTTATCACAGAAATACTCTGCACACCCATCTAATACAGTGGCAAAGAACAAAGCAGGGCAGGGACAGCAGATCTGCCTCACAGGGACAGAGAAGTATTCAACTAAGCTTTGAAATATGATACTATTTTCATAAAATGCAAAGTTGAGAGATATGAATAAAGTCAAATCTTAGCTATCTATAGGGATAGGTGAGTAGGAGGAAGGGATGGCATATGAATAAAGGAAGAGTACAGGTGAGCATGTATTGGGTTAGTCAGTGGTTTTATGTTGTGTTTCCCAACACATGGGAGACGGTGCATGACATTGTTCCTGAAATTCCCCGCCTGTGCTCCCAGAGATGCAGCTCTCAAGTGGGTATGCACATTGTGGGTATTGTCTCTGTCTACACTTCTGGCAAAGTTAATCCACACCCTGGATAATCAATCCACACAATCCACAGGCAAATAAAAGTAATAATAACATATTTATCACTTTCGAGGCCTTACTGAAAAATTACCAGGGAAAAGAATTTTGAGTCAGCCTGAAATAAATTTTGTGATCTTTTTGATTCTTTTAAGCAAGAAAAAAATCCTGAACTCATTTTCATTCATCTAAACATTTCACTTCTACAAATGACACCTTTTGTTTAGTTCTCACACTGTTTATTCATTCATTTTTAAAATATGCACCACTTGCATACAAAGATGTCATTTTGAAATTAAGAGCTAAAAGAATGTTTCAAAAATAGCAAGGGGAAATATTTGGACAGTTCTGTAAACTCCCTTCCCATTCTATTTATTTCGTTAAAACTATTTGTTAAAGTCAGCCTGGTATCATGAGTAACCTCTCCTATGCTTAAACTGTCGTGTTGGGCAAATCTACTGCTAGCTGAAATAATTTTCCTCAACTTTGTTGTAAAGTCAGAGGGAAACAGCTTCAGTGACTGGGAATAACTACGAAAGGGTGATGAAGGGAAAACCAGTAGTGAGTTGATTAGGAATAGACAAAGTCTTCCAAGTTAGCAATGAGGAAAGGAAAATCTTTTAGTATGATCCTGGAATGAATGGCAGAGCAGGGAACCACATAGTGCAGCAACACATGGTCCTTGGAAATTGTGTTTGTTTTTTCCCTCCTGCATAACCCCAGTCATTTTCTGTGCTCCTTGTCTGTGCTTGTACAATCCTGCAGATGACAAAACCAGTTCTGTGGTTTTGTGGTGCTCTTTGCCGGAGTGTAGTATATGCAGACAAGTATTCATTTAGAAACTTGTTTGAATGCATCTGTTCTTTGTATAAGTCAGAAGAAAAAAACATTCTTACATCTCGCATGAGAGGAATTATGCCTTACTCTCTCTCTTAAAAGACACGATTATTGCACAGCATGGTTTACAAGGGCTGTTCAAAACCCAGCAGTAATGTCCATCTGAGCCTTTCCCAGCTGATGTAGCACATGTGCACAGGGAAGTCCTGACTGTGAGTATAATTTAAACATTAGTTCTAGTGAGATCCAGTGAATGTACTGATAGTGAGGGGCAGGTGGGTTGTCACTAACCCAGAACTGGACATGTGATAGAACATGGCTCAGAGCCCCCAGGTTTGTGTCCTACGAGCTCTGTGCAGCTGCAATCCAGCCACATTAACTGGACTTTAATGCAGAGTTGTAGAAAACTCTCAAAGACCTAGCAGGAACCTGGAGCCACCTAACTCAGCGGTCCTCTTTATGATGAGATATATGGTCATGAAATATATATGGGATTATATCCTGGTGGTGCCCTTCATTGTGATTAATTATAAAGGGATTTAAGATTAACTAGTTTAGAGCCAGACCTCAGTATGTAGACATCTGAGGCAGGATTCAGTTACCCCCACATAAATGTGTCATTTGAGATGACCTGGGATGTTCACCTGGCTTCTAGGTGCTGCCCTAGAAGGGCGAAAGTTTTCCCTATGTCCCTTCTCATACCTGCCATCTCTGTGTAGATGTCTGTGTATGAGCAAATACCTCAAGTTTTAAGTGTCTGCTATGGGGAGAGCTGAATGACTCTCTAGGATCTGTCAACTAATGGCAGGATTCCGTTGTCTCAGTTTAGATGCATAGTGCTGCCTGAGATACTCTGAAGTGTCCAGTTTTTAGGTTCAGTTTTTAGAAATTAAAAATTTACCCTGCTTCCATGGATTTATTTGCAGGAACAGTGGTAGAGAAAAGTCCAACTGCTTATATAGGCATAGATTTACCAGACAGGGAGAAAAAAGGAAAGTTTAGAGGGCACATTGGTGCCTATATCTAAATTAAAACATTTTCCAAAACTTTGCTGTTGATTTCCTGCTGAACGTGCCCCACTGTCTCCATTTATACCACTGATCTTCCATGATCTCTGTTCTCCTAAAGCAAGAGGTTCTTGTGATATTTTTCCCTTTTGTATCAGCCACTCAGGCACCCATGTTTAAAAACTTTGCTTCAGGGCCAGTCATTAACACCTTGTCATTAACGTGGCTTTCCCAAGGCCACACAGCTATTGGGTGGCAGAGATAAAACCGTGCCACATTCCTTGGGGCCGATCCCTTGCAGCAACACCTGGACATCCATCCCGTTTGCTTCTCCTCCCAGGCAGATCAGGAGATGGCATCACTGCGTGCACGTTCATGCTCTCAGTCCCTCTCCATCCGGTATTACCTGTTCTCTTTGACACCCCTCGACTTCTGTTACTGCTTCTCTGGGCTGAGCCACTTGCTGGCACGCACGGCGGGAAGCTGAATGTGATGTCTCACGCTGCCAGGATTGCAGGGAAAGGAGGTGGATCAGGCAGCAAGTGAACACAGACCATCTCCCATCAGGACTGCTGTCAGAGTGGCTTTGCTTGCATGGCACTGATGGCATTATCGGAAAAGGACCTGACAGCTTCCTGAATTTAATACCTACAGATAAGTAGAAGCCAGGTGCATGTCTGTGATTTTATGGTGAGCTGTTTGCTTCTGGCCAGAAACAGATACCCAGGGAAAGGAGGCTGAAAACCTGTAATAGCTACAGTTAAACAATCATGTGGGTGATGGAGCTGGATCCTGTGCACCGACTTTTTCGTGCGTTTAAAACAATTAGCGTTTTGTGACTAGCGGGGGTGTCTGCCTCCGGATCAAGGTGTGGGGAGCACTCAGCAGCGAGCTGATAAGGGCTGAAAGGGTCTCTTTGAGCCTCCTGGAATTAGCTGCCTCCTTAGCTCCAGTCTTCAACAAATAAAATCAAATCATTAACCCATGTTCACTCACCTCTCCAAAGGGGAAATGGTGTCTGGGTGAAACACAATACGAGTGGGCTTCTGAAGGAAGTCATAAACTCAGGTTTGCCCTTCCCCGCGAAGGCTGGAGCGAAAGCACGTCTGTTTGCCAGGTGTGGATGGGTCGCTACAGCGTGACACCAGCAGAGGGTTGCCGGCTCTGCCTGTGTTTTCCAGTCCTTGTTACGAGCTTAGCTGAATCCACTGTTGATAAAGGCTCCTTTGATTTAAATAAGAAAAAGGAAACCTGACCATGTATTTGCTGTAGCGTAGGTGGGTGTGTCTAAGTGGTGACATGAAAGAGCAGGAGACGGGGGAGAGAAGATGCTGCCTGGATGCAGACAGGGTATGTGCTCAGCTGAAGCTACCTGAGAAGGTTCTGTTGCCCCCCAAAAAAGGAGAAAACTTGGGTGGCTTGCTGTTGAGCACCTCCAGATTTCTGAGAGCTGATGCTGACCTGGTGGGGTTAGGGCAGGGTAGGGCTGGGGCACATGCCTCATTCCTCATTCCCTTTCTGTTTCAAAGCAGAGAAGAAGAAAGGGAGATCGGCCACTTTCTACCCTCTAGACAACACTCCCTTCCTGCTCCCCGTGGATGAGACACAACTGCCGGCGCTCAACAGCAGCATGGAGCCCGTGGGCGTCAGCACGGAGATGGCCCTGCTCAGCAACATCCTAGCAGCCTATGCCTTCATCACCGGTAGGTCTTTGTAGACCCTCAAATGAGCCTCCGTTTCACAGTCACCTTAGGGCTAAATCTGCCTCTTTGAGCTGTTTCTATTTTTCATTCATCTCTCAGCAAATTCCCCCTTGAAAACCCTGACCAGGGCAGCTCTAGCAGACAGTATATAACAGGGTTTATTGTGCTCTGCTTTCCACTGGATTTACTCTCGTCTGAAGTTAAATACAATGTAATCTTATATGTGGTATTATTCCTAATGCTCCATTTTCCTGGAGATCAAAGCCTGGCTCATTAGGGAGTCAAGCTTGTTGTCCTGTAATTTGGAAAATAAGCAGCACTCAGATCATTACCCTGCTTAAGAGAATTTGGCTTATCTTCAGTAGAAGTGTGAAGATGAAGTAACTTGAGAGTCTGCTTAATTGTATATTTAAATCTAGTTTAGAGTAAGATTTCCTTGGATCACAGTTTATTTTTCACCCACGTGTACCTTTTAAGTAGCAGAGGAACAGTCTTCTAATAAGATTCACTTTAAAAGTTGAAATAAAGATTATGTGCCCTATTGAGTGCTTGGGGTCAATACCATTGATAGCAAAAAGTACAGTAGAGACAGGTGACGTAGTGCAAATATTTCCCATCCCATAATTGCGTGAGGTACCTTGTCAGCAATAGGGATTGAGTTGGAGGACCTAATAAAAAAAAAGGAAACGTGCTGGCTGAATAGCATCAGATATACTAATTCGGCATATTTTAGGCCAATCTTTGCTGCTTTCCACAGAATGAGGCCCTTGGTTTCTGTGTAACTATCCTCCCCCCCACCCTGAGGCAGGACGAGCTGTTTGTGGTCACTTTTTCTTATGCAGAGTGTTCGACATTTGTTTAATGAAAAGTTTGTGTGCCTATTACCTTGCAATGTTTATTGCCAAGTAATATTACCTTGCTAGCAATATTAATGTGTTGCTCCTTTACTACATGCTGTTAATAATTCTATGTACTGTGGCCAGTCTGCTAGCACCACTGTAGAGCAATTATGCTATTCTGGAGCACTGAGGTCTATATAACTAAAACTCCAATATTTGTGAGGTAGCTTTTCGTGTCTGTGTGCCACTCAATCTGCTAATTCATTAAACACTAATGTATGCTTGGTGCCTTGCTCTTGCTGAAATACCACTGTGCTGCTACAGACAAGTATATGAACTTGAAACAAATAACTTGGGCTTTGCATTTTGGAATTACTGAGTAGATTGGTAAGAGTGTTTCTGCACATTTAGTGGATGGTCCTTCTAAAAGGACCATGAACGGTGAATCCAAATTTCTACCCTTCTGCACGTCCAATGGTGACATCAGGATCCATCTTTTCATGACATCTTTAAGAAGCAGGTAGCTTAAGTGCAATTAGTAGTGTTCTTCACAAAAGATAGTTGAGTAAGATATATTTTTTTCTTGCACGCGCTTCTCTAAGGAAAGATTAGAAAAAGCAAACTTTAAAGGAGTTTTCTGTCTATCACACTTCTCCCGCCCTCTTACCTACAGCTGCCATTTTTGACATGAAAATACCTGCTTTCCCAACCTGACTATAAAATGAAATGTTGTTAATATTATTTTCCCCATCTGAACAGTAACAGGTAGCAGAAGACTGTAGGATTTCTGGTTAGGGACAGTTGGGACTGTGATTCAGGGCTGATGATGATACCCCATGGACTTTGTTTCTATTTACCACAGCAGAACTCTTCGACTCTGCATTCGTTTTGTAGGGCACAAGGCCTCAATTCATCCCCTTCACAAGGTGTCAGTCTTGGCAGGAGCCTCTAGATTTTACTGTAGCACAAATAATAAATAAGGATGGCTTTAACTGTCTTGTCGTTGTGGGATTTGCTTGCCCTCTCATGGTGTGGTCTCCATGTGATTGTAGAATCATAGAACTGTAGAATAGTTTGGGTTGAAAAGGACCTTAAAGATGATATAGTTCCAACCCCCTTCCATGGGCAGGGATACCTTCTACTAGACCAGGTTGCTCAAAGTCCCATCCGACCTGGTCTTGAACACTTCCAGGCATGGGGCATCCACAACTTCTCTGGGCAACCTGTTCAGTAGCTCGCCACCCTCACAGTGAAGATGAGGTGTTCACAGTTACTGGATATCAAATAATCAATAAAACTCAGACCTTACGACTTCCCAGTTTCCAGGTTTTCAGTGATGAGATCAGGAACTTGTTTCTCATGCTTTCCAGTGCACATAACCATGGCTGTTAGATGGGTTTTAGTCTCAATAATACATATGTTCATTTTGTTATTTATTACAAAACACTTGATGCCTGTCCCATGGATTGAAACGGCAGATGCCATAAACCATTTTTATCTGCTGCATGTAATTTAGTCCTCTGCTTTTAGCAGAGAGGATGGATTTGGCATGGTTTATTTTGGTATATGTGAATATGGAGAGGTTTTAGATTATAAGTTCAAAGACAAGCTGTATCACAGGGCACAAATATCATCTGCACAAAACTAGAGCACTGCAAAGCCATCCCCCTTCTTACTGCAGATTTTGAGCAGCAAAACAGTTGGAAATTTTTGTGCTTGCCTGAGTTTGGGGCCCTGAAGGCGGCTTAAGCCACAGCAGCTGTTGATGTCCATAGAGGAGTCATTATAGTGGCTCAGGAGAGGCAGGATATTGGGTGGCCAGGGAGGGCTGGTTCTGGTTCATACATCTTCCCACCACTCCTGACCACAGCCTTGGTGCCAAAGGGAAACATTACTGCAAGAACCGCTCTGTTTCATAACACTAAAAACGTCCCTCAGGTAAACTCTGCAGACTGAAAGTGCTGTATTCAGGGCTTCCCTGTGCTGATGAGTTGGCTTCAAAACAGAACTTTGCAAGAAAAAAATTGTAAATAGGCCGAGGCAACATATAAAGGCATTTTTGTGTTGGGGCAAAGCGTTGTGTATACCCTCAGACCCACTCCACGGAAAAGGAGATACGGGCACTTGGTATTTCATGGGTAAAGCACATGCTTGAAAGGATGATCCACTTGTACTATTAATGCTTTTCCTGATTCCTGGAAGTGGGTGTCTTGTAGTCTGGGGAGAGCATCCACAAATCAGTGGTATCCCCTCTCTGCTCAGTAGTGTTCACATTTTCTGCACAAAATGGCAGGTTTGAGTCACTGGCACTGTTGACATGTGCAGAGTCTTGCAGTGCACAGAGCCAACATTAGTGAAAGCCTCTGTGCTCATTTCCACCATCTTTTTTGACTGATGTTCCCATACAAAAGTTGGAAATGTTCCTATTGAGGAGTGAAGTATCACAGCAGAGCAGGAAGCAAAGCCTCTTTGCAGGACTATTGGTTTTCACCATCAAATGTGTATGCAGCAATCATTAGGGTTAGGAGTATCCAAGCCAGTTAGATGTTAGTCTTATCCCAGTTTCCAGAACCTTGAAAACAACATTTCTTCAGAAACAGGGAGAAAGAGTGAACAATGTCAATGAGGAGTGAATTTATCAGCTGATCAAACAATAAATATTTAGAGCTCAGTCCTGCGAAACACTCAGGGATGCCCTTAATTTTAAAGCTGATTTTCTTTGTAGAATTAGGTTTTTAATGATATGCAATCTCTGCCTGAAAAACCTCAGATCTGTTATTTGTTATGGACCTGTTCCAAAACCTATCTGAGCCTTTGGAAAGACTTCACCAGTCTCAGTGGCAGCTGGAACTGTCTTTGCAGTCACAGTCCACCAGCAAGACCAGAACCATCCCTCATGGTTATATAAATATTAAACCTCGTATCAGAGCACTTCCAGTGCCTCCCTTTGGACAGGGGACTTCTTCCCGTCTTGTTGTTGCATTCAGGCTGAAGTAGCTGGAGGGAAACATCCACAAATCCCTGTTTTATTCTTCTTCCACAAGCAAGGCATTGCTGCCAAGTTATTAACACGGGGCTTTTGAAAAACAAGCCAGGGGAGATCATTCCAACTTCTAGACTGCTTGGCCTGAGCCTTATTAACAAGGGGCTCCTGGAGAGCTTCCGCTGTTCTACCAGGGGATTTCGGCAGCTTGTGGGGCTAACTGTAAATTCCCTAGAAGATATTGCTCCTACTGTTTGTCTGGCCATGCTTAATGCTGAACCTTTTACTGGGGCCCTCTGAAATTTTCTTCCCCACCAAGGTTTCTGAACACATGAAGCCATCACAGGAAACCAGCAGTGTTAATGCCCAGATTGGTTTTTATTTATTGAAACAATTTATTATAATAGCAATAAGAACCTTGGCCTGGGGCATTTCCTGAGGAATTAACGGCAGTCTGGGCTGATGCTCCCAGCAGATTGTTAGCCCTCAGGAAACAGGCTCCGTAATTGCTGTTGGTTTGGTTGGAAAAACAAAATAAAATGTGTTTCTAATTTTTGGCCAGTTTGAGCACCTAGAAAATGGTGGCTTTTGTATAGAGGGTTATAAAGAGCGTATATCTTTTGTCTGCATGGATTAAATTCCAGCTTGAATCAGTGACATTTTCGTCAATGCTTTTAGTCATGAAAGAGAAATACCAGGAAAGGGAAAAGTAACCCCAGCTAAAGAAACTAACAGCAACTGGGTCCTGCAGAAGTTTAGGAGAAAAACTTAGCTCTGAGCTGTCATCCACAGCAGTGGAAGGAAAAGCTACAGTGGTCAAAATCCATGTGTTAATGGGTGTACTCACACACACGAATGCATATGAAAATTATGTTAACTCCTGTTACTGATGTCCATACACATTTAAAGAGTTTGTTTTTTTTTTTTTTCAAATATAATGAGTATTTTGATGGGCCTCGGTGTCGGTATGATGATCAAATCTAGGCTATTGCTGACTTGTCTGCTTCAACTGAGAAAAAGCAGAGCCCGTGGCTTTTAGCTTAAGTTGCTCTTTCTACTGTGAAAAAAAGAAGATGTTGCTGTGCAAGTGGATTGTGTGTATGATAAATGCCAAAATTGCAGTTGAATGTAGGGTTACAGCTCAGTGAGGAAGTCCAGACAGTGTCTCGAATGTTGACAGATTATCCATAGGAGCTCATAAATGCCACCAGAGCCCAAAGATTCAATTACAAGCTATCACACTGCATGAAGGGCTGTACGTACAAGCACAAGCAGGGGATGAAAAATAGTTGCTTAAGTAGCAATCGAAGTGCAGCTTGCTCATGAGCTGCATACAGTAGCCTGGAAAAAGGAACGTGGAGGAGAAAGGAAAAGCAGGACATGGACAAAAACAGGGGAACAGAAATGACGTGTCTGTCTAAGGTTGCAGTCCATGTGTTTGTTGGGGGTTTTTTTGGTGGTGTGTTTTTTTTTTTTTTTTTTTTTTTTTTTTAATGAGTTGCTTTAAAAGAGTGAGCAGTGGAACTAATGCAACCAAATCAAGCCCATGTATGCACAGGAACATGATGCTCAGGGAAGTGTGCCTGGCATCCCGTCAGCCAGGCAGAGCAAGTATCTTCCAGGACAAGCAGATCAGTTCTGCTCATTTGTCCTTCCCACACTCTGTGTGTCCTCCTTAGGCCCACTTGCAGAGAAAGTTTTGCAATTACAGTCCTGAGTTATATTGCATACGGAGGTAAAAGCAATATTGGGTTGTGATTCTACTTTTTCTGCGGTTTCCAAATCTCTGGGTTTACACCACTTTACTCTTCAAACAGTACCAGATGGGCAGCAGCTTTGCTGCTGTTTTAATTTGAGTTCCGCCCCTTGAGTTCAGAATTACTACTAACTTCACGGGAGCCAGGACTTCACTCAGCCATACTGCTACAAGAGCCAATGGTACATCCTTCATGTGTGCTCTGGTATCTCCGCTTTTACCTTTGGATTTTTTCTGTATCACTTTTGTCAAAGCTTAAAACTTCTGGCTTTGGTGTCACTTAAGCTTCCAATTACTGCTGTGTTTCTCTCCTCTTTATTTTTCTGGACTTGTTGACTGCATCTCCTGCAGTTCTCTCCTCCCTCCTTTTTTTTGGAGACTTTCTTCAACCTTTGTTTTTTTTTTCCCCATGCTGTCCACACTTACTACTCTAGCAACAGTCTTGTGTTTTATTAGCCAGATTTCAGACTATCATGGCATCTTTCTCCACCTTGACCTCTCAGTCACCTTTTGAGAGTTGTTTGGTAGGAGAAAAGTGAGAAGCACAAAGGTGTTTCATCTGTCTAACTGTTCCATGAACACCTCCAGGCATTCGACCTTGAACCACGCATAAGTCAGTGTTCTGGTTCTGACCACAGAATTAGAGAATAATTTAGGCTGGAAGGGATCTCCACGGGTGACTTGGTCCAACCCCCTACTCAGAACATGTCCAACTTCAAATTTAGAGCCAAGTTTTGAAGTTAGAGCAGGGTCTTGTCCTGTCAAGTTTTGAATATCTCCAAATGGTTTCCAGTTGACCTTCTGCAAACTTTTCTTTAAGGAATTCAGCTGGAGAGGGCAGTTTCTAAAAGCACAGTGTGGTGAAGTGGAGGTAGAGTGGAGTCTTTTAGTTATGAAGATCTCCTGGGACCAAATGTCAGACTGGTGGGGACAGTTACAGCTCCATCAGTGAGTTCAAGGGAATAGGACTCATCTGAGGAACTCACTCCATCCTTGAACTCAGGACTTCCAGCAGACACAGTGGAGTAGAGCTGGCCTTGACACTTCTGCTTGATTCATCTTCACCCATTCACTATACCTATAAACTGAAATGATTCAGCCCAGGGAAACTGCAGTAACAACATTTGTCATAATTATGCTTCTAAATAGTCCCATGAACCAGGAAAAAAAAAAAAAGGTAGTAAATAAACAAGATGACCTAGTTGAAAAGGCATTGTGTGTCCTTTGGAGACTTCTTATATGACCTCTGAAATGTGGCTTTGCAGGATTCACCCTGTCAGTGCACTGACTCCAGCTATGCTTGTGTAGCACAGACACACGTTTTGGTGGCCTGGGTGGAAAGCCAGCACACTTGCCTTAGATAAGCAAATGAAACCTATGAATAAATAATATGCATTTTTCCATGCTGCAAGGCTTCCCATTTCAGCTGGATCACAGCACAGAGAGCGTATAAAGCTTTGTAATCGTCTTTATTCCTCGTATGATGATAATGGATGCGACAGAGAGATGCATCTAGCTGCTGCTGGCTGTGCAGCAGCCCGGTGTCAACCCTGCTCGCACAGCCACAAGAATTAGCATTTAATTCTGCGGGCTGCTCTTTCCCCTTCCAGACAACTCCAAGACACGACTGCAGCGAACCCACATTCTGCATGTGGGCAAGGGCCTTGGCAGCAAATCCACCACTTAAATTCCCCTCCCTGATTTCCCTGGGGCAGGAGGCAAAGGAGGGTGTGGAAGTAAAGCAACCATTAGAAACTCCACCCCACCAGAGACCAAGGCTGGTGTGTGCACAGAGGAGCTGCGTGTGTTTTGTTCTTTTAATCTAGAGTCGCAGAATCATTTTGGTTGGAAGAGACCCTCAAGATTGAGTCCAACCATTAACCTAACACTGGCACTAAACCATGTTCCTAAGAACCTCATATATGTGTCCTTTAAACCCCTCCAGGGATGGTGACTCCACCACTTCCCCGGGCAGACTGTTCCAATGCCCGACAAACCTTTCCGTGAAGAAATTTTTCCTAATACCCAATCTAAACCCCCAACCTTTAAGATTTGTTCTTGACAATCATTTCCTTTCTCCTCTCAGAAAACCCCGAGCGAGCCGCTCTGTATTTTGTCTCCGGAGTGTGCATTGGACTTGTCTTGACCCTGCTGGCCCTGGTGCTAAGGGTGTCCTGCCGAACAGACTGCAAACGCTCCTCCACCAAAAAACCTCCTCGGGAGCGGGAGAGCGACAGCGACAGCAGCGACAGCGATGACGATTCGGACACCACGTCGGACCTGTCGGCCCGCAGGCACCGCAGGTTTGAGAGGACTTTGAACATGAACGTCTTCACTTCAGCGGAGGAGCTGGAGCGAGCCCAGCGGCTGGAGGAGCGGGAGCGCATCATTCGGGAGATCTGGATGAATGGCCAGCCTGACATCCCAGGGACCAGGAGCCTCAATCGTTACTACTAAGCAATGGGAAGTCCAACCATCCTGCCCTGCGCCCTAGGGCTCCTCCACGTGTGATAGAGGAGAGGGAGGGAATGAATATTACATGGGAGTCTCTCCTTTTCTTTTCAGGCATGGAGCAGTGTGGATGGACAGCAATAAACCTTCCCCCGGTCTCCCTGACATATTGCTCTCTCTGCTGTCCTCTTCACGGACACTTTCTGGTTACAACAGAGGTGGTTGCCAACTTCATTTCTTAGTAGCAGGCAAGAAGGTGACAATTATAGTCCTCCCATGTGGGACATGGGATTTAGCATGCTGTGGTTTGAGTGCTCCTCTCTGGCTGGGGAGAGAGGTTGCCCAGGTTTTGGTGTTAATTTGGGATTTTTTGATTTCCCTTTCCTGAGGACTGCGGGAGAATTGTGAACAAAACAACAAATCTGGAAAGGTGATTTGGGAAGGGAGGGGGAAGTGCATCCTGACCGATTGTCTTGTGACTTCAGAAGCCATGAGATTAACCTAATTAAAACCCAACTGCAAATATGACTTGTTAAGAACTGAGAGATGGGGGAGGGAGATTCTTCCATCGTGATATCATCTCGGTGCTTGGATGTTTGCCATAGTGTATTCAGTTATTTATGGCTGTCTTTTTATCTTCCTTTTCAATGGGAACATTTTTTTTTTTTTACTGACACCTCAGGGATAAAATCCTATTATTTTTTTGAGTCTATTCTCCCTGCTGGCCCTGTCAAACACAACCCAACCCACCTCCTACAGTGAAATTATGGTAATATAAGAGATGTGTCAGTGACTAGTGAGAAGTTAACAACCTCAAAGAGGTTGAAAAGGCTTTTCTTTTTGTTTTGTTTTAAATATATATATATATATTTGAAGATGCTGCACAGGAATGTGCCTTATTCTTTTTTTGTTTTTGTTGTTGTTAAACTACAGTTTTCCTATGGATAGCAATGCACAATGTTTTATATATTTTATTAAAAAAAATTAAAAAAGAAAAGGTCTATGTTTACCAGAGGAAAATGGAGGCAGAAGAAGCCACATATGACAACAGAATGGATAATAAATGCTAAATAAACTCTGGTTTGCTTCAATACATTTGAATTTGAATCCTGACTTTTGGCATAGGTGTTGCTCAAGGGAGATGCTTTGGAAGAGTAGCACACCTCTGCAGCCAATCAAGACTGACATCTTTTGCATGCAGGAACCTGGAGGCACTTTTTCCTTTGGCTGCAGCCTGTCTGTCTACTTCTGTGGTGCACATGGGCAGGAGCAGCTGAGCAACGTGTCGGTTCTCAAGGGGCTATCCCAAAGCCTACCTGCACCAAACGAAAGAGTTCCAGTCCTTTCATGATGCTTTGAGTCTGTTCCTTAGACCCAAATCGTACCTGAGGCAGAAACAAATGTTAAATGAACCAAAAAGAAAAAAAAAAAAAAAGAAAAAAGTGAAATATATTTTATTGCTGCTTCAGTTGTCCCATGGAGTGTTCAATGGGATATCATCACCCTACTCACTATCTACGTGCTTGTTAGTCACTCCCAAGCACCAGTTCACATCCGTCATAAAACCTGATGCTTTTTCAAGTCTGCACAAGCCTGCATGAGTTTGGGATGTTCTCAGTCATTTAGGCATGCTTATGTCTTAAGAGTTCACAAAATTCTGGCAAAGCAAATAATGACCAAAAGCTCTGAATGCCCAGAGTTTTCACCTAGCCTCGAGGAGAGATGAAGATGGGCGGAACAGCCTACAAGACAACTGGGGATGTTAGATAGTGGTTGCAAGGGTTCTCATTGTATTCCAAACATCTGCATAGTGGGGACAGACCCCTGTCACCAAGGGCCTTCTTGGCACTCTTTGGGGTCACTGTGGGGGTCCTTCTCTGGCTGAGGAAAGCTGCATTTGAAGTGCCCACAACTACTTCTCCTGACTCCTGCAGAGTAAGAGCAAAGTTGAGTAACTGCAACTGGTGGTAATGGTAATGTCAGAGATAAGGCTGGCAGGTTAGGTCAGAGATAAGGCTGGCAGGTTAGAGGTGGCTTCAGCTGGGAGGACAATACCAGGACTGCAGAGCAATTCCTGGTCCTGGACCCATGAAGGTTCAAATGGAAAGACTCAGTATTGACTTGAGATGTAATTTTGCATTAAAAAATTTGTCGTGTTTAGAAATAAAGCAAGAGGCAGGTCTCAAACGCTGTCTGTGTCACCAGATGCTGTCCTTTAGCCAGAATGTTGAAGGTGCTCTGCTGAGGGTGTCAAGGAGCAAAATGACAGGATGAGGTCAGTGGGATCAGTTTTGTTGGCTGTGTGTTTCCCCCATAACAAGAAGCAGCCCCTCAACCTTGGTGATTAAGGGACAGCAAATTTTCAGATTTGGAGTGCTGTGTCCTGGGAGAAAACTTGCAAAACTGATTTAAAAAAATGCTATAAATGAATGGATTTATGGATATGATTTTCCCAAATGACTTCTTTTGACTAGAGGAAAGAGCAAGTGCAGTAAGCCTGAGTGTACCTCATACGCAACTGAGGGATTAAAATACCTCCTTCAAATGTAAATCACAGCTGAATCCCAGCTACAAATGGATGAACAATCCTCCCTTAGCGTTGCTAGTGCTGCTGTAAATCTTCCTGCAAAACAAAGCAGCAGGTTGCGCGTGTTGCCTTTCAGAGTTGAGCAGACAAGCCCAGCTCAGCCTTGCCTTAGGTAAAAAGATGTAAAAGAAGTAAACTCACCATCTTCACAGCAAGTGCAACACTTTTTCTTACCTTTTAGCTCCTTTTGTCTCAGGGCCATGCATTTCTAAAAAGGCTTTGACTAAAGAAAAAGAAAGAAATACAATCCTTGGAGCTACTGTAAGTAAAAGACTTTAAGTCATTCTGTAAGTATTTCTGGATTTGTCCCAAAAGTGATGAATAGTTTGTCTGGGGGAAAAAAAACACAACTGAGATTCGTGGGGCAGGAGTTGGTGGTTTGCCTTCAACTCTATAAACCAATGGAGCAAAAACATTCACCTGGAGTGTAGAATATCTGGATTCACTGCAGGAGTGGGTCAAATACATATTTCTCACCCCACTAAAGAGTATCCTAAGCACACAGAGCTTTGGAATCGTCTGGTTTCAATCTTTTGTGTTGTACTCACTGTGTCATATGAAACATTTAAACACTCGTAGAGCCAGAGAGCAGAGAATACATACTTTTCTACCAAGCTAATGTGAAACCCTCTTGTAGGAGGTTATGAATAGCTCTGCTCTCTTACCTCCATGCTCATGTAATTTTTTACATTAAAGTGAGATACATTTTCCAAAATAACACTCTTCGTATTCCCCAAGACAGATAAAGGAGTTGAAATCAGCTTTCCCTGTATCATGAATGAATTTCCTAATCCGTGACCTTTTGGATAAAATGGTGCTGAGGTCCTTTTCCATGTGAATCTATTCTTCATGCCTCAGACTGCTTTTATAATTTTATAATGGAGGATAGCAGAGCACTCCTGGACTCTGAGTTGCTTGGCCAGTTGGTAATAAGGGGAACCACATTATATTATCTTTAAAGGACATAGCATTGCTGTTACTGTGTACTGTCCGCTGGGCTGCAGGCTCACGGCAGGTGAGCCTTGGGAAGTGCCTGTGCTACACACCTGGACACTTTCATGCTTCTACAAATGATAGGATATGTGGATTAGTAACCACAGAGTCACTCAATTACAGTTTGATAACTTGTCGCATGTTAGCTTTGTAAATGAATGTGATGGGTTGGAAAATTAAGGATACTTCTCCTGGGACAAGCTGAACATGTGGAAATGATGGGTCAGACTTTGAAGAGTCAACTGCACACTTGTTGTCCACTTGTCTGGCGTCCCAGATGGGGCTGGTTACAGAAGTCATGGTTATGTATGGAGAAACCACAGGGAGGTGGTTTGTTCCAGTTAGATACCTGCTGTGTTCTCCTGCTCATTCCCCATTGCCCTTGACTTCTCAGGGTTGTTTTCACCTCCCACTATCATCCTGTCCATCGACACTGATGTCTTTGGCGGACCTGTGTTCAATGTACCCTGAAAATCTCGGTAATATGGAGTTTGCTGCCTTTCCCATGTCCACCTTGGTGTTCATATCCCGATGAATTCCAGCCAGTTAATGAGGCATGCCTTTCCCTTCCAGAAACCACAGTGCCACTACTTAACCCCTTGCCTGCCATCTTTCCCAGCACCCCAGGGGCTACATAAATAAAGTGAGCTCGCTTAGCTGTTGTACTGCTGGGATTTAAAGCGTAGGCTCGTGGTGCTGTGGGGAATCCGAATTTCCTTTTGTGCTGCCTGGGCTCTCTTGAGCTTCTGGAGGCATCACAAGAAATTAATCACCTTAGACTGGCCCAGAAATCTTTCTGCTCACAAACATTACTGAGGTCTCTATCATAGTGAAGTTTTAATAGTCAAATCTGAGTTTCTAGCGTCCTTAGATACTGCCCCCAAAGAAATCTCAGTATTGCTGTCCGCTCATTAGAATATTTGCAGCTTCATGTAATTTCTTCCCTTTTTGTCTATTAGTCTGCTTCTGTGGTTGTTTCAAAGATTGTCACAGTTAAGCATAATTCACCAAAAAAAGCAGTAATGGTTTTAATTCATTACACCACAGCTCATCCATATGTGCATTTACTACAACCCTGGTCTGAAGGTGCTCACTCCCTCTCAGTGGATTTGGTGTTTTAGTAGAATTTAAGCCAATCAGTTGCTTTGGGGGTTTTCAATTACCTGTCACTGAAGAGACCTATTCCAGCAACAGTGGTGTAATCATCCCCATGTGGAGTATTGCCTTAGGGAGCCCTGGGTCACTGGTGCAACATCACTGTGAGTTCTGTGTTAGATGAACCATGGCCACCTGAAAGCTGCTCAGAGGTGCATGTGCGATGGATACTCTCAGAAGTGCATTCTAGTGGACAATTGCTCATATCATGAAAGCCTTACAATTCCCGTGTGGGCTTCTCTGGATGGATAATCAGACTTGGTTTTGTTCTCAAGGATAGAAGAGTACAACTGGCCCATGATTTCCCTTGGGAGGTGTCTGCTTGCTGAGAGGATATACAAGATACATTCCTCGATCAAAGTCTTGGAAATGTGGCCAGCACCGCTCTGGAGGCAAGTTTGGTGGATGTCAGCACTGATTATTTTTTCCTTCTGTCTGCACACCAGTGGGCAGCTCAGAAAGGTCCCCAGAGGAGAAGAGGTAATGGACCAACGTGTTCCATAATGACCCTCTGATCACATCCCTTAGCAGGTTGGCGATGGGGACAGGAACCTTCTGCTGCCACATCTGTCCTCACCAAACAAGGTTTCCTGGTGCCGCATTTTCAATAAGAACCAGCAGAACAAAGCAACACTCTACTGGCCAGAGTCTATTGACTTAATACTGGGGCACTGTGATCATGACCATGGGCATGGCCAAGCATCGTGACCTCCATCACTGTTACTACAACCAGTCAAATACAGCAAGATGTGCTGGCCTGTTCGTCTGGGGCCAGCCTCTGAGAGGCAATCTGATTTTTCATTGCTGGAGGTATCACTGATTGGGGTGTGGGAATGGACTGGTGGTAATTTGCCCATCTATGTGTATGTGTCAGTGATGGATTCACTGTCCACTTGTATGCTTGCACATGATTCCTTCCCAAACTACTCAGGGTGGTTCGAGTTAGGGTCAAAATCAACCAGAAAATATTTCAAAATATGGAGGTATTTTTAATTCAAGAAAATCACTACCTGATTCTATGCTTGGTTTAATATACTTTCTTTTTTTCTCTTCCATCCCAATGACAAAATGAACTGGGAAAATGGAAGCCTCAGCATCGCCCCCCAAGACTAGGCAAACCCAAGCATGTTTTATTTTCTCCACTCTATAGTAAGAGAGTCTAAACTACAGTGCTTTGCAAAAATCTTCCGTTTGATAATTTTTTTTTGTTTCAATTTAAAGAACTTAATTTAAAAAGTGAGTTATCCAAGGAGTATATAATAGTTTCTCATGAGCCATTCTTGTAGAGGAACTTGTAATGAATGGAGGGGGGTATGACATTGTGTTAATGCCTAATCCGTTCTTTGGAAGCATTTTTCTTTGAGATGTCCCTCCTACATCCCTCGCTTGCTGAGTAACTTACATTCCTCCTCCTGTTTCCCCCCTAGATTGCCCAACTATGGGCAGGACAGTAAATTGCAACAGACCACATTCCTGTGGCTGGTCTCTCCTCTTTCTCTATTTCTCTTAGCTGGTTGGGGACCTGTGCTACCTGTTTTCTACTAACTGCTGAGGCAACCCCACATTTTTCATGGCACTGGAATGGATTTTTGGATCTACCGTTTTGCTGTTGAAGAACACATTGATTGGGGAGTGGAAGGGAAAAATCCAAACCTGGTTTGGGATTTTTTTCCTGTTGAAGGATATTGTTCTGAGCAAAACTGGGTGGCTCTGAAGGAAAGCAAATCCTCATGTTGAGGCTGAGCTTGAACAGGGCAAATACCGTCTTAAGAGGGACCTATTTCTGCCAAGACTTTGCACCTTCTGCCAATTCCGAACATTACCACTTTGGCACCTCCTGAGAACTTTAATAATTTCTCCTGTATAATAAGCTTATGTTTTTGGAGCAACTGCTTTCTGAGGACAAATAGTGACAGCAGATGGGAACAAAGTCAAAATTCTTTCTTTGACCTATGAGAAAACACCTTTCCCTTTCTATTATGACTTCATGAAGAAATATAAACTATAATGATGTGATGGAAAGTGACATTTAAAAACCCTGAAATGGGACATCTAAGTGAAAGATACATTTCTTTACAATTTCTGGCAGAGCACCGTCTTGGCTTGTTTATGTTCTGGTTGCATTTGGAGTTTGATACTATTCTGTATCGTGGGTGAAATATAAACTCCCTGCAGCACTTTTCTGAGGATGCAGGGCCATGCTGGAAAAGCATCCTTTGGCTTTTAAAGAGGCAGCAATTTGTACATTCCATTTCTTGCAAAGGTCTTTGAAATCTCTTTTTATGTGGAATGGTCCTCACTCCAGTCTCAGCGTAGGGGGACTTTTGTTTAAATTAATAAATTGCTTAGAAAGGACAAAAGTAGTTCTCCTTCCTCCAGCTCCTGCATTTTTAGAGTCTCTAGACCACCCAGAAACAGCAGAGCTCAGAGACATCTGATGTTTATTCTAAAATGTCCTTCGTGTGAATTTTCATTTCTGGAATTCACACTGCACTGCCCCAAGTAACAGACCCAGAAGTATCTGTCAGTGTTGCTGTTTCAGCCCTTAGCTGTTGTAGGTGTTCAAGTTCCCAATGTGGTTACAGTACCAGTAAAGCACCTGTGTATTTCTGGCATTTTTCAAAAGGGTAATTTAAGAGAAAAGTTCAAGAGGGCTCAAGCAAACCAATGTGAGTCAGAACCAGTGACTTTGCGTGCAAAACCAATGCAGGAATATTCTCCTGGAGCTGGAAGTGATCTGGCAATGACAAGTTTGCTTCTGATAACTGACTAAAAAACAAGAGAAAGTGATTGTTAATGATGGAACCTGAAGACTAAAGATCTCACCAGACAGCACTTCCAGAGGATGCTTTTCCTAGGAGGGAAGATTGAATGCTGGCTTGCAAGACCCTGGAAGTGCCACCTACAACCTTGGTGTACTTTTGAGACTGCCCTGATGCTTCTTGCACTATAGCAACATCTCAGTAGGCTTTCCTGTCTGGATCTATGTCAGGGTTTACAGTTCCATCCATGCTGGATCCCTTAGCAGGTTGCCCTGTGGACCAGGGGAAGACAAACACCACCAGCACAAGAAGGGATGAGGCTGGTGAAGCTGAGCCTCTTCACAGCCCACTTGCTTAGGGCTGGGGTCCATCAGGGAATCTGCTACTTGCTCCTTGGCGACTCCCTCCTGCCCCAAACATATCTGTCTACACACCCTGTGTCCTTCCATACCAAACATGTGGGGGGCAGTCAGGAGCGCAAACCTCCTACTGCCTCCGAGATTGTTTCCCCACTTCCAGCTCTGCTTCCTCCCTGGTGGCAGCATCGTGGCTGTCCCTGCATGGAGGGATCTGCATAGGAGGAAAAGGGCTGACTGCAGTGATGGGACAGGCCGCAGCATGGGAAGGCTGGGGGGATGTAGATGTGGCTGTCGTCTGGGGTTCCTGGTGGAGAGAAGAGTCGAAGTTGTGAAGAACAAGAGGTTTTGGAAAAGAGAGAGTCCCTTGACTCCAAGTACCCCACTACCCAACCTCAAGGCCTTCCAAAATCCCTCCCAGCTATAGTCCTTCTGAAGGCTGGAGAATGTAGGTCATGACACAGTCTCAAGTAGGCTACACAGTCCGTTTGGAAGAAAGCCCAAGCCTTAAGAGTTTTATTTACAGAACATGACCTTCTTTCATCAGTGAAGACTTTTTCTGGTGTGGAATAAGTTTTCTTTAAAAAAAGAAATATCTCATTTCTTCTTGCAAATGGCTTAGCAGGGCTGGTGCTGTATGGCCAATTCAGTTCACTGATGTGAAGTCATTTACCATAGGCATATTTATACACTGGCTATAAAATATACTCAGTTTTCAAGGATAGAAAAATGCCATTTGAATGTGTACTAATTATATTTACTTCCTTGTTGTAAATTGCCATTGAAAAGCAAAAGCAACAGTGATAGCCATTAATGTTTATGCCTTATACACCCACACAGACCTCTTCCAGTGAAAAGATGGCGTAAATCATTTCTGAATGTGTCATTTTTATTTGGACCATTTCCAGTTTATACCAAGTTATTAAAGTTCCAGGAAAAAAAAAAACCCATAGTTTTTGACTGGTAATCTGGAATGTTTCAATTAAAAATTGCCTAAGAGGGATGAGTTGAGAAATCCCATCACAACTAACCCTTTTCCACAAATCTGCTTTCTTTCTTTCTTTCTTTCTTTCTTTCTTTCTTTCTAAGCAAAGAAATGTTTTGCTGAAAACTTCTTGGCTAGTTCTACTAATCAAAAGACAATAAAGCTGAAGCTAAAGTCAGGCTGGACATAAAACTGACTTTTTCGACACGAGCGATGATTTGATATTGGAAGAAATTAGCACATGATGGCTTCAATGTGACGGGGAATTTTGTAATCAGTATAGGGGGTTTCTGAATCACATACTTCATTCTGAATCAGATGGAAATTCAGAGACGGCCTTGACATATGTGGTACAGAAATGATATTAGATGGTCTGAAAAGCTCCTGCCAATCATATAATGTATGGCACTGAGACCCTCTCCCTCAGACAATACGCTGCCTTCAGCTAAATGCAAGAGTATGCTATGGCCCACAGTAAGAGCAGAGCAATCCAGCAATAGCATAGAGCTATTCAACACCCTCTTCTAGCTGGTGGTCCTACCCATGGCGTGAGACTTCTGTTCCTGAGCAGTAGCTGGCCCCATTAAAGGAAACTGGCTTGTTATAGAAGTAGTCACTGGAGATTTTCCTTTTACTTAAGTGGCCGAGGAGCTGAAAGCCCGGGTTTCACTTTCCTAGCATCATGCTGATGTGCTCATTGGAAGCTCCTGATGGGACCTGGGTCCTCTCAGTCTGGCGAGTGCTTGCCAGGGTTCGCAGCCAGCATTCATGTCGTTCTGAGGGGAAAAAAGACAGTTTGTATTCAAAGCCTGTCTTGGGGCTGAGAGAGGAGTTTGGGGGGGAAGGGGAGGGGGAGAATCTGATGTGCGTGTGGCACTTTCTCAGACACCACTGAGAGGTTAAGGCCTCTCCAGCCCTTCTTCTCATGTGAAGATTCATGCTGTTGCGGAGGTAGGTTGTTACTGAAGATGCATCCCCTTTCCACCAACCTCTGCAAAAGCCCTCCAGACTGTTGTTATTGGACACTCAGAAATTAAACAAAAGCCATACTGAGGGGTGACAGCCACCTTCAAGTCCCTCAGTGAGTGGTATCATCATTAATGACGTGGTTACACGTTCTCGTTTCCTGAGTGCAATGGGTAATAATGAGGTATTTCTTTGCAGATATCATTCTCTTAGGCTTAATTTCCTGGAGCCATGTGCCAACTGCCTGTAGAACTCTATCATGGCTTGCAATGGCTCCTCCTCCTGTTTTGCAGGGTCATGAGAGTGTTGGGGTGCTTTGCAAAGAGTATATTCACAACATGTCTTTGAGGAAAAAAGCGCGTTGTTCTGATTAGCATGCTCATCTCAGAGCCAGGACTAAAAAGCAGGGAATGATCAAGATCAAAAATATCTCTCTAGCTCAGTTGGGGCATGGCACCATGAAACAGTATTGTGTCTAGTGCTCGACCATCATCGGAAGAGGTTTGCGCAGTATCACAGTACTCCTTTAGATGTCCAGGGTACAAGGATGTCTGGATACAAGAGAGTAGTGACATACTTAAAGTCAGCAGAGTGGACTAACCATGAAGCTTAAGATAGGTCCCTTTTGGGTCATCTAAACATGGTCTTTATATATTTCATCAGATATGTTTTTCCCAGTTTTGCTTAGATGGGAAAGCATTGTCTAATGCTCAGATAGGAAGAAATCTGGAGAGATTTCAAGAAGTCTCTGATCCCTTATGATGATTGTGAACTATTTCTTAGACATATCGATGATCTGGAAGAATGACATTTTTGATTTCTATGCAGAGATTTGAATCTGTTGATGACCTTATGAGAAAAATAGAAGGACAGGTGCACTCTTGTATAAAATAAAACTACCCAGGGCAAAACGGTTTAAAAAGCTGGTAGAGCTTCCACTTTTATGTATGAAATATTGATGAACTCAAGGTCTGGGGAAGAGACTTGCATTGATTAGCTCAATGCAGGGCACTAAATATTGCTTTAGTAATATGTCTCAGAACCAATTATCTCTCAGAAGGGAGAAACCTTTGCAATGTGATTTATATTTGCAAACCTCTGAAGGCAAGGTTGCCTTGGTTGTGAATTTTTTCATCTTTCAGCCTCAATTCCATATGCCATGTGATTCTAGCTTCGTATTTTATCTTTAGTTTTATTCATAGAATAGCCATATCAATAAAAATAATTTCCCTGCTGACCTTCTATCAGTGTATTCATCCTGTTTCAAAGGGCACATTGTCCTTCATTGCCTTATAACTGCAGAGGCAACAGAACTTAGTGATGATGTGTATTTTGAGCCATCATGAGCCCATGGCAAAGATGCTTTATAAACAGGACATTGTGCAGAGTGCAGCTGCACACTGTGCCTTGAAACTGAGTGTCCATGATTTTGCAGCCTACAAATTATTTTGTGACTTACGTCAGAAAGGTCTCCCTGAGAACTAAGGAAGTTTTTGGTGCCTTTCATCTCCAGAATCCTCACCTTGATCACCTCTACAGAAGTTACTCCTTCTGTCTTTTTGCATATGAATCTTTCTAGCACTGAAGAGTTCACGATCTCAAATGCAGGCCAGACTTTGCTAGTGCCCACAGCCTGGTGTTTGCTCTTCTTTTTCTGAGTGAGAACTGATGTGATAAATTAATATCGAAGTTGTAAAGGTCTGAAGAGCACAACCCAGCTCTTGCCATAATTGCTTGAGCTTTTCATTCCCAAAACTAAGAAACATTTTCAAGATCTTGGTTTTTGGCCTAGAGAGTTCTTTGTTATCCCATGCAGGAAGGAAAACTTCAGCTGGAAAATTGGAAGCACGTTAAGATGCAGGTATATGTATAGATATGTACATAGAAGCACCTACAAATGAACACACTCAGACCTTTATCTTAATGATTAGGCATTCCTTTGGAAAATGGGCACTGTGCATTTAATGACAATAATATATTAATTTTACTTTATGGGGATCCACCTCAAAGAGTCTTATAGAATTTTTATGTTTTTATTTATACTTAAAGATTTTGCATCCAGCACTGGAAAGCTGCAGATTTTAACAAGAAAGAGTTTAGCACCGAAACTCAAGAGCAACACTTACCTCGGGTAGGGCAGTTCTGGTGGAACAGCACTGCTTGTCTCATCGTCCTTTGTGGCAGCAGTAACCAACAACTGTCTTCTCACAAAGACTGTTGAGGGTTGTACGGAACAGTTTTTGGCCACATAAAGCTGCAGCTTTTGAGAATGTGACCCTGCATTTATAGAAAAAAAAGCTATATCCAAATCAGGTCTTGACTGCTGGTCTTTGTGAGCTGTCTGCCCCCGTGTTTAACATTTCAGTCTTCCCAATGATGCTTTTGTCATTGTTCATTGAACTGTGCTTGTCATTTGCTCATGAATTTCAGGCTTAACCCTCCCAGCATGTACACTGATGTATGCAAATACTTCTTCATTCAGGTAAAGCAGATGTAATGCAGTAGATCTTTCATTTGAATGAAGAACCACCAGGAGAACAGATGGCAAAGGGTCTGATTTTCACTTCATGCTGCTTGTTTACATCACATTATTTTTAGTGGTTGGTGTTTCATCTTTTTTTTGTGAATAAGAGGTGAAGAAGGTCCTTGCAACTGACTTGTTTGTTAGAAACAAATGAAGTACGGAGAAGCTTCTACATTGGCATATTGTAAGATGCAACAGCACTGACTTCAGCAGAATTATGCTGATTTAGGTTGTATGAGAAAGAAAGTAACCAATAAATGCATCGATCACATCAGCTAAAACTCCATCACAATCAACAAATCTGCACAAGTAAAAAGTATAATGTTCTACTTTTGCTAAAGAGAAACCCAATTTATGTCCAATGCAGACTTAGTTTTCTCAGACACTTCATGTACAGAGAAACAATATGTGTCTCTGTGCCTACTTAGCTGAAATTGAGGTAATTTTCCACATAGTTAGAATCTTTTCTTCTTAGTTTCTAGCATGGTCTTTTTTTGGATTTAGTGTGAGAATAGAACCCTGGGATAGAGTTAATGTTTTCTTCCAGTAACTTTCCAGTGTTTGGAATTTCATATGAAAAGAATCTAAGAACTCACAGATATCTTGGCTGTTGCCAAGGGGACAAAAGACTTTTTCTACTGTCCAGTTGCAGATGCAAGATAGCAGCTGAGAGGAAACATAACGGGACAGCACCTTGTTTGACATCCAGGTTGATCAATGAGATATTTCCTACCACTAGTGTCATGCTTGGTATAAAGCTGGAGCCGGCACTTCCCGCTAGTTAGTTCAGGTTTTCCAGTTCTTCGGTTCAGCTGGTTCCATTCCACTTGGAGTTTGGTGTTAGTTCATCCTTTTGCCATTCTGTTGTTTTGCAGTTGGACTTTGGGCCTTTCTGCCTTTTGCCTTTTTGCTCTCTCACTGGGATCAGCTGTTTGGGACCAGGGTGCTCTTCTCTCCAGGACTGGTTGTTCAGCATGACTGGAGTTTCATGAAGGATTGCACTGAATATAATTTATTTTATTGTATATATGCATTGCTATTGTTGTTGTTATTAGTAGCATATTATTATTATTTTGTTGTCTTATTAAACTGTTCTTATCTCAACCCACAAGCTTCTCCCTTGCTTTTCAGTTCTCTCCTCTATCCCATTCGAAGGTTGGGGGTACTAAGCAAGCAGCTATCGTTGTCTTAGTCATGGACTGGGATTAAACCACAATAGTCTGTTAGACTCACTTGTGGCTTTGCGAAGAGGAGGCAAGAAGTAGGGATGCGACTAGCACCCCATTGGTGCATGCAAACAGGAGACCGTGGTCTCTGACTGTAGCAACTATTGAGTAACTGGAGATAACAACCATTTATTTTGATACCTTTGTCCTGCACTATTTCAGTGATGTAAAGTTTGGATTTGGACCAAGCTTCTCCTGGTATTTCCTAGGACTTGATTCTGATCAGGCCTTTCTACTGGTGTTAAGTGAGAGCGCCAGTGCTAAACAGGAGACGTTTAGTGGAACATTTTAGGGTTGGTATCCAGTGCCTGAAATAACAGTTATGCTGTATATTCTCTTTCCTGGTGTCCCATTAGAGCTGCAAGGCTAGGATATACATTATTCAAGAGCCAGCAGCTGTGATTTTGGGACTGATTCTTTTGGGAACTGATTGCTCGTTTATGGAAGTAGATAGGCTCTGACTGAAACGCGTCCTCCAAGTCTTACTCATGAACAGCAAGCTGATCTTCAGATGTCATCCGTACGTTCCTGCAGCTCTGTACCACATCTGGGCTCTGTCTGCCCATGGCTGCTGTCAGCTCAGTATCACTGGCTTCTCACAATGAAGCTTGAAGCTGGGCAGGCTGCATTCCAGTAATGGGTTGCTGAAAAATTAATCCGCTCTGACAAATTAACAAAAAGAAGCTTTGGATCCTTACCAGATATGTGCTGAAAACACCATTTGAGCTAAGAGATGTCAGCCTTTCGGTGTTAATCATAACCAGAAAAACATGGCATGGCCATCATTAGGTGGGCTGGTTTCCTGAGAGTTTTCTCGTCAACTCTGTTCTGGCTTTTCCAAAGGCAAAGCCATGTACACAACTTAGTGTTCATTTCCTTGTGTGCAGTAAGCAATTTATAATGTTCATCTTGAGTTTTGGGACAAAAAAAAATCTTTTAAAGGCAGAAGTATAAAAACAGAACTAATGAATCATGGGCACTAGTAAAGAGATCAGTGCTTTTGTTTAGGCTAGAAGAAGTGAAGTGCTCTGAATAATAACCTTGAAATTGAGCTGGTACAGGGAAAATAATTTACCACAGAGTTGCTCTCGCTCTATAACTGTTCAATCAGAGTGCATAAGGATTAAGCTTTGGCTTGGAACAGAGTTTTTGAAAGTTTTCATTGTTTTTCCCACTCCACTCTTGTGAAGGCTCTAGAAGAGGTGCCCTTAATGTTCTTCGGGCTTTGCAACGCCTAACTCCTAGCTAAGTCGTGTAACCTAGGTAAATTCACAGCCCTGAGTAGAAGTCTAGGTCTCTAATACAATATCCATCCTCATCTCTTACTTGCTCCAGGCCTCCATGTTCAAAACACAGTTTATATACTCTGAGGATTGACCTGCCTCCTGTTGGTGTGAGACAGACTGTGTCACCACTTGGCAAGGCCTCAGACTCAAAAGAAGTTAGTTGCTGTGGTTCTTTCCCTGTTGCACGATGCTATGTGCACGTTGTGTGCCAACTGCGTAAGAACAAACACAAGGCACTACTAGGCACAGCCCACTGTCACGAGATCACTGTATGAGGTGGCCTGAGAGATATGTGCAACTGAGATGATACCAGTCCCGAGCAAGCAGAATGTGTCTTTGAAAACAAACCACCATCTTGTGGATAGGTATGCAGGTACCAGGCAAAATTAGTTAGTACCACAGGCTGGATTTTATAGAAGGTCTAATGCAGTAAAAATAAAACAAAATAAAATACACTGACTCATGTCCCACTGTTACAATGGTTAAAGCTGTTGTTGAATTTGAGGCAAGAGCTGGGACTCTGGGCATCTTGTCAGTGTCAGGACAAAGGCGGTCATACATGTGTACTTTTGGAAAACCATAGGCACTATGGTCTTTGGACATTTAATCCAAGAAGTTCTGCAAAATGTTGTGAAGGAAATACCTGATTGTTCAACATGGCATATCTAAGGGTAAGACGCATCTGCCCTAAGTTAGGCCAACAATAATAAGTTTAAGTGTGAGTTAGTCTTTGCTGATTGTGTCAAAACCTCTGGAAAGTGATTCAGTTCATCCTGAGGTAGATATCTAAGGCAGAACAGATTAACTGTTCGCTGGGGACCTTTCTGGGAACGACCAAGATCCTCTGCTCATTTGCCACACAGTGTCATAGAGTGTTACAGGATGCAAGTTACCTACACCCTGATGCGGCCCATAACTACATCCTAAGGCCTGCAGCAATAATGCCATTGGCCATCAGGGCTGATCTTGTAGTCAGGCTCTGTAAGTTTTGACTCAAGTCCAGCCAAGAAAATATTAGTAATTAAAGTATTCATCCTCAATATAAGAACATTTTTCCAGTTCTCACTTGGCTTGGTTGTGAGTCTGTCCACACAGAAAGGAGATCCTGGGTACTCTTTAAGATAAGTGTCTCTAGGTCTTCTCCATGTGAGGTCTTCTGCCCATATATCCACACTCATGGTCTCATAGCTCTCATAATCACTCCTCCACCCCCACAGCCCTCAGTGCAGGAAAGACCTGTTGGAGAGAGTCCAGAGGAGGGCCACCAAGATGACCAAATGGATAGGACACCTCTCCTATAAGGACAGACTGAAAAAGTTGGGGTTGTTCAACCTGGAGAAGAGAAGGCTCTGGGGAGATCTTATTGCAGCCTTTCAGTACTTAAAAGGAGCCTATAAGAAGGGTGGGGACAGACTATTTAGAAGAGTTTGTTATGACAGGACAAGGGGAAACGGTTTTAAACTGGAAGAGGGGAGATTCAGGTTAGGCATGAGGAACAATTTTTTTACAACAAGGGTGGTCAAACACTGGCCCAGGTTACCCAGAGAGGTGATGGATGCCCCAGCCCTGGAGACATCCCAGGCCAGGCTGGACGGGGCTCTGAGCAACTTGATCTGGGTGAAGATGTCCCTGCTCGTGGCAGGGGTTGGACTAGACGAGCTTTGAAGGTCCCTTCCAACCCAAACCTTTCTATGATTCTATAATTCTATGATTCTATCCCAGGCCCATGTACTAAACTAGTGGGGTGTAATATTCTTCTCTTCTTATGCATCTTATGCATTCTTATGCACAAAATGAGCATTCAGTATAGCAGGAACAATGGCACAACATAGCTGAGACAAGAACATGGATAGTACCAGCTATCAGGGAACAATTGTCCTTTTCCCATCGTTATAATCTGGTACTTTGTCCCCTCTGCCCTGAGGGGTCTAAAGCAATGTGTTTCCTGTGTGCTTCATGTGGCACCAAAAATAAGGAGGGGAACATCTCACTTGGACTTATGGGCTTCAGAGACTTCAAGGTCTGGTTTGGCCCTGATCCAAGTACTGGAAGGTGAGGGAATGTCTTGGTGGTTTTACTTAGAGCTAGTGGGGAAAATCTGAGGCTCTGGAGAAATTTGGATGGAGGTGATTCAGAGACAGCCCTGGTGGATCCTGAGGACTGCAACATAGTTAAATGTTCAGAGTAGGAACCTACTTCTCTCTGCAGCTCTAGAGCCCCTTGACATCGTATTTTCTAGTATATTACCCCAGAGGACAGCGAATCCAATGCTTTTGACAAATGTTGCATTTACATTAATATTTTAGCAAATAAAAGAGAAAAGAACCTTCATAGTTGTTGCACTGAACCACCAGGCTGTTGTAGCAACATGGAGTTTCTACATAAGTGACATGGTTAATTTTGAGTAAATGAAGCTACATTTCTGATTAGATTTGGTTTTCTCATCTAGCCAGGGCTTTTGGAGAAAGGCTTTGACATTTAGTACTAAGGGCAGCTTAATCTTGCAGGAGAGGCTCAGACTGTGCTCTCTTCACAAGACTTTGTTTTGATTCATATTTTATACATCGGATTTTATTTTATTTTATTTTATTTTATTTTATTTTATTTTATTTTTATTTTATTTTTATTTTATTTTATTTTTATTTTATGAAATGAAATGAAATGAAGAAAAGCTGTTAAAAAAAGAGCAATAAATAATAATAATAAAAAAAGGAATTAAAGCACAAATGTCCGTATGAGAAAGCACAGCCTGTGTGTCTACACTGAGAATGAGTTTAAAGTTAGACAACTGTCTTGTAATAGGCTGTGTCTGGACACAAAATGCCAGTTTTCACCAGTAAGCCTCAAGAAATGCAAAGAGCCAAAGCATTTTTTTTTTGTTCTAGTATAAATCATGTGTTTTATTTCCAGGTGTTTTTAGTCCTGAAAACAGATCCTCCCTCTCCTTTGGGAAAGAAACAAAACAAGACAAAACAAACTCCAGGACATTCCTGTGGAGATTAAAAAAATCATAGTCTTTTATGGGGAAAAGAAAAAAAAATGTTATGGTAAAAACTGGCTATGTCTGATGAGCTCTGGCACTGGTATTTCCTAGTTCATTTAATCTGATGGATAGAAAATATTTTACCTTTGGAGGACTTCTCAGCAGTCAGTGTTAGTTTCTTTGGAGTTACCTGTGAGTAAGTCACCTCGTTCCCTATCTCAAAAGAGGCATGCACTGCAACCTATGTTGTAAACAAATTTTTTGCAGGCAGATCCTTTCTCTGTGGTGAATGAGGAGGTGAACCTCCTCTCCCCAGCTTCCCAGCAGTGCTGACTGCCCCTCAGCAACACCACTGTCCCCTCATCAGCATGTCTGTTGCCTTGAGGACTCCTGAACTGTCCTGTTGTATCCTTAATTTTCCTTAACAGCTCCATCTACAATAGCAAAAAAATGGGTGAGGAGCCACCATTGGCTCTGAGGGCAATTTGTGCAATTTCTGCTTATATTAGTCCCTCAAATCCCAAACCAGTTTGGCTGTATCCAAATTGCCTACTGGGCTTCATGCTAACCTGTGAGCTGTGCCCATGCACTGCAAGTTGGCCCAGATTTGACCAGTGCCATGGGGGATGCAAATACTGTGACAGCGTGGATGGCTGCATGACACTTTTTGGGTCCATGTCCCCATTTCGTTTAGTTTACTGGTGTAAGCATAGACAATGAGACTTGACAGGTTTAGAGGCAAGAACAAAACAGAAGAACTGCTCTGGGTCTTCATATATAATTCGAGACTAATTCTTATTACCAGGTCATCGCTAAGCAGAGGGATGGGCTCAGGCTTTTCTTCCCCTTGAAGGATTTCCATGGTAGCCCAAGGCAGGAGCTTGCCATTGTTGGGCTTCTTCAGTGACCTGGCAAATCAAGTGTGACTCAGATCATCTTTTTTACCACCAGACAATATCACAACCAGATAGGAATGGAGGGGGAGAAATTCCCACATCTTGATTTCTCCAGACCCTTACGGTGAAAGGAAGGAAAGAGGTGATATCGTGGGGAGCCATCTGCAGAGTGAGCAGACATGGAGGAGAAGGGCGGGAGAACTCCCCGATGAGGTTCAGCTTAATTCCCAAAGGGTAAAGCTCCCACAGCTTGAGGCATTGGGAACACATTTAGCTGTGAAAGGGTTTAAATGAGTTAATCATGGCTAAGCTGCTTGTTTAGGATTCCAAATCTTTTCACTAAAAAGCAGATCAAGTTAATCCAAATCAATTTCTCAAATCCAGTTTTATACCGATTATCAAACTTTAGGGCACATTAACCATTCTCTAGCACATATGTGCAGGCTACATGGCAGCTTGTTAAATCTTTTAAGCATCTGGATTGAGGGATAAAGCAGTGTTTGGATTAACTGGATATTCATCTCTCCTTCCACAATCCCTCTTTTTTGGAGTTGATTTTGTGTGCAGTTATGAGGATGGCCCTGGCACTGGATCTTTTGGGTGATGTTTTTGGCAGAGGTGGGATCAATCACCTACACTTAAAGAAGCTGTGGATTCATATCCTACTTCAAGCTTCATTTTTACAATCAGAGCAAATGCTACAAGGCATGTAATCCTGTTGATCTGAGAAGGGGCACTCAAACCCAGACTATTTTAGATACTATTTTGGTTGACCATCTTCTGGAACAGATAACATTTGAAAGAGCTTAACGTCATGACAAAATGTCTTGCATAGTTGGAAGAACTATCTGATTTATTGGGGTTTTTTTGAGGTAAATTTCATATTAGTGAAAAGTACTGGTTTGGCTTCTCTTGACACACAAGTCCTGTAGACTAGAGGAGAAGGACTAAAAATCGTTTTACTAGCTAACAGGCTTTAACCAACTTATTTAAAAGCCAATGTTCAGACATGCTAAGAAATGCAATGTGCTTGTCCAAAGCTCCTGCTTCAAGGGCTTACATGAATAAGTAATACATATTAAAATAAAATGGATAAGAATTTCTAGGTTTGTTTTAAACTAAATTAAGTGATTGCTAAGAAGTTAACAAGCATAGTTGTCAGTTTTCATTTGGGAACTGAATTATTCCTAGGCACCAAACAAAGTGAATAGCAAACATGCATGTCCTGAAAGAAACATCTGCAAAATGTCTACATTGGTGTTATGGGTTTAACCTGAAGAGACTTTCAAGCCAGAAGGGACCACTAGATCATTCACTTGACTATCTGCATAACACAGGGTGAAGAATTATGCCGAATGATTCCTGTCTTGAATCTTCAGGTCCTGGCTGAGACAAAGCAAGGGGAGGAGAAAAAGAAAAGAGAAATATTTGCAATGGCTTGGATGAGAATAGAGAGAGGAAAATTTGAACTGTGGAGAGAGATGAAATGCAAGGCTCCAGAGCAGCATCTGAAGGTCACTCACCATATGTTTGTTTAAGGTCTAAGGTGTAGCAATTGACCTGCAAAACAGCATGGAAAGTATTTCTGTCCATGGCCATCAGTCACATTGTTCAGGCAACTGTCTCTTTCCATCTTTGACTTACAGCTATGGAGCCAATTCCTTCCCCATGAGCCATCAAATGGAAGCAATAAATCTGAATTGCTTCTGGGATCAATTGACAACCACATGCTGGGAGAGAGAAATCCTCTTAATTTCCCTTTTGCTAGAGTTACGTAGTCCAGAGAACTAAAGTCAAAATTAAGGATGGGACTACACCAGAAAGTTCAGAGTAGGATCTGAGTTTCTCCAAAAAATGGGATTGTTTGGAAGCAGGCTGAGCCAGAGATATAAGATGTAAACACATCAGGAAGAATATTCTGGATGTCTGCTTTGGAAAAATGTTCACTGGTACTGCAAAGTGCAAGAATGAACAAATCCTGCCAGTTTCCCAGGATGCCGCTGCAAATGAATCTCAGAAATGCTATATCAGCTTTTCCTTTTTTTAGGGAGTTTGTCTCCTACTCTCTTCCTCCCTGAAGGTCTTCACAGACAGCTGTGAATGGATGGGAAATTTTTGTGTACTAGATACCAAGGGTATCTGAGACCCCAAGGTCAAACCATTAAACTAAATCATCCAGCCCCAGACCTCTCCTCTTCATCACTCATCTTACTTGATTATGCTTGATGTTTAGTTGAAAACCACAAATAAAAATGGAGATTAAAAGAAAAAAAAAAAGAGACAAAAAATGGACTTTTTGCAGAGGCAGAAATTAGAGAGATCTGTTGATAGGTTTCTTCTGACTTTTTTTTTTTTTTGGAAAATAAGTGGAGACAGTTTCCCTATCCTTGCAATGTGTAGGTGGTCCAAATGAGATCCAGCTGCTATTGGTGCCAGACTGGTATCCTGATTAGTTTTCTCCCTGCCTGGGCAAAGACGGGGGCTAGCAGCTGTGGGGGTGTCTGACACGATACTCCTGGGTCCTCAGTTTATCGTACTACTGCGTGGTCTGAATAGGACCCAGTAGTGGGAAACGATCTCCAGCCAGTGACACCAACAGCCCAAATAGCCAAGGCAGGCAGGAGGACTGGGGGACTATTATTCCTGTCCTGGAGATGGAGAAGAGAGAACCACAAGATGAATACAAAAGATGCGAATGACTGGGAGGACTCAGAAAACTGGACACCCACATTCCCACTTGCAAACCAACACCTGATTCCTCACTGGCACCTGTGGAAATTCAGTGACTAGGTGTTAGAGAAAATAATGTGCTGAAACACACCCTGACCCGAGCTAGCCTGCGGAGTCCTGGCCCAGTGCCTTAATCACAGTGTCACTGTCTGCCCTTTGGTTAAGACCCACTTCTCTGTGTACACAAATTTACTGCCACAGATGCTCAGACACAGGCATGCTGATACGCAGGTGCATATCAGCTTAAACCTTTCACCCCCTACTTGGCTTCAGCCTCTTATAATACTAAATCTGCTCGAGGTCCTTGCTTGCAAGCAGGTCCTTTTTTTACCTGTAAGAAACTTCTGTTCAGTGTTTCATCCTCTGGAGCTGCCCTCCTGCAGCACTGATTCTGTTTAATTTCAAAGGCCAGCTAAGAAATATCTCCCTGGTGTCCTGTTTATGCCTATGACAATTTATTAAGTTATGCTTCAAACATTTCAGATCACAGTTGGGCTGCGAGGCATTACACACAATAGGAGTTTTTTGCTCGCTGAGTGCACAAGATGTTTCCTTGCTTTCAGGTTTCTTTGTGATGTTTGGTGTGTCTCTCGTTTGGTTTATACTGATGGGCAAATATCCTGGTTCTTTTATTTTGATGTATAATGTTTCCTTGACCAACCCCATATTTTAACTCCAAATGGGAGAGTAGGTGGAAGCAGCAAAACTGATAAAATCTCCTTTTGCTGCTGTTGCATTTCTGACGTGTTTTCTTCAGCTTGAGATTATTTTGTTTTGTTTTGTTTTTTGTTTTTAATATTATGGTTAGGAATCCAAGTTTAGTGCTGAAGGCAAACAGCCACATCATCTGATATTGAAGAAACCCTGGCTGGGGGCTGGTTTGATTAGAGACAGAAGGTTTTCCTGAAGTTCATGTGTATGTCCAGTGTGTTGGGACCATTTGTTTATATGAACACACCAGAACAACAGGTATCTCACAACTATGTGTACAAATTATCTGTCTCCAGGTTTGTGTTGGGATTTGTAGGATTCTTCCCTGAGAGCTGGACAGCTTGTGCTGGGATGGCTGCAGAGGATTTGTCCCTCCTTGTGTTGAACCCCCTTTGCACAGACATCTCTGCCACTCATCTGGCAGTGCCTGAACATCCCTGGGATCACAAATCCTGGCTTTTAGGGTAAAACAGCAGGAAATGCAGCTTGCTTTGAACACAAGGCTGTGATGGTGCAAAGGCAGCTTGTCTGTGCAAGAGGACAGGGCAGATAGCATGGGGTGGCAGACTTGTCAACTGGCCTCGATCACACTGCTTTGACATGGGTTGCTCCAAGCAAACTGCAGAGTAGAAGCCAAAACACCTACAGTTTCTTGAGGCTGCCCTCAAATGTCAATGCACCACATGCTTGCAAATATCTGCCCCAGACGCAGGCAACATGCATCCCCCAAATCTTGTATTGTCCACCCAAGCTCAGAGAATCATGTCCAAATGCTCTTGTCATGTGGGAGGAAGGAGGACAGTGCACGCAAACTGTCTCCAGACCTGGTGGCCTTTCTGCAGGCTGCTTTTTCAGAGCTGGTGAGGTTCACAGAGTTCTTCTGGGGGGAAGCAAAAGGGAGGGTGGGGCAAGTAAAGCCGCCATATGGGGAAGTATAATCCTAAACATGTGCATTGATTCTTCTAGTTATTCGCTGGAGAGCAGAAATGTCATGCTCCTTGTGAGCTGGGGCAGGAGGGGCCCCAGATCTAAACTGGAAGCAGAGCCAGGGACCATAATGGAGTCCAGAAGACGAACTTCCGTGAATCAAAGGCACGCATGTTTATTTACAGTACAGTCAGCAGTGGGGAAGCTGCCCCAACAAGCTCATAAACATATTTACAAGGATTTCACAGCAAGGTTTGTAAGAAACAATAAAGCAATCACTCAGCACCTCCGCTTAGGAGCTCTTTACAGCATGGATCTTACCCAGACTTGCTAGACGCTGGCTGAGTCACTCTTTAAAAGGCCTCCAACTCAGCTTGCTTTATGGAGGTTTATTGCTTTTCTCTCCCAGAAGTTTTCCTAATTCCCTCTGCTCCTGTAAGGAGCCGATCTGTTCTTTAACCCACCTAGGACCGGGCTAGCTCGCTGCCCTTCCTTCTCCAAAGGGTGGACAAGTAACTCTCCCCCATGCACCATTTTTGATATCCCACATTTTCACAGACGTGTGGGTACCATGTCCAGTCTGTGTGTCAGCGCTCCTGTAATCAGCTGCTTTGGAAACATCAGCACCCACTGAGGATGCCTGAGAAAACCCCAGCTGTCCTCCCAAAGCCTATAAATTCAAGCCCTTGGTGTTCGAATTGGTGCTTTACCAACCACATTATACCCACAGCATGTTACCTCCCCTCTGAACCCAACAAAGGAGCAAGCTTTGACTATTCAAGTCAGGTTTTTCAGTTCAGGGGATGCTTTCTCTCTCCAGTAATTACTTTTCTGTCTCTGGGAGCAGGTCTTGAGGGAGAGGCCATGCCAGATGCAGCCACAGTGAAGGAAGCAGACAGGGGTCAGGAGGGGGAACACTTACATACCCCCCGACATGACAGCGAGTCTGTGCTGGGTAGATGGTGCTCCTTCTTCCCACTAGCACAGGCTGGCAGTGAAACACCCTCCAGAGAGGCTCAGTATTTCTTATGACTGAGCTGTATGGCTCCACATCTAACTTGTAGACTCTCTGAAGCCCCTTTTGAAACTTCAATTTTTCCCAGCCCCTATATTGGAAACTTCATCATCTATGCTAGGTCTGACAGAGCCTGAAGAGTACTTCAGGCCTGATGAGAAGAGTGGCTAAATGAAGAGAAAAGAGAGAGGAGAGGAGAGGAGAGGAGAGGAGAGGAGAGGAGAGGAGAGGAGAGGAGAGGAGAGGAGAGGAGAGGAGAGGAGAGGAGAGGAGAGGAGGAGAGGAGGGAGGAGACAACCCTGTCCCCTATCAAGTAATCACAGATTTGTAAATTTGCGAGGAAATCTCCCCCATTACAGGAGCTGTGGTTGTCACTCCACATCCTCCTTTGAACTACTGGGAAAAAAACCAGAGGACTTGGCATCATGGCTACAAATAGGTCCAGGAGGAGCGGATCAAAGCACTGCAGTAGCGTGAAGGAAGGGAAGAAGAATGAAGGGGAAGAACTGCCTTTCTCCTTCATCCATCCCTGAGCTGCTGGCCATCAAAGTACATTCTGTGCTGTCCTCTTGGCTGGACCAGCACCCTCTGCCACAGCACTGAGGCTGGTGCATGGTGCTCCTCCTTCTGGCACATCATGTGAGTTGAAATGGACTGTGGTATTTTTAGCAAAGAATACCAGTGTATATGGGAAGGGTCATGACAAGACTTGGCCTGTGAAACAGCAGCTGTTTCTCAAGATATCGTGTAGGAGGGCTGCTAGGTCTGCAGGAGAAACGCTGCCAGGCTCTGGCGTGGATTAAACCCCTGGGGAAGTGCTGGTCTCTGGTGTCTTTGAGGACAAGCGTTTGGGATAAAAACAAACTGAACGGTTGGAGTTGTCCCAAGCAACCGGCAAACTGGAATCTCCTCTTTTACTGAAACAATTCAGTGCCTCTTTTTATTTAATTTGCTTTCTAAGGCATCCAACTAGTAGCATTGCCTCCTTACACCTTTAAAAATGGTGTTTGGGTGTGAAGATGGAAGAAAATATTTTGACTAAACTTGTTATTCTGACTGCAAGTTCAGATAGAAATTGAGTAATCATTTGGGCTTGTTTCCTGGTTTCCCACATTGGATTTTGCTGCTCTTCCCTTTTTGGAGAAGAACATGATGGTGGCAATGCTTGCACATAAGGCAGGGAGCAGGGCAGAGAAAAAGTGGTAAAGTGCAGCATGGAAGCTCCAGGTGGTGTCTCAGACAAGACCAGTTCTGGCTTTGGAAACCATTGCCCTGCTCAGGGTTTGGGTTCAAGCTCAAGATAGTCTCCTCCAGTGGCATGTTTCTCTGCAGAGTCACCATATGCCATACTTGAGCCTGAACGTGAACCATCTCGTGGGCAGCAAGACCAATGGAGAAGTCAGTGACTCAGGGTAGTCTGGAGTCCTCCTTTGTATAGAGACAACTCAACATGTGAGAGGTCAATATCAGTGTATCTGCTGTCTTGTTAATCTTGGTGACCTGTTGCTTTCAGCTGCCTTGAGGTCAACTAAAACCCTCAAGATCCTGATCCACAGCCTCTGAAGTTTCAAAGCGACTTGGTAGCAAGCTGTGGATGGACAGGGTCTGGGGTCCCCTGACTGTGCAACATATCATATGAATGTGCGCTCTTCAGGAAGGTGATTTCCTATTAAATCCTCCTGACAGTATCTGAAGAATTACCAGCATTAAGAAATGGTACAATCATGTTTGGAAAAATGGCCTGAAATCTAGTTAGTTTTTCTAACATGTTGCCTTTAATTTGAATTATTACTGACATGTTTGATTTGGGAGTTTTGCTTCCATTTTCCTGCTAGTGTTTTCCATGTTTTCCTGCCTGATTTTTCATGGGTTAGGTGCCAGTAAAATGAGGAGTAAAGAAAAAAAAAACATGAAATGCTTCTGTGTTACTGATGTGAAGTGTATCAGAGAGTATTAGCTTCAAAGCTGTTCACAGGGAAACAACTTGGGTAATTTCTATTCCATTATGAAATTTAGAGCACTGTTTTTCAGCCCAGAAGGGACTGAAAAAAAAATTATAAGAGATTTTGTTAGAGTAAAATGTCTTGTCAACTGTTCTACCTTCCCCTAAGGTTTCAGATCACTTCTGAAGGAGGAAGCATCCTCTGTTGAATGTCCCCAGTTAAGGATTTCCTTGGAGGCTGCCCATGTCTCCATTAGTGTCTGAGAGCTGCTATGAAGACAATTCTGTAGATACTGTTGAACTGACTGTTCACATATTGCCATAATTTTTTAAAAGTCCCTTTTCTCATTCTGAGAACACTTTCAAATATTTTAGGAGCAAGAAGACTTTCGACCAAGCAGCTGAAAACACATGGCTTCATGGAGGCTGTGACCCCTCAGGTAGCAGCTCATTTACTCCAGGGTTTTATGAACTGTGATTTAAATGAAAAAATAACAACTTGATTCCCAAGGTCTGCTGAGGCACCGATACGTGCTCTCTCCTCCCTTGGAATGAGAACGCAAGCCAGACAAAGGTGAGAAAATATAGTCCCTTCTTGTGTGGCTCTTCTGCAGAGGAAAAGAATAATTGTTGCCTAAATTCGTTTTAATCTGCATGCTGTACTTCGCTCCCAGACTTTGCTCTCTATCAACCAACCGACCGTGAAACCCTAAAGAGCAGGGAAATAAGTTATTTTTGGCTTTTGAATTGCATAATCTTTTAGGTGAGGCATTTTGCAGATGATGGTTGAATAAGGGAAAGCGGTGGAGCTGGCTGCCTGTCTCGTTGCCGCTGTGGAGGTGAAGGCGATGAAGTCTGGGGAGGAGCGGCGTTAATGGGCTGTAGCACATGGGAAGTGAGCAGGGTGAGTGATAAGGTCTGGATCTGGGGTTTGACGGTTCCCTCAGGTGCCTGAAAGATCCAGCGTTTCTGCCTGAGCTGTTAAAGGGTCTGCTGCAGAAGACAGACTGCATGATGAATAAGACCATCTGGTTTTCTCTCTTGCCACAGCAAATTCAATATTAAGGAGCCACGGGGTTTCCAGCTGGGTCTAAAACACCCTGTTTGCTAATGTATACCACATGCAGTAGCCGTATCTAACCAGCCTCCTCTGGCAGGCTGTTGGTGGCTTTGGGGACATACCAGACAAGGAGGTCTGTAATGAGCTCCACCAGTGTGCGAAAGGCTACTAAACAGGACCAGTGTTCCGTACAAGCCCTGGAAAAGCCATGGGTTGTGCGGCCTTGTGCAAATTTACTGATTTCTCTGGATAATGTAATTCACGGCTGGAGCTCCTCTTGCTTGCTTCCATCACAAGAGGGAGCCCATGGCACGTTGCTTGCTCATGGGCAAGGATAAAAATGTACCACCTGGGAAATCCATTTCCACGTTTGACTATAAGGGCTAGAAGGATGGGAAGGGGCCAGCACTCTGTTTGCTGGTCTGCCATGTCAAGCTGATTACAAGAGGCTGTATTTTGCTTCCTTTATTTTAAAAAATAAAGCAAAAAGAGGAAATTAGCCAAAGGTGTCTGATTTTTGGCTGCAGGAAGCAGCACATCTGGTAGTGTGGCTTTGACCGTGCATGGACATGGTTCTTTCCACTCTCTGCTGACCTCAGCCAGACCCTGTTGGGGGCACATTCAGGGCCTGTGCAACCCCCAAGAGCTTTTCCAAATTTCATGTTTGTGTAACTGCTTTAACAGTACTTTCTGCCCCTGTATTGCTGTCTTTGCCATCCTTCTCCAGCAGTTACCCTGGCAGGCACATCTAAACAGAAAATCCTCCAGCATTGCTACTCAAGGAAATGCACCGTGTCCTGTGTGATAGATGGCTCTTGGCCAGCCTGCTGAATAGCAGCCGCTTGAGAGAAAAGCCTGCTCTCAAATGCATAAATGCAGCCCAGGAGGAGTAAAAAGCCATGGTTCTACATCGTGCGTCACAACAACATCCCCCAAAACTCATCCTGGACACACAGAGGTCCAAGCATGGAAACCACTGCTGAAGTGAAATGATGTCAAGCAGATTAGAAAATATTAGAAAATCCAGTGCTTAAAGGCAGTCAGTGAGACATATGTAGAGTCTAAATGTGATTTGTCAGTGAAAGGTATTGAGCATTCAAAGTGGCCGTGAAAGATGAGGATATAAAACTGATGTGCAGATTCACACAGAGCCATATACCTACTTGATTGTGCTCTTATCTGCTAAATCACAGCTTTTGTTACAAGAGAATTGTTGTCCCTATACTTAATGCATGTTAATCAACACAGCAAATTATTCGGTTCCCCCAGGGCTTATTAAGAGCTAACAGCAATTTTCACCAAGTTACCAGATTGCAAAGGCTGTGATTTTGACAGAACATGTGAGAAAAAATTTCCTAGCTTATACAGAATAACGTCTACAAATTAAATTGTTAAATTATGTTTGCTGAATTAGCTTGTTTAGTTCACTAGTTTAACAGTAAATACATTCCCCTGTTTGGTGATCCAGGCTGGGCACTGAGTCGTGGGTGAGATTAAAAATACGTGAGCTTTAGTTAAAAGTGAACATCTTCCAGCCTGTCCTGGGCTTTTTACTAACTTACTGATTCAAGAAAATCAGTTGTTCATGGTGAGTTTTGGATTCAACAAGAATTACTAACTACACTTCCAAAGCAATCCATTAAAAAAATATCTTTAGGGACAGGTAATGGCCCTGCGAGCTCTCATTTTCCTGGAAAACAGGATTTTCCCACTCCACCTTTTTTCTGCCCAGATGCTTTGAATTAAAACCAAATTACCAAGGGCCCATTTTTCTCTCACTTGTACCAGCGTAAATCAAAAGTTAACCATGTTAATGTCATTGTTGTAAAACTGGAGGAAAAGAGAGAAGAATTAGCCTGGGTAAAATCTAATTTGCTTTTTGCTCCATATCTTTCCAAGTTGCAATCTAGATTAAAAATATTGAGCAACATATACAAATGGGAAATTGACACAGCATGCAATCTGTCCAGGACAGAAAAATTTGAGATTTTTTTCCCGAACTCCCAGTAAAGCAAACAAAAATGGACAAGGCCCCTCACCAGTTTCACGCTAAGAAAGCACAACAAGAAAGCTGCACATTAGCTACTGATTGCAATTCAAGGCATCTGGTATAAGCCAGGCCTTGGAGGTCATCTGAAACCCTGGCCATGTAGTGTTAATATGTGTTTATACAGGCACCACAAGCTGCCATTTCAGTTCTCTTGCATCCATATTTGCCATGGCCCATATGTACAATAGAGCTCTTTCCAGAGATGACATAACGTAGTGTTTTGCAAAAAAATGGGGTGAAAGTTTTCTTTTCATCCTGCCAGTGGGAAATGTGTCTTATGTGCTTCAGCAAATTACTGCCTTGAGGCAGAAAAAGCTCTTTGTAACACTTTGGTGCTAAAACAGGTACCTAGTCATCTATCTAGAAGTGGCTAACATAGCTGTATCCTCTGGAGAGCGCTGGATGCCTTTGAACTTGCCTTCCTGGCGGTGCTGCTGCATCGAGCTACGCTTTCAGATGCCATTCGTCTCTCAGGAGCTCTGCTCCAGCTGCAGGACACATTTTATGGGTTCTGCAGAAAGAAGTGGTCCCTCAGAAAATACAGTAGCTACATTTGGGTGAGTATTTTGCTAGCCTGTCTGTTCTTCTGACAGCCACTGAGAAATGCAAATGCTTTGGTTATAACGTGGCATGCTCGGTGAATCTTTCCCCTTATGAAAACATAGAGGAGCTTGGCTGCAATAAGTCACATTTTCGGACAGAGTTTTGGGCAAGCTGGAGGGGAAGGATAACCAGCATAAAGAGTTTAGTGCCTTCTATGAGGTTAAAAGCAGGAGATGTTTGATGTGGGACACGTATATCTAACACCACGTCTATGTGAGACGAAGCTGTGCACATGTGCCAGTCATCCTAGTGAATGAAAATGCACTGGGAAAAATGAGACTGGACCCAGGCACTTCCAATCCCTGAGTCACCCAAGGTGTTCAGGACGTGCCTGCTTCACAAAAAGGTGAATGACCTGCAAAGCAGTTATTCAGGTGTCTTCTTTTGGCATAGCTCTGAGAGGTTCCTGCCTCTGGTTTCTAGCTTGACCTTGCACCACACATGGTGGATACAGCCAGAAGGAGTGAGATGGCATTTGTCAGAGTAAAATCAAATTGTGTAAATATGTTAAGGAGTTCGTATCACAATGGGGAATATATATATATATTTTTTTTTTTCTGAGAGATTTGTGTAAATAAATACCCAACTTGCAAGAAAAAGAGACTGAATAAAGTGGAAGTGGCCTTTAAAGTCTCCAAGGCTAGAGCTGTTTTAGCCATAATGATCTAAGGACACAACTGAGACAGAATTTGTGGACAGAGATAATATTTTGAAGCTGGTCAGGTGTTACAGTTGGTAAAGAGAGACAAGCTCTGTGCTTAGCCTTGAAGAAGTGACTCTCCACCTGAACATCCAACTACTTTTTCCAGCTATACTCGTTGATCTAATGAAAGATCTTAAATGTCTCCACAAGCCTTGTCTCACTCAAAAATCACAGCAGTTAACATTCCTGTCAGCAAAACAACCCTGCTCTCTCATTACTGGGTCACAACATGGGAAGGAAAATCCTTTCATCATGTTATGGCTAAACTTGATTTTCTGAGTTTCCAGTGGATTACTAAAGCAACCGATTGTGCTGGTTTAATGATTTCCACCAACCTTCCCTTTGTGCCAGGCGATTGACTTGCCACTGAGGATAGTTACTGGATAACTTGAGTTTCACTTTGTCTCACTGTGTCCTACAGCAGACTGTATTCTTCAGGAATGAACAACTGGGCATCTGTTGTTTCCTTTGACGCTGCAATTTCTCAACCCAGTCTAGATTCGGGAGTGCAGGTTGTTTAAAGCCAGGAATGAACTCGAGCTCAGCTAATCTGATCTCTGCTATGCCCAGTCTTTACATTTCTGTCTGCAAGGACAGCAGTGAGCCCAGAGCACGTCTCTGACTTGTGTTTGGCCGAGGCTCAAGACTCCCAAGCGCTGCTCTGAAGATCTGCAGTGCTGGATGCTCAAAGCTCCTCCTGTTATCTTGCACAGTGGTTAGGCACGTTCACTGTCAGCAGACGTGCCAGCTTCTCATTTATAACTCTTCAGCTTTAGTTTCCACATCCTGCTTCTTATTATGACCTTCTTAATGGCTCCAAAACCTCATGACTGTTTTCTGCTATTTTCTCATAAATGTTTTCGTGCTCTCAAATGCTCTCCAACACTTTACACAGAATAAATTCTTAAAGGCTTCAAGTGTAAGGTGTTCTTCCCAGCCCTTGAATATGTGGCTCTTTTTTGTGCTTATTGCCATTGCTTTTTCAACATGGTTTTTAAAAAAATCTGTGTCAGGACTGTACACAACGCTGTTAGCAGACTCTGATGTCTCTGCTTTAATACTTTCCCATCAGATGAAGACACCTCCACTCTGTCATTCAGAGGATTCTCGAGTTCTACAGGACCATCTAATTAAATATCACAAGACTTCTATGAAAGCAATTCAGGTTATGAGCCTTGTTTCCATGTGAGTAAAACAAAATGTTGTTGAGTAAATGGTCTGCCCCAGGCAGAGACCAGCCTGGTGCCTAGTGGTCCCCTCCTGTACAGACTAGAAAGTGGCTTTGCCCACATAACCTTTTGCTTTGAACTCCAGCCAAGTGACTTTTGTTCAGTTCAGAAACAATCAATTTTATTGCTTTCCCATGTAAATAAAAGCTGCATAATGCCACTGGGTGACAAGCAATTTCCTTCCACTCCCCCATAGAGGAGAAACCTTACAGATGGTGTTGCTTCAGAATGACACAGAAAACAGTAATTCATGCATTTTTCCAGGAAAAAAACCAGGAAGACCAGAGTAAACTGTGCCTCCCTACTAAAATTGCAGCTGCAGATGGCTAGTGCAATGCTACAATTATAAATCTTTTCTTGGAAAGGTGTATTCATTTTTGTTGCATCATGACACCTATAGAAGGAAGGGAGAGGAAAAAACATCGTGGCAAAGCGCACCCTTCAGTGGGGCTTGTTGTGATCTCCATCCCAGGCATCCCTGGAGCTTGGGACAGTCTTCTCATGCTCTCCACTCACAACTGTGCTCCCTCCTGATTCATGTGACACTCAGACCCAAAAAAGCTGCAAACCTCAGGCCTGACTCTCTGTCATGTTCTCCTCTGGATGTGATAACAAGTCAAAGCAGAACAAGTCTACACAGGAACAAGTGTGAAGCCTGTTGGTGTCACTGGAGTGACTCTTCAGGCCAGCAAAGAAAGACTCAACCACTGAAACTGGACTCTGATCCACACCTGAACCATCTCCAGGTCAGGATTAGTTTGGCTCAGAAATAATATTTTCATTGCTAAAATGAACCTACCTCTCCTGTGGGCTGGGATTACAATGTTCTACAATGTTTACCACAATAAAATGATGCTATTAGTGTCTGTCTATGTTTTGCCTGTTTTGTCCCTAGTACTCAGAGCAAATAAATGCCATTTAGATTTTAGATGCTTTGAAACTTTCAGACGTTATTCATCTCACCTAACTTTAGATGTCAACCATGAAGACACATACCTGAACTACTTAACCAGGGCTCCTTTTCCAGTCCCTGGAGAGAAACAGGGCTTTTCTGGTGGTGGCAGCACCACCCTGTTTCAGATACCTACTTTAGGTCAGGAGGAACCACCTCTATTTCCTTCCTTTGACTATAAAAAGTCTTCAGTTAGTTTGGATGGCATTACCTACAGATAAATCCTGCTCCCTGGGTCTCAAAGGTCAGTTTAATGCTCTCATACAACTTGTTTCATATTCCACCAAGAGGGGCCACTGTGGGCAATAAAGAAAGGATGGCGAGAAAGTGGAATCCAATAAAAAAAGAGGGAAGAGATCAAAGATCTTACAACACAGAAATGCATGCAGCCGTCCTACACTGCACTCACTTAAAAAAAAAAAAAGAAAAAAAAAGAAAAAGAAAATTAAAAATATTAAACCTTCTATTATGTTTCCTTTCCATGTACTGTCTCTCAACCACAGGGCAGCACAGCCCCTGCCAGAGCAGCTCTGAGATCTACCGGCATTTGGGTGAATCTTGCTCCTCTAATACCTTGATTTTAGGAGGTCCTAAGTAACCCAGGGAAAGCCCATGGCACCATCTAGAGGGAAGAAATATTGTAGCTTCTGGGTTGTGATGCTTCCTCTCCTGTAAGGAGTGCTGTCACCTGAAGGGATCAGCTGGACATGGAGACTGACTCTAGAGAAGAATCAGAGGAGAGGCTTTTTGAGGTGGAAGAAAGGGAGAGGGGACTGTGAGAGGAATACAATAGATCCAATTACTTTCTCTGTGGCTGCCTGCAATCAATAGCACTGCGGTTCAAGCATTAGATTTAAAACAGTCTGTCTGGAGATGATGGAAATGTCTTGGGCAATAAAGTATTCATAAAAGTCAAACTGTAGAGATGTGTCAACTTCTTGCAAAGTCTGGAAAGTATCTCTGTTTTGTTCAGCTCTTTCACCTCCAAAAACTTACTCAGAGATGAATTATTTCCTCCAGCAATCCTTCCCACCTCCTCTTTGATGACATCCATATCCTATTGTGGCCCTTTTCCTGCCACCTATGCTCTCCAGGGTATGAAACACATTTCCACATTTCTAAGAAGCTCTGAAGAAGCATTACAATTGAATACCATTGACAAAAGACAAAATTAGATGTTGGGAAGTCCGTAGTAAGTCAGTAACATTATCAACATCAGATGATATCTTGTGATCATGTCTAGTTTCCAAATGAGTAATAGTCATCTAAGCTCAGCTGTTTCTCAGGCTCCGTGCATCTCAAGATAAAGGTTGTTACTGACTTATCCTTCTGATAATATGCTGTGACATCAGCCATCCTCATAGCCCTGCTTTGCTTGGCTATCGCACTTGAAATTGCCGTGGAACGCTGTGCAGGTTCTGTGTGCAGCGATTTCCCCATGGCAATACCCCTGCTATGCCATGACCTTTTGGGAAGGACCCAACGTGGGCACCAGTTAGCCAGCAGAAGCACAGATCAGGTAGGGTGGAGCCATGTGTGGGTAAGCTCAAGGTACCGCAGCCACCATCTGTAGTCAAAGCAAACCTTCACCTGGCAAAATTCTCTTTGTCAAGACCTTCTCCACAGAACTGTATTGGTGAAGCTGGTGTTTCCCAACTCCATGATGTCCAAGAGACATCACAAAATGCTGTGCCCCTGCCCAGCTCCATCTCTGTGCACGAGCCAGCTAAAATTCAGGTGGAGATGAGAAAACTAACCTGTCAATAGACCTGTGCTTCCTAATGCTCGCTAGGCTCATGGCATGGAGAAACTACACTCATCATGGGAGGGTGAGGAGACTGATAAAGCTCAGAGAGGATGGTAGCAGTTCTGGGAGGCTTCCGTGCTTCACAAGGGACAAAGTCTCATCTTCATAGTGTCACCCCAGCTTTCAGCCTCTGTATGCTCTTTTTGCCAGTGGTGGCCTCCAAAAGCTCTGGCCAAGTGGAGCAATACTAGACACAGGAAAAAGCTAGAGGTGTCCTCCAGTGAATTAGAAGGAGCAGGGAAATTGGTGGGATCTGGAGGAGCTTCTCTCACTGTACTGTTATCTTCGTTTACATCTCTATGGTGATGACAAACTTTACTGCTGTGGTGAAGCTATACCACCACACGATGGCATGCTCCCTCTTCAGCAGATGTTGGTGGCTGTATGTTGCAGCACACACTGGACATTTCCTTCCCCTGATCCAGGAGCCCAGAGCATTTATTTGTCTCTTGAAAAGCAAGGGTGAACTTTAGAGAGACATAGGAAGCTGCTATTCCAATCAGAACTGCAGCTCCATTTACAGAGGACATCGCAGGATTAGAGGGACACCCGTTTGAGCTGGAAGAAAATATTGAAGACCACAGAAATACTGCTGAAGCGATATGAAATGTTCTGGTGCGCATGTAAAGTCTGGTCTTTCTATTATAGCACCTGCTAGTCAGTGATGTGTTAAACATTAGGAAAATTATGAATACCCGAATTACAATCCTACATTAATTTTTGTTTCATTCTCCCATAGTCCTGCAGATGCAGGCAAAAGAATTTCTTTTGAATGTGTGTTATATAGTGCCTTACACAAAGGGTTTTTGGCTAGTTTGGTCCTGCTGCATTGCATGTGTGAAATAAAAAGACAGAGACGCTGAAGCACAAGCTGCTAAAGGATGTTGTAAAAGTTTTAATGCTGGAAATAGTGTTGATCTTTGACATCTGTCTACTGGGTGGGAAGATGATTTACAGATAATCATATATATAATTTTCTTTTGAGCTGCTGCAAAAGCCTAACTCCATGTGCTTGGGACTAGGCCTGGCATTTTTTAATGAGAAAATGCAGTTTCATCAATATGAAAACTTCCCATAGGAACATGCCAATTCAATAACGTTATATTCAGAAAAAGCATACCAGTGTTCTTGATTCCAGCTATTACTTGCAATGTTCTTGGAATAGAACCCTGTGATTTTTTCTATTCTCAAATGATTGGATTCTAAATAGATTTTGTTCAATGGTTAAGTTATAAATTTGACAATAGCCTCTATGTGCCTTTCTAGGTAGACTGGAATGAAAAAAAAGTTATTTTTAAATGTTCAATTCCGAAGTGAAAAGGAGAGGGAAATAGATTTTTTCTTTTGCAGGAGAGGAAAATCTGTGTTTCTGAAGGCAGTTTTCATTCTGAAACTGAAACTGCATTGAAAAGTGTTTGCTGGAGATTGGATCTGTATTACAGTGTCTGATAGAGCAAATCACTCTGCTATCCTGAGCTCAACAGCAGCAGAATGAAACACAGCAGGTTTCAAGACTGTGACCATGCAGCACTTCTTGCTGCAAAGGCAGCCTCAGCAGATCTGAAAAGCTAGAAGGGCCTAGTTCTTCCAACTATGGAACCACAAGGGATGTTTAACCAGAGTTGCTCTTAGTTTTATTAGGAAGTATTAGATTCTTTTTTACTTTCAATTTGCATTAGCCATGATCTTGAATCCAAGTCCAGCAAGCCATCATCACCTCCCTCCTTGCACTCTTTCAAAGTTTCATCACATGAAAAAATTATAAAAATTCACGCATTTGCTGACTCTCCAGAGAAGATGACTTGGAAGAAAATGCCTACAGGTGAATACACTGAAAGAAGCACTAAAAGGCAGTTGAGCACCACTGCAGAATATCTTCCAAGTGTAATTATTTTGGGGTAAAAAGCCTATGATGAATGGATTGCAGAAATGTCATCATATTATACTACTGTGTAACAATGACAGGTAAGAGAGTCATCTGTGGAGTGATTTAGGTGATGCTGATCTTGCCTTGGAATAAGTATAAAGTATGTAACACATAAAACTCCATTTCATCCACATTTTTCATGATTCTGTGGACTTGTACAAGAGTAAGATGTAAGAATAACCATTCTGGGCCAAGACAAATACCTATCAGCCATAGCTATATCTAGTAAATTAAGTGGGGACTGTTCTTTTGCACTCATAGGGCTAATGCTTCTAACTCCCTGCTTTCTAAAATCAGTGACTGTGTTGAAACTTTACAACACCAAGAATGGTTCCTGGTTTTCCCAATCCATGCACAATACAAGCATATCTTGTCTGTAGCAGGGATACATGCCTAGGAAGGGCAAATAAAAAGAGAAGAAATATGGAAGGTATTTCCCCTGTTGAAGTCTGGTAATCTGTGGTATACTGATTTAAGGAACAAGAAGGATGTTGTATCTACTTCATGTTTATGAGTTCTAAACAGACCTACAGCCACTGAAAATAGTATAATTAAATGCTGAGTATTTATTACAAACTTTTTGTCGTAATAAAAAGATTGTTATTTTCTCATTTAGTGAGACCTATCGGCTAAGTGTTGCTTTTGTCACTCTTCCTTCTATAACCTCTGGCCACATCTGTGTCTTATATAAACCAGATGTTTTCCTTGGCAGAACTGCTGTCCAGACTGTCATCATAGCTTGCCAAGATTACTATGCCATGTTTGTTCAGGAAGTCCTAATCCAACTGCACCATTCAGTTCTATTGAATGACTAGCTGCAAACACATTTTTTTTTCCAGATTATTATTTCTATTACAACACTTGTCTTCTCTTTGAGTTCCTCTTCTAAATCTAGGCCCTTCCTCCTGTAACATAGTATGCTCATGGGACAAATAAGGGAACAGGTGGTATTTATTTGCAAAGAGACAAAAACCAAATACAGAAAGGGGAATGCAGGCACTGACTCTAGAGGTCTACTGCCACCTTCTTTACATGCCCCAGTTCCCAGTACAGTGGAAGGCAATGTGCAGATGCTTCACACTAGTAAGTTGATGTAAAAGACATTTAGCAGGAAATATTGATGAGAGTATTGTTTTTAATGTCCTCCTTCTGTCTTAGTTGTAGGTTCCTACCTAAGTTAGATTTAGGCACCTGAATTCTACTTTTGGAGACAGAGAGGAAGTTCATTTTCCATTTGAACAGAGAGGAGACAGACAGGAGACTGCCTTTTCTATAAAAACTGTGATGATTATTGTTTTCAACAAGGATGGAGGACATCTGAGGTCCTCAGTCTGAAGTTCTTCAGTCTCAGCAACTCCTTTTTCTGGTAGGAATGCCCAAACCAGATAGCTGTTAACTAAATACATACGCAGGAACCCCCTACTTCCTTCCATTTGAGACTGTGCAGGCAAAGCCCAAACTTTATGGGAACAGCAAGAGAACGAGCAACAGGAAATTTAGTTCTTTAACAAAGTCATGAGGCAGGATTGGGGAATCCCAGGTCCTACTCCCTGCTCCCAGGCTGTTTAATGAAAGAGCCCTGAATAAAACACACACATCTCCTTAAGGTTCATGAGCACAGCTAATTGAGGCAGCTGCCAGCAAATGCAGCAGCCTGTGCAGCAGTCTGTGCGTTCTGCTTTGCGAGCTTCTGGATCTTGTGGGCACAACGGCCAGGATCATTGGGAACCCTCTGAAAAACTTGAGCGTTCCTGCTGCTGCCAGGTAAGGACAAGGCAAGGGGAACCACAAGGATCTGGGACCGAAGAAGCTCTAGCAGCTTCTAAGAAATGTATTCAACTGCCCTGACCCAGAACACCTGGAGGTTTTGTTTCCGCTGGCCCAGGACAGGAAAGATCAAGTGGCCTTTGAGCTGCATATGTGCATTCAGATCCACATATAGAAACCTTCTTCCTTGCCATAGGAGGCATCAGGTTGGGAGCCAGAAATCATAGGCTGTGCAAGTCTTAATCATGCAATAAATCCTAATTGTCTTGTCCTTTCTCATAATCAGCTCCTGACTCTTGCAGAACTGTGAACACAGCCAATTAGACTTACACCTCTATCTGTGCTGCAACTGTTTGAATTTTAACCTTTCTTTTAATATCTTCTTATAACACAAGTGCTGTTCTTGATTTACCCTGTTTATTTCTAGCTGACCATCAAATGCTCAAATATTCTGCTCTTCAGTGAGAAGGAACATTATGAATGTCTACAAAACAAGATTGTTGACTTTAGCAGATGTGCACGTTTTGTAGTTGGTCCAGAGATGGCATCTCTTATATCCAGAAAAACTCAGTTCATATAATGAATTAGTGACACTTTATATTTTACATAATTAAACGTGACGATGCCATTTGATGTGGACAATTAAGCTCATATTTGTGAGCAAAGTATAATTAACGGTATAGACACTGTGGCTTTTTGGAATTTGCTTTCAGTAAGTCTAATAACATCACATAGCTAAAACACAATTAAAAGTTTATCTTTAATTTAGTTCTATCCTTTGCAATTAAACTTTTAAAGACAGCCAGATTAGAAACAGGATGTTCAAACATGATGACTTCAATTAGACTGCATACCCAAAAACTCCCAGGTTTTTTACTATTTCAGTAACAGATTTTGTAAAGAAATTATTCTGGCAGAAAATGCATTTTATGTCTTTATAGATAAGAATTTTTCTTTGGAAGATCCTGGGGAAATGAACTTCCTGACACAAATTCTATGCCCCTGACTTCTTCTCTGTATAACTAAATGTTTAATTGAAATTACAGAAAGATTTGGCTCAAAGTATACACCGAGACTTGCCCTCATAAAAACAGAAATAAAATGAAAGTGACACTAATCTTGTTATTTTTTTTCCTAACAAATCAGGAATATTGTCTACAGCTGCAATGATAATTCATGCAGGAAACTTCGGAGTATTTTACAGCTATACCTAGACTGCTAATTTAAACAATCCCAGGGTCTGAACATTGGAACTTGATTGTCCAATACTTTTAATGGCAACCCCTAACATTTTCCCATGGGATTCCTGCGTATGCTGAGGAGTTGGCATGTACCGCAGACTATCCTTAATATGCAGTTTGAGTGCATTTACCTGTTGGGCTTTTTTTGTTTGTTTTGGTTTTTATTAAATGAGAATTTAATAACATGACTCTGGTCATGCCAGGGTGGTTAAGGCAATGTTACTAATTATTTCACTAGTACAGATGTCAGCTGTCTCTCAAAACAGCAAACATCATTATATAGTCAGCTGTTGCCACAGGATTTGATATAGGTTGAAATACCAGACTAAGCCACAAAATGTACAGTCACTGAATCAGCTCTGCCTCTACTTTTAGTCTCAATATTTCTAACTTAGGGGACAGGTGGGCATGTCATTAAAAAAATAATTAACAGTTTCTTTTACCTCCATATAATATTATTGATATATACAGACTAGTGTCTTTCATATTATATTTGCCCTAAACAGAGGATCAGACAGAATATTACCTCTCCATCCTCTGCTCCAGACAATGCCTATAGGAGTCCACTAATCGAATTAATACATTTTCAATTTAAAGGTCTACACCTGAGCTGACTTTTTGGTCTTTTTTTATAGACAATGGAGAAAAGCAAGTGCTTTTAAACTCCCTCCTTCTAACCCAGATGTTCAAAACAGCCCAGATGAGTCACAGGCCATTAAGTGCATATTTATAAGAAAAAAACCCAGGAAAATTAACCGAGAGAAAATTAGGCTTGAGTTGATGTCTGGATGTCATCTAGAGCAACCCTGTGCTCAAAGTAAGACTAATTGCAATGTTAGATCTGGCTGCCAAGAGGCTCTCTATGAACCGTTTTTCTCTGGCCTAGAAAAGGAAGTGATTAGTTCAGACGTGGATGCTTATACTGCATGTGTTTGCATATAGGCAGATGAACTCTTTCCTGTCTAACTTGTTTTTCTGGATGTTTGCTGAGTGTTCAGATGGCAAATTCTTCTGACAGCTGTTAGGAACATCTGGAACAAAATTTCAACAATTAAAAGTAAAAAACCTACAGTGCTTAAAAAAGGAAAACTATGTATTAGACCACCAGAAACATGGACAAAGTTGAACTAGTTTGTTTCAGAAACAATGTGGGCAGCAGATCTAGGGAAGTGATCATTGCCTGTACTGGGCACTGATGAGGCCGCACCTCAAATCCTACATTCAGTTTTGGGCCCCTCACTACAAGAAGGACATTGAGGTGCTGGAAATAGTTCAGAGAAGGGAAACGAAGCTGTTGAGGGGCCTGGAGAACAAGTCTGATGGGGAGCGGCTGAGGGAACTGGGGCTGTTCAGCCTGGAGAAAAGGAGGCTGAGGGGAGACCTGATCGCTGTCTGCAACTGCCTGAAAGGGGGTTGGAGCATGGAGGGGGTTGGTCTCTTCTCCTGAGTAACAAGTGACAGGACAAGATGAAATGGCCTCAAGTTGCACCAGGGGAAGTTTAGATTGGATATTAGGAAAAATTTATTCACTGGAAGCGTTATCAAGCTGTCCAGGGTTATCAGGCTGCCCAGGGAAGTGGTTGAGTCACCACCCCTGGAGGTGTTTAAAATATGTGTAGATGTGGCACTTAGGCATATGATTTAGTGGTAGACTTGGCAGTGTTAGGTCAATGGTTGGACTCAATAACCTTAAAGGCCTTTCCCAACCAAAATCATTCTATTATTCTAGTTCCATGATCAGTGCCAAAGAATGTCATGCCATTGGCATGACAAATGGTTTGTATAGGAGGTTATATCTTCACTAGAATTGCGATACAAGTACAGAGGGGCAGCTCACATTAATTTTATGGTTGTGATTCAGTTAGAAATTTAAACTGGATCTAAACAGTCTGAAGTTTAATATCTGAATTTAGTTACTTATGTAGAGGCATATATGAGCTCTCAGTATCTTAGCTGTGCTGTAGTGAGTGGAGAGTTAATGCAGTCAGCAGAGCCTAGAGAGATTTAGGTAACCAGTGACTGGGGTCGTGGTACAGATCTCTAAACATACGTGTCCTGTGTCACTTAGGATGCCCTAAGATATCCTACTTGTCCCCATCTGTTGTTCAAAAAGGAGAAGTCTTTCCTGTGGGTCTTGTGACATGTATACCACCTATGTATTGGTTGGTGTCTTGCCTGTCTTTCCTTGACTCTAGGTGCCTTTGAAGGCCATCTAGCATGTCTTAATACCACCAGCCTGTGGGGCTTTTTGTAGGTAACATCTCTCAGAAGTTCTGTCCTTTCTCTGAAAAATTATAATTGCTGTTGAAAAATGCTCCCTCCGAATTATCCACAGTCCTCACACAAGTTGCAGGAAAGTGCAGAAAACACAAAAGCTTCTCTCCTGAGACCAACGCAGCTAAACAGGGTTGTTGTAATAACACAGCTGAAGTCCTTAGGGGCCATCCCCTATTCTCTGGGATTTGAGAAAAAATGAAAGGCTTAGTGAAAGTGTCTGCAATAAAATATAACACATCTTGGTGCAATTGATGACTTTTGTCACAGATCTACTAGTTAATGTGGGTCCAATTACTTTATCGCTTTGTGTCTTCATTTGCTTGTAAATTAAACTGAGATGATACAATTTCTAAAGGCTTTCAGATTCTGGAATGGCAGCGATACATAAAAGCTGAGCAAAATTATTTAATGTTTAAAATAATGAATAAAGATTTTGATTCAAATTGCTGCTGGATATTTGAGCCCCTGAGAAAGAAATGCTGGGGAAGCAAAAGAAAATTATGCTAAAAAGTTTTAGGTAAAATAGTTAGAAAATCATCAAATAAGCAGAGTCAGTTATGTTGCTCCAAGTTAATTCATGTAGTTAAGTAAAAAAAACCTGAACACCCTAGTTCTTAATTTTGCTCAAAATTTTGCTTGTCTGACAAAGAAATAATGTTTTATTTTATTTATTACATACAAATTGATAGGCATAGATTGCAGAAATGGCATTCCAATGTTAAGTTCTTGTGACGACAGTTATGTATATACAGAATACAGGTTGAATCTTCACATATTTGAATAAACAAGACCAGCTTTGAATTTTGTTTGATAAGTTCATAGTGTAGAGATGATATTTCAGTCATTCCTGACCACAGGGCTCTCAGATAGGATGGGATAATTAAACAATTATGAAGAATCCGAGATTCCATACAGTAAAATATAATGCATATAAGAGTTAAGACAAGATAGACTAGCAAAATGTTTCAATGGTTTTTAATATGAAGGCCTACAGCAGACTCAAATATTCAAAGTAGCTATTATAATTAGTTTTGAATATGTGATTCTTCATTGTGAAATTCAGGAGTAATTTCACTGATGTTAATGGAATGAGATGATATTCCATTCACACCAGTTGAGCTATGGGACCACTTCTTTATAGACAAAACTTTCCCACTTACTTCACTCCCATAACTTCATCTGCTAAACACACTAAGATACTCATAGAAAAGCTACTGATGTACCAAGTGAATGAGAACAGACAAGAAGATGTATTGAAAACTGCTTGAATGTGTGGGCTCAGAGGCTGGTGATCAGTGGAAGAAAGTCTACTTGGAGGCCACTAACTAGTGGTGTACCCCAGGGGTCAATACTGGGTCCAGTCCTTTTTAACTTCTTCATCAATGATCTGGATTATGGGCAAGAATATACTGTCAGTAAGTTTGCAAATGACACAAAACTGGGAGGAATGGCTGATACATCAGAGGATCATGCTGCTATCCAGTGGTAGCTCAACAGGCTGGAGAAATGGGCTGACAGGAACCTCATGAAGTTCAACAAGGAGAAGTTAAAAGTCCTGCACCTGGGGAGGAATAACACCATGCACTAATATATGTTGTGGGCCCTTTATCTGGAAAGCAGTTGGTAGAAAAGTACCTGGGAATTGTGGTGGACATCAAATTGAACTTGAGCCGGCAACAAGCCAGGATATTTCCTTGTGGCAAAGAAGGCTGCATTAGGCAAAGCTTTGTCAGAGGGTCAAGGAAGATGATCCTTCCCCTTTATACAGCACTGGTGAGGCCACATCTGGAGTGCTGTGTCCAGTTCTGCGTTCTCCAGAACAAGAGAGACATGGACATACTGGAGAGAGTCCAACAAAGCGTCACAAAGATCATGAAGGAACTACATCGTCTCTCCTATGAGGAAAGGCCAAGAGAGGTGGGATTGTTTGTCCTGTAGAAGAGAGGGTTCAGAGGGTCTCTCATCAATGCATAGAAACAGCTGAAGGGAGGTTGCAAAAAGAATGGAGCCAGGCTCTCTTTAGCAGTGCAGTGACAAGACTGGAGGCAATGAACACAAACCGAAACATAGGAGGTGCCATCACTGGAATGGTTTGCCTGGAGAAGCTGTGGACTCTCCATTCTTGGAGATATTCAAAACCTATCTGGACATGGTCCTGGGGAACTGTCGCTAGGTGTCCCTGCTTGAGCGAGGTACTTGGACCAGAAGACTTCTATAGTTCCCTTCCAACCTCAGATATTCAATGATTCTGTGGAAGCAGACAAATTAGGTAAAAATTTTACAGACAAAAATAAAAAGTCATTTTTCCATTAATGCAGATTGTAAAAAAAAAAAAAAAAGGATGAGATCCTGCCTTCATAATGTCTGTTTCATAAAATAACTGACACTACAGTTGTTTTAATAAACTATGATTTTCGTTTGCCATGGTACTTCTGGTAGGTATATCTTCAGAGAGAAAAATTTCATCATATTGTGGTTAAGAATTTTTAGGCTTGTTTTTAACCTCTCATCTGAATATGAAAACTCAGACAGAATGGGTCACAGCCGTAGAAAATCTTTGAAAGGAAGTCGTATTCGTAGGAGTGAGTCCACCTGAGCTTCACAGCTTTGCTGAAAATCGAGATAGGTGTAAGTTGTGACACAATGGATAAGTAGTTTAAACTCTGTTACTCAAAAGGAAAGATTTTTGCCCAAGAACAAGAGACTGAGAAAATGTTGCTTATTTGTTCATGCCAGACTTAAATTGCATTTATGAGTGATATACAGAACTAATAGGAGACTAATACAGTGACAAAGATTGTGAATAGCAGGCTGGAGATAAACTGATTTGAAGTGTGAGTGGACATAAAATATGCCCCATAGTAAAACATGGAATTATGGTCCATGGGTAAAAGAATACTGGTGATGGAGATTTGGTCCTATTTTCCACAAAGTGTTTCAGCACATACATAATTTTAAATATACAAGGAATACTACTGAAATCAGCGAATATTCTCAGTATTTAAAATAATACACATGTTTAAGTATTTTGGATGAAAGAGCTTTTCCAGATTATGGATAAACAAAGCTCAGCTGTGCAAGAAGACACTTGAACAGGAAATGGAAAAAATACCTAATGAATTTATTGTAGAACAGCATTTAGAGGAATATCTGAATTGGGAAAGCAAATTTCATGACTGCCGCAGAATTTTAGGCTACTTATGAAATTCTAAAATAGAGTGCATTTGAAATGCAGTAATTTTCTTGTTTTAACTGAATACCAGGAAGTGAATTTTGCTGAAAATGAGCCAGCTATTGCCATGATTCTTCAGCAAGCTATGACAGCTTTACAACTTAATTTTCTTTTACAGCACAACATATAAAAAGACAGCAAATACATTTATTCACCTCCAGTATTTGCCACAGACTCCAGGGTAATTGTCTGCTTTTGAGCAGGGGGCAAAGCTATGAGCATGTGGCACTGGTGTGGATCACAGGTGGACTCAAAGACATGTCTCTACCAGAATATTAAAAGGTTTCAGGGCCGAATACTCTGAAATGGAGCATGATGATCTGTACTGCTGAATTGTTCAAATTGTCTCTAATATAGTTCTAACCTGGGCGAAAAAAAGTACTCTCCAAAATTAACCCTAGATACATATTAGGAACCAAACTGATCTGGATCTCAGTCTAAATAGACAGCTTGGAGACGACCACCTAACTTTGGAAATAAGACAATTTAGTAGTGCTGTGTTATTTAATAGTAGAGGTTAATATGACATGGAGAGAATGTACCCATTGCCATCATAAAAGGAGTAGGAGACAGGCTCTGCTTGGTTTATCAGGGCTTGAGTGAATATCAAGGAATGTGACTGGCATAAAATGGAGCTAACATCTGGTCTATTGACTATGGCTCATGTCATTGAACTCTAGGAGAGAGAACCAACTCACTTAAATGGAGAGTTTGAGAGCTAGACATCGAAGGCTTGGTTACCTTAGTTACATGGTGTCTAGTATTAGTTGAAATGCCCTAGTTCAGCTGCTGGCCCAGAAGGACTTGGGTGTGCCATAGATCCCGTCACACCTGTGTGGACATTTCATTTCTGTAGTCAGTGAAAAGATGCACCTCCAGAAGGCAGTTCATCTCCTCATGTACACAGAGTGACTTGCCTTCTGAAGAGAAAAGGTCCTAAACCTTTAATTGCCAAAGCATGGATGGATTAATAGGCACCAATAGTTGGTGCCTACGTATGAGTGGACTTAGTTGTATTATTTCCATAAATACCCAAGGAGATCCCCCAAGTCCCTATATTTAAATCCTCATATCAGCTAATCCATTTTCAGAATTTCATTAAGGGATTTTTCTAAAGCAGTGGTTTGGTTTTTTTTTTAGAGCACCTGTGGTATTCAGGAGCAGACTTTCAGTTGCTGCAAGTCTCTAAAAAGCTTGAACTGTCCAGAGTTATGTAGCTTTTCCAGCTGCTCATCCTTTCTGGGGACTAGAAACTTTGAAGTTATATGGCAGCGTTTCTGAGGAACCTTTCAGGTTACTGGGCTAACATTTCGCTCCTTGATTTCAGGTACTTGGATCAATCACCTGCCTCTTATCATGTTTATCTGATCCTGCTTCTTATAGTACCTGTCTTCAGTTGCTTATTTGAAATAAGATTAAGTTTTTTATGCTGATTCCTGCTTTAGAATTACAGCATCACATCCTGTAAATGGAACTAGGTCACGGAGCTTGTCAATGTTTTAAGCATGTTAATACACCAAGCGATTAAAGAATTAAATAAAAGCCTCACAAACAAGAACACAATGAATTATAATAAACTTACACTAACATATAATTTGCTTAAAAATAATTTTCTTAACCTATAAAAGGCATGCAGCTTTCAAGAGAAACAATTTTCTTTTGTTTCCTTTTCTTTTCTTTTCTTTTCTTTTCTTTTCTTTTCTTTTCTTTTCTTTTCTTTTCTTTTCTTTTCTTTTCTTTTCTTTTCTTTTCTTTTCTTTTCTTTTCTTTTCCTTTCTTTTCCTTTCTTTTCCTTTCTTTTCTTTTCCTTTCTTTTCTTTTCCTTTCTTTTCTTTTCTAAAAGGCATCCCAGTGAATTGAAAAAAGGAATCATTTACCTGAAAGCTTCCACCAAACTTGCGTTAAATATGGACATACGTGATGAGGCTGTCAGTTTGCTGTCAGTTTGTGAAAAAAACACACTGCCATGTGCATTTCTTGATAAAGTCTCGGAAAGCTACACTTTTGTAACAGGTGAACTTTGTGGTTAACTTGCTGTTTTTTGTTACATCCTTGCTGTGCCTTTTCATATGGAAGAGAAACAGAAAGAATTAGCAGAAAATAAGGGAGATAAGATAAAGCCAAACCCCAAATTAGCCAACCCCTGATATAGTGAGCTGAGCAAAACTTTGTTTCCCTACAGGTGAGCTCATGAAGCTCACCTCTGCCTTGAAGGCCTCTGTTGCAGTCTAAAATGTCCCTGGTGCAAGGAGGAGATGTTTCAGGAGAAAAAAAACCAGACAACTTCTCTAAGCCTGAAAGAAAAACTGTACTCAAAGTTCTTGTAGAATATTTTAGAATTGTCAGGAGAAGATGCTCTGCTAATCCAGCTCATGTTGCAGAAAAAATGCAAACCAGAGGACTTTTATTTCCCAAATCTCAGCATTGGTTTGAACATAAAAGTAAGAATATCCTCTGTCCTGCAGGGATAAATTTGTGTTTCATGAAAGAAGGGGAGGAAAATAACTATGTATCTTAAGTCAACTATTCTCTGAGGAAAAATGCTCCTCACTCCTGCAAACAACAGGCTAAGGCCCAGAAATATTGTATTTTAGTATGCTCAGGACATCAATGGAGCAGCATGAATATTGAGATATAAAGGGCAATTTTATTCTACTCAGGACATGCTGAGGAAGTAGATGACTGACCATAGATACACCTCTCCAGGAAGGACTACAGTCATCTGGCCTTCTTTCTGCTCCCCTCCACCCAGAAACACGTATTTTTGTCAGAATCTCATTAAATAATCTTCTTTTTGAGAGAATTACAGTTTTGCTGCATGAGAACAGTGTTGGTACCGGATTGCCCCAGCCTCAGACCTCCAAATTGGCTGTCTGCCTCTGTGATCTCAGACCTGGGCTCTCTTTACAGTCAGTGAAAAGCACTTTTAGAATATGACTCATGCTACTCCAAGTATGAGGTGCTCTCTGGAAGTACATCTGTGTCCCACACGGAGCTGGGGACAACTGCTTCTCTATGATGTGTCTTATTTCAACACCTGAAGTGAGATGGGATGAAACCAGACTGGTAAAGCCATCAGCTTTTCTGGTAATGTGATCCAATGTCTAATCACTGTCAATGGTGGGAAAAGGCATCTTATTGCAAGGTGAAACTTCTCTAGTTTCATCTTTTAGTCTCTTGAGCTTTCTCTTTTTATTCCCCCCCCCCCAGCAAAAATGCAGAACTTCCCTTGTACCAGCTGTATAACTTCTCCAGGTATGTTTACACCAAATGTCCAAGTCACCTTCTAAATTCGTTAACCAAGTTAATAAGTTAATTGTTCTGATGTGATTAGAACCTCACATTCTCTGAGCTCAGTAGCTTTTATTTCAGAACTGGAAAATAGCTCTGGCTTACTTTGCAGAGTAACTGGGAGATCTATCAGAATGGTCCCCATCCTGCTCCAACAGAGCACAACAAGACCTTTGTAATTGATTTCAAATACAGCAAATTTAGGCTGTGATGTTTAAACACTTTCAAAATGAATAATGTTGCTTTGAAACTCAGCATCTATTTTCCGTTTAGACCATTTACTAAAGGAACTGTTCATGGTCTGTCCGAAGCCAACATCCCATCTCCAACAATCGCTCATAGTGAACTCTGAAATAAGCAAGTTTGGTGGTAATAATCTTTGTTTCGTATTCTTAACTCCTAGAGCAGAGATACTGAAGCATGAGCTTTAATATCCCAAATGCTTTGCATCACAGTGGGTGAATTCTAGTCACCTCCAGCCTCAACAGCCTGTGGACCTGATGGCTTGATCAGGAAAGCCCTGTTTTCTTTTATAAATCCCAGGACTATTCATTACCTCATCAAGGCTTTAAACACTGTCCTTGAGGAAAACTGCTGAATAACAGATGTTTCATTCATCTTCTTCCTTGTCTGCATGTGACAATTGTTATTTCACCTAGAGTGGTATCTTTTGTCTATTTCTAAATGTGGATGAACCCATGATCGATCCCTCCTATTTCTATGTCTCTCTTATAGAAAATATTACCCTTTGTTAAAGATGGAGATCATCCAAGCTAAGTTTTGCTGTCTAAAAACAGGCACCTAGTCAGGACAAGACAAATAAGCTTTTAAAAATCTGAGAGAGGTGGGCATCTCCAGGAAATGTCATCTCCCATATTGAGCAAGAACCTCTGTTTGAATATTCCTCATAAGTTGCCTCTTCTCCTTATCATTAATCTACAATTTACCCTTTTCACTCTCAGGAAGTTAAGTCAAGACCTGTGTGCATTAATATTTTTACTGTTCAGAGTCATACGCTACAACAATTCCCAACGTGATTGGATTCATTACTGATTAAAAACATCCCACTCCTGCATGTTAATGTTAAAAGCCTTGTGATTTATGGTGAACCGAGACATTGTGTAGCATAAGAAATGCTGGAAATCTCCAAAGTGATTTTTGTACACGTGCAAGAGAAATGTATTCTAGACATTGTGTTTCTATTATTTTCAGAAACTAAGATAGAAAGAAGTTGTTTGTATAGGCAGTGTTAACTTTGAGGAATCTAAGGCAAATTAAAGAAGAGATATTAGAATTAAGTGTGCAGTTCACAGAGGCAACAGGATTGATTTAAGATTTAGGCAGAAAGTAAAAGCCTTTAAATAAAAGGTTCATGAATTCCGTTTTTGTGAATAACAAGGCATCAAGCCAAGCAGGATAGGAGCATTTATCTGCATTTCTTAAAATGACTTTGCAGAATTGCTAATGCAATAAATACACAGGCCAATACACTGGCCATCCAGGTCCTTATCGTCTGATCTAGGAAGTCAAATGTCTTTCCCTGTATTTCTGAAACAGAATGTGAGCCAAGTTCAGACAGAAGTATGAAACCTGTGCTGCTAAGACTTACCTTAGGATATTGAGATAGTAAATAAAGATATCACTGACCAGAAAGCTCCCAAATAAGGTAGCTATTTTGATCCCATATCTATCAATTATATCTAATAATAACAATTCAGTGCAGTTTTGTGTCCATGGAAAGCTCCAGCATGATCTAATGTGATAGCAGTGTTTATTTTCATATAGATTTGTTTTCTGATCTAGAAATGAATTAAATATTGTTGAGCAGGACCAAACTGAAAGTATGAAGATAGTAATATGCTGTTGAGCTCAACGTCTTATGCACTAAAAGCTGTGATAGCAGAAGTGTCCTTCACCATATCTTGTGCATGACCCTTAAACATGCATTGAAACACTTTTGTTGTACAAGCAGCTCCTTAGACCTGCCAACTGGCAAAAATAATGAGGATACAATTTTGTTCTAAATAAACCTGTCATTTATGGTGCTATAGAAATGGATCGTTTTGTCCAGCTGTTATCTCAAATAACACCTAGCCAAGATTCATTTATATATATATTAAAGTTGCATGAAGGGCTTAGCTGGGGACAAGGAATGTGCAGAATTTGTGGAGGAAACACTCACTCAGACACATAGAATAATAGAATCATTTTGGTTGGAAAAGACTTTTGAGATCATCGAGTCCAACTGTTAATCCAGCACTATCAAGTCCACCTCTAAACCATGTCCTTAAGAATCTCATCTACACATCCTTTAAACTCCTCCAGGGATGGTGACTCCACCACTGCCCTGGGCAGCCTGTTCCAATGCCTGAAAACCCTTTCTGTGAAGAAATTTTTCCTAATTTCCAATCTAAACCTCCTCTGGCGCAACTTGAGGTCATTTCCTCTCATCTTATTGCTTGTTATTTGGGAGAACAGACCAACACCCTCCATGCTACAACCTCCTTTCTATAAACACTGGAAGGTGCTTTTGAAGCATCCAGAGGGGAATTTCATCTTCTTGAATTACTGGCTTTAACTTAGGCAGACAGATGACTGCTATGGAGGTGTCAAAGCTTTCTATCATCTTTCTATCATCTCTTTGGGTATGTAATTTCTCGGTGACTTGTGGCTCTTTGCAGTTCGGACAGTTTCATACTCTCTGTACTGCAGCACACCACACACACCCTGCCTCTGCTCATGACTTCTGGCACTTCTCTAATGTGAAGGATAAGGACAGAACTTGTTGGCAGATTCCACTGAGGTCAAATAACTCTGCTCATATGTAGTAGACTTGGAAAGTAGAAGTGAAAATCAATTTATCCTGAGTATTTGTACTTGTGTTTTAACATAGTTGTTTGATATATTTATCAAGTCAGCCTATTGCTGAATTTTCAGTTCGAGCAATGATAATATTAACACATAAATACTATTTTAAATCTCATCCTATATACCTAATTTTCTTGAAACTCGCTTCTTCGGAGAACATATATTAACATCTTAAAAAATACTTTCAACAAGTGAAGACGAAACATTTTCATTGCTCATACAGGTGTTATTCTTAATTTAAGTTGTCTCTCACTTTTCTGCAGAAATCTCACCTGTTTCTGCTGATCTGTTCCAGCAAAGCTGTCAGCAAATGCCAATAAATTGCGAAATGGAAACTGTGTGCATGGTGAAAAGACATGAAAATAAAGAGAGTGGGAGATTCCAAGCTCAGTCACTCAGGACATCCTTCTTTTCTATTTCAGTTTTGCTCCATGGGTGGCTAGCCTCACAATCTTGCTCCTGGCATCTATTTTTGATAGCACATGGCGAGGTGAACACCCAGGTCGTGTACTAAACTGTCTTAGAAGCAATACCACAGATGCATTTCCAAGAAGCCAGTCCTGAATGGAATTAACCCTTTTGAAACAACAAAAAATAATTGACTTCAATGTTTAAAAGATTAAAATATATATTGACAAATTATAGATTTAATCTGTCATTACTTGGTGTAAATGATTTTTTTTTCCCTCCTGTACATGTTGAATTGGATTTGTAAATTGGAGTCGTGATACTTTTTTTTTGCAACAAAAAACAACAAAAATGTAAGGAGTGAATGGTAGTTTCTATGTGAAAAAATCAATAAATTGGAAAAAGTTAAAATTATATGAGTTTTGATGAGAACTTTTCTGTTTGATTTGCTGCAGATATTTCATCTGCACTTAGCATTATTTTGAACTGTATTGGTTTGGAAATATCTGAAAGAAATTTAAAATAATTAAAAGTGGAAATGTTTCATATTAGAAAAATAATTTAAATGTCTTGACTTTCTCAGACAGCATGCTTTCACCCCAAGTGATTCAGAGAAACCAGTGAGGGCTCAGTCCTTATCAGCCACCAGAGAATCCTGGTGGTGGTGACACTGGTGTTTCATGGCTCATGGGGTGGGATGTCCAGCCTGGGCAGTGGTGCAAAACCCACAACACAGCAGAGATGTTCTTGAGGTCGCCCTGTTCCTGGGGCCAAATGCTCATCGCAGACCTCAGCAGAGCAGGGGGATGGGGAAGGATGTTATGCTGGGCTCTCTCAAGGCAGAACAGGAGCCCGTGAGTCCACCTTGGTGTGGACAGTTGGATGTGACCAAAACAGGGTCCTGACAGTGACAACATGAGCATTTACCCAGTCTATGGCAGCAACTAATTTTTGTGCTTTTTAAATATGAATATCCTGCAAACACACTAAAAGTGATGCCATGCACCATTTTCAGGCCTGATTTGGAGCAATAGGCTGTTGAGAACACTGGGACATGTGAACAGCCACCAGCTGTGATGCTTGTCCAGCTGCGGTGCTTGTCCAGCTGCATCCTTCTTCATCGCTTGCAGGACCATTCAGGACGGTGGCATATTGGTCAGACAAATACCAATCTTGCTGCCCAGAAATATCAGATGTCTTCTCCTTCCAGATAACTTATTTTGTTGCTCTCCAGACTCACATGTCTTCGGTCAGATACTGAAGCAGGAGATGGGTACCAGGCTGTGGTTGGAGATTGCCAGGCTGGGAGAAGGTTACCCTAGTACCTGCAGGCATGAATGAAGCTGGAAACATCTAATATCTCTTTCCAGTTCGATGGGGGCCTATTAGTGCAATGCTTCCACTCAAATTCATTCTCCTCTTGACTACTACTTACCTTACTTGACTATTACTTACGTTATTTATTAACGTCATCAGGCAAAAGCTAAAAGTGTCCCGTGGGAAACCTTTCAGAACCTACAATTTCTGTTGTGGGAGAATTTATAGCTCAATAAGACAGTGCTTTAAAAATTGACTACTTAGAGAACCACGCAGGCACCAGTTAATACATATTTGTAATGTCCTTCATGAATCTGTGCACAGCAATCACAAATAAGGGAGATCATTTTAAAAGTATGGTTTATATGCGCAATATCTTGGAATTAACATAGAACCAGCAGGCAGGTGAAATCAATGTAAAGAAATATATGTGACGTCTCATGTTAAACACCATTTCTGGCAGAAGTCTGTGATAAAAGCACCTTATAATAATCTTTCTCTGCTATGATATCTCCTAGCAATTCTTTGTTCCAAAATCCTACAGCAATACTGAAATGAGAACTCTCTGCTAACATTAAATCAATGTGTTGCCTAATGGCTCATATTAACATCTCCATCAGGAAGTAATGGACCTGTAGTATTTCCTATAATTGCTATATAGATATTTTCTACATCAAGTATTGTAAGTTCCCCCATTAGTCTAGAAACATTCCCTGCTTACAAAAATAAGACTACAGATCTTAAATGCAAACTCTGCATAAAACCTGCCAGTTCAAATTCAGACAAATCACAGAGATCAAAACTCATTTTCATTCAGGCAAGCTTTGAATTGCCATTTTTCAGAGGAGAAAATGCTTGTGTGATTTTTCATTTATTTCAGGCTGAATCCTTTGATCCAACATCTCCCTTGAACCTGCTGCCTTATGAAAGTTGAGAGTGCTTTTACCCACAAACACCTGAGCAGAGTTCGGCCTCTGGATTGTGATTGCTTTTCAGCAACCCAGACGGTGACCTCCGGGGCCACCCTGTGAGCCCTGCAAATGTCCAGCTCCCGCTGCTCCTCCAGAAAATATCTGCTAATAGACAGCTAATGGAAAGTATCTTGCATTTATTTTGTGCAAATAGAATTGCTGGAGAGACCTTTTTTCTGGAAGTGTTGTGGTTTATGTGTCCTTTGGAAGTCGTCCATCGAAGTGTTGATGTCAATGCTGAATTGCAGAGAGGAGAATCATATTAGACTTTTCTTGAGGCACAGAGTGAATTGACATAAATATGAGTTATCTGTTAATATCGTTGTTATCACTGCCTGACCTAATGTCTATGATTCCTATCTCCAACACTGGCCAAAATATTTAATCAAGTGAACTATGTTTTACCCTTTTGGACAATAAAAGATTTTGCTGTTGTTTTTTTTTTTTTAGCCAGTCAATTATTTTTTAATACTGTTTTTGTTTTCTTTGTGCTGATATTTATGAAACATTTCATTGACTCTGGAAAAATTAGCTATTTGAAATTAATGTATTTCATTTTTTGTAATGAAAAACATATTGTGACTCCAATTTCAAAATGAGTTGGTAGAAGCCAGGAGCGTCTCTGTTTGAGTTGTTCTTTATGGCTACTTGCAAAAAGAGTAAAAATCTCTCAAATACATTTTAGTAGAATTAATTCATAGTTTTATTTTAAAAATCCATCATCATCACAAATACTTTTCTTTCTTTCTTTCTTTCTTTCTTTCTTTCTTTCTTTCTTTCTTTCTTTCTTTCTTTCTTTCTGCCTTTCTTTCTGCCTTTCTTTCTTTCTGCCTTTCTGCCTTTCTGCCTTTCTTTCTGCCTTTCTTTCTTTCTGCCTTTCTTTCCTGCTGTAGAATGAGATCCAGAGTTTTAAATTTTCTTACAGGACAGCCATTGGGAATATATAATTGTTTTCAAAGGATTGCACAGTTTTCCATTGCTAATGCTTAAAAAAGGGATCAGAAAAAGAAAGTGCTTCTTTAAAGATACTTTCTTATTTTTTTCTTTTTTTTTTTTTTTTTTTTCCGTTCAGTATGGAAACAGAGTTTGCTCCAATGAATTTTTCTATATTAGGCCTATGGCTGTACATCCTAAAACTGATCTTATTTCTTCCTTCTGGTTTACTGTGATTTTTTTTGGTATTACTGTCAACTGCGAGCTGCCTTTTGAGACCATAATCCTACATTGCTAGATGCTGTACGGACGCTTGAAGTAAGGCAACTGTCATCCTGAAAATCCTCTAATCTGAATCACCCAGGCAAACAAAGCATGAGAAAAAAGAGATCTTATCCTTGCTTTATGGTTCAGGTGCTGATGCATGTTGGAGATTAATGGCAAAGATCATATTGGAGTGGTAGGATGGTGATTACCTCCTTAGTTGTATATCCACCCATTTACAGCGAACAACCTGTCCTGGTGTGTTCAGGGAGCCTCATGCTGCGACTGTCCCCTGAACCACACAGCAGGAGCTAATCCGGGGCACAAACCTGTGGATTTTGGGTAGAGAAAATACTGCAGTGAATAAGTGCAGAAGCACTCTTCCAGACACAGCTTATTGCATCAGAGGATGTTCGTTGTTCATCCCTCGTCTGCCTGCAGTGATTGTTGCTGACCTGGGACATTCAGTCTCCTTCAAGGCTTCACCACATTCTTCACTTCCTCATCATCTGCTCTCCCACTACAGGCTCATAGCTCTGAAGATACGTTTTTGTTTTAGTCCCAGTTTAAACAAGGACTTCAGACCTGCTGCAGGTTTACCTGGCATTCGGGTGTTTAGGAATCAGATAACGCTATTCAAAAGTGACCACGGAATTCACCGCAGTGTTGCTGTCTCCCTGAGGTCCCTGGACTTCACTCACTCTCTCCTGACCTCTTGCTCCAGGTTTCATCCCTCTAGGTTGAAGCTCACTTCTCTGTGCAGGAGTGATCCCTGGTGAGGTCCCAGGAGGGTCCCCTCCTGTGCTGGTGGGTGAGCAGGACAGGGTTGCAAGGCTCACAGGGCTTGCTCTGAAGGCCAGGTTAGCCCTGGATAAGCAGGTATGAGAAGATTCCTCTGCTTGTCTCTGCTATTATGATAGTCTGAAACATGGGAGTGAGGAAGAAAACAGAAATCTCTGTGAGAAGCATTTGCATCATTAGGATAGTCTGAAACATGGCAATGAAGAAGAAAACAGAATTCCCTGTGCTAAATATTTGCATCATCACATACATTATGTATTTCACTCGCATCTGAATATATTAAAACATATTTACTACTGCTTTAATTTATGACATTCGCATGCTACATGGTAACACATTAGGGTTATATAATGATCTCTTAAATTCTCAGAAAGCATCATTACATTTCTGTCTCTGTTTCCTCCCCATTCCAAGAAAGGATGCTCATGGACTGATACTTCCCTCTGTCAAAATATATTTCCAAAGGAAAGCTGAGTGACTACTGCAAGCAACTTCACTCCAAAAACTTGCTGGGAAGTTAAAAACAAGACTAGTTTTTTTTTAGAGGGGATTCTTTTCTGAATACTGATGGAACATGGCCCTACCGAGTAGAAACCATAAGCATTCCTGCTGCCCATCTCTGAGATGAGGTCAGGTGCAGCTGTCAACACTACAGTCATGCTGGCTTCTTTCAGTGTAAGGAAAGCACACTATCTGCTTCATTAGGCCAGATAAGATGCTGAGAAGTAAAGCTCCTATGACTAAGAAAGCTATTAACCCTCCAGGATCAGAAACAGGTGGTAGCAGCTATTATTTTCCATGATATACATGAAATAAAGCAGTGTATAGTTGTCTGCTTGCACTGAAGAAGTCCCTAGCACAGCTTTTGATGAACTGTCTTGTGGAGGGGGTAGCAATCCAGCTGTGACATCCCGGAGCTCAGTGAGGCTAATTTACTCTTGTTCTCAGCAGGCTAAAATAAAACCAGTCAAGCTCTGTATGGCTAAACCTCATTTTGTGTTTTGAGCATCTCTAATTTATTTTGCAGCCTTTACATGTCTCAAATTGCATGATTTAATTTGTTTTTGATATCCACCAGGCACGTGAAATCCACCTGTGCTTATCAAATCAGTGCATTTAATGTCTTTGTTTGCGAGAGAGGAATCATATAAAGACGTCTTTGTTTTCCCTTAGTTGGAATATCTGACTTTCTGTTATTCTTGCTTTCTTCATGATTATCCTCCTTTGAGAGTGAATATTTCAGTAATGTCCACAACAATTCCTGTAGATTACCTGACAGTGCTTGAGTCTGAAAGTTTGAACTCGTGGCTTTGTATATAGCCAGATATTTCTGCATGGAGCTTACAGCTTTGATAGAATCTAGATTTCCTCCTTTTTAATCCTTTTGGATGCATGAGTGTAAGATTTGCTGAGCAGGAGGGAAAGAAGGTAATCTATCTATCGCCTTATATATTTGCCACTTTTCCCCTTGTAATGAGTACTTACATAGCGCTGCTGAGAAGAGAAGGGAGATTGAAGCTCGTGGTTGTTTTGGAAGCAAAGGGTTTTATTCCTGACCTGCAAATTAGTGATGGTGTTTCTGTTTCCTTGAGGCCTTAATATTCTCATGATCTTGCAAGAAGACAGTAACCTATTTAATGGGTTCAGGATTTAACTTGCAGACCAGGCAATTCTGATGGCTGTGTAGGCAATAAATTTGTAATGATGGCTGGAGCTGCTGCTGGAGTGTACCCTCTGGAACTTCTGAGGCTCAGAGTAGCTGTCTTGAAAAAGACTTTCTCAGGCATGCTCAGACAGGCACAAGCTGGTTCTGAGATATCCATATGCACTGAAAAGGGTGGAAGATGGACTGAGACTGGATATGGTACCTCTTTTGCCCATTCTTGCTCTGGAAACCTAGTCCTGGAGGTGAAGAGACGTTATTGTTGTTGCAAATTATAATTGGGTGCCTACCAGGCAAATTACGCAAAGGAGTCCAATAATTACATCTAGAAGGGGGTATAATTTCATACTGCCGTTACAAAGTGCTGCACTTCCAAAATCTTAGCAATTTCACCCTCTAGGATTTTAGTCTTAGGAACAGTATTCTACTCCTTTGTAATGTTGATGGGCTTTAACTGTTTCATCCAAGGATCCCGACTCTCCTTTCCAGCTTGTTTTGAACCTCTGGTTCCAGTGATATGCATATGGGGACTGGTGCTCTTGAGATTATTGCTCCAGGATAACTTGATCCTGACATTTGGGATGAAATAGCAAAGCAGCTGATTCAGCTCTTAAAAATAGCGTAGAAGTTCACTTTCATAACAGGTGTTGCTGATCCAGTGATATTATGGATGTATCATTGACTTCCAGAGGAGCAGAGCAGAAGGTTGCTCCATTAAATTAGGCATAAAAAAATGCAAAGATGCCTGTTTCAGAGGTACAGAGCAGCTGGCTGCATTTCTCCTTGTCAGCGAGCTCTGCACACAAGCTTTGCCTGGGCTGGCAGTGTCAGTCCCATGGAAACCTTCGGCTATTCAACCCCTGGAGAGTCTCTGTGCAATATTTCTTGTACTTGCCTCCAAATGCATGGGAGAAACACAAACAAACGAGGCAACACAGTAAAGAAAGATGCTCTTCTGGAGCTTTTTCACTGCTTGATGAGGGTAATCATGCACAGATGTGTCAGCTCCAGCAGAGAAATGGGAGAACCTGTTGCTCTCTAGATCTACTCTCAGCTCAGGTTCAGGGAGAGCCTCTGGCTGGGGGCTTGTGGGATTCAAATTCAGCTTTAAAGACAAGTTGTTTGCTGAGGTGACCCAGAAGCCATCTCCCATGACTGGCAGACAAGCTGGAAGGAGAGATGATTTTGTCATGATGTCTTGAGCTCTGAAATGCATACAGCTTATGGGAGACAAGAGTGGGGCAGAGAGGAGCCTTTGGGCACCAAGCTCTGTATTTTAAAAGGTATTTTTGTACACTTAGCTGTTAGCTGGAGGTCTTGAAAGTCTTAGGGCACATTCTTTTCAAGTTTTGCAGGTGAGATTTTTTTTGCATAATTATAGGTATCACTGTCTGACAAAATGCCCAGACCCTGTTAATGATGACAGGAGAGAAAGTGCTGCTTTTAGAGAAAGATTCATCCGATTAAAAAATAGGTGAAATGAGAAACAGATCACCTGTATCATCCAGTAATGATGCCCACTTCTCACTACAGACTACGAAGAGAGTTTTCGTGACTAAATGATGTTTACAGACTTCTAATGCAGGTTTCTAAAGTTGACTTCTAAACTTCAGAAATCAGGCTCTTGGTGAGCTGAGGCTGCCCTTGGACTTTCTCTGAAGCAACTGGCGAGTTACTGAGAAAGAGAATGGGCAGATAGTCCAGCCTGGATAAATAAATAAAGAAATGTGATTAATGAAGGGCAGTGTCTTTGCTTCTATGGCTCCTATTCATGGATACTCTCAATGTACTTTCTAGACCCCAGTGAGTGAGTCCGGACAAGTCCCACCTGCAGCTGGGGTCTACCAGGGCTCCCAACCCCACTGGGGCACTGAGAGGGGCAGCAACTGCATTTCCATAACATCCAGGACAGGACATTATCCCCCAATCCTCCTAAGAGCACCCTGGATGACTTCTGATGAGGTCACATAGAACTGGATGATTTTAAAGATATGGATGAACTTTGGAGAGAGGGAATTAACATCACACACTCTCAGGTCTTTCTGCCGTTGCTTTCTATATGAAAAATGGGAATAGTTTCACTGCTGATAGCCTTTAACGTTTTGCTCATGCAGATCATAAATTCTTAAGAATGGATATTGTCTCTTGCTACTTGTCTGTACAATAAGGGCTTAATCTCAGCAGGAGCCTTTGGGTTTTTGAGTAATTCAAATAGTGTAGTATGTGATTTACTTACTTATAAGGAAGCGGCTCATCTGATTCTGTTCTAGAATTTAAGAAGACCATGTACTCTGTACTCTGCCCACTACAATAATGACAATAAAAATTCCCAAATGTACCATATAAAATGGCTAGATTTATGAGAGTGTCTGTTTCTTTTTGGACTCAGTTCTAACAGATGTTCTGACAATAATTCAACCCCACTGTTCCTCTACCCCTGCCAAACCTCACTGTGTTGGAGTTGCAAACAATTTACTAGATATATAACCCTAAAATAACTATTCCAGGCAGTATGCTTTTTATTAACCTTTTTTTTTTAAAAGAAATTAAAGGCATAAACTAGGAGTTTCAGTGTTGCGAGCTTGTAGCCAAAGGGCATGTATGTTTTAAAGGGGTAGAATACGTAATATTAATTTCAGAGACACGAGGTCTCTGCATATGGAGTTAGAAGTTAGTAAAAATCAAAAGCTAAACAAAAAATTAATCAATTTACAGTGAGACGTATACAAATGTAGATAGAAAAGATGATCTTAGAATGAAATAATAATTCCTTAAAATGGTACTAAAACTCTGTGCCTTAATAGACTGCCAGAAAACCACTTCACAAACAACGAAGAAGCAGCCTCGAGCACCAAGTGTTGCAAAGGGTTGGTGTCATGGGTGATGCTGTGTCTGGCTACCAGTAGAAAGTGACTCTAGCTCTCTCCTTGGTCCTCTCACCCTCTGGGGTTTGATCTACACCTTGTCCCCTGGGAGATGATTCTCAACTCTTTTGGCCAGGAGACCGGGAGCTGCTGCCAGTGGGGAGATGGTGGAGAGCAGCCCTGGTCTGGCCCTAAACCTGGCTTAAAGCCTTGCCTAGTATGCCAGCATGTGCAAAGCCTCACGGGATTTACTGTCAGAGCTATGCTTTTTTCCTTGATGGTGTCTGGCTTGGTGGGCACCTATAGACTTCACTTTACACCTCTGTGCCTGCCAGAAGGTAGAAATAAGCCATAAACTGGTTGCAAATCAATATTGGAATTCTTCCCTAACCCTGACTACATGTTCTGCTTTCATTGCTCCCCTCCTTGAGGAAAGGGTTGTATTGGGAAAGAAATACTGCAGATGTACCTGCAATAGGGCAAAGCACGGCTCCATCACTCAGACAAGGGGCTGCAGCATGGGGGAGGTGCAAGAGCACTCAGTCCTGAGGCAATGGATGCAATTCTGGGTACAGTGGCATGACTCTAAATGCATGCAGAAATATCAAAGTAATGGAATTTGGATGCACGCGGCAAGGCAGGGCTGCATGTATTTTTCAAGTTTTCACATTTGTGCTATTGACACTGCTTTCAGTCCCACTTTGCTCGCAGCCTTTGCAGACTTGCTTTTTGCTAATGACACAGTCATGCATCTTCTCTTTTGCTACGAGTTTGCCTGATGCCACTGGACTGCCTCGGCTCACAGCTTCTCAGTTGCAAAAGTTAGCTTGGATTTAAGCAAAATATACCACAGCTTAGCACAGCAACAACAAAGATCTTACAGAACTGGAAGGCACAGTTAGGAGGTAGCAGGACCCAAGAGGAATTTGGGGGCTGAAGTACATTTGCAAAATGAGTTGAGAATTGGGTGGATCAGCAGGAGATGTTTTGGTTTTGTGTCAACAGCTACCGCATCATCTTAACTATAAGTCTTACTCTCTCAACTTCGTAACCACACAGCACACAGCAGGGCTCACTTGATTTTCTCATTTGATTACCTGTCTCTACATAATAAGAACTATGAAATTCCACAAACTAACACAAATACATTAAAAAACCAATTAGCTGGAACTAGTACACTTGAAAAAAAGGTAGGTTGCCATATGCACATGGTGTCAAATAACTACTTTGGTTTCTATTATCTTGATGGCTTTGTATTAGCAGTAGTTGCAGATTGGCAGACAAATAAGAAAGGATTGCAAATGCAGCTTTAATTGATGAAATATTTAATCTGGAAATTAGGATTCTGTCTCTCTGCAGTTTTCAGTCACACATGGTAAGTTTCCAGCTCTTGAAGTACATTTTGCAGATTTTCTGCTGTGCATAATTTAACACGGTTCTTTAAGCACCTGCCTCACAGCCTTGTCTGCCCCACAATGACTGACAAATTCTAAATCGAAGTGGGAAAGAAATAAAACCTCTGCTTCTAAAATGGGCTGAATTACCATCTGGATCAGAAACAGTTGCTCCTCAGTAGCCCCTCAGGATGAAAATGGGCTGGCTCACTCTCTGCTTATACCAGTTTTATCATGCTGGTTTGAACTGCTGAAGAAATTAAAAACGGGACATATTCTCAGCTGCTGTAAATCAATATAATTCCAATGACTTCAATAAAACCATACAGACCTACACTAACTGCCCCACAGATATTTTAAGGTGAGAAAAGATTATGTTCATCCAGTCTGACAACACAGGCCATAGACTTTCATCCAGGGATTCCTGTGCTGAATCCAATAAGTTATGGATGAAGTAGAGCATGGTTTTTAGTAAGATGTGTAAGGCTGGAAAATTAACCAGTATAAATGACTATATATCCAAGATCAACTATGGGTTCTGTCAGCTGAGGTTCCAGAACGGAACCCAACTTAAGGACTCTAACTAGGAGACAGCTCATCACATTTCCCCATTTACTGCTTCTACTTGCCTCAACTATAAAAAACATGCTTGTGTTTGCAATTTGAAATTCCCCGGGGTTGAAATTTGATTAGCTCTTCATCAGTGGTATTAGAAAGCTCTCCTGCATCAGATATCTTCTCCTTGCATAGAGCATTTTAGTTCCTAATAAAGATATTCTCTTTCTTTTTCCTTCATTAATATGATACAGTGAGCTCCCAAAGTCGTGGAGAACCACTCCCTGCTTGAACCATCAAGAATCAGACCATTTCCAGGTGTAGAAAATGAACTTGAGAGGTTGTTTTGAAATTCTGGACTTGTCTATGGGCAGTCCCCCTCTTCCTGGTGCTGGCATTGTCGTGTTTGCAACCCTCTGGAGTAACCACTGGTGGTGGAGTGGGAGTTATGAAGCAAAGTTTGTCTTTTTCCTTGGGTTTCACGAAGTATTTAGCAACACAGAAGGCTCCTGGCATTGCTGGTGAGGATGTAGGCAGTGTGACTGCAGGACAGCCCAGATGCCAGACTGTTATGTTGAGATGTGGCTGATGTTTTTGCTGCCTGCATTCCTTCCCTGCATCTCTCCTGCTAGTGCCCTGGCCGGCCAGGCCTAGTGTGGTTTGTAGCTCCAAGTTACAAATAGCTAGAAACTGTGCTACAGCAGCAAAATGTTTTAAGGACACACCAGCTGGGGGAATATACCTTCTTGGTGCACACTGTTAGGGGATTTTTAGTAATTTTTCAGCTACTGCCATTTTATTGTGTCTGTGACTCCTTAAACTCCAAGCTTGGGCAGGCCAGGATGTTGAGATGGGACTTGAGGCTCACACCATATCTCTGTGGAGACCTTGCTGTTGCAGGCTCCTGTGAGAGCTAAAACTTCCTTTACCTGCTGAAACTACCACCACTAGTTCAAAAGGATAAAATCAACGGTATCACTTTGTGGTGGCTAATGCTTGGGGAGACTCGACGTTTGATGTACTGCTTTGTGGACTTTATGTGGTGGGGTGTGCCTGGGGGGCCTGAGGACCCCTTGCTGCTGCAAAGAAGCTCCAGCCTGGCAGGCAGCCTGTCTGCGCATGCAGGGAAGGGGTCGATGTGGTCTCTGCCCTTGGAGCTGTTAACAGTGAGCAGAAGTGAAAAACATTCAACGAGACACTCATAAGGTCTTTCTTTCAGAGAGGTGTTATTTGTGCTGTGTTCATTATTCACAGTGGCCTAAGCCGGATCAGCTGTCACGTGAGATTTATTGTCACCTGATACAGTTGTGCAATACTACCTTCAGAGGGGAACAGCTCCAGAGTGTGAGAAGCAATAAAGATGACCAGAACTGCCAAAGACACAGATGAAAGGAACCTATCAGGTGCCTCTTCCAATCTGCTGAGAATAAATCTACCTTACTTCTCCTTGCTGTGTCACCAGAAGATACATCTGTGTAAGTAGGTGATGCTGTGTGAGTCTGTCCCTTGCTTCTAAGCACTAAGGGTGACACGTGCTTTGGAGATGGACATGTTGGCCTCAAGTTGCGCCAGGGAAGGTTGAGATTGGACATTAGGAAACATTTCTTCATGGAAAGGTTAGTGAAACATTGGAACAGGCTGCCCAGGGAAGTGGTGGAGTCACCATCCCTGGAGGGGTTTAAAAGGTGTAGACATGAGGCTCTTAGGGACGTGTTTTTGTGCTAGAGTTAGGTTATGGTTGGACTTGATGATCTTAATGGTCTCTTCCAACCAAAATGATTCTATGATTCTATCATTCTACAATTCTATGTTCGGGTAAGAAATGTGCAGAGCAGTTTCACTACTAGGGCTGAGAGCAGACCCTCAGCTTATGGAAACTAGCATGGTCTCTGTCATTGGAGCTGCACAATGATTTTGGTGGAAACATGCCAACTTCCATTGTTCATGATCTGGCTATGGTCCTTCTGATCCTCCACGTCCCAAGCAGTGCCACTTCACATCTGCTTTGTGTAGTTTTCAAAAACAGGCTGAGGGTAAAGGGCTGTGGAGAGCCAAGCTATCTATTGTGTTATTTAAATGTTTTTTTCTCTTGAATGGTCAAATTATTAAAAAAAATGGTATCTCATCAAACAGATACAGCTAACCTATACCAAGAGACAGAGCTGAATGATGGATCAGCCGCTAGTGTAACCAATGTCTAGTGAGAGCAAGCCTGACTGGGAGAGATTGATTTTGTTGGTTGCTTTGCTCCAGCTTTGCCCCAAGCTACCCACGCTTCCATCTGCTCTATGTGCATCATCATCAGGAGCAGATGGTGCAGAACACACTGGACACATTCACAAGTCCTAATTCCTACAGATGAAATGCTTGTTGTTCCAGACTGCTTTGTGGGCTCTCCAGGACATGGATGGGGCAGCCATGGATGAAGCCTACTCACACAGAATCATAGAATCATTTTGGTAGGAAGAGACCCTCAAGATCACATTAAGGCCCAGGGAGACCCTCTGCTCTGTCTGGTTTGGGGGGTGAGAGCAGTGATGTAACAACTCCCTGGTTGGGAAGTGATGAAGGTATGAATTCTACCTGATTTGCAGCAAAGAACTGAACCAGGGCGGACACTTGCTTATGGAGGCAATTTCTCTGGTTGAGGCCGCTCCACTTTGAGCCAGTGAGGTATTTATTTGCGTAGTGATTAATAACTGTACCTTGCCAGTGGCTGAGCACTGGTCACATACAAGCGAGTTAAAATCTGACTTCTAAAATGTCCCAGGTAGGATTTATATCTAGATGGCCTACTTCCCAGGTAAATATCCCCGCCCTCATGCTTTTTGTGTGTTCTGATTTTTTTGAGGGAGTGCTTAGATGAGGACTTTAGATTGGACTTTATTTTTTGTGAATGAAATTGAGTTCTTATACTTCCGATCAGTCTTTTATCACAACCAAGTCAAACATTCTTGCACACATAAAAGACATAAAAAAAATAAAATGCTGGAACAAAGTTAATTTGAACAAACCCTTTATCGCTTAGCAGTAGCTTTGTGGTTAATGTGGCTGCCTAGGAACTGAAAGGTGTCACATCCCTGCCCCTTATTGCCTATAAAATAGATGTTTATCCATTTCTTGGAGGTGTTGAAAGGTACCATACATGAGAGATTATAGGTTGCTATGCTCTTGTGCAGGTGACAGCTGAATGGTGAGTTCTTAGTCACTTTTGCACGTGGACAGCCAACTAGATCTTCACAGACTCTCACAAATTGTTCTGAAGTGTCAGATGTGTCAATGGTTTAAAGAATGAAAGATAATTATTTGTTTCCATCCACCCACTCAGCTTCTTCTGAGTTTGAGGAGTTTCAGCAGAAATACACTTTTATGCTATGTACAGTCTTCCAAAATGGTGTAATTGTCACAAATACAGTGTGCTAAAAGTCATGTAGAGAATGGTGTGAAACTTCTTTATTGCTGTTACACCTTGGACCAGATCTTCAGTTTAGTGAGATATCACTGTTTGCAGATCTGTGCCTTCTCAAGCATCAGAAGATGATGGCTTCCTCTGGATCTGTTATGTGAACCTGTTCTCTGGATCTGTTCTGTGAAAAACCTTCAAACGAGGCCAATAGCACTTGTTCCCCAGTGGCCATCAAGTATTAGTCAGCTTCTTCATTGTTTACCCCTGGGTCCAGTGATATGACATGATAGGTTGTGTAGGAATGGTTCAAAGCTGCACCAGGAAAGATTCAGACTGGATATTAGGAGGTGTGTCTTTACCTAGAAGGTGGTCAAACACTGGAATAGGTTTCCTAGAGAGATGGTTGATGCCACAGGCATTTTAGGATGCAGTGTTTAAGACACATTTTGACAATGCCCTTAACATGCTTTAACTTTCGGTCAGCCCTGAAGTGGTCAGGCACTTGGACTAGATGATCGTTGTAGGTCTCTTCCAAATATTGCATTCTATTCTATTCTATTCTATTCTATTCTATTCTATTCTATTCTATTCTATTCTATTCTATTCTATTCTATTCTATTCTATTCTATTCTATTCTATTCCATTCCATTCCATTCCATTCCATTCTATTCCATTCTGTTGTAGGTTAGGAGCAAGGGATAAGTGCCTTTAATCTGTCTTGTGATATTGGAGGGGAGCTTTTGGCTAAGGAACTATTGGCAGAGCAAATGGGGTAGATCCTGCATAGGAAGCTGAGGTCCAAACCTTACCTGTGAAGATCACAGATTCACAGAATGTTAGGGATTGGAAGGGACCTTGAAAGATCATCTAGTCCAATCCCCCCACCGGAGCAGGAACACATAGATGAGGTTACACAGGAAGGTGTACAGGCGGGTTTTGAATGTCTCCAGAGGAGACTCCGCAATCTCTCTGAGCAGCCTGTTCCAGTGTTCTGTCACCTTCACTGTGAAGAAGTTTCTTCTCATATTTAAGTGGAACCTCCTGCGTTCCAGTTTGTACCCATTGCCCCTTGTCCTATCATTGGTTGTCACCGAGAAGAGCCTGGCTCCATCCTCGTGATACTCACCCTTTACATATTTATAAACATTAATGAGGTCACCCCTCAGTCTCCTCTTCTCCAAACTAAAGAGACCCAGCTCCCTCAGCCTTTCCTCACACGGGAGATGCTCCACTCCCTTCAGCATCTTCATTGCCCTGCACTGGACTCTCTCCAGCAGTTCCCTATCCTTCTGGAACTGAGGGGCCCAGAACTGGACACAATATTCCAGATGAGGTCTCACCAGGGCAGAGCAGAGGGGAAGGAGAACCTCTCTCGACCTACTAACCACCCCCCTTCTAATACACCCCAGGATGCCATTGGCCTTCTTGGCTACAAGGGCACAGTGCTGGCTCATGGTCATCCTGCTATCCCCCAGGACCCCCAGGTCCCTTTCCCCTACACTGCTCTCTAACAGGTGGTTCCCCAACTTATACTGGAACCTGGAATTGTTCCTGCCCAGATGCAAGACTCTACACTTGCCCTTGTTATATTCCATTAAATTTTTCCCCACCCAACTCTCTAGCCTGTCCAGATCTCGCTGGATGGCAGCACAGCCTTCTGGCATGTCGGCCACTCCTCCCAGTTTGGTGTCATCAGCAAACTTGCTGATAGTACACTCAATTCCCTCATCCAAGTCGTTGATGAATATATTGAATAATACTGGCCCCAGGACTGACCCTTGAGGCACTCCACTAGATACAGGCCTCCAACTAGACTCTGCCCCATTGACCATGACTCTCTGGCTTCTTTCCTTCAGCCTATTCCCATTCCACCTTACTACCTGATCATCCAGTCCACAGTTCCTCAGTTTAGCTGCAAGGATGCTGTGGGAGACTGTGTCAAATGCTTTACTGAAGTCAAGGTAGACCACATCCACCGCTCTGCCATCATCTATCCACCTCGTTATGTCCTCATAAAAGGCTACGAGGTTGGTCAAGCACGACTTCCCCTTGGTGAAGCCATGTTGACTGCCCCTGATGACCCTCTTATCCTTGATATGCCTTGAGATGACACCAAGGATAAGGTGTTCCATCACCTTTCCAGGGATGGAGGTGAGGGTAACAGGTGTATGGTTACCTGGGTGCTCCTTCTTGCCCTTTTTGAAGACCAGAGTGACATTTGCTTTCCTCCAGTCCTCAGGCACCTCTCACATTTCCCAAGACTTGGCAAAGATGATGGAGAGTGGTCCAGCAATGACTTCAGCCAGCTCCCTCAGTACCTGCGGTTGTATCCCATCTGGACCCATGGATTTATGGATGCCCAGATTGCTTAACTGGTCCCTAACCCAGTCCTCATCAACCCAGACAAACTCCTCCATTGTCCTGCCTTCCTCTGGGGCCTCAGGGGTACAGGGCTCCTCAGGCCAGCCTCCGGCAGAGTAGACAGAGACAAGGAAGGCATTCAGTAACTCTGCTTTCTCTGCATCCTCCGCCACCAGGGCACCCACCTCATTCACGCCCCATAATGCCTCCAATTCTAGTTACTCACAATAAGTGCATCTTAATCTCTGTGCAAATCAAACCCTGTCACCTTCTTCAAAATTTTTAACCCAGGAGAATTCTGGTTTTCCCCAAATCAGATCTCTTCAGTCCCTTTCATTACTGTAGACCTTTCTCCTGCTACCATTATCCTCATTCCTGCCTTTTAAAGGCAGGTACCTGAGTGTCAGTATTTCACCATGACAGATATTCTAAATCTTGCAATGTTGCTTTTTTTGGTTACATTTCTGAAAATTGTTTCGCATCTTGCAGTACTCTAGCTAGGCTGATGACACTGCTCTGCCTAAGATGGGACACATCTGCAGGGTTCCTAGTGTCTTGTCTCTGACACAGCCCTGGCTAAGTTTTAGGGCAGAGATAAGAGAAGAGATGCTGTATGGCTGGAGGCAACATTAAAAGCAATTCTCCTTGTTCTAGATAGGTTTACAAATCCTGTTACTGGGCATCCTCTTTTACCTCCAGAGTGCTTTTGGAGTAACACGTGAGTCTGATGTTTTCACTTGCATCTTCTTATCCTTTGGACCAATGGCCTATTCTCTGATGCTCCAGTTGTGTTGGTCACTGCTCATTGCAGGGTGGTTGGACTAGATGACTTTTGATAATCCCTTCCAACTCAAACTACTCTATGATTCTATGAAAGAGATCTTTGCTTTCAGATCCCAACTGCTCATCTTTGCTAGGTGTTGCCATGGTCTGAGGGAAATTGCTTCTACACTGTGTGCAAACGCTTCCTGTCCTGTCAACATCCAGATGAGATGGGTTCGGAGAAATCCCTCTGCTTAAATCATTCTCTCTGGCTGTAACAGATTTGGATGCTCTCACATGGTAAGTTTAGACAGCACATCACTGGGGACAGTAAACTTCTGCTCTCGGTGGTGAAAAGTGACAGACGTAAAACTAGGGGTTGCAGCTTCTTTAGTTATAAAACTAGACCTGGAATCAAGCGTGCATCATGATCTTACTTTTCCATAACCTCAGCTTAGGGTTAGCCTTAGGAAAGGGATGATGTGACCACGCACAGTCACAACCTCCCTGTCCAAACTCTTTGTGACCTCAGTTGTTCCATGTCTACCTTTTTCTAAAAGAATAAATAGACTTTTCTCCTGCTAATGCAGTGTTTAGGATCTTTTTCAGCTCTAGCACACATCTAATGCGAGGGAAGGAAATTATTGTTCAGATTTGTTTATTGTTGCACCCTCTAAGTTTGACAATCTGCCAGGAAGCAGGTGCATCATTTGACAAATATCTTACTATGGTGTCCGCCTCCTCTGTATCTCCTTAGCTTGTCATTTTCAATGGATTGATGTATGGTTTCTAAAATGGAGGAAATGCAGCTTCTTGACAATTAAATTTTTCAGTTACTAGCAGAAAAAAGAAGAATTTATAAAAAGGTACTGAACAACATTGCTGGACCAGATGGAGAATTCACCAGATGTATCTGTAACTATAGAACATTCCTCATGTGTAGTTATTTTATCTTTTAATAATTGCATCATATGTTAATGAAATCTTTGAACATAGGGTCTGTGGAGAAAACATATTGCCGAATGAGAGATGCTGAACACTCTTCTACTCATGACAGAAAAACAGAGGTCAGCACACCAATGACTTTTTCAATGTCCTCGCCAAAGAGGGTAGAAGGGAAGATAGTGTGACTGATGAAATTGGTGGGCAGGGAAGAATGAACACAGTGATATTTTAAAGCAAAGTTGAGAAAACAGATGATTTGGGATGGAAATTCTGATTTCTGTTCTTAGCCTCTCTCTTTTTTTTTTTTTTTGATTTACTTTCTTATTTGGCCAAACAATTTCATTTTCCTTGGCTTCCATTACCCCATTGTCTCCATCTCACCCAATGCTTCTCTCTTGTGTTTCACACATCTCCTTTTCTCCTCTTGCATGTTTTGTTTCTAACTCATGTTCAGGAGATTAGGAGAATCACATGTTGATGAACAACGGTGAACTCCCAGCTGGAGTTCACCACTTCAGCTGCCTCTGGCATCCCTTGTCCAAATTGTTATCCTTCATGTAGTGGGTTCTCACAGGGTGACTCCTCTTCTACTTGAGCCTTTTTTTCTTCCTTTCTCTGGACACAATTACATTGGTTAGAAAATCAGGCCAAGGTGTGCGACGGGCCCTTGTACCACTGATTTTTCATGCAACATAACTTCTAGCATATGCTCTGGAACAATTTTATCCCATGCTAAGCTATCACAGACCAGATAAAGCCTGGGCAAGGCTGGGAGAATAACATCCATTGGGGAAAAAACCCAGTTGGGCTATATGTAAAGATCAAACAAGGTTTGGTTCCTATCTTTCTACACTATCCTCCAAAGCTGTCCCAGGATTCCTTGTCTCCTTGGCTGTCCTCACATGTCATCAAGAAGATGCCATAACTTTCAAGATACCTATCCTGAGTTTCATGCTACCAAAACAAGGACCTCATGGGATGCAACAGCCCTCACATACTTGGAGCTGGAATATATACAGAAAATTATAATAAATGTATCTTCAGGCCACCTCAGGGGGCACAGAGCTATGAAGTTTGTTTGAGGTTGAGGTCAGCTGTTTTGTCTCCTGGTTTGTTTCGCAGCAGAAATATAGTCCATGTCAGTAAGCCTTGGTCTGCTTGTAATGAGGAACATCGCTGGTTTTGTGATCACAGTGACTCTACATTACATTTCTTCCCCTTTCCTTTCCTTTCCTTTCCTTTCCTTTCCTTTCCTTTCCTTTCCTTTCCTTTCCTTTCCTTTCCTTTCCTTTCCTTTCCTTTCCTTTCCTTTCCTTCCCTTCCCTTCCCTTCCCTTCCCTTCCCTTCCCTTCCCTTCCCTTCCCTTCCCTTCCCTTCCCTTCCCTTCCCTTCCCATTGTGATGCCAGACCCACAGCTGATGTCCGTTGGTAACTCAGGACCAAGCTGTGGTATGGTCCTTGCTCAAAGGGTCACACTCAGGCCCACAAAAATTATCAGAGAGGTGTGACACCTCTTCTGTGAGGACAGGCTGAGAGAGCTGGGGTTGTTCAGCCTGGAGAAACCTTCAGGGAGACCTTATTATGGCCTTTCAGTACTTGAAAAGAGCCCGAAAGGAAGATGGGGACAGACTTTTTAGCAGGGCCTGTTGCAACAGGACAAGGGATAATGGTTTTAAACTAAAGGAGGGGAGATTCAGGTTAGACATGAAGAAGAAATATTTTACAATGAAGGTGATAAAACACTGTCCCAGGTTGCCCAGAGCAGTGGTAGATGCCCCATCCCTGGAGACATCCCAGACCAGGCTGGATGGGGCTCTGAGAAACCTGATGTAGTTGAAGATGTTCTTGCTCATTGCAGGGGGTTGGACTAAATGAGCTTTGAAGATCCCTTCCAACCCCAGCTATTCTATGACCCTATTAAATGGTGCAAATCAACGTGAACAAGCAATGCTATTGCTCTCCTGTTGTGCAGTGCCCTCTCCCATGTCACACCAGTGCTCTTCCTCCGAGGGTATCTTCCAGCCCCATGCACATCATGGGTGGGAGAGGCTTGGGGCTGGCTGACCACATGAGGTGAGGAGCTAAAGCCATTGACACTGCTCTGAAATCAGTGTTACAGCACAGACAGCTGTTGGGAAGGGTCTCCCTGCAGTGATTAATCTTTAATCTGGTGAACTATTCTGTGTTATTACCAGAGCCATTTGTGAGGGGATTTAGATGCCAAATGGGGAGCACAATCTCATAGAGAGTAGAGGTTTAGAGACAGTTCCTTCACCTGTTACAAGCTACCTCTGTGCTGTTTCATCAGCAAAAAAAAAAAAAAAAAAAAGAAAGAAAGAAAGAGAGTTAAAACAACCTGGAAGCCTTGTTCCTGGGTACAAGAGTTACCGAGCAAGTTAGTGGTACTGGGAGGAGGCAACTGGCATCTGGTGTGCTCCTTATCCTAGGTGAATGTAGAAAGATGCGGAGAAACAGCTCAGAGCTGCCTGATACTGGAAAAAAAAAATGGTTCTCAGAAAATGGAACCACATTTTTCTGCTATTAATAAATAAGGACCTACTCTCTGGCCTGGAGGCCAACTGGCATACATAGTCTGGCAACAGACCATGTAGCTCCCTGACATCAAGGAAAGCAAATTTAATGTGGAACTAAGCTCATGCTTCTCCTTTGCTGATAAATTCAGTTTGTTTCCTGCTGTTCAGCTGGAACAAATGCTTCCATTTCCCCTGCCCAGATATCAAACACAGGAAATAGCTGAAATCCTGGAAGGGCATTTTTTTTTATTATTTGCAATGCATAAAGTTGGTTGTTTTTTTTTTGAGGTTAACCTGTTTTAAGACTCTCTTTGTTTTTTCTGGCAAACACCTTTTCCTCTGGTAATTTCTCATAGTCATACGATTTCTTTTTTTAATGCAGCTATGTATAACAAATTGGTTTTACTGACATCAACAAAAGAATTGGAGAAGCAATTACATAACGCTTTTATTTTAGCTGCTCGCACCTGGATTAATCAATTAATATTTACAGTGGACAACTAACTCCCATGGGAGTTGATTGTGCTATACTTCCAGTTTGAAAACACAGCTGAAATAATTTGATTTGTTTGCCTCCAGCAGCAAAGATTTTTTTTTCTTGCAGCAGAGAAAAGAGGAAATAATGAGAAAAGGAGGCTGAAGAGAAAACTAAATACTGTCATATCTACACGCTGCAGTGAAAATACAGAGGAATCCTCTCCCTGTGGATTTGCACTGTGGTTAAGCCATTAGAATTGTCTCAGAGCTCTGCATCTGCTCTGAGCACACATTAGAGGTGGTGTGGTTCAGACTCCAAGCTTGCTCCATTGATCTGCAGACGTGAAAAACAAAGCTCCACATCCTGATAGCATCCACAACTCATGTTGCTGTCCTAGTGTCATTCTTGCTGCAAAGAGAATTAAAAAGAGCAGAATGGTAGGACTGAGGGACAGTTGGTGGAAATGGCTGGAAAATATATACACCTCTGTGAACAAGCATGGGTTAATCAGCTTAGGTAACACAGCTGACAGAGGCAGTGATACCAGCCTGAACGCATGCCAGGCTGGAGAATGTGTAAAAAGAAGTAGCTAAACTTATCAGTCTGGCAGTTTTTCCATTGCAAAACAAACTGATATTCAGAACCGTGGAGCTGGTACACTGAAAGCAATTCTAATGTCTTCATCCCAAATCTTCTCACACAAAACAAATCCCCATCAGATTGTAAATTTCATTGTAAGGGCAACCCGCTTTCAGTAAAATAAATAGCATGTTTTCACAAATGAGTGCAATATTTTTCTGAACAAGCACCTTGCAACTGAGTCACTTGAACACAACATTTTTAGTCAGCTGCTGCAGAGAAAATCCAGAAAAATTTACAAATAATAGTTCTGGACTAAGCTTTTGAGTCCCCTCTGCTGAGGTCAAAAGGGAAGTGAGAAACTAAGGCCAGGCTCAGTCTTGTGAATCGCTATTGATTTCTACCTGTATTAAATGAAATTTATAATACAGATGGAAAAAATTACGTATGACATCTGTTTCTCTACTTATTTCTGCCATTGTTAATCAGGTGTGACTGTAATAAGGTTATTAGAATTATATTGCATAAGCTAAGTTTGAAAAAGATTTAGAATTTAGATTTTGTTTGACACTACCTCTGTAATAACTGTAGATACTTGTCTTGAATATCTGTGCGATGAAGTCTGGTTGTGCTACGTTGCTCACTCAATCCTGCAGTGGGCTTCCAAAGATGCACTGGAAATAAAAAATCAGGACACCAATCCCATCCCAAAAAAGTTCAGAGATGAGAAGAAAACTGCCTTCAGTAAGCCCAAGAATCTTATTTCTATAGTATTAGGTAAACTGGAAAGATGTTCTTCCAAGATATTGTGGCACAGTGTGGTGATTATGAGCTCAATTCAGTGACACAATTACTACAGGCCATTTAACACAAATGTATCCCCTGTTGCCATCCATTATACTAGAAGCTTTAATAATATCAATGCACACAGCTGAGAGCACTGTACATTATGAAAGAAATATGATTATATGTTACTAGCACAGCTCAGCCATACATTTATAAAGTGAAACCTATGACACAACGTTACAACTCGAATATTTAGGAAAAGAGTACCTTGTATACCAGCTGCAGGCTGCTGAAATCAGATGTTTGGCCAAAATATGATTTTTTTTTTAGCATCATTGTCAGCCATTAGTCACATGAACAACCATCCTATCCTCTTGGATTGGGTTCACCTCACCTCTTTTATTCATTTGAAAATTCATTGTCAGAGTTTGAGCTGATCACCTTGGACTCTTTGTAGAGTCAGTACAGAGAAATATGTATCTCCAGAGGGTGATTTTCTCTCATCCTAAAATAGATGCTTGGGATGGCACAGAGGAACTATACTTTTGCTTACAAGTAACTGGGTGAATCTACTCTTCTGTCCCTAATAATTTTATTAGTCTGTACTCTGATCAAATAAGTAGTCTTTTCTCTTAGACCCTGCTTAGGATCCAGAGTGACCTTGGGGTGGCTGGGAAGCCATGGAAATTTCATTCCCGCAGGAAGAACACTGAAGTGGAGGAACTAGTCCATCCTGGCATCACGCAGCATCCCTCACTCAAATCTTTGGGATGCACAGGAGTATGTGGGGTGTTACTCCACTAAGCTGCAGAGGGATTTGTGTACCTACTGTAATTTGGGACAGATGTCTTTCAGTGTCAACTGTCAAACCGAGTCTTTCTGGCAGTAGACTAAGGAGAAACACATCTGAATCTTCGACCTCTCTTTGGGATTGTAAAAACAGTAGCTGTATTTGTTTTAGACAAGTCATCTAAATGTTTAAATAAAATACATTAATTGAGAGCTGGAGATAATCTTTACTGAGCATTTTAAACTGTCTAACTTTAAAAAGATTATGAGCTAACTGTGCAGAATGGTTTGCAGAGATGAGTACTGAATTTCTCTTCTAATAAAGGGCAGTAGGAATGATTGTTCTCTCTAAGGAAGATAAGGTTATGAACCTACAAGATGCCAAAATTTCTCTAAAAAGGTTTTTAGAGGCGAGATCCTCTGTGATGGTAATGTAATGGCACTTGATGCTAGAAACAAGGTCACTGAAGAGTGCCCCTCAACGCTGTGATTTGCACACTGGTGCCCTGGGTGCCTGCACACCACTTCAGAGAGCAAGAGGCATCGAGGTTAATGCACAAGTCTCCAACCTCGTGCTTGTTAGGACTGTGGTGCTCTAGAGATGCTCTCACGTCTCCTATGCAATGTCCTCAATGCAGAAGAGGAGAATGGAAGAAAGACTCATGTCCCTGCAGTGTCAGCTGGCCTAACGGCCAATGGAGCAAGAAAGTACCTTAAATTATGATGCATGAGATAAAATTATTTGCTGGATTTATGATAGACTTTGCAAGTTCTGATTTTAAAAAAAAATTGACCAAGAACCCCAAGTACCTGCTAAGAAAGCGCTGAGGAAGCTCTTGAAGAAATTCAATTTCAATTTGCTTATTTAAGTAGAGTAGAAAAAATACCTCTTTGTTATCTAATTTGTTGATGAGTTCAGACACTTTCTGGAATGACTTCTTGCATAATTTACCTTATTGATACATAATTTATAAGTGCTCATTCAATTTCAGGCATGGTGTTTGGATATAGGTCTTACATAATGAGTAGCTGGTGTCACTTTGTGTCAGAGGAATTAAAAGTGGTTTTGACAAGCCAGGGATTGTCATTAGAGCAGCAATACAAGCAGAGTTAATCTTTCATTGCTGAATCATTACAAAATGCTCCCTTGCCATTACCTCATAGGAATCTAATAAATTATAATGTCCTTTATTAGTTAAAGAAGACAATTTCCTGAGGAGCCTCAGTTCCTGGCTAAACTGCTCCCTAAACAGAAATCCAATATCTATGACTGGAATCTGTGCTTTCAAGACTTTCCAAGAGGCCACATAAAGGATCTATTAAAGATCAATCTGGATACACAGATATGGGAAGACCTGTAGTGTTTGTACTGTGAACTTCAAAACATGCGCACTTTGCAAACTGCTCGGTGATACACTTCGAATTTAAAGAATTCACTGAGGCTTTGTCTACTACATTGCCCCTGGGAGCTCAGGATTTCCTTCCTGGCAAAGTGATTTAAAATATATATTTTTATATATATATATATACACTCTGAGAAGAGTATATGTATATTGACAGAGTCTCCACTCACTGTAGTTGGGAGACACCCTTTAGTGACAGGCAGGTAACACATTTTGATAAAGGATCAATTGGTTGCTTGAGGTAATAAATCACTTCCTTTTGTTTTAAAGTCTGATGCTGACTAATAAAGACTGCTCAGCCTATCCTGCCATGAGCTGAAATATTCTGTTTCTGCCTTGCTGTTTTGTTTAGTAGTGCAGGAAAAAATATCATTTCATGTCTATTCCATGAGAGTTTGTTACTTAATATGTCAAGCTTTGAATCAGGCTGGCCTTATTGATGTAAAAACCATCTAACCAGTGTTCCCTGTGAAGTGTTCTGGGTATTTTAGACAGCATCAAATCCCTGTTTGTCATGATAAGATCCACTGCAGGAGTATTTCCTGCTAACTTCAAGCAAACTGAGTTTTGCTCCTAGCTGTATTTTAACGCCTGTTTAGAAATAAAGATATGGGTTTGAAATGGCTCTTTTACCACTTCCTTTCAACTCACTCCAAAAAAAGAAATAACTTCTTCTGATTAAAAAGTCACTGAATTTTTTAAGTCTAGTTGCCAGTACTTATGGTGTGGTGTTTTACATAGACTGTTTGGGAAAAATCATATGTTAAAGCTCTCATCGATGCCAATGTCCCAAGTATCTTCTGGTTTACTATGTTTGGAAACAAATGCTTCATTCTTTTTGCATGATGGCTTTCGACGGATTAGTAGGCACTATGATGTTGCTTTCAAAACATTTCTCCAAACCATCCAAGACCTGATATACTTTTCTGAAGAAAAGGGAAAGTGCAGGTTCCTTCCAATTCTCAGGCCTTTCCTTTGAAAATAGCGTCTTCCCCTCTCTCTCCACTTCTTTTTTTTAATATTATTTTTAGATACTAATTTTTAGAAGCTGGGATTGGATGGGATTCGATTGGATTGGATGAGCCTTCATACCAAAGATCAGTAAAAATACCCAAACTCTCCATAAACAGATTTCATTACCTAGTTTCAAGCAAGCTGATGGTAAATTAGCTACCGAAAGTCAATTGGCAGATCTTTGCTGAATACCCATTTGAGTCTGAAGCACATTGTTGTCCAGCCCTGTTCATAATCAACCTTCCACACCATGGTCTAGTGGGAATTCATTAAGTGGTGTACTTAATTATGTAAATACAATGGCTTCTGCCTGCCCTCTCTTTGCACTTGCAAGTTTGTTTATCTATTGATGTCTGCGTTCCTCTCCCTGCAGGCTGGCTGTGAAAATGCACTGGAAAACAAGCTCTGCAGGGCAAGCCTGGGAGTGAGCAAATACTTGCTGTTACAGATAGGTAGGTAGCAAAGAAAACAAACATGTCCTCTTGAGAAATATTCCCTCAGGTGAAGCCAGACCAAGAAGAGAAAGTAAAAGTAAAAAGTGGGGGTTGGGACAGGTGTTTTATTTTGAATTGTAGCTGTCACGGACAGTTAAGTGCATCTTTACAAATCCACCCTCTCCTGTCATTCACACGACACCATGCTGGAGGTCAGGCTGGACGGGGGCTCTGAGCAACCTGATCTGGTTGAAGATGTCCCTGCTCATTGCAAGGGGGTTGGACTAGATGAGCTTTCAAGGTCCCTTCCAACCCAAACTATTCTGATTCTATGATTCTATTCTATGAACTGTTTAAAGGGCAGATGCTTGAGCACATACTGTACCTTAAAGAAGGATGGATGAGCTACAACTTTGACCACCAGCAGCTGCCCTCCTTCTGACTCTTCCTGGTCACCAGGTGAGCACCGTGCCCACTTACCACCAGGCTCATAGCTAAGACTGTTAACAAAACACATGTAGGGCATGGATACATGCCGTATTTCCCAGCCATCTTGTTGCGGAATCATAGAATCATAGAATAGTTTGGTTTGGAAGGGACCTTCAAAGCTCATCCAGTGCCACCCCTGCCATGAGCAGGGACATCTGCACCAGCTCAGGTTGCTCAGAGCCCCATCCAGCCTGGCCTGGGATGTCTCCAGGGATGGGGCATCCACCACCTCTCTGGGAAACCTGGGCCAGTGTTTCACCACCCTCATTGTAAGAAATTTCTTCCTCATGTTTGGCCTGAATGTCCCCTCTTTTAGTTTAAAACCATTACTGCTTGTCCTATTGCAACAGACACTGCTAAAGAGTCTGTCAACATCTTTCTTACAGGCCCAAGTATGAAGGTTTATACTTTAAAAAGTACTGAAAGGCTGTAATAAGGTCTCCCTGGAGCCTTCTCTTCTCCAGACTGAGAAACCCCAACTCTCTCAGCCTGTCCTCACAGCAGACCTGTTCCATGAGCACAGAGGTCTCTGGAGTGGTCTTTGCCCCTATATTGTGCAGCTAGAAACTGGGATAAGGGCAGACAGCCTGACTGCTGGTGGCCAAAATAATCAGCTGCTTTTTTTTTTTTTTTAAATCACTAGCCTTCATTTTAGCACATTTGCTGGAATGGGGTTTGAAGAACACAATTTGAGGAACTTCAATCATATTTATGGAGAAATTGTCTATATTGACAGCAGCAGAGAAAAGCGTGGGTGAAGTTGTATTTCATGGGAGAAAACCATCAGAGAATTTACAGATGCTGAGCATGCCCTACTCACTGTACTTTCATCAGGGAAAGATGTCTACCTAAGTGTAAAGTGGCTGCAGATGAATTACAAGATGATAATCTAGAGAGGGAAGTCCCCTTGTAAGAGCAATTCATCATTAGATCTGGAGATCTGCCCTTGTATGCAATTAGTATACAGTTGCAGCAGCTGAATGCAGGTCAGGTGCAGGTCCTTGAGATGCTCATGCAGGCAGCCTTGTCCTTGCAGCCTGGATTTCAGAGGCTGGTGTCTCTGCTCACACTCTACAACCACACTACAACCTGGACAGTCCTGTCCTTCCATGGGTGCCAGCATCCCAAGTAAGAACATTCCCAGATCCTGCTTGTCCCTTGCATTAATACATGCTGGACCGCTGTTCATCCATTCAGAGGGACAAGCATTTTTCAGAGGGCCATGACTGAGGCCAAATATGCTGCAGAATTAACAAGGATGACTGTGCTAGACTCCTGTTTTGCTAGAGTTTATGAATGCCTGAATGGTAGAAAAAGGATGAATTCAAGTAGAGCTGTGGAATTTGAATTTATGGACAACCATTAGCTGAGTCACTGTGACTAATTCTTGTCTCAGGTCACTTTTATAAACTATGGTTCAGAACACGTGTGCACAGATTTTAAAGATTTTCCCTTTCTCATGAGCCGTCTATGCATGAATTTGTCTTCACTAGTTCTACAGGAGAAGACATAAAGAATAGCCCCATGGAATGAAAGTTTCACTTAGGCATGGTAGACGGCAAAAAACTTTTATTTGAGTTCCTGAATTTTAGAAATAATTTAATTCACTAGGTGTGCCAGCAGCTTGTTTAACGACAGTAAAAAAATAAAAAAGAAAAAAGCAAAAGAGAAGTTGCTGCTCAAGTTACTTTGATTCAATAGGAAAGGAAAATAATACATTGGTGCATTGTTGGATGTTTTCTTCCACATAACTGCTGGAGTGCAGCCAAATCTGCTGAGTTATATGACCATGATTGTCAGTTAAATAAAAGAATTTTGAGTTACACTGCAAGTTTAGCTAAAACTTATAAGCTCAGTTTTGGGAGAATGATCATTCAAACCTTGTGTCTTGGCCTTACCCATCAGGCAGATAACCTTTGAGATATGGTAAATATAGCCCACAAGGGCACAAATTTATCTTGCTTGTACCAGTTTTTACCAGCACAAGCACATGGATTTTACGATGATTACAAAACAATTCTGTCACATTTGCAAACCTTTTTGCATTGCATGTGCAATGAGAGTGAAACAGAAAAAAAAAGAAGAAAGGAGACACCTCAAAGGAAGAATAGAAAAATAAAAATCCACCCACTCTCTCTGTGGTTTCAAACTAGAGCAGAACATTAGAGATGAAAGGATCTGCTTTTCTTTTAATCTCACACTGCAGCTTTCTCATCTGTTGTCTGCAATGTGTTGGTGTCACAGTAGCAAGTTTCACCTTTCTCCAAAAGCTTCATCCTTTTGACAGCAGTGATAAACAGCAGGCAGACAGTCAGGCTCACAGGAGCTTCAAAAATACCAACTCCCTGGACCCGACGCTCATTTCTTCAGGATCGCTGTAAATCATCCTCCAGCTTTTCTGGCTCCCAGGGATCTCGGGGAAGCAGAGAACAGCAATGCAACGTCCCCTTCTTGGTCTTCCCAGCTTGCTCCTGTGTCAGCATCCCAGACCCAGCCAGAGATATTTTTGAATTACTCCTTTTGATAGAACAAATACATTAAGTCGAACGGCTTCACCAGGGACGCAGGTGTCACCTTTTTGCTTAGCCCTGCCAAGGGGAGGGAAAAGCCCTCTGGGATGGGACTGATGGCCTTTCTTAGCTTGTGCTGTGCCTCCACTGTAGAATAACACCAGGGAAAACATGCAGTGGAGCTTCTTGAGTGTATTTTCTGAATTCTCAGTGCTTTAAACTCAGGAACCTTCTATGCCTTTTTTGAGAGACGTACATCAGAAGATGATTCTCTCTTGTCATGTGTCACTCCCAATGTGAGCTGGCACTTCAGTAGATTAGACACAATAGTAGAAAGGTGGTGAAGAATCACATTCTCATAATCAGGATAAGCTCCACCAAACCAATATTTAAAGATTATAATAAATGTTTTGTTGTATCAGAGGAAATAAAAAGAATTTTTGCTTTTCTTTGAGATTCTGAAAAAAACAATTTATTGGAACTTTTTTTCTCTTTATGACTAAGGCAAAATGTGTACCTGGAGGATACAGTAAATTTTTCTAGCCCTGAGGGTGACACATTTGATAAAAAATAAATGAATACCACAAAGCTTTAGCAATAAACTGGTTAATAATGTATTGATCTCTGAATTAAAGGACATGGTAAAAGTATAATATATCTTTTTTGGAGGGCACACCTCCATTTTCAGGCATTCTGCTTATTTACTTCAGACACATAAATCTGCATTACTGAAGAGAAAGTTTAATGCAGGATAATATTGGCTGCTGATCCAAAACTTATTAGAGAGTGATTTAATAATGTAACAGGCACTAGCGCATACACAAAAAAAGAAAAGAGAGGCTGGTGTTTTTTAAGTAAACACAGCAATACAATATTTTTCTGACTCATATAAGAATAACTAGGTACCAATAAGATGTAGACAAATTTTTGCTTTCCTTGTTTATGCAAATATTGATTTCCATATATAAATATATGCATAAAGCTTAATTATCATCAGAACGCTTAATTATCATGATCAAGAATTAACTTTGCCTTTTCTGTACTCTGCCTTAGTGAGGTAACTGGGATATGAACCTGTTACCAGTGAAGTCCTGGGCAAAAACTATCAAGTGGCAAAAGTCAGGCTCCTAATTCTCACCTGAGTTTCTTCGTGGCTAATGTGGTTGGTCCTGCTTCACCAAGCCTATGCTTGTCTTTCTAGATCATGCAAAATCTCACTGCAACCCAGTGCCCATTAAAATTGAGACAATTGTTTGGGCTACCACTGTTTCTCTAGTTAACTAGAATATTACAGCACAACAAACCATAGCAGACACCTCTGAAGTTAATGCCATCCATGTTCACAAAAAACATCACTCCAGAGGCTTATACAGCCTCAGCAACAGCTGCACAGGATAGTTTGTATCTGTTGTATCTGTTGAGTTGGTGCTAGGTGTTAGATTTTGGACAGGACATAGAAGACAAAAATATATAGAGGACTGTCAGAGCATTAACTGTTGAGGATACCAGAGGAGAAGTGTTCTACTTCATCTTCTCTCTGCTTGAATATTTTAGTAATTTAGACTTTGAATTTGCAACAAAACTGTGTGAAACTCATAGAGAGGAGAATGGGCTGCAGAAGGAAAAGTTTGAAGACAGCAAGAAGATAGTTCTTATATTGCAAGATTAAATGCTATCTACACTTGTTGCACTTCTAATACTTCCTTTAACAAGGCATCATTTACTTGACAGTTGCAAAATTCTCCCATGTGAACATCTAACACATGGAGAGGAGACTGAAGAAAATGAAGTGTGTGCTTTTCTACTCCAACGTCAGCTCCATAGCAAAGAGTTTCAGGAGTGCAGCTCACTCCAAGACCCATGTCCAGTGGTCTCAGGCTACATTTTCAAAAGGTGCCAGTGCCATGACTTCTGTTGTCTGCTTTTAGATGAGTCTGGCCATATTCATACTATTAAAATCTTTATCTTCTAAATTAAAAATGGAGCCATGTGTGGAGAATAGTCATTTGCACAAATTAACCCTCAGAGTAAGCTTGGGAGGTTTATTGAGTTATGTCTGTAGTAGTAGGGACAAATTTTGAGTGCAAGATGCCGTGTGTGGTTATCTATACTACTTAATTGCTTTGACACTGTCACAATGTCCAGGCACACATTGGAAGATGTCGTGGGCCAAGGAGTATTCCCTATAGATGATACAGATCAGGCCACCCTATATGGCAGAGGCAGAGAATCCAGTAGTATACGTCTGAGCTGTGCTGTAGTGCCAGAGCTTGGGGGCAGAGAAAAGAGCCTGGCCAAGGTAATTTACTGGTATAGATGTGGCTGTTTTGGAATTCTGAAGAAGTGCTGTAAAATTACAGCAAACACAGCAAGTGCTGAATAAATGTTTTTTTGTAGTTAGCTACATATTACTTGTAAAAAAAACCACAAAACCAACAGTGACTATAAGAATTGCAGGTAAAAAATGGAAACAATTATTCTCTCTACGTTTGCAAAGTAGTTTCTATAAAAGCGAACATTTATATTACCAGAAGTGTGCATGGACTCTCTTTTTCTGTGTTTCTTGTTATTACTGCAGAGACTTCTGTATTACAGAGGTGTTTTTCTATATCCCTGCCTGTTTGCTTGACCACGAAATCATAATCCTGATTCGAACATCACTGCTTATTGTCATGAATGTGTCAGTGATGATATAAATAATATTATCACCTGCATCATCTGATGTGTTCCCCTTAGTGCTAGGTGTACATTCCTTTTCCCTACCTGTTTCTATGGTGTCAAATTACTTGCAAGCTTTTTACAGCAGAGGCTTTACCTTCACCTGTGTTTTTGTGTCAGCTTGTAAAACTTGGTTTCATTTTTGCTTCCTGGACAACTAAAAGAAAGGGCAAATGCATCAATTAGTTCTTGGGAGAAGACGTAGTCTTGTTCAGGTAGTCCTGAACCAAAAGGACTGAAGTACCCTTGTGGAACTGGCTCTCAAAAGGCCCTTGTGGTGGCAGATAAGTAGAACATCCCATGGTCCTTACACTCTTGCCACCAGGAGTATCTCAAAACTGGTTGCAGAAAGCCACACTCTACTTCTGTGTTGTCTATATATTAATTAGTATAAAGGGCTTTACTCTGGTCTAGGATCTGGTTGGGCAACTCTACTGTGAAATGACAATTTGCACTATGACTGATCAATTGGTTTAGATATATTGATGTAGGTATAGAGAGCTCCTCCTGGGGGAAAAAAAAAAGAAAAGGAAAAGATCACCTATAATATCATAGGGGAGCACACTGAGCCTTTGCTCTTACTTTTGCCAATAAGTCTGCCACTCTTACTCTGCTGGTGTATTACTTTACTCACTCATCTGACACAAGAAAGATTGTTTAACAGTTTCAGAATAACGTTTGGTTTAACACGAGAGTCAGAGCTGAATTTTTATATTACTGGAACTGAAATTCTGACTGCTCCACACTCAGGGAGCAGCACCAAGAGTCCCATTGACTTCAAAGGGAACTCTTCTCTGAGTGCGGTCACCTCTGGCTCTTACACCTGGAGTCCCATGTTTCCATCTCTGTCTAACTCATCACCAGAACTGTTATTTACACTCAAAGATCCCAACACCTGACTTTTGTTCATAGCTTGAAACATTTCTCCATAATTTCTTTGTGGGCAGCTCATTTTTCTAATGCTTTAAAGAAGCCAAATATTTGAAACTCATGCAGAAGAGCCATTAGTGTTCAGAAGGATGTGCTATTGATTTCAGATTAGTAAACATCATCTTAGAAAGGCTAAAGTTAGCCTGGTCTTAAGAAAACCAAACCAGGAAAAATGGCAGCAGGCATCTTGCAAAGCACAGTTTTGCTCAGGCTGGGGAAATGGACTAGCTAATGAAACGCTGGAGGTCTCTCTCATTGCTGTGTATTACGTCAGGATTCATCTGTTTATATTTTTATCATTTGTCAGCTTGATGGATGTGCCACATATGAGGAAGGCGCATTGTCAGGTTTAGACACTTGTTTTAACGGGAAGAGAATTGAGATTTCTCTGTCAGAGGAGAGATGTACTGAACAGTTCTGGTTGCCTTCCAGACAGACCAGCCTTCTCTGGCGTGCCATCCGACAAAATATTTAGCAATGAAATATTCAATAGGTCTTCAGCATGTGGGTAAAGTTAAGTACCAAACTGATTTGCTGAAAAGATGAGAATTGCAGACGCAGGCTCTTATCTGTGCAAAAATAACATTATACTGTAAAGAGAGCTCCTTTTTATATACATATTCTGCTCACATTTGGAATGACATTTTCATTTGTCATCCTTGTGACATCTGAAATAGCACAGCATGAGCCTAAACAGAAGGGTACATTTGAACCTGAGCACTCTAATGCCTTTATCTGTAGATTTACATAAGCTCGGGTGTGTATTCCTGCAGTTAATTACAGGCATTCATCTTTCAATGACATATTTCCATTACATGACATCTTTCCAGTGTCACTGTGTGCCTCTGAGCACAGATCGGTTCGCTCTGAAGAAAGAAAAGGGAGATCATAACAGTCTTCCCATCATCACATTTTATGACCTGAACTTCTAATTGTAGAATCGTAGAATCATTTTGGTTGGAAGAGACCCTCAAGGTCATCAAGTCCAACCATAACCTGACTCTGGCACTAAACCATGTCCCTAAGAACCTCATCTTTATGTCTTTTGAACACCTCCAGGGATGGTGACTCCACCACTGCCCTGGGCAGCCTGTTCCAATGCCTGACAACCCTTTCCATGAAGAAATGTTTCCTAATATCCAATTTAAACCTCCCCTGGCACAACTTGGGGCCATTTCCTCTTGTCCTATCACTTGTTACTCGGGAGAAGAGACCAACCCCCTCCATGCTACAACCTCCTTTCAGGCAGTTGCAGACAGCGATAAGGTCTCCCCGCAGCCTCCTTTTCTCCAGGCTAAACAGCCCCAGTTCCCTTAGCTGCTCCCCATCAGACTTGTGCTCCAGACCCTTCACCAGCTTTGTCACCCTTCTCTGCATTCTAATGTCCATAAATAACAGTGATGAGGACTATCGTGCACTACTAAGGCCTTGAAGTTTTCTCTGATCATTCTAAAGAAAAGTATTGAATCTTTCAAAGGCAGTGTACTATTTTCTTACGAGCTCAAGTTTTGGTTATGGGAAAAATGATATTTCCTGCTGGTAGAGAAACTTCTTTGGAGCTCTTCTCAGACCTTCTCTGTTGTGATATGGGAAATCTTGGTTGCCATGTGATGAGGGAAGAAGAGACCGAACTGCCCAGTAAGTCAAAGAGTGCAAGACACAGATCAGCCTTGAGCCATCCCCTTCAACAACACAGAAAACTGAGATAGAGAGCAATGAGATGACTTTACTGAAGTCACCCAAAGGCAACTGCTAGTCCTTGCAAAATGCAAGGACTCACCTCACCTATCTTGTCTTGGCAATGCCATGTGAATTTTCAATATTGTCAGCCACTCTGTTGAACACAACAATTTTTAGATAAAGTCAAATAACAGATGTGTCTAGGGGGTTGGTTTTTTTTGCTTGTTTGTTTGTTTGTTTGTTGGTTTTTTTTTCTTTAATTATTTCTGAGCAGAAAAAAGAAAATGAATTGAGTAACTCTGTTATTTATCATGAAATGTGTGCTCAGTCCAGGCTACAGGTTCTGTCCCTTCTCCCAGTAGAGAAGTACACATTATGAAGCCTGCATCGTGTCTTACATTACCTAGGTGCTTTTTTTGTTCTTTTTATTCTCAGTAGAAAATGTAAATACCAAGTCATCCTGAAGACTGAACCACCCTTTCTTTCACTTGATAGCAAGAAGCCAGGTGTTAGGGCTTTATATTAATACAAAATACAGAGTTTTTCTGCCCAGGCATCATCAAAGCCAGAACAGGTAACTTCTGTTGTTCCTCAGACAGGGTAGGGGGAAAGAAAAGAATATACAGCCAAAAAGAAAAAACCTGTACCTCATCTTGCTCATGGAAAGGTTTAGGCTGATGTTCTTTAGCTCAGAAATGGAGGTGTACAGAGAGCACCAGACAAAGGCTGTATAGACTACTCTTCCAGGTAAAGTGCTCAAAACCCTGATTGAAAAAGCCCACAAAAGACAGGGTGGTGTAAAGACACCTGAAGAACTCTGAAGAAGGTCTGAGCTGTTCATGTGAAGGAGATACAGAAGTATCCCATCTCTGCCAGCTAAGACATGTTTGGCGGGTTCCTGTGCCTGATGTTCTGCCATGCAGTGGGTGTGATCATAGAATCATAGAATAGTTCGAGTTGGATGGGACCTTCAAAGCTCATCTAGTCCAACCCTCTGCCACGAGCAGGGACATATCCACCCAGATCAGGTTGATCAGAGCCCCGTCCAGTCTGGCCTGGGATGTCTCCAGGGATGGGACATCCACCATCTCTCTGGGCAACCTGGGACAGTGTTTTACCATCCTCATTGTAAAAGAATTCTTTATTTACATGCGTACCTTTACATACATGGCTACATGACTTGTGGGGGTAGTCCAGGGGTCTCCAGCTCTGCCCATGGAGACAAATCAGCTGATAATACAACTGCTGTGCTGCTTAATCTCTGCCAATATGGAAATATTAAATCACTGGATGGGTCGATGCAATTTATGCTTTCCTGCAAACTGGACATAATTTCAAATCCTGTCTGATCTCTAATACGTGTTCTGATATTTCCAGTCAGTAGCAGCAGAAAAAAAATACTCAAACCAAAACCCCACAGTACACTTCTGCAGCTAATGTAACCAGTAAATCATACCTACTTGTCACACCAAAAACTGTATCTAAGAATTTGCTTGGCTAACAGTGAGGTTTCCCAGACACACTTGAACTCAGCCTTCCCAGCAATCACGCTGCGTTCCAGTGAATATCGCTTTGCATTTGTTCTAATGGGTGATCGATGATATCATCCCATTTGGTATAGCACGGAATTAATGGAGCATCTGGAAAATGAAAACAACTACCATTCACTACTCTCTTGTCACGGAGAAAATGAGCTAATGATAATAATAATCATCTAGTTTCCAGACATTGCACACACACACTGCAATCTTAAATACTTCAGGCCTGGAACTAAAATGTGAGCAGCTTCAAGCACATGCAACTGTGTTCAAGAAACTCTCAGGAAGTGATCAAGACTTCAGAAATGTCAAAGTTAAGACTGTCCGTGAAATTTTAATTTGCTTCTTGTGTGACCATGCGTGGAAATGGTCTGTAATTCTCCATGGGCATATTTTATTTGGTTACATGGGGGCATGAGGTGCTTGGTTTACAGGCTAAGCGTTACTTTCAAGGGATTTGGACTGTGAGAGTAGACTGACATGATGCCTTGCTCATTTATTGCAGAAGTTGAAAAATATGTTGTGATGGAGGCAGATCCATGTTCTGCTTTATCGTGAGCTTGAATGCAAATCAGTGTAATTCCTTTGAGGTCAAAGCTACCAGAAGGGCTTTTACCTTATGCCCCTGGGATTTGGCCCACAGGAAATACATGCTTTCTACATAATCTCAAATCTCAGGGAGTTCACTGGCTGATTATAGGTCCACTCAGGAGCTTGCAATTCAGCCTGGTTTTCTCCAATAGCCTCGACACCTTTTTGTCCAGCTCCTGTCTCTCTACGACACTTGCCCCTCCTCATTCCTTTCCCCATGTCAGCAGAAGGAACAGGTAGTACCCAAAAGGCATGTCTTGGTGCAGATCAACAAGTATTTGCAAACTAGCAGACAGTGATCTCCAGTATGTTGAACCTGTTGGGCCCAGATCCCAAGCCCTGTTCCACCTGTTGTCCTGCCCTCCACCTGGGCATGGGGTGTAAATCCTGTAGTGTGAGGGTGGAAGGAAGAGATGAAGACATTCAGATGACTGCAGTCCAGCAGCTCACCTCTCCTTCCTTTCAATGCATTCTAAGGAACAAGACTTTTTTTCTTTTCTTCACCTCAAAAACTACTCGTAGATCCATTCCCTTCTCTCCCTTGCAAATTTACTTCTCTCAGCACAGTCACAAGTGACATCCTGGTCACCTCAAGAAGAAACTGAAGGCCAGAAGGAGCTGAGCAGCTCAAAGCAAGACAAACTGCTGTAAAGCATTGCCTGACAGGATGCCTCAGGAGGCAGAATGGTGTCAGGAGCAATGTATCTGCTGGACATCCCACCTGGGAGAGGATGGAAACAAGGCGTATTTGGAGGCGAATGAGATGAAGGGTGATGCAGGGAGGCTCTGTTGCAGCACATTTGACACTCCTCTTGTGGTCCTAATACTTTTCTGACTCCACTAGCACTGAACTAAAGTTCCTCTTGGACACGCAGACGGGAATTCCTGTTTGGTCTTTAATTGTGGTCACCACGTGTGATCACAAGCCAGGCCTTTCTGCCAGCCCCAGTAGAGCTCTCTTTGTTTACCAGTCTGCTGGAGATGTTGCTGGGACATGTGCTGGCCCTGGCACTCTCAGGGTACACCAGCATGCCTGGCCATGAGATTGCTTCTGAGAGGCTGTATCTTGACTCTGCCAAGATGTAACTCAGCATCTCTCTCCTGCCCTGGTTTCTATGGACTTCATCACGCATACTATGGATTAGAAGGGAGTCAAGGCACAATATTTTTAAGACAACACCCTGGAGAACTCGGTGCCTATCATTGAACCACGGAAAATACCTTTGCCATGTTTTAGGCATTGACACTATCAGTACCTTCAGGCTCTTAAACATCACTGCCTCTCTGGCAGTAAGAACGTCACAAATGAGGTGGTGTTTCTCCATGCTGCTTCGGCTGGCCATGCTCAGTGAAGGTGGCCTGGACACAGAATTTAAGTGCGGAACTCCTAAGAATCTTTGTATAGCACATGCAACCTAAAGATTTTTTTGTTTTAAAGATTTATCAAAAGGATGGGTGCTTTTCAAAGAAATTGTAAGAATTGCATATCTGATACTAAATTGATTTTCCTATCAAAGCTGAAGGATGAATGAACTTTCCCAACAAAATTTGTAAGACATACAATATGTGTACACACACACATACATATAAGTGCACATACAAATGGGATGACAAACTGATACCCCCTATCCCTCTGCCCTCCCTTTTTCACTTTGGGAGGAAAAAAAAATGCCAAACCAACCTATTCTTTTTTTCTGAAACTTGCTATTAAAATGATTTTGCAAACTATTAAAAATATTACTCTTTCTGGACAATGATTTTTTTTTTTTAATTGTTTTTTCCCATGCAGGTTGAAAAGGATGTTGCAAATTGTTAAGTTTTCAGTACAGGTTTCTTCAGAAGCATGATTTTCATTCAAAGCAGGAGTGTCTGAGGACTGAATGACCAGGGATCATTGTTCAATTTCACACTCTATATTTGTATTACTATAGGCCATATCAAATATAGATGGAAATGGATTAAAATAGTTTCTATTCTCCAAAACCCTATGTTCCCCAAAGAAGGGTATTTTTTCATTAAGTTGTGAACCCAATTAGAAATAGATACTGTGAATGTGTAAATGTGATATCTTTCTACCGGATTCCATTCAGAATTTTATATGAGTCTGGGGGATTAAATTATGAATTGTTCTGATGTTCGTAGCAATAATTTCTTCATGAAAAAGCAAAACATAAATCAGAAGAAATGTCAGGGAGATGCATTGCATACTAGAAAATTAACAACATCTCAAAAACTTTCCTTATGAAAAAATGAATTATTCAAGAGTAATTTTCTTGGGTTCAGGCTGTATTGGGCTGTACTCTCTCAATTCAGATTAAAAACCTCTGAGTTGCAATGCAGTGATGTGAGTCAGGACCTCATCCCCTGTACACAACTTGCTTTGACTATTATGATACGACTGCCTATACTCTTGGTGAGTTATTATTGACATTTCAGAGAGGAGCATGGCAGTAAGGAACAGATTTTTCCTAAATACTAGAAAATAAATGCCCAAGTTAGGGGTGTTTCTGAGGGGCATGACGACATTATAGTCATCAAAGACTTCCTCTACGTCAAATGACAGACCTTCAAAGTGAGAGTTGGTGTGTCTCTCTCCACTGATGACAGAAGGATTTCAAAGTGATGAGGAAAAAGTGTCCTTAACTCAGTGATCTTTAGTTAGGTGGGATGAACCTAGGTCTTACTGAAGTTACGAAGTTATACAGGCCACCTCTATAGTAGTAAATGAAACAAGACCTGAGCTTGAACCATTGTAATTACTACGAGAGCTGGATCCTGTAAGAAGAGGAAGAATGGACCTCACACAGGGATCTGTTTGGGTTGCACAGAGACAGCATAGCAGTAACACACCTTGCTCCAGTGACAATTTTAACTCTAGCTCAACAATTTCTTGCCTTACAGAGTAAGTTCGCCACTGTTGAGAGAGAAGTTTAGTGCACGCTAAGTGGATTTCTTTCACATTGTAATGAATCAAGGCAATGAGAGACTTGCATTTTCATTCCTTGTCCAGATGCTTTTACACTGCTGCTCAGCATCCAAGTTATACAGTCAGTTAAATAACACCAGATACACATTATTATTAATATACTAGTGTACTTTTTTTTGCTTTTGCTATGATGAATCTGAACAATTGGAACTAGAAAGGAATAACAATGACTATAATTTCAGAAGGGCCTAATACCTATATCTTCACTACTTTTCAGGACGTGGATGCTATAAGGAAATTAACTGAACAACAAGCAGCTCAAAAATGGCAGGACGTGAGTCTGGTTAGAGAAGGCCAAAGGGTTACCTAGTAACAACCTACACTAACTGAATGGCATTTACCAAAATGATGAAGGTACTTCTTGGTATATCCGTCCGTCTTTTCTTGGTAGTAGTAGATGGTTTAACATGACATGGGAACCACAGAGAGTGGCTTGGGTTGTTCAAATTGCATATCAGGAAAAAGACTTTCTTCAAAACAGTGAAGTAACACTGGGACAGATCACTCAGACAGGTTTTGACATCCCCATCCTTGGAGGTTTCCAAGAGCTGACCAAAGTCACAGCTGACCTGATCTATAGCTGGTGATTATTCTTCTTCAAGCAGGAGGTTGGGCCTCCAGAGGTCTGGTCTCTTGCACCAGCCTACCTACAGTTCTGTGATAACTTCATTTTACAGTGTTCCTCACCTTAGTTGTGGGTGTCAGTCCCTTCTTCCATGTAACAAGTGATATGACAAGATGAAATAACCTCGAGTTGCATCAGGGGAGGTTTATTTTGGATATTAGGAAAAATTTCTTCATGGAAAGTGTTGTCAGGCATTGGAACAGGCTGCCCAGGGACGTGGTTGAGCCACCATGCGTGGAGTTGTTCAAAAGATGTGTAGATGTGGTGCTTAGGGACATGGTTTAGCAGTGGACTTTGCAGTGTTGGGTTAACAGCTGGACTTGATTTGAAGGTTTTTTCCAACCTAAACAATTCTATGATTCTATTAGTCTGTGATTAGTTGTTTGTGCTTATCAAAAGTGTTCTATTCTTAATTCCCTCATTCTAGGAGCCAGAAAGTACCTCAGTAATAAAGATATCTTAATTGTCATATTCCCACAATTATGGGACCACAGAAATGAAGTCCAGTGTGCCACAAAATTGGTGATAGTGTTCGTGCTCTGGGACTCACAAAAACATGCACTACTCTCTATATCAAGTGTAACATCTTGATTCAGCATGCAGTCTTCTGACTTCTCACCCTGGCTCCATGTTTGGGAACAAGGGTGGTGCAGAGAGCTTTAAAAATCTCTGACTTGAAAGGGAATTCCTTACGTGGCCAGAGACCGTTTTTCCAATCTATATCTAGGTCAGCCAGAATAAAGAGGCTTTGCTGACCCTGAGAACAAAGTGTGTGTCAAGTGCTATAATTTGAATTAAGTATTTTTAAATAAAAAAATTCTGGCACACTTTCTTGTATCTTCACTATTAGATCTGGTTTCTAGCAAAGGTGGGGATAACAGTCAACTTTTTAAAGTAATGTGTATTCTTACAATTTTCCATTTTGTAAGAATTTTGTAAGAATTTCTCTTTTTAGAAACCCTGCATGCATGGCAGCCTCCAGGCAAACACGGAGGGCATGATCCTGCAAGGTGCTAGGAGACTCAGCAATCCTTGAAGTCGGAGCTTTATGAGTCAAGTGTGTGATTCTTCCAGCTTCAGCTCTTTCATGATGGTTTTTTTTTGCCTTTGCTGATTGCTGCTTCCAGGAGGAAATCCTCCATTTAATACAGAGGGATGCCTCTGGCTTTGCCCTGCTGTTAGTGTCCTCAAAAGCATCACTATTTTAAAACACTAATTAAAAATGAAAATTCGTCAATTATTAGTCATTCCTATGCATAGATCTGTGCTGTGCTTGAAACACCCTATTTTCTGTGCGTGTATTTGCCTCAGTATAGTCATCCTACCTGTTCACTCATAGTTAAAAACCAGGCTGATTTTAGTAATACAAAAAGCACCATTCACTTTGTTCAGTCCAGACTCATTCATGCTGTTTAACTTCCTATTGCAGGAGATAATTCCTGTTCATTATCACCTTACTCACTTCTCCTGAAACCCACATTTCATCTCAGGTTCTCAAGTTCCCTGGAGGATAATGTTCTGCATGTCGCTGTGTCCTGCCCATGCTGCCTCCAGCCACACCGATTTCCACGTGTAATGGGACATATTCGGAGCATAAATAGTTTCTCTGTCATGGCTCGCTAATATGGCATCTGTGCTACAACAGATCAATCCCTTTCTGCAAACCTTGGGGACACTAATAAAGCAAAAAACATATTTTCAGGGTGCCTTTTACTTACACTGAAAAAGCTGGAGCTCTGGCAGCATTACTTGCATCATCTCCTAAGGGTACAACATGGTTGAGCCACATGCAATAGGTTGGACTTAATCCTCATGTTCAGCTGATGGATGCAAGGGTTTTTTTTTAAGGTTTTATAATTTTTTTGGCTAACCCAGGTGAAAGACTCTGGTGACAATTGTGCCTGTGAAGTTAAGGTAGTCTTACTATGTTGGTGAGGGGTGAGATTTTTACCAATCCATTAATAGTCCATCCAATGTATGATGGACTAAATGACCCATAAATGTGGGAACACACAACAGTGTGCTCAGCTCCAGAGTGGTATTTTTCGTATGTCTGTTTTGGTTTATGAAAATGCCCACCAAATTGAAACCATAATTTTCTTATTCTGCAGGGTTTCATTTCTTCACAATCCTTACTTTATTTAATGTAAAGCACATTCTGATGACTTGAGCAGGATTAATTATATGATCATTTTTGGTAAAAATCTGTGTTTAGCAAAATCCTTTGGAAAATCTTAGGTGGTGTAAATAAATGTATACTACTGCTCATTATGCCTCACTGCTCCGACTGCTTCAGCTGTAATAGTAGATTTATCAAATTGCACCTGAGCAAGTATGAAATCCATTTCTAACTAACACAACCGTGAAAGAAAATAATGCTTTTTATTTGTTGGGAAATGCCTGTGAGATGTTTCATATTGTGAAAATGACTGGCAGTTACCAAATAAAAGCTGCAGCTTTGTAATTAATTTTAAATTGGTAAAAACATTTTTTTTGGTTGACAGTTTTGTTACATTCGGTTTTTTAACAGTACAGTCATTTTTGGTTTTGAATATTTCTGGTCAATACTATCTCATAATTTTATTTTAGACAGTAGTCAGTTTTGATGGTTTTCAATGTCTGAATTGGCTAATCAATCAGAACTAAACATCAACAAGAAAGAAAATACAGCAGAAATGAGATAAAGTCCTTGAAAAATAACAATAGAAAATAGAAAACCTAGAAAAGAAATAAAATTTCAAAGGGTAGGATAACAGCAACCGAGTTCTACTAAGAAGCAGCCCTCACAAATATTTCAAAATATTCAGAATTAAATCTGAGCCAAAATCAGGAATGTCTATTGCTGAAGTGGAACAAAAGATGTTCTGGACCAAAGACAACAACTGACTCATGAATTTTTATGCCTTGTTTAACCCATAGAAGCTGCTGGCCTGTGTCGTACCCCAAATTACTTGCCTGTAGTAGCAATAATATGTGTATCAAGGTGACAGGGGCTTTGGCAATGATCAACTAATACTTTAAAGCCATGTCTGCAAGCCAGAAGTGCGCATCAGACTAGATATCATGTGCCAGGTGGTGATTCTGAGCTGGAAATGGTGTCAACGGCGTTGGACTTCCAGACAAATCTGTTGGCAAAACAGACTGAGGCAGATGCTGCTGATGTTCGCAGGAACTGCATAAACCCGTGGAGGAGGTGATGGTGAAACTGGAAGTGCTACGAGTGATACAGTGAAAAAGACATTTTAGGACAATCATACCTTCTTATTTCAAGAAAGAGCTCATATGTGGACCTCCAGAGAAGAGCTCCTGACTGGTGACCTGAGAGCAGCAAGGTGCGGTTTTGCATTGTCAAGCACAGGATTGATAGAAAGATCAGGTTAAAAAACCCCTTTTGCCACCAGGACTTCCCCATTTACTTCCTGGATATCATTCTGAGCTGGATTTTCTGAGACACTCAGCCTTCAAGAAATTACTTTAACCATTGTGATTCTCTTTGGGGCTTCACCCTCACCCCTTCCCTTTCCTGTGATGTGCCACAGAAGTGGTGTACGTGCATGACTTGGCTTTGTGAGAGCTGTGTGCTATCCGTTTGCCTCCAAACTAATCTGAAAACCTGAGCTGTGAATAAAGAAAGAGATAGTACCTAAAAAAAATCATAGAAGAAATAGAAGCAAATATCAGGAAATGTGGGCTACATTAAGATATGGTCAATGTTACTTGCTCTGGGGCTTCCAGATCCGCTTTTTTTCCAGGGTGTGTTCAAGATTTTCAGCCTGTGTTATGAAACCTACTGTGCAGTCATGTGGACCGAGACAGGCTAAGCCGTTGTTCTGCCTGGGATTTTTCAGACTAATCTGACATTTTCCAGACAGACACAGCTGTGCCACGGTGGTTACAAAACTGGAATGGTTTTATTACAGTGTTAATTTCTGTGGGTTATATTTCACTTTCTTTTGAGTGAAATGAAATTTATTGGTGCTTTTTTTTTTTTTTTAACTGAACTTTAAAAAATTATGCAAGTTAATCAAAAGTCTAGCTGCTTTTGTTCAAGTATTAATGGAGCTGTTGTGCTTGCTGTGCATGGGAATTCTTTCCCAGCAATGCTCAACAAAACCAAGACCTATTTCTATGATGTGATCTGTTATTCTATGTTTTATTTATTCAGTGTATTTCAGTGGATTTAACATAAGATACTGTAGACAGTAAAATGTCCATGAGCTTAAAAAATGTCCAGATCACTAATTGAAAACTATTCTATTGAAAGGTATGAAATAAAAATAAGTAACACTTGGCTTAAGAATGAGCCTGAGTTGCAAATTATTAGGTGCTTGGAGGGTGTACCAGGGAAATGTTAAAATACATTAAAATAAGTTGCACTTTCCTTGGGCAGCCTCATCTGTATGGATGGCAGTATTGGTGTTAGTTAAGATTAATATGCTTATATTTCATCTTTTTAAAAAGTGCCACAAGGATGTTGTAATTGTATCTGGACCTTACTATTATGGCTTGTACTGTCCTTCATGGTACAGAAGTGACAAGACTTAGGTTGAGTGAGCATAAAGAGATTTTCTTGTTAAAGCTGCAGGACACAAACAGCATCCTATGACTGTTTCTATTTTTTTGTGACCTTGCCTGAAAGGTACATGCACCTCTTTCTGATCAGGCCACTACTCAGGGTTTTCATTAAATTCTGGGGTATGGAAGAGAATAATGAATAGATTCACAGAGTAACTCAGTCTGGAATGGACCTTTGCAGGTCTCCAGTTCAACCTTCTGCTCAGAACAGGTCTAACTTCAAAGTTAGACCAGCTTGCTCAAGATTTTGCTTGCTTTCAAGTTTTTAGTCTCTCCAAGGACTGAGATTTCATGATCTCTCTGGGCACTTGTTCTAGTTCTTAATAATTTGGAATTTATTTTCCACTTATAAAGCCAGAAATTCTGCTGCAACTTGTGTCAGTTGCTTCTTTCCTTCGTACTTCACACTTATGAGAAGAGTTGGGCATCCTTTCTGTAGTGGAAGAAAATACTGAGAGCCCTTTTTTAGCCTTCTTTAGGGTAAAAAAAACACCAACCAATTCATTCCAGCCTCTCCCAGCAGTGGTTTTGGTAGACATCTCATTAAAAGACAAACTTCCCCCACACAGGGTGAACCAGCCCAGTCCTGCTCACAGACAACATTGAGCATGATCCAGGTGCCTGAAGGGATAAAATACAGAATGATAAATACATGCTGAACTACTAAACTGTAGAGGCAAACAGGGGTGCTGTGATCTAGCTGTCTGTGATGGGATCTGGTAACACAATTCAGCTGTGAAAACTGAAAGGGATGAAGGTAGATAAGCAGGGAAAGCTGTACTCTCCGGTTTTTGCAGATTGGGTTAGAGGGAAAGTATCCTTTCACCACTGAGCTGAATTGGCTGTAAGGTGTTTGTGAACATTTCCAGTTTGTCTTGGCACTGCTGAATGCAGTCTTGTGGGAAATTAAGCTGTTGTTTATAGCATATAGAGCTGGATAGGATTTTTTTTTTTTTAATACCAAGAGCTTTGTTATCAAAATGTGTCCATAAATCTACACCAATACTAAAATTTAGTAAGAAATGTGCAGAAATGTACTCAGCTTGGCAAAACTTTCACCTAGAAAGGTTTCTCTCAAGTCAGAGGTAACTTTACCTACAAATAAAGAAAGGAAGGCTCATAGATTTCATGGGGGCTTTCAATGTTGATGGAAACCTCACCTGAAGTCTATGCTTGGGACCAGGTAGTGTTGCAGTGTGACGCCTCTGAATTTTTGTGCCTGCATCACTGAACTGCAATATCTGCAAGTGCCGATCTCTCCTTTTCCTCATGAAATAGTGCAAAAAGCCTCACTTTTGTCTGCTGCAAAATGAATCCACATAGTGAAGGATCAATATTTTATGTGAAACAGAATTACTCTTCCCTGGTTGGCTCTGATATCACGCAGTCCCAGGATTCCAGTATGTGTCCACAGAATACAAGTGAATAATTTCCAGGAACAAATCAACAATGTCCTCTTTTTATTTGCCATTGTATTTCAGCAGTTTTTTACATTTATTTTACAAAACCTTTTTTTTTCATAAGTGTCTGTTTTATTCCCTTGAAATTGGCTGAAACTGCTTATATATATGAAGAATGATAGAACAGCTACAGGTCTTTTAGCAAATAAATAAGAGCTTCAGAAATTATTCTTCTGTTTAGAAAGATGCGTTAAATTAAGGCTTTATAAACACTGAATGAAAGTTTCACAGTCATATTTATTTTTCCCAGATTTACTTCACCTCTAGATGAGTGGAATATTTCACCTTCCATTGCTAAAAATCTGGAATCTTTCCCTATCACTTAAATTCACTTGTTAATGCAAAGAAATAGGTAACAGGCAAGACACGTTGCAATATTTTAGGTCTAGTTGCAGCATTCAACAAAATTCTGGTTCCAAGAATGACACGAAGCACTGAATTACACTGGGTTTATGTTTCTCTGTACCTCCTGTTACTCCTTGGCTTTTCTGATTGCTCCTACCTTGGCCAAAATGTAAGGTTTGATCTTTGGCCATAACTAAATGTGAACTGTGTAGAGATCTGTGTTTCATTTATTGGTATTGCATTTCTGAAATTGGTTTTCCTTCTTAGTATGAAAGAAATCACAAGTATTAAAAATTCTTATGTAAACGATGTCTGATATTTACTTGTCTTGATTTGATGATCTGGAGCTGGCACTTCGGTAGGCTGGGCTGTACTGGGAAGCAGGAGACCCCAATGAAATGAAGTCTTGCATTATGGAAGCCCACTGTGGATAACTTTCTTGTTCACATTTATCACACTGCTTCTAAAAATGACCTTTCCACCAGAAAATACCTATTTTCTAGTGCTTATAAAACGTGGGCCACTGGTGTGTATCCTGCAGTATTTTGTATCAAAACTGACAGACAACTGAATGCGTGATACCATCCTCTACATCTGGTGTCTCATTTTTCAGAAAAGATTCAAAAGTGTTGAGGAAGCTGTTGATGTTGAAAACTGTTTAAAGAAAACACTTCCACTCGTTTTCCTGAAACTGGGTCACATACAAGAATTCAGCTGCCACTAATTAATTTTTCTGTTAGCCTACAGTCGCATCTAGCTTGTCACAGGATGGACCTTAACTGTCAGTGCACACATTACTTCGTCCTCCACTGCGGATCTCAGCAACTTTGTCCCCAAGGTCAGGCATCTTTATTAGCAGCTTTCCTTTATTGTATGTACAGTAAGCTGGCTCATCTGATCTGATGTTATCAGATAAATCCTGATTGCAATGCCTGCCTTAGAGGTGACCTGGCATAAGAAGCAAGACATCGTTCAGCTATGTAAGTGATAATTTTGTTTAAGGTTTTTGTTGTTGTTGTTGTTGTTTTTTAAACCACCAACCAACAAACCAAAAAAAGACCAAACCAAACCAAACCAAAAAAACCCAAAAAACAAACACTACCACCACCAACAAAAAAACCCAAACAACAACAAAAAAATCACCATGAACCAGTGGGCTTTGCTGGAGCTTGTGTGTTGCCCTGGAGTGCTTACTGTAGAAATCATGTGCTCTTTGCTGTCTTCTAGGGCTGGAGAGACATATAGGCATGTGTCTTCACTGGTAAGTCCTTAAATTCCTCTTTCATGTAGCTGTTATCTCCCTCACTACAGGTCAAATCCAGCAGCATGATGAGGGACCCAGCATGAAGGATAATGTTTCTGATGATCTTCAGTTTTTACATAGGAACTGATGACATCAAGACGTTGAGGTTCAGAGAAGGGCAATGAAGCTGGTGAGGGGTCTGGAGCACGAGTCTGATGGAGAGTAGCTGAGGGAATAGGGTCTGTTCAGCCTGGAGAAAAGGAGGCTGAGGGGAGACCTGATCGCTGTCTGCAACTGCCTGAAAGGAGATTGTAGCATGGAGGGGGTTGGTCTCTTCTCACAAGTAACAAGTGATAGGACAAGAGGAAATGGCCTCGAGTTGCACCAAGGGAGGTTCAGATTGGATATTAGGAAACATTTCTTCTTGGAAAGGGTTGTGAAGCATTAGAACAGGCTGCCCAGGGAAGTGGTGGAGTCACTGTCCCTGGAGGTGTTGAAAAGATTTATAGATGTGACACTTAAGGACATGGTTTAGAGGTAGACTTGGCAGTGTTAGGTGAACCATTTGACTCAATGATCTTAATGGTCTTTTCCAACCAAAATGATTCTATGATTCTATACCTGCATGTGTTTGTTGCTGATAGAGAAGTGCTACACCACCTCTTGCCCAGACTGCAAGTCTGGGTTATGACTCTGCCTTTTTCTGAGTATGGACAGTGCAATGATGATGCTCAAGGATATCATCCACACAGGACCCTCACTAGCACAACACCTAACCACAGCCCTGGTAGGGCAGAGCAAATTCTCACCTGATTTATGGAAAGAGTCTCTGAGGTTTACTGCAAGATGTTATAATGATTTTTGTGGTGCCAAACAAGAACAGGGATGTATTTTGCTGTAAATCTTAGAGAAGCTCAGAGAATAGCACAGCCTTTGATTTCTTAGTTACTGCCATGCTGGTAAAGTGTTTTTTTGTAACTATAATTGCAGTAGAGTAATTGTAGAGCACATGTAGTGGAAAAATTACCCTTTATTTGTTTGAATAACAAAGACTGTGGGCAATGTATTAGGTCACCTATTGAGGTTTTTTTCCAGCTTATATTTCTAAGCTTCTGTGACTCTATTGGGATGACAAAAGCTAAGGACAAAGATTTGTCTCAACGTGCAGTAATTGCAAAGCAACTGCTAAATATCACACAGAATCACAAAATGTTAGGGATTGGAAGGGACCTTGAAAGATCATCCAGTCCAATCCCCCTGTCAGAGCAGGAACACCTAGGTGAGGTTACACAGGAATGTGTCCAGGAAGGTTTTGAATGTCTCCAGAGAAGGAGACTCCACAACCTCCCTGGGCAGCCTGTTCCAGTGTTCTGTTACCCTCACTGTGAAGAAGTTTCTTCTCAAATTTAAGTGGAACCTCTTGTGTTCCAGCTTGAACCCATTACCCCTTGTCCTATCATTGGTTGTCACCGAGAAGAGCCTGGCTCCATCCTCGTGACACCCACCCTTTATATATTTATAAACATTAATGAGGTCACCCCTCAGTCTCCTCTTCTCCAGGCTAAAGAGCCCCAGCTCCTCAGCCTTTCCTCACACGGGAGATGCTCCACTCCCTTCAGCATCTTCGTTGCCCTGCGCTGGACTCTCTCCAGCAGTTCCCTGTCCTTCCTGAACTGAGGGGCCCAGAACTGGACACAATATTCCAGATGAGGTCTCACCAGGGCAGAGTAGAGGGGGAGGAGAACCTCTCTCGACCTACGAACCAACCCCTTCCTAATCCACCCCAGGATGCCATTGGCCTTCTTGGCCACAAGGGCACAGTGCTGGCTCATGGTCATCCTGCTATCCACCAGGACCCCCAGGTCCCTTTCCCCTACACTGCTCTCTAATAGGTCATTCCCCAACCTATACTGGAACCTGGGGTTGTTCCTGCCCAGACGTAAGACTCTACATTTTCCTTCGTTATATTTCATTAAATTTTTCCCCGCGCAACTCTCCAGCCCGTCCAGGTCTCACTGGATGGCAGCACAGCCTTCTGGCATGTCGGCCACTCCTCCCAGTTTGGTGTCATCAGCAAACTTGCTGATAGTACACTCAATTCTCTCATCCATGTCGTTGATGAATATATTGAATAATCCTAGCCCCAGAACTGACCCTTGAGGGACTCCACTAGATATAGGCCTCCAACTAGACTCTGCCCCATTGACCATGACTCTCTGGCTTTCCTTCAGCCAGTTCACAGTCTGCCTCGCTACCCGATCATCCAGACCACACTTCCTCAGTTTAGCTGCAAGGATGCTGTGGGAGACTGTGTCAAATGCTTTACTGAAATCAAGGTAGACCACATCCACTGCTCTGCCATCATCAATCCACCTTTTGTGTCTTCATAAAAGGCTACGAAGTTGGTCAAGCACGACTTCCCCTTGGTGAAGCCATGTTGACTGCCCCTGATGACCCTCTTATCCTTGATATGTCTTAAGATAGCACCAAGGATAAGGTGTTCCATCACTTTCCCAGGGATGGAGGTGAGGCTGACCGGTCTATAGTTGCCCGGGTCCTCCTTCTTGCCCTTTTTTAAGACCGGAGTGACATTTGCTTTCCTCCAGTCCTCAGGCACCTCTCCTGTTTCCCAAGACTTGGCAAAGATGGTGGAGAGCGGTCCAGCAATGACTTCAGCCACCTCCCTCAGCACCCGCGTGTGCATCCCATCAGGACCCATGGATTTATGGATGTCCAGATTGCTTAATTGGTCCCTAGCCCAGTCCTTATCAACTAAGGCAAACTCCTCCATTGCCCTGCCTTCCTCTGGGGCCTCAGGGGTACAGGGCTCCTCAGGCCAGCCTCCAGCAGAGTAGATAGAGACAAGGAAGGCATTCAGTAATTCTGCCTTCTCTGTATCTTTTGTCACCAAGGCACCCACCCCATTCATCAGTGGGCCTACATTGCCTCTGGTGTTAGTTTTATCTGCCATGTATTTGAAGAAGCTATATATGATCCTTATAGAGGAATTTTACAGCTTTGGGACAATGGGCTGCTCAATTCAACAACTTTTTTCTTTCACTAAGTGCTATTCCTTATTCCTGATAAAGTGCTCTCTTGGTGATGTCTCTTATCATCTTTCATAAGCTACAATTGGAGGAGCATTAAGTACATAACAGAAAAAGCCTGATCATGCTCCCAGAGTGGTGTGGGTAAACTTTACGGTTGACTTATGCGTGAGCAGAATTTGGCTCCAGGGACAAGCTACCTCTGAGCAAACACCAGAAAATACTTGTTTCATTGCTCAGACTTGCTCATCAGAGTGTTATTGAGTAGGGGTGTGTGTCCTCATCCCATCCAAGGGACAGCAGACACCCACACTGCAGGGTATTGGGCAGAGTAATCACCAGAGCACCGGTGTCAACTGGATGATATTGAAATGGTATTTTCTTGTCCTAGGCATGTCCATTTCTTCCTTTCTTCCTCAGACAGCTCACCAGTGACAGACAGTTCTGTGAACCGCATTCCCTCACCGTGGAATTAGGGCTCCATCTGCTTCTGTTGACTAACTGCAGAAAGTGCCAAGTTGGTTCCTTTAATTTATCAGCCCCATATCTTCCACCATCAGGCTGAAGTTTCTGTGTTTCCACTCGAGCTGTGGGACATTGTCAGAAACATTCTTGACATATTTCTGTTAATGGGGATGTAGTCTTATCCCAAAGTAAATACCTGGGAGGTACCATCCAGAACTAACCTGTGTATAAGGTTCAAAGTAAGTTTGCCATAGAGAATTTGGAGATGTTTCCACCTATCTGGCATTCCCTCCTGTGTGTTCCCATGAAACACTCCTCCCCTTCCAACTATAAAGTGAACATAGGTCTTGTTAATTGTCTTATGTATTTTTCCTCACTTGATTACTGAAGAGCAAGACTGAAAATTGGCCAAAAATTCTCCAGGGAACTGAGGCAGTCAGGCTGAACCTAAATTTTAGACTAACGGTGAATCAGTTCTCCTGGAATTAAATATCTCCATTCCTTGCATAGCCAGCGTCTTGCAGGAGCTGCCTTTGAAGGCTTCTAGAGGGAAATTCTGCCTGACATTCTTTGACATTCACTTCTTAGGCTGGTGCAATCTCTCGCTGGGGATCCATCAGAAAGATTGTCTTGCCAGGCTCCAGAGAGCAATTAATCTTGTATGCATGTATTTCAGGGTAGGAAACTTACCCTCTACTTTTATTATTTTCATTAAGAGCAGCAGGATCTAAATCCTTAATATACACAGCTAACCTTTAGACACCGAAATGAGGTCAGAGGAATCCAGATCTCCTGAACCCCAGGCTCATCTGCTGAGGGAAACTTGAAGCAAACTTTTACTGACAGATACCCTGTAGTAAGAAGCAGTTTTAACACCTTCCTTCCTTTTCTATCCAGTTCTTGTACAGCATATGCAAAATTATGTCTGTCCCTTCCAAACAACTCTGCAGCCATCCCAAATGCTCCTGTGCAAGTGGGAACTACTTTAGTTACTTGATGTTGTTCTTTCCTAGTCCAAGAGTCTGTACCTGATTCAGTCCAAAGAACCTGGTCATCATTGACCAGTTACTGAACTCAACTAGAATTGCGGAAGTCTTCTGCAGGCATTTTTTTTTTCTGAACTGTCTCAGTTCATATGAAAAATAATTGTCATTAAATGAAAAGGTGAATAAGATGGGGATGGCCCCATGCCACTGATCCCTTCATGAGTAAGACACTTGTTATGGCTTCCTTTGTGCGTATTGAGGTTTTCACTAACTTCAGGGATGCTCAGGCAAAGTGCTGGTGCTGGGAGGAGCACATTTTTCATCTCTACTTAGGAAAGTTTGGGAAAATAAAGGCCCATGGATCATGAGGCCATGGACTAATAAAATAATCTACTATGAAATGATATGAAGGAAAAACACAAATTAAATCACTTTTTCTCTTCCTGTTCTCTCTCTCTCAGGCACACATAAAGTTATTTATATATTGTATATAACATGTACATATTGTGAAGCTTCTTACAGTGTGGTTTAGAAGCGATGCCTTTCCTCTTCATGTTAAATAAAAAAATGAGCAACCCATAGCATAGATCTGTTACATTTTCTTTTCCAGTCAAGACTGAATGCTGAAAAAACCTTGGCCCTCCTCAACAATCAGCAAAACTTGTTCAGTACAAAAATATTTTTGGACAGACTGTAATACATTGGGCAATGTGTTCTAAAAATGAAGGAACTGATTCAGTTCTTTTGCAGGTCATGTGTGGCTGTGATGCTTCAGGCTGCTTGAACAATAGACTTGCTTTTCTGTATCTCCCTTTTGACTTTCACTCCCTGCAAATCTTCAGGGGACCATTGCTGCTGAAATGAAAAGTGAGTTGAAACTTTATTGGCATTTACCTTTAAAAATAGCACATGTGATGAAGTAACAAGACTGCATTGTTTTTCAGAATGATCTTTTATTTGTCATAGTCATCAGCTTCTGTACCTGGAGAAAGAGAAGGCAGATGTGTTAACCAGATGGACAGGTGGAACAAAATGTTACTGAATTGTGCAGGCATGGAAATAGAAAGACTTAGGACAAATGGCATTTTGGATGGAAGGTGACCCAGTCAGTCAGTTGTAGGTAAATTATTATTAAAATTGAAAGGAACTTCTAGAAAACAAGTTGGAAGATGCAGGGAATGTTGCTGAATGTTTGTTACTGTTGTGTTGGAAAAAAGGGAGGACACAGGCAGGTCTGAAACTGGAAACTTAATGCACAGGAAACATATTGGAGGGCTTCCTCAAAGGAAAATGGTGCTGTTCTTTTATTCCCTTCAGCCACCTTGGCTTAACTAGGAGATCACTTTAGTCATTTAAGACCTTTGGGGAACACCCCTCATTTCAGAAGAGCTCTGTTTGGGAATATTCAAGGATATCTCCATTCTCCTTTAAGCTATAACCTCTTTGAAGCCAGTTCTTCCACTTTTCTCTCTTTGATTACAACAGCCTATATCCATATGCTGTTTCCCAGCTTCTTACTCTGATCCATGCATGATCTGGATATTTTTCAGGATTTTTTTTTACCAATAACAGATAAGCTGGCTGGCTCATGTTGTGCAAGAATTTATAATAAGGACTTTCATAGTAAGAGCCTTTTCTGTTACTACTGCTGTATAATGATCATAGTGATAGCCTGAAAATAACAAATATAGTGAGATTCCCATCTTGGCTAGACAGCAGCATGGAACATGACATTCTGGCAGTCAAATTGTTGTTTCTGGAAGGCCACAGAGCCCCCTACAATTGGCTGGTTTTTGCTAGAACACAAAAAAATCTGTTTTTCATAGACATAGTCCTTGAAAAATCACATAAGCTAAAAGTAACCTCAAATCATTCAATGCTAAGTAGAAAAAATACCCCATAATTAAAACAAAAAAAAATAAGTAAACACCAGTGACTTGGTATTGGCCCAAAAATGAATAAAAGAAAATATGTTGGTTGTGGTCTTTGCACTTTGGCAAAGTGACCAGCTGCCCAGTCTGGCATAATTAAATAGATATGCACAGAAACAAGTGTGCTAAATCACCTCAATTTTCAATTCAGACACATGGATGCAGTGACTGAGGAAGAGCAGAAGACATCCGTAAGCCCATCCATGACTGGACTGTAATGAACTATGCATATAAAGGCAGCTGTCCTGCAACTTGAAATTCACAGCAAAGGTGGCAGATAATACAAACTAGAGGCTCAGCACATATGCATAGTTTTCATTTTCAGTCAATTTGATTTATTTACACTCAAAAATAAATTTATGTTTTATTTTTTCTGTAGCTGCATTTTTTTGGTATAAGTTTATTAGCCAAAGGACTGTTTTCTATATCTGTACAGAACATTTACAATGAGAGGGTTTATAACTTAACATGGGAAAAAAGCATTGCTTCAGGTGTGTATGTGGTTTGTGTGTGTCAGTGTACAAAAAAAAATCTTTCTCTTTAGTAAAGTGCAATAAATGATTACCAGTAGTAACTACTATTGATATTTTCTTACTTTATCTCATTTAATAGCCCTTAACTTTTCAATACAACTTTCTTGTTTAAAGACATTAGTGAACTAGAACCACATAGTTATCTCATAGTCATTTATCTGTAAAGTAAGCGATCTATGTTTTTGTGACAGTTTTTGGAGGCTACAACACAAGATATCATAAAACTCTAGGATACTCATTCATATTTGTTCTCCTTGGAGGCCTCCATCACCTCAGTTGTGTTCAACGTAAATATCAATCTTTATCTGTGTCTGCTGTAATTATGGGAGATGGGAGGCAGGAAGGCAGAAGCAGTTTTGGTGGGGAAAAAATGGTAATTGCTTTTTCACTTAGAAAGAAAGTAATTCAATTGCACTTCTAGGGCAAGATTAAAAATCCTATTTTGTAATAGGCGGTTTCCAGTCCTGATCCAGTCTTCATGTGGATCTGCAAGCTGGCACTGATGACCATCATGGCTGTTCACATTCATCTGTTATGGGCTTCAGCTCACCAGTTTCTCAAAAGCATTAAGAAAATTAGCTTCCCTATATTTTAGAGATAGGCAGACTTCTACATTGTGGACCCTTCAAGCCAGGCATTTCCTAACACAGCCTGTTCCTGGCTTGGTTCACTTAATAAATTGAGCTTAGCACTGTCATATTGTCTGTTCTTCCTCTTCCTCCCTGTGACAGAGAGTCGGTCATTAGGTGGAAGTGCAGGCTACTTCAGAAAGGACAAAATTTACTTTATCTTTGCATAAAATTACTGTCTACAGCCCAAACTCTCCTCTGGCCAACTCCACTGCTTATCAAAGCATCATAGGCCCAGTTTTTGAAACAGTCAATATAAATGATGATTAGTTATTAACAGGGACCATCCTCTGTCAGCTGAAATAACTGAGCTCCTTTGGGACAGAGAAGTCTCTGAATCTAGAAAGAAGAGTTTCATGCTTAAATTTAAACTAGTCCAGGTAAAGAGCTCATTTAGGATCACCTTATCTCTTTGAGCAAGGATTTCCAATATAATCAACATTACGACTAAAAAAAAATGTCTATGTAGAGCCATTTTTCCAAGAAAAGGAAAATAGTGGAGGGCTCCAGTAAAGTTTTTAGGTCTCTTGCTATTTATATATATCTTTTCAAATTTTCCCAGCCCTTGAAGCACTGATCTGATAGACCCCAATAAATTAATTAACACTGAGATGGATGTCATACTCCCCTGAAAGTATCCTAGCAGGCCTGGAGAACAGAGAACAGGCAGAAGAGAGTGGAGGACATCAAGAGCAACAGATGAGCTTTGTTATAGGGGGTCTGATGATTCTCATGGTTTCCTGCACAAGGATTGTCCAGCTCCCAGTGAGGGAAGTGGTGAAAAGAGCAGTCTATCTTGATACAAAGCATGGAGAGAGAGCAAGAAATGTACCTTGGTCCTGCAGCTCCTGGGGCCACCTGTAAGTTTTACAATTCCTTCATTTCAGGGACTCAGAGTGTTCCCACATTGCATTTTCACACTCGAGAGACAGATATTTATCCCTAAGAGAAACTAGGACCAGGCAATCCTGGGAGCACCTCCCTCATGAGGAAAGGCTGAGGGAGCTGGGTCTCTTTAATTTGGAGAAGAGGAGACTGAGGAGTGACCTCAGTAATGTTTATATAAAGAGTGAATGTCACGAGGATGGAGCCAGGCTCTTCTCAGTGACAACCAATGATAAGACAAGGGACAATGGGTGTAAACTGGAACACAGGAGGTTCCGTTTAAATTTGAGAAGGAACTTCTTCACCATGAGGGTGACAGACACTGGAACACGCTGCCCAGGGGGGTTGTGGAGTCTCCTTCTCTGCAGACATTCAAACCCACCTGGATGCCTTCCTGTGTAACCTCATCTGGGTGTTCCTGCTCCAGCAGAGGGATTGGACTGGATGATCTTTCAATCCCTGACATTCTGTGATTTTGTGATTCTGTGAACCCAGTAGAGCCTGGCTGGAGAATCCCTGTGTGAAAGCGAGAAGGTGACCTTGTTTAGTCTGTCAAGTGTCACAGCAATGGAATCTCCCTGTCCCAGGGTGAGAAAATACAGCAAAACCAACTACTTTAGAAGGGTTCAGAAGGACTTAGAAGTGATCTGTGAATATTAAGATACAGGGGAACATCCTGCTTTCATGAGTTAATTAATGAGTGGTTAAAACTCATTCCTTCATTCCTCATACACTATTCTCTGTTTCCTGTAAATCTTCCCACCTCTCTTCAATATTGCATACTTATCTGTGGGGAAGGGGAAGATAGCTCCTGAAATGGAAGTTGTTAGATTTACGTTCTTGTCTTGGATTCTCTGAGCTTGTCACTCCCTGCCAGACAGTGCTATTAGTATTGAAGTTCTTTAAAGACAGCAGCGTCTGTCTGATACAGAGAGGAAACATTAAGGACAGGTACCAAGAAACCTAGATGCTGGGAAAAATATCCTAACTCCTCAAGAGTGGAGGAATCCTGTACATCCTTGGAGAGGGAAGACATTTGAATTACAACATGGAGGAGAAGCTGGATGTGCTTCTGATTTAACTGGGAAAGCATTTACTTTTACATGCCTGCTAGCAAACTAGCTAGTGACAGGAGCTGGTGTGGAGACTTGAGACCAACTGGCACAACCAGGCTGTGCTGTGCCATTTGCCTCCCTCTAAAATCCAATGCCTGATGGGAAAGGTCCCCAGTCTGAACTAACTCCCAAACCATGCTGGGGAAACAAACATTTGGGAGGCTGCTCTTTGGTCTGGGTCAAATCCAGTTAAGGGCTTTTTTATCTTTTTAGCTGCATGGATATTGAATTCCTGCACCTGTACCCTGGTGCTGTTAAATCTACTGGTGCAGAAATAGCAGCAAATGAGGAAAGATCAGACTCCGGAGAGGGTCTAATCTCATGACATTCCAGGGATGCAGGAGCAAAACTACAAATATCTCTATTTTCTCTCGAGTCACAGAGAGACAGCATCACATATCAAGTACTCAGTACCCCAATAAAGATCTATTTCTTCAGTAGTAACAATACTGTAAATAAAACACAGATCACACCTCACAGTCCTCCATGGTTCACTGAACTAGCTAAGCAGTACAACCCCGCCTGCCCATTTTATTGGGCCACCTACCCATTATTTCAAGCTGGGAATATAGAAATCGAAGTTCTATGAAATCACGCTGGAGTGCCTTGGTGTCCCTTGCAGCCCTAAGGCAGTGAAATGAGGACACCAAAAGCCTCTTCTCACTGGGGCTGTATGCATTCTATGTAGTTTAGTGTTACCAACAGGCAGGAGGAAATGTTGCTTGTGTTTTCATTGAGACTGCAGTGTTTTTTATGATTGATGACAAATGCATATTTAGGTGCTTATATTTCTACGACTTCTGTTCACACTGTTTTCTCTCCACAAAATAGCCAAATAAAACAAAACATTTGAAATGCTAGTAGAGCATACTGCTTAGTAATAATACTGATTACCTTCTCTGATGAGAAAACAAGAGAAGAGCAGTGGGTGTTGTTTGCCTTCAATTTAGCAAGGCCTTCAGCACAATCTCCCATGGTAAACTTATGTTCAAATGGAGGAGGTAAAGACTGTATGAATGGACGATATTATAAAATGTGGAAAACTGTATGAACCACTGGGCTTGGAGGGTGGTGTTTAGTGGTACAAAGTCCAAATGGCAGTTGGTTTTAGGGGAAAACTTGAAGGTAAATTACTGGGGTAAATAATGCTTGATGTCTTAATAACCTGGATGATGGCGCAGTTCGCAGTCAGCAAGTTCATGGACAGTATCATATTGGTGGGGTGGCTGATATATGGAGAGTATGCTTGCTATAGGCAGGTCAGCTAAAGGGGCTGACAGGAAGTTTGGCACAAGGAGAGATATGAAGAGGAAACATTGCCTTTATAATTTGGCAACCAGTCATCTGGGACCAGTCTATGACACATTACAGTGTGGAACAAAAGCTATCTTTAAAACATCAAATTTGGAGTGAAAATTATGGCTATTCAGACTGATTGAGTAAGATAAGAGAGCAAATTTCATGGTTCCCGGCATGGAATAGGCATCTCCAGGGTTATAGGAGGACTCAATTTTTATTCTTAGCGCTACTGGTTAGATCTAATGCTTGCAGATATTACATATTTTTAGCAATAGAGCCACTGGGCTTTGAGGGTGATATAATTTGAATTCCATGGTCAGTTTGTTGTCCTTCATAGTTGCCTGACACCTCTAAAGAAAATAATCAGATAATTCTGGAGGTATTGGTGATTTCTGGAGTAGCCTTTTTCTTTCTACTAGTAGGTTTCTACCCTGATAATTGTATTTGGATAATTTTCTTGGTCAAGAGGCAGAACCTGTTTAATCCAGTGGATATTCTTCACCGTCTTCATGAGGGTTTTAGCCAGGCCACTGTGTCAAACACTGAATGAGAGGATATAGATCATTGTGTAATCCTGTGCATAAGATGATTGATTGAAATGGATACTTTGCAAATCATATAGTTGCTAGTGGAAACTATTTTGTGGATTTTTAAAATGCATAAGTATATCAGGTGAAAAGTTGGAGTTTCCTGTGAATGATTCATTGATTGGAAAGAGGTCCAAAATCATTAATGATCACAGGTAGCTCAACTGAATTCTGATCCTTCTTTGTATTTTAGCAATTAACTACTGCCAAAGGCATAATATTGAATTAACTGAACACGGACTCATATTGATGAGCTTTGTCTCACCTTACTGAGGAATGGGATTCCATCCTTCTGGTTTTGTATTCCCACAGTGTAGATGTCTGCACCTGAAACAGTCATCTAGGACACTGTTTACACACAATGGAAAGTGATAGGCAATTTTATCTATTTTAGCTGTCTTTGTTAGTGTGGAAAGAAAAAGACTCAAGAGGTTGTACTATCCATTGAGTTCAAAGTGAACGTCCATTAAGTTTAGAGTCTGAACAATCAGATCAAACATGGATATTTGCTTTGTATATGTCAGCATGTGGGCAAAGGGATCAAAACTGATATCTCTTAGTCCGAGGTCCCTATATGATTATCAAGAGAAATAGGCATGATCAGTAGGGGATTTATTCAATATATTTCAAGATATGACGATCTCATCTACAGAGGAGTCTATTGCCCAGAATTAATTGTGAAAGGGGCCACCTTGCTCTTCGCATTGACTGCAGGAGGAGACAAACCTTTTTGTCTTGACATTATGAACACCTCCCTTCCTCCCTCCTTCCCTTCCTTCCTTCCATCCCTCCCTCCCTCCCATGGTAGGTTAACAAAGAATCCATCTATACACTAATGGATCTGGGCCTATTTATCACACATAAACCTAAATACATCCAGTATTAGGCAGGTGACGTGGGATGAAAGGTTTCAGTGTTCAGGCCACTGCAGTCTCTTATTTCTTTGTGTCCTTGTGTAGTTAATGGTGTCTCTACTTGCCGAGGGAAGAAAGATGGTTGCGACTTTTCTCTGTGTGGCGTATCTTTTCATGGTAGGCATTCCTCCCCTTTATCTTCTCTTGCCTCTGCAGGAGAGCACCTCTGCTATTGTCTGCTCTAGTGGAGGGAGGATGAATGATAACTGAGTTTCCATCACATGTCTTAGTGTCTTCATGATGTTCTTGAATCTGCTTTGTTCTGAAGTGTCCTGTTTTCTGTAGAATTAGTAACTGCTGATGCAACATCTGCTAAAGCATGTGCTTGTGGGAAGGTGACTTTCACAGTTCTTCACTTAACTCCAGATGGCAAGTGCCCAAGAAGCTGTAGATGTGCATGACTATAGTCTATAACTGGAGTAGGGACTAACTTCAACCTCTGAATATAATATGTTTAGCTCTATCACTTAAGAAAACAGGTCAGTACAACGGCTCTGCAGAATTAAATTGCAGAATCTTTGTTAAACTTGGTATCCAGAGATATTTTGGTCTGAGATGGTCATTACATGTGTTGGGATTGGGCTGTATGGCAACTATACCTTCTATGGCAAGCATCATTGCTTGGTGATGTTTCAGTCTCAGGATATAGACTACAAAGCATGCACCACTCTATGATAACAAATATCCAAAAGCAGTTAGATACTTCTAGGAAAAAAAAATCCATAGACAAAGTGATGTTTGGCTAAAGAAGCCACTGACTGGCAAATCACAGAAAAAGCAGAAATATTCTTCACTTTTTTCGATTTCAGGTGAGGTAGAGGTTTAAGCACAACTGACTGCTGCAAAAGACAACATAAAACAACATAAAAATTAATAGTTTGAAAAAACATGTCCTAACTTTTTTTTTTTTTCAGCATAGTGCAATTAAATAAACTATCAAGACATATGTAAGTCTTCCTTCTGTTGTGCCTAAGTAGGAGTGATTAGATGGGAAGTCAGATCACTAAGATTGTGTGGTGAGTTGACCCTGTCTGACCACCAAGTGCCCACCAAAACTGTTCTATCACTCTTCTCTGCTGGACAGGGAAGAGAAAATATAATGAAAGTCTCATGGGTCAAGATAAGGACAGGGAGAGATCACTCAGCAACCAGAGTAAACTTGGGAAAATAGTTTAATTTATTACCAAACAAATCAGAGTAGGGCAATGAGAAATAAAACCAAATCTTAAAACCGCCTTCCTCCGAACCACCCCTTCTTCCTGGGCTTAATTTCACTCCTGATTTCTTCACCTTCTCCTCCTCAGTGGTGCAGGGGGAAAGGGAATGAAAGTTGTGGTCATTTCATCACACGTTGCCTCTGCTGCTTCATCATCCTCAGAGTAGGACTCCTCACACTCTTCCTCAGCTCCAGTGTGGGGTCCCTCCATGGGGTGCAGCCCTTCAGGAACAGACTGTTCCAGCCTGGGTCTCCCATGGGGTCACAAGTCCTGTCAGCAAACCTGCTCCAGAATGGGCTCTCCATGGGGTCACAGCCTCCTTTGGGCACCCACCTGCTCTGGCATGGGTCCTCCACAGGCTCCAGGTGGATCTTTGCTCCACCGTGGACCTCCATGGGCTGCAGGGAGACAGCTGGCCTCACCGTGGTCTGCACCATGGGCTGCAGTGGACTCTCTGCTCCAGCACCTGGAGCCCCTCATGCCCTCCTTATTCACCAGTCTTGGTGTCTGCAGAGTTGTTTCTCTCACATCTTGTCACTCCTCTCTCTCAACTGCTGTTGCACAGCTTTTTTTACCCTTTCTTAAATATTTTATCACAGGGGCGCTATCGCCATTGCTGATGGGTTTGGCCTTGGCCAGTGGTGGGGCCGTCTTGGAGCTGTCTGGCATTGGGTCTATTTGGCATGGAGGAAATTTCTAGCAGCTCCTCACAGAAGACAATCCTGTAGTCCCTCCACTACCAAAACCTTGCCACACAAACCCAGTATAGGTTGTTACCCTTTCCTGCAGTAAAAATAAAATGGTTGTCACCCTGTGCCTCATGTTAGCACACTTGTAAGATGAAACAGTTTTTGGGCCTCTCAGAAAGGAAACCTATTACCTACAAAAGAACGCAATAAATGTTTGTGTTCAGCTTCCATCAGGGTGATGTATATCTGTATCCCAAGGTTACTCATCAATTACCGTGCAAAATAAACAAGGTTCAAGGGATTTGCTTTTGCCATATCCATTTGCAAAATTGCTGTGCTTAAGGGTGTGAAAAAGGGGCTGGCAAGCTTCTGCTTGCAATAGTTTAGTTTAGCACTGGATCTAATTTGATCAAAGATGTTACTGTTGAAGAAGAAGAAAGCATAATGAGTGTAATAAAATAGCTTGCCTTATTGCATCTGTATTTTCTCCAGATCCACCTGGTAGTTAACTGTAAATTGTTTTGAGGAACATTAGTAAATGGATAAATGAACAACAAATTTTAAAACTGAATTGTTGCAGGACTGTTTTGTTAGCGGGTGGCGGGGGGGTGATGTAAGGATAATGCTATTACACTGCAATGCTATTACACTCTATTTTATGTTCCCTATGGGATTTAACAAAGGGCCAGTAAAACTAGGGGTCTCAGTCACCGTTAAATATGATGAGATATTTTACTGATGTCATGAAAAAGTATTGCTACTGGGTTTTACAAGGAGCAGATTTATGTGCTTTAAACACCAATCATGTTCAAAGCAATATATTGATAATGACACGTAATTAACTGACAATCGCTGAACAGTAGGTTCAGGTTCAATATCAACTTATTCAACAGACAAACCTCAATAATACAGCTGGGGTAATACTAGAGGTGCAGATCCCCTCTTGCACCCTTATCCCACGGTAGATGTGGGTGCTCCAGATGTACAAGTGCCTGTGGTGCACTCGCTGGGGTGAAATGCCCTGCAAAGTCACGCAGAGCACCAAGTGGTCCCAGCTCACCACCCCTGGCTGTCCCTTGCTGGCCAAATGTTGTCTCCCCATGATGTCCCTGGGGAGGACATTTTTCCCAGCCCAGGCTAGGTTGTAATGACATAGGATAACTTCTGGCCGTACTAAGCCAGGTTCAGGCTGTTGCTCTTCTTGCTTCAGGGTCTGTCTTCTCCAGGCTTCTACACTTCTTTCAGGCTGACTCCTCCTGTGTTGCCAGAGTCTCTTTGCCCTTTGAGGATTATATGTGAAGATAAGCAACTGGAGAAGCATCCACCCCTTGGAGACTGAAGGATTCCTTGTCCTGCACTGGGCACAGGGTGCTCTCCTGGATGGGCTGCAGTGGAGGAGATGACAACACGTGAAGAGATTGGACACCTCATGGTGGCAGTTGCTCTGTGAGAGCTTTTCCAGCTTTGTAGGGTGAAAGGAGGAGGAATGCACGCATCACATCCATACATCAAGATGATCACGCAAGTCAGAACTAATGTTTTTCACCACAGACCTTCTGTTTGCTTATTTATGTGAAAAGGCAAAATGGGCTGACATATCCAGAGACCTCTGGAGGCCTCCCAACAACTGCACGCTAAACAAATACATTAAACTATGAAGTTCTTAAAAGTGCTTTAAAATGCCCTCTTTTCCAAATCTTGCCTCAGAGAGCAGCAAAGTGCATCTGTGCCTAAATGTCTCTTTCTCTGCCAGACAAACCATTACCTACCTCTGCTGAAGCTGCATGGAGTGTGTTGCCAGTACTGCTGGCATGGAAGCTAGAAATACTTGAGATTTATAACAAGTTATCAAAAGAGTTTATAATAGATGGGGGTAATCACATGTGAACAAAGAAATTAATTCCTGCAGCAATTCTGCTGAATTACACCTGGCATAAATTTGGACCACTATTTATTGCGTAAGTGTTTGCAACCCAGCACAGTAACTAAGACAGTGTGTTTGGGAATGCAGATGAAAAAGATCCATATCGCTTTTTTTCCTCCTGACTGTTTCTAATATTGTTCACAGATGGATGTTTCTGCTAAAAAATTAACAGTGAAGCTGATGACTTTGTTTTTATCGAGCTGAACAAGTCAAACAACTAGTTTTCCCTTCTCAAAAGGTTTATTTTAGCCTATCTTGAGACTGAGAATGAAATCCTGCAGCTGTTCCCAGTACTGATAACCAAAATCGCAGAGGAGAGCATGCCCAAATCATAAAATAGCTCCACAAATTATGAAGTTTTCAGAGAAGAAAAGGGTCTCCTAATGATTTTTAGACTTTTGAACTTTTGGGGTTCAAGAAATACAAAATATTTGTTTCCTGCAACATACCTTCTGTCAGACTTTTGAGAAACACATGAAAACCAGGAGTTGTTTGACATTTCCATACTGTCACCATTCTTGGAGCTAGAGGTTAACAATAAATATCAAATACCGCAAGAGTTTCAAGAAGATTGTCAAGGTAGGTAGCAAGGCTCAAATAGCAAGAGACTCAAAGGCAGGGATCCCCATCTTTCCTCTTAAACAATAATTCTAAGCAAGCAATGCCCTGTGGGGAATGCAATATTTTGTGAGGTGAGCAATTCTTCTCATTTTATGGTGTTATAAGTAACATCGCAGTTTCTTAGGTCACTGCATTCCCCGGTAGCTGGGATGTTTATTACCATGAGATCTAGAAATAAAATTAAGCACAGGCACAATGACTTTTGATCCTGTCATATGAGTATGGCACTCACCCATTTCTTCAGAGCTTTTCCTGATTTGGGGGTTAATTGCTGCAGCCCAAGTACAATGCAGTATTTTCCTGAATTTTTTTGCAGGCTTATATTGGAGCAATTGATTTGGGAATGTTGCAGCAATCTGCAGCAATCCCAGGTTTCCTTGTTCTAAACAAGCACTCAGGTTTCTTGTGTGTTTTGATCACTGCTACCAACTAAACACACTCAGCTGTAACCCTTTTTTGCAGGTTATTTCTGGTTTTCTCTGCAACGACTACTGAAGGGCAGTCAGAGGGACTATCTGCTCAGACTTTGCTCCTTTCTGGTTATTTTATTTTTTGCTGTGGAAGAGTTTAGTCCTATTTAGCTTTCTTTTTTCTTACAGGCTAATCATAGGAAAGAATAGTTTCATTTATCAAAGTCATCCATGTATTTCACTTCATCTCAGAGGAGCTACTGTGCTGTCATCTTTGAACTTGAGCTCAAAAAAAAAATTCCAAGAATAGGAGGCTCAAAATAGTCCTATAGCAGTCTGAATGTACCACTTATCTCATTTTCAAGTATCTTCCTTTCAGACAGGTTTATAATTGAGTTATTTAAGTAGAGGCTTTTTAAAAACTTTTGGGATTCTGCTCTTATAACTAAGAATGCTCCAAAAAAATGAGAGGAAGCCTGGGAAAGGACCTGTTTGTGTCTATACTGCATTTTAAATACTCATGAGAGATGATGGGAAAGGAAGAGGAGAGTGAGAGAAGACAAAGAGATGTGAACGTTTTTGCAAAACAGCAAGGCTAAAAGGAGAACATCCCCAACTGTATCTACCCAAGCCTCTAGAGCAGGGGTGTCAAACTCATTTTCACAGGGGGCTACATCATAAATGCAACTACTCCTACATTTATACAGTCCTAAAATTACATTTGTCCCTTTGAAGGCAACCACCAGGCTGATGTGGCCCCCGGCAAAAAAGAGTTTGACGCCCCTGCTCTAGAGAGTCATGCATGACATCTGACTGATCAGAGAGGCAACCACATTGAGGGTGTCCAAGTAGCAAGTTTAATAATTTCTAAATCCTTCCAATTAAGCTGTTTGCACATAATGCCTAATCATAGCATTGATTGTGATGGTTTTGGAGCCACATCCTGTCCCAAGAGAGATGCTGAGAGATAACACATGACTCACAGGGAGGAGGGGACATTTCAGGACACCAAGGCAAGTGGTAAACACATAAATAACCTTTCCCACCTCTCATGACATGTCTGTGTGCCGTGCCTTGGGCAGTTAAGGAGATAGGCAGAGAACAGTAAATCATCCTGTCCTTGCTCCTCCCAGAGGGGAAAACACCTGAAGGTTTATGGTGATGGGCTTGTCGGGAACATTTTCTTCACCAACATGAGTGATTTTGCCAGGGGTGCGAGAGCTAATGCTTGTGTGGAAATGTCCTAATTTCCAATATTACTGAAAGCCATCAGCATTACACCTGAACTCAGCCCGTCCCTTTATCTGATCTCACACGCCTGCAGCACCATTGCCCAATCTATGTTAAAACGCATCATTGTCACAGCGTGTCCGCAGCCTCCCGCTCTGGCCGTGACCTGTGCCACAGCACACAAATACCAGTCACTCATGGCAGAGCTGGTGATCCTGTGTCACAAGGGATGCCACCTTTAACTCTTTCTACCAACGTGTGTAAAACAGTCTATAAAACATGTGCTACTTATGTCTGTTGCATGTTTTAATATCTTATACCTACGAATCAGTAAGTGGCACCTTAAATGCAGTGATGATGACTGCAAAACACTGCAGGTACAGGCTCGACTCGTCTGGCCACATTAATATCAGTTTGCAATGCTTTGGGAAGGAGATAAAAACAATAGTCAGAAGAAGGTGGACATCTTCACTGCATGGCTATGAATATGGAATTGGGAAACTGCATGGCACTGCTGCTGAAGGCCAGTAATATGCAGTGACCTGATGAAATTACTATTTAGTAGGGAATAGTTAAGGTCATTTTCATTGCTGCATATAAATCAATGCCACATCTCAACCTAGATTCTTACCTTTTTATATTGTATCATAAAAAAGGTATAATATGCGTAGAAATTGTTCAGAGAAAGGTGATCAAAATGGGCTAAAGGAAGAAAGACTTTCTTTTGGGCCACTGTGGTACCTCAGACTGGCCACATAGAAAACATGTTTTATTCAAAAAGAAGGAATAAGGTTATGTACAGGGAGCAAAGAGAGAAAATGATCCCTCTCATGTTATCCAGATGGTCAAACCTGGGATCTTATTAATCTACTAAAGTTTTAATGTGGTCAATGGCAAATTGCCTTTTATAATTACATTATTCCTTCCAAAAACCCCCAACAACCTTAAACTCAAATCATCCTACCATGGGTGATATGGTCCTGAGATGTCACTGTATAGTCTGCAAACAAATTCTTGATTTATTCACTTCTACAATTGTCACTGGTGCAGGTTTTGCAGCTTGTGCAGACTGAGGACAAAGGTGCAAGCCTTTACTATTTTCTTTAGGGGTCTTTATTTACCTGTAACACTTTTCACTTTAGAGAGATGGACAGCACTGTCTTTCCAAAACTAGACTGGCAATACTTGTGTTTCTCTTTGAGACATCTAATTCTGGCTGGTACCTGTTGTTGTTTCTTTGATGTCTGTGGAAAGATGCTTATTTCTATTATATGATAGCCTGGTCCTTTTTGTCCAGCAAATATTTTCAGCATTCCCTGTCTAAAGGTATGTTTGACCTTTTTGCTATTATAGCACCCAGAGAGAAGCCTTGCTTAAAAACTCTTGAAGACCTTCCTTCCTTGAAAAATTTACATGGAAGGCATTGAGCTGTAAAGTTCGAGTTCAAAAAGTACAGTCACTCCTGAGTGGTATCACATGTTTCCCCTTTATCTGTCTATTCATGTTTAGCTTAAGCGCCATAGACTTGTATATTTTTCATCCTTGACTTGAGTCATTAACCTGCACCTATCTCCATGTCCTTCTAATTGGGTTTTAAAGAGTCTGGTCCCATATCTTTTCTATGTCCCTCTAAAACATGATTACACATAGACTGCTGACAAATTAAGCTGGATCTGCTGCAGGCTTCTGTTCATATGAGAACAATGGGATTTTGTGCACTATATCATCTGTGCTACAAACAGCATTCTCTCCCCAGCCATCCCCTAATGCTCTAGAAACATTAAAAATAATATGGCAGAGAGAAACAGTGAGAAAGAAGAAGAAGGAAATTAATGAGCAGAGGCAGGAGAAAAAAAGAGATCTTCTGAATACAGATGTTTAATGAGCTCGGAGGTGGTGCATTGATGAGACCTGCAATGTGCTGAAAGGAAATAGAGATACAGAAATGGAAGATCTTTTTACAGCAACTGCTTTTTTTTTTTTTTTCTTTTTTTAAAGAAGTGGAACTGTGAGTACTGCATTAAACTCACTATCAATAGTATTACTTAAAGTGGTTGTTTTGTGATACTTACAGGTGATAGAAATCTCTAGTGTTTTGATAGTGTCTAAGGCAACATGACAAATAAATACATTTGAATAGCTGACCTACAGTTCATTTGCACCTTCTTACAAATAGCCTTTAACTCCAGATCCTCAAGAGCGTTAAATAAGGAGCTGTGCTGACATGCTGATGGTGATTGTAAGACAGTAGGCAACCTGGATGGCACAAGCTAGTTTGCATGTTCAGCTCTTTCCTGGTTATATTTTTTAATATTTAGAGGGAGTCTTGGGTGTTATATGTAGAAGAATCCACTACTGTTAGTAACCAGGAGCATGGTTCTCTAGCTACAACAGCCTACCAGGTTTCCTACCAGCACAGGACAACTTTGTGGCACAGAGTAGGACTTTGGTTTATATTTGAGCTTGAGGATTTCCGTGTGGTGATGAGAAAAAAAACTGAAGTAGTAAACTATGTCTCTGCCCATTACCTGCAACAGATGATCATTGTATCAAATGGTTATGTCAGTAAAAGTTAATGACCAGAACTGTCTGTACAGATTCCACTTATTGCCTGGTTTGCAATTAATGCTGTGATACCTTTGGCTTATAAAACTCTGGCTTTTTTGGTAAGGTATCAACAAATATTCATGAACCCCAGGAAAAAGACAGCAAGCTGATTCCATGATTTCTGGAAATACGCTGGTGTAAGGCATGTTTTTCTTTAAATTTATCTGCTAATTTATTAGCGACAGCTATTACAGGATTTTTGAGTCTGTTCCAAAACCTAAATGTAACTCACAGTCTGCTCTACATTCCTCAGAGGGTAAAAATATCCCTGCAAAGTCCTAAATATCTCCACCTTCACCTTTCTGTGCCATGTTGGAGGGCCTGGTCTGTCATTTAGGCAGAATAACCAAGTCACAGGGAGCTGTGTTTCCTGGCTGCCAAGCTTATAGGGACACCAGTGGGACCAGTATCAGCATAAGGGATGCACAATCTGTGCTGAAGAGGATAAGGAGCCTTATATTAATGCTGTAATAAAGCAATGTGGATCACTGTATAAGATACAGGATTGATTTTTTCATCTGTTGTACCATAATTGACTTTGTATGTTCATGATCCTGGAGATGAGGAGAGTGGAAACATTTGGAGTTACCCAGACTTTTGGATCATTCAGCTGTAAAACTGGAGAATTTGCTCTGGTCTTTATTCTAAAGCTACTTCAGGAGGCTAAAGAAAGTCTCTGTTAAAGTACAAAATGTTTTTTATTTTCAGCTTCTGTAACGAAACTCAGATGAAATGCTTTTCATTGCTAGACACCAAATATGAACCAAAGATGGTTCTGAAAATGCTGGTGCTCAGTAGGTCAGCAGCAGTATAGTCTGTAGAAAAATGTGATGCACATTTTTCAGCATTCAAAACATTATTCCTTACCATGATATATAATGGCTGAAGGACATAATATCAATGCTTGACTGAATTGGAGGCAGAGCCCCAGAGAAGATGCCCTAGTATTGCAAAACCCTACTGCATCCAGCACCTTCAGCTTTCCAACAGATGATCACAAACGGAGATGACACAGACCTGCCTGGTTTGTTGACAGGCACCTTGTGGCAAAAACTTCAGAAACTAGCTTGACTGGAACTGAATTTTATTTGCTTTCCTTGAGTTTGCAAGGAAAAACTAGTTTGATGAGGGAATTTCTTCCTCCTACAGAAATTCCAAAGAGCATAAAATTCTGCTTCCCTGCACTTGCACTATTTATTTCTTATTGACAGCTTTCTTTTTAATGTTACGCGAGGCTTTTGACCTTTTTCCCCTGAAAAATCACCAGTCTTCAGATAACAAAAAATTGAAGCCATCAAGTGAACTTCCTCCTCAAGGAGAGATAAAGACCATGAAATTACCTTCATCAAAGAAGACTTTTATTTGCCAAAAACTCAGAAAGAGGTTTGAATGATGAAAGCACCATCACCTCCCTATGTCTTTTCAGAATGATTTATTTCCTTTGTCCTTTAACATCTAACAGTGATCATGATTCAAATTGAAAAATCATCTATCATAATTCACTTTGTAGTTAGGTGTTAAAGGACAAAGAAAATACATATAGCAGAAAAAAAAAGGACAGAACTGAGTCTTTATTGGCTTTTCAGTTGCTATCATGTTTATTTGGTACTTGTTGGAAGACTGAACAAAAAAAAATATTGGTTATGTCCTTCAGTGAGGCAAAAGGAGTACTTTTCTGAGTTAGATTAAAGAAGCTGGGAAGTCTGCCCTCTATTTCATCTCTAAGTCAATGCATGATATAAAAGACTTATTGAATCCAAGCAGGATATGAAAGTCCCGTTTCAAATCTATCTAAGGAGGAAAAATCTGTACACCTGCCTACATCTAACGTGGGTAAACACATCAGTTTGAGAAAGGGATGAGGCTAACAATCTCTCATAGAATCATAGTATCATTTTGATTGGAAGAGACCCTCAAGATCATAGATTCCAACCATAACCTAGCTCTGGCACTAAGCCATGTCCCTAAGAACCTCAAATCCTAGTTCAGAGGCTGTCACAGTCAAAACAAAACAGACAATGTCATATTTCCTGATAGGTATATGCTAGCAGCAGTGACACTTCTGGAGAAAAGACCCATACTTGGCAGAGTATTGGGTTTTCGGTACAACATTTGGCCTCAGTGCTGCCTTGGGCTGTCTGCTCTGTTGTACCAGCAAGAAGCTTGGAGACATATCGTATTTTCCCAAGAACTTTTATAATCTTTATTCACACAGAGTTCCCTTCTAACTCACACAGCAGTGGCAGCAATATAAAGCAAAGGCTTGGACCTAGGAGTTGTACACTTTGTGGACTCAGATCCTCCTGTCTTGCCAGCCACCATGCGTGAGGCCCATAATGTACCTCTGCCACAGCTTACCCATTTCCAGAAGCCCAAATAGATTCAGATATATTTGTATAGAAAGGGCAATACCTCCCTGCAGATAATGTTACTATTTTTAAGAAGGCTGTGTATTTGCTTTACTTGCCTTTGCAGTCACATGCATAGACATCCTCTGCTCTGGTCCATCTGGCAGCTACACATGGAAGCAAAACCCACATGTCAAGCACTGCTATTTACAGCCTAATTAGCAAGGGAAACCCTTTGCTCCAGCATATCTGACACAGGGGTAGAGATGGGAAACAACCATTGTTTGACAATCTGGCATAATGAAGTAACTTCTCATTGGCATAAGAGCATATTGGAACAGAAAGGACAGCCGGAGACTGAAATCTGTTTGTTTCATAATCACAGGCGAACTGTGTTCCATGGACGGCTACTTTAAAGGATCCATGCCACATAACATGAGTTGCAGACTTTCAGGAGATGGCTTGCAAACCAAAGGCAAAAAGACTAGAGCTTTCACTAGTGCCTTTCTTGTGTACTCTGTTTAAAAGCAAAAGAACACAGTTCCATGTGAAGGCTCTGGAAACTTCAGGGTCCCACAGAAAAGAGCATTGCTGATAGGAGGTGATAGAATGTAGGTGCTGGAAACAGTAGAGGATTTATGCACTGAAAAATCATAGAATCATAAAATACTGTGGGTTGGGAGGGACCTTCAAAGCTCATCCCATCCCACCCCTGCCATGAGCAGGGACATCTGCACCAGCTCAGGTTGCTCAGAGCCCTGTCCAGCCTGGCCTGGGATGTCTCCAGGGATGGGGCATCCACCACCTCTCTGGGCAACCTGGGCCAGTGTTCCACCACCCTCATCATAAAAAATTCCTTCATTGTGTCTGGCCTGAATCTCCCCTCCTTTAGTTTAAAATCGTCACACCTTGTCCTATTGCAACAGGCCCTGCTAAAAAGTCTGCCCCCATCTCTCTTATAAGCCCATTTAAGTACTGAAAGGCCACAATAAAGTCTCCACGACCTTATTGTCTGTATGATGTATGCTCTCTAATACAAAAGAAGGAAAAACACTCTCAATTTTGTAAAATTTCCCTTTGCTGAATAGACTTCACCTTCAGGGACAACCTTAATGCAAATAATTCTATGTATTGACCTGCCGGAAGGTAAGACAGCCTTACAAGTATATTTGTTTGCATCCATCACGACATTTCCATAATTTAGAAATATCCTCTGGGCTTGCTCTGTGTGGAAGCAAGATTTCCTTGTGTTCCATTTCTCAAAGCTGTCTGTCCTGAATCTCTACTGAAGGTACATTTCCACCTCTTGTTACCACCTCGATCACTACAGTCTTCATTACTGAGCATGTCTTGGCTCCAGCAATACTGATTTATGTGTGTTAAACTCAAGCTCAAGGTTTCAGTCCTTGTTACTGCTGGCTCACCTGAGCACATAGTGGGATATGAGCACTGAGGAAGGGCGCTGAATGTCCATTCTGTGAATATTTGTGGAAAGAGTGGGAAGGATGGACTCAACTCAGCATGCTATTGTGCAAAATCTGAGTGATTTTAATGTTCTTGCTTGCATACGGCAATGGAAACATCAAAAGAAAAATCATGCCAGGAAAATTATTATTTAAATTCATTCTGCAAATTCTGATTTACAAATCTATGGGGTTTTTTTTCCATATTTTATTGCTATTTGGGCTTATCATTTGGACAAAATAATCTGATCCTTTGTTATTCAATGATTACAATGAACTTTCCTGTTATTCTACCTCTCCTCTTGATTGACGCTCATTCTACTTATTCTACAAACAACTTTCGTCTAGTAATTTTAGGGTTTCCCAACTCAGACCTTTTGCACATCTGAGTCATTTCATTGGCTATGTAATTGTCTTCAAATATGTCATTTACCTGACAGAAAAATATGAGAGTATTTTTTTTTTTTGGTCTTGTCATTTATTTTAAAATACCAGACAAACCTTTTAAAACAATAGGTACTAAGAGGGAAATGGTGCATAAAATTTGATTCTTGCTCATTTTACAAAGAGTAGTTGTATTGTGATAATTGTTTTCAAAGGCATTTTCACAAAGCCCTTGGATTTTAATAAGAAAACAAATTGAGTAGTCAGTCATTGGGGAAATGAAAGGTGAACTTGTAAGTATCTTTTGGTCAATACTTGGCAGTGCATTCATTAATTATAATCGTTTATATTGTTTCTAAAAGCACCTTATAAGACTTATCCCAAATGAAGTTTCTGTATCTAATAATTTATTTCTTTAATTTTTTTTCACCCTGCAGTCATATAGTACCCAACTGCAGTCATTATTACACCTACCTTGTTCTGTCTAACAGTGGAATAAGTCACTCAGGAGTCCTTTTCTCTTAATGAAAACAATTCTGTATTAACCTCTATTCAAGTGGAAAAGCTCAGATGTGAAATGTTCATGGTGAAGGGAATCAGGAGAGGGGGGAAAAGATGTGTCTGTGGTGTAGCCATATGAGGTGGCCTTGGATAGGAGATGTGGTGAAGGCATCAGTTTTGGACTTCTAATTTGGAGTCATGTTTCTTCTCTTGGGATTGTCCCTCTGCCTCATCTGCAGGGGGAATGCAGGAGCTGGGACAAGGTTCAGTATATAAAAATATGTTCAAGCTTAGGTGAGAGATTAGTGGATGTCACTGAAATGATGCGTTTGGTGACTGCTCTACAAATATGGTATGAGAGGGCATGGAAATAGCACTTTCATGCCCAGCTCAGCTGTGGGAGAAGGTTCGTGTTGACAGAGAGTTTAATAGGTTCTCTTAAAAGAGAGGAGCAGGAAAAAGGTTTTCTGCAGAGGGAAGGTGTTAAAAAACTTCCTAATCTACTCTGGGAAATATCTGCAGCTTTTGGGGGACATTTGGGTGTCTGAATGCAAATTCTGAGTTACTGGCTGTATAGAGATGGGGCTTAAGTGGCTCCAGTTTTCAGCTCTGGTTTGTACCAGATTGCTGTAGCCCTGTCTGTCATATCAAAGTTGAATGCCTTGAGCACCAGGCTGTTCTTGCATCTTCTGTTACTGCCAGAAAAAAAATCTATTTCTGATATGCAAAAAAATCTATACAGTTCTTTGGGGACACTTCCACCTCTAAACTTTTATAAATAAATATGTGTTTTCATACCAAAAAAGTCACAAGAAAATTCATAACTAGTTCCATTCCGTGATAAGTCTCATCTACATTGTTCCCTTGAGGGATTCCAAAACATCCTGGACATGAATCACTGGACAAATATGAGTTACCGCTATTCTACCTAAAATGCTAACGTAGACTTGCCACAAGCAGAGAGAGCTTAGCTTAAGCCATGAGCTTCAGGAGATGAAACATCTTCAGCAGAAAAGACTCTGTTAACTCAAAATCTAAATAATTCTTGCTGTTATTTAGATCTGTCTTGACTACGCTTGAAGTTACCATGAGAAAAAGTACCTTATGATGCTACAGAATAGATGGGGAAGGAGCATACCTTATCAGCAGGTTGCCCAGCTGTGCTCTTGCTGCACTGATGGACCATGGCTCTAATTCCACCCTTCAGAGAACATAAGTGGATTTATAGGAACGGTGCCTTTGTGGAAGGCGTGGAAGGCATGGAGGCATTGAGGCAGGTTGAAGAAGGATTTGCTGAGTGTGCTAGACAGAGTTTGAGAAGCAACCTGACAAATGCAAAAAGATGAAGGGAGAAAGCATTGCTGCAGAGTATAGTGATCTTCTTTTCAGATGGAGAGAAAATGCTGATTCATATTTTTATTATTTAGCATTCAATATCCAACCCCTTTTTAGAACTTGCTCACAGTGGGGGATACATTGCTTTCCAAGGAAGAGCTTTCTCTGCCCGGATGACTGGGGATTTGGAAAATACATTGGGCAGGCGTGGGAGAAGAATATCAATCTCCTGTGCTTAAGCCAAGACAAAAGGCTTCTGTTGGAGCAAGCTCTGCATTAGGAGGAGCATTAAAGAGCTCCTTGCAGCAACTGCTCACAAATGCTGGGAAGGAAAATCCAGAAGTATAAAGATCTGTTTCAGGGCAGGCAGTTAAACTTGTCTTGACTGACTCTTTGGAAGATGGTAACACTACAGATTGCCAAGGGTAGGAAAGGTAATGCATTTTCCATTGTCAACTGAGGATAAAATCTCACTGTAATTCAGTTTAATGGGATAAACTTCTGTTTGACTTTCGTGGCATCAGGTTGTCACTCAAAGTGTTGAGGTGGTAACTATGTAGGTTGTATTTCAGAGGAGAGCAGGTTTGTGCCACAGTGTGGCATAATTTGTGCTACATTGTGCATGTTGGTTTGTGCCATTGTGGTAAAATACATAGCGATGAGGTGCAGGTTTCAAGCTCCCCAATTTCCTGGAACTCACCATCATTGCTGATGGTCAAAAGACAGCTGGAAATTTCATTTCTCAGGAAATTTCCATTTCCTGCCCCCAAATAAAGTTTAAAACAGTCCTGAAAAAATGTTTCCAGGCAGAATTTCCCACTGTGCACTGTGAGAGAAAGGGTACAAAAATGGAAAATTGATGTTTGATCCCTTCTATGCTGCATGCTGTTGCCTTCTGCACACCAGTTGTTTGTGGTGTTTTATGTGGGGTAGCCAGGAGAACTTCTGGGCTTCTCCACTTTCTGCAATCCTGATAACACCTTGTGTGTGTTTAAATGGATGAGATTAAGTCCTTTGTGATTCAAACCGAGATCTTCTCTCATCTTCTGTAGATCTGTTCCATGGAGACATAAAGATTTACTGATGATCACCTGGCATTTCCTTTGCTATATTTCATCTAACTGGTCCTAATTATTTCCTTAGGGAACATGTGCCAGTTCCCCTGGCTTATAGATGATGATGTCACCATTTCTCTTTATATAGGATACATTCACAGGAAGAATGGAACAAAGGGAAATCATGGGGGTTTTAGATGTTTTCTGAAATTTGTCCTCCCTTTAAATATTTCAGTGAAGTTCTGGGGTGTAAAAAGAGTAGTTTTAGTTCAGTCAAAATAGTGCACTCTCTATTTCTATTAATGTATAATACAATATTTCAAAGCTGTAAAATGAAAAATAGCTCTTACAAAGTAAAATTGTTTTTATTTTAAAAATGATGAAATAGGACATTCAAATTTCACAAGAGCTATCCCCCTCTGATGTGATTTCATGAAGTGCTTGCTTGTCCGCTGAACAGGATTTTCTGTTCAGACACATCTCTGGACACCTTTTTCTATCACGCAGAAGGATCATAGACAACAATGTGAACACGTACAGAGATTTTTTTCAACCTGCTCAACCTCATCTCTTCTCAACTGCTCTGTCCAGCACTAAACTTCCTCAATAGGAAGAGAGTTTAATCAATGCTTATTTTTTGGTGCCTGGTCCCATGCAGGCAGACTGATGACAAAGGCGAGTATTCAGAAATACTCAAACATTCTGAGGCTCCTTTGGCTTCTTTCCCATCACCTTCAGCTGGGGATGGACTGCAGTATTTAGCCACCTGAATTACCATGTGGACTTGTTTGTCTTATTAGCTCCACCAACAACAGAATGGCTGTATTTCCTCAAGCCTTTAAATCTCAACAGCCGCAGCTCTTCCAGCCAAATTAGCAGTAACAGGAGGTGAGACAGTGGCAATTCTGATGGAAGATGCTGCACTGCTTTTCCCCTTTGGGAATGAAGCAGAACATTATGCATTTATATGTCTGCAAATGAGCAGAGGCACATATCCTTCATGAGCACTAGATCCTCAGTGGTAACCAGCAGGCAGCTGGATTGTAATTAATAGATTATGCTCATACCAATAATTATGGAGGAAAAATAGAACCATTTAGAGCAATGGAAGTGAAGAAGAGTTGACAAAACAGTAGATATTTAAATTATTTTATTTTAAAAAGGCATTGAATATGTCTTGATTACTGAACAAGGTGTTGGGGGGAAGAAAACATCTCGGGTTGTGGATATCTCTCCTGATGCCAACAGCTTGATCTGTACTTTTTTCTTATGATCTGGGTACTATTGGATGTGAAGTACCTCAAATTACTTTACCATAATCAACAAAAACCAGTTAGAATCCCTGAGTGCCCCTTCCATGCATTAAAGTTAACTATTAGGGATGGACTAATATACACAAACTTGGTATTTCCTCTAGTGTATTCAAGGAGGTAAAGAGCAGAAAATTAGGAAAAGAACCTCACTGCTCATCTGACTTGCTTCACTGCATGCATGTGAAAATACTCGGAGCAAACAGATACAAAAAAGATTGTTTTTCCACTTGGAGTTCCTAAATAAATAACATGAAGCCAGTATAAAGACTAAAATATTGTAAAATAAGCAAAAAGCGAAAAGGTTAACCTAGTGAAAGGGAAAACTGGGCTGGATAAGGTCCAATAATGTGTATTTACCTAACCTGGGCTGTGAGAGGTCTAGAGCCAAGACCCTCTGCTGCAGCTGCATGTGTGATCCTGAACTATTTTATTTGTATCTCTCATGACTCAAACTCCTCCTTAACCTCTGTAAATTGATTTACATAGCTAGCAAGAAGCTTGAAGTATCTGTGTTTAGCATTTGTCTGATAATCAAAGACAAAGAAGTAGAAGAGATTGCTTTGGTGGGCTTGGCTGTGTCTTCACTGGCTAATTAAATGGTGAGAGAATAGAATCAGATACTTGAAGCCAACTGGCAGAATGACCTGGGTCTATGCTGTTAAACTATCTTAACATTCAAAACAGGGTGACTGCACCCAAAGTGCCAATTAGAAATTATTTCTGGCTTATGTTAACTTCTGAACCATATCCAAGAGTTATCATGGGGAACTGCATTTGGCCAGGGACCATTGTAACAATTTAACAGTATATAGACAACTGGGTTTTAGCACTCAAGTGTGTCCACTAGCACAGCTTAATTTTCCAGTGTGAGATTAGGATTTAGGATGCCAATAACATTCTTAAATGTACTTGCTGATTTTTCAAATGCAAAATATCCCTTTCCATGAAGATTTTGAGCATGCATTCTGTGATATTTTAAACTAAATTCTACATTTACATGCACGATCCATTGAAATAGTGACATCAGCCCAGCTTCTGACCCTTTCCATAACTGCTTACTTCCAGTTATTCAGAAGGCCTCTGCAGTCTTATAACATGAAGCTCAAATTCTGTCCCCCAGTTCTTCTCTTAGAGAACTGTGGAGAGGTTTAGGGCTCTCAATAGCATGGTCTTAATCAACAGCTGCTCAGTTTGCAACTCTTGACTTACATCTCTGTATAATGAAGAACACTCGAGTGTTCATTATGTGGTACAAATGTGTGAGGGTGATTACATGTAAAAATGGATGTGCCTGCAAATTGTCAGCTGAGGAGAACTGGAGAAATATTTTAAAAAATTATATGTTAGAATCAAAATTGTACTTTGGAAAGACAGAGACAATATTTCGCACTGGTGATGGAATGCAGAGAAACCCTGAGGACTGCAGTGAAATCAAGCCACTAGTTTATTTAGAAGAAATTCAGTTTTTTTATAGTAATGACTTTTAACAGGTTCAAACAAAATGTGACAAATATAGTAGCAGCTAAAATAAAAAAACTTTAAAGAATTTGAGCTACTAAGGTAGGCAGTAGTCTCTTCCTTGACTAAGAAGTCCAGCCCAAGGCATGTGTTGAATTCCTGCCCATTCCTTGCTTATAGTTTTTGGAAAATATTTTAAGATCTCTCCTATTATATGTGAACCAAGAGAAAACTGTAAAGTCCTGTCAGTGCATAGAGCAAGGTTTTCTTTATTGACTAGAAGTATTCTTCAGATCTGATGCTAGGGAGCCACATTTATTTATTAACTTCATTCACTTTCTGGACACAAATATCTATGAAACTTATACTTGTCATTTCCATAGCAGGAGGGGAGACTGCTCTTGATCCATATCATTGCTTTGCTTCTAGGTTCATTGGTGACTAGGACCATGAGTCTATCATAGCTGACAAATTAGCTGAGGCTGGTTCAACCAGACTCTTTTCAGTGGTGCCCGATGACAGGATGAGGGGCAACGGGCACAGACTGAAGCACAGAAGGTTCCATCTAAACTTGAGGAGAAACTTCTTTATCCTGAGGTGCCAGAGCCCTGGACCAGGCTGCCCAGAGAGGTTGTGGAGTCTCCTTCTCTGGAGACATTCAAACCCACCTGGACACATTCCTGTGTGATGTGCTCTGGTGAACCTGCTGTAGCAGGTGGGTTGGACTGGGTGATCTCCAGAGGTCCCTTCCAACCCCAACCATTCTGTGATTCTGTGAGGACATGCAAGGAGTGTAACCACCAAGGAAGTTACGACTAAAAGCTAACAAAAAACATGAACGTAACAAATAGCTGTAAACTGGCCATTTAGCCTGGAAAGGTGAAGATAGCTGAAAACATCTATAGAGGTGCAATCTACAGCATAGTTTCTTAAGACAAACAAAAGTGGAAGAAAATAACTCATTACACCCAGTGGTAGACATCACACCAGTATTCGCCTACCAGCTTTGAGGCCAGTTGCATGGAAGAGGCAACATATCACACGGTGAGGTGTGCCTGTCTGCTACAGGAGAGAGAACACATGCAACGGTCCTTGACCTGTGCTGGCCCTGCCCCATGCTTCATAAGAGAAACATTGATGAGGAGCTAGTCTAGTGAGATAGCAGCACAGGAGATGGATTTCCAGCACTTGGGCCTGGCAAAGCTTACTCTGCTAATACAGACACAGCCTCTGTGACTCCTTTACCATGTTCCCTTTTAGTTTTGGGAACTGAGCCCGACACACCTTCTATCACAGGGATGGTATCATTAAATATACAAGGCAATGATCTTGTATTTCACATGCTTTGTCCCTGTTTAAATGTGCTGCTCACAGGGCAGTAGTTAGAAAGCAAGGGAAAACAACAGCCGTTCATGCTGCAGGAGCTACATCTGTTATTTGACTAATTAGTGACGCATAATGACCTATATGAGCCTTGACAATACAAAAGCTGCTTTAATTCTGGACACTCTTCATGAAAACATCCTGATCTCACATTTCCATTTGTGACATGAGAGAGCTATGTGTAAAAGTTAGTGCTGGGAAGCAATACTTCAAGGGAATGATACACTCCGAGGAAGAAGGGTAAGAAAAAATTGTTTTGGATGGATAGGCAGACATGTCTCACCCTTTCTTTTGCAACTAGAAGGAGGAAATCTAGCCTCATGAGGCTGGACCAGTCTTATTTTAGTCCAGTGGACTAGGAAAGTGCTCAGAGAGCCCGAAGTGCAGAGGAGGTGGGAGGGCTCTGTTATCTGGGGCACTGTAGAATTGGACGGACTTGGGATCCCTGATCTTTTTATCCTTTTTTGCTTTGTTAGAGCTTTGCTTTTAGGTAAAATGTGTTTACCCAGGACATTTCATTTAGATAGTGACCGATCTTATCTGGCAGTAAGGAAGAAAAACATGATCGCAGCAGAAACTGGGAGCTGTGAGTTAATATTTTCTCTTACCTGTATTGATTACAATGCCAGATATTCAAAACCAATTCACTTAAATGTCCCTCTAGAAAAAAAAATCTGTCAGTGCAGTGGAATATTGCCAAACTACAGGAAAAAATAATCCTGAACTGCCCCGCCTCCTGCATGCATGAATGCATATGGCGCCAAGAAGAAAAAAACTGCTTTTATATGAACGACAAAAATAAGGAAGATGAAAAACAGATTAGCAATATATTGTATTTTGGCAATATTTTTACTAAAGCATACAATTAATTCAGAAATTATCTAAACCCGCCATCACAAAACTTCCTGCCTGCTTTCACAACTTCCTCAACTTGCTTTCCTTCTGTTATCCCAATAACATCCACATTTCCTTCCTTCCATGAGATGCTTGCTAGCATCTCTGAGGGTATTTAATGACAATACCCTCCTTCCCATTTCTCCAGCATATGCTAAACCAAGATTTGCATTTGCTGAAGTTGCAGGTGTGTTCTGGACCTGCCTTGAAGAATACCTCAAAGACTGCATGGCTGTCCCTGCATTTTTTTTTCCTTCCTCTCCTTGCAATCAGTAATTGAACAGGAAAATGTATAAAAATACTAAAGCCAGAGCATGGTAATTTGCTTTTCACTTAAGTTACAGGAATCAGTAGCATTTTGCTTTTTGACTGCTCACCCAATGGATTATTGATGTCCCGTACAATCAAAGGTCTCTTCCATTCCCATGAAATCAACAAATGCTCCGTGTACCTGTCCCAGACTTTGTCTTCATGTCTTTAATCACCAGAGATAGATGGTGCTGAGGCACAAGACAGAAAGAGCATTGCTTACCAAATAGCTTTCAACTGTTTCAAGTTGGGATTTTGTGTAGGTTGGATGCGATGTTTTCTTTAGCTTGGTTCTTGTTTTCAATCAACTGTATTCAGTCATCCCCAGCTGACCCATGGGTATATTAATTAATCTGTGGGTTTTTTTAATAGAACGGTTGTATCTTCTGCACCTTTTCTCATGGAACGTAAACCACAATCGCTTACCCTGAAACATACAGCGTTCTGAAATCATAATTCCGATGTAGATGTGAGGAAGTCTAAGCTCTCACTGAGCAAGTCCAACTTACTCTACAGCCTGTTGTGTTTTTTTCAGGTGTTCCTCCTTCTTTATCTTTTTATTCTGCAACTTCAGGACCAGTCATGATTGTGTTTCTCCAGAATTTAACCCACTGAGAGAGTCAACAGAGTGGGTTTCCTGGAGGTCACTACAAATGGTTTGTACCCTTTGCGCAATTTACAAAAGATAAAAGCCATGATACTAGTGCGTGGATAAAATTGCATGTGGACCACACTTAGCTGCTACGGTGGGCCCTAAGGGTGCAAACAACTGTGGCTAGAAGAAGCCATTGACTTTGGCTACCATACTGAGCTCACCTGGGACATAATTTTCCTGGACTCTGCAATAAATGGAGAGGCATCATTATACAGTGTTACCGGTGGCTGCAGTTTTACGATCAAATCTTTAAAACTGTGTAAACCGGTGGCCACTAAGGCGAAATTGCACAAAACCCTTTGTGACAATTTCCCTCAAAGTTGTTTGGTCTATGTCTTTATTTTTTCCTAAAAGACTATGGGATTCTTTATTTCAGAGAAAAGTCTGGTCTGGATGTCAATACAGCAAAATTTTTCAATGTGCCAGTAGTACAAAAAGCTGACAGGAAAAATTCATTTCAAGTGAAAGAATTCTGTCTTTAAAAAATAAAAAAGAATTAAAACCCAAATCTTCAATACCATGTGTTTTGAACGAGATCAAGCATTGTGTTCAAATCCACTTCAGGACTACGGCTATTTTATTTTGATTTTTAACTGAAATGTTTCACTAAGAAAATGTGGGTATGAAACAGTTAATCTGTTTTTCTGTCAGAAAAGCAACACAATACAATCAAGACAAACTTGCCAGGCCTCATTTCCATATCTGGATGAGAAATGGCTTAACTAAGACTTGTAGCCCAACTCCAGTCTGGACAAAGCTTCATTGTTGATGATAAAAAGGTTTTGGTGGTTTTTTTTTTCATTCCCAAAAGGCTTTATGGTCTTGGATGTTGATGGGTGGTGAGAAGGAAACAGTTGCTAGGGTTGGGAGCTCTCAGTCCAGCCCTGTACCCTTGCCAAATGTAGGATGTACAAACCATGCCGGTGGGACACAGACCTGTTCTGACTTTGCTGCTCTCCACCATCTCATGTTGCCTTCAGGGCACTTCTAGCAGGCCTAAAACAGTCTCTGCTGGGCAAAATACTTATTGCTGCCTAGTTTGAACACCAAAAGAGTTTTTAGTTGTCCTTTTTTTTTTTTTTCCTCTGTGGGCAGAACTACAAGAAACAAATGGGTAGAACAGACTCTTATGAGTCTCCTGGCTGAAGGGTGTTTTCAGCTTGCCACATAGAGTCCTTCTCTAGTGGCCTTGGTACTGGCATCTAGAAAGGCTTTTATGACTCCCATGAAGGTGGTTACAGGAAGATCTCTTCCACTGGTGTCTCCAGACTCCTTTAACCTTTAAGCACCCCAAAGGAGCTGTGATGCTGACGCATCCATCCTCCAGGGGATTCCTCAGCTGTTTGAAGTTGGGCCAAGAAAGTGAGTCAGAACTGCAGCAGATGAGGCTGCTCCTAACTCCTGCCTGCATTTGGAGCTGCAAGCAGTGTGCCAGCCAGCGAGGAGATGCTTAATAGATGTGGCGAGGCATTAGGGATGTTCCTTGCTCTCTCACTGCAGGGGAAGTGACAGCTATGGAAATGGGTTGCTTTTAGCAGCAGGTCAGAGAATCCTGACTTGAAATTTTTCTGGGGAAGGATAGCAGGCAAATTCTGCGTATGTTTATTGTATTTGCTTGAAAATGGGTTGCAGGGGAAATGAAGCTTTTTGTGAAATTGTATCAAACAGCTTTACCAAGAAATGTAAGAAATGGCTGAAATGTTAAAAATCTTGTTTGACTTAAATGAAAAAATTGGTGGTGTTTTGTTTTTTTTTTTTTTTAAACAGCAGCTCATGTCAAAATTGAAACTAACTTGAAAAAAACAAAGGGCATTAATAATTTAAAATGAAATGAAACATGTTTTAATCTGATGCTAAATGGATTATATGGATTATCCTGAGGGGTTTTCTTCTTGGTTTGTTTGGGTGAAAAGGATAATTTTCTTTGGACTGAACCAGATCTCCCTTTTTTTCTCCTCTCACTTACTTTTGTGGATTGGCCACTGAAATTAAATGTTATTCACTCAGCTTTCCAAATGGATCATGAGACTGTCCCTGCTCTGAATATGCAATAAATGATGTCTCTATAGATTTTTTCTCTTGAGCTCTATAGCACCATTAATATTATTCCTACTGTGCCTCAGAGTATACCAGGGTTTAACTCGCAGCCTGATGACAGGACTGTAATAGCTGGGTATTGAACTACACCTTGTCACCAGTAAAGGTCAACACTTGACTCTGTGACCCTTTCCTGAGCAGGTTTTCCTAATCCAGATACTGTCCCATTGCTCTGTCCCATTGGAGGAACCTGCATGTTGCTTATGAGTCAAAAATATTTTTTCTTGACAGCTGTCTGTGATGACAGTGAGGCCGAAAATTGTTAGTGAAGAGTAAAAAATTTTGACTTGCAAGCAGTTTATTCAAAGCAATGCCTAACAGTCTTGGGTCAGTCATTAGAGACAGCAATTACATTTTTCAGTATCATTATCTAAACCACCATCAGGAGGAAAATGGCAGGCCACTTGATGACCAAAGAGCTATCGACCTAATTATACCGTGATGAATTCCTTTCAAATCTGTAGAGCATTTGATGCGTTCTTAAATGAAGCCATCCATAATTAGAAGCCTTCCAGAACACACACAGGCGTTGGAGTCCAAGAGAAGCTGATTAATTGTTAATGAGGTTCCTTCACTCACTAGACAGATTGGAAGAGGCAAGGAAGCAAAGCCAGAGACAGAAGCTGGCATCATTGTGCAGATTCAATGAAACTTTGCTATTTGCCAGACCAAACTTCAGTTATGTCACTTCTTGCTGTCCAAGCCCTATGACAGAACCAGTTTTGGCCATCAGGGAGTTGATTTCCACTTTTCCCATAATTCCAGTAACAGGTTAAATGAAAATTGCCCCAATTTGACTGATTTTTCTGGAAATCATAAAATAAGATTTTCATCTCCACACTGCTAAATTAATGCTCAGCTGGACAAAACCAGCTTATAAAGTGTATGTACAAATACACATAACCCAAATACATTGTAAATGTGGCATTTCTAGCAAATAGTCAACTTGCTCCATACTGACATGGATCTGATGACACTGACATCAGAACAGGCTGTATAGTCTATCCAGAAGGGGAAAAGTAGGAACCATAGGTGGGTATACATTGGAAAAGAACATAAAGACAAATGTGCTGTTTCAGAGTAAGAGGCTGGAAGTGCGCCCATGGATGCTGAATTTACTGCACCATTTTGGTTTCAGCATATTTTGCTTTTTCTCAGCTATTTCTCCTTTTATTTTTCTCAAAAGAAAGAAACTCTAGACCCACCATTCATTCTGACCATTCAAGAATCAAACTACTCTTTAATATTTTGCATTTTTTTATATATTTTTACATTCTCTGCTCAGTTTTGTGAATGCTATGGCATAGATTTTGGATAAAATGAAGCTTATAGCTTAGGAAATTTAGAAGTATCTACTAAAATACACATTTTTTTCTCTCTGAAAATATTATGAGTTTTAGGCTAGGGGGCTGAACATTTCCCAAAGCAAGAAGAGAATGCTGTGTACCCTGTTTTTGTTCCTGGAATGTCTTTTTGCTGCAGTGAATAGATACTTGGAGCATAACGTCTGAGGAGGACACCTGAAATGTGTCTTTGAATTGACAGTATTATTCTCAAATAAACTTTTTATTTATTTATTTAAGTTTATTATTTAATTGTTTCTTCTTGCCTGAATGGTGGAATATAATAACCAAGTCAGAGTGATGCAGCATTGACTTATGTCAAAATAAAGTTTGATATTCATGTTTTACTGGTGAAAGGGCTTCAAGACATGTCTATGAGAAATGACTAAAGACTCTGAGTTTTTCTAGTTTGGAATAAAGAAGCCTGGGGGGCAACCTCATTGCTCTCTACAGCTTCCTGAGGAGGAGACATGGAGAGGGAGGTGGTGTTCTCTTCTCCCTGGGATCCAGTGATAGGACATGTGGGAAGGTTTAGACTGGACACTAGGAAACATTTCTTTACTGAGAGGGTGCTCAAACAGTGGAACAGACTCCTATAGAGGTGGCTGATGCTCCAAATCTGTAAATGTTTAAGACACATTTGGAAAATGCACTTAATAACGTGCTTTAACTTTTGGTCAACCCTGAAACTGGTCAAGCAGTTGGACTAGATGATCATTGTAGGTCCCTTCTGGCTGAACTATTATTCTAGTCTAGTCTAGGCTAGTCTAGTCTAGTCTAATCTAGTCTAGTCTTCTATTCCTGTTCTAAAAGAAAGTGGAAAACCTAGCACTTTGTCTGTTATGCTCCAAAAAAGAGAAATAAAATGAAGTTTTACTATGTGTAAGTGTGCAAGCCAACCTTGCTCAAATATATATAGTTTTTGATTCAAATAAGGGTAAAGATCCACACCTAATTGGAACATGACCTGTTAAAAACTGGAAAAGCTAGTCACCTTGTTTTTCTTTGTTTCCCTTATGTCCTTTATAAAGTCAGTTATTGTGTTCTTTGAAGCCTGCTTTACAATTTAAAGATTCCTATTAAAATAAACAGCTTCTAATAAAAAGGCTTTTATATTTAAAAGGCTTGTCTGCTTTCATGGTTTCTATAATATCTATCCAGGCAGATTTAAACCCATCTGTGTTCCAGGCTTGAGGTGATATTCATGGTACTTTCCAGTACCTATTTACATTATCACTCTGAATTGTTACAGAAGTGGTATTAATGATGACTTCTGATAAGATTGTCCTTTGTTGTGTATATTAATCAAAGCGCTACTGAAAGCTCAGTCTTTAAGCTCAATGTTAAGTTATTTCAGCCTTATCTAAAACACCTACAAATGGAATACTATAGAGGAGGAATTCACTGTAAAATGAACAAAACCCCAGCTCAGAAGTGCACACACAATATTCATAGCTGGCCGTGTTGTATTGACATTAGTGTTGTTCGTTGGCCGACACTGTGCTGTACCTTATGCTGCACTGATTATGCTTTGAGAAGCTCCTGATCATTTTACAGCATTAACGAGATCAAATGTTGTGGAATGACAATAGCCAACTCCATAAACACGAAGCCTGGTAGATACACTCCAGCAAAGCTAAAGCTGCAATCTGTCTTCAACAGTGGTGACTTTATAGCACACACTTGCACACTTAGCGCAGTCCACATTGATCTGGAGGGCTTTTCCACTGCACAGCTATGCCAGCAGCTCAATTAAGAGCAGGATTTAATATGGGGGAAACTTTATGAATCAGAACTTACTTAAAATTATTCTGCTTTAATTTTCCACTTCCTTTTTTGGGTAAGAGAATCATTTGAAAGATCTTCCAGCAGAAAGAAACATAATTCTGAAAATTATTTTCTATCCATTGATAAAAATGCTTTTCATAAGATCCAGAAATGTGCTTTTTTTGGAAGTGTAGCTTGAAAAAATGAATCACTGCCTTTTTAAAGACATCAGAGGAGTTAAGAGTAGCTGTTCTTAACATTAAAATACTTATTGCAGTCATAAGGAATGTCAGAGTGAGTGCTCTAATCAGAAGAAATTATGCCTTCAGCTTTGGGGTTTTCGTGCATGCAAAAATTCAAGGATAGTGTATTATTTTGTGTAACTGTCTCTGACGTTTGTCTCTAGGGAACAAATGGGCTAAATCCCCAGGGTAAATTTGCTCCCCCTGCGAGGCATAAATTCACTGCAGTGTTTTTGTTCCTTGCTGTTAGCAGACATTTTTGAAAAGAGGGGAGATTTCCACAGTCAAGGAATTCTATCATTATTTGGAGCTGTACAAGAGATGTGGGTTCTACTATGGGAGAAGCAAGAAACTTAACACACACGGTCTGGATGGAGCCTTAACTTCACAGAGCATGAGGTAAGGTGGGCAACTAGGCAGGGAAAGGCATTAATTTAATTTTTGTTAATGCAGCAGTGGATTTTTATGTGTGTTTTCCCAAGGTCTTACTTTTTTTTTTTTCTCAGTAAGAAATCAATTCTCTGTCCTTCTTGTATGGATGGGAGCTTATTAGTAGTGTTTATCGTACTTAATAGCAGCAATATTCCAACCTGTGTGTTGTACAGCAGCAATAGCAGCCAAAGCTTTGTACCACTGCCCAAACTCCTAATTCTGCCCTCCTAAAAAACCCAATATAACTGACATGTCTGGAAAGAGAAAGGATGTTTGGGACTTGGGGGAAAGGAAGATTTAGGGAAGATACATCTGCAGCCAGAACAGGAAGACAGAAGTGTGAAAAATGGAAGGGGTTTAGGAACCAAGTTGAATGACAAAGCATCTTTGGGGAAATAAAGTTTGGGAACCCTTGAAAAAAGAGGAATGTCAGTTAAAGTTAGGGAGAAATTAATTGGATGAGTCTGTGAGGAAGAGAAAGAAATCAAGATTTACTTAAGTACCTGAAGCACAGCCCAGATCAATTACTTGCTGCTGTCAGCATCATCAGTGCGATGTAAGAAAGATTGAATGCACACTATAAAGCGCACCGCTTAACAAAGTTCAAGCTATTAAGTAATTAGAATATAATATGTGAACATGCTGAATACGCTTATTTAAATGTAAACAGTTATTCACTGTTTATTTTTAGTACAGAAAAATTATCCAGCTTGTTTAGTTGTCCTTGCTGTTTCATATACTGCTGATCTACCGCATGCCTCTAAGCCAGCATCCAGAGGTAGCTGCTCTTTTATCAATGGCATCCAGGGACTCTTCTTGAAAGGTACAAAGTGCATGAGCTGCAAAGGAAACAAATGCAAGGTAAGTAATAAATATTCTTTGCTCCAATGGGCTGAGGGAATAGCAACATTACATTTGCACGTATAGAGAGATCACTAATATGGCCATCAGTCAGTGATGTTGAGGGACAAAGCTGAATGCCTAATCAACGAGTATTACTCACTCAATGGGAAAGATTAGCCACAGGAGTAAATGTTTTTATTTGTAAGATGGGAAAACAGTTCATTCAAATGAGAAAAAATGGAAGTTATGCTGGTTGTGTGCTGGCATGGAGCAGAGCAACTCTCCTGGGTCTGCCACTGAGAAATCAAGTGGCTTTAGGTAGATCATTTCACCTTGCCATGTGAGATTATGGCAAAGCAGTTCTCATGCATAGATATTAAAGTAATAACCACCATAAATTCCCAATGAGGACTGCAATTTTGCTCCTAGTTATGGCTTCCAAAACAATTGTGAAATATGAAGCATAGTTTATCTGCAGGGTCTTTCCAATGCAGACACACACTGACCCAGTAGCTGGCAGCGCTAAGCAGAACTTTGCTTTCAATATGGTTAGTCTTACTGATTTTGTTAAGCCAAACACTTTCAAATCAGATTTTATCAGAATCCAAATATTCTAGAAGGGAGGCAAAGAAAATGTTCATCTGCCTGAAAAAAAAGTTGCAGAGATACACCTGGTATCCAGTAATACAAAAAAAACCACACAAAAACATGGGTGCAGACTTTTCTGGGGGTCATATGTAAAAACATATAGTGAGGTGTCCAATTTAGTTCTGCAGCCTGTATTTAAAGGTCTCTGATGTGTTAATGGAAATGCAACCTCCAAGTCTTGGCTCCCATCAGCAATTGGAATGTACTAGCACTTAATTGGAGGGCTCAGATCCCATCATTGCTGCTGCATGGGTGAGTACCACAAGGGACAAGTCCCTCATGCAGAACACATACTGAAAAATTAGTAACTCGGTTTGGGAGATGAAGAACTAAAGATCCATTGATATGTCGTTTTACTTTCAAAATTTTGTTTTGTTTTGTTTTCTTTTGTTTTTAAACCAACATGGCCAGAAACAATAACTCCTGTTTAACACTGAGCCAAGAAACTGCTGTCTGACAAGCAACTAAAGAAACAACCTGTGGCCCTGTAGAATATTTTGGGCCCTTCAAGTAAGTTGGGTCTGTATGGGAGTACTTGAAAATATTCAGAAAGATAAAGAGTTTTATTGGCAGATGAAGCCTGCCTTTTCCACTGTGTTCCTCTGCAGTGCTATCAAGAATATGTAGGACACGGACAGGGAAGGACTGAAGGACATGGAGTGTAGGACCTGCTCTTATATAAAGACCAGCGCAAAATCTACATAAAAATTCAGTGATGCCTTGGGCCTGATGTCTTTTCTCTGTGTAAGAGAACTACATTTTTAGGGGACAGATATTTTGAGCTGTGAATTGTCATTTTCTTATACTGTCATTCATATTCTGCACATATAACCTAGAATATTACTGGTACAAAAATTTGGATGTCACAAACAAAAACAGCTGATGCAGTGGGTGAGGATGCTGGGGGTACTGGTGGAAGACAGTGATTGCTGTAGGCAGCAATAAAAGGGAAGGGTTTTTTTTAGAATAGATATTTACAGATAGACCTTACACTGTGCCACACAGCTGAGCACACATCTCATTTCAGTGAGCACTGAATACACAATAAATAAATATCCCATTATGAGATACCTGCCACATACCTCAAGAAAATAATGTGAAAGAAGCTTAGAAGTGAGATACACAAGAAACAGTTTGAGGAAATGCATTTTACTCTGCAGTTTCTTTGAGCTAGGAGACCTGTCTTGTCCTTTACAGGGTCTCAGATGATGGGCGGTAATCCATTATCCTTGATCCTGATGGACCATCTATAGCCTAGGTTGGAGATATCTATGGTGCCTTGTAGGATTTCGTACTTGGTGTCTCAGGTGCTTTGACCATCGCTGTCAGACTGGTAATTTTTAAGTTATATGAAGTGTAGTGAATAGAAGGCAGCTGTGACACCTGCATTATATAAATCCTGCTGCACAGAGTGAAAACTTTAGTTAAAAAAAAACAGGTGGAGAAGAGCCAGACAAAAAATGATGTTTTCTGTTCTTCTGTAAATACTATTTCCTAATAAAAAATGACATTCTGGAATGAAACTGTAGGGCAAATTATTTGGCAGTGGAGGATGACAAGACACCAATTATATGCTCTGCAGCACTAAGAAATAGATCTCTTCCCTTTCCATTTTGATTAAAAATATAGACTTTTCTTCTGTTTCTGTAAACATATGTGTAGTGTACATTTTAGAAAAACTGTGTACAAAAAGCCAGGATTTTCCCAGGAATCACTGTTTCCTCCTCAAGTTTCTTAAGGACTATATGGGGACTACTGTTTTCCTGTGCTAGACTTTGAGCTGTAAATAAACTCTGTAGCAGTGGCCCTACTAATGGTCTACAGGTCTTCCCCTTTGATCTTGTACAAGGAATGACTTTTTTTCCATGTCCTCCCCCGCTTAGGACTCAAAGACAAGACAAAATTAACTTGGACCGTATGACTTTATTTGCATCTATGGGAAGCAAGTGTGAAGTGCAGCTGTGTCAACATTTCTTGCTGTTCAGCTCTGGATGTCCAGGATGCAATCAGAACGAATTGGAAAATAGGAATTAAGGGAGCTGTGTGAGAGGCAGAAGGAATCTTATCACATTATCTCTGCAAAAGGAATTCTGAAAACTTTTTTTTTTTAATATGACAAAAATGTCAGCAAATTATCACAATTCTCTTGCATCATGTCTGAAAGGAAAATCCAGTGTTTGATTCAGAATCGCCTTCAGTCGTATTAAAACTCAGAGCTGGGGGATTTTTCTGATAAGCCAAGATTGAAGATTATAGAAGGGAAAGACCAGAGGGAGTTTTGTACCCATCTCCTTCGAAAATTCCACTTTCTGACCTCTAAATAACATCAGCTTGGTGAAATGTTTTCATAGTAGCACTGAGAAACCTCAGGAAAAGATCAACACCCATCTGTGCTGCATAAAGAAACAAAAAATCACCCAGGACACACAGACCAGGAATAGCATTGATGATTGGGCAAGGGTTTTTTCCCTGAACGGCAAGTAAAATTATGCATTTTAGTATGATTTCATATGTAGTGCTACTTTGTTGATAAAAAGATCAAGGCTCTGCTGTGGGAGGTATTATGTGTTTAGATAGGAAATTGAGGTTTACACACAATGTACATCCAAAAAACATTTGTTGAAAGAGTTCAGCAAAAGCATGATATCAGTATTAAACTGCACACTTACTGTTCCAATGCCACTTTTTTTTTACAATAAGTTAGGCAGAGAAAGGGAAAGAGAAGCTGGAAATGATGGACATCAGTCATCTTCAAGGTGGGGATGACCAGAAGGTGTCTGTAGGTAGAAAAGTGTGGATACGTGCAGAGAAACAGGGAGTGAAAGGGAAGAGAACCGGGTTTTGGAGAGGGAAAACTGTTGAGGGAGCTTGTCCTTGACAGCAGAAAGTGTCTGTCAGTGCTGGTCTAAAGGATCTTATGTGTTAGCAAGGAAATAAGCCCACAAAATGCCCTACAAGGAGCAATCAGGCACTGGGAGCTTAATGTCTGTCTGTTTTTAAATTATTTCAATGTGTTTGAGAGCTTTTCTCTTGGTTTGCTTTTTATTTTTATGATGTGTCAGCATTAAAAGTTTAAATGTACAGAACTGCGAAGTTATAGCTTGATCCCAGAGGAAATACCAGGCAGCGCCTGCTCTATGGGCTGTGTGTTTGTCAGCAAGCAAGAAAACATTTCAAATAGCTTTTTTAATGGCAGCAGAGTCCCTTTAGACAACTTAGAGACTTTCACACAAAGTAATTTAACACAGTCAGCTTCTACCACACTGAATGAAGTCTTTGTTTTAAAACAGACCGTCTTTCTGTATTGCTTTTTTGTTTCAAACGTATCCATAGATACTTGATTACTTGCGTATTTTATTCTGTTTACTATCTAACAACCTGGGGATTTAAAACTGCAAAAGCCCTTTTTGAACTAGACCTTTTCAGTCAGGAAAAACTGTGGTATAATGTAAAGTACATTTAAGAAAGACACACTTCTTCCAGGAGGGAAGGACCTTTAAGATGCTGCAATCTTCTGGCATACAGAATTATAAAAGTGGGCTGAACATGGGAGCACAAAACTAGGAATTTTTATAAGTCTCCTAAAGGGGAGAATAATTTTGAAGCTTTTAAAGGTTTTTATATGGTTTAAATTCAGTGAGGCTTTGCTGTTCCTGTTCTTCTCAGTGCCCTTGTAGTTTCTTTTCGCTGAACCAGTCTTATCGCAACCATCTACAATTACCCCTTTTTTCCCCCAATGGTTCCAGTTTGCTGCATCCATACCCAAAACTTATACTTACTGATACTGTACATACTGCTGTCTGATAGTACTGACAGGTTCCCCAGACACTGTGGCCTTGAAAGACTCTACTCACCAAAAAGTCCTCTTCAATTATCTGAAGTTTGGTTATTTCTCACATACCTTTCCCTGGTAAAGGAAAAGTACATGTGACATGGCAATCCGGCCATCCCTCGTGGTGCTGTGACTTTCGTCAGCTTTGCACATTGCTCTTGTCTCATCCAGCAATTTCCCATGCCACATCCAGCAGTTTCCCGTGTCCTGTTCAGACAATTTAATGTCAGCCTGGGGTTTAAGGAATAAACCAGTCATTTCCTCACTGTTCTAACAAGAACCAGCAAGAACTAACAAGAACTGTCTGACATTTCCACTATGAATGGCTTTCTCTTTTCTTGATAAATCTGTTATTCAGGGACAAAGAGGGTACCTGCTTGCTCCTGACAGTCAAGGTCTGACCTCGTTCTTCAATATCTTGAAAGTCTGAGGTTAGCATTAGTGTCTTTTTTTCAGTTAATAACATGTAAATCAAACCTTCTTTCTCTTTTGAATTTCTTCATTTCTGGAAGTGTAATTGAAACTCTTGTGGGCATATTTGATCTCCCATGTGTTGTGTGGAGTGATTAAATGTGTGGTTTGAGTAAGCAGTAATGGAAACATCTTGCCAAAATTTCCCACACAGGATTGTGAGGGAAGACCTCGACCAGGGTAAGATAGATTATCCACTGCATGGACAACTTGGAAAAGCAAAAGCAAATGGCTGTGGTTCTCATCATGGATGCGAACGAGGAGATACCACAGCAGAGCACTGAAAAGTCTTCCAGACAGATGGAGGAAGTGGAGACAAGAAAACTGGTCCTGTATCTTCTAGGAAAATGAATAATTTGTATCCTTTAAAAACACTAGACCAAGACAAAATGTAAGAACTACCAGTAACACTAGAATCTGGTTGTCTTTGTCTATAGGGATCCTCATCTCTGGTAGACCTTGGGGCATCTACCTGGGAGGGTGTATTGGTCTCCAGCCAGATTTGTGTGTCTGCCAGACAGTCTGGCATTCAAACATTTATGACTTACAGTCAGGTACCAGGGCTCTTCAAACTCTGTTCACCACCACGAACATCTGTACACTGCTGGTTTTGCGGTATGTTTAATGTCTGCTCTGTAAATTAAACTAAATTTAATTAGTTTAAAAATAAACTAATTTAAATTAAAACATGAATATCATCATTTAAATAATATCTCTGCTCTTTTATTTTCCCTTCTTACAGCTCATGGAAGTTTTATGAAATGTAGTTTTAGAGAGACACCTGCTATACTCTGACTGCCTTAGGTATACTTTGTATCTTGATTCAACCCTCTCGATTTTTCTCCTACTTCCTTATTGAATTCTGTAACTCTTCATTTCACAGAGAAAAATTCCTCAGCTTGTTTTGATCCAGACTTACCGCTCATTAAGAAAAGATGCAAACATTGGACTTTTAGGATATAGGCTTTCATCTACATGCTGGAAGGAAAGGAAGAGAAAAGGTATTGTGAAGAGAATCACAGAATCACAGAATCACAGAATCAGGGACTAAAAGGGACCTCGAAAGATCATCTAGTCCAATCCCCCGCCGGAGCAGGAACACCCAGATGAGGCTACACAGGAAAGCGTCCAGGCGGGTTTTGAATGTCTCCAGAGAAGGAGACTCCACAACCTCCCTGGGCAGCCTGGTCCAGTGTCTGTCACCCTCACTGAGAAGAAGTTTCTTCTCATATATAAGTGGAACCTCCTGTGTTCTAGTTTATACTCCTTGCGCCTTGTCCTATCACTGGTTGTCACCGAGAAGAGCCTGGCTCCATCCTCGTGACACCCACCCTCTACATATTTATAAACATTAATGAGGTCACCCTTCAGTCTCCTCTTCTCCAAGCTCAAGAGACCCAGCTCCCTCAGCCTTTCCTCATAAGGGAGATGTTCCACTCCCTTCATCACCTTCGTTGCCCTGCGCTGGACTCTCTCCAGCAGTTCCCTGTCCTTCCTGAACTGAGGGGCCCAGAACTGGACACAATATTCCAGATGAGGTCTCACCAGGGCAGAGCAGAGGGGAAGGAGAACCTCTCTCGACCTACTAACCAACCCCTTCCTAATCCACCCCAGGCTGCCATTGGCCTTCTTGGCCACAAGGGCACAGTGCTGGCTCATGGTCATCCTGCTGTCCCCCAGGACTCCCGGGTCCCTTTCCCCTACACTGCTCTCTAATAAGTCATTCCCCAACCTATACTGGAACCTGGGGTTGTTCCTGCCCAGATGTAAGACTCTACACTTGCCCTTGTTATATTTCATTAAATTTTTCCCCGCCCAACTCTCTAGCCTATCCAGATCTCGCTGGATGGCAGCACAGCCTCTGGCGTGTCAGCCACTCCTCCCAGCTTGGTGTCATCAGCAAACTTGCTGATAGTACACTCAATTCCCTCATCCAAGTCATTGATGAATATATTGAATAGTACTGGTCTCAGTACTGACCCTTGAGGGACTCCACTAGATACAGGCCTCCAACTAGACTCTGCCCCATTAACTGCAACTCTCTGGCTTCTCTCCTTCAGCCAATTCATGGTCCACCTTACTACCTGATCATCCAGTCCACAGTTCCTCAGTTTAGCTGCGAGGATGCTGTGGGAGACTGTGTCAAATGCTTTACTGAAATCAAGGTAGACCACATCCACTGCTTTGCCATCATCTGTCCACCTGGTTATGTCCTCATAAAAGGCTATGAGGTTAGTTAAGCATGACTTCCCCTTGGTGAAGAGCTTTTGTTTCCTACTCCCGTCATGAAGAGAGTAGGGAAAGGAACAAATCATTTAAAAGCATCATAAAACACAGCTAACTAAAGTGACTATTTTCAATTTTTAAATGAAAACCCAAAATATTTTCCTCTGCCTAGTACAGTAGAAAAAATTAAATGTAAGAAGGGATATTGCCAAAAGATTTATTGCATATTAACAATTTTTTGGATCGCTATTCAATAGGCAAAACCCAGTTCTTCAATACAGCATCTCACTAAACAAGTAGAGGGTTTTTTTAATATTTTGATGACAATAACCTGCCTGATGCTGGGTGTCAGTTCTGCAGATGATCAAACTGATGGATAAATTATTAAGCAGTAGTGATGGACAATCTTTCAGGGGTAATTACTTCAACAGCAATAAAAATGAGTGTATAAAGTGCACCTGCTGAGACATTTGTAATGCCAACTGCTGCTTTTGGGAGATCTCTCAGCAGCTATGCCATGCTGTACTAGCACAATGACTAAAATAATAGCACTTTAACATCCATGGAGGACAATAAGAAAACCTTGATGAAACAAATTTGGATGTTCTTGTCTATTTTCACATGGTAAGAATCTCCTTCAGGAAAGTACAATAATAAAATCATAAAATCATTTTGTCCCCAAGAACCTCAACTACACATCCTTTAAACACCTCCAGGGATGGTGACTCCACCACTTCCCTGGGCAGCCTGTTCCAATGCCTGACAACCCTCTTGGTGAAGAAATTTTTCCTAATATCCAACCTAAACCTCCCTTGATGCAACTTGAGGCCATTTCTTCTTGTCCTGTCACTTGTCACTTGGGAGAAGAATACTATCACTTTTGGGGATCCTGTCATTATCCTTGTAAGAATCCAAGTCCTTTATCCTTGAAAGTGTCCAAATGGGACTGGAGATTGAACCTGGGAAATATTATCCATGAATACCACACCAGAGAGCTGTTGCAGCATAGGGAAGCAGATATTGCCATCCTGCTCCACTTGCCTGTTTAAGGGGTGTGAACAGCTGGGCTCACATTTCTATTCAGAGGCTTCGTTTAACATGTATGTGTCTATAAAGTGTGTTCATTGCCATCAATGGAGCATGTCCTAGGACTATTCTAAGCAATGTGCTTTGAGACAGTAACTGTGATTGGTGTCATTTCTTCCCTGAGGAAGAGATTTATGCAATGAGTTCTTGACATGGTTTAGTGCCAGGGTTAGGTTATGGTTGGATTTGAGGATCTTGAGGGTCTCTTCCAAACAGAATGATTCTATGATTTGGGGAAATTTTATCTTTTTTTCTGACTGGCAGCTCTTTTGATGAGAAGGTGTGGATTCATTGCTGGGGAGACATCTTCCTCTTGCTTTATGTATTTTTTTTTTGGCTCTTCATGTCACCAGTTCTCTGCCATTGCATGTGCTTTGAACTGTATTCCCTTTGTGACCTCTCCTGTTTTCTGCCTGATGCCCACATTTTTTTTTTCCTGGGGATGAAATATTTATGTGACTAGGTCATTTAGGATGGATTATAGCAAGACTGAGAGATGCTTGACAGCAAGCAGCAGGTCAGAGACACTTACCTGCTGGTCTCATTGAGCCTTGTTTGTTATATAACCTCTTAAAATGTATTACACTTACACTGAGATGTTGTGATGATAATCACTTTTCACTAGAATGAGTCTTGTGAAAGCTCACACTCCTTTGAGCCTACCATAGAGTTATGCTGCTCTTTCTTCCACAAAGATGACTTTTATTTGTCCCAAGAGAATGGGATCCATCAACTTCAGTTACCATCCAAAGCTTCCTGGTGGTGTCAGGTAACATGTTTTCTTTTGGTTAACAGAGTGAAGGTGGCCATTTACCTTGATGAAGCTGACAAGCAGCAACTGGGTAAACTGTAGAAACTCCATTTCTGTCACTCATATGTCAGAAATGATAGTTTTACTGGACACAGACCTCCAAGAACCTTGAAGTTGAGATTTTGGTTGAACCCAAATGCTCTATCAGGTTAGCTATCCTTGCAAATGTGGACATGTTTGCAGCTTTATGTGTTTCTATACCAATGTATTCTCTTTCCTCCTAGGGAGTGGGCCATATCCTTGAATACTACCATATTACCACCTGATTATGATTAAACTGCATCCATATTTAGTAAGGTATGGACAAAGCCTATGCTGGCATTAGGAAAAATAAAGCATAGTAAGAAGACATATGGTAGCTACCTCAGTTGTCCCTAAAGGCTACAAAAAAAAAATTCTGGCAGACTAGAAGAATATAGAAAGAAGGAGATCCTATATTTCTGCTATAAAACTATGTATGTATTCATCAGTCCCTATTGTTCCTAGTCCCTGCATCCAGAAGCAGAGCCTAGAAGCATCCTTGGATGCTGGGAGAATCCTCCATTCACACCAACCTCATTTTCCCCTTGCTTTCCACAAACAGAAGCCCTGGGGGTATAAATCAGACAGGGACTGCAGTGTACTTTGGCCAAGACCCCATCAGGAGAAAGTGGGGGTTTAAAGCTGTGGGGACCGAGGGTATTTGCCCTGTGGCCTCTCCATCATCAGCTGCAGCCAGAAGCACAGGGGTGGAATGAAAGGAAAAAACTTCTGTGGGATAAGTTAGTGCTGGAGAGGAGAAGGTAGCTGTTCAGGACACAAGTCCCTCTTCAAATATGCTCAAAAGATTTGCCTGTTTTTCTGCTGCTTTGTTTTGGGAACCTTTGTCCCTGTTTTTGTCTTTAAACTGGATCTCGTTTAGCACACCGCCAAACTGCTGCTGCAAGACCTGTTGGACTTGCTTTGCATCTGCTTCTGTAGGTTTTAAAATAATTTTAACCCGTGTATTACTGCTGACAATGGGTTATGAGTGTTAAGGACTTAAGAAGAAGCCTCATAGTGGATATGTACCCAAATGTATCCGCTTCATTGAAGCTGCCATACAATGCATGTGGCAAGTCAGGGTACAGGGTCTGATGAATCAGCTGTTCGTTTCAGGTAACGGCATTTAATTTTGAACTCTGCCTTTGGTTTTAGTTCTGAAGGACTCAGGAACAAATGCTTTTTCTGGCCCAACCCATGTTTGCCAATTGTGTAACCTCAGCCATGCATATTACTTGCATAGCTAATCTTTGCATCGACTCCTTGCCAAGCCAACTGTCCCATTTTTCTTCTATTTTTACACAAGAGTGTAGTTTTGCACAGCTCTGGTTCAGCGAGCTTGTAGGGTAATCAGTTACGAGGCTTATGGCTTTCCATTGCACCTGTGCTTCTGGGAAGTGACCAAAGATTCCTGTGTGGTGTCCTATATAACCATCTCCAATTTTTTCTGTAGCCATGAATGAACATCTGCTTCCAAGTCTGTGTGACTTATGAAGCATGACTACACCATTTGTGTGGGATTGCAATTTTAGTGAGGAAACCACTTTGATGGGTCAGCAGGGGGAAGGCAAAATTTGAATAAAGCCATAAAAGTCTATCTGAGACAAAAGTGCTGTAAGAAATTCTGGAAGTGTTTCAACCAAGGAAATTAAAAGATTCTGAGTTTTGAATTTCTCTCCCGATAATAGTTTGCAAAATGAATGTACATCCCATAATCAAGGAAGCAGACAATGTTAAATCTGGCATAGAGGAGATAGGTGCAGACAGTGTTTATCTCCCCTATAATGACTTATATGAATCCGTTAACAGAGATTATATTGTGTTGGGTGGAACCTATCACAGCTTTTAGTTGTCAGGCTAAATCTCAGACTAACAGAAGGTCTAGGGCACCATATGTACGTCAGAAGATGATTAGTTAATCAGAGCAGAGTTTCGCCTTCATGTATCTTTGGCAAATTGTATGCGTTTCTTTTCACTTTTGGGTAACACAAGAAATGTCACGAAGGATTTTAATCTTGGATCTGTTCCACACTTAGAACTGCTGCACAAAATCAGGCCCAGAGATTACTTGGTTTGTTTTCCAGTCACTGCCAATGGGCAGCATCAAATGTCACAGAACGATGCTGAACAACATTTCTCCTTCTTCCAGCAGCCAGATGTGCAATAATCTGCACTTGCATCCAACAAACACAAGCTTAAGAACTGAAGAAAGGTAATTCCTTTCCAAAATGTTCAGCATCACCATTTAGCAAAAATTTAAGACAATTTTATTGTGAAAATTAACACATCTTTGATCTGTTCTAAATTCTTGCCTTCAAGAAATATTTTTCTTCAGACACCACCATGAAATTTATTCCTCGAAAGCAGCTTTGCAAAAAATGTCCCACAGGTCCTGGTGGACACCAAGTTGAATATGAGCCAGCAGTGTACCCTTGCAGCAAAGAAGGCTAATCATATCCTGGGCTGCATTCGGCAAAGCATGGCCAGCAGGTGAAGGAAGATGTGCCTTCTCCTCTACTCAGCACTGGTGAGGCCACACCTGGAGTGCTGTGTCCAGTTCTGAGCTCCTCAGTACAAGACAGACATGGTCATACTACAGAGAGTCCAATGAAGGGCCACGAAGATGATGCAGGGACTGGGGACATTACTTTCCTATTAGGAAAAGCCAAGAAATCTGGAACTGTTTGGCCTAGAGAAGGTTCACAAGGATCTCATCAATGCACAGAAATACCTGAAGGGGGCGTGCAAAGAGGACAGACCCAGGCTCTTTTCAGTGGTGCCCAATGACAGGACCAGAGGCCATGGGCACAAGCTGAAACACAGGAGGTGCCATCTGAACATCAGGAAACACTTTTTTACTATGGGGGTGACCAAGCACTGGAATAGATTGCCTAGAGAGGTGGTGAAATCTTTATCCTTGGAGATATTCAGAACCCATCTGGACATGGTCCTGGGCAACAGTCTCTAGGTCTCCCTGTTTGAGTAGTGGGCGGTGGACATGATGACCTTCAGAGGTCCTTTCAGGTATTACAATCAGTTTTAACAGTGTAGTTAGGGATGCACAAGGATTTGTACCTGAGCTGGAGTGTGTTACAGGCAAACCTGAACTGATATCTCTTAACTACAGTGTGAACAGATATGACTGTAATATGGGATCCACAGAGCCCCTGCCCTTTGATACCAACACCCTTGCACTATTTTCTTGCCTTTGTCACTTCCATGTTAACAGTAGTTACTAGGGCTACAAAACATTTTACTCTAACTGTTAAGAACTGCAATATTCTTGAAGCTGTATTAGTTTCTTTTTTTTCTGTGACAGATTAAATGCTGCGCTGAGTTTTCCCAGTCATGCTGGTCATTACATCAGTAATATTAGTGTTTAAAAATATGAATATGGAAATTATTTCTGAAATCTTTCCATGTCTTGGGCATGCTACTCCCATGGGGAAGTATAATGATGCACACATCCATCCATATTTTCTGCCAGTCCAGATGTACCCTCCTGATTTAAAGTCATTTTTCCTTCTAGTGTGAGAAATGACATAATTGCTGTAAGTGTGGAGGTATAGATTTCTGTGAATTTATGATGATGGCACTGCTGAGAAGTCCTGAATAAGTTTGCAAGGTACCTAAACACATGAAATCAGTTCCATATGTAAGTAGTTAGGGCTTTTACATAATTAACTTACACAATTTTGCAACAAGCTCTCAGGTCAGCGCCTCCTACTGATCTAATTCAATAGATCTCAGGATCAGCAGAGCTGGACTATGTTCTGGTTATCTCTGTGGAAAAACGAATTATGCTAGATTCTGCAGACTCATTCTTCTGCAACACAAGTATCTGCACTGAAAGATTCTGTGCTAATGGAAAGAAGATTTGATCCATTCAGGCTGAAATCTTGGGTTGGGGCACAGGTGTGTAACTGCAAGTGATGGTGTTGCTGCATCTCAATTATTTACTGCTCCCTAGGTGCACCACAATAAGCAGTAAGGTGCACTCTGCTCCTCCTTTCCATTACTGTATAAAATGCATTGATGATAGCTACCATAATGCCAATAAGTTTTTCCTCATCACTGCAGCAGACTAACAGTGTAGGTGCTTAAATAGTGCAGCTTGGTTGCCCTGAATCACTTACCTGTACTCTTGCTATGTCAGTGGTTAAAACTTCCACTCAACTGAAAATCTGAATTAAAAACTGTCAATCAAAGACCAATTGTGTCTGTAGAACATCTTGACTGTTTTCTCAAAATAATGGTCTACTGGGTGGTGTTTTTTATATTAACCGAAACACACCTTAGAGTGAATTTTTACTGTTCTGTGAAGGTAAAAGTAAAAAAAAAAGTTGTGCATCTACCTTGCCTGACCTGCTATAATATAATTAAACTGGACATTTTTCTGAAGCATTTGCTAGCTTTTCTTTAGTTGATTTTGAAAAAAAAAAAACAACTTAGGATAGCAAAGAAATAGCAGGTCCTAAGGTCCTCCTACTAACAGAAATTCCTTCCCCATTTAAATATGTAGAGCAATAAGAGCACATTTTCTTCTGGGTTCATCTGGGTGAAGTTTCTTTAGTGCTTCAGGGTGACAAATGTGGGACTTATAACTGTGAGACATTGTGGAGATTGAAGAGATATATATATATAGGTTCAAAAAAGTAATCAGAGGAATTAATGGTGGAAAAAATGTCTGTTAAATGGCTTTTGTATGTGTTTAGCAGTAGCATTTAGCTCTGAGAGGCCTTAAACTGCAGCTTGGTAGAAACTTCAGGGCTGTAATGGGTGGATTATTCTATACTCACTTTCTTGTCCCCTTTCCTGAGGCTCATGCTACAAGCCCTGAATAGAGACTGAGCTAAGGAGGAGATGGTTTGCCATGGTACAGCTGGGTTTAGAAGTCTTTGTTTGTGGTTTACACACATCTCTAATCTTGCTTGCTCTGTGTGTGTACTGTTGCCATGATTCCTGGGTCGAGGCCTAATTTCAGTGTCCCCCACGTCAAACAGAAACTGTGCTTCCAAGGGAGAAGTTGAATGAGGGTGTGGGACTAAGGTAATTACATAAGAAATGGCAGCAGAGTAGAAAATTAAAACGACCACTTTAAGGATGTGCATACCATAGGGTACTATACTATTATGATGGGCAAATAAAAATGAAAGGGGCAAAGGGTGGGCAAAAATATAAACAGCAGTGTTTTGCTCTTTTTAAAGACAGAATGTGTTGCATCTGAAGGTCAAATGCAGGATACTGTTATTAAGTACTAAGGATAAATTTGTTTTGAAGAAACACCAGATGCTTACTAAGTATCAATGGAGAGAATGTAGAAAAGATGAAAAGAACATTACTAGCAATGACAATAAAGGAACATAAGTAGGATATAAAAACGCAAATAAAAACCCACTTTTGCACAGAATACAGCATTTTACAAATACAGAATCATCCTATCTGTGAGTCAACTGTTAGCAAAAGAGGCTTTTCACTAACATCCTACAGAGTTAAATTAATGAGGCTACTATCAGAAACAGTATTAGAGAAATGCTAACCTTGTAATGAACATTTAAGCTAAGAAGATTTTTATTTCTCCTACTTCCATTCTCTCTGAAAAGTGAATGCCCTCCAAGTTTAAGGAGCGTGTTACAAATGAAAGACATTATTTTTCTGCCTGCATGTTTGAAATGTAAAGTGCCATCCTTAACACTGCCACATAATTCACTCTTCTGCTGCCTTTCACAGAAAACATGGCCGAGTAGCAATACTGAAGGCAAAACAGCATCTCCATCTGAAGTGAGATACACTCTTCTCAGGTCTGTTAACAGAGAAACCCTCATACTTTTGAAAGGCAGAAGTCGAGAAGACCTTTAGCTGAATATGCTCCTTCTTTCATAATAATGCCTGAAATATAACTAGTCTTCGCCCATTTATTCCCTCTTTGCCTTGCTGGCAGGTGTTAATGCACTGGTTGATGTTCTTTTCACCTTTGCCAGTACCAAAAAATACATAAACTGGAAAGCTCTTCCTAACTGAAAGCTAAAGTAAGCTTCCAGGTACCTTTGACTAGTGCTGCATTAGTATTGTGGTATCCAGCAATAACACAATACTTATTTAAGTTTCACTTCAGCTGTATTGGTGTGATGCTTTCTCCTGCTCTGGATGTAACCAAAGTGATACAGGGAGTTACAGAAAATTCATTCAGACAGTAAATGTATTTAAGCACAGTTCTGCTTTGAAGTCAGCTGCAATGGTAACTGAAAGACTGACAGGCATCTGCTTGCATGTATTGCGTGATGATGATGCAAAAGCACAGGAATAGTTACCTCCCTGTGTTTCTCACCCATCCTTAGGTAGTGAATTGGCTGCTCTGAGCTTCCATTTCCTCACCTTTGTCAAGCTCCTACAAGCATTTTTCAGACTGAAGTCTTTTGAAGTCCTTGAATTCTCTGACAGCAAGTGCTAAAGAAATGCAAAGCATTGCTAGCATATGGTAGCATGCTCTTCATTCCTCAGGAATGGAAAAGTTGCATAGAGGAGAGGGAAGAGCTGAGAGGATAAGAGTTCTAGGAGGTATAAAAAGCGACATCTTCAAAATTAGTCCTGCTGACCTGTATAGAACAGAATAGAATATTTCAGCTGGAGCAGACCTACAACAATCATCTAGTGCAACTGCCTGACCAATTCAGTGCTGACCAAAAGTTAAAGGACACTGCCCTGGCCTTTGCAGAACTCCGTGGCTGAGCTCAGGTGGGGGAGCTGAGCTTCCCTTTGCTGATCTGCAGATACAACAATGTCAATTTGCCTGCTCAGTGAGCTGTCAAGGGCTCCTTTGGAGGTCGCTTCTGCAGAACAAGTCACATCTTTCCCGTTTCTTGATGAAGCGATGCCAGGGTGTTTAAATGGATCCACTGGAAAGGAAACCACGTGAAAGCTGTTTGTTATTAAAACAAAATTCCTAGATTTCATGTTAAACAAACAAACAAACAAACACCAAAAACAACAAACAAAAAACAAAAACAACAAAAAAAGAGCAGAACAAATTGAAATAGCTACTCAACAAACTGGATAGATCACACCTCTCTTCTTTTCTTCTGATTACCAGTTAATTCACTTCAGAACCAATGTAGAGGTTACGCAGAATCCACTGCAATGTGGAATTGATTCCTGAATTTGGAGCACTAGTATAGTATTAGTCACTAACCAAAATCAAAAAGCTTTTTCCAAAAGGAAGAAGGTTGCTTACTCTTTCATGTATCTTCATTAAATCAGGTTAATTTCTCCTTGCACAGGACTGATATGGTAAATGTTTTACTTTTATGAAGAAGAGAGACATGGCTAATATTAATAATTTTATCCTCAGGCAGAGATGTGGGTAAGAGAAGTGTAGGATCCAGAGTTTCACTGTCAGATGCAATGAGCTAGAAAAATGGAGAAAAGCAGTAACAAGCACTGGTGCCTGGGTGGACCAAATCTCTACTTAATTCCCAGCCTGTGGCCATTGCTGCGTAAAAGTCTTGCTGATCACAGCAGGCTGCTGAACCCAGCTTGCCAAGAATCACTGCTGACCCCAGACCAAGAACGCATCCTTCACGTAATGATAATACAGCACAGAATAGATGGGAGCTGCACAGTGCTGGGAATGAACACTGTGATGGAAAGAAGAAATTGTTGCATGGGATCTAGGTGATCTGGGTCAACATAGTTCCTCTGACTGTAGCGGTGTCCTCAGTAGCTCACAGAAGATACCACGACCATGGAGTCTAGAGATAATTAGGATTTTGTTAAACAAATCCATCTTTACTGAGAAGTACAATGCAGCATTCAGCAGTCACTGTGGGGTGGTAAAAGAAACATTCTAGCTGTAAGGTGTACAGTAAGTCACTGTGGGATCCTATATAAACATGACAGATATCTGGTACCTGCTGATATCTCCTTGTAACCACAGCTCTCACCCTGCTTCTCAGGCAAATATCTCTTCCTCTCTCTGCTTACCTGTCTGCAAAGCCTTAAGAAACAAAAATCTTCCTCTTTGCAATGTGCTAAGGACTCGCTAATTCTCAAATCACTGCATTTCCTTAACAAAGAGTGGCAGGATCCAGCAGTTAAAGGAAACAAGTTTACAAAGTATAATCAGAACTGGAAAAGTCCCTTTTTGCTATTCAGGAACACACTTGACTATGTTTTCCTGTTCTTACAGTCTTTATTTGTCTGAAAGAATGGATCTGAACACAGAAGAACCACAGTATTTTATTCAGAAACAAAAAAACCAACAAAAAAGTTCCTCATGGTCACATACAAACAAAAGGAACTGAAATTAATGTTGAATTCTGTCTGGAGAGATGAACTGGAAAGGAGGTTGTAGCATGGAGGGGGTTGGTCTCTTCTCCCAAGTAGCAAGTGATAGAATGAGAGGAAATGGCCTCAAGTTGCATCAGGGAAAGTTCAGATTGGATATTAGGAAAAATTTCTTCATGGAAAGGGTTGTGAAGCATTGGAACACGATGCCCAGGGGAGTGGTGGAGTCACGATCCCTGCAGGTGTTTAAAAGATGTGTAGATGATCTTCTTCAGGACACAGTATAGTGCCAGACTTAGGTGATGGTTAGACTCGATGACTTTGAGGATCTCTTCCAACTTAGATGATTTTATGATTTTATGATTCCGTCATTCCATAATGATACTCCTTGGCTTCAGCATTATTTTGCTGATGGATACTCACAAGATGGAGTCCCAGGTACACCCAAGATCCTTGTTGATGCTCTTCATATGGGCCAGGTATGGTTGGAGCCTGTTCTCCAGGGTGTGATACCCTGGTGTCCGTGTTTCCCTAGGAGCTTTGTCTGTCAGGCAGGCAGTGACGTAGGTAGATGGCTGTAAGGTGGGAGGGTGCTTTAGCCTTTCAGCCATGGGACCACCCTATGGACAGCCTGTGGATGGCCAACCTGAGCAATATGTTAGGCCTAGTGACTACCCATGAGGTTGGGTGCAGACAGACTATTTGGATCCTGCCAATAATACAGGTTATTTGACCCTGGAGAACAGAACTGGAGTGTGGGAAAAAGAGGAGACTGCAATATAGAATGCTAAGTCATGCTCAGGTCCTTTCCAAATCACACAATGTTTGCCATGGGGATTTTGAGATGCATGTTTTCCTTTGCACCACAGCTACCACTTTTTTTTTTCCCACCTTTCTCTTCAGTGGCTAGTTTTCTCCATTCTAGTTTGAGAGAAACAGTAAAACTCCTTTTCCAGCTTCTTTGCTGCATTTCTGCATCCATCATTCACAGACTTAAATTCTCTCCCTGCTGTGAAGGGTCCCGCACAGCTAAAGGCCTGACTAATATATTAGCTAATTATTAGCTAATTTGGTTTTCTGGCTTCTGGTTCATAAAATATGTTTTACTAATGATTATGCAGTTTTTTCCTGCCTCCCTCCTCCTCTCTCTCCTTTCTTCTCTCTCTGCCCCTCTCCTATAATCCCCGTCATCCTGGGATGAGGGTTATTTTTGTCTGAATGCCAGCTGAAATTCCTTCCTTTCGCCTACCACTCCAACGCTCATCCCCATGCATCTGCTGTCTAATGTGTTTTTTCAATCTCATCTTCAAAATCTGTTGGTTTCTAAAACTGGGAACACTTTTCATTTGCAAATGGCTTCAGTTCTTTCTGCCTTTATTTGAATCACCAGCTTGCCTTCTATAATTTACCATAACTTTCTCATGCAAATGGTGGAGGAGCCGACTAGAAGAGGTGCGCTGCTGGATCTCGTCCTCGCTAACAAGGAGGGTCTGGTCGAAGCAGTAAAGGTGGGGGGCTGCCTTGGTTGCAGTGACCATGAGATGGTGGAGTTCAGAATCTCCTGTGGTGGGAGCAGAATACCGAGCAGAATTGCAGCCCTGGACTTCAGCAGGGCCGACTTTGGCCTTTTCAAACAGTTGCTGGAGGAAATCCCGTGGGCAAGGCTGCTTGAAGGTAAAGGCGCCCAAGATAGTTGGTTAACTTTCAGGGACTGCTTCTACCAAGCTCAAGATCAGTGCATCCCGACGCGCAGGAAGTCAAGGAAGGGAGCCAGGAGACCTGCGTGGTTAAACAGGGAACTGCTGGGCAAACTCAAGTGGAAGAGGAGGGTTTACAAATCATGGAAGGAGGGGCTGGCCACTTGGGAAGAATATAAGGCTGTTGTCAGAGGATGTAGGGAGGCAACTAGGAAAGCGAAGGCCTCCTTAGAGTTAAACCTGGCGAGAGGGGTCAAGGACAACAGGAAGAGGTTCTTCAAATACATGGCAGATAAAACTAACACCAGAGGCAATGTAGGCCCACTGATGAACGGGGTGGGTGCCCTGGTGACAGAAGATACAGAGAAGGCAGAATTACTGAATGCCTTCTTTGTGTCTGTCTACTCTGCCGGAGGCTGTCCTGAGGAGCCCCGTACCCCTGAGGCCCCAGAGGAAGGCAGGGCAATGGAGGAGTCTGCCTCAGTTGATGAGGACTGGGTTAGGGAGCAATTAAGCAATCTGGACATCCATAAATCCATGGGTCCAGATGGGATGCACCCACGGGTGCTGAGGGAGCTGGCTGAAGTCATTGCTGGACCGCTCTCTATCATCTTTGCCAAGTCTTGGGAAACGGGAGAGGTGCCTGAGGACTGGAGGAAAGCAAATGTCACTCCGGTCTTCAAAAAGGGCAAGAAAGAGGACCCGGGCAACTATAGACCGGTCAGCCTCACCTCCATCCCTGGGAAAGTGATGGAACACCTTATCCTTGGTGCCATCTTAAGACATATCAAGGATAAGAGGGTCATCAGGGACAGTCAACATGGCTTCACCAAGGGGAAGTCGTGTTTGACCAACCTCATAGCCTTTTATGAAGACGTAACAAGGTGGATTGACAATGGCAGAGCAGTGGATGTGGTCTACCTTGACTTCAGCAAAGCATTTGACACCGTCTCCCACAGCATCCTCACGGCAAAACTGAGGAAGTGTGGACTGGATGATCGGGTAGTGAGGTGGACTGCAAACTGGCTGAAGGAGAGAAGCCAGAGAGTTGTGATCAATGGGGCGGAGTCTGGTTGGAGGCCTGTATCTAGTGGAGTGCCTCAAGGGTCAGTTCTGGGACCAATACTGTTCAATATATTCATCAATGACTTGGATGAGGGAATTGAGTGTACTATCAGCAAGTTTGCTGATGACACCAAGCTGGGAGGAGTGGCTGACACGCCAGAAGGCTGTGCTGCCATCCAGCGAGATCTGGACAGGCTGGAGAGTTGGGCGGGGAAAAATTTAATGAAATATAACAAGGGGAAATGTAGAGTCTTGCATCTGGGCAGGAACAACCCCAGGTTCCAGTACAGGTTGGGGAATGACCTATTAGAGAGCAGTGTAGGGGAAAGGGACCTGGGGGTCCTGGTGGACAGCAGGATGACCATGAGCCAGCACTGTGCCCTTGTGGCCAAGAAGGCCAATGGCATCCTGGGGTGTATTAGAAGGGGGGTGGTTAGTAGGTCCAGAGAGGTTCTCCTTCCCCTCTACTCCGCCCTGGTGAGACCTCATCTGGAATATTGTGTCCAGTTCTGGGCCCCTCAGTTCAAGAAGGACAGGGAACTGCTGGAGAGAGTCCAGCACAGAGCCACGAAGATGATGAAGGGAGTGGAGCATCTCCCTTATGAGGAAAGGCTGAGGGAGCTGGGTCTCTTTAGCTTGGAGAAGAGGAGACTGAGGGGTGACCTCATCAATGTTTATAAATATATAAAGGGTGAGTGTCACGAGGATGGAGCCAGGCTCTTCTCGGTGACAACCAACAGTAAGACAAGGGGTAATGGGTTCAAGCTGGAACACAAGAGGTTCCACTTAAATGTGAGAAGAAACTTCTTCTCAGTGAGGGTGACAGAACACTGGAACAGGCTGCCCAGGGGGGTTGTGGATTCTCCTTCTCTGGAGACATTCAAAACCCGCCTGGACGCCTTCCTGTGTAACCTCACCTAGGGGTTCCTGCTCTGGCAGGGGGATTGGACTAGATGATCTTTCGAGGTCCCTTCCAATCCCTAACATTCTGTGATTCTGTGATTCTGTGATAACTTTCTGATAGAGATGTGGCAACAGAGCTCTTCCACTGACTCACCGGATGAAACCTCTGAATTTTAAGCTCTTTGAGGAAAACGCAGTGATTGTGTCCTGATTTTGTGAAGTGCCATATATAGTGCAACACACAGGTTGGAGAAAAATACTATTGGAAAATGAGTGAGGAGCTATTTGAGTGGAAATAGCACAGTGTATCTTTAAGACCACCTGGGAAATCAGTGACCACTTAGCTTGACTTCAGTAGGCTAGAATGAGTAGCAGGAGATTGTAAAAATAAGTATGTTGGGGAAATAAACCTGCTGAGCAATAAGCACCACGAGTCTGAGACATTAATCACATCTGACAAAAACTGTGGGCTCTTTTGATATTATAGGGTGAGTGGGTGAAACACATGGTAGATGTAATCCATCTTTTTTGAGTAAGGTATTTAATACATTGCAATCTAAAACTCAGGATATTTAGGAAAAATGATGGTGTGATTAGTATTGTCTGGCAGATCACATTTGCCATCAGATCAACTTGATAACGGAAGTAAGGGTAGACGTGCTGAATATTTGAGCAATACCTTTCAGTAAAGTTACAAGAGGAAGTGAAGTTTGGATCTCAATCAAAAGTTATTTCAGACAAGGTCCCAGAAGTAAATTTGGGATCAGGATTTTTCAGGTTATTATTTCTTGGAATTCCACATTGATTAACAAGGTACTATGTTAGGAAGTGGTGCAAATGACAACCAAAAAGAAAATCAAAATAGGTATTAAACACCCTGTTGAGAGTAGAAAGCAGGAAATCTTAACTGATATGAAATTTTAAAATAGAAAGAAGCCATGCGATATACATGAGTACACTGAAATGTGACTATTGAGTTTCTTTCCAAGGAAGCTTTGGAAAATATTGAATTGTAGGAGTTAGTTATTAGAAATAGTGACCTGTTAGCAAAACTGGGGGTTCTGCAATCAAGAAGAGATTGCTGCAGAGCAGGGAGTGACCTAATTACTGCTTTGTTTTTGAGAGTCAGAGGACTTTCACCTGATTAATATTGCAGCATTAAATCATAGAATAGTTTGGGTTGGGAGGGACCTTCAAAGCTCACCCAGTGCCACCCCTGCCATGAGCAGGGACATCTTCACCAGCTCAGGTTGCTCAGAGCCCCGTCCAGCCTGGCCTGGGATGTGTCCAGGGATGGGGCATCCACCACCTCTCTGGGCAACCTGGGACAGTGTTTCACCTCCCTCATTGTAAAAAATGTCTTCCTCATGTCTAGCTTGAATCTCCCCTCCTTCAGTTTAAAACAATCATCCCTCATCCTACCACAACAGGCCCTGCTAAAATAAAGTTCATACTGCAACGTTTAATGCTCTTATATGTCTGGTTTAGGGCTCTTCAGTTTGCAAGTATTCTTCAGGGAAAAAAAAAAAAAACAACATGAAAAGCGTAAACTCTGAGTTTTTTAGAAGTCAGTAATTTAACTTAATCAAGGTGGTTTATACTTTTTTTTTTTAAAAGAAATTTAAGCCTTACTTTCTCACTATAGGTGCTACTATCACTGTGCTGATAATAATAGAATGTCCTGAGTTGGAAGGACTCAAAAGGATCATCAAGTCCAACTCCTGTCCCTGCACAGGACAACCCCACAGGTCACACCGTGTGTCTGAGGATGTTGTCCAGTCTCTTCTTGAACACTGTCAGGTTGGGGCCGGGACACCTCCCTGGGGAGCCTGTTCCAGTGTCCAGCACCCTCTGGGGGAAGAACCTTTTCCTCATGTCCAACCTGACCCTCCCCTGGCACATCTTCCTGCCGTTCCCTCGGGTTCTGTCACTGGTCACCAGAGAGAAGAGCTCAGCCCTGCCCCTCCTGCTCCCCTTGTGAGGAAGCTGTGGCCGCCATGAGCTCTCCCCTCAGTCTCCTCTTCTCCAGGATGAACAAACCAGGTGACTTTAGCTGCTCCTCATCTGGCTTCCCCTCCAAACCCTTCACCAATAATATCTATAAGCTGTGATGGTAGACAGTACAGCATATTTTTCTCCACAAAATATTTTGCATTGCAAATAGTTTGTCCCTTTTCAATTTGTTCTCTCCAAATGTTGTGTCTGATCTGTGCACCTCTGTGCAGATTCTCCCCCAAACACCTGACACTACCACCAGGGTAATTCCCTTGTACAGCCAGTCTGGGACATTTTTTGATGCAGAAATCACTGGGAGTTTCCCTCTTTATCCATAGCACAATCTCACAGTTTCTTTGTCCTAACTGACCAGCCCGAGTTCTGCTGGGAGGAGGAACTGTCCTACCTGGATTTTGCAAGTGTTCAAGGCTACACAAAGGAGATGGGAAAAGAGTCACTTCTGCTGCCTCTGCATGCAAAGAGCGTGTCCCTGTGCTAGGCTGCAGCACACACCCTGACTCCATCGCTTCACAGTGAATGAGGTGTGTTTCATGCTGCTATGTGTGAAATGAACTTTTCAGGATGATAGAGAGAAGGGAAAAGGGAAGAAAAGAGAGAAAAATAGGCTTGAAGGAATGATCACACCTTGCCATCCTTGTTAGTCCTACCCAAGAATCTAAGAAATGTTGTACTGTGATCATCAGACAGCAATATTTATCCCAATGAAATCACTCCATCCAAGGTTCTATAATTATTTGTTTATTTGTCTATCATTGTGGTCAGCTTCTGGATGCCACATTTTTGCAAAGCTAAGTTTTATTGAAATCCTTGATGAAATACAATGCCCATCTCTCCTCCTGACTCAAAGATTTCACTCTTTACATAGATGACTGAAGGGGTTTTTGGTGTGAAAAGAAGAGCTTTTACGTCTGCCATCTGGACTCTCACAATCCCACTTGGGATCACATCTACTGACCTGCTGTTCTCTTCGTTGCTGACACTGTTTTCTGAGCAATGTAGTGCTCACGCAATTTCAGGAAAAGAACTCTCTCCACAACTCATGGGAAAGCTAAATCGATGACATAATTTTAGATGTGAATGCAGCTCAGTATTTGTCCTGTTGAATCAAGTGGACTGAAAAACAGTCAAATCAATTTAGAACACACCAAGAATGTATTTCTGAAAACATTTTTTCCATTATTTGTTCTGGCCAAAAAACTTAAAGTTAATATGACTTTCACCAGTTATTTCTGGTGACTCTCAGTTAAAATGCATTTAAATATGGTAACTTCTGATCTTCATTAGGAAAATGGAAAGCAGGCTGCTTGACCTCAGATCTGTGGGATTAAATGCTGCCTTTTGGTGCCTCATCATTCTTTAAAGATGTAGTAACAGGACTACGTTTTCTTTGAGGTATCAGAAATATTAGAGTTTACTATGTTCATTGCTAATCATCACCATCCCTCAGCACATTTAAAGTCTTAATGCTTCTCATGATGAAATAGAAATAACTGGTAAGATCCTGGACATTTCGCAGAAGCTTAGTGTGATGTTAAAAGTTTCAAGTCAAGGTCTGCCACATGCATACTTTTTGACTATGGATTGGGCTGTTAGCCCACCTATAGCTTGAGCCCTGAAGGTGGCTTTCTTAATACAAGCATCCAGATTTATACGCTCGGATTTAGATCTCTATAAAGTATGTGTCTACGTGTGTGCTAGGTGTCTAATATCTGACAATAGTCAGTGGAAATGAAATGCCTGAGGAGACAAATCTGGTTTTACACCTCCTACAGTGTCGAATTGTTTTCAGTTGCAGCTGGATGAGGGAGCTGTTAATGACCTGTGAAACCATCAGATTAGAAGTTTTCTTTGAACAGGTAATATCCAAGGGCTTCTTGATGCTCTAGTTGAACAACTGGATTTTAGGGGTGAGCTTAAGGTATAATTTATAATGAGCAGATCTTTCCCATATGTCAGCAGAGGCTTGCCTGTAAGCATTTTCAGCCATTTGATGTACTTTAGGATATCTGAGACATCCACATGAGAGTGGACATATGACTCAAGACATGTATGAGACCTGTGCCGCTATGCAAAGACCTCTGAAGGCCAGGTGGGACACTCTAGTACATCTCAAATGACTTGACATGTTATGCATGGGCAGCTGATCCAATCTCCAACAAACATCCTCTACAAATCAGCTGTTCCTGTGTGGCTTTAGTTTAATTTTGCTGGCACCGGTGTGGAAAGGTGTGGTTCTGAATCTGTGCTCTTGGGTCTAAATTTCTAAAGCTACAGGGCCTATCACTTGGGATACTTTTGCTCCGTGAATCCCCATGAAATCCCTCCTGAACCATGCCAGCTTGGTACATGTGCCATGGGGAGGTGGAAAGGTTTGAAGCACCGGATGGGTTCTGCTGATGGTAACTGAGAAGAGGGAATGCAGGTAGGAGGACTGGATCATTGGTGGAGATCCATGAAAAAACAAACTGGAGGAGAAAGGGTGAGAACAGAGCAATTTTGATTGCAATGGCACTGAATCTGCTGGATGAACGAGAATAGGAAGAAGTTTAAAGAAATTTAAAAATTTAAAGAGCAGCTAAAGTAAGTGAGTTCTTTGTATTTGGCCTAACCCTTCAGCTCCACCAAAATATGTAAGAATAACAAGTGAGGAGGTTAGATTGCAGCAGTTCAGAGGTCAATAGGGAGAGAAACTTCAACCAAAACCACATGAATGTTGTCAGGGACTAGTAAATGGTTAATATTTTTAAGGTATTATGGGTATCCAGATGATGTAGAACTATACATATTCAGTCTTAGGGATGTAAAGTGGATATCGAGTACTGTTCATGGAATTTGTTCTTCTTCCTGGTGTATAACAAAGAAATCACTGTCAAAATCACGATCCTGGATCCAGAACTCACTATTTGTATGTACCTGTTTACAAAAATGGTGGAAGACATGGACTACTTCCCTTATTGGACCACTGACAAGTGCTTGCATATTCTAGGTTGGAAAGTGGTATAAAATCTTCCAGGGAGAAGTTTTAAATGTCCTAGGTTTATGTACAATTGAAAGATGGGAGGGAACTCATGACCAGGAGACTAAGAGGAGAGCTCATGGCGGCCACAGCTTCCTCACAAGGGGAGCAGGAGGGGCAGGGCTGAGCTCTTCTCTCTGGTGACCAGTGACAGAACCCGAGGGAACGGCAGGAAGATGTGCCAGGGGAGGGTCAGGTTGGACATGAGGAAAAGGTTCTTCCCCCAGAGGGTGCTGGACACTGGAACAGGCTCCCCAGGGAGGTGTCCCGGCCCCAACCTGACAGTGTTCAAGAAGAGACTGGACAACGTCCTCAGACACACGGTGTGAACTGTGGGGTTGTCCTGTGCAGGGACAGGAGTTGGACTTGATGATCCTTGTGGGTCCTTCCAACTCAGGACATTCTATGATTCTATAAGAAAAAAGCAATGTTGTTTCCTACAGTGTGCAATTAAGACTGAAAATGCAATAGATTAAAAAATAGAACTGCCATTACATGGAGAATAAGAATGCTTCTCAAATTGCTTTGTGCATCTAGGAAGTGATGTCAAACCTCATGCTGCAGGATTAGCAATGTATAATAAACACTAGATCAGAAGCATCTCATTTCAGTCTGGTGAAGGACGCTGTACTCACATCCTTTTCAGCCCCTGGCAATGGCCATTGTCAGATGTGGCATTTGGGATTAGGTGTGCCTTATCTTGATGTAGAATAACAATTTCTGTCTTCCTAGGTCAGGTGGGAACCAAGGTCATTTCTACATCCTTTTTCAATGTTGTTTAGATACAGTGAATAATTCGTGCATGGTGAGAATGTTTTGACTGCAGATTAGGTGCGTAAGGGAAATGGTAGATGCTCTGTCAAATAGGCAGCGGATGAGGACTGAATAAAACGCCAATGAAACTGAGGAGCACTGACAGCTGCATTGATGGGAAAGTAGATATCTTAATTTCTTTTGTAAGTTTTGCACATTCCCTTCGCCTTGTCTTGTTCCTTAGCAAGAAAGAACTTTTTCCCTATTTTACATGAAGCCACCACAGTTTTAGCCAAAAAAGACTAGATTGATTAAATCCTTCTGAGGTGACTTTCTGAGTTGTGTGAGATATAACTTCATCAATTTTCATTGTATCTATATTCCTTATAGGTTTGCCGTTTACTTTGCACTGAGATTTTTCACTGCATAGTACAGAATTAATCTTCTTTCCCTGGCTTGTACAATCACAATAATGAAAATTAAGTAATTAGTGACAGGACAAGGGACAATGATTTTAAAATCAAAGAAGATAGGTTTAGATTGGACATAAGGAACAGGTTGCCCGTGGAAGTTGTGGATATCCTATCCCTGGAAACATTCGATAAGTCAGATGGGATGGGACTTTGAGCAATTTGATCTAGTAGAAGGTGTCCCTGCCCATGGCAGGGGGTTTGTACTAGATGATCTTTAAATTCCCTTCTAATCCAAACCATCCTATGATTCTATGAAAATTGAAGTCCTGTGCTGTTGTGCAGCACCAGATTTGTTTCAGCAGGACAGCACAGTCACTGTGCTTCCCTTTCTCCTGACCCTGCTATGGATGGTAGCTGGGGCAAAGGCAGTGATAATGCCATCAATGATGATGATGTGGCAAACACAACTGAATCTGCCACAGCGCTTTTTTATTGACCATAAATAGAACAGTATGTCCTATAGAAAAGGAGAAAGCTTGTGTATATTGGAGCCAAAAGAACATCTCCTTCCATTACAGATGGGTGTCGTAAACAATAACTTCACAGGACTTTATGGAAGTTCAAAATATTTCATTGTTTGGCCTGTGCTTAAATGCACCTTTTGCGAGGTGCTTGGTATTTGCTGATCTGTGGCACTACTGAGATGGTCTGCACTGTACGTTATTTCTATGAGATTAGGAGAAAGGTTTACTGTGCTGCTTTCTTAAAATTATCTGTTTTCCCACAGTGGCAGGAAAGAACATCTCAGGGTTGAAAGAGAGAAGGAACGAAGCACTCAATTGTTATAAAAAAAATTCTTGCAACTGTATTTAAATTTCTAAGAGGTTTTACAACTGGGAAAAATAGGGAATAAACAGTTGTTCTGCCTGTGCTGTAGGCCTTTGGGGAAAAATACTGAGCTCTGATGATCTACAACTCACAAACCTGAGTAGACTAAAGTTAATAAAGGAAAAAAGAAAAATGAAGTTTCTCTTTTTAATGTTTGGCAGCAGAGAAAAAATGATGTAAATATTTGTGTTCCATTGACAGGTTTTGTCAAAAGCCCAAGGGACAAGCTTTCAGATGACACAGCACTACAGAAGACAAAACCAGACAGATATTTTCTGTGGAACACAAACTCATCTACAGACAATGAGAAATCCAACTGTGTTGTGACTATATCCCAAAAATCTGGTTAGTGCAGATGCACGTGAAGCAGTTTATAAGCATCTCAAAAAGGACAGACATCATTAGAAAGGGTAGTTCTATGGTTGCATTTCTGGCTTGAAGTGTATTTCTGCACGTTCTGCTTAATACTGTCTTCAGATGCTGTCAGTATCTTCTGTCTATATGGGAGATCTTTTGGTCCTAAAAAGAATGACAGAGAGAGTAGGTAGGGAGTGGACTATATGTCAAAGCACGAAATTTGTTGGTTCATGGAAGTGGGGACCACTTGAACCACAGCTCAGAGGTTTAGGCATTAATTATCTCCTGCCTTTAAAAGCAAGGAAATGGCAGATTTTTAGGAAAACCACTCAGCCAGCCATTTCAGGAAAGTCAAAGAGTTGACACTAAGGAGCCACAGAAAGTGATGCATGCCTACCTGTTTGATTTTGCCCTGGGAGGAGCTCCTACTGTTCACATCATCCCTTGCAGCTGGCAAGCACCTCTCAGCTTTCCATTGCCACCACTGCCTGCAGAATAGTGACTGATGGGCTGAGACGCCCTGGGTGGTCACAGGGTGGTCAGACAGGTAAGGATGGGTCACAGCTGGAGAAAAGCACCGCTTGACTTCCACTAGGACTGATGAGGAGCATTCGCCTCACCAGTTGTGTCTATCTGAGGTACTTCAGGAATTTACTCCTTTCTCGACTGGGAGTAGCCCAAACAAAATAAATGGTGATTAACCTGATTAAACCAGATGGCTGGGCTTAGTGCGTTATCAGACATTCCATGGGAGGGTGAGGATAAAGACCTCAGTGCCTTAAACCCAGTAGACACATCCTAAGCATCTTAGGGCTTGAAGTCAGCTCTGCTCTGGCCATCCTCTGTGTCCTTGGCCATTCAGTGTGGTTTTCTTGCCTGTTTCCATTTGTAAAATGAGAACTTTAACAAGCCTGTTCTCTATTTATGCTGTAACTTCTTTGAAGCAAGCATTGTCTCTTGCTATATGAATATACAATGCTTTGCATAATGGAGCTTAATCTAAGTTCCTTTAAGGTATTTCTGTTGAATAATAATGATTAATAAAATTGAGTAAATAATATTTAGAAAAGATAAAATGAGTGCAGTGATTTACTTTCTTCTTCATTGGAAATGAAGTACGGAAATAACTGCAACCGTATAGCAGCATCTATTTAAAAGTGATGAAAGAAACTTTTTACATACTGCAATATTAAGCTTTAGATCTTCTTATCAAAAGCTCCTACTAGAGTTTGTATTTCAGTTGAATAGGAGAACTTATTCTCAATGTAAATTATTCATGGGTATTTTTCCTAAATGCATACCAATGTTCTGTATATCTATCCTGTAAACGAATGCTTGGCACAGAGACGTACACAGGGTTACTCATGAATATGTGCAACACAATCCTTATATCTATCATCTCACAACCTGTATTCTCACAGAGAGAAGGATAGATAGCAAATTAATGAGACAAAGTGCAGGTAACTTGGTAGGAATAACACAAGATGTGTGAGTCAGACCCTGCGGATGTGTTTATATGACTATATAGTCCCTGTGGGATAGAATTCACCTCTGGTCCCTTAGCACCCTCAGCATCCAGTGGCACCCCCATGATACGATTCCACTTCTTTTGGGCAACTCACTTTTTTAGGGGGCTGTCCTTCTGAATGTACTAAGAGAACGAGTCTAGTAATTAAAGCAGATGAGATGCAATTTTTCAAAGCTGGCATTAGGGAATTATCCTATCTTCATGTAGCATAGATACAAGAGCTAACATTAGAGTAAATACTTCAGCTATTTCTGTGACAGCACAAAGTTTGACATCTACTGATTCAGCTTGCTGGGTGCCCTTACTGTTTCTGTGCAGCTGTTACAGGAGCTATCCCATTACCTGTCCTTCATTAGGCTGCTTTAAAACTAATGTGTACCTATGTAAGCTGTGGTCACACAGCTTTCCGTGGCATGGTCATAACTTCTATGCTGTGGACTGGTGAGAAAACCTTCTCAGCAGCTCTGAAATGGTCCCTCCCATCACACTTTCCAACAGCAAGCACTGTTCTGATTTTTCAGGCTGGAAGCTGAAGTATCTGGTCCTTTTCTGTAATTTTCCCCAATACGAAACAAATAAAAAAAATTAGTGAGGATAGGTGTTTCCTTTGTTTGCATTCTCTCTCGCTTATGTATGAATTTTTACCTTTATGTTCTCTTGCACAGCTAGTAAAAAAGGTAAGTACAGGAGCAAATATGGCAGTTCACTTGCAGGCTTGGCAATGTTACGGTTGAACACAGCCTGTAAAAATGGCAGAAGGTGTGCTGAACCATTCAAAGACACCTGCTGTCCTGACTGCTAAAAACAGCCCTGTAGAGCCAAAGACTATTATGGTTCTTGAGTAGGAAAAATGCTCCTGACTTGGCCTCCCGCTGTCCAGCCACATCTGTTCTCTTCAAAATGCTGGAAGCAAGAGGAAAGTCGACGTGATACAGGAGGAGTCGGAGTTCGGAGGATGGGATGGCAAGGTGTTAAGTGAGATGACACCTTCACCTTCCTTTTGCTGTTTAGTTTACAACATTTGTAGATGCCAGGACTGTTTCTAATGATGTGTTTGTATGGTATTTAGGAAAATAGGGTCTTATGCAAGACAACTTAGTTCGTCATGAAAATTAAGGATGACAACTACTTGGGATCTCTTTTGGGCAGCTGAATTTTGGTACTGGATCTAATATATGAATCTTGAATAATGGAGGCTGGAGAAAAGGACTTTGTGAGAAGAGAGGGGAAAAGATAAGGAGCTTCATCAGAAGGAATGATGAAGATCAGTGGAGGGACAAAGGGAAACTCCCCTGGTTCAGATGAGCTGGGGAGAGCCAGAGGAACCTCGAGTTTGGATTAGATTCTGAAAAGTGCTGAAATCTGTTCAATTCTCACTGCTTTCATCTCAGACATTCAGTAAGCCCAAAATTGGACAGAATCAGCGTTATAAAGTAGGTTGCAAGGTTAATCTCCTCTAAGTCTTGCACCTTTTATTTTTGTGCATCATGGAGATGCAAAGCCCATGAATGAGGGGTTGATTTTCAGATTACATGGATCAATTGAACTGTTAATTTGCATCAGCTGCCCTAGTCATCACATCTGACCCTTACACATTTTGCTTAGAAATGAGGCATGGCTATTCAGAAAGATTTTTAAAAGGCATAACTAGAATTTCCAGTTTCTTTATTTTTAAACAGTTGATTTTAGTTCAAAATTCCTTAAGCATCCTTAATAAGCCATCTGTAAATGTGATGAAAACCACAGTATCCTTAAACAACAGAGAAGAAATATCTGAGAATGGTGTCTTGTTTTTCAGAGCAGTCATTTTTGATGCAAATTAGAAAACTATAGGAATTTAGAACACTCATGGAAAAGAGAGCCCTTGGTTTTTGAATTGAGCATAATACAGGTCTGGTGAGCTGAGAAAGGTGAAATAGTAGCCAGATGGTATGTCTGTAACCAATTTCATATTAACGGAAAAGCATCCTGCATTAACAAAGAGAGCTACAGTGGCTTTTGAGCATGCTGTGAGCAGTTACTCACTTGCAGAACACTGATGATGGTGTTCCCAAAGGTACTGACTTGTTCTGCTGGAAGGAAGGAGCTCCACAAAGAAAGAGATGCCTTTGACAGACAGCCCACCTGGGAGGGCTGGAAATTACTGCTCTAGATAAGTGCAACCGGCTGCAGGCAGCAATGGTTCTTGAAACTGTATCTGCAACAATCTTTTAATTCACAATTTTTATGTCTTCCTGGATACATTGCTAGCACATTTTCAGTGAAAATACAGCAAAGAATGCTGTTGGTGCATTAGCATTATAACCATATGGAAATAGTGTTGCAGCCTCACACAAGAGGTATCTGAGCTGGAGACGATTATTCATAGTCCTTTACTTTGAATATCCATTTATATCTGTGCAGGTATCTGTGCATAATGCAAGGTGAATTGGAACCATAATGCTTTACAGTAATTTCTGCAAATGACTGCTCCAAGACTGCCAAAGTGGAGACTTGTAACCCTCTTTTGTTTCTTCTCATCCTGCATGGGCACATAAAACATTCCTGGCTGTGATCTTCTGGGAGTGCTCACAGTGGCAACATATCTAAAACAACGATGTATGGAAGGACCTTGCTAGAGGAGTTTCCTTTTGGGACAGCCAGTGCCGCACAGGCAGGGCTGAGCTACTGAAATGAAATCCCACATTCTGCCTAGGTGTCGAGCAATGATTTATCCCTCAGCACACACTGCAAAGGCAGGCATAGAATTATAGAACCATAGAATAGTCTGGGTTGAAGCTACCTTCAAAGCTCATGCAGTCATGCCATGAGCAGGGGCATCTTCACCCAGCTCAGGTTGCTCAGAGCCCCGTCCAGCCTGGCCTGGGATGTCTGCAGGGATGGGGCATCCACCACCTCTCTGGGCAACTCAGGCCATTGTTTTGTCATCCTCATTGTAAAAAATTTCTTCCTCATGTCTAGCCTGCCTTACACTACCTTTAACTTGGTATATGTTTCAACATACCTATTTTTAAGGCTGATTAAAAAAACTAATAAGACCGTGGGGCAACTGAATGATCTACTATCCAGGAAATGTTGTAATTTGGGAAAACAAAAAAAAGTCTATTCCAAAATGGAAGGAAAAAGTCAATACAACAAAACTTCCCATATTCCTCACTTTAAAATTAAAATTTTATAAACGTAAGTTTCAGGACTTCGCAACTGTATTCTTGTGATAACACTTAAATGTTTCATTCTCATTTTAGCCTTTAACAGCTACTTGTTATGGATTATGGCATTCCAAAAAGTTAAAAAGAAGTCATTTGAAAAGGGAAGTTGAGATACTCTAGAAGCATGTTATTATATCTTCACTTTGTTTCAACAAAAAAGCTTTTTTTTTTTTTTTTACTGATGATGAAATGCTATATTTGGAAGGAAAAAATACTCCACTGAAGAATATCCGTGTGGCTCCAAAAATCATGTATATTTTCAGGTTTTTCTTAGAGTGGCTAAAGTTATGCAGTTCTTCAATGCTATTAATAATTGTACTAATAACTGTGCTTGTGATGGAGTGTTTGCATATGGGAACAGAAAGAGCCTTGGATCTGAATGCCTGTAAATAAGAGGAAATGAAGCTGGGTGAGGCTGAGGTCCAACTCTAGCTGTGATCCTCGAGGCAGGAGGAGGTTCCACTCATTCTGCTCTTCTGGCTCCTGCTCAAGTTCACAGGCCGTTTGTTTTAGTATGACTTGTGAGCAACACTACAATTTCCAGCCCACTGCCATTTGCAAACCAGGGCATCAGGTGTTTGCTTTCATCTGCATATACACGTGGGCGTTCAATGTTACCTCCTTTAATTAGATCAGTACTGTGAAATACTCATTTGGGGCTTCGTTCAGGAGGCGGGGATCATAAAAAAATATTTTTTTCCTCCTGTTCTTTCTGTGATGTTTGGTTCGATCACTGTATTTCACTTTGGTTTTTGGCTAGCAGTCTTTACTAGTTTACTGTTCAAGATGGTCTTTCCATGCAGCTTCACGATCTAGGAAGGCAACTTTAGTCCTCTAATGAATAACTCTGAAGTTTTCAAGAACAAAGACCGTAATTTACTTTCAACCTTAATTTCCCAAAATGTAGAACTGGGATTACATTTATAAACTTTATGACACAGAATATTTCTGCTTTGGCCTGTGACTGTAAATGTTCATTAAGGGTAATATGAATATAGATATATTAATTAAAAATAAGCTACACATCTCCATAGCATGTTATCCATGAAACTGTAAGGAAAAATCAACCTTATTTTCTCTGGATATGGTTCACTTTTTCCCTTCTCTGATAAGTCAGAAAAGAAAACCTTTGGTATTATAGAAAGGTACATAAAAGGGAAGTATCTGCATCATCTAACTTTAGTTCCCAAGGGCTCTCATGGATGAGTACAGAAATCATAGTCTGCAATGACGGAGAAGGCAGTGAGGTGGTCCTGGTATCTCTTCTACACCAAAAATACTTGTTGTGGATGAACTCCTGAACCACTGTAGTTTACAGCATTACTTTGAATAATACTTTGTTATTCCATGATCAAAAAACAAAATCAAAAACAAAAACAAAAATCAAAAACAAAACCAAAACCATGTGTCTTAATGCAGTGAGACATAAAATTAGGCTTCTTTGGAATGATGCAATGAAGCTACATGTAGAATATAGGAAAACGCATCCGACAATCAACTGCTTGAAATTAAACTCAAATTAAAATTAGAAATCCACATTATATTTTGTGAAGTGAGATTGATTGCCTACTGGAATGAGTTACCAAAACAAGTAGAAATTTCTTCATCTCAAATGTGAACACCTTTGTAGAATACACACTTCAGACAATCAAAAGTCTTCAGTGTTATATGCAAGGTAAGCTGGATTGCCTACTGGTCTGTTCTATAGGTTTGACCTATGAACCTCTAAAGTTTTTCCTCACATCATGACCTTCGTAGTTGAGCCACTGGGATACATTATCGAAATCTGTGATATGCATATCTGTTACCTGATTCTGGAATGTTTTTTTCATTTTAAAATTAAAAAAATACATAGTAAATAAACCACTAAAATACTAAAACAACAACGTGCATCACTAATTTATTACTACTACTACTCCTCCTGTTACTTCTGCTCCTCTTACTCTTACTCATACTCTTACTCATTATTTTGCATCTATGTGAGAACTAGATAAGCAGGTTAGCTACTGAGTGATTTGCTTTCCATGAAGATGTTTATAACTAATTTAAGAATGAGCTGACTATTTGCTTCACTGAGATTCTTCATGGCAGCCATGTAATTTTAATGAATCATTAAAGATACAAAGAACAACAGAATGCAAATTACACTCAAGCTGTCTGGTTCCTCAAGAGCTAGAAGTAGGACTCAGCTCCAGAGTCAGGTAGATAGACGTAGGTGTCTACAGGTCTAAGCTCTTATTACAGTCACTGGAGAACTACCTGTTTTTGCCATTTTTAACTCACTGTTAAAGCTAAGGGATCCTGGAGAGGCAATCTGCTCCTCTTGAGGCAGATATCCACCTTTGATGAGATGAATTGCATCTTATGTGCCATTAATTCTGCTGATTAGGGACATGATTCATTGACTAAAAGAGATTTCTTGCAGCATTTGAGAAACCTTGCCCGGTCTCCAGCTGCTGCTCCAGAAAAGCACACATTCCTCAGAGATTCTGCATTTCTCGCTCTTCTGTAGATGCCCCAGAAATGTTTGGGTACCTCAAATCACAATGGATGCCTAAGTTTGGATGGGTGACTAGAGACCTACTTTGCAGACACAACTACAGTTAGGTGACTGAGACTTGAGCTGCACGCCGATGTAACAAGAGCGAGATCCACCTTCAGTGAAGTGAGGAGGTTTACGTTTCCATACAAAGGGTAATACGCTGGCAGCTCTCCCTTTGTGTCTGCCGTAGAATAATCCTTTCGCAGTTTACTGGTACTGAGCGACCTTTCCGAGAGCATTATATCTAAACCAGGCACCAATTTACAGGGAAGAGTATTAACAGCAGACGGCTGTACATGTAAGTTGAACAGTAGAGGCTCATAAACTGTGATGTGCATTTTGCCCGGTGTCAGGTCAGTCCCTTCATCTCTGTTCTCTTCACTGCACTATTGCACTCTCTGCTGAAGATACAGACACAAATACTCAGCAAGGGGAAGAGTAAAAGATTTATGAGAGAAGATCCATCTGCTGTTATGGAAGCAGCTCATCTACTGCTGTTGTCTTCCTCCTGTAAGGATGTTCTGGATTTTGGAAGAGCCATCCAGCTCCCCGTCTTTGTATTTAGCTGCTTTCTTCACAGAAAGTAATTTCAGTTCTGCTGAGACTGTGTGCATTTTTGCTAGCTCCCGAACGTGTTCTCTAGGTATGAATTAATAGTAAATTAATGATAGCTATAATGATGCAATAATGATATTGCTTCAAAAATCAGTACATTTAAAGTACCTAAGTAGTAACTTTAATATATTAATACAACCTATTGATCAGATGAAAATTAAACAATTTCAGAAAAGGATGTAAAGAAGGATGGGTGTCTCCAAACATTAGGCAGGAAAAAAGAGGCGGATTGCTAAGACTGAAAGTTCAGAGGGTGAAATGGGATGAGGAATAATTTAGGGAGTTGTTTTCATCGTGTTGGTTGCTCATAGACATCTTCTTTTGAATATTAACATAGACGTGGATTTCCTCCTGGTCTGCTCTAGTACTATTAAGGGTACTACTGCAAGATGGGTAAAAAGAGATGTCTTTCCTGATGAAATTCACAGAGGTGAAAATGAGGAGAGTTTGTTATGGTTAGCTTAATCTCCTGAATATTACATCTTCATCCTTGACCAGTGGGAGGTAGGTGCTAAACTAAATGGATTAATCTTTGTGGTATTTCTTAGCTGGTTTAAAGACAGTTACAATCCCTTAATTACAGCTATCTGCAGTTGGCTTTAGGTAGTTTTTCTGCCTCTATTTTTCCTGCAGAGATGTTAATTATTCCATTTTATTCTAGTTTTTTTATCTTTTTCTCATTCATGCTCTATCTACTCTAATGCTCTATCTACTCTAAGTGATCTAAAGCAAATCGGTGTACTCTCTTGAAAGGGTCTGGCTTCTTGTGTAGCTACTCTGATGGTTTCACAAGTGTCATTCATTATTATCATATTCCCAGCAATTCAATGCACAAAGACTTGACCAGAAAGCAACCACGATGCCCAGGCAGCTAAACCGATACAATGGTACATCAGTGTTGGTGTGAACTTTATATAGTCTAGCAAAGCAAAAAAAAAAAAAAATCACCATTATTTATGGGTTTCAGAAATTCAAAATTTCAGAACTTTGGGTCGCTGAAAAGTTCTTGTAGCTCGAGTTGGGGATGGTGATATGAAAAAAAGAATGTTTCTAGATATAAAGATTTATGACTTGCAGAAGGAAATGAGACCTCAGAATTTGTTGCTGAACTGTGATGGATAGCAAAGCTTTTTCCAATACTCCATTTACTATTTCCTTATAGTGCTGAAATAACCTGGAAATATTTTTTTCTCCCATATCACTTCTTCATTAGATTGTTCTCTGTGTAGATACACATTTCTTCCTGTGCTAAGTAGAATCTATCCCATTTGCTCGGATGTGACATTCTCCACGGCTTGGAGATAGTTTAATCTTTAGTTCAAACAACACAAGGAACTCTTCTATGAATACAGGACATTACAGTTCTGGGGGTTATTTGCCCAATGCAGTACTGCTGGTGTGTTCTGTGCATCTGTACCCATCTGCACATCCATGCAGATCATGGATCATTTAGATAACATTTAGCTATCATTTAGACTGCCCACAGTTTAAGTATTATGGCTAAGACCACCTGAGGATGAATATCACTAGATGTTCTTCTGGTAGACCATCCTTGCACTGCTGGTAGAATGCACTGAAGAATTCTAGCTTTGACTGCACTCATTTCTCAAATGTAGAATTTCAGAAGAGAGTACAAAATAGATAGATATTCACTCATTTCGTTTTGTAGAAAAGCTGCCAAAATATGAATGCTTGAAACACCACAGACCCAAAATATTTCTTATGCTTTTATTGTTTGAGATTTAAAACCAGAAATCTTTCAATATTAACTATTAGAACCAATTTCCACAGGATGATAAGACAGCATAAGCAGTACAGTTGTTTCTAAGACTGATGGCTGAAGGTCAGCCAATCTTTCTCTTTTACGTAGCTGTACCAGCCATATAAGATGATGATTTTCATGTCTCCACTGAGCACATTTTTGGTTTTAATCCACTCTTATTCAAGTTAGGTCTTTAAAACATGCTTTGTTTGTTGCAGTGTTTTCACCAAGGAAGCAGGATAGATTTCTGTGCCATGATCTTGGAAGTTATTCATTGCTATTGTTCAACATAGAAAAACATTGCCTTGGAAAATGATTCATGATTCAAAAAGATTGGCAATGCCAATGGTTTTTCAGGATGTGGGCTGGGAACACAGCAATGTGGTAGGAGTCATCTTAATCTCATCTTTGTCTCTTATCAGTATAAGTTATCAACCAAGTCAGCAATGAAGGGAATTGCACTGCTTCTCTGTAGTATACAGTAAAAATTAATCAAGGAGAATAACACTAGCGATAGGTAGCAAGCACTCTGAAGAATGCAAATTTGTTTCCTCTAGTGACAAAAGAGTAGGATGGCTATTCCTCATTGCCTGTGTTCCTTGTCATCTTTATTAACTTGCAATTCAGTCGCCAGAGGCCCTAGTCAAAATAGGAGCCTTGCTGTTAAAGATAAACAAGGGTACATATTTAGATATAAACATATCCTGCCTTGCAGTGTTTACAAACAAAATGTGTAAGACAGGAAAAAGAAAGGGAGAAAAAGATAAGAAAAGTTTGAGCATTTTCCCATGGCTGGATGAGGCTCTGAACAACCTGATCTAGATGAAGATGTCCCTGACTAGATGATCTTTGATGGTCCCTTCCAACCCAAACTGTTCTATGATTCTATGGAATGAGATCTAACCTTTGGCCTAATTATAAGGCAGAAGAAGTTACTCAGGACCAAGCCCCTAGAAAATTTCAAATGCAATAACATTCAGATAAACACCAAGAAGGAGGAAGAACTGTTTAAGGAAAAGAATAGTAGTATCAGAAGAATAAAATGGGATGTAAATAATAAAGAAGTTGAGCCTGGAATTTAGCGAGGGAATGGACTATCAGAGGAAAAAGGTCTTGGAAGAGACTTTCAGAGATATAGTGAAGCAGAGACAAGAGACTCATAAGGGGGCATTTGTCTGTTATATTAGTATGACATGGATGCCTTTGATTAGGAAGAGCGGGAGTCAAACAGTCCTAAACTCTTAAACTTATCTGGAGTAAATGTGTATTTTGACCCTTTCTCTCCCACTCCCCTTCAGATCTTCTGTCTTAGAGGTGGGCAGGGGAGCCAAGCTGGAGTGTTGTAAGAAGAGGAGAAAACACATCACACACCAAAAAGTGCACATTTTCAAATGATATTTATGATTATGCTTCACTGAGCACGTCACAGAAATGGGAGCTCCTGAGTGATTTCTCCCCCATCATCATGCTACTTCTTTCTCTTCACCTTTTAGAAACTCCAAATCACAGGTTGCATGGCAAAATTCATGTCCGATTGTGATAGTAAAGAGTTTCAACTGGACAAGAAAACTCATTGCAACTGAAGTGGCGGGAAAAACAGAATGGCAAGAAACACCCTGGGATTACCCAAGACAGTATTAACATCTGGTTTCCAAAAGAAGGTGATCTGAGCCATGTAGAAATTTAGTGTTGCAAAAAGCCAGTGGAGTATTCCAGATTAAGTTCTGCTCGTAATTCCAGGATTTATTTTTTTTAATTACCTTCGCTAAAAGAAACAGCAAAACCCTATAAATCTTTGTGGAGGTCTGACACAGCAAAATCACCAGTCAACAATATCTCAACTTTTTTCTTGGGGAAAATCTCTGCTAGTTCAATACTAATATTTAATTTAGTTGAATTTTAAGGAATGCATTTGAAGAAAGCAGAAGATGAAATCTTACCAAACATCTTTTAAACAGCTTGAATGTATACAACAGAGAAAAATGAGACCAGGTCAGAAAGGAATTAAAACATGTTGAGATGCAGCTGAAAACCTGACATTGCTCAAGTTCCCCCTGCACAAATATTGGTCACGGAAGCACCCCAAAGTCAGTTTTAGGTGGAAAACAAGTTCCAAAACAGACTTTATCCTAGCCGGAAAATTGCAGCCAATCAACCGACTAGAAACAGGGTTTATACAATTAGTTAGCACTCCGACAACATAAAATACAGGTTTGGATATCAGTTGAGGAGATTGTTGGGGTGCAGCAAAATAAGAATAATGAGGATCCACAGCGTGCATGCACACACTCACAAGAAACAAACCAGAGCCCTCTGACTCTAGGGTACCCACAAGAAATAATCACTTGCCTGGGTTAGGCAAGGATTCACACTTGCCTAGTTAGGCAAGGACTTATTCAAGGATATATCCAGTAAATTACCACTCACCCAAATAAGGAGGTGAGGCGCTCTCTTTAGACGGCATCCCAGTCTAAGGAGAGGGTTCCAGTTCACAGCCCCGCTACTCCAAGAAGACCACTCCAAAGGAGGCCTTCGGCGGGAGCCCCATTTATAGTCTGGTCAGATCTGGCTGTGGGCATTACAACACGGTCCAGAAACTTCTCAGCTACTCTGGGCACCTCCTCTGCTAACGACCCTGTCAACTGACTCAGGATCCCATTAAGGTGCTAAAAGAGTCATTAACTGCCCCATTGAAGGCTCCAGATCTCAGGGGAATGTGCAACTGCCACACTGTGCAAACATGGTTCAGCCATTGCTAAGACGTTGGTGTGTTAGCAATGCTGTTTTAGCCACAGATCCAAAATAGGCTGCTGAAAGTTAGCTCCATCCCAACCATATCCAGTACACACCCTTACAATTCTTCCACATAAAACTAGATATAAAGTTAATGAGCCTCATCCCTCCTGTCTCTCACTTGCCTTGTTTTATGCTAATGTATGCTAAATGGCATCGATAAAGTTAGCCTGAATTTGTAGAGATGCAAATGAGAAGACATCGAATTGGAGCCAGTCTGTTCAAAAACACTGTTATATTTTGTTTGTAGTGTTCTGGAGTGAACTGCCTTAAAAATAGTCAGAGAAGCTGGTGAAACAACATGCCATGGCACTGGTACCGTCCTTATAGCCTTGGTGTCTTTCCCAAAGAATATGCACTCCTGTACAAAACCTTTTGTCCTGGCATCTGGGAAACTGAGTTGGGTGAACTTCAGCTGAACCCACTTCAGGCAGTCACCTTTGCCAGGCTCCCTGAAACGATGCCTCTGGTTATCCCTTGAGCTGTTCTGGCCAGGGAAGGTCAGACCTGTCCATGGGAGAATGGATCAGAAACCACTGAATTTGCACTGGAAAGAGTGTTGGATCAGGCAGTACTTCAGTTAGGGTCTTGCAGGCTCTTACATGACAGGTGGATGTTTCCCTGTGTTCTCATTAAGCTCTGGGTTCTCTGAACTGAGAGCTCCTCGGTGTGGTGTCTTTGGATTAGCAAGGGCAGGATCCACTACATGAGGCAGACTCAGCTCTGCTTCTTTTATAACAAGTCAATGAGGTCATTTTTTGAAACATAATTTCTCTTTAAATTAGGTGGAGTGCTCCAAATTAAACATATGAAAAGATACTTTAATTGCTCAAATACCTCTGGCCTCACCTGATTACCCTTTGCCTTCTGCAGATAATGTGAGATGCTTTGAGGCTCAGGTCTGTTCCTCTTACATATCCTCCGAAATTGCAGCTAATTTGCGGGCTGTGTCACAACTGCTCCTGAATTAAAACACCTAAAAAACTTTTCGGTTCCAATATCACCTGTTCCAATATGGTTACACACAAACAGAAGTAAGTGTAGCAATGTAATTATTTTCTAGTGGCCTTTTACAGTAATGGAATCAAAATACTTCAGGCATATGTTTAATTTCATTCTCCTTTCTGTCTAATTTTATGAGGCTTCTGTTTGTTAAACAAAAGCTGGCAGTGTTATTAGCACTGAATACATGCAGATGGCAGTTTCAATTTTCTTCGTGCTTCTTTACTCATCTCTTTGCTCTAATAGACCTTTCATCTGCGTTACAGGCTGAGAACGCTATTTTAAAAGTTTAAAAACTAATAACTCCACTGTATTTTTAGCTGCCACTGAAGAAATTTCATGCCTACTCTATGGAGCAAAATTAAGTCTGAAAATGTAGCACAATTACTGTGACTCCGAGGAACACACTGGCAGAAAGATTGGTAAATTGCAAGAAATTCAAAGAATAAATAAAATTAATACATTGTCTTAGTAATTCCTGCTACAAAAAGGCTTAAAGCCCACTGAGGAAATGGGAATTTCACTTGTTTTTATTTGTATATAGGCCTTGTGAATAAAACCAGAGAAAGAGAATAAGAAGTGTAAGTATCTGAAGGTTGCAAATTTAAAGGAGGAAGAAGCTCTAAAGCCATCATCAAACAAAATGAAAGAATAACTGTCCCTTGGTGCAGTGAATCCATGCCAGGAGATGTTTTCCTTTGCATATCTCCTGCTGTGGTGAACAGTTAGGTGCCAGTCAACTTGGAGATTCACTGTGGAAATTAGCTTAAAATGCATTTTGAGGAAATTTCTGAATAATATGAGTTGTCTCCCAAGTGGGGATCGTCTGCCTCTTCATCAGCAGTATTTAGTGTAAGGCACATCAGGATATGTGATGAGATAAATTCTGTACAGCCATCTTCACTTCACATACATATTAAAGCTGGATGAGTCCAGAGTGTAGGGCAGGAAAAAAAATGAAAGAAATATTAAAAAAGTCTAGGTTGTGTGCTACAAAATGTTGGTTTGTTTCTTTCCCTTTCTCCGATTTCTAAAGTTGTGGGTTTTTTCCTTCTAACAATCCAGGGAAAAAAAAAATCACAATATTAGTTATAATCTAGAAAGAAAACAAACAAAGAAAAATATCTAAACCAACTTCATTTTACAAACAAAATGTCTTAAATAGTAGCTATATTATAGAATAATTTAATTTTGTTTCATGACACACAGTCAAATTAATGTTCAGAAGCTTTGCAATAAAAAACAAGACAAAGTAAAACACTTCTGGAGAAATCTCTGTTGGGATTTCTTCAGCAACTGTCATTATTTTATGTGCTTATTACCAAACATTTTCTTGTAACATCATGCGAAGGAGAAACTACATATTAACACAGCTGGCATCTTCTAGAAGATGTTTAGACTTCGGAGGATGCTCCTATCATATCGCATCTTCTTAAATAAAGTTATTCTAAAATCACACTTCAGACTACAACTTTCTTATTTATTTCCATAACTCAGTAAAGGCTAGAATATGATCTTATAAAATCAAAGTGTTCAATTTTTAAAGTAGAAGCAAAAATCTTCAAAACTAAATACAAATCGAGAACAATTGCTCACAGTGTAATTAGATCAATTAATCACACCATTCGAAAGAAAAAGTTGTTGGTATCCAAGAAGGAGAAAATTTGTAAGAGGAGACATGATGGGGTGATTATCTTTAAAGGAAAGAGAAATTGTTCTTTTAAAGTACAGAATACAGACAGCCTACCAGGAAATTTTTATTGTGTATTATCTTAAAACATATGTTTTGAACTAGTATTTGTTAGCATGCTGCAGAGCTGTGAGGTTTTGTTCCTAGGGTCATATTTTAAGGGATTTTGTAGATATCCCAGCAGGGTCACGACTGAGAGGTGAGAGACTTGTGATGGATCCACTCAACTCCTTATCCAAACCATCAGCAGTTTGGTACAGGGCCCAAAGGAGGTAAACGCCTGAGCCGTAGCTAGGCTAAGAATTCCTCTAGTTCCAATCTGTTCTCTGACAACCCACAAAGGAGCAGAGTGACACAGTAAGCATCGATGCACGTGAGCTTGGAATACTGATCATGGGATTAACACATGAATCAGGGGTGGCTTTTCCAAGATTATTGATCAAGGAACGATCAAAGTTGTGGGTACAAGGAGCCTCGTGCAGACCTTTCCCATCACATGTAATTTGACTACAAGCCAGCCACTTCATTCCATAAATATGACAGCATAACTGAGCCTTCTTTGAGGTCTTCTGGCTGAGGAACATGGCTGCATGGTGGTGACCTCCCCTTGAGCTGTGACACCTCTTGAGGTTGCTCCTTGAGGCAGAGAGACCTTTTACCAATGGCAGATATTTGGTGGGCGGCTGATATCTCACATAACCTTGTAGTATGGTAACTTTGATTTGTGTCTTGGTACTTTCGAATAGTTTTTCAAATTATTGTGCTGTACAGTCACAGAGTGAACCTTGCCATCGAACTTCCTTATGTCGCACTTTTACAGCATCATATTAAAACTGCTTTTGTTAATGCCTTTGACAGTGATTCTTTAAGTGATCTAAATCGCCCTTTCGTGACAAGACTTTGTGACGGCCTTGTGAGAAACAATCTTTTCCCAGCTATTTCTCTTCTTTCTCTATTCTCCGAGTGATCTTATTCTGGTGCAAAGAGTTCTTTCAGTTTCACCTACGCATCTTCCATAAGAGCATTTAGTGCGTCTTGCAGATGCAAACACATGGCCTACTGGTTCTCTGGTGGGTTGTATTGTACTGCTGGAGTTACATGGCTGGGCTGGCAAATTTACATTTTTTAACTCACATAGTCTCAACCTGTTCAACACAGATGGTCTATAGGTAGCTGACTTCTGTTGGTTAGTTTATCATTTCTGAGGGCTGAATAAAAGCTTGAAAGGGATCATTCTGAGAGGCAATGTTTCAGGACAGGATCTTGTTAATTTAAGTTATATTTAGGTAATGATTCCTCCTTTGGCATTAGGTTATGGTTGTATACAGTAACTAGGTATTTATGATCGTCAGGGAGATGTTCTGGTACTGAAGTAAGTTCTTATATAATGTTTGGGGGCTTCTTTCAATTTTATGATGTATTTCATCACAGTGAAGAGTAATTTGAGGGTTGAGGTGGGTGTCATATGTGTTCTCAGATACTTTGGGGTACCCTGCATAAACATGTCTCCCCTTCTTCTCTTATTGTCCTTCTTTCCTGATGTTAAAGCCTTTGTGTGGCCAGGAGTAGAGCCGGAAGAACAGCCACTTGGAGGTGCAAACTCTCCTGGTTGGACACTGACTGGTGAGTGGGTACATCTGGAATGGTTTTATGCAGTCATGTTTTAATGCATATAAGTTTCACCAAGCAAGGTCAGACTGTTGGGATTCCGCAGTTCTAAACTTCCTTGACTAAGAGGCTAGGATCAGACTACCTCCAGCTTGATCTTTTCCTGGTCCCATGATGCTTGTTCTCCTGTCTCAACATCAAATTGCATTGTAGATTATATTTATCATAGCACAACCTACTTCTTTGATCTCTCCTCTAAAATTTGGTGTAGAATTCTCCACCTGGACAAGGCCTTCCGATTTATCGGCGAGTGCAGCAGAAATTAGGTAATTATGTGGAAGAATTACAGGACACTGGCACATGTTGCCAAGTTATTTACATTTCTATTGATATTTAACACCTGAGAGTGCTTTGGGGAATCCAGGCAGAGTCCTGCTACCTGGTGGTCTAGCTTAGACCTAGCTTTTGGATCTCTAGAAAAAGGTAGAGCCCATTGTGAAGACAAACAGCCAGGGACCTGTGAGCATAGCTGTTACATGCTGTGAGAAGTTTCAGCCTGAGCAGGGTAACATCCATAGGTGTTTCCAACTACCTTAAGCAATTCGGAAAAATAGATGGGACTGAGTGTTATAGGGGACTAGTGGATTCTGCTGCAGAACATAAGAATACTGCTGAGAAGTACAAATTCTTAAAAGGGATATTTTCCAGTTATGACATGTTACAGCTGTTGTTAGTTCTGATGTCAAGGAATAGACAGTGATGGAAACTGATGACAGCTTAAGTATTCCCAATCTGCATTTAATTTTTAAATGGCTAAATAACATTTGGAATGGTTAGCTAGTATTATTTCATAGGTCTATTTTTTAAATGGATGCTTTTCTGCTCAAGAAAGCCCATGATTTCTACATCCCTCAGTTTACCATAACCAAAATGTAGCCTTAATGAACAGATTCATTACTGTAGCAGTTTTGAAGGAAGAAAAAAATCCAACTCAAAACCAACAAAAAAGCCCCTCTCTATTGAATCAGAGATTTATTACTTCCTGGCTTTGAATGAGGACTACAAATATGGATTTCATGTCAGCTGTACAGACATTGTCAGCACTATGTTTTGAACTTGTCTGCTTGCTCATCACATTTTAATTAATGAGGGCATGAGCCGAAACAGGTGTTCGTAACAGAATAGACAGCAGCTGGCAAACAATTTTTAGATCTACAATTAACTCATTTATACTATTGTTCCAGAACACAGAGTTCATATAATTTTACAGAGGAGGTTATTATCAGACTGAGCTGTAGAGGCACATTCATTTTTCTGTTTCTGCCTTTTTTTTTTTTTAAATGTCATTTTCTCAGTCTTCATTTTCATGGTAAAGCTGATTGAAAAGTTGAGGCTATTTTTTTTCAGCAGTAGGCAATTTATATTACTAAAACAATCTAATCAAGGAGCTAAATGGCCTTTGAATAGAGAACACTAAATTCACTTCATTGTCATCTCTGTTTCCAGAGAGAAAGCTGCATAAATTGCTCTGGAACTAGAGCTCAGCAAAACCCTTCTCCAAATTTGTATCTGTATAAACTGCCACAGAATGAAAGTTGCACAAGTTCAGCAAAACTACACTAAGAATCTAGTCAAACTTCAAACTTTCTCATTCAGGTGTCCCGGGCTCTTTAAAGAGCATAACTGACTTTAGATGCTTTTGCTGTTGCCTATTCAGAGACTTTTCAGATACAGCTTTATTTTTTTTTGTAAAAAGTCACCTGTTAAAATGTGAACTTTTGGCATTACCTGGAGTGTCTGCCATTCCTTGGTGGCTTAAAGCTGAGTGTCTAAAAACTAGCAAGCAAAAAACCCATTGATCACACAAAACCATGAAATGTAATAACATGGTGCTATTTGCCACCTCTACATGTTTTTGTGTCACAGCAAAAACCATGGAGTAACTGAAGAGGCAGTCAACAGTCTGAGGGAAAATAAAGTTCAAGTTGTTCTAACCAAGTCATTCCTCAGCTTAGTTAATTTATTATTTGGATGAAATATTTCATGGTATAGGGATAATCAATAGCTCAGTTTTAGAAGCATTGTAGAAGAAATAGTGAATGTCAGTCTGGTGACAAGGAAAGAAGAGGACGAATGGTGACAGGGGAGAATGCAAGATCTGCAAAATGTGATCTGTAAGGGTTAAGGAGTTGAGGGAAATGTCAGGAAATACTTCTTTAACACCTTCAGATCCTTCTTGTTTAGAACTCAATGGCAAACATAAAAATCTACTCTCCATCTGACTAGGGACTGGAGAAGCATTTTAAAAAAAAATATAAAGTCTTTGCACATCCTCGGTAAAAGGAGGTAACTGTGTGCAGAGAGGGGCAGGAGCTGAGATACAGCCCTTGCCTGCAGACTCCTTTTTGAATAGCTGCATTGGTCTTCAGGAAGTCCTCCTAGCAGCATTAAGCAGTTTATTGTGCTACAGAATGAAAGAAGATGTCTAGTACAGGTCATTTTTCAAAACCTAACAGTTGCTATTTAGTTAACTGGGATATCCAAACTGGGTACCACAAGGTGATGGGTGTCTTTCCTTCAAACATTTCTCTTGGAAAATACAGAGAGACAGGAGTTAAAACAGGATGTACAAGTAGGTCTTTCCTCCTGTTTTCTGTTTGGCAGCTCTAAATGATGGCATTGGACACAAAGGTCCGCATCTGCTGTATATTTCTTCACCTATACCTTTCACAGTCATACCATGCCATTTGGCCTCCTTAATCATTTTACACAGTAATATAGGCATAGCTTGAAGGATCGATGGAAAACAAAAAGGTTTGCTAGCTGGGAGTGTTTAGCCTGGAGAAAAGGAAGCTCAGGGGAAACTTTATTGCTGTCTACAACTACTTGAAAAGAGGTTGTAGCATGGAGGGTGTTGTTCTCTTCTCCCAAGTAGCAAGTGATAGGATGAGAGGAAATGGCCTTGATTTGCACCAGTGGAGGTTTATATTGGATATTAGGAAACATTTCTTCACAGAAAAGGTTGTGAAGCATTGGAACAGGCTGCCCAGGGGAGCGGTTGAGTCACCATCCCTGGAGGTGTTTAAAGGACGTGTAGATGTGGTGCTCAGGGTCATGGTTTAGTGGTGGACTTGACAGTGCTAGGTTAATGGTTTTCTTGATGATCTAAAAGGTCTTTTCCAACCTAAAGGATTCTATGATTCTATGACCATTTGAAATTAAAGGCTAGACCTGTGAGCTATTGCATGAATAGCACAGCATAAGGTAGCACAATTTTTAAGCATGAAGAATTTATAGTCTGAATGACCCAAAAGGCCAAATGAATATTAGCTATTGTACCGAATATTATTCTGCGCACATAATATGCCTGGAATAATTAACAGAGCAATGGGTATGTGTTACTATAATAAATTTGCATTTACCATTATAATTTTAATAGATGCACATATATTTGAAATGATGACAGCAGCTGTAAAACTAGGGCATTTCTTTATGAAAAACATCTAGATCGTATAGGTCAAAGGGTCAAGGACCAGATTTGTCAGGTAGGTAGATGCGCAGAGAAACATATAGTCATAAACTGGTATTTCTAGTATGCTTCAAAAAGCTCCCCGGCACCAGTCAGCAACTTAGGATTCTAAACAGCTTTATAAAGCTGCCCCCAAATTTACAGCAATATTATTCTCTCACTCCTTACCAATGGAAGATGCAAATGCCTGAAAACAGACTGAGAGGAGTCAGTGTTCGAGTGGCCGAACCCAGACTTCACTCTCCATGGATCTCATTGGGCACCAAACACCTTGTTCTTACATGAGGATGTGAAGATGTACGTAGGGCCATTGAGTTTATCTGGGCTCAATCCCATCCCTTAAGTGTTCTGCAGAGAACCTGTAAGATGAAATGTTGAACAAAACATAAAGCAGGAAACCGAATATAATGCTGTTATATATTTCCTTTTTTTTTTTTTTAATTTCTCCTCGGAAGACCACATCAAAATGTTTTCAGCTCTTCAATACTGCTTGAGCAAAGTTTTTGCCATCTTTCAGAGAATATTATCTTTGACATTAAAACATTTCCCAATCAACTGGTCTTTTTTACTGGCAGTCAGAGTTTGAAGTGAGGAAAGATTTTAATGAACCACCCATGTAACATTGTAGACATCTTTGAAAACTGAAGAGATTCCAAATACTAAAAGAATTTAAAAACCTTAGAACATTGTCAGGGAATTCTGAGTTGTTAGTTTGACATGATTCTGATCACAACTGGTTGATATTTGACTTAAAATTCTAGCAACAAAATTTAGAAGTTAAATATATGATTGATATTAGTTAGCATGGTGTCAGAGAACATCTTGTAAAATAATTTTTTTTTTTTTGGCTAGGATTATAATTTCAATTGATGAAAGAAATAGGATGGAAGTAAACATCCTTTTACTAGAAAAGCTTTAGATTTGATATTGTTTTAATGGAAAATTATTTATTAACTAGTCAGATATTAAACGGGTTACAAACTGGCTCAATGGTAGATCTCAAACAGGTGTTATTTATTAGCTGTTGCCTGTATGGCTTCTTAGATAATTGTTCAACTTTTATCAATATAGAAAATATTACAGAATCTTTTATGGCAAGGCTTACTGATCATGTGAAAATTGACAGAGCAGCAAATGTTGGGGATAATTTATTAGTAACAGATGGTTTGGATGGCTTGGTTTCAAGCTTGGAGAACTAAGATTTTCCCACAGTAAATCTACATTCGATCAACTGAATAAGTTTCTAGACTTGATTGACTGTATTGACTAGATCTCCATTGCCGACAGTAGAAATTTAGACATGTAACGCTTCAGTGCAGACAAACAGTAATACAACAGGGAAAGGAGAAGACAGGCTTTGTTGTGGCATGTAGAGACTTGCTGAGGACTCAGAAGATTCTGGGTTCATTTAGTTCAACCTGTAAAAAGCTAGGTGTCAGGCATGAGAGAGTGATCTTTCCTATGCATAAGGCTTTGATAAGACTGTTAGAAGCCATTTCTAGTTGTGGGACACCTATATTAAGATGGGGAAATAATATTAGAGAGAATTCAAAGGACAATCCAAGCATTGGAAAGCAGCCTCACAGTGTAAGCTCCAAGGAGCTTATATAATTCACTACTGAAAAAGAAGGTTAAGAGGTGAATGAATCTCTATGTGCAGCTATTTATACGTAGAGATGTGTGGCAGCAGTGAGGTTTTCAAATTTATGGACAATAGCTTAGCAAGAACCATGGGCTGCAAACTGAAGGTAAAGAAAATTGACCTTCAGTTAATGCACACTTGTACCTTGTGTAGAAAGATGAGTAAATTCAGGGATAACTTACTGGGGCAAGTAGTTGTGGGTACTACAGTTAGAAATACTTTAAATAAGACTGGGATCTTTTGAGAGAAGTTATTTTCTTCCTGAATGTGGTGATCAGACAAGACGTTTGTGCTGGTTCATTTTATTGATAGATTTTATCCTCATCTTTCTGAGGAACAAAGACTTCTAACATTTGAAACAGTTCACATAACATATGCAATTAATTAGCATACATCAGGTCTTTCACTAGTCACCAGAAGCAAATCTGAATAATGCTTGAAAACATAAGCAATTACAAGAGACGGTACAATGGAAATTCTTGGACTGTATTTTTGTGAAATATATTGCTAGACATTAATTTCACGACACAAACAAGTGGCATAAAGCAAATATTCTGAAAAGTCACATTTTTAAAACTCAGGTTTGAAACATGCCTCAAAATTCAGCAACTGTTTTTGGTTTGAATTGATTTCTTGGTGTGTTGTTATTTAGTCCCCCTAAAAGCTGAAATGAGGAGACATATTATGCTGGTAAGGAAGAAAACTGCTGTTGATACGTGATTTTTAAAGCGCACTCATAATCTGGTACGTTTATGGAAAAGCAATTTTAAATGGTAATAGTGAAAAAAACAAAGAAAACTAAGTGCTTTCTCTGCTACCATACATTTTTATTGTATAAACTCTAAGGTACAGAATATGCCAACCTGTAAAAAGTCCTGTGAAATTAATATCTGGAAACACTGATGGTGTACGTGCCACATTCCATAACATAAGAAGAACAATTATTTAACATATATTTATTCCAAGAGCAAAAGCTGTCACATATTGACCTCGTTGCACATATCAGGTGCCAGCCGTAGTAGTGCTTTAGTGTCCTGGAGTTAATTTTTCTCACTTGTTACATTCTTTGGTGTCAAGTGGGTTTTACTTTTAATTACATCAAACACCTATTCCATTACTTTGCTCTAATTCTTCCAGTTCACATTTATTTTCACTTTATGCAGGTTCTTGTCCCAGCACACCCACTTTTCCGAGTAGTTTTTTTAGCTTTCCTAGCAATATAAAGTAACAACTACTTATGTCACTGGCAGCGGGGCTGCTTTGTTTGGGGTAATGTCATAGCACAACAAAAAAGGCAATCTTCTTTCCTTTTGCTAGCTTCTGACTTCTTACATTACTGCAGGTAGTTACGGCTCTCTTTCAGAAACATTTCCCTCTGATCCCCTACACCCCCTTGGCAAAATGAGAGCTAGGCTGGACAAGGCACTATAAAAATAGACTCCTGAGAGCAATTTGCAGTGCCTTCGAGCCCTAATAGGCCTCTTGAACCTCTCCTTTCTGTAATTCATTCCTTTTAGTACTAATAATGTGAAATGTTTCCCAGAGAGCTTTCCTCCCAACATCTGGGAGTACTGCAGGAAAGCAGCACGGGGTGAGCGAGCTCCCCATGGGCTGCCGTCTGCTTATCGACATCTATGTCCCCTCCAGCTCAAGCTGCAGCAAACTCATTTTTCTTGCAGGAAAATAGACTGTGGAGGTGAACGGATGCTTGGAATGGGCTTGCAGAGGTCAGATCATTGTCGGTAACCAGGTGATAAGAGGATTTGCTAGATTGTGTTTCCTGTGTTTGCCATTAACAGTTGTGAATAGTAATTCCCTCATTAAGAAGCTTTGGCAGGTAGAGGTAATGACGGACTCACCTCTGTACTGCAATCACAGTCAGTGAATCAAGGGTAACACAGTAACAGTACTAACTGAGTAGTGGGCAAGAAGGAAATGGAAGAAGAAAGAGATTATATTTATTTTCTTTACTCTTCTCTATCCCTTCCCCCTTTTGCTTCCACCATCTGTGATAAAAATGAAGACGCAGCACAAATGTTTCTCTAATGAGACCAAAATGTAAGCACCAAGAGACGCCTCTGTGTTGGATCTGCTGTGTTAGATCTGCAGACTAGCAGTGATGCTGGTTTTGTGAAATAGGTTTTTGATTCCTGACCTCCAAAAAAAGAGAACTTGGGGGAGGAGTGGACAGACTAGTTTGTTTGTTTGTTGTTTTTCCTTTGTTTCTTTTTTTCCTCAGCTGTTCTGTTTGGGTAAACCAATAAAAAAAAAAAATAAGGGTCATTTCTGTGCAAGAAATTTCATGTCAAAGCCACCTCTTTATAATTTCTTGTCCTGCCTTTAAGTGGGCAGTGGACTGCTGCTTTCTTCTCTGCAGTAATACCTACAAGCCAACTCTCTTTGATTCATTCGCCTTCCTGCTCCATGTAGTTTGTCTGTCAGATTACTTTGACAGCTTATTTATTACCAGCTCCTCTGCTTCTGGACTGTGTCGCTTCGGTTTCCAAGAGCTCAAATGTCCTTCACAGCTCTGTCAGTGTAATCAAACATGCCAGGGAAGCTTTCCCACACCAAGTGGTGGTCTACCTTTTAATGGCCAGACCAAATGAACTCGCTGCCTGTTGTTCTCTGGCACATGGAGATGGTGACTTTAATAGGAGATACTTCTATTCCAGGTGTCCTACAGCTACCACATGGGAACTGTTTGCTCTCCTCTGAAGCAGATGGCCAACATAAGTCAGAGCAATTGCAAGTCTGGAAGTGCCTACTTGACTATGAGTGGAAGCAATCCGAGATGAGGGGTTCAGTTCAAAAACCTTTAAATACGGTCTTCAAGAAACTTTTAATGGAAACTAGGGCGTTCCATGCCACAGGGGTTATCTTGACCCATCTTCTGGTCCTGAACTCAAAAGTATAGTCTGATGTGTATATAATTCTAATCTCTCAAAGCTCGTAAGACACACTGTTTTGGCAGTGTTACCAAAGGAGCTAAGTTAACTACCACATCCCTTCTTCCATTTTGTCTCTCCTGTTCTTTTCTCATACTTTTTACCCCCTAGATGATCTAGGGGGTCCCTTTTTTCCCTGACTAGATGATCTTTCGAGGTCCCTTCCAATCCCTAGCATTCTGTGATTCTGCGAAGAAGAAAAGGTGAGCACAAGTTCTGTATGGGTCTAGTCCATGTCCCGTTTGACTTTCCTCAGTCTCTGTGTGGGTCCTGGTTCAGGGCTTAGGCTGGTTGCATCCCATCCAGGCAAAACCACAAACACTCATTTGGGAAGTTCTGAGCAGATCTGAAAGCAACCGAGAATATACGTGCTGTAATGTAGCTTCAGTATTTTAATTGCAGCCATCTGCCATCAAACTAATGCAGATATTTGTTGAAATGTTTACTTCATTACCCCCTCACAAGATCTTAATTAAGCTGACTGGAGATTTGAACAAAGGAGGATGAAAAGGCATCAATTATGTGTATTACCCCACTGAATAGGGCTCTGAAACTCAGACCCGAACTTCCATCAAAAGGGGCTGTTCAGGGAATGCTTCTCTGAGTCTGGTGATTGCAACCAGTCATTTTGCACACTTTGGGGTAGGGCTGCATTCTTCCTGTGGTAATAACAGCCTTTCATTTTGATAATTGTGGACTGTTTATGCAGAGTGAATGTCAATGGGGGGATGTGGCGTGATCTGATGGCATTAAACCACAGTGAATGACAGCAGAAATGTCATTCAGATCCAGCAATCAAGCTTGCAGAGCACCAAATTCAAAGTCAGGTGTGGTGCACAGATATAAGTTTTCCTTCAAAAGCCTCTATAAGTTTAAAATTATGATGTCGTGGAGCTGTTTCTTAATAAAAATATGCAGCAGCACTGTGAAGCAAACTGAAATACTTCTGAAAGAAATGTGGATATACCTGAAGGTGTAACACTTCGCAGCAGTCTAATTCCTTCCAAATCTCAATAAAAACTACAGCCACATCTAGGTAAATGTGTCTGGAGTAAAAAGTTCTTTCAACAACAGCCCAGCCAAACTTGTATTACATGTTCAGGATTGACTAATGAAGTATTTTTATTAAAGAAAAAGCATGAACATTGTTATGTTATTTTTAAACACTCATTCCTTAAAAAAATAAAAATCTGAATTTGTATTTTTTAACCCAGTTTGGGTTCAAAATAATTTGGAAAGCAAGCAGTCTTCTGTTTCTTTCATAACGACTTCTATATTATTTAAATATACATTTTAGTATTAATAGGATGTTAGGTCTTATTGTGTTATATCACAGTAAAATGACAGTCAACTCAATTCCATTTAATTATAAATAATATTCTGAAAATGGGATAATGTAAAAGTAAGTTAAATATTTTAATTACTACATGTGTAGCAGTAATTAATAACATGAATAACAAGTGGGATTGGTTTTTAGTACGAAAAACACAGGCAAGGCTACAGAAAGCTTTCATCAACACATTGTTCTGGAAAAATGAGTTTTCATCTGAGTCAAATAAAGCTGCAAAATTATATTCGTGACAGGTGCTCTTGAATGCGTTCCTTTATTCTTTCAGATTACAATGTACAATGAAAAAAATGTTGTTTAAAAAAAAAAGGTGCAAGTCCCAGTACATAACCTTTTGGACTCTTCAATTAAAATGTGTTGGTTTCAAGACGTTATAAAAATGAAGAGTTAGGTCAAGGGCATAGCAGACAGACCTTAAACTGGCCTGTGAGTTGAACTGCTTGTTTCAGAAGGACATTCTTTTCTGTCCCGTTTCACCTACCACTCTGACAATCACACAGTATTTAAAAGCAACATAAACCATCTAAATATATAACCTTATCACTTATGTTATGGTTTATATTAATTGTGAGTCTATTTCCATTCCTTATATGAAGTATTTTCCAGCTGAGTGGTTGAGCTGAAAACCAGTTTAACTGATTGTATTTCAGTGTTTTTATTTAATGTATGCCTGATTCTTTCCTTCGTAAATGTAGAATTAATTCTAGTTGTAGTTAGAAGTACCAACCAATATGAGACTTACACTGTGCCATGTGCTGTATAATATTTCTTTTTTCTGTTGTACTTTGCAATGGTCTTTACCACTAACACTGACAAGGAAAAAAAGAAACAAACAGACATGGCTGCACCAGCAAGAACCAGTAAAGAAAAAGCTCTGATGTCTGTTGGGATTTTTACTAGGGAGAATAGCACTGTAAACAGCATTTCTCTTCCATGAAGAAGAAGACAAACAAGCGAGTATCGGTTTGAGGGTTGTAGTCCCCATAGTTATACGTCTGCATCTTTCTTGGCTGGTTTTATTTAAGAATGTGGATTTTTCCTATATTCTGCAGCAGCTATATTAGATGGACTTTTTAGACAGACTTCAGATGAGTCATAAACTAAAGATACTGCCCAAATGTTAGTTTCGATTTAGCCCATCAGTCTCTTGAACAACATCGTGCTGCACACATTGACAATGATGTGGGTCAATTGATAAAGTGTCTCCAGAAACTCTCCAGTCCTGAATTTGTAATTCTTTGCAGGGAGCCTGCAGTACAGAATGACTTAAAGAAACCTCAGGGGAGCTAAATGAAAATAAGAAAAATAAAAATCATGAAATCAGTCTGATTTCTTTTGCATTTCACTCAGTAAAAAAAGGCATGGCAACAAAAAATCATCATGCCCTAGGCTGGCATTTTCAGGATGACAAAATGTTTATTGTTTCATTCCAAAATGACTAATTCAGATTTTTCACCTTTATTACATGGAAGTCAAACTCACACAAAATATTTTGAATACCTTGTAATGCTATTTTTATTCCCGTTCACTGACTGTTTCTGTGCTTGCCCATCCTTTGCAGTGGTTTGAAATAAAGTTAATTTTCAGTCTTGAAATCTGAAATTGATCTGCTGTTTTCTGTGGTTAACAGAATTGCCTAATAGCATAGTATTAACTGGTTTGTTGTCTGGTTTTAATTTTTTAGGGACTGGGACTACCGCAGACTGAAGGCCACGTGACTATAGATATAAAGCTGAATTATTTTCTCCAGATGACTGGTGATCACAGAATGTTAGGGGTGTTAGGGATTGGAAGGGACCTCAAAAGATCATCTAGTCCAATCCCCCATGAAGAAGTCAGATTAATGAGTCTCACAAATCTCTGGATTTAACCACTCCTGAGACCTCTCCTGGATATCTACAGTCTAAACATTTGGTCTACAGTGAAGATGCAGTTTATATTCTAATTCCAAAAATTATTAGAATACATCAGATGTGCAGAATGACTATCCAATTACCCCTGTGAATCAAATTTTCAAAAACAGACAGATGTTAAAGTTAGGAGGATAAGGTAACAAGTCAGTTCATGCATTTTTGATGAGAGTTCAGGGTATATATTTTAATGTTTATGTAAAATTTAAGATTAAAACAAATAGCATAAGCTTATTTGTAAAGTTGTTGATTGTACAAAGCATTCACTTAAAAGGTGCAGCATTTGCTTCATCACAGAATCACAGAATCACAGAATGTCAGGGATTGGAAGGGACCTCAAAAGATCATCCACTCCAATTGCCCCATCCGGAGCAGGAACACCCAGGTGAGGTTACACAGGAAGGCGTCCAGGTGGGTTTTGAATGTCTCCAGAGAAGGAGACTCCACAACCCCCCTGGGCAGCCTGTTCCAGTGTTCCGTCAGCCTGACTGAGAAGAAGTTTCTTCTCATATATAAGTGGAACCTCTTGTGTTCCAGCTTGAACCCATTACCCCTTGTCCTATCACTGGTTGTCACCGAGAAGAGCCTGGCTCCATCCTCGTGACACCCACCCTTTATATATTTATCAACATTAATGAGGTCACCCCTCAGTCTTCTCTTCTCCAAGCTAAAGAGCCCCAGCTCCCTCAGCCTTTCCTCACACGGGAGATGCTCCACTCCCTTCAGCATCTTCGTGGCTGCGCTGGACTCTCTCCAGCAGTTCCCTGTCCTTCTGGAACTGAGGGGCCCAGAACTGGACACAATATTCCAGATGCGGTCTCACCAGGGCAGAGCAGAGGGGAAGGAGAACCTCTCTTGACCTGCTAACCAACCCCCTTCTAATCCACCCCAGGATGCCATTGGCCTTCTTGGCCACAAGGGCACAGTGCTGGCTCATGGTCATCCTGCTGTCCACCAGGACCCCCAGGTCCCTTTCCCCTACACTGCTCTCTAACAGGTCATTCCCCAACCTATACTGGAACCTGGGGTTGTTCCTGCCCAGACGTAAGACTCTACATTTTCCTTCATTATATTTCATTAAATTTTTCCCCGCCCAACTCTCCAGCCTGTCCAGAACTCGCTGGATGGCAGCACAGCCCTCTGGCGTGTCAGCCACTCCTCCCAGCTTGGTGTCATCAGCAAACTTGCTGATAGTACACTCAATTCCCTCATCCAAGTCATTGATGAATATATTGAATAGTATTGGTCCCAGTACTGACCCTTGAGGCACTCCACTAGATACAGGCCTCCAACTAGACCCTGCCCCATTGACCACGACTCTCTGGCTTCTCTCCTTCAGACAGTTCACAGTCTGCCTCACTACCCGATCATCCAGTCCACACTTCTTCAGTTTAGCCGTGAGGATGCTGTGGGAGACGGTGTCAAATGCTTTGCTGAAGTCAAGGTATCACAGAATCACAGAATCACAGAATGTTAGGGATTGGAAGGGACCTCGAAAGATCATCCAGTCCAATCCCCCTGCCAGAGCAGGAACACCTAGGTGAGGTTACACAGGAAGGCGTCCAGGCGGGTTTTGAATGTCTCCAGAGAAGGAGAATCCACAACCCCCCTGGGCAGCCTGTTCCAGTGTTCCGTCACCCTCACTGAGAAGAAGTTTCTTCTCAAATTTAAGTGGAACCTCTTGTGTTCCAGCTTGAACCCATAAGGTAGACCACATCCACCACTCTGCCATCATCAATCCACCTTGTTGTGTCTTCATAAAAGGCTATGAGGTTCATCTCTGACACTCATCTTTATTTTCAATTTTAAATATCAGAGTATTTCCACACTAATTTAAAAATACCCAGATATTTATTTTCAGTGTATATGCTATTCTTTCTTTTCTGCTCACAGATGGTATTCTGACATTTCTAATATAAACTGCATCTGTATTATAGTTTCCCAGAACATATTGATAAGAAAATCAAAAAACCAATGTAATCAGAGAGCAAATCTGATGACAGATTGAAAAAGATTATCTTTTTTTTACTAAAACAAACAAACAAACAAACAAACAAACAAAATCCCTTGAGGAGCTGAAAAGATAGACTTCGCCTCTTGCTGTACAACAACTGAAATCTCTGAGATATGTCAGGTTTTATCCTGACTTGTTTCTTTTCTCCTCATACTAAAAAATGAGAATCCTTTTGGTGTCTGATATTTCTTTTCTCTCCTGCAACCACTTTCTATCAGAATCAGTTCTAGCAAGTGGGAACAAGTCAGTCCATTATATACCACGCTATTTTCTGTGAAATTAACTTGAAAATAAATTAGACTTGTTTTGATGGGGAAAGTATAGATAGCATGGATCTAATGTTGCAGTTCTTTTTCTAGGCTAATTTTTACTCATGGATGTGTTCTAATTCATTTAGGTTCTTTGAGTGACATTCATCCCATGTCTAAAAACTCACTGTGTACTCCAAGCTGGCCATCCTCCTTTCCTCTGCAGGCAATGTGAGAGAATAATTCAGCTTTCGTGTCTGAGATACCTTTGGGGAGGAATCTCATGGTGTTTGTACCCACCAGTCTTTCTGTACCAGCTGTGCTGGGAATCCAGAAACCTAACCCGGGCTGGTTGCCTCCCAGTTGGATAAAGAAACAAGAAGATGCCTCCTGCTTCTTGAATACAGAAAGTTGCTACATAGGATTTGCAAAATTTTTGTTTTCATAAAGGTCAGCAAAAATGAAAAACAATTCAGAAATTTCATTTCATAGTGCATTTTTTATCACCATTTTTTCAAAGTAATTTTTAACAGCAATTTCTTACTATTTTTAGCAAGATGAAAAATTCTGACATTTCAAAATGCTTATCTAATGAAATCTAAACTTTCAGTACCTATAATATTTCATAACCATCTGAGGGACTGGTTTCAGTTCTGTAACGCAGAAATGTGTATCCCTTTTGAAAGTGGGGAAGCAGGTAGTACCATGTATTTTTTTTTAGCATAGATTTCAGCGCAGAAACAGGTCTCATACCTCTGGTAGGAGCAGCAGTTTCCAATAGTATTGGGTGCCCTCCTGTATGAAAATATGAGGTTTCAGGTAGCCAATCTGATGCTCTTTTATCACTGCATAGAAACACAGCACATACCTTCAACACAACCAGCTTTCACAGCCCCAAACAGCTTCTGGAGTAAGGCCTTGCAGTTTTATTGACCTTGTCATGGAAGCAATGCCAAAATCATTCTAATGATTTCAAAAACTGGAGATGAAAAACTTGAGGACAAGACTTGTGAGAAATCAATTCTCTGTAGAGAGAGGGGGTAGGCATAAGGTTCAACTTTCAGATTTCCTGGCAGCACCAAGGAATATTCATGTGAACCATGGCATATCTCCATAAGACAGCACATTTTTATTCCTTCTGCTTTATTCCTTATCCTAAGAGATGTTATTCAATACTTAGAAGGGATGACAAAGCATGGAGAGTGCATAGGAACAGTAATTCTATGGTAGCATGATCATTATAGGCAGATTTAGAGCTAAGTAAAGAGCTGTGCAGCACACCGCGAAGGAAAGAAAACTGCAGGAGCCATTGCTGTCTACAAAGCCACTCACCAGATCTGAACAGCAGGCAGCAACAGATTTGGTTTTTATGGGAATACTGCACACTCATTTTTGTAGTCACTTATTTCTTCCAAGACACTTAAAATGATTTAACTTACTGATATTTTTCAAAACTTTTGTTAATGCTTCCAATATCTTCTGCAAAGCCACATTGATTTTGATGAAATTTTCTTTCAAAAATTAAGTGGGAGAAAAAACTTAAAAACAACAAAATGTAATATTTTAAAAGGTTTTGGAAATGAAACTTTTTGGATTTGTTTTCAAAGAGACCTGTTGATTGGAAACTTTTACTTCTTTTTTTTTCATTAATAAAGGTGAAGGACAAGTAGGTTCAAACAGAATGACCAGAAATGCTTTTGAAAATGTGAAAGTCATAGTTTTTGCAAAATACAGCTTGTTTGCTTAGCCAGCTCTCAACAATGTGTATCACTACTCCACTGACACTGCATTTCTCTAATAAGTACGCACACAAGCATACACACATACATTGTCACCTCTGTGAAGGAATCAGTTCCAAGGCAAATGTTAATTAAAAGGGGAGTTGCTTTAGAGAGGGGAGGATATACAGTTCAGAAAGCACCAATTAGAGACGAGGAGAGGGAAGAGTCATGTTACCACGTGCTGTCAACTTACACAGCTTTCATGGACTTTGCTCTTCACAGAATTACACAGCTGACAGGTGACTGATTAACTTGCATGCTACATGCTACTTTTCCAGGTGAGAGGTGATTTAAAGATATGATCATAGAATCATAGAACAGTTTCAGTTGGAAGGGACCTTCAAAGCTCATCCAGTGCCACCCCTGCCATGAGCAGGGACATCTGCACCAGCTCAGGTTGCTCAGAGCCCCGTCCAGCCTGGCCTGGGATGTCTGCAGGGATGGGGCATCCACCACCTCTTTGGGCAACCTGGGACAGTGTTCTACCACCCTCAGTGTAAAAATTTCTTCCTCGTGTCTAATTGCCTTCTGGAAGTCCTTTAAATTAGGAAAGTGAAATGGCTAAGGATACAAGGGAAGGAATGTATGGGGATCCCACTACCAGAGAGGAGATGCATCAGCTTGACAATTCGCTTTCTTCCCTCTCCCTCCGGAGACCTGCTGAGCTGCTTCTGAGAATAATACTGAGGATTTGGCGCTCAATTCAAACTCTCCTCCTCATTATTTTGCACCCATCCCTTACTGTACTTGTGCCTCTCATACCTATAGCACAGAGTGGTTACTTCTCTCCTGGTATTTGATGCCCTGTTGCAGCTGCCTGTGGTCATCTTGATTTATGCTCGGACTACAAAACAGCCCAGCACCAGCCTTGCCTTACAGCCAGGAGAATGCCATGCCAGAAGACTGATTTTTGAAAGTTGTGAAGGGCCATACACCACATGTTGTAAGATCATGGTCATCCATTACATAGTTTGTTGCATAGAAGAGTGCACTTCACATGACCTGGTCACCTGTTCTGCATCCATTATTACACGATACAAGCCAGGAGTCCTCTATGAGGGGATTCCTGTGGTTTTAGAGACACCATTTATCCTGATGTAGCCAGCAGCCAATGGTACCACAATGGAAAGACTGAGGGAGGGAAAAACTATAAAATGGAGTGAAAAAACTCAGCCTGATCACTGGGCAGATATTGCAAATTTATTTAGGTAAGAGATGCTGTATCGTTGCCAGCATAGTTTATGCTGCACAGAAGCGCTGCTGGAGAGCTCTTGCTGTTGGCTGGCAGTTGCTGCTGCTTCTTACACTCTTACATAGTATGCATTTACTTGCAGTCACTGCTGGTGGCAGGACACTACTGAAAACGGACATTTAGTCTTGCCTGGAATAGGCTTTCTTATGCTCATGTCTGGCTAATTCACACATTTTTGCAGCAAGATCACCCATCTATGAGTTTCTGAAGACTTACTGGGGCCTCCTTCATCTTTAGTGTTTCCAATTAATCTCTGAGATGGTTGCTTCGAGATGTGAAATGGTGCAATTTCAAATCCTTCCAAGGAAAAAGCTATTAAGGAAATCTGTCTGGTGAACAAGCTATTTGGTAATAAATTTTGGCTACTTTCAACAGTTCTCAGCCTTTAAAGCCTAAAACGCTATGGAAAAACAGAAGTTTGTTTACAATCACAGATTATGCAATTAATAGATGGTGACAATCAGGGAATAGCAGTGTGTATAACTTCCAAAGATAAATATTTATAATATAAACATTTAACGGCTTAAGTATCTTATTTCACTGCTCTTCTCTTCCACTGCCTTGCCTAAGTGTTGCACCGAATTCTGCTGGCACTAATTTTTGTCACTTATGTCAGTATTGTGTAACATGCTAGTTAGGTACTTCCAGCAGAGGTAAACACCCCCAGTGGTTAATAGGAAAATGTCATTCCCTGGTGTCATGGTAAAGGAAGAAGTGGATATACTCATAGAGACAGACATGATCTTTCTGTAATTCACAGGCAGGTAATGACAGACTTTTCAGTATTCGATTGCTGAGATTGGTACACCTGAAAGAGGCTTGATCTCCATAAGGGGGCAAGCATATGCTTTTATTGTTTTCAGCCCAATTCATCTGTTAAGTATACACAGAATATAGCCTTTAATGTGATATTGTGAAGGAGATGGACTGAAGTCTAATGCTGCCTTGATATTTTTCCAGCCTCCTGCGTGGCACCTCCCAACATGATTTGACGTCTTCTGTTACTAGTGCACGTCAAGTGTGTCTAAGTAATGAGGTTGCCTTGTGCATGATTCTGAGTTGTCAATCTACTTCAGTTCACAAATCTTTTGCACTGGGGGACCTCAAACCTCTACATAGTGTCATGGAATTTCCAGTATCTTGAGTTAGATAGCCAGAAAGGCTAAGCCTAAACCAATCAAGTCAAGTGTGTTGGTGTTAAAAAAAATTTTGTTCACTAGGTCAGACCTAAGAAAGGACTAAGTTACACCTATTAATGCATTTTGCATAATGTTGTTCTTGGATTTAATGAGTGATCATAAGTGAGCATCTGTACCCTCTGCTCACTACGTCGACAGCCAGTGGTCTGGCTAATGGGACAAAACTCACACTTCACTCACTGGCCAGACATTTATAAAGCAGGTAAATGTGCCTCATCAGCCACAATTTGAAAGCAGTGCAGCCATTTAAAAAGCTCCTATTGGTTTGGTTCTGGTATTTCTAACTCTTCGGTGTACAGGCAATCTTTTCACTCTTATGTTTGGAAATGTATCATAGAATCATAGAATAGTTTGGGTTGGAAGGGACCTTCAAAGCTCATCCAGTCCAACTCCCTGCCATGAGCAGGGACATCTTCACCCAGCTCAGGTTGCTCAGAGCCCCATCCAGCCTGGCCTGGGATGTCTCCAGGGATGGAGCATCTGCCATCTCTCTGAGCATGTTTGTGTTTATGTCTGTCCGTGTGAGTGTATAAACTACACATACATATACATTTTGGCTGTGTAAAGAGAGTCAGTCTAAGAGACTGAGATGAAGATAATAACTTTTAGTGGTCCGTTGTCTTCATTTTCCAGCAAAATAGTGCATTACCAAGCCAAAGAAAAAGGGTCATTAATTATGGGAACGCATTTAAGGAAGGTCTTTGATCTAAAGGAAAATAGACACTTAGGCTAAACAGTTCAAGGAAGGAATTTTATAAGCATTAAAGATGAATTAAAATTAGTAGTACAAGGAACAGCAACTGCATTTCTCTGTCTGGACAGACAATGTTTCTAGATGAAATCTAAGAAATGTGACATGATATAGAAGTGACAGAGCACTGAGGAAAGAGAGCAGAGGGAAAGAGTTAAGAGGTAAGACAGACCCTTTGGGATCTGTAATGGAGATCACTTAAAAGGAGTTCACACAGGCAGCAGTGTGATATGGCTGATATAGCTTTATTTTTTCTTTAAAAATTGCTGTAATTGGACATTCCATTCCAAAACACATTCCCTAATGTCTTAATTCAGTGACAACAAATAACAAAAAGAGGGGAAAGAAGTCACAGGACAACATACAGTTTTCTAGAATGAAATACTTGGCTCGTATTTGTGGGATATTTGGTTGCTGCTTGCAGGCTACTGTTGCTGGCCCAGAGAAGGGATGAGAGGACAGATATATTGGGAACAGCATGGCATTGAGCATGATCAGGTGATGGTGACTTAACAAGAGACCCAACACCAGCAACAGTGCTGCTACTGCGCATGGCTGTTCTTAGCTGCTCTTGTTGGATAAAAACAGACTTGTTTGCACCACAGTTTTATACTGAGTTTATAATTAGATTGTAGTTTGTACCACAGGCAGAGCTTTTAAGGTTGTGAAGAAAATTGTATACCCACTCCTTAGAGCCTTAGTATTGCAAATAATTCAGAGATGTGATCAACGGTACGGATTGCAAATATTCACCCTGATGATATACTTCAGAATGTGCCTGAATATTTCCTGGGAAGGGCTTTTGTTGGCCGCCCTCTTATGTCCAGACAAGGACAGACTATTTTATTAAGGTTGTACAATAACTCAGTGGGGTGCATTTCTCTTATGGTCTCCTTATACCATTAGAATGGAGATAACGGAAAATGAAAAAGCCCCAGTGTTCTTGTTCAACACAGGGAAATGTTAAGTTCAGAGACAATACTGCTCTATATTTACAGAACTACTCTGGGATCCTGATCCCAAATGCGTATGCATCAAATTTATTTTCTAATTGAAAATGAAGGAATTCAGGTGCAGAAATGGACCATCCGAGTAGATTATTTAACTTACTTCAGTCAACTCAATTTAACCTGAGATGGCTGAAGTTATAGAACTTGTCATATAGAGGTAACAGCTACACTATACCGGTCTTGTCAATAACTGATTTGCTTAATTTTTTTAACATCAAAAATGGAAAATTACCCAATGTGTAAATAATCCAATGTTGATCTAGCAGTAGAAGGCACTGGAAACATAATCTAACACAAACATCATTAATATAAGTTTTTTTCTTCAATCCAGACCTTGTCACTAACTATTATGGACATATTTATTATCATTTTATTCACATATGTCATGCTAGTATCACTATATATAAATATTTTTATTAGTAGTAGTAGTATTTTTTTTTTTCCCAGAACAGAAATGACCTAACTAGAAAAGAAAGTCATAGGAAGCAAGTCATAGGAAGCACTAAGTCCAGCTGGTGGCTGGTTACTGGTGGCATCCATTAGGGATCAGTACTGGAGCCAATAGTTACTGCTTAACTTCTTTATTAATGGATGATGTGCCAGAGTTCTCTCAGCAAGTTTGCAGAAGATACTTGCTATTCAAGGAGACCTCATCAGGCTGGAGATATGGGCTGATAGGACCCCCATGAAGTTCAACGCAGGCAAAAGCAAAGTCCTGCCCCTGGGCCAAGGTAACCTCATGCACCAGCACCAGCTGGGGTCTCACCATCTGGAAAGCAGCTGTAGAAAAGACCAGGTGGTAGTCCTGGTGGACAATAAGTTGACCATGAACAAACAGTGTGCCTTTATGATAAAGAAGGCCAACCTCCTCCTGGGCTGCATAATCAAGAATTCAGCCAGCATGTCTAGGTAAAGTGATCCTTCTCTTCTAGTCAGTACTTGTGATACTCACCTGGAGAACCCTGTCCTGGTTTTGGCCTCCCCAGTACAAGAGAGACATAGACATACTGCAGTGAGGCCAGTGGAGGAGGACTCGCTGGATGTAGACAGTATAGATGAGCCCCCCAGGATGGAAGGGGAGTAGGAGAACAAGATGTACAAGAAGAAGCTGAGGAAATTGAGTTTGTTCAGCCTGGAAAAAGAGATTCAGGCAGAATCTTATTGGTGGCTACATCTCTCTGACTGGAGGACACAGGGATACCAAGAGGCTTTTCAGGGAAGTGCACAGTGACAGGATGAGAGGCTGTGGATATTAGCTGCAACATGGGAAATTCAAACTCAATATAAAGAAATTATTTTTCACCATGAAGGGAGTTACAACCTTGGCACAGGTATCTGCAGAGGATGCGGAATCTCTGTCCTTGGAAATATTCTCTCCATTACTAATCCAAGTCTCAAGAAAAATCAGAAAGGAGGCATTTTTGTTGAGACCCTAAAATTTACTTCTTAAAACATTTTGATAATAACTATTGTAAAAGAGCAGGCAGATAATGTAACTTGGTCCATCTCCAGTGTCTCAGTAGAGCCCAGTAGAGCAAATGTAACTTTCAAAAAATGTTTCTTTAATGGAGTTTGCATATCCAACCTGCATTACCAAACATGCATCTGGGATCTACTCATATTCAGAAGTACATGTATGTGCTGATTTCAGTGCTGTCACTAACACTAAATAGAAAGTGATGGCCTGGTTGTATTAGCTCCTGTGCCAATACAAACCAGTAAGGAACAGATTTAACTCCCTTAGATGGTGGGATAAGTATTTTTTATGGTATTTCCCTAAGACTAAGAAGATATAAATGGACAGTTACATTGTCAGGTGACAGACATTAATGTGGTGTCAACGCGATCCTGTGCTAAAAGGGCACTACAGCTCTATGCACTAATTTGACAACATTGGAACACTGAAATTCAACCTTCCCTACTTTTATTCATTAGACTAGTTGTTGAAAATATTTGGGTTTTGGTTTTTGGTTTTTGTTTTCCTGAGCCGGCTAGCACTCTCCTAGACAATTTCTGGCCTCAATTCAAAAGTCAGCATGGGCCAAGAACCTTAATTCAGACATCTTGTTTGGGAGGTTAAGAGAGTTTAAGAATTGGGACACAAAAAGCATACGCATTTTATCTCAGAACCAGGATCCCTGGTATTGCTAGTTTTCTAGTAGAAATATAGCCAAGGTGTTCTCATTTTTATTCCTCAGTGTCTTATCTGTACAGTAACAGAAAATAAATCTTTTATCTTCTTCTTACCTACCAAACTACTCTTGCCTTGGCCAGGAATGATCTCTTTGATTTGGAATAAACAGCACCTCACATAGCAGTCTTCTCATCTTTTTGGAGCTATAGACAATGCAGAAATATAAATAATTAACTGAAATAGTAATTACAAGGGGCCATCTGTCCTTTTGCAACTGCTTTACATGCTACAGAATGTTAATACCAAAATACATTCATCAACTGTAACAGACATCTGGAGCATAATCATCCAGCAACCCCTTGTATAAAAGTTGCTGCATGAAATAATTATCAGTGAAATATGGTAAATAAAAAACTGTCTTTGAAAGCATTGAAACAGAAACCAGATTCTTCAAGCTCCAAGAATTAACAAGGAGAGAAGTACACTACTGCCAGATTTTGCTGCCATATAGTGTTTGGTGTCTCTTTTTCAGACAACTTAATTGGTGTGTATATAATATCCACTGGAATAAGCAAAGACTTCAAATGTTGGGAAATTTGATCTTCATCTGTCTGGTCTAGTTTTTTCCTCTTGTTCCCCTCATTTTTTATGTAGTTTGCAAATTGAAATACATGATTGAGATTCAAAATATCTTCTGGCTAGTTACTAAGCAGACCCGATGATGCTGATTCCATTCTTTCTTCTCAGTACTGCTTATCATTGTGGGGCTTGCAAATAGCTCATGGGACGCAGTAATGTCCAAGAGAACAAAGACTCTGTCGAAAAGATGAAGGGCACCTGAACTGCAATGAGGTAGAAAGCCTGTTTTCAGATCAACAGTGTCGTTAACCATTGAGCAAAAATTTGCCTACCTTCTGTCTGAAAGCAAAAGATACAGCAGTCCACAGACCATATTGCTAAATAACGGTATTGCCAGGAATGTTGATGTAGGACTGGTCATTCTGCGATGCATATTTAAGCATCAGTACAAAAGGGCAGATCAGAAGCTACTAAAGCCCATATGTCATGTCCCTATGTATTTCAGAACTCTGGCTCAGGTTCTTAAAACCTTGAAAAGCAAGCAAACTAATTTTAATCCCTTTACCATGCAGAAGTTATTGTGTTATTTTCTCCAGGCTCCAGGGGTTGATTAACTTGCACATGCAGTACAGTCCCATTTGTGATCAATAGACAAATCAGAAAATACCATGTTATAAATAGGGTATATCTGAGAGTGCCTCCTCAGAAGTCCTACTGGAGACTTAATTTGATCACCCCAGTGGCTGGGTCTTACTAAAACCTTTTGGAGTAAAGCACAGACATATCAATCTTTCCCTATAAACTATTCCATCAGGAAAATGCTTCATCACTTTGATTCCCAAATTCTTGCTTCCTAGAGCACCAAAAATCAATTAGAAGACTGGTCAAACAGAACAGACCAACACACGCATAATTTTGTTCACTGATAACCTAAAATTCCCAATAGTCTGGATTATCTGGATTAATTACCAGTCCCATGTCTTTGTTTGTTTGGTTTTTGTTTGGCTTGGTTTGTTTTTTTTTTTTTTTTAATTCAAGCATTGAATCAATATAGTCCCTGAATGGCAGCAACACAAACTTTGTAATTAACCCCTGGTTTAATTTCCTTTCCAGATCCAGTCTCATACATTTACAGTTGCAAGTTACTTTAGTATTTAACCCCAACTAATTAAACCCCAATTATTTTGGAAAGTGTCTGTTGAACTGGACACTCATCAGTGACTGAGAATGGGCTGCTTGGGGATAAAATCAGCAGGAGGACAACAGAACAAAACAGGTCCTCTTGCTCACATAGCAAAGGTCACCTCCTCCAGGGATTGTCTGATTAATGACAAGGATGTCATATTTATTGGCCTCTTGATGGACAATGGCATTGCCATTTTAGGAACTTTGCTGTCTATCATTAAGCACTGAATGACACAACATCTCTTGTCAATATGAAAATTCTCAAAATAATTTGCATTTAGTATGGACAAAACCATCCGAGTGTGGAAGACAAACTTGTGGCAGATGCATGAAGACCTCAGATGTTTTTTCTGTGCTGATATGTAGGTAAATAACAGATGTTTTTGAAATTTCTCCTTGTTACTGAGAAATGAAAGGGGGAGAGGATATTCTTGATTATCTATTCACTGCCTCATTTTACATGTCAATCATTAAATCCATTTAAATACCAATCAATTAAATCTATTAAAACATCTCTGGAGTTCATTAAAAATGTTTAATTGCAGAATTTCTGCCTTTCTATGTCTTTCTGAGAGCTGCTGATTACTTTGAAAAACATCAGCAAGCCTGTGTCTTAGACTAGGTGAACTCTGTCAAAAGAGTAGCAGAAGATGAAGTATTGAGTACACAAGATGGGTTAAGCAAGCCCATTATCTTCAACAAGAGCAAAAAAGCCAGCAGTGCAGAATGGCCCTTGACTGAGCCACAGTGTTTGTCTGTGACATCCCAGTCATTAGATCCACACACATCTGAGGAGAGAATAAGGGTAGTATGAAAATAGCTTTAACTTCCAGAACAACAAGGAGGTTACTGAAAGAAAGAGGTTTTGCTTCTCTTTGTTTATGAACCAATGATTAATAGAAGTAATTTATATGGAGAGGAAGAAAACAACAGCAATATGGACTAATTTCTGAGTGAAGCTGCTGTAGATACTTGTATAATCTGAAGCAATATGGGGTCTGGGAATCTCATAAAGAAGTAATCCAGCACAGAGTAATGAAAATTACTTATTCCAATTAATAGTGAAGGAGTGTGGGCTCAATCCTGAGAGGTGTTTACTCAGAGTTACTGCTTTCAGGACTCATATACCCTTTAAACCGTGCATTGGTCTTTACCGGTGGTGATAAGACCTTTGTGGTTCTTGAGAATGATTCAGGCTTATATTTCTTCCGATATTTTTCTGCTTCTCTCTCTGACTTGGTCTGCAAGCCAGAAGAACAGGATGACTGTAGTGGGAAATTAATTTCAGATTCCAAAAGTTCAACTCTGGTTTTGGTTTCAGAAGAGAAAAGAAATGTGTGTATTTCATCGGGTTTGGAAAGATGCAGCCATTTTTATTGACCTACATTTTCCATTTGCTTCCCCTCTTGAGATTTTCTCTTCTCCTTTTGTTATTTTTTTTCTTAATATCTAATGATTAAAGCAGAAGGAAAATATGAAGTTTTTTAAAATGCCTTAACTAAGTTCACTGAGAAAAGAAAGGTAAGAAATATCTTGTCTTTGCACCTTGTCACTTCTTCCTCTAGAATATAAAATCTGTAATAAAAACACCAGAAGTGTTTAAAGTGGATTCTGAAATAACGGGGACTTAAAAGGCTGTGTGCACATAAATAATCCTCTTTAAAATCAAGGTGAGACTTTGGCTATACCCTGACAAGATTAGGGACATCTAGAAGGCTCAAAAATATCAATGAGATTTAAAAATGGGGAAGGGAGTAGCCAGCTGGATATATCAAGAAAAAATACAAAAGAGTTAGTTAGATCGCTAATTAAATGCTATCCAGGATGAAACGATTAAACATTTATAGGAAATTTTCTGAAGATATTCTCCTTCAGAACACAGTGAGCCAGCCTGGATTTGATTCTTACAGCAACATGAACTGCCAGTCCCTTAAAAAAGTCCTCCTGCCTTCAGCAGGTACTGTGCTAGCCCAAGGGCAGAACTTAGTAGTGTGACAGTTGTTACAGAGATTTCCAGCCCATTCTACTGCTCTTCTTCCCAGAGGATCTCTTTAGTTAGTGCTGCAACTGAATCCCGCCGATGCAATTCTGCAGCGTCCAAGTGTTGGGTGTACACCATTCTTGCACTATGAGGCCTTGTAGACACCTCAGTGGTATCACATGTGAAGTCTACAAGAGTTTCTCAGTCATAGAATCATGGAATCATAGAATAGTTTGGGTTGGAAGGGACTTTCAAAGCTCATCCAGTGCCACCCCTGCCATGAGCAGGGACATCTTCACCCAGCTCAGGTTGCTCAGAGCCCCGTCCAGCCTGGCCTGGGATGTCTCCAGAGATGGGGCATCCACCACCTCTCTGGGCAAGCTCTGCTTGTAAAAATATTTCTTCTTCATGTCTAGCATGAATTTCCCCTCCTTTAGTCTAAAACCATTACGTCTTGTCTTACTGTAACAGGCCCTGCTAAAAAGTCTGTCGCCATCTTTCTTTGTGGCCCCTTTTAAGCACTGAAAGGCTTCAATAAGGTCTCCCTGGAGCCTTCTTTTCTCCAGGCTGAACACCCCCAGCTCTCTCAGCCTGTCCTCCCAGCAGAGCTGTTCCAGCCTCGGATCATTCCTGTGGCTCCTCTGGCCCCTCTCCAGCAGGTCCATGTCTGTCCTGTGCTGAGGAACCAGAGCTGGACCAGCACTGCAGGGGAGTCTCACCAGAGCAGAGCAGAGCAGCAGAATCACCTCCATTGACCTGAAGGACACACTCCTTTTGATGCAGCCCAGGATACAACTGGCCTTCTGGGCTGCAAGTGCCCATTGCCGGCTCCAGATAGCAAATGAGCTCTTGCACAGCTGGTACCAACCACTCAGCTTTGCCCTCCACAAAATGGATGCAATGAGATGCAGAAATCAACGATGAGGCTCATTTGTAAAATACTGAGATATCTGAGTACCACTCCCTTTTAAGCGTGAATTACAATTGCTTATACTACATTTCATTTTTGGTAAAATTTTGTTCAAGAGATTTGGGTCATCGACGAGACAGCAGCACCTTTTCAACTGTGGATGAGGGAAGAATTTGCTCTTCAGAGCCCTCCAAGACTTAGCGAGCATTTTTTAGTGTTTTTGTAAAATATTCTTATGAAATATTTTTGAAGTGTCAGTAACACCTCTACAATCCCAGAGATAACAGGATAGGTTAGACAGATATTTATGCATTACAAATGTAACCCTGAAACTGTTTCAACTACAATTCCTAACCTACACCTAGGGTACGTGTATGAGCTGCTATTTTTGCTGATATAATAGTAGCTGAATCAAGGATCTGAGAACTAGAGAGCACAAGCTATTACTTTTTGGAGCTGAGGCTGTTTTCGTCTTGTCCTTTCCATACTGGAGCACAAAATGGATTCCATGACACAGACTTTTCAGAGAATTACCTGTACGAAGCTCTTTTCTGTATGCTGCACTGGGGTACTTTGGCTTTATGGAACACTGAAGTCAATAATTTCTTCCTGCAGAAACACACGTGCAATGAAGACAGCTTCCCTCGAGCCAAAGTGTTATTTTATAAAAAACATTCTATTTGAGGCAGGGCCATCTATTAAATTCAAATAACTACAACAGCAGGAGTATTTGTAACTTGAGTCACAGGGAATCTTAATATATTACGCAGATCTCAGATGTGAAGTTGCACAGAAGACTTCAGACTCGCTGTTTGATATTCTTTTTTTTCCAAAATACAGATTTCACAATATTGCATAAAGTTTTCCAAATTTCCATTTCCTAAAAGAACAATACAATATAATTAGAAAATATTAACTTTTTTTTTTCATAAGTCGCCAAAAATTTTTGATTTGAAATTACCTTAATTTTCAAATTTCTTTGGATTTAGCATGGGAGAAATGTCTGAAATTGAAATAATTGCAGAATCCAAAATATTTTTATTTCTGGATTTTACTTTTCAATTCAACAAAAGCTATCTGAAGGGTTTTCTTTCAGTTTCACCAAAATTTTTGCTTGTGCTTCTACTTTCCAGAGGTATCAACAAACCGCAAAAACATAAATGAGTCTTCCACATTGATTTACTCCAGTGCAATTTCCAACACCTGCAGAACTGAAATACAATTGGTCTTCTTTTTTCCATTTAAAAACCAGCATGTGACTCATTCTCAGCTCTGATTGCCAGGATGTCGTTAACACTGTCATTTTCAGTCACCACTATTTAGTCGCAGTAAATTGTAAACATCTGTACATTCTTATACGCACTTAATGACACAAGCGTCTTCAGACCGGATGGCAATGCAGAACTGAGCAGAACACAGAGAATCCTAGAATTGTCTCATGTCTCATGTTGCCATTGAGTGCACACTCACACTATCTGATTTGAAACAGGATATAAAAAGGAATGAAGAAAGGCAGTTTAGGAACTGAAAAAATTTGAACTGGATTTTCTTCTGTTACAATGATTCCTTTGTGCATGGGTTTGCTTTTAATGGCTCTTTCTCTTTTGTGAATTTTATACAAGGCATTTTCAAAAATCAGGCAACTCACAGCAAAATCTGGGGAACACACACTTTTAGCTAAGGACCTATTGTTATCTTGATTTAGGAAAATTTATTATATCAGTTAACATATATTGTTGTAATATCTATATGTCACTGAATAGAACTGGTTGAGTATACTGTAGTTATCTTTGCTTAGATACAATCAATAGATACTTATTAATCTCTTCTCATAAACTTCATCCAACCTAAACCCCAGCCCATATAACAATCCCACATGGACCTTGAAATGTCAGTGAGACTCAAAGAAGAATTGATTAAGCTTGTACTTAATCAATTCCCATCACTCTGATTTTTGCCGGAGTGCTACATTAATTTAAATGGCACCTTCTTTATTGTTTGAATTCTTATCAGATTAATATGGTGCTGGAATTTTAATGAAAAAAGTTTACTACTTTTTTGGTCAAGAGCAGTAGATGGAGAGAGTAAAGCTAAACAGTCAATGAGGTGTGAAAACTAGAGCTCTGATTCTGCAATACATGTTTGCCAGAGTAGAACTGATGCTCATCTGTGCCCTTGGGACATCAGTCAGTAAAATATTTTATCACTTTTGTTGTCTCTCTGATCAGGCTATAAGACAGGACTTGCACAGATTTCTATTAAATATGAGCAGAAGTTGCAAAAATAGGCTTGCACTGCTATTTTCTCTTGATATCCTTCCCAAGGTATCTGATCCTACCAATATTCATGCACACACATAATTTGAATCACAGAATTTTCATCATTGTACTGGAGCTGCTTATGGGCTGGATTGTGTTAGGAATGGGTTTCATGTTGTTGCCATTTTGCAATAGCCTTGGCAATATCCACATACTCCTTCAGCCCATGTCCTTGCTCTATACCAAACAGCAGTGATGTCCTTTCAACAAGGTGCAATGGAGCTTTCCACTGATTTCACTTGATCGTTATCTGAAAAGAACTTGCATGCTTCCTAAAGCACAGCTTTATGCTGGAAAGTGCTATTGTTGTGTTTTTAAGGGTAAAAGGACAGAGACAAGACTGTCTGGTTTTGCAGTTGATCATCAAAACAATCTCTAAAAATTCCTAGATATTCTCACATGTATACAGCACACCCAAATAAATCAAGGTCTAAAGTAGACCTCACCACCCTCAAAAACACAATACAAAGAGCAAGCTGAAGAGAAATTACATGTTTTTGGTGTTCACTGAAAAAATTCCCCGAATTTGAACAAAAATGTTTTATTCAACCCCAGGAAAAGTATTTGGCTGCGATTTCAGGTGACCATACCAGGACTCCTCTCCCTTCCCCACAAGGAGCAAGAGTAGCAGCTTCTTCCTTTATTCAGCTCATCTGAGGGATATTTAAGAGTACTTTTCTGGAATGATGGAGAGTGAGTCAAACTGGATTGAACTGGGTTCAATCTTCCCTTCTGACAAAGATGGTCAAACACACAGATTGACCGTGCTGCACAGCTCATGACAGGCAGCACCACTAGTCTCTGTGGCTGGTGATGTTTCATATTGGAGGCCTAGGTGGCCCCTGGACTCCACATAGACTCCAGATCCCATCAACAACTCAAAGGGTGTCCAGGCAATGCTGGTGCAAAGGGCATCTCCACAACCTGGCTGCTGTGGCATGGTTGGACAAGAAGCTAAGTCATTAGCATGAACATCTTGGGGGGATTTGGTTCACAGGATCGGTCTTTGGCAGGTGGATTTGATGATCCTTGTGGGTCCCTTACAACTCAGGGCATTCTATGATTCTGTGATCATTGGCAGGGTTAACATGGGACAAAGTGAGGCCTGGAGGGGAGTAGAGACAACACTTCTCCAAGGACAGGTCTGGAGTCAGGCTTGACACGGCTTTATGTTAGTTGTTGTCCTTCACGGAAGAACAAAGTAATTCTGGCCAGTGTCAATTTGCAATGGCAGAAAACTAGCAAAGGCTTCTGGGTCTCAATTTTTACATTCGTGACTGAATATTAGTTTAAAAGAAGGTGGCTGTGATAAATCCTACCAAGCAGATCATGGTTCCTGGCATACTGACAAGCTCAACATAGGTACTTGAACGGCTGCAGGCCTTACAGCCTATGTTTTGCGGACTTTGCCTTTGCCTTGAAGCCCATCTCTAGTGGAATAAAAGGACTTCACAGTCAAACGTTCCTGAGGTCAAGTAGCTGTAACAAACATGCTTGTGCTATTAGCTGAGCACTTAGAAAAGGCAGCGTATCTAACCCTTCCTCTTTGCTTTGGCTCTGGTAAAGTACAAGTCAAGCTCCTTTTACCACCTGACCATTTAAAAGAACATTTTGTAATATAGATACCATACAGCTAAAAGCAGCCACTTCTATCTAGGGCAGCCTGATCTTGAAGGTATTTAATGTTCAGACGGAGGGAACATGACCTTCCATTTTTAAGCTTCTATTTCGATGCTATTTATAATTAACAGCATGCATAGGGCTTCATGTACTTTGAAAGGCTGAGGTTATGCTTGTGTTGCAGAGCCTGGGGAGACAAGCTTGTTGTCCTGATATACTTAGACCATCAAGATGGTTTGCAAGGCAGAACTGTAAAAGAGTTTTAGGTAGATTCTACCCCTGTCATGTTTTGATGTGTGTAATGTGACGATCAATTGATTGACTTGGATGATTGATGCTACTTTGAATTTTCAAAGAAGACCATCAGATTCAATGTGTTTGTGATTCTCACTTGCTTTGATCCTTATACTCAGAGATGGTAAGCAAAAGCCCAAGTAGGTTGCCACCAAATAAAAATTCCCAATGCCTTTCTACTGCTAGACTCTTTTGTACCTAACACTTAGAAATTATAAACAGGTAAGGAAGACTGTGAGCCAATGAAGCATCAATGCCAACACTGACTGATTCAGACATACTCACTTTGACAGTCTCCTCTGGATTCATAGATAAATTTCCCTGCATCCTTAAATGACACCTTGCCCCTGAGGACCAACTTTAATTTCTGGAAAACAAAACAGTGGCATTGTAGTTTTCCATGCTAGGAATGTTTCAAGTACAAGGATTTGACTGCTCATCTGTCTCTGCCTCCTGGGCCAGGAGGGAGATAACTCCAACAATAGCTGCAATTGAATGGCTCAATTACAGTAGCAGCAATTTTCCAGCCTGATTACTTATGTCCGGTGATAATATGTAAGCTCTCACGCATTGGGTCACTTGGAAGCAGTCCTTCTTGCAAGGCTAGTCCACCACGTATCAGGAATGTGATTGCTTTAGTATTTTTTAAAAATCATTAGGTCATTCTTTAAATATTAGCTGAATGTGTATGCATTATAAATGCTTGGCCTCAAAAGGTGTTTCCAGTGAGATTAATAACAGAGTCCCCATTGAGATCAGCAGACAACAAATTTTATCTTGATCAGTGGTTAAAGAAGATGAAAGAACTCTAAGGTATGCAAGACTTGTAAAAAATAATTATTTTGTTGGTTTGTCACAAAATTTGGTGAAATTTCATTAATAAAAAACCCACCACAAACAGAGAAAAACATAAAGAAAACATCGAAAGGCTAGTTTTGGTGTTTTCTGAATGACTCCAAAAGATTTTTTAAATGTACTTGCATTTTCCAAAGGTTGAAACAATGCTTCAATTATTAGGATGAAAATCTTTTCACTTCAACGTAACATTTGGAGTGGAATTTATCTAGTTAAGCAGTTGTTATATAAGATAGAGTGCAATCTAGTGGAAACAGCATTGGTTGAAGAAGCAGAAGTATTTGACTCTCTGCTCTGGTATTGACTTGTGTCAGCCTACAGAATGCTTTAATATGTGGGGTTTGATTGTGGGGAAGCCCAGGCTGGGAGCTCTACTGCCTGAATTTGGGAGAGCACACACAGGCGACGAGATTCCTTGCCGTGCAGAGCACAGCTCCTGCAGGAGACTATGTCTAAGGGATTCTTTGCAGTCACCTCCCCAGAGCTCACACAATTTGCAGGAGGCATTCATTAGATCCTTCTCTCCATTCCTCAGCAATGGAAAACACACTTTTCAGCTTCATTGTGGGAAGGAGCCATTTCAAGGCTTTTCAGCACTGCAGGCAGGAATGAGATCGGCTACTGTAGGATGATATCCAAAGGATGACAAAACTGACTTCTGCTGTAACAGCAGCCTTGGTTCAGAAAGAGAAGGAGGACTTGCTGAAAGTTTGGGGAAAGGACAAGAATACAGAGCTGAGATGCCTCAGTGAGATCCCAGCAGGCTCAGAGTGTGTTTTGGGTGCTGTAAAGGTTCAATGGAGTCTGAGATAGTTTAGGTGGGGAGGAGACACTTCCCTTGCTGCCTGCGGTAGCCACCACTGCTGGTCTTGGCAGCTGCTGGAGGAGGTAGCAATACATGGTTTGTTCTGCAGGTTAGAGCAGCCAGTTCTTTCACTCTGCTGCTCCCTGCTGATAAGTGTCAGTTTTTTGATCTTGGGCTCCTCTCTGAGTCCTTCATATTGTCCTAGTGCCTTTTACATGGCTTAGAAGGGGGTACGATGCTCAGTCCCTGGAAGTCACAGGTTACAGCTGCTTTGAGTGGGCAGAACCTGCTCCTGGGTGGAAATAGCCAGGAAACCTAACAGATTCAAAACAAAAAAGCCACAATTTCCTGTGTCTGTTGCACATCCCAGCATGAGCATTCTTAAATCTGATCTACAACAAATCCATGGGGGAAGGAGGGATTAGTGTGCATGAAGAAATGTCAAAGGGCTGGTATTTATGACTTCACCACCATTTCACAGGTCTGGGAACATTTCCTCGGCTTCACTGTCCCCCCTGGCTGTGGTGCCTGTTCTGCAATGGGGTTTCCATTAATGACATTGGGACTCCTGGCTGTTTTGTTGCCTATATTCCAGTTCTCAGTGGTTTCACCCTACATGCTTGAATATTTGTGCACTAAATTCACTGCGTGCAGTATATGATCTATATGCTATGCAAACAATACAAGACCTTTTCAGAGTGGTCAGCTGTGGTTGTATTTTTGACAAACGCAAGGGAGACGATAATAGAATTGGCCAAGTGTAGGATTCAGTGCAATTTAATATCTGGCATAACAGAAGTTCATTCAATCTAAAGAGAAGTTGGAGAGGGAATGAAAGTCGATGCCAGTGGGTAACTCCAGCACTTCCCTCTCATTAAACCATGCTGCTGTGCAATGATGCCAAGAAACTGCACACCTAGGAGATGGCATAACTTAGCAGACATATTTCCGGGGAGGTGAAAAACCAGCATCACCAGAAAATGGAAACAGTTCCATGTGATTCCCTGGGGAATCAGAGGAGGCTGGAGAATAACTGGATCTCTCTTTCAGCAAAGAAAAAAATCAGTTTCCTCCTGGAGTTCAAACTGTTATCAGGATTCAGCTATGCAGTTTATTTATTTAGAAAGCTGGTACTTAGCCCACTTACTCTCACAGGAAAACCTTTTGCTGGGAAGGTTTACCATTTCCAGCTCTTCTCCTGTGTTAGTACCAGCACTGCTAATGCAACAACTTCCTATATCCCAGTTCTGCGGAACTGGTTTCTGTGAAAACCACAGATGAGAATTTCCTCCTGCCATAGACTTTGAGTGGTGGACAAGTTCAGAGCACATTTAATGATCCAGCTCCTCAGGGATTTGGGAACAGGGAGAAAGCAAAACTGAGTTTTATTTCTCCCTGAATGTCCTGTGGGCTACTCCTAATATAGGAGGAGGTTGGAGCAAGAGCTGAAGACAAGTTTTTAATTGCCTCCAGGGGAAGAAGGAGGAACAGATATTGGGACTGATACTCTGGTGAAGGAACAGCTGAGGTTTGCTGCAGCCTGGTGATTTGCATGGCTCCGGAGCTAGCAAGGCGAGCAGCAGAGATGCTGGATCTGTATCTTTGTGGAAGGCCGGAATCTGGCTGCCCAGATAAGCAGCGTGGATATGTCCCATTTCATGTCCTGAGGCTCCAGAAGAAATATTTCCCTGCAAGTCAAATGCTGATTGAATCTCCTGGCTAGGTCAAGTAATATGACATAGAGATGACATTAGTGCTGTTTTGGCTTAGATACCCCAATTCTGTTACATACTGGGTGCTGCCTAAAAGACAGCACAGAGCGGTTGCCTGCCCCACAAGTATGTATAATCCAGTATGAGAGAAGAAACAATAAATTTCCTCCCCCAAAAATTTTTGTCATCAAAATGAGGCTGTTGTGCTGGCAGAGCTTAACAGATGCCTTATTTTTTTCAGGTGTCAGGACAGAAGAGGTCTTAGAAGGTACGAAAACAAGTAATGAAACTGGCTCCCAGATGTTTATGGGGACACTCAGCAGGACAGGCCAAGATGAAGGTGTCTGAATACTTAACATGCCGCTGATGTCAAGAGTAGCCCTGATGTACTTGTGCTACATCGAATGAAAGAGCCCTGGCAGGTCTGGGATAAACTGTCCATGCCTGATGTTTGATGTGTTAGAGAGCAGGAACTGAAAGAGTGACGGGAACGTTTCTCAAACTGTAAGTCTCCATCTCCGAGGCTGGCATTAAAATGGGACACCAACCATTACGAAAGATGGTTCACATAAATCCCGGCAGTGCTTAGGGAACAGGACAGCAACTCCACTCCTCCGAGCCAGGGAGCGAGAAATGGCTGCAACTAACAGCTGCGAGCGTGTGCCAGGGAGTGAGAAACCAACTTCAGACTTGAACCTGGAGGGGATTTAGCTCCAGAGACAGGAAAGGAGGAAGATAAACCTGCTGCCGATGGGTCAGAGAAACACTGGTCTGACAGCATGGTTCAGAGCGGCTAGGAGGGAAACAAAAGTAGAGTTGTTCAGAAGGTGGACACAGGACACAGGATAACAAGGACACAAATTAGTTTTGTACTCTGTGAACGGCCAAGAAAGAGGCTATATGGAGAAATTATCTGAGATATTTCACTAGTTCTGAATATCCAGGCTTGGAAATCGGTTAGGTGTAGTCTGAAGTCATGCAACAGTGATGAATTAGCCAGTTGCCTTGGAAAACTCTTTCAGTTATTTTCCCTGGTAAAATAAATAGATTTTTCTAACTATTATGGCTTGTTATTCTTTTGTGTGTTACATTAACGCTCTGGAGCTCCAAGTATAGAATAAGGTTTACCTGTATTTGTGCCACACAAATATAGTAGTTTATGTGTATAGAGACTGAAATAAGAGACAAGAATCAGGAGGTGGAAAGCTATTCTATGATTCTATGTCAGGGAGTTATGCTGGCTACCATGGAACAGCCAAGGAGTACGACAGGACAGCCACTAAAAATAAATACAGTGAAAAAAAAAAATCAAGGAATAAAATCAATAAATACCACAGAAAGGGGATGGGGGGGAGGGGAGCATGGGGAGAGTGGAATAAAATAAGAATGGTTAAAAGATGGGAAAAAAAGACCAGGAAAAAAACAATCAAATAAACAATAGCCTGTTTTAATCCAAGTTCTGCACAGTGCAGAGAGTTGGCAACACCTGTGTGTTGCACCATTGGCAGCTGTGCAATAGGAACAGCAAGGGCAGCTCATCTATTCTTCTCTTACTCCTCTAATGAAGAGACACATGCTGCCTGCTGGAGACCAACAGAAGAGCTTTGATTTTTCATGGGTCACTTTGTTTTGCTGCTCACTTTTTTCAGTTTTGCTTCTGGAACTTTTCCAGGAGAACTTTTCTCCAAAACTATCCCTACTTTGTATTTTCCAATGTATTTCTGATTTTTTTTTTTAATTAAACCCTTTTGGTTTTATTTTTAGCATTTATATCCTCTCATTTTTTATTAATAGCTAGAGAATAATACATTAAGAATTGTGATACAGAAGGGAAGGAGGGAGAGTTCCCCTCTTCTGAATCGGCTCACTGAATTTTACACAAGCTCTAGCTAAGGAGAAATATATTTATGAGCTGTCTTGGAAAGTGTAATTATAGATTTAATTCTCTGGTACATGTTTTGCGTGGTGCTGCAGGAGTTGGCTAGCTGCATTCTGAGGCCACTTTCATCTTTGAAAGGCTGGGGCAGCTGAGGGTTTGCCATGGAAGCACCCCAAAAGTCAATTTAGACGGACAACAAGCTCAAAACCAGACTTTATTCTAATGGGAAAAGTATAGTTAATGAATTGACTAGAAACAGGGTTTATACGAACTATTTAGCACTCTGCCAACATTGCTTGCCACAGCCACTAGAGAGAGGTGGGAGTTCTCACTTAGCCTTTGTCATATCTATGTAGTCAATGCACTTATGGAGAACAAATCATAGAAACCCTGGCTGGAAGAGACCTCTGGAGGGACTTAAGCCAGCATCTAGCCTTAAGTGTAGCTGTTGTTGACAGCAAATCACGTAAAACATAGCATTGTTTAGCTGAATTTTGAAAACCTCCATTTCAAGACTGCACCACCCTCCTAGTGAAAATGGTTTTCCTAATATCCAACCTCAACCTGCCAAGCTGCACTTTATTGGTACTGCTGAATATTTTATCACCTGCCATTATTACTAAGCTGAAGTCCTCAGTATAGGAAAGTACAGGGAAGACATGAACCTGTTGGAGAGGGGCCAGAGGATGCCACCAAGATGGTTATATGGATGGAATGGCTCTGCTGTAAGGAAAGGCTGAGAGTTGGGGTTGCTCAGCCTGGAGAAGAGAAGACTCTGGGGAGACCTTAATGCGGCCTTTCCGTACTTAAAAGGGGCTTATAAGAAAGATGGAGAGAGACTTTAGCAGGGCCTGTTGTGATAGGACAAGGCGTGATGGTTTTAAACTAAAAGAGGGGAGTTTCAGGCCAGACATGAGGAAGACATTTTTTACTAGCACAGGTTGCTCAGAGAGGTGGTGGATGCCCCATCCCAGGAGACATCCCGGGCCAGGCTGGACGGGGCTCTGAGCAACCTGAGCTGGGTGAAGATGTCCCTGCTCATGGCAGGGGTGGCACTGGATGAGCTTTGAAGGTCCCTTCCAGCCCAAACTACTCTATGATTCTATGAATTTGGTGTTATTACCTTTAAACCCCTCCTTCAAGTAGCCTGCAATTAGATTCTTCTTTGGATTCCTTTTGCCAGATTCAGTAAACACAACTCCTCCATCGTCTTCTTGAAGATTATGTGCTCCAAGTCTCTGATAATTTTGTTAACACTGTTGAACTAGGGGACCCAAAAACCAGATCACAACATTACGGGTGTGACTTTCCTGTAAGCAAGAATGAGCAGGTTATAATTCCTAATCTGCCAGCCATGGTAGTTCTACTGCAGCTAAGTATGCAGTTTGAAAGTCCCATGCGCAGAATTTTGTGTTGTTTCATTTCTAGAACATCATAAAATTTCTTTTGGCCCCAGACTCAAGTTTATCAAGTTCCTTGTGACTTGAAGTTTTACTTGAAGTTTGGCATATTTCCATCCACCCCATCTTCACCTGCAAATTTGCTGAAGACGCGTTCTGTCTGATCATCCAGGACATTGATAAAGATGTGGAATAATATCATCCCAGAATCAAACCCTATTGTACTCGTTACTGGTTGCCAGCTGGATGCTGAACTATTCATTACTGCCCTTTGAGTCTGGTTATCCAACTAATATTCAGCCCATTTAAGCCCATTTATCCAGCCTGTACTTTTCTCAATAACAGAAAATACTTTGCAATCAGATGTCAAAAGCTTTACTCAAGATACTTAACCACAACTTCTGTTCCCTAGAGCACTTATCCAGGGCTATAAGATTCATCTAGAAGCAGGAGTCAGATAGGGCTTAGACAATGAAGAAGGAATTACTGGTACCAGTTGTCATGAAAAAATGTCAGATGTTTTCAAAGAACAGTTAAGGTCTCACTACACGACTACATACAAAGTATTCCCAGACGATGTGACACAAGTTGCCCTGACCTGGGAAGCTGGTTGGCATTTATGTACATGACCCTCCTCACTAGCCTTGATCTGAGCTGCATGGTTTCCAAACCAAATCTGGGACTCATGGGATCAACATGCTGGCAGAGGAACTGTATCTGAAAATCCCTGTCAGTCCTGGGAAAGGGTCGTGGGATCTCATCTGGGACTTAGCACATCTACCATTGGTTCTTCAAAAATTAGTTTGAACAGGTTATTTTGGCCATATTTGAACAGAAAAAGAGAAAGCACCTTTCAAGAGGGCAATTCATCACAAATCAATTTTGTCATTCCTTTATATAGACCGTGTATGTGGTGTGGAGAAAGTTCTGAGTGTTTTGCTCATGTTTCTGGAGATCATGGTGCTGTTGGCCTTTTTCTCTACGTAAGGAAAACTCACACAAAATAGTGAATTCCAAGGTACAGCCATGGGCAGGACCTGCCTGTCCCATGCATGCTTTGCTACACTGACTACTGCTTTTTCTTGCCTTGCTCAGCAGGAATGCATTCACCCTGCATGCCGTACTCAATGATCTTGCAAGGAAAAAGAAAAGACAGTTGTAACGATTGGGGTGTTGATCAACAGCTGGCTGAACCTGAGCCAGCAATGTGCCCAGGTGGCCAAAAAGGCCAATGGCATCCTAGCTTGTATCAGGAATAGTGTGGCCAGCAGGACCAGAGAAGTGATTGTGCCACTGTACTGGGCGCTGGTGAGGCCGCACCTCAGATCCTGGGGTCAGTTTTGGGCCCCTCACTAAAAGAAAGACCTTGAGGTGCTGGAGAGAGTTCAGAGAAGGGCAGTGATGCTGGTGAGGGGTCTGGAGCACAAGTGTGATGAGGAGCAGCTGAGGGACCTGGGGCTGTTCAGCCTGGAGAACAGGAGGCTGAGGGGAGACCTGATCGCTGTCTGCAACTGCCTGAAAGGAGGTTGTAGTGAGGTGGGTGTTGGTCTGTTCTCCCAAGTAACAAGTGATAGGACAAGAGGAAATTACCTCAAGTTGTGCCAGGGAAGGTTCAGATTGAATATTAGGGAAAAGCTTCTTCATGGAAAGGGTTGTCAGGCATTGGAACAGGCTGCCCAGGGAAATGGTGGAGTCACCATCCCTGGAGGTGTTTAAAAGATCCGTAGGTGACGTTCTTAGGGACACGGTTTAATGCTAGAGTTAGGTTATGATCGAACTCAATGATCTTGAGGGTCTTTTCCAACCTAAATGATTCTATGGTTCTACGATTGTCTCATTTATGTGGCGTGAGCACAGGAGAAAAGTGCTGTGAAGTTTTCTAAAGTGCTTTTCAGCCCCATCGAAGAAATGAGAGGAGATGCTCTCTGCCTTTCCACCTGCTGTTAAAGGCAATAAATGCCTGGGATGAGGAGGGAGAATACAACGGAAGTACAACTACATGTCATAGCCCCTTCTTCGTTTGCAGTCACCACATATAATTGGATTCAAAGAGTTTCCTGTTAAATCAAATGATCTATGTTGCTTCTTTAAATTTCTTGTGGAGTCTGGTCCTCAGCTGGTCAAAATTATTGATCTAGTTTGCGTTAAAGACTGGCCCAGTGTCGAAACAAGTACATCTCAAACCATTTGTAGTGTATTTTGATGAGCTCCCTTCTGATTGCTGAAACCACAGATGAAGGTGTCCTTCTCACAGACATAATTATCCACCTAGTTTTAAAAAAGACTCTGCTTCCTTTGGGTAAAGGATAAGTAATGTGTCCCGAGCTGCCCTGCGTATAAAATGGAAATCTGTTGAAGTTAGATGATGCTCATTTGAAAGGAAGATTCCCTCAAATCAATGTAATATCCTGAAAGGATGCATCGCTAATCCTACTCTTGCACTTGTATATAGAAAGTACAGCAAGGTCACTGTTTCTCAGCCCTCTTAATTAAAAAGCAGACCTCATGATAGGCAATTGTCCCTCAGGCCCAAGGATTTGCTTATCTCTTGCAAGCTCAGTAGCCAACACAGCTTTATCCAGAAGTAGGACGAGAAGAATTGACAAGCAAGACTCCCCACCTCTGATAAGCCTTGTAATATGACTCACGGAAGTAAGACATCTGCAAAATGATTTCTAACATAGTACAGGAAGCACAACAGCATGTGGCATCTTAACAGCACTGAAGCATAAGATCGTAAGTTGCCTGAGCTCCAAGTGAGCCCTGGGCCTCCCGTCACGTTTTCAATTTGTTAATGTTTGCAGAAATAATAAGTGAGCAGCAGGTAGAGTCAGCTGAGCCTAGAAACTAATAAACTTATCTAAACACATGGAGGATATAACAAGTCTCCATGTATTTTGCTGCCAGCTGCACCATGCTTCAGCTATATGAACCATAATATGTTCCACTGGGATCAATGAAATTGTGTTAGCACATCAGTAACATACTTAAGGATCCAACACTTATAAATAGTTCCCATGGCAGTACAACTCCTTGCCTAGCCTGCCAAAAGATACATCTCAGTACTGCAAAAATTATCTGATCACTATAAAAAAAGTCTGACAAAAGCAAGTTACAACTTTCTACAGCCCCTTATTCTAATATATCTGCCACCCTTCAATCAACAGTGACTCTCTTTGGGGTCATAATGACATTGTCTTTTCATTCGTCTTTGTGTATAGAGAATGTTAATAGAAAGATCCCTATCTGTATTTATTTCTGTAATAACGGATATTCAGATCCGCTGTGTACATGCATGCCAAATGTATGAGGCTAGGCTGCTACCTCTTTGCATATGGTGAACTGTTTAATGGGGTTACACAGCAGGGAAGGAGTAAAGAAAATGAGATAAAGTTGAAAGAGGATTGGGCCGATTAATCCACAGCTCTCACTAATGCGATTTGCATGGGTAAGGAATATATGGTTTGCTCTGTAATATTTTGTTGAGGCTCCAAAGATCACTTAAATACTCCTTTTCTATACAAAATAAAGAGAAAACAAAATAGAGGAAACAGTTACATTTAAAGACAATTTTATCAGTATTAACACAGAGACACAAAAATGATAAAAAATGAATAAACTTCTTCCATTCTGATTTAGTTTAAACTATCTAAGTGGATTTTCCCCTGCAATACCCTCTCACACCATCTGTGACTGCTATCATCTTAGAGTACCTCATACAAGCCCAAGTCATGTATCTCCCATCAAGTTTTTGGTCCTGTGTTCTGGGAGACAAATAATATATAGTCTCCATATTTCTGGAGCTATGTTGGCCTCCTGTGGAGAAAAATATTTGCCTATAACCTGTGCTTGCAGACTGATTTTATTACGTTTTCCACAAACTCTTCCTTGTGCAGTCTGTGCTTCCCTCTCCCAACACTAAACTGCTGTGAACTATCGTGAAGCCACAAGGACTCCCAGAAGGATTCTCTCTCAGGGAAGCGAGACCAGCCAAACCTCTTGCCTCCACTGTCCCACTAAAGACTCTGATTTAATCTTTTTCCTCCTCCTGAGACACGTTACTTCAACTTATAATTAGATCTACGACTGTGAAAGGTTCTTACACCTTCTGCATTAAAACGTAACCCTTCAAGGTCCTTTCCCGTGGCATCTATTTGTTCTTAATGAGTTAGGTTCTTTTATTCTTTTTCAGAAATTACTTTTGATGACCTTGACAAGCTGGAACATAGCCACATTAAAACCAATGCACTGTTGCAATAAATACAAGCAGTACCATTGATTTACACACATAATCAAATGTCACATAGACCTACATTGGATGAAGAAATAGGGCCAACAGAAGCTCATATTTATTTTCCTCTTCTTATTATGATCATGTCTCTGTATATGTAGAGTACACACAGTTACTAGTTTCCTGGATCACTGTCGCTCAGAAATATTTAGGACAAGCTGTCTCCTCTGTTCAAACATTAACAAGTATGATCCTTTCCTGATTAGGCTTCTGGTATGTTCCTAATTAAAACCAGGAAAATTAACAAAGGCAGGTTGAGAATTATGATTGATTATACTTTTCCCTAGCAAATGCATGTGGGAGAAATCATCCCATATTTTTGTGTTCTTCTCAGAAATTTTAGTTTCCTAGCCTTTGTCGGTACGTGTCATAGTCCCATAACACTCCCATTCCTCCCTTTTTCAACATTATTCTGCTAAATACAGCAATTCTGGGTGGTAGCTCTCAAGCATAAAATTTAAGGTGAGAAAGTAAAGCACTTTGACTCCTAAAGTTTGGAAAAGTTCTCACTGTGATTAGCAATGTTAGGATTCTTGGGGTATTTTCCTCTGTAAAACATGTGCCGTATAAATGTATCTGAGCTAACCAGAAGCTGGCTTGGAGACCGCGTGAAGTCTAACTGTCCAAAAGTCAGGTGTATCCTTGGCTGCTCTGTCACAGTCGTTTACTTAAAGCCAGCTTGGGTCTTGTGCATCCTATAATTAGTGTAGACATCCTTAGAATCAGCAAAGGATTAGAAACCTCTAAGAAGAGCCACAGCATCTTATTTTCTTGTTGCTTTCAACTTGGGTAAGAGAATTAGGCTAAGGAAGTCTATTTTATCACTCATATATATCTCAAGGCAAAATGAGCAGGTACTGGCCACAGGCTTAGTAATATTCTTGTTTAACTTCTGTGTTGCTTACTCTTGAGAAACTGTAGCTTTTCATCCAGCTCATACATAGTTTCATACATACTTTCACCTGTCTTCCTCTCTCCTCTGCTAGCTGAGATCTGCAGCGTGGAGGAGTGGTTTAGTGCAGATGTGCTTTTGCTCAGGGTGCCATAGCCGTTGTGCATGGGTCTCCAACTCTGTTAGAGACGCACGGTAATGGATGATGGCCTCTGCTGGTCTAATAGCATCATTAGAATTAATGGCACATGCAACTTGCTGAACCGAACAAGGATATTCAATAGCAGACTTCAGATCTCTAAGTCAAAAATGCTTTAACCCTCACTCTCTCCTTGAGGCTGAGTGGAGATTTCCCCACCTGCCTGCAAACCTATAGAGCTACAACCTTGTTTAGGACTCTCTGCTTGACCAGATACTTGTCCCAATGATTTTAAACATTGTTGAATATATAAAATATCTGAACATACGCAGAAATTACCCTGAAGAAGGAAGTTCCTATTAGAATGAAAGGAAGCTCTTGCTGCAGTAAAAACAACCATTTTTTTTCCCTGAAGATAGAAATATTTTCTGTTTCAGACAAAACACATCTTTCAATCATACACATACCTTCCTTTACAACACAGTCATATTCCAGTCCTGAGAAAACCTCTAACCTCCTTTCAAATCTTGAAAATAGTATAGGTCATTAATTCCAGTTAATGAATCCAGCCTCTCTTTTACGTCATAAAGCAGGCAAGGACGGGAGATTTCTTCTCACTTCCAAAGCTGCTGTGGCTGCAGTTCAACATACTGGTCAGACTTACAGAGTATTTCTACATGACAGCACTCCACTAATATAACTGATTTGGGCTGTTCAGCGCAGGTTACCAAAAGGTTTAATGCAGACTCTATTCATAAGAGCAACTGGGTTTTTGCAAAGCAGTGAATGAAATGGGGCAACACTGGTTTTATTTTTTATTCTCAGATTGACTGTGGACCATCAGTTGGTGGGCAGTCAGACACAAGGGGAGAGTAATCTTTTTTTACCTCTCAACTGCTTTTTTTTTTTGAATTCACATCTTGTATTTAGTGATGATGTCCATTTTCCCCTGATGCACATGGTAAAAGAAAATAAATCCTCCATGTATCGCTAGCTATGAGATCCAGTCTCAGCTCTCAGTCATCTTTTCATAGTGACTTCAAAGGACTTCGAATGAGACTCAGATGACATATTAAAGGTCACAGAAAGGCTGTTGAAGAAGCAGAGTGTCAGTCCTGCCACTGCATGAGTAACCTGTGAACCAACACATCTATTTTATGACATTGCTGTCTTCCTTTCTCAGCCACTTCCCACCGCTGTGGAAAATGAGCTGTCTGGCTTCATGCACAAGTACCTTTTGCAATTACTGTTTCTGTTTTTCTGTGCCACAGGGTTACTGCTAACATCAAATCTAGCAGCCAATAAAGCATCAGATGGTATGGTTCAATCATGGCTAATTTTTACCCCTCATTTTCTCTTGGTCTCGGCAGCTTGTATCTGCTGTAGGTCAATGTGCAGCCAGGGAATTACTTTTTTATGTCTTAGGTGAAACTCCTACTGGCCCTTCTATGCAGGGACGTCTTGCATTTTATCTATCTGTCCTGCTGGAGTCAGTACATGCTTACACGATGCACCTCCTACCTCTCTTCCATCTTCATTCCTGTACATACTGCATTTTAAGGTGCCAGCCTGTGACAGTGTCAATCAAAGGTGGGGATGGCTGGGAGGCACTGAAATGGCACAGATGATCACTTGCTTTATGAAGTCCCAGACAGCATAATGAGAAATAGGCAAAGTGGATTAGGTAATGTTAAGGTTGGCTGAATTGAATGTGAGCATTTTATTAAGAAACACAGCTTTGCGAAGAACCATGTCAAGTTTCCACTGTAACCTCAAAGTCTCATGCTCCCAGACATTTCTTACAGTCTATAAGAAGCCCATAAGAAACTCAAAGTGCAAGGACTGGTAGCAGCTTTGATCTCTACCAACTCCTTTTCTTTGGGAAACACTGTTACTCTCATGGTCTTTTTCAGCCCCTCTCTGATCCATAAGGTGATGCAACCAACTCTGAAAAAATGACAGCGAAATATACACAGGACTTTGTCAAACAGTCAAATCACTGTGTGTCCATCAAGATAGGGAAGCTCCTTAAGTACACACTGATATTTTCCAGTAGTGCCTTGGCAGAGGCATGAAGATGGCGGTACGAATGGGAGTATCTTCAGGCTGAGAGGCAGGTTTTTGTTAGGTCAGAGTAGTTTGACACAGCCCTTGCTCATTTTTACCGGGCTGCCAACAAGAGCTGAAGTCCATTCCTGGGCTCTGGATAGTCTCCAGTCTCTGCTCTTAGCAGATACAGAAAGGAAGAGCTGAATCTAATGTCTATCTCTAACCACTAAAAAAATCCAGGGCGCCACAGAGTTGAAATACTTCATTCCAGTGGTTGGGAATGACTGCAGTTTTTTTCATATTCATGTATCTACTGCTCTGAATCCTCACGGATATTGAGGTTTGAGTGGCTCGGGAAATATTTGCATGATCATTTTTGGTTAAGAAATTAAGAAAGAAGTGAAAGTGAGCATTGTTTCCGTTCAGCATAAAGAGAAGCACCTACAATATTCTTAAAACTATCAGTTTTTATATTTCAGGGATAAAAATTGGGTAAACATATTCCTTTCCCATCTACTTCAAATGTTTTAAAATTATATTTTAAAATCATATGTAGCATAAAACCAGATAATAAATAAAGAACCTAAACAAACTGTCTACATGTATGTTATGCAGAAAAACCTCAGTTTTGGTTTTTTTTCTCCCAAATAGAACAATTGAAAAAAAAAGTCAGCAACTCAGCTTCCTTATGGAAGTTAATTTGCTTTGTTCCCTAATCAATTCTATTTCTGAGTTTTTCCAAGTATTAAGCCACCTGTAAGGGAAAATATTTGTATAAAATCTTAGGAATGCTGTTTTCTGTTTCCATTTGCCTCTCCACGTTAACATTTGTGGTCATCGCAAGCTGATTCTGAATAGCTTTTCTTCCTTTTTAATTGACTTGTTACTGATTAAGTTTAGAGCTGCTCCCTCTGTGGAGCACACCGATTACCTCCCCTCCAAATTGTTGTGAGTTTTAAGCAAAAACTACCTGAAATATCAGACTGTGAAGGCTGAAGTAAATTCAGATGATTTCTGGAAATCTTACAGTTGTGAAGCATTTGCTGGCTTTAGAAAATAAATTTAACCAGTCTACAGGTGCACTGAGGTTCATGAAAGTGATGATGCTATGTACAGCCCCAGGATGCGAATATGCTGACTATGACATAGGCAGTCCTGCATTTTACAGTAAATTTTACTAGATAAAATAAAGCTTTTTGGAAAAAAAAATAAATAAACAGGTCAACCAATCTTTTTTGATTGTTAAGCACCAATATAGATTTCATGTTTGTTGTCAGTAGGGCCAAGTGGTGAATTAGTGTTGCTTCCACTATTGGACACTGTGGGTTTGCAAGACAGATACAACTCACAAATACAGAGAATAGTATAATGGAGAAAACTACATCGTGAACTCATTGAAGCCTGCTAATTTTTAATGTGTATCTAACAGGAATCTTATCCATCCATGGGTCTAATTTGGTCTTAATAGAAATGGCCATAGCTCCTGCTGAATTCGGTGTTTAAGAGAAATTATAAGAGGTGATAAAAGCCAGACTGCAAGGTTATGAAATCTAGTGATGCACCATTACACTCCAATTAAAAGATGCAAAAAGTGACATTTACAATCATTTAAAAATGAATAGAAACAGGACTGAAATGTATGTTTTCTTAAGCCTTTTTTTTTCTACTGATATGACAAAGGAGTTCATGTTTGAAGAAACACTCATTTGAGGATACTAAAAATTAGATTGCCTTTTTATTTTTTTATTTTGGTGGAATGAAAGAGAGGAGGGCAGAAGCCCCTTTTAATCATTGAGTTGAAAAGTTGGACTGTTGCACAAAATGTAAGACATTTAATTTAGTCTATTTTGTTATCCAGTATAGCAATTCACAAGCCACAGAATCCCTATAAGGACTTTTAAAATGCAAATTGCTCTGGCTTTATTTAATCTAGTACTTTAGATACCTGAGGGCTTTTCTACATCCCAGTGCTTCCCACTGTTTGATTATGCACTGTGCTCAGGCAGGACAGCAAAATCCTCCCACCAACATCAGTGAAAGGTCAAATATAAGGTCTGGCTTGTATTTGTCCAACCAACTCTTCTCAGACCCTGTTTCTCACATATTTCTGAGTGCCTACCTCCACAGTCTCCAGGCTGCGGACTGGGGCCTTCAAGTACTTTTCATTGTATCCTAATAGTCATAAATTATCATAGCCATGGCCCCACATGTGACATAGGCAGAAGAGATAATTTGTCAGACTTTACACTCTGACAAGCATAAATCAAAGGACATCAAAGTGTTCATATTTAATTACAATTTAAAATTTGTTTGGTGTGTTGTTTCTGCTTGATTTTACCATTAGGTACCTCTCAACTCTATGCCTTAGCCCTTGAATAACATCTCTCATTCCCTCTGCTGTCATGCTACAGATGCAAAAAACCCCCAGTTTTCTGCCATCTCGTTGCTGACCCTAGAGCTGAGCTATGGGATCTACCACTGCTTCGATACAGGAGTAGAATCTAGCTCAACTGCATCAGCAGCAGCTGCAGCTGAGTGACTCGATTTTGTGCCGGCACGGATTATAAAATCCCATTTCCCCCGTTACCCCCCACCATCAAAGCAGGGACTCCTACCAACACGCAGGTGGGAAAGGGTGGTGGGGATCAGTGAATGCTTCAGCTTTGCAGCAGAATTTGGTTATTCCAAGAGGCAGACCTGGGGCACTTGCTGTTCTTCACTCCCGCTGCAGCCAGACCAGTGTTGAATCCTTCCCAAGGTCACTTGTCTCAGATGACTACAGCTTTACCGAACAAAGTTTTATTTATGATTTCCAGTCTTCATCATCTAAGGCCTAGTTCTCTGACTATTACAACTGCAAAGGTACATTCACATGCATAAGATCACTGAGGCCAAACAGGCCACAGTCATAAATAACATCTGACATGAGAAAGGCAGAGACATTTCTAAGGTAAGAGGTGTCGTACCTGGTGTTTGGATTCTGCCACCACTTGAAAACTGAATAGTATCTCACTCTACCAGCAATTTCACTGAAATAAATTATATTTGTAACAAAGAAAGCCCTACAAATTAAGCTTGAGCCAGACCAGGAATATATTCTCTGCAGTACAAAAGGAAGTTAAAAGAAAATATTCCACCTGAACCATATGATGTTCTGAAGTCCTCAGGGCTCAGCGTTTGGGTCTGTTTTGACAGTCCTGGAGTCCAAGATAAGTCTTTCTTTTACTTACTTAAAAAATTAATAGGGCTAAAGTAAGTAATTATTCAAAATTCTCTCCCTAAGGAGATCAAAACTCTCTTGTCATTTGCAATTGGCTTGAGGAGGGCCATTAGTATTAAACACAAGCTCATATCTGTAGTGCTAAAGACTTCATCTAGACAAGATCTTCAAGGTGGAAATATTCCATTGGAAAAAGAGAAACAGAAAAATCTACACTCATCTTTGGAGCTTGTTGAGTCACAGAGGCTCAAAATGGGGAGAGTTAGAAGGTGAAAGAGTTCAGCTCAAGGGATGACCAGGTCAACTGCAGCTGCAAAAATGATGCTGGTAAACTGGGACCCAAAAGAGAAAAAACTGATTTCTAAAAGAGGCTGAATATTTTCTAGGAATAAAGATGGATTGTTTGATTATTGCCGTTTCATTATAGTGGGAAATAATCAGTCAGCCCTACTATATAGCTGTACTGAATTTGTACAAATATTACTTTGTTTCACAGGTTTAGGAGTAGTTAGGCCTTACTATGGGAAAACTCAGCCACTGTCAACAATGATAACTTCAAGACATCCAATTCTGCAATAACATCTTGTGGTTGGATTTTGGCCATAAATGTTTATTTTCCAGAAAGTGGAAGAGACATGCAGCACTACATCATGCCCAGAATTTCACTGGGTTTCTTTTAACTGCTGGCTAGCCACAGCAATAATGCTGATGTGCCCACCATAGGACTTATCTAAGATCCAAGGAATGTATGCATTGTATCAAGTATATTTTATGCTCCATTAACAGCATATTTGCAGAGAAGGGGTTGTGTTATACCTGAGCACATGATGTCATCTGTGCATTTCAACTGCCTGACAGGAAAGCTTGTGAATAGAAATATCAGAAAGAAACAAACAACTAGAACATGCAGGAGAATGACATCTGGTTTGAATGGAAATTATGGAGGACAGACTGGAAAGATGTTCACTGGGGGTGTTGCACATTGTTTGAGAAAGGAAAATATGACATGAATGGAATGACATGGAGAACACCAAAGAAATAGGAAGGCTCACACCATCAAAAAAGGAAAGGAAGGAGATGCCTACAATTGTTAGTCCATGAAAAAGAGGAGCTCTGCTGCACATCCAGTCTCAGGTGAAGTCAGGATGTTTGAAATGTAGTTTGAGATCACCTGATCTTCATGATGCATTGCAGAAATAATAATAAAACCCAAATCAAACCAACCAACCAACCAACCAAAAACTACAAAAACCCAAAATAAAACCAACCAACCAACCAAACCTCCAAAATCCCCCACAAAACTCAAGAAACATTCTTAGTTGTAAATGACTATAGTGGGAAACTGCAAATTCCTCCAAGACAGCAGTGCAGTTACAAGTGCTGACTGAGGAGATGAGGGGTTGTCACATGGTCAAAATTGAGATATGGTGCTTACAATAATTGCCTAATGTTAATATAGACTTCCCAAGGTGGCCATGGTAGAGCTGCACTGGGCGTAAGTGTCAGTACAGTAATCCAAGACATCTGGGGTTATCCTGCCTGGCCTGAGGTTAATGTCCCAAAACATTCAGGTCTCCTGTAGGTTCTATGTCACATCTACCAGCTCTGTCTGAGTATCTTTGGACACCCTAGTGCATCTCGAAGGTGTGTAGATGATTGTATTGAGCTCTGATGTGCCACTTTACTCCAAATTTCTGAAACAGGTCTAGGATTTGAAAGGCTTTCTTTTCTGGAATTTAGCCAATGAGATATTTGGTGTGCTTGATGGCTTCTGTGGGCAGGGTAGAGTCTGAAGTTCAGACAACATGGTACAAGGGTCTGCATGTAAATGTCTACATGTAAACCAAGCGTTTAAGTCAGCAGAGAAGTAATCAGTCCAGTCAGCAGAGCCTAGAAGGTAATTCAGGAGATCGGTCACTAGGTGCCTCCTTTTGGGACATCTGAATCCCTCTCTACGTGCCGTTGTGCCATTGACTGTATGGGTTAGATATCCACTGACAGTAATGGGAGCTGGGACAGCTGCATGTCTTTAAACACTGATCTCAGTTTAGTTTTCTTAATTAGTTATGATGATTGCACCTTAGTGAGTGTGATCCGGTCACATAACCAGTGGTGCCATCTGAGACAGCCTGAAGTACCCAAGGCATCCATATGGATGGAGCTGGCAGATAAGACATGAGATGAAAAGGAGAGCAGATGTGGAGTGTCCAAGGGCATCTTGGATCACCCTGGATGTCTATGTAAGGACAGCTTGACCTCACCTGTGGAAGACTTAGTTTTGATCCCCTCTGGGTCTTCTGTACATGATAGGAAATGCTTGACGATACAGGCTTGCCTCAGTTGCCTAAGCTTAGGCATGGGACACAACTGAAGGCACCACTGAGTATCTCAGATATCTTAATGGGGCTGACAGTTAGAACATAGGACTTGAAAGAAATCAGCACTCTTCTGAAGCAGCAGCTGGAGTCAGGTCTGTTGCCCCACAGCACCCAAAACAAGGAGCTGGTTTAGCTGCATGTATTTAGGAAATGGAATTGTGCCCAATGTCTGTCTACTTCAGAGGATGCTGTGAACTAATTTCCATTTATTACTAAGGATCATGAGAATTCTTGTCATAGAAAAAAGAGGTTTTATAGCTCTGTTATCAGAATAGTTACTTTATTTTTTACGTTAAAAGTTAATTAAAGGATTTGTCTCATTTGCTCTTCCAGTTCCTATCAAGTCTTATTGTTGGTGATCCAAGGTTGGAGAGATGTATTTGTATTTTGTATCTTTGTTTTTAGCTGAGTTGTTTCCCCTAGAGAAATTTTCTGCTCTTCTATTTCTAATTAGCAGAATTGTGTTTTTCTATTCAGCATCTCTAAAGAGAAAGACACTTTTTTTTTTTTTTTTTCTGAATGGCAAAATCCAGCATTTTTAATAAGTGAACAGATGTTGGTGGGAGTGCTTCAAATATACACTTGAAAATGTTGCACTTGGAAATGAAGTCTGATAAGTCTAAAAGAAAACCCTAGAATTTTTAATAAATTAGGAAAAAAAGACCTAGCTGCACAAGGAACCTTGCAAGATGCTGTGAGGACAAATACTGCTGCAAAGCTGGAAGGAAGCCAGGAGAACACAGTAAGCCAGGAAGACAGAAGAGAAACTAAATGAAGGAGAGAAAAAATAAGGCACAAGACAGCTGACAGAAACACAGGAAAACGGGCAAAGTACAAACACAGACTTGAGGAAAGATGTAGCAACTGTAGAATACACATACCAGGATCGTGAGAAAAAGAACAAACCCCAAATCTGGTGTGCTGTAGCACCATCTGTTTGAATGGGATGCTTAAGGAGAAGGTGTATTCACAAAATGCTACTTCTTATAGAAAAACCTGCTTCAGAAACACATGCCTTCTTCTGCTCCCACACAGTGGTTCCTACACATATCACACATATCCCCACCTCCCCAGCTACACTGCTTGGAGAACTTCATTCTGTTTTCCATCTCATTTCTAAAGGGTTATATTTAACTTATGCGCAGCCTGTATTTCTGCGACCTTGGTTATTTACAGAACAGCCTCATGAAGAGTGATAGCGTGGCCACCTTGTGCTGCAGAGCAGGAGAGGAAGCAAATCCCTGCCTTTGCAGAAAGCCAGGGACTGTGCTGGCTGCCATGGCTTTGCCATCATAGCCAACAGATACAAAAATACATCCTGACCCAGTGACTCCTTGGCTGCTCTGTTCTGTTTCTCTTTCCCCAAAGCTGCTTCACTGAGGGAAAAGCTTGTGATCCCGCTCTAATTCCTGGTTAATTCCTGTTCTGCACAGCATTCCTCATTGCAATGCATGCTAGGACAGCAGACAGAGTGGTTCCAGAAAACCCAAGGCATGGAATCTCTTTTTAAAATTTTTTAAAATTTTTTAATTTGTCCCTACCAGGCAAATCAGTGGTAAGAATGACACGAGTAAAATAGGGATACGTCTTGAAGAGCTACTGTTTGAAGGGATGTGATTTCAGCAACTCTGTGTTCTTCTCAGACATGGCCCAAGATATGTTAAAGAAGCTGAATATGAAATATTGAGGAATATTTCAGGAATACGAAACTTATAAAATGAACAACACATTTCATGCCGTGCAGGCTTTATCATGCTACTGTAAGTGCTGAAATCTCAGTGCTGCAGCCACAGTCTTATGGGCCCAGGCCCTGATGAGAGGACTTTATAAAGGCTGTCCTCCACAGGCTAATGTCCACTGTTATCAGTGCCATCAGTACAATGACAAAAGAAGGATAAATGCTCCCTTTGTAACTGCAGCCATTACCCTATAGCCTGCAGCTCAGAAGCCACTGGCAAATGACAGACACATATTCTCATGAATTTAGTGAGGCACGAATCAGAACAGACTTAATTCAAGTTCTGCCTATCAACAAAAGCTTGGCAGTGACAGTGTTTTAGGAAAGCTGTTGGTTGTGAAGTATCAAGCAGAACACCAAGAAAATGAAGGCAGAAGCATTGGGGATTACACCTTGAGGAGGAGTTGAGACAGGGTGAATTATAGAATAAATAAGCTGTGATCAGTTTTTACATTGTTTGTCTTCCTGAAAAAGGATGAACATGGTTTTCTTGAAATGTGAGGATGCTAATGACGTCAGAGTTCAAGGAGCATCTGGACGATGCTCTTAGTCAGATGGTTTAGTTTTAAGTAGTCCTGTGAAGAGCAGGGAGTTGGACTTGATGATCCTGATGGGTCCCTTCCGGCTTCAGAAATTGTATTATTCCGTGTAATGCTGCTAATGATGCCAATGGTAAGGATGTACTGATAGGCTCTCTCCCCTGAGACAGTTAAAATTATGGTGTCTTCCTAGTGTCAAGGTTTTACAGGGTCTGGCCTTTGCAAAATGCCCTATCAAAGAGCAATCTGGGATAATCAATGATACGTGAGGAGAAGGGTTAATATTGCATTGAGAAACAGCATATGCGTTGTACAGAAACAGATGGCATGTAGAACTATCTGTCAGGTCATTTTGACCCAGCTGAATGTGATCCCTCACAAAACAAATACGCTGGAAGTATTACTTGCCTCTTATTGCCTACACTTAATTGTATAATTAGCACTAGTGCCCAAGACCAGCACTGCACAAGCCCTGGGAGCTGATAATTCACAATCAGATGAAGCTTCTTCAGAGTGCTGTGCAACACAGGCCACAAAGCTTCCAGTAGCAGAAGTTCGGTCAGGAAACAAGAGAAACGTAACAGGAAGGGAAAAAAAGACATAAATGTTTGGATGCACTTGGGGAAGTAGCAGAGATTAAAACAAGTGCTTGAGGCTGGATGCCATAAGATGGAAAATAAAGGAAGGTTTATTTATGGTGTCAACAGGCCCTGTGGTTGCACACTTGTAGCAGCAGACAATTTTGTGGCTCAACTTTGTGTTGTTCTCCTGTGAGTACAAACACCTACTTCATCCATAAGAGGAATTAAAAAAAAGTTCAGGAGATCTGAAAGCCAGAGGTAAGGTAAGTGCTCACAGAAGGGTACAACTGCTGCTACTTCATGAGTCTGCTGTTGTTTTTTTGTTGGTGGTGGGGGGTTTGTTTGTTTGTTTTTCTTTAAGCAACTTCTGTGAATTTGAGGACAAAGGTCATTCTTCGTGTTTCTGGAATTTTTTCTTGAAGCAGTGCTTTGAAACATTTGACATGACTCTGACAACAGTCATAGCAGAATCTGGATCTCCTTGAGCAAGTCATCCGTGAAGACATCTGTGGTCTTGCACACGATCATAGTGTCTGTTAGTTATCGAAAACAGGTGCATCATTGCTCATCCTCCACGTATTGGAGTAAGATTCTATCCACCATGTTAAGTACTGATGCAAAATGCACACACCTGTAAAACTCCTGCATGTTTTTTTTCTTTGGGATGTACCATATGCCTGCCAAAAAAAGGCTCCCAGCTAAACCTTCACAGATTATATACAGGCAGGAGGGTTGAGTCCTGTGGCTTTTGGGATAATCCCAAAATATAGTTACTCAGAGAACCTTGAGAAGTATTGGAAACACATGGGTCTGCTGTCTCATAATTAAGCAGATCATCTCCTGTGTTAACTTACTGTCCTGGATACAGTGAGTCCAAGGTACAGTTAACCATATTTAGAGCAAACCAGCAAATCATATTTGAATCTAGTGCATGATGATAACAGTGGAATACTTAGAAATTTCACTGGGAAACTACTGGGATGGTAGTTGAGTCTAAAACTCTTCTGAGTTTCCATCAAGAGCTTTGTTTTGTTTGTTTTTCTTATGAAATCACAGAATCACAGAATCACAGAATGTTAGGGATTGGAAGGGACCTCGAAAGATCATCTAGTCCAATCCCCCTGCCAGAGCAGGAACACCTAGGTGAGGTTACACAGGAAGGCGTCCAGGCGGGTTTTGAATGTCTCCAGAGAAGGAGACTCCACAACCCCCCTGGGCAGCCTGTTCCAGTGTTCCGTCACCCTCACTGAGAAGAAGTTTCTTCTCACATTTAAGTGGAACCTCTTGTGTTCCAGCTTGAACCCATTACCCCTTGTCTTACTGTTGGTTGTCACCGAGAAGAGCCTGGCTCCATCCTCGTGACACCCACCCTTTATATATTTATAAACATTGATGAGGTCACCCCTCAGTCTCCTCTTCTCCAAGCTAAAGAGACCCAGCTCCCTCAGCCTTTCCTCATAAGGGAGATGCTCCACTCCCTTAATCATCTTTGTGGCCCTGCGCTGGACTCTCTCCAGCAGTTCCCTGTCCTTCTTGAACTGAGGGGCCCAGAACTGGACACAATATTCCAGATGAGGTCTCACCAGGGCAGAGTAGAGGGGAAGGAGAACCTCTCTGGACCTACTAACCACCCCCCTTCTAATACACCCCAGGATGCCATTGGCCTTCTTGGCCACAAGGGCACAGTGCTGGCTCATGGTCATCCTGCTGTCCACCAGGACCCCCAGGTCCCTTTCCCCTACACTGCTCTCCAACAGGTCATTCCCCAACCTGTACTGGAACCTGGGGTTGTTCCTGCCCAGATGCAAGACTCTACATTTCCCCTTGTTATATTTCATTAAATTTTTCCCCGCCCAACTCTCCAGCCTGTCCAGATCTCGCTGGATGGCAGCACAGCCCCCTGGCGTGTCAGCCACTCCTCCCAGCTTGGTGTCATCAGCAAACTTGCTGATAGTACACTCAATTCCCTCATCCAAGTCATTGATGAATATATTGAACAGTATTGGTCCCAGAACTGACCCTTGAGGCACTCCACTAGATACAGGCCTCCAACCAGACTCCGCCCCATTGATCACAACTCTCTGGCTTCTCTCCTTCAGCCAGTTTGCAGTCCACCTCACTACCCGATCATCCAGTCCACACTTCCTCAGTTTAGCCGTGAGGATGCTGTGGGAGACGGTGTCAAATGCTTTGCTGAAGTCAAGGTAGACCACATCCACTGCTCTGCCATCGTCAATCCACCTTGTTATGTCTTCATAAAAGGCTATGAGGTTGGTCAAACACGACTTCCCCTTGGTGAAGCCATGTTGACTGTCCCTGATGACCCTCTTATCCTTGATATGTCTTAAGATGGCACCAAGGATAAGGTGTTCCATCACTTTCCCAGGGATGGAGGTGAGGCTGACCGGTCTATAGTTGCCCGGGTCCTCCTTCTTGCCCTTTTTGAAGACCGGAGTGACATTTGCTTTCCTCCAGTCCTCAGGCACCTCTCTCGTTTCCCAAGACTTGGCAAAGATGATGGAGAGCGGTCCAGCAATGACTTCAGCCAGCTCCCTCAGCACCCGCGGGTGCATCCCATCTGGACCCATGGATTTATGGATGTCCAGATTGCTTAATTTCTCCCTAACCCAGTCCTCATCAACTGAGGCAGACTCCTCCATTGCCCTGCCTTCCTCTGGGGCCTCAGGGGTACGGAGCTCCTCAGGACAGCCTCTGGCAGAGTAGACAGACACAAAGAAGGCATTCAGTAATTCTGCCTTCTCTGTATCTTCTGTCACCAGGGCACCCACCCCATTCATCAGTGGGCCTACATTGCCTCTGGTGTTAGTTTTATCTGCCATGTATTTGAAGAACCTCTTCCTGTTGTCCTTGACCCCTCTCGCCAGGTTTAACTCTAAGGAGGCCTTAGCTTTCCTAGTTGCCTCCCTACATCCTCTGACAACAGCCTTATATTCTTCCCAAGTGGCCAGCCCCTCCTTCCATGATTTGTAAACCCTCCTCTTCCACTTGAGCTTACGCAGCAGTTCCCTGTTTAACCACGCAGGTCTCCTGGCTCCCTTCCTTGTCTTCCTGCGCTTCGAGATGCACTGATCTTGAGCTTGGTAGAAGCAGTCCCTGAAAGTTAACCAATGATAAATGGTAAAGCAGGTCCTACATTTTTGTCATCTGCCCTTCGTTAAGTCTGTATGCCTGAGCAATGTGACTTTTTAAAGCAGCTGTTGTGACATATGCAAATTGGTTACATGGTGCCAGCTTTGCATAAGAACCTGGATGAGAAAAGGGTCTATTCAGGGACAAGCCATGGGCATCAAAGTAAAGTAAGGTTTAATTTGTCAGTAAATTGCAAAGTTCATTCATTTTGCTCATTAAAATGCCTTAATGCATTGAATGGGATCTCTTACGGAGAATACTGTTACTGTACATTGATTATAAGTGCCTTATGGGAGACATAAGTGCAGCTTTGTTCAGTATTACCTTGGTGCCTGACGCCTTGCTAACACCACCAAGCTGTTATGAAGAGGCAGGGTGTAGTTTACTATTGAGCTTTTAAACACTTTCTGCTCTAAGTGTGTACAGGTGATGAGTGGTTGTGGGGTAAACTGAAATGTTAAAGTAAATAAAAGTCTTTGATCCTCCCAAACCATGCTGACCTCAAAATTTGGTGAATTCACTTTTAGAAATCCCTGAGTCAGACCTTCTCCTGTTGTGCTTCACTAGTTTTACACAAAGGGATAGAGTTCCAGCAGCTTAGAGACCTCCAACAGACTCCAGGTTTGTTGACTTTAACAACCACATTTTTTTGGTATTATTTATCTGAACTTTTTTTAACTTCTACAGTAGACTAAGGTGAATCCTGGTCCTTATTTCTCTCCATCGACTACAAAGATGACTGAGGGACAAGCTCAAAAGGAGGCATCTACAATATGAAACATAAAGTGAAATGAATCCTATATATCGTGTCTGAGTGTTTTATTTCTATCTAAACATTCATAATTTGGGAGGTTTGGGAGTTTATTAATCATTCATAATTTCAGAGGATCAACAAATAAAACCACCACTTAAATTTGCTCCTGACTTGAAGAGTATGAAAGACTATTGTCACTGCTTTAAATTTAGAGAAAGCCTTTATTACATTTAAAATAAATAGGTAAATATTGTACAGTGGTTATCTTATTTTTTATAGAGATCTGCGCCTGTAGTGACAGATAAATATTTACAGTCATTTTTATGTTTCAGTCTTTTAGCTAACAGAAAGGAGCATTAGAGTGTTCTTTAGTAATAAGGACTTTGGCAGTGCACCCTTAAGCCATGGAAAGCACTGCAAAGCTGGGTATTCACTGAGATTCAACCCTTTTATGGAGTTCTGAAACCATTTTATTTGGATGGATGTTGCCTAATTTTATATAGAGTCCCTTCTAAAACTCACAGAACCATAATGAACTGTGTACTATTCCAAAAACTTACATTTTTCACTTGATGTCTGATATATGCAATCGTGAATGCTACAGTTCTAATGATGAAATTCTAGGTAATTGATATAAATAACAGGACTATTTATACTGTACATTTTCACGGTGATTTTCATAAGGATTGCATTTGATCTCCACAGATGCTAGTGCAAAACATCCACTTACCTTTCATGAATTTCAAATAAGAAGGAACTCCAATAGTGGACGTATTAAACAATACTTGAAGTCAGTTTAGGTTACAAGAACTATATGGCTGAAGGATCATTCACATTTTATGCTCAAATTACAGTTTGGAAAGTTTTATTCTGTCTACTTTTATCCATTTTATTCCATGACCTTCATAATATCTATTAGCTGTCGACATAAAATCTTTGTAAACAGGAGTACGTAGGTTTTTTGCCTTGTTTCTGGCAACAACTGCTAGATTTTCAAGTACAAATGAAGAAATTATAGAGCAAAAAGCCATATATAAGAAGGTATTCAAGAATCCCATGCTTAAACAGATTTTTACAGTGAGAAGCACTAACGGGCATGGAAATAATAAATTAAAAGAGGTCTAGGGAGCCTTAAACCTCTTCCTATGTGTGTATGTGTTATGATAAAGGGTGGGATAAAGTCATCCTACATCTCACTTATGCCCTTGAAATTAATTTCATCCCCAGACAGAAACCTTGTTGACCTCCTTTTCTCAACTGTCTTTCTCTGTAGCTAAGTTTTTAAGTGTTTTCCTACTTAACGTCAAGATTTTGTGGACAAAGTTTTCAAAAATATTTCTTCATGTGTTTAGGAATGTCTGTTTCGAGGAGACAATTGTCCATGTCATGTCTAAACCTCTGCTGCAACGCAAGGCTGGTAGATGCGAACCTCAGTGCTTCTCAAGTCCTTTGAATAAATTTGGAAAGCTGGAGTGATTAACAACCTCCACTAGGGCCGTCAATATTGTCTTTCTTTTGTATATTGTTTTAGCCATTAAAGCACTTCCCCAGAAAGAAGTGAACTTCTGAGTTGGCAAGTTTGGGAGCCAATAAAACTGATTTCTAATCAGGACTCCTCTTAATGTTATTTATTTTCTTCCTGTCTAGAGAACACAGTCAGCTTTCAGTACTCCCTAGCCTAAGTTCTTGTACAAATATTTAAATATAAAATAAGTCCTAGAAAGATTAAAATATTTAACAGTAAGAAGACCCAAAAGTGAGACTGAAAAAGAAAAAGGGTGTGCAAAGTGATTGAAGAATGAAGTAATGCTAGAATGAATGTTTAACAGAATAAATTACTTAAAGTAGTTGGTTCTTATACGATTTTCCTTGGAACCTTTGAAAAACCACTACATTTTTGACCACTTTATCTGTAATATGGAGGTCATTCTTGCCTTGCTCACAGGGACACTGAATTCCAGGGCATTTGTATTTTGGATTATATCAAATGAATGAATGAATAAATACAACTGCTAGCCTGGGACTTTTCAGAGAAAATGATTGATAATTTTTCCTTTCCTGAAATGATGAACGAGAGGTTCTCCTTCCCCTCTACTCTGCCCTGGTGAGACCGCATCTGGAATATTGTGTCCAGTTCTGGGCCCCTCAGTTCAAGAAGGACAGGGAACTTCTGGAGAGAGTCCAGCGCAGGGCAACGAAGATGCTGAAGGGAGCGGAGCATCTCCCGTGTGAGGAAAGGCTGAGGAGCTGGGGCTCTTGAGCTTGGAGAAGAGGAGGCTGAGGGGTGACCTCATTAATGTTTATAAATATGTAAAGGGTGGGTGTCACGAGGATGGAGCCAGGCTCTTCTCGGTGACAACCAACAGTAAGACAAGGGGTAATGGGTTCAAGCTGGAACACAAGAGGTTCCACTTAAATTTGAGAAGAAACTTCTTCTCAGTGAGGGTGACGGAACACTGGAACAGGCTGCCCAGGGAGGTTGTGGAGTCTCCTTCTCTGGAGACATTCAAAACCTGCCTGGACGCCTTCCTGTGTAACCTCACCTAGGTGTTCCTGCTCTGGCAGGGGGATTGGACTAGATGATCTTTCGAGGTCCCTTCCAATCCCTAACATTCTGTGATTCTGTGATTCTGTGATAAAATATACTGAGAAATTGATCTGTTTTTATAGAACTGTCATTGGCAGGTCTATAAGTGCTTTCTGGAGCCCAGTGATCTTAGATCATGCTTTGGTTGTGGATAAGTTTTCTCACTTTCTTTGGACTCTTACCATTGCTTGGTTTATTTCTCTGCTTTCTTGGAAAAAGTCAAAATTTCCCAAATCTTGAAAATGTTGGGGACTAAAACCCCACAATTTCCAATGGCTTTTATTATGAACATGCCAGCATATTCATCTTTGTATCTGTTTAGATTAATAATTGTCAAACAACAATGACTGCCCAGAAGGATGATTTTGGAGACAGGTCCTGATATTGTCAGTGATCTCATGCTAGAATGGACCAAACCCCAGTTGTAAAGTGTATTTATGAAATTAAAATGTTGCTCTATAGCAAGTAAATTGCTATATAATACTAAATAAATACAATATTTTTAATAACACTGTTGTGTTATGTGCAGTTTTTGCAGCTATCAAGATAATTATACTTCACTTGAACATCCGTAATTTAATATCCATTACAGGATATTTCTTTATACAAAAAGGATGGCAATATCACATATTTCTCCTTCTTAAAATTATATATGTAAATATAAATTCTAAAAATTAATTTCCTAGAAGTTTTGCTGTGTCACACAGCCAATGCAATCTAAAGTGTGACTTGTCTTACATGCAGATGGTTGCATTTCTTCAGTTAAGCTTTCGCCCATGCTCAGATATGCAAAGAAGGAAAGTAAAAAATAAAGAAAGTACAATAAAGGCAAATCAAATTCACTATAATTATTGGGTAACAGTGACCTGGAAGTCCTTGCTTAAAAAGCTTGCACAACACTTTTCTACAGTTATAATGTACTCATAACCTTGTTATAAATGAAGGACTCCCATGTAAGAGTTTTTTTTCTCAGTGTGTGTTTGTTTTTACTGTAGGTAGTAATAGCAAATCAGTGTTTTTCAGACTGTAAGGTACACTTTATGCACAATTTTTCAGCTTCTCTATTCTTTTTTTTCAAGGGAAATGCCACGAGCAGCTCTAGCTACCTCTAAAAGCAGCTGTCCTTTTGAGCCTTGCCAGCTAACATTAGTCATGGTCAACAGCACTTGAGTGGTTTGCAGAACACAATTACATTTGGAAGAAATAAATCTGCATTTCTAATAATTGTTTATATGGGATTGGAATAAAACAGCAGAAAAAAGTTTTTGTAAATAGAACAGATTCTAGTGAAAAGAATCAGAGTACGCTTCATCCTTCTTCCCTGGAAAAGGTTGAAGCTGTGATAACTTATTTCCTGCCTGTCAAACTATCTTGAGTTGAAACAGTTCATGTTTTCAAGGAGTGGACCATGTCAAAGGAGGGCAGTGGCAGAAGTCAGATGATACAGCTTCAAAGGATCTGAGTTTTGTACGGTGCCAAAGCCTCACCCATGATGGGATTTTGCAAAGTGCTGCCATGGACATCTGACTCTGGTTTCTCCAGGACTTCTGGACACTAGGTAGATAGAGAAAAAGACAGAAATACAGAAAAAAGAGAGAAAGATGGGGCACATTCAGATCATCTTGTATTTTGAACAAGCTGAGATTTTCCACCTTCCTCATCAGGGACTACACAGGGAGCAGGGTCCAGCCCATTGAGCACCCTGATTCACTCATTGTTCTTGAGAGCAGATGCCTCAGTCTTTCTGGGACACCATTGTGGACCACCTGGATACACCTCTTACTTCATGAGTGGAAATGGAAAATATTCCTCGGGTGCAAACATTCATAGATATTAAGGACCACAGATTACTGTTGTCTTCTAATACTGTCTTTTTTATGCCATGGATAAAAATTGAGACAATTCAAACATCCCAAATTAATGGGCTCATTGAAAAGTTGGCTCGTACAACTTGAGTGATAAATTCACATAATGCCAGTAAATGGAGTATACATGGCTGAAATCCTTCCTGCAATGATTTAAAATCCTTAAAGATAACTAAATAGAGCTTACACAATGTTTGCTAATAATCCAGTAATCATATTTTGGTGATCATGTTTCATATTTCATGAATATACTTTTCATATTTTCTCTGTTTCCATGATAGAATCATAGAATCATTTAGGCTGGAAAAGACCTTTAAGACCTTTGAGTCCAGTGCTTAACCTAACACTGCCAAGCCCACCACTAAACTGTGTCCTTAAGTGCCACATCTACACATCTTTTAAACACCTCCACACATGGTGACTCCACCACTCCCCTGGGCAGCCTGTTCCAATGCCCAACAACCCTTTCTGTGAAAAACTTTTTCCTAATATCCAATCTGAACCTCCTCTGGTGCAACTTGAGGCCATTTCCTCTTGTCCTATCACTTGTTACTTGGGAGAGGAGACCAACCCCCTCCATGCTACAGCCTCCTTTCAGGCAGTTGTAGACAGTGATAAGGTCTCCCCTCAGCCTCCTTTTCTCCAGGCTGATCAGCCCCAGCTAACAAACCTTTTTGTTTTCCATTGATCCCAAGCCTGCAGTATTGCATGGTGTTGTTGTGATCCAAGTGCAGGACAAAGACGAGCAGTGAAAGAGGAACAGCTCAAAAAATTATTGGAATATCACTTACTGTTATTAGTTGTCTGAAAGCATGTTAAATTATTTTTTTTTTCTTACAGTCAAAACTATCCTTTCTGAAGGCAGTTTGCCCTGGCATTATTTGTTGTATGGTAAGTGAATATGAGATCTTTACCTGCAGATGTCTCTTTGTCTTATGGAGTTGCAGATAGGATGTGTTCTCCGGCAAACAAAAAAGCAAAGCTTGAATTAAAGCTGTGGGCAAAGCTGTTTGTGTCTGCACTACTAATTAATGCCTCCTATTTTAAGAATTACTCTGATTCCAGCTAACCTGTCAAGTGTTGGTGGGATTTGTGTGGGAAAAGAAGGAAGGGAAGGGAAGGGAAGGGAAGGGAAGGGAAGGGAAGGGAAAAAGAAGGAAGGAAGGAAGGAAGGAAGGAAGCTAAATAGGTATGTTTCTAATTTACTCTGTTTTTTTCTAACCTCCTGCAACAATTTGTGAAAAATCGTTCAGTTCTTTAATCTATAAATTCAATTATAAAGTTAGCAACTGATTGATTTTGTTGCACCCATGCACGGTTTTGTTTACCTTCTTCTTCTCAACCTTCAGTGACACTTGTTATTAATGTTTCTGTGACATATTTAGAGTATCATCATTACACTGGAGATCTTCTACAAGCAGTTAACTTCTTCAGTATCACAGCACAGAGGATCTGGTTGATGTTCTTTCTACTGAAACTTGACTTTCTGTCAACTGCAGTATAAATTGCCTTCTGAAAAGAGATGTGAAACAGTTAGACAAACAATGGCTCCTCGATTTGTACTTATTTCAGTCCATTTCTCACAAAAAAGATATATCACCCGTGACAATGATTTTCAACCTTTTGCAATCTGTGGACTCTTAAAAGAAGACCCATGTAACTCTGGAACTCTGCTTGGTAATTCAAGGCAGTGACAATAGGTTTGTCACTGTTTGTGGGTTATTATTAAGTAATATAGTGTGCAGCAGGTGGTTTTATAGTTACTGATCTTGAAGAGATCAGTTGAATCCATCAACACATACTTATATGAAATTGGGAACAGCAGTGCAGTGTCTTTCTTCCCTTTTTTAAAGTGCATGTAATGCTTTCTGATCCCAGACTCATTTTGCTGAAAATCTCTGCTGTTTATTTAGCAAGAAAACAGGTCCAAATTTCCTGGATGAAATCAGGGATTTAGATTTCAGTAAATTTTGCACTCAATCGATCAGCAGATGTAATACAGCTTCTCTGCAGACCCACATTAATCTGTCGCAGACTAAAGGGTACGGTGTCATCTCATAGCTCTGCAATGTATCCAGTCTCTTTGAGCAGAGAATTTGGGGACAAAAAATCTTTTATGCCTGTTTTCAGGAGTGCCTTTTGGTGGCTTCTACGCTATGTGCTGCAGCAGCGATGCTGTTGCTCTGCAGTTTCAGAGAAGAAAATTCATCAGCATGAAAACGAGCTGGACCAGTTGGTCCCCTGTGGATATGTTCTTCAGCTGAAATGAATATCTTGTTAATGGAAGAAAGCTTTCAATGGTTTCTGAAAGGTGGAAGGCAATGCATTTAGGCTGGTATCTTTCTCATTCTGCTGAGTTGGGGCAGCACTATTTTGTCCTTGCTACCGGGCAGCTATCAGAAAAGGTGGAGGGAAAAGACAAGCTTTGAATTAAGTGTACTTCTGGAGTGGGTTTAAATTTGTTCCACTATTAGGAGAGAGAAATTTTAAGAAGGGCTGGATGCCAAATTGGAAAGGAGTGAAAGTTGAGAGCGAGTCTGCTACAAGCTCAGAAAGAACCTATTTAACTCGTACATTATGTTCTTTTGCGTTCAAACCTGTCCTTTGCTGTATTTCTTGAACAGCTGTACCTCAGGTTCAGTGTTCCAGCAGGCAGGTCCTCTCTTTAAATCTTCCAAGTGAGCTACTGAATTAATCGGCCTATCATTTGCATTTAAAGAGCCCCAGGGCCATATAGTTAAAGGTGTTTAAGAACCTGGAAATTCAGAGAGAAAAAAAGTACCTTTAAAAATCTGGCTCCAATGACACTCTAAATGGCAGGTTCTTCTGCTTTCCTACTCACATCATACTTTGCTGCATGCCAGTACATTGAAATTTCAAACATAACATGTTAGCCTTTTAAATTTTAATAGACAAGAAAGAGTAGTTGCATCAGAGTAGCAAAACACTCACCAGACCTGGAAAGATTTTAGTTAAGGAGGATATGAACTGGAAATTCTGGGTTTATTTGATAGTGCTATTTGCTGTAATTTGGTCATCCATTCTCAGCTTACATTCAAGGAGTTGTGTTAGCTGTTGTAGCTAGAATTAACCCCATTCCTTGTCATTTATTTTGTTGCTATTGTTCCATGCAGAAAGTCAAAATAATTCAGGGCGAAATTTAGTTGGAACTTGTAATTGTCTGCATTATTTAAATAGCATGTAAAGACTCTACGTTGCTCTGTAAGTTTTCCCTTCCTTCCACAAATTCTTATGATCAAAATCTAAGCAAAGGTGGCAGCTACCAGTGAGGAAAGCTATTACCATCTCCATGGATGAAAATGGAAAGCCTAAGATCCATTCCATCTCACTCGGATTCCTCGCTTGCACATAAATATGAAGTACTCAATAAAGCAACTTTCTAACGTAGGTGCCTGTGATCCGTCTCAGGTCAATGGACTGAGACACGTGGCTTGAGAAGCCTCTCATTCTGAATGCCTGCTGAAAAGTGAGATGTGAGAAATTCAGAAGATATGAAGGAAAATGCCTGTCAGCCAAAGCTGTATCTGGCTGTACGCTATAGCTGCTTAACTCAGGTGCCTTCACTATCTCTCTCCATCAACTGGATAACAACCATACATAGCGGTGCATCATTCATTGCTCTGTTGGTCCAGATGCCACAGTAATTGTTTTGCTGTAGGCAGCTATAGCAAGTGGACCAAAAAAAGGACTTTTGGTGCAGAACTGGACATTTTTCTCCATCACTGGTGTGAAGTTCTTAGCAACATTCAAGGACAGATTCTTAATTCCTATAGACAATATGCATTGTTTTAATAGATATTGCTAATGAAAAAGGAGATCAAGAAATATCGAAACACATTATTCAGCTTACAAATTTCAGCAGGTTAGAAGACCTTAACAGATGCTTATTTCTAGAATGCTGCACACTTTATTATAATCTTCTCATTCCTTTATGTTCCAAGAAGACCCTCATGTATTTTTCTCTGCTTCTATGGAATCTGTTACTTACTTTGCTATACTTCTATAACTTCTCTGTTCTTTTGCAGAAGGGGGAAGCAGGACAGCATATCATATGCAAACTATGGATGCACCATTGATTTACAGAGTTGTGTAACAATGCTTGCTATTTTTTCTGTTTCTTTCAAGGCAATTCTTAATGTTATATGCCATATAAAGCACTGATGCAATATTTGCATTGAACTGCTGCTTATGATTCAGAATTCTCTTTCTTAGTGGGAATAGCTAGTTCAAAGCTCATCAGGGGTTACTTTCCTTGACGGTCATTCTTTTGTTTGGTCCAATTCTGAGGGTTTGAGTCCTATGCTTTTGACCTACTTGTGTGAACAGAACATTTTCTTGAACAGTCCCCTGAAGATCTCCATAAACATATTGTTAGTTTTAGGAGCCCTGTGCGTGCACAAGAGGAAGCAACCAAGAGATTAGCACATCTGCCAAGAAACAACCCCAAAGCAGACTCTTGCCATTTCTACATACTGTTTTTTGGAGCTAATACAGACCAATATGCACGCATTCTTGCAAGTGTTCTGATCTGGTTTCTCAGAGAGGAGGGAAAAATGTGGCAATTTGCAATGTCAGTGTCCCAAGGATTGATGGATGATGTTAGTGTTTGGTCTGAGAAAGCAGAGAGCAAGGTGTGGCAGACCAGAATCTCCTCTAAAAGACCGTGGTCATACAGTAAGAAATGGGTTTGTGATGTAAACCCCTGATCAAACTGGATGTAGGTGCTCATCATGGGTAAGGCTAATGGATTTTAGTGAGTCTCAGTGGATCTCCTCATCCCCCGTATCTGTTATGTCATTGCATCTCCCTTGCCATACGATTGCATAGATAACTTGCAAGCCAGATGCCTTAAGGTGAGAGTAGGAGTCATATCAATTGCTGTGATCCTGTCATTCTGTGTTACAACCTAGTGAGATTTCCCTTTCCCTTTCTTGAAAAGAGGTATCAGAGATTCCCTGGTGGGAAAAGAGGGTTTGACAACAAACTTGGAAACAGCAACTCTCAGAATGCCTGAGCTGAAAATAAAGCACCTGGAAAATGTGAATACGTGATACAAGAAAAATATTCTTCCTGAAGAAAACAGGAGTATGCCAGCAACAGCCAAAGTGAAAGCATCCTTGAAAGAATGCTAGCTAATGGAAAGACTTGAGACCCAGTTAAAAGTCAGAATTAATTATTATTTTTTTTTGTTCTGAGGATTTTTGTTTTCAAATCCCACTGTCTCTCACAACCCCCTAAACCACATGAAATGTAGTATCTTTGGAAGCTACGATGTTAAACTTGTAACAGAATTCTTTAATAACCTGCGTCTGTTCCAGTGCAAGGGACAAACTTTGCTCTGAGCTGTGATGGTATAAATCAAGGTCATCTTCCTCCAAGTGAGTGAAAAAGCAGAATTCTAACATCTAAGTCAATGAGATCAGTATCAAGCCCAAGGTGTTTCACCTGACAAATGGTGTATTATTTAATATGCAGCTCTCCGGGGTTTCAGAAACTGTTCCACTCATTATTACATGGATCAGTTTCCGAAGACTTTCTGCAGCTCCTTTTTATCATTTCAAGCTATGTTCCTAAAATATCCCACCCCCAGATCCTGAGCCCCTAACAGCTGTGTGCTGTGTGCAGAATATGAATAATTTTTACAATATTGGCTGGCTGGAAACCAGACTTTTTCTGAATCCTGTTTCTTCTTCCAGGGGATTCTCCTTCTGCATTGTTGTTTTTCACACCCAGTTCTTTATTACAGCAACTTAGCAATATATTCAAACAGAAATATGTGTTCTTCACAATGCATGGAGAAACCTGGGATAAACTACTTATGTCTTTAACAGAATCAGCTTGAACTTTTTGTATTTTTACTGCTGTGAAGAAAATATAATGTCACAAATGAGCTGACAAGAATACACAGAGGTCACAGTCTTAGAGAACAAATACATTAATACTGTTATTTTAGTATGGAAACAAAATAAGTCTAAGTTAACCATTCACTTATTGTCTCTAACCTGCTATTTTAAGCTGTACAGGTTTTAAGAGCTAAATCTGGAAAAGCAGTGGAGAATGTACAGTGAAGAACAATGCAGCCATGTGACAGGGAGATGGATTCATTAAGCTTAATATACCTTTTCCCTCTATGATTGTAGAAAATAGTGCATCTGAGCACAGTTTGGGTCTATTTATTTCTGTCTCCAGTGACCTAAAATGACACAACAATTTTCTTCTATATCCCTTTTTCTACTACAAAAATATAGATATCTGCATATGTATGTGCCATCTTTTCCAAATCAAAGATGGTTTATTTTGTTTTGTTTTTTCACTGCAATTTTTGTTTTGTTTGTTTTGGTTTTAATATTATTCTTTGATAAAGAGGGTACCTAGTTTCTGTAGCACTTGAATGACCAAGTTGTGAAGTGAGAAGGTAGACTGAAATAAAATATATATGCAGCTGAATTCATGATGGTTGGACATAGGATAAAGTCACTGACTGGGATCCATGTTCCAACAGAGGTGGACGAAGCCCAAACATGTCTTCTGCATTGCCAAGAGATGAAATTTCACCAAAACACCCTATGTTGATCATTAGCAATGAGGCAGTAGGTTAGAACTAGAGGACCAAGACATGGTTCAATCCATACACTTGTGAAAGGGATTAAAAAGGCCAAAACACGCACTTATACTCACAGGGAACAATCTATGCAGAAGCAACTCAAGAAGGTGGATGGGAGTAAATACATAAAATAAGGAACAGGAGAAGTCTTGAGTCTGTTGCACACAATGCAGAGGGCAAAACAGCTGTGCTAGCTGATAAAAGCCTGTGAGGCCAGAGACTACACAATGATTCTAGTCAACCACAAAGACAAATAATGGACCCAGACTCAACTACTTAAAATCTACCACTTAAGTGTCTACGTATTTTCAGGTAACAGACATCCTGAAGTAGACAGAATAGGTTGGAGGACTCATGCTTTAAGATTGTCACTTTCGGTGATGTGAAAGATTTAGAGGTAGCTGTGTATATATTTATTGTTTACATTTAGTTTAAACAAATCACAGTGCCTGGTTTTAGCTGCCCTATATGCAGGACTATTGGAAAAAGAGTTTTGTAGCTCGCATGGACATATAGTGACCAGGAAGGTACTGCATGCTCTCTGTTGTACAAGTGGAAAAAGGAGAAAGGAGAAGAGAGGGGAAGAGAAGAGAGGAGGGGAGAACAGAGGAGGGGAGAGGGGGGGAGAGGAGAGGAGAGGAGAGGAGAGGAGAGGAGAGGAGAGGAGAGGAGAGGAGAGGAGAGGAGAGAAGAGGAGAGGAGAGGAGAGGAGAGGAGAGGAGAGGAGGAGCTCACTTACAGTAACGTGCAAAATCCCAATAGAAAACTCAGCAACACAGAGATATATTTGGCATCTGCTTACATATGCAGGACAGATGCTATGTATTTGGAGAACACTTAAGTAATAGTTAAGGTTTCTTCCTAAAGAACGTAGGGTTCCTCCTGCCAAAATTAACTAGGAAGACACTAAAGAAGTTGCAGTTAATTGCACAATTGCTTGGAAATGTTTCTGTTCTCTTACTGTGCTGTTTTGGAGCACTACCAAGCTATCTGCAAGCGGGATGCCAGTCCTAACATTTAAATTCAGATTTAAAATAAGTGGATATTCAGGAAATCTAATATTCTGATGGGAGTGATTCACCTACCTTCAGCCAGAAGCCCAAACTTTTATGCTGCAGTATTCACCAGCACAGCAAACAAATGGAAAACATCAATGACATAAGTAATTTCTCCCTAGTTAGTATATAGAATCCAAGAGGTGTGACAGTGACAAGTATGCTGATGTGAGGACCAAGGCACAGACAATGCTATGGGTGTGTTTTCCTTGGTCCATTCTGTCAATGAATTCCCTGAGAAGGAATCAGTCTCCCTCTGAATTGACCCATAGAATCAGTCACCAGGTCTAGGCTGCTGCTATCTTTCAGCTGCATTATCTTAATCACTACAGCATTTTGTTGTGGCAGAGTGATTTTTAAAATTGTGTTTATTTTTCTTCTCGCGAAATCTTGCAGCACAGAGCTAGCAGGAGGTGAAATATTTTGTTCCGTTTTTATGCTCTGTTTCAATAATTATTTGAAATTTATTTTGTCAGCAGACAGGAGCCTTTTACATTCATTGGACTATGGTTTTGTTTTGTTGTTTTCCAGTCTTTGCTACAGTTAAAATTAAACTTTGAGTGCATAATATTTTAATATCTGAATCAAGAATAGCTCATTGACAGTGCAGGTGCATATCCATAAACCTCATCTCTGTCTGCACACTGAGCAGTGCCAGGGTTATTCTCTGGCCCCAAGGCCAGCTGGCATACAACAACTGTTCTCCAACTATTAAATTTCTCGGTCTCCAAGGCAGGATTGCCACATGCGCACTTCTTGTTGAGAGCAGTTCCTTCCTCATACTAACTCCCAGTCATGCCCAGGGGTTGTTTGGGACAGTGGTCATTGATGGGAGGCAAAACCAGGCCAGGATCATCTTACAATTTATTAGTAGACAGGCTGAAATTGTGGGGGCTTCAACCAGTGTCCTTGGCACTGTCCAACTTGCTAAAACAGACACAGCCTTGAACCATCTACAGGCATAGGCTTGGGTTCCTGGGTGTAACCTACTGTGTTTGACCTTCCAAGTGTGTGTTGATGTCCTAGATCAGTACAAAGAGAAGCCGATCGTACATGCAGCAAGGCATGTTGGGATAGGTAGGGTGTTGGAGGTCAGCTTGACCTGCAGACTGTGCGTGGTCCTCACTGGAGGTCTTCTGGAAGCACCACAGACTCTTTGGAGAGGTGCATTCACAATGGGAGGGGGTGGGCCAAGTGATGCAGAAATACAACTGAGCTCACCAGACAAGGCTGCTCTGCTAGTTTGTGAAAGACAAGAGCAGTAAACTCCTGCTGTGCTTGCAACTAGGCTGGCAACATGCTGGAAAGGTACAGTGAACTATGAAATACTCAGTAGTCATTTTTTCTGCTTCCAGTGGAGACTGAATTAGGATAAAATTTGAAGCTAATTGGATCAGCCTCTTAGAATCACTAATAAGGGAAGCACAGTGCCCAACCTCTTATTGGATTATTTATTAGATACAGTGACTGTCATGCAGCAAGTAAATTCCTGTTTTTATCATAAAGCAGGCAGTGAGTGCTTCCGTCTTTTTCTCTTCAGGGAACTTTCTCAGTGCCAGCTTTGTGAAGCCAAAGAACAGTTCAAAAATCTAGTAATGGTAAAGAAAGAGTTTTCAAAGATAAATTCTCTGCAAGTACAGTGCCATTGTTGTGCTACATTTTCTTTTGAAATACCAGCAAGAAACAATTAAGGAGAAGCACTTGTAATGTATAATTGATGGTTTGCAGGTATCTAGAAACTTAGAGCAATTAGGCCCAGGGTGCAACATTACTTATTCATCACCATCTGGAACTTATAACTTTATAAGCCCTGCTATAGTTTATGTTTGTCTGGCAGAAATGGCAAGTTTAGCATTTAAGTGCTGCATTATGCTGCAGAAGGTAAATATTTAATAGTGTCCCGACATAATGCAGCTGAGTGGGATAAGACGAACGTGTTGTGTGGTAAGCGCATAGCAGCACATAAATACTGCAAAATATAAGAAACAGAATCCCTTTCCAATAGCAAGAGGACAGAGAACACTTCCAAATAAATCTGCAGTATTTCTATTGTATCGATAGAAATCTGTGGCATTGATCTTTGGATCACAGAGTTCATTATCAAGTAACAGCTGCGACTCAACTTTAGGTGTGATTCCAACAGTCAAAAGAACTGTTTCTGTGAAAATCTGAGAATCTCCTACTTTCTCCTCTGATGTTGAAGTAGAGGTAGACTAAAGATGGATATGGAATTTTGGAGGAAATGTTTTCCTTTCAAAAAAAGTCATTTCAGTGAGCATCAAACCTTTTCTAGTAACTATTTTTACAAATTTCCAACTGGGAAAAATACAAGACAAAACAACAAAAAGAACCACTCAAAAACCCAACCACAAAAGAAAAACAAAATCCAGCCCCAAATCCAGAAAAGTTAATTTTATAAGTTTTCAATGTTTTCTAAATGGTGAAGTTCCTCCTCAGAAAGAAAACTTATTTTTCTTCCATGTTATCCACACTTAAAGCCAAAGAGCAAAGCTGGCTGAAATGTTCTGTCTGGATCTATTCTAACCTTCTCAAGATCCTGGTTTCACAGTCATGTTCCAGAGATTGGCTTTATTCATGATTGGAAACTTTCTTACAGCATTGAAATTCTTATGATTCTGGAAGATGAGTTTCTACTCTGCTCTGGTCTGCCAACCCACCCCAAATCAGCTCAGGTGACTGGCAGTGGTTTGATCTGCTCCATCTCCAACCGGCACATAGAGAGGAATCCTGCAGTTAACAACTGCCTTTTAAAGAAGCTTGATAAGATTAATTGATTTTTCTGCACTCTTGCCTGTCTCACAGATCCTGACAAGCACAGTCAAACAACTCTAAATATTTTGTACATACATAGAAGATGATAAGGTTATGCCTTACATCTGTAGTGGTAAGATAAAGGTCCAGTTTTAAACCTTCACCCTAAGCAGGTCCATGTAGGTGATACCCTACCTAGGAACCTGAACTTTTTTGGCATGCAGGTGCTTACAAAAAGCCTCCTTGGTACAAAAATGACCCATTGATGAAAACCAACTGAGTCTTGCTGGCTGACTGCAAGGGAGTAAGTAACTATTATGGTCAGCCTTTTGGAGACTTACACAGGAAGGCTGAGACTTAGAAGATCCATGCAAACTCCTTTCCTGTTCTCCTAGAGGTACAATTACAACAAATGTCACAGTGCGGTAGATTATACTGACTCATGGAGTGATTCAGAAAGGTGCTGCCTTCTTCTGATCCTCACAGGCCAACAAGTATGGCATTGACCGTACTAAATAGTTATTGTCTTATCTACAATATCAATTGAATGAAATGATTGTTCACTTTCTTGACTTAATTTGTTGTTTCTGCTTGACTTAATTACCCTCTTGCATGTATTCTTTTTCATGCATTTCACTGATTTTACTTATTTGTTTCAAATGTCCTCATATAAATCTGTAGTAGTACAAACAAACTGGGCCACCTTCTGCAACTAGGTTAACACACCAGTCCTTTCATTCATTTAAATAATTCTGACTTTTGAGTCAGTCTGCACAGGAACAGAGCATGATATTTCCAGAGTGAGCTTCAGTGTTGTCTGGTTTTGTTATCACTCCAGTTCTTGAAATTATGACATAAATGTTTTTGTTTTCATGGTTACAGAGAAAATAAAAAAATCTCACCTATAAATGCTAAAAACCTGAAAATGAATGAAAACACCACTTTTACTTTGCTTGTTATTGGTATAACCTCATAATTTACGCGGGAACCTAATTCATTTGAGGTTGATAGGAATCAGACTCTTCAGTTTTCGACATTTTGTCAAATAATATTACAAAGCTAGCTGAAGCCCTAAGCAAATGAAAAACTTGTCTTTGCTTTCTCATGTACTGTTGTAGAAGAGGTTAAAAATATGCATTATTAGTATAGTAGCATGGATTCTTATGCTCCCCAAAGTGCCTTAAGCATCATTTATTAATATTACTCAAGCATTTAACATTGCTTTTTTAAGAATTTTCAGGCAAGGAAAATCCATTTTATTTCAAACATAATTTTCACCAGATAGATGGTCATGTTCAGTGCAAGACTCATTTACACTGATACTTTATGTTTTCAAACATTTTGTGTATGATGACCGAGCACAGGGATGTACTTCATGTGAAGCTAGAAAGTAGTAGTGTTTATCACAGCAGGCTCAGGAGTTGATTAAGGTTTCTCCAGCCCTGACACTAGATAGCAGCTGCCAGGAGCTTTATTTTCCTTTATATATATATATTTATTATTATTATTATGTTTTTTGGGTTTTTTTTTAAGTCTATGACCATAGTGTTTGTGCAGGAAAGTTTGATCTCATGAGTCAAACAGTGCTGTAGTGATGTTCAGGCTGAGTCTGCTGAGCATCTGAAACAGTCCGGTATGGACTGACATCCCAGTCACCATCCCCAAAAAACCCAAAGCCTGTGTGGAGTAGGGAAAGCTCAACTGACCACTTCAGAATCATAGAATAACAGAATAATAGAATCATTGAACAGTTTGGGTTGGAAGGGACCTTTAAAGCTCATGCAGTGCCACCCCTGCCATGAGCAGGGACATCTGCACCAGCTCAGGTTGCTCAGAGCCCCGTCCAGCCTGGCCTGGGATGTCTCCAGGGATGGGGCATCCACCACCTCTCTGGCCAACCTGGGACAGATTTTTACCACCCTCAATGGGATCACTGCTCTTCAGAGGAAGATCAACCCTTCACAGAGCTACAGAAATCAAAGGATGAACATGAACAGCTAAACTGTCACAGGGGATTCATCCTGCTCCTGCCCTCAGTCAGGATTGCTTTGAGCAGATACATCTGAGGGGAAGAAGCATATTTCTGATTACTACCCCTCTCTCCTGAAAATCTGCTGGGAAAATCTCCTGACACTACATAGCACATTTCTGACCAGCCTAGACATAGCAGAGATGAGTGAGCATCGCTGTATTCCTGTTTTCCCATGTGGCTGTGTGCCAGCTGGGATGGATCAAGGCATTTGACACTGGGAACTGCAGCATGGGAAGTCGACCGTAAAGATACTATGAGGCAATCGTAGCTGCCTAGGATGGCTACAACAGAAACTGCTTTAGACTTTGCTTCAAGAAAGGACAAAATCATGGTAACAAACAGCTTTTAATAAAGCCTTAGAGTATGCAGGATCACCGCTCTCATACCCCAGTATAGCGCTTACCATAGAAGGTGCAGGAAAAAAAAAAAAGAAAAAAAAAAGGAAACATTCGAACTAAAGGGTTTTTTTACCTATAGTGATTATTTACAGCAGGGTTGTCAAATGTAGTAGTACTAGTAGCAGTAGTAGTAGTAGTAATTACTATTACATTTATACAGTCCTAAAATTACATTCAGCCCTTTGAAGGCAACTGCGAGGCTGATGTGGCCCCTGGTGAAAATGAGTTTGACACTCCTGACTTATAGCAACAATTTCCAACCTATTCATGAACTGAACTTCTGCAGTATGAATGAAAACCAGGCAAAGTGCTGTGTGCTTACACCAGAGACATACACTACTTCTGAACGGCAGCCACAACCTCCTACCAACGAAATTAAAAATCTCCTTCTTTTGGAGGGGGCAGCATCCAAAGTCCGTTTTGAGATTTTTCCTACTCATTCCTCCTCTGGTGCAGTTATCGTACCAACTCTCAGTTTCCCTGCTGCTGTACTGACATGTCCCTTACTACGGACCACAGTAAATGTAAAAAAAGTACAGCACTGATTGAGAACAGGCAAGCAAAAGTACTCCAAAGAAACTTAGTAGGGACATTTGATTTAGTTTGTTAGCAAATAATGACATTTACTGTCAAGAGCTGCTGAGGTCATCAACCGCCCATCTCCTCTGTTGGGTGTCCCCTGGCTATTTTTGATTGGATTCCTTTTCATCACGATCTAGAGATCTGTAATGTCCTCTAAAATTTAGCTGTTGCATCACTTTTCCTTGTACAGCATTTGTCACAAAATGGTTTTTTTTCCAGCCTAGATTTATGTGTGAAGGTCACTGAGGACTGGCTGTGATAAGAGCCCAAAAGCCTTCACTTTGCTTCTGAATTGTTCTTATTCATTCAGTGCTGATTGAAAATTGATACAAACCTGGAGATCAAAGTTTCCTACCCCCATGGCAGCTCAGGCTTCTCCTCAGGGCACTTTTGGCTTGACCTAGAGGTAGTACAGGTTCAAAATCCATTAAGTCCTTCACCCTTTCCAGATGAATCTCATTGCTGTAAGTTTTGGTAATGGTTTTGTGCTGTGAACGTCTGTTCTCCTGAAATTAAACTGTCATCTAACTCCTTCTGGTCACTTGATTGAACTCAAATCACAAATGAAAGTGTGCTGGAAGCCAGTTCTATCATTTTTCATGATAATCCAGTTGCTGAACTGCCCTTTGCATCTTCAGGCACAGTCTCTGTCAAATTTACCACCTACAAGAAAAGTGGCATCACCTTTCAGTTAATCTGCGTGCAAGTAATATCACTTGTTTAAAGCTACTCAGAGCCTGGAATACTTCAAAATCCATATACACGGATTTAGATTAATAATACCTTTGAAGTAGAAAAATCAGGCTGCCACAGATAAATCGCTTTTTCTCATGTACAAATCCTGTATTTCACAGTAACAGTGCAACAATGTGGCCAAATTTGTTTGGTCAGTCTAATAGTTTATCACAGAAAAAATGCTTCCCCTTGAATACTCGTAATCATGGAAAGTATTTTTGATTAAAATGTATTTATTTTCTGTGTATACACATATACAAATTAACAGTTTAATAAGACAATATGCGTCTCTTATAGTAGCTACACAAGGAAATCTGTTTCTGTGAATTTAAACCCTTCTTCTACATTTGCATAGGTGAGCACAAGGTATTTGTTCAATTTTCATGTCCTTCCATTTTAAAACAATAATGCTGCTGTTATTATTTAGACCCAGATCTATCTACTTTTTATATATATATTTAGCCATGGAGAGATACGTCATTTTACACTTTGAACTAAATTTCTTCCAATCTTTTCCCAGAGCTCCAAGACCTGTAAAGCATTCTTCTGTTCAACTGGTTTTCAATAGATATTTTGGGCATTGGAAAAAGTAAGTTTTCCTTGGTTTTGCTGGAATCTGGAGGCTGCAGGGCTACCTGACACTTGTGAAACAGGTTCTAGAGAAAGTAGCCCTCTGCATTTTTCCACATGAGCAGGGGACCATCATCCTAGTGTGCCTGTGAGGAGCATAGGCATGGTTCCCGGGGTTTGCAGTATGCAAGTATTTGATGGACGTCATCTTGGATGACATATGAACAGCAAGAATGACTGCAAGATGCTGGAGGCTAAATCCAAAGGCAGGATGGGAGCTTACCAGAACCTTGCTACTGACAGTGTAGGGGGAAGAGTCCAGTTAAATAACACAAATGTTGCCTTGGGGACTTCCCTTACTTCTTAAACTACAAGTAATAGTGATACGATCGTCTGATAAACACCTGATGATTAAGAATTTTAATAATTTACGTTCACCTTTAAAGAATGTTGCTGAACATCCCTATGGCCAGAATGGACCCTCTGTCCTCACAATTGGTAAAAAAAAAAAAGTCCCTGTCAGCCTGTTCTTACTCTTGACATCTTAGTTCTGGAAATGAACAACAAAGAAAATAATTTATTTTGTATTCTTACACTCATAGTAAAAATATCTCTTGTCATGAGCCTGGTTACTCAGCTGTGAAGGAAGGGACTTTGGTTGTCACTTACACTCTTAAATCTTAGAACAAATATAAATAAGAAATCATTGGGCTGAGGCTGGGGTGGTGCAAGAGACACAGTATCTAATAACTCTCTAAACAGCTGACTATAAAAAAAAGGGTAAATCGGAAAGTGTCTAGATATTTGCCTACTGATTATAGAGACGCTGTTTCTGTTTAGGAAGAATATGAAGATATTTGCATTCAAAGTAGGAAACAAAAATATTTCAGAACTGTCCAGCAACAACAACTAATTTCCTGCCCACACAGCATTTTCCTCTTTTATCTAGTTACAAGGGTACTGCAGGGACAAGTTCTGTACAAGGTCTACAGACTGACATTGTGTTATTCAGCCTGTTTGCACTGACAGCTAAGAGTGCTGAAAGGCAAATTTTATTTTTTATGGACAATTGGTGCCCAGGCTGCCTGGGACAGCATAGAGGAACTTGTCTATTAGACCTGTATTTGCATTCTTGTGTACATCTAAGTATGAATATTAGCAGCTTGACACCTCCTTCACTGCAAACCTAATGCTATTTCACACCTAGTAGGATCTGAAAATTGAAATGAAAATAGCTTAAGTAAATAGTTTACTGTTGGGCTCTGCTCAGTGACAGGTAGGCATCAAGACACCTGTTGGCAGGCAGACACCCAGCATGATGACAAGTCTCCTGATCCTGCCATCAGATGTCCCTCCTTCACATGGCAGTTTTCTCAGGCTATGGAATTGTTTGTTGTTTTTGTTTTGTTTTGTTTTTTTACCCAGACCACAGACAATTTCCATCTCTCAAGAAAACATAAGTGGCCTCTGTATCATGAGGCCATAAGCAGGCAGAGATGCCTCATCATATTCTGTGAGACTGAGTTCTGCGTCTTAACCATGCCAAACATTTATAAATAATTATAGAGACAGTAATTCCAAAGACAAGCCTGGAGAAGCATAATGTTCTTTTCTGACTGCTTTTCTTAGCTACCTTTATTGAATACGGGCTGTTGTAACAGATGTGGGTATTCAGATTGACATTTAATTTATCCTGTGAATTAAAAAAGGATGATAGAGTTTAGTCCCAGTTAAAAACTGCCAACACTATGTCACTAAGCCTTACTTCTATCAAAGTCACATTAGTATTCAGCTGTTTACAATTAGCTGAGCTTCCCATGCAAGCGACCTCAATAAATAGTTTAATAGCAGTAAAAAGAACATGTGGCAAGAAAGGCCTACCCTTCTTGGGGAAGAATAACTAATTATGTTGAGAAATTAAACTTCAAAGAGATTACTTGAACAATATATTTCTCTTGATTTTAAGTAATGAGCTGTAAAATCTAATCAATGTGCCTCCAAGGGAGCAGTACTCTTGGGCTAGAGATAACACCACTTGGTCCATATACCTGGAAGATTACTGACTTATATGGTATTGTGCTGTTATGTGGCTATGCTTAATTAGAGATGTCATATCTATACATACATAGTCTACTGAGCATTGAGAACATATACAAATAAAGACATTGTAAAAAGGACATGGTGAATGTATTGAAGATGGGTAGTATAGAGTGGTGGGTAGAAAAATGAGAAAGAAGCTGATATGAAATTAAACTTTTTGTGTTCTTTTTTCACAGTCTGTTTCTAGGTTAATATTTTGTTGCATTTTTAATGAAATCCCAATGCCACAAACTCATGCGACCAACAAATAAGTTCATCCCAGAGATAACAGAAAGGCTGCAGACTTTATAGGGGGAAGAATGTAGTGTTCAGTTAACTGGTTTGTGTACTCCTGATATGTGCATCCTGGCAGATCCCACTAGTGCTCAGACTCTTCTCTCACCCTCAGTATTTCTCATTAACCGTTATGGAAACTTCTAATTGGTAACATTATGCTCAGCTTTTTGATGAGGTTTCACAAATCACACATGCAGACGGTTTAACATGGCCTGACAGAAAACAAGGGTCATGTTATGGGCTATATCTGCTAAAGCATATTTTTTGCACAGCACGCACTAGTTCTACACAGCATTCATTGAATGCAATTATCTGCTTATGTCCAATTGTTGTGGATTTTCATTAAAAGCACCGTTCTTTTCGTCACTGGGAGTATAATACATGATTTGGGCTACTACAAAGGGCTTTTTGTTGTAATGGTAAAAAAATATTCAATATCGGAAGTTAAAGCTTTGTAGCCAGAAGCTGTGATTGTATATACTATCAAGAGGATAAATTTAATTTTCAACTGAGATTCCTAGAAAAAAGCCATGTCAAAAAAGCAGAAAAGATAAGGAGGTTCATGAGAATTATGACATAACATAGCTTAGAAAACATGGTCTTACAGCTGAGAAATCCTGCGAAATCACAGAATGACAAGGAGGCAAAAAGGACATAATACATTGCCATACTTTACTCAAAAGGAAATTCTGCCTATTACAATGATGATGGTCGTATTTTCACTAAATAAACTGTCTTTTGATTTCCTAAGGGTATTCTCCCAGGGCAGTGCATGGTCTCTGTTAAATTCTTAAGCAGTCATTCTCCAAAAAAATGGATGAGACACTGATTTATGTGAGAATTTGGAATCAAAATTTGGCCTAGTAACTGAAATGAAGCATACTAAATGGAAGTAGATGACATTTTCACTGCATTTCATACCTGTTTTTCAAACTACCATCCTCAGAAAACTTATTGATTGATCGTGAAATTCTGTGTGCCAGGAATAAAGCACCCAGTGGCAGCTGAGAGGACAGGAAGAGAATGTGCCACATGAATAATTATTCTTTGGTGTTAGAAAGAGTTGTGAAAGAGTTCAGGGAGGCAAATGAAACGAGGAAATCTAGGGGAAAAAATCATGGTGAAGAGAGAATTGATATTAAAACTATTGCTCTTTCCATGCGTATTAAATATGCGCGATGAAGAAAGATTGCTCATAGCAGGATTCTGGTACTAGAATATTCCCATATAATACGTCTAAATGAAAATGTGTAACTCAGAGCTGCAGTTTTACAACAAAGTTTTTCTTGGCCTATTTTTCCTCCTCCCCCAAGGCCACTTAATTTTTCATATCACCAATCTGGAAGACAACAGAAGAGGTCACATTTTCAGAAAAAAATCTTCTCTCTTTGCAAGTATCCTTAATACACTGAAAATAATGACATTTGTGACAGTACAAATGCACCAAAAGTATACTAATTAAGGCAGGTTCACAAAGCAGCAGTTTTTGCTGAAGCTAGCCATTTTTGTCTGCTTTTATCCCTTACAGCCACCTGTTTTCCCAGGAGACATCTTATCAGGCAAACATTGTTCTGGCATCCCAGAACATGACAGACTGTCATTAGATAAAGGAGAAGGTTAATAAAATAGAAATCCAGGTTACAAGCAATGTTTTAGCCAGAGGCATCCCATGGGTTGTGGTGAAGCAAACAGCAGACTAGTCAAATGCGACAAATTACAGTCAGAAGTGTGCCAAATACCCAGCTCTTATTCTATAATTTGCAAACGCCAGCAGAATCTCAAATAATTCTTTTTGTTGAGATATTTGGACTGAGTTACTTTGGCCTGTGGATTCCCATTTCAATATTCTGATAGTCTGGGGATCCCGGTGAGTTAGGAAAGGTTCCCTCAAAAGTTATTACGTGAGGATAACATAACCAGGGAGGGCTTTTCCCCCCCCTTTTTTTTTTATTTCTTAAAGGATTTTTGGAAACACCTGGATGTCAAATGGAATCAGAGAGCATGGGACTATGGAAAAGCAGGATTACTTCTCTGACTCATGTCTGATTGAACAATCTTCTATTTTATCGGGTTGCAGAGTGATGCTGGCAACTGAATTTCTGTAAAGGAAGTATATTTTTCTGCTAGACACTGTCGAGACACACAGAAGTGACCACTGCCCCCCACAATTTTGGGTAGGATGGAAATGAAACATTCAAATGAATCAATATGATGAGGAAAGGATACACCTTAGTGTTTTGGAAGGTAAGTTTTGCTTTTATTTTGTTTTCTTCAGGAATGTCAGAAGAAGATTAGAATGGGGAGAGAGAAATAATTCCAGCTGTCACCTGTGTAACCTGAGCAACACACTATGTTTTCTGGTCTTTGTAGCAATATCAAGCCTTCATTAATATATTTCAAAAATAAAGTAGTGATTGCTTAAATTTTATAAGACCATTTGCTCCTGTTTTGAGAAAGGAAGAGAGGAATTAATGTCATGAAGATTTACAATGAGTTAGGTCCAAGACGAAGAATCTGAAGGAGAAAACATAGAAAGTTTATTGTAGAGTTGGAGAAAGATCTTTTAGTGGGTCACAAATTTGATGAGTGTAAGTGCTGATTTACACTAAATGAGGATTTGGTCTAATATCCCCATCCTCACAGATTCGTCTTAACTTTTCAGAGGGAGATTCCCTGTTTCTCCACTTGATTTGCTTGTGTTACTTGACTTTGCAACCCTTATTGTACCTGAGCTGTAGCGGCTGCCACGTGCGTCTGTTACTAGGTCCCTTGAGTAATATTCAAAAAATCTTTTCTCCCTTCTGATATATGAGGAAATGTCCTCTACCACAGTCAGCTGGAAGGCTAACTTCTCCATGATCATAAGAGGGTGGTGCATCTATGGATGGGACTTCAAAAGAGCTAATGCATCTTAACTATTTTTCTTCAAACTCTGTGACAAAACTTGCACTGAGTCATTTAAAAGCAGAGTTAGGTACACAAGGGCATTTCCTGAAATTCTGGTTTAATTCTGAGGTGCACAGAGCAGAAGAAAACAGAGAAAAGCAACCAAAGGAGAAGCTGGGGAGTACTACTCTACATAAAAGACATATATTTACTTATTTCTTAAAATAAGTAGGTTAGGTGTGATTCTAATGTATGACTAGGAAGAGAAGACAGGAGGTGAATGTCTGCAAGGAGGGGAGAAACTTAAATGACAAGGAGGCAAAAAGCTTTTCAAAAATTCCTATTGTATCTGTCAGGAAATTTTCCAGTCTCCTCAAGATAGAATAACAGATATAGAATCATTCAGGTAGGAAAAGACATTTAAGATCATAAAATCCAACCATTAACCTCACACTGCCAAGTCCACCTCTAAACCATGTCCCTCAGTGCCACATCTATATGCCTTTCAAACCCCTCCAGGGATGGTGACTCCACCACTGCCCTGGGCAGCCTGTTCCAATGCCTGACGACACTTTCTGTGAAGAAATTTTTCCTAATATCCAATCTAAACTTCCCCTGGCACAGCTTGAGGCCATTTCCTCTTGTCCTGTCACTCGCTACTTGGGAGAAGAGACCAACCCCCTCCACGCTCCAACCTCCTTTCAGGCAGTTGCAGACAGCGATCAGGTCTCCCCTCAGCCTCCTGTTCTCCAGGCTGAGCAGCCCCAGGTCCCTCAGCCGATGACGATGGGGACATCACGCTTGTGCTACAGGCCCTTCACCAGCTTCACTGCCCTTCTCTGAACTCTCTTCAGCACCTCAATGTCCTTCTGGTAGTGAGGGGCCCAAAACTGACCCCAGGGTTCGAGGTGCGGCCGCACCAGCACTGAGGTGACATGGCAAATAAATCATTTTGCTGTCACTGTTGTCTACGTTTTATATAAATGTCCCAAACAGAAAAACATGCAACATTTCTCTCCCAAGAGACTGTTCCTGAAGACATACTGCCAAAATTAATAATCTGCATGCATGCTTTAACTCATCTTTTCTCAAATTTTACACCTGTATTCATAGTTGTACCTTAGATAAACCTGGAGCACTTGGTGTCTACACTTTCCAAATGCATGGAGCTCCCTCTCTCATCTTGTACTGTAGCTAATGAGTTATTTCAACCCCTGCCTTTCCAGTTTTTCTGCATTGCTTAAAATTGGTCACATCCTTGGGGTTGCTCTCCACCTCACTCCTGACCTGATGATAATCTCTAGAAATTTATTAGCCCATGTTGTCTACTGATACCATCTTGGTGTTGCTTAGCTGCTTGGATAAATCAAGTCAGGAGGAAGGTGAGTGTGAAAGATCTCCAGGACGGTGACTGTGATGCTTGTATCAGTATCGTACCTAAACATGAGAAATTATTGTGTATTGCAGTGCAGCTGTGTGGAGAGAAGAGTTAACATTACTCTTTTGTTGACTGCTATACAAAAAACCAACAGCAAACAAACAAAAAAAAACCCCACAACGAAATTCAAACAGAAATATCTAAAAGACAGCAGAGCAAACACTCCAAGCCTACCTTTTATAAAACTATCAAGTTTCTCTGTAAGCTGAAGTTTTAATGCCATCCATTCAGCAGAGTGTTTAGGAATATATTAGCCTTCTGGGTATACTTATGGCTCCTGATAAGGCCCCTTTATCTCTAAGCAGGAATTAAGTAAAGCTTAAAGTCTTTCTCTTAATCAGAACTTCAGCATATTCTGCAAGGTCTGTGTAAAGAATTTGTTTTCTTGTCATAGTTTACCTTATTCCCCGTATCATTTTCTGGCACTGCTTCTTTTCAGTAGAAAGAAAAAAATCCTCTATATTTTGCTACTGCAAGATCTTTTTGATCAGATATGCTGGTAGAAACTGGATATAAACAATGATAATAATAAAGAAAGAATCTTTCACAAAAGCAGCGACAATCCATCTATATGGAATTTTGTGCTCTTGCTGGAAGTGCTAATTCACATTTCCTTGTTGCTGCTACATTATCAGCAGTCTGCAAGAAGAGAGAAATACTGTCACTCAGATTTGCTGCAGAGAGCAGCATGCTGCAGGATGCAGATGCTGCCCAGTAATTTTTGCTTTATTTTCCTGTCATGACTGATTGTGTATTAGACCTGGAATAGCTCCTGTACAAGGTAAGCATTTCCACTGTGAGGGGTTCAGTTAAAGCTCAGTGTTTTTATTAGAGACTTACAGTACTGGCCTGTGACATACAGGCAGATGAACGGATTACCAGGTGTGGAAACTGTACTTCAGCAACTACTCCACAGTCACTGACCTTACAGAAACCCTTATTCTACAAGAACCCAGAATAAAGCTGAAGTAGTTAGTTTGTATGCATAGTCCTACTTAGCTCCTATTTTGAAGTAAAAGAAGGGCTATAGACAGCCACAGTAGCTATCACAATGGAAGTGCATACCATAGCTTTACATTTTCATTTGCCTGTATTTCAGGTTTAATACTTAAATTGAAGCAGTGTTTTCTTAAACAAAAACATTTAACAAACTGCGAATCATATACACCATGGAAGAAAAAAATTACCTTTATAACTACTGAATGCTACAGATGTGCGAGCATAGTCTGTCTCGGAGAAACATAAACTTTTCTATTAGCTAATATCAAAGGAATTAAGCAGTGATTTGGTCACAGTCTGTGTTACCTACAAACAGAGAATAATCCTTGTGGTTGTAGATGATTCATTACAATGGAAGAATAAGAGGATGCAACGCCTAGAACTGAAGCTAGACAAATAGAAATAACAGAACTTACATTAGTGGAAATGACCATTTTAACAACTTCAAAAGCACAGCACACTCTTTATGACTGAAAATTTTCAACTAACCGAAAGCTTTGAAAGGCTAAAATGCAGGCACTAATCTCAACTGAATAAGTTGCATCATGTAGAAATGATAGTAAGATCCTGAGATCCTGTGTCCAATGATATATGGGAAGTCAGAGGGTGCAATTATGATGAATATTTTTGTCTTTCCTTCTCTTTGAGGAATGTTTTAGTGAAATCAATTAGTGAAAGAGGCTTAGAAATATTTTATATTCATAATCATTTCTGCATGATTCCTCAACTATTGAATGACTTTCACATAGATTTCAAGCCCTTTGACTTAAGGACATGGTTTGCTGAGCAGGTGTATTTGCACAGCATGAAACAGATGTCTTGTCCTCTGAAAACACTTTATTTTAGCATTAATGTAATAACATGAGACGAGCTTTAAGATTTTGACTCTTTGCTCTTTCTGTCTTGCACAAGGAACTTCCATTTTTTGCTCTCAAATATTCTCTCAAATGTTCTTTTCCAACTCTAGTTTAGTCTTTTGAGATTAATAGGACATATTTACTAGCATACCACATTATAGTTCGATAGATGAAAGACTTTTCAAGTTCTGAAATATCTAATATTTTGGAAAATCAGATCTTAAAAGTGATTTGACATAGACCAAGAAAAACAAACAAACAAAAAATCCGGCTTTCATTGTTCGTTAAATTACTTTGCGTATTATCTGGAAGGCTGGATGTTAACATTTATTTGCTTCAAGTTAGGTACTGCTACGAAATGCAGTGCTATGTACATATATTCAAACAAGCTCTAAGCAAACTCATTTGTGAAGCAACAAGGCTGCATCAGCTATGTAGGATGCTTTAGCACACCAGAGAACTGAGCAAAACATGTGTTGTTTAATTCCTCTGATATTCGGCCTAGTCCACTGACAGTTTTTAAGACTGCTCAGTAAGCACATAACTTGAATAATATATTACCTAGCAAGTGTTGTGCAACCTGTTCAGACTTGGATCATCCAGTTACGTTCCACAATTATAGCTGTCAGAAGTTCAATAACCACAAGTACAGCATACTGTGAAATTTGGGCTTTGTACAGATAGCCAACAAAACCTTGATGGAGACTACCTGTACTCCCTTCTGGGGTAAAATGCACAATATTTGTGTTTCTAAGGACACAAATATGGCAATACAAATCAGTAAACAGTTGAATGAATGAGACTCTATCAAAGCTGTTCTTTTATTCAAACTGTTGCTCAAATCCACAAATTTTTGCAGAAAGTTTTCCATGAGGAAATGTCACTTTTTTTTTTTTTTTTTTTTTTGCTGTTGTGTAATTTAAGGAAAAAAAACCAAACCACCTATATTTTTATAAGTATTTGTTCACAATCATCCCATAAAAATGAAATATCTTTTTAAACAATGTTCTTAGGACAGAATAAAAGGGTACTTCAGATTAGATGCTACTCAGTTCCAAGATTCTGTTTTATCTGTAAGTGCAGCCTGCAGGCTTAAAACCCTTGCAGAAATGAATTCGTAATGGAATAGTTTTCTATGTGAATCTTATCATAGGATACACTACTCCATATGCCTAAACTATTTTGGCAAGAAGCCTTTTTAAAAGCCTTGGCATTGGCATAACACTGATAAAAATGAATGATTTACAAAACCATATTAACATTAATAAAGAGGAAATTAGGAAATTTTTTATTAAACAGATGTTTTTAATTAACTAGGGTCTAAATATTAGCTTAAAGCATGCTGATACATTTGTGAACATTATCAGAGTACTAATGTAGATAAAACTGACATTTAGGGTGGGAATCAACTTCAGGGACCTAGGGCTTGACTCAGTTGCCTAAATAGAAGGAACATAAGTCTTTTGAGGTTTCCTGGAATTTTCTATCTGGCAGAATGGCATCATGTCCCCATGTTGGTGTCCTGAATATTTGAGGACATCTCAGGTGGCTCTGTGTTTTGACAAATGACTTGTTTTCCTAAATGCAGTGGCTTGTTTCAGATGACAATGTACAGGTATGTAGTATTATTACCTGACATTCTACAAGGTGTTGCTTCCACTTCTAGCTCATGCTTGAAAAGGAAATGGTTTTCCTATAAACAACATGGCATATCATACCCACCCCGGTGCACATGCCTCATGTACCCTAGGATGCCCCCAATGGTGACAGATGCCTACATGTGTCTTCAGTGTAGGGATTCACCTACAAGCCAGATGTTTCAATTGCCTGAGCAATTAACCCTACTTCTCTTCTTTGTTGCAAACACCTGGATACTGGGGCTGTGACCTAATTAAAATTCCTACACCAAGAAACACAGCCTGAGAAGATAATATGAAATTTTGTCCAAATTTTTTTGGACACAAACAATCACAACAATTGTGTGATTTAACATTTATTATTATTATCAACAGTTTCTATAAAAGCAAATATATGTTATGTTGTAATCCTTTGGTAGACCACCCTATAGAGTAACACTCAGGTGTAATATAAAACTGCAGACCAGAGAAGACGGAATAAGTACATGGACTATTATAGAAAACGTGTAGAACTGGACCCCAGCAAATGTAAAGGTGAGGAGGAATTTGGTATCATCAAGATCTGCAGCTCGTCAGGAGGATCCAGGATGCTGACATCCTGCTGCAACAGCCCACCTAATGACCTTGGGAGCAACGACCTTGGGAGTCCTCGTGCAATCAAAGAGTCAGCAGGACACAGAGAAGGTGAAATATCACTTCTTTAAAGTACCAGCTACGATAACTACAGTTCATGATTTATTTTTATTGCCACTAGCTAGGTTCTGGGATCTGTACAGTGTGTTTGGTTTGAGTGCAAGTATCTTGCTTAAAATATAGTTAGCGTTACTTGCACTGTTACGAGACCACCTAGCCCTGTAAACAGGTTTTGTCATTGCTAGCACAGGTCACAGGCTTTGTATTCATCCATGACTGCAAGTCTGAAAATTTTTTTTAACTTTTCTTGCCCTGAGGTGATTTTAGGTTGTTTTATCAGTAACAGGGATTGTCCAATGGTCAGGTAGCTACTGTCTAACTTATCCCATACATGGTAAAGGTCTGAAAAACACGGAAGGAGAGAGGGAATACTGTATAACTTTAATCAATAGCTAATGGATGAAGATAAACTTTAACTGGGAGCCAGTGAGGAAAGACCAAATATACATATTGTGTTACAAAATATATAAAAATAACTCCAAGTGGATGTAAACCAGAAGACAAAAAAATCCTCATACTACACTTAGCAAGAAATCTGGGACAGTGACAACCAGTTGTGATCTGCTCCCAGCCATCCCTGAGACAGACTGGTACTCTTAGCCTCATGACCTGAGGGCATTGGAAGGATGAGCACTGCTTCAGAAAAAAAAAGAATGGATATTTAAATATTATGAAGTTTATATATATAATAATTTTTTACTGTCAGTGACATTTTTTGGTAATAATTAGATCATTTGGACTATATATGTTAATATCATTGTAAGTAGACTAATTATAACTTTTTTACTAGACCATTAAGTGTTTAAATTAGCCTAACAATAAAATCTAGGCTTCATAAAAGAGATATTCTCCCTTTTCCCAAAACAAGATTTGAAATGTAACAAGCAGGCAAGGCAAAAAAAAAGAGAGGTTTTTGCCTTACATGAAAAGAATGCTTGCTCTGAAGTTCTGGAAGAGATGAGAAGTAGAGTACTGTGTACTTATGAGTGAAGACAAAAGAAACAAACCTGTTTCTATACCATTTGTTTCCTTTTGTAATGGAGTGATTTGCCAATTAACTGATCTATATCTCATAAAATATTGTGGGGCCTACAGTGATACCATCAGTGATTCTCATAATTCTTGGAATATGTTAAGGACAAGTAACTTTAATTAGGAGAGTAGCTCTTTTAGATGTAATTCTGACTAAGAGGAAAGATGGAAAATGGTTTTAGTGAGCATAGCCATTAAATGATAGAATTTTTATTCTAAGAACAGGAGCAAGAGCAGCAGCACACGTCTAGTGAACTTTGGGAAGAAATTTTAATACCTAGAAGAGAAAGAAGGCAGGGCATCTTGGAAGGATCAGCAAAAGCTATCAGTCAAAAGATCATCAAAGGCACAACAGCAAACTATCTTAATGAAGAGTGTTACAGGAAGCAGGTGAAGAGACCACTGTGGAATTCAACTGAAAATGAAAAATGAGATTCAATCAAATGGGACTCCATGGCCACTTGAGAACTCTAGTTTATCTGAGATGTCCTGAAAGGGTAGATGTGACAAAGGGCCAGTGGGAGCTACATCAGCTGCAGGCCAAGTGAAACAGCTCAGATGTCCCAGTGACACTAGATGTATGTGTTCAGACAATCAAGGTGTGTCACAAAATACACGAATGTAGGTGCTTACATATAGTTGTCAATACCTGAGGCAGGTTATAAACTGCTATTGTAGTCAGTGGAGATCTCAGGTTCAGTTCAGCTACTCACATGAAGGCAGTTAGCGGTGATTCAAGAGGACCAGGTGTTACCAGTGGCTGACACAGGATCTACAGAAGACCTGCATCTTTCTGAAGAGGCAGCTGGGGAACTGATGTAGTAACCGTAGTGCCTAAAGTGGCACTAGACCTCTAGTTAATGCAGTCTGTAGAGCCGAGATGGCTATTCAGTTTTCCTTGAAGAAAATGCCTTGGGTAAAATTCACCTACATAAACATAGACATCTCATGCCCTCTGAGATGCCTTGAAGTATCCTACTCATCTTCACAGGCTGCTTCATTAGGCCATGAGCTTTCCAGAAGTCCTGTTCATATCTACTTTTGAAAATGACTTTAATATTTTAGGGTGGCCAGACACCTATGTCTAATTAATTGATCAAGCCCCTGCAGACATCTGCATTGCAGGTTTGCTAATTTCAAACTGGCACAACCTGAAGGGATCAGTTCTGTTGCTTAAATATTTTATTGTTGTCTGAGTTACCCTATGGCATCCATATAACCTCCAAGTGCCAGTCACAACAGCTGAGGTCCTGTGTCATACCTGCTCACTCTGTGACTGTGTTTAAACAGTACTAAGCACCTCTGCTCTGATAACTGTTGTGAAATACAACAGATTTTATCAGGACATTCAGAAGGACCTGAAAAGCAGACAAAGAGCAAGGAAAGCTCACAGCAAGCATCTGCAACATTGGGGTTGGACTAGATGATCTCCAGAGGTCCCTTCCAAATGTAACCTTTCTCTGATTCTGTGATCTCCTGAAGCTCCTCCAGTCCTGGACATTTTTGTGCCCCTATGATAATTACCAAGCTGCTGCAGCTGATACACAGCTCTAACTTTCATTACATGTGGTTGAAAACATTTCCTTACTTTTCCCAAAGCCTTCTGGTAAAACGCCAACTCAGGCTGGACAAGAAAGGTGCTCTCACTAGCAAGGATGCAACTTTAAGAATTGGCAGGTTTATTTCCCTGGTAAGATTAGTGCCACATTACTCCTCAATGCAGAACAAGTTAATGAGCCAGGAGCTCCCAGAGGGGTATTGTTAGATAATGTTTATCCTTAGCATATCTCTAAAGATGCATATGTTCAGTCTAACGGGACTGAGGTTTTGTAACATAGAACACAGATATGACCTGGACTATAGCGGCATATGTTATTACTTATAGCTAATGTTACTAAAGCAAAATGATTCCATGTAAATGTTGCCCTTCTCTATTCTGTCACATGAAAGCTCTAATTTGGCATCCTCAACATATGCAATTCTCCGCACTTAAGATGCACTTTCTCAATGCAGGGCTTTTCAGTACAGAGGTCTGTAGTTTGCTGTGTTGTATAAACACAGATTCTGTTTCCTTAGAAGAGTTAAATGGAGAGTTGTTTCCTGTCCTTTTCCACAAAGCAGTTAAGCATAAACTGAAGGTTCAATGAAATTAAACTGAGCATGCATTAAAGTTCTCTATTGAACTGCATCACCTTTTAGTTTTTAAGGCTCTGTTGACGGTGTGTCACAATGCGTTGTGATCCATAACAAGGACTCTTTCCACAGGACTTTATATAAATATAGAACACAGAAATGCCTAGGAAAGATTATAGAAATAGACTGAGTGGTATGCTTCCTGAATATATTTCCAGGCTCCAATGTTTCCTGAGAATTTTACAGTCTCTTCATATTTAGTAACTTCATTGTGATGTTTTCTTGCCCAGTTTTCATCTGAGCCGGTGCAAGATGTGGTATCCACAATATCCATTGGTCAAACTCTCCATAGCTAATTTCTTTTGCTTTTGGTTTTGACTTGAACCTGCCACCCAATAGCTTTAGCAGGTAACCCCTAGTTCTTCCTTTATACGGGAGGTGGTAGTAAACAATAATCTCTTATTGACTCTATCCTTGACATTCGGTAAGTTTTATTTCCTACAGAAGTAGTATTTTCCAGGCTGAAAAGTCAAAGCTGACTTAGTCCTACATAACTTAGTTGCTTTTACCTGAAAAGTCAGTCCACACCAGGAATCCATTTCAGCCTTCTATGTATATTTCTGGCTTTATTATATCCTTTCTGAGGTACTATGAAGAAAATGGGTCCCTCTGGTTTAGGACAAACATTTAAAAACAAAATACAAATAAGACTGTCAATGGCTGGCATATAATCCTACTGAAGGATTGATTCAGGATTTCCTTTTAAAAATCTGATCGCAGTTGCTATAGCTTTTAAATTCTACAGTCAACATCCTACCAAGTGCTTGCCCATTCTAATATCCAAGGTATGTGAAGTTCATGCATTGCTAGTAAACCGTAGCATTCACATTATATGCACAACAGTATCTGCATTTCAGGTTTTGATTTGAAATACCTGACTGTGCGCATCTATTACTAGTGCTGGTCATTCAGGCATTGACTCTGTTCCCAAGTATAGTGCTGTCCAATTTGCTCTGGTTTATCAGAGACATTCCCATGCATCTCACAGGCATTACACATATTACAAATATCACAGATATTACAAATATCACAGAAATTATGAATATCAGAGATATTACAGTATGCAATGCACACTGGGGCATCTCTAAAACACTGGGTAGTTATGCCCAGGCAAGTGAACCTTCAGTATTTGTCTCCTAAAATTTGTCTCCTGTCTTTTGAGGTGGAGGATAATTCAGTCCTCATGATTATTTAGTTACCACTGAGATATGTCAAAGAAATTAAAGTTAGCTAAAAGTGTGATGCAGAGGTTTTTTTCTTATGAACAAGTATTCTCCCCTGTATATTCTCCTGTGTATATATTTTTCAGTGCTATAGCAAAATGAAGTTAAAAAATATCCAAATTCCTCCTGGAAACATATTTTCAAGGTCATGAAAAAGCTAAAAGTTATTCATACTCTTCCGTGTTAGATTTTCTTGCGACCACAATATTAACTAGGATTTATTAGGATATTGAATAGCTATCATACCAAAAGAAACAGAACTGTATCCTAGGAAAAAAATTTTAAAAAGACTGAAAAACATGTAAGGTCATACGAGATAAGTGATTGGATCTGACCTCGCATTGTAGTTATGGAGAAAAAACAATAAGAGTATCTATTGAATGTGTTAATAAAGTACAAGCAGGAAGGTGTCTTTCACCAGTGTCATGGCATTGTTGAGACTGGTACTGGAATATAATACAAAATACTAATATAAAATGAGTTTTAAAGTAATACTGAAATCCTGGATAACATGCAGCATAGTTACTTTTTTTTTTTTTCCTAGGCCAAAAAACTTTATTTTATGGTAAAAATTGTTTCTCTGAAGGTTAAAAAAGACTGTGATTTCATCTAATTAACCAGCTGGGAGAAGATGCCATGGGGTTCAGATTTTCTGCTAGCCCAGACGCAGGGATGCATGGTTTCCACCCAGTTTGGAAGACAAGACGTTGTTCTCAAAGAAGTCAGAGTGTGGGTGATCGGAGGCAAATGACATATGCCATAGTCCCAGTCTGATAAGGAGCTGGTACGGTGCCAGAGTACCATATAGACAGAGCTTAAACATTGGATTAATTGAAGAACATTCTGCAATAAACCTCTACTGGAAAGAAATACCAGATATAAAACTGCTCTTTAATCTCACAGACAAATTCCAATTAGAAATGCACTACACATTTTTTACACTAGGCACAATTAGTCACTGGAACAAACTACCAGTAGAATTGATGAATTTGCCACTTCTTGATGCCTTCAAGTCAAGACTGGATGGTCTCCTGGAATTTATGTGACATCCAAACATTTTATAGTCAACTACAATACTTGTTCTTGTAGTTAATATTGTGGGTAATAGAGTAGATTTTAATTGTTTGTTTGTTGGTTGTTTTTTTGGTTGGTTGGTTTTTGTGGTGTACTTTTTTGTTTTGTTTTGTTTTTATACAGTGGGGTTCAAACTAGTGGTCTTTTCTGGCTTAGAACTCTCTTAAGCAGATAAAGACTCCTATTGTGGACAACACTCCTCTGGTCTACGTGTGATCATCCTCCCCATATTCTTATCTTGCCTTTTCCCTGCATTGTCTGTGACACAGTTCCCATCTGAAATTCAGGGTCCTGAAATCTGTTTAGGTTCCTTCATTCCTAAACAAATGAATTATTGAACCTAATAGGAAGTTAGTAGATTAATAAGATAAGAGATCCTAAATGCTTAATTGAATTTAGGTGCAAACACCTTCCAACAAGCATTAAACAAGTAAAAGTGAGATAAAATAATATTCATCAGTAAGACTCATTTTATGTAGTCTTTGTTTTGTAGCAGCTAGTTCCTCATGAAAGAACAGGCTGGAAAGAAGTTCCTGGGTCAACAAATAAAATTTCTTGATACCTTTAAGAGGTAGTTGAATAGCTCCTTTCACAAACTGATCAAACTCCATTTTAAGAAGGCAAATTCCATTGTTTTACCTCTAATTTCTCTTATTCTGAAAACTGATGACCATATACTCACCTTGTAATTTTCAGCACTCAAAGTCTGTAAAGAAATATTCTTCACCCACTTTCAGACTACTTAGTACTTGTATCTTTCTAGAGTGTAGATGCCAATATATTTAGGCCAAATAACCATATTACATCTAGGTTTTATTTTCCTAAGCTAAACTTTTTTACTTGCCTCATTTAAAGACAGGTTCTCCATTCATAACATCACTGTATTGGTGTTTCTTCTTTATTATTTCAGTTAGAATTGGTCTTTCTTAATTGTAGATGACAGCGATGCTCTGAGGCCTCGGGAGGGCTGCAGATGATAGCAGTATCTCTCTACATCTCCAGAAAACAGACAAGCTTTGCATTAGTCTTTTTCACAGCTATATCACATTAATGGCTTGCAGCCATTCAGTGACTGTATAAGACACCAAGATCCTTTTACTTTTCATTATTTGTGACTGATAAATTTCTATCTAAAGGTAGAAATTCTTGTTATTGGTCCCTAAGGGCACAAGCCTGTGCTTGGTACTATTGAATGTAATTCCTTTTTTGTTACTCCTCACAATCATACAGTTCTCCCAAGAATGTCTCTGGCTTCCGCTTGGTATGGACAATGCTGCACATCTTGTTTGTAATGGCAAATTTCACTTGTGGACATTTTTGTTCTAAATGTGTTAATGTTCAGTGCTCTGCATTACTGTTTCTGAATCCTCTTTCAAGACAATTAATGATGACCAGTGTCAAAAAGAGGATTACCTGACAGAATGCACATGTTATAATCTCTACTGTAATAGTAACTAATGACTGATAGTGTTTGAATAATACATACACAAGGATTTCTGTTAGGTCGCCAAAAGAGACAAAAATGAGAATAACTGGTTTCCATTCCTGTTCTAGTACTGACTGCAGTGGGGAACAGTGTGTTGTCTGCATGGTTAGAGCAGGGCATGCAGGCTGGCCAGGTATCAACTCATCCTCAGGACATCCTCAGGACATCCTCAGGATGTGAACACTCAATCTTAGCAAGAAAAACTTAGCCTTCTGCCAAGAAATTGTAATTTCCTCAAAATGGAGTGTCTGTGAAAGGATATAGAAGGGTCTGCAAAAGGATGTAGAAGGGTCTGCAAAAGGATGTAATTTACTTACAAAAATACAAAAGATTTGCAGATTACCTTCAAGTTCCTCCTGTGGGTAGCTCACCATACTAATTGCACATCTTCTTGGAGGGTTTAGAGGAGTCACAAATGCAGACAATGTGCAAAATATGATTTTCAGATTACGTCTCCTCTTTATAATCTTGTATGTTCATGTTACGTATCATTTCATAACTTATTTGCATACTTATTAAAATATTGAGTAAATGTTGTAAACACAGGACAGTGCATATAAATTATAATATAGATGCATCTTTGCTGGATATAGCTACTGCTATTTAATTGGTCCTGGGCAGTTAGTATAAACCATATAAGTACTCACTAAAAAACCAATTATTGTACCATCAGCATTTTAACACAAAGAGGATGGCCTTGTGATGTCTATCTGCCACCAAATGCTGCCTATATTTTGTATCAGAGCATACAGATAGTGCATTTCTCAATTTCTTCGGAAACTATAGAACTTAAATGTGAAGACTTGTTACTGGTTTATTAAAAGCACTGAAATATTTTATTTCCATGGCTGGATCTTTGTCACAAGGTAAATTAGTAACGGTTATTTGGCATCTAATTATTTCCAAATGTTTTTATTGCTATATATTAAATTAGGGGAGACTAGAAAGGAGAGAGTACAATTTGAAACTGACTGCCAACTTTTAAATGAGATTGTTTCTCCTGAGACTATGATGATTGGAACTTGCATTAGTAGCTCATTGAAGCACATGCATTTTTTTCTGACATATGTCACAGTTAGATCTTTTCATTGATGTCAAAACGTTTTTCTGTTTTAAAGTATCACCATGGAAGACTCCTATCTAGAAATTGTTTATATTGTAATTATGCATTTTGCAACACTCCGAATACATATAGTGTTGCATTTAATGGGTATAACACCAGCTGGTAATATTCTGTGGGTTTTGTTTCATTGTTATTTGTTTTGCAAAAATAGAACTGTATTACATGTGGTTTTCTTTCCACTTGCAAAATGTTTCATTATTTAGCAGAACAATGAATAATAATCTCTTTCAATATTTCTGTTGTTATACCAAACTGTGCTGTTATGGTAATACTTGCTTATTGTCCTCCATAGAATAAAGCTGTAAATATTTGACCTTGACTTACAGATTTCAGTGGAATAAATACAAACTAATGCCTGATAAAGAAAATCTGTATTATATTTAGAAAGGCTGAGGTCTAAATCTTCAAAGACCCTAAAGTACCTCGTTAACATTTTGATTTCTGTTTTCAAGAAAAAATGAAACACATAAGTCTGTATGTTGTAACATGCTTATTTGTGTTGTTATTACACTTAAAGAATTACAAGATAGAAAGATGAAGAGAGGACCTCAGGTTCTAAGAATATAACCTTGAGAAGAGCTTCACCCTATACTCTTGCATCAAACCCTAGATTGCCATTTGAACATGTTGATTTTTTTGCTACATCTAGATAATCTTTGCTTCAGTCTGAAATGAACTGGCACTCCTTGTGGGCGAAGGACCTGGGTGCAAGCCAGCTCAAACAAGCAAGCTTTAGGAGTGCATTAGCACACTGCTGCATGCTACTTCATTGCCAGTCAGGAGAGATTACTAGTCCTCAAGTAGTACTGCAGTAAAAAAGTTTGCTCAATTTCTGGTTTGAAGTTGGTTTATAAACAGCCTATCTTGGAGCAAAAGAGTAAGCTCTGAACTTCCTGGAAACTCTTGTGGATTTGCGTCTTTAGAAGATAACTTGGATTCATTTAGGATGGCTTGAAAATGAGATACAAACCAACATGAGTGAAAGTGCTGGATTCATATTACCTAACCCAAGATGTTCATTCTGTGCTTATATGCCTTTGAAGTATTCTTACAGACTCTTGACATAGACAGTGGTAACAAAAGACATTTCTAGGTTGCAAACAATCTCATCCAAAAATAGTTATCCAAAACAGGTTAGAGGAATTCTGCAGTTGACAATTTTTCTTCTTTGACTACAAAGGGAAGAAGGAGAACATTCCTCTGAGGTATACCTAGTGATGGCAACATCTGTCAGTAAATTCCCAAGCTGAGCCCTCTTAACTGTCCAGCTGAATTGTCCTCTAGGCTCAATAGACAGTATTGACAAGATCTCTTCTGTTAATAGAAGTTTATGCTCTTAGTGTCCATAAAAACCCTAGTTTAGTCACTTAAATTTAGGTATCTTAATCTTGAACTCAGTTGAATTGAAGCAATTTGATTCAATTGCCTAGAAAAAGGCACCTAATACCATTTCAGGCAGGCTGGAATATCCCAGAAATCTGCACAGCACTAGCGGGAAAGGTCTCCAGAAGGACCTGCGTCCTTGTGTCCTATCAGGTCTCCACTAGATGTGACAGAGCAGAGCATTTCGAATGGCAGTAGATGGCTCAGTTTAAGGCACACTCTGGGTGTCAGAATCAAGCCCACACACGGCTGGTGAGAACAACTACTGCAGTGACTGCATTTATAAAAAAAGATATATAAACTTCCCAACTTTAGCGAAGAAGGAGTGGAAGACCAAAATCTGGCATACAAGAGAACTGCCAGTTTGTTGCAGTGTAACTTCAGATGATTTACTCTGAAGAGGAGATTTGGGTAATTCCAGCTGAGCTAACATTGCTGGGAGAAGTTTCTGTGGATGGATGGCTCGATGTCCCAGTTTAAGGATAGCCACCCAAGAAAGAAAACTTTGATAGCAAACAACTAGACAAGCAATGTCACAGTGAGACCAGCCTTGACAACTTGAAAGTCATTGTTCAGGCCTCAGCAGTCATAAGATTTAAGAAACAATATTATAGTTGGGTTGGTCTTATGCATGAGTGTTTGTCTTTAATGTCTTTACTGGACCCAAGTTGTTCATCCTTTATTTCTTACCTAAGAGATTAAAAACGTGTACCTTCAACAAAACTATGTCTAACAACTAGCCTCCAGCAAGTGGAATTTCAGGAAAAATGCACCTTAGAGTTCCCTAAGAAAGTCAAAACATCAGGATTAACTTGTACTTCACACATTTAATCTCCATTGCAATTACTTCACTGGCTGTTCCCACATGTCCAAGTCAGGTGCAGGCAGGAGTCTTTCCACGATGTCGCCTCCAAGTTTGCACACAACTGATTGGGCTAAAGAGCTGCATATTGCACAGTGTCAAACCAGGACAGCCTGCACTGCTGTTGGCCATGCTCGCTCTCAGGATGGGGAATCAATAGCTGCTGCTGGCAGAGACCTGCCAACTCTTTTGATATGGGGCTTTCGCTGCCTTTATCCTTGCATTGCATATATTAATTTCTGCTGGGGAAGTGTAGCATGATATAAAACTTTCCATTCAGATGAGCAGATTTGACAGATTTGTCTACTTATTAATAGACTAAGTTTGGCAGACTTAAAGATGCAAATTTATTCTTGGCCTATTTTCCTTTTTGCGCTTTCAGTCTCTGTTTTCTCCCCTGTGCTTTTTCCTTAGCTGTTTTCCCTCATCTCCTCTGGTCCATATCAGTAATGTTATGAATTGTAATCTTTTAAACTCCTGTAATTCACTAGATTATCATCTTTTATGTGAGGGAAAGTGGCAATGGGGCTGGGAGTCTGTGGCCTTTCCTCCTTGCCTTGTCCTTGTGGGAGAATTACTAATGGCACCCCAAAGGGAAGAGCCAGGCGTGCCTTTTCTTAACTTCATCAGACAGAGGAGAGGCCAAGATACGACAGCAGAGAGAATAAAATCCTGGCATGGAGAAAGGCGAAATAGTAACAAACCAACTGAATCTTGGCAGTTTCTAGAAGCTACTGGCAGCCATTTTACAGTGAAAGTGGGTCACCATGGCAGATATTTTGTGAGGGGCAATGGCTGTGCCAGTGGCCATTTTCTCCTTCCTGGGGGGAGGAAAATTAATATTCTAGAAATGGAGGGTGGTTCTGTCCTGGGGGCCACAGAGCTTCTCTTCCACTAGGGCCAAACACTGCAAATACATCTGTTCTGGCTAAATTTTGTCATCATTTGGGTATGGTGAGAGTGCCAAAGCCTGAGAGATACAGGAATGTATTTCAGTTTGGTGAGTGAGCAGCATGGGCTGCTGCTCTCCTCCAAGGGTAGCAAGAGAGATGCAATCTGCCAGTCTCTGCTGTTCCCTGAGCTCTCATGCAGGCATCTGCCAATCTCTTCCATGCCAGGGGATCTGAGGGCTTATGAGGGTTGCAGGTTCCTGCTCTGTGGGACCTCTGCTGCTGGAGGCCTCCAGCCACGGCAGATGGATCCTTGCTTTGTCATAGAATCATAAATCACGGAATAGTTTGGGTTGGAAGGGACCTTCAAAGCTCATCCAGTCCAACCCCCTGCCATGAGCAGGGACATCTTCAACCAGGTTGCTCAGAGCCCCGTCCAGCCTGGCCTGGGATGTCTCCAGGGATGGGACATCCACCACCTCTCTGGGCAGGGCACAATGGACGTGAGGGCTTCTCCTGCCTTTGTCTCCTCAGCTGCATGGCGAGCAAACAGGCTGAGCTCTGCCTTCTCCTCCCATCAGGACAGGTGCTGAACACATCAGGATGGACTTCACAGGTCTGAGTCAAAGCCAGTCTAGTTTTTGCTCATTCACAGATCAGAAGGCTACGGGAAATCATTATGGACATTCAGCCTTGCCTTTTAAGAATTGCTTTCCACTCTCATTCAGTTTTAAGTGAGATAGATCATACACGTTTTTAGGAAACAATAAAACGCCCAAGCTCAGTTAAAAAACTAATTACTATTGGGAAATGATGGGAAGCTGCTGATGCTGTAAGACCTGGACAGGGCACTGGCGGGGAGATGCCAGGATGCTTGATCCATGCAAGCAGGTACAGTCCTGGTAGCCAAGAGGATCCCCCCACCTCCAGTCACCCTGAGCCCAGAAGCAAGATTGAGTCCTGTGGTACTGTCAGGAGGAGCGACTTGGTTTAGCACCCTAACAACTTTTGCCAAATCAAAAAACAAACAAACAAAAAACCCAGCAAGCAGCTGAAACTGGACTATGGTCTGAAATATTACAAAAAAAGTACTGATTTGGATTCCTTCTAGTAGTAATACAGAAAAACATGTGAGGGAAAATATGCTTTCATGTACCTCTTCAAATGCAGGAAGAAGTATGATCAAATTAAAAATATTCCTTTTAATTGGGAAGTAAAGCATCAAGAGGCAAAATTGGTATAAAAGTCATTGGGCATCTGAAAGCTGGTAATACAGTAACATATCCTAAATGAGTCTCTTCTAAGGAAAAGGAGACTTCAGCCTCAATCTTCTAAAGACTGGTTATGCCTATCTATTTTTTCCTCCAGTGGCTCGGACACTTTGCTTCTGTTTTCAGCATGTAATATCCATCTTTAGCCAACAAGGGCAATAGGATCTGATAGAGCAAGCATGTTATTATAATTCTTTTCATTGGTGCGCAATGACAGGATGAATGGCAACAGGCACAAACTGAGATGCGGGAGGTTCCATTTGAATATGAGGAGAAACTTCTCTCCTTTGAGGTGCCAGAGCCCTGGACCAGGCTGCCCAGAGAGGCTGTGGAGTCTCCTTCTCTGGAGACATTCAAACCCACCTGGACACATTCCTGTGTGATCTGCTCTGGTGAACCTGCTGTAGCAGGTGGGTTGGACTGGATGATCTCCAGAGGTCTCTTCAAACCCCAACCATTCTGTGACTCTCTGATTCTGTGATACAGAGACTGTGTGATTCAGAATTACAAGGTTTTTCTTTGTTTCCCCTTTGGTTTAGTTTTGTGCTGCTATTGATTTTATTTATTGTGCTGACTGTTGTAAGGGCTTTTGAGACAAAAACACCCTCTTGCTGCGAAATGGTCCCAAAATACCTAGAGATTTTTGTGTTCTCTGCTATCATGATATGGCATCTGCTATATAAATACTTAGATGGTTTCTATTTTTGTTACAGAGTTGACGACGTCAAATTTACTTGTATGGATTCCTCCTTAAGAGGCAATTTTACATCAGCTTCTGCAATCTTTCTTTGAATGTTTTCTGATGCTCTGAGGTGTGCCAGCTGCTTACATGACACAGAGCCAGCCACGTTCAGTCTGTTACGGGACTTGCCCTCTCCACTTAGCCAGCTACAAGGTTGAATCTGAAGATTACAGCTCTTCTGATTCAGTGCGGTTTCCATGATGGCAGCAGCACTGTGATGTCAAAACTAATACGCAGCAAAAATAATTTTCAAAAGGTTTTTTTCGTACTTCCAAGATATTTCCTGCAGACTAGTGAAAAACAATGGCTGCATGTAAGGAAGAGGACCATATGTAACTAGTAGTTGCTGAAATTCTGCAAGTCAAGGTAGTTACCTACCAGTACTCTGGATGTCAGGGATTTGTGTTCACTTAGTGCTACTGTTGTAAGATCTGAGGGTCAGCGAAGCTACTCCTCAAAAGTTTTTTTACCATCCAGAGCCCTCAAAGAATGCAAATGTTTCCTAATAACAAGATTATTTTAGGTTTTATGTTCTTTACTGGCCAAATAATGGGTTCAAGGAAGCTTTGTCCTCAGTGGACAGATTTTTTATGCCTCATTTATACTTTGAGATGGACCAGCCTAAGACAGAGTATAAATGTTTTTACTGCCCTTCTTTCACTTGTTTGTTATGACTCTTTAGCTCTCCTGAGGACTTGAGGTATATTTTCTAAGTTGTGAGAAAAGTGGTCTAATTGCTCACTCTTTATTTGATGCATGTCAGATCATGTATTTTCTTTTATCTAGGAACATTTACATGTATATGCACTCATATAAATAAATTGCACTTTTAAAAATCTCTTCACCCCTCCAGTTTTTTAATCAACCTGAAGAGCAATACATTTTGAAGGGCTTGTTTTGTATTTCTTACCTTTGTATTTTTCATTATGTTTTGTGAAAATGTTACCTTTTTGAAAAATTACGTTGAAAAGGAGTGCAACCTTCTCTTTCTGTTCTCAAAACCTTCATTTTATCCATCAGACCTAGGGACCATTATTTTCTTTTACATGCTAGTCAAAAACAGGAGGCAAAGCAAAAGTAAAACTGCTCAATTTTGAAAACGTCTCAGGTTTTGAAATCCCTTAACAATATTTTCTTTTTTAAATAAAAATCTTACTTTTTTCCTTGCAACTTTGCTATTTAAGCCTGGTGCCAGAAATCACAGAAATATTTTTCAGACTCTTTTGGGTTTTTTTTTTACACAACCCGAGGTATTGGCATAAGAATGCAATTCTGCTTTTCTGAATGAGTAGTGATAAATCCAACAACATTTTTCTTTTTATTTGAATCATTTGGTCTGCATTAGCTCACATTTATTCTTACGCTGGGGAAAGTAAATCATAGTTCTGGAATTTGAATCTTGATCTACCAGAGGAAGGAATTTGCCTTCAGATGAATGGCGAAGTTATATTGGTTTATGGTTCTCATTTTTACTTTACAATCCTTGACAAAATCCAAATCAACCAAAACAAAAGAAAGCTTTTATTCTTGACTGAGCATTTTAACTTGAGCAAAGTGGGAACAGCCGAAAAATACATTTAAGTACCATTTACAGACTGGTAAAAAAAATTCTTTTCCAGGCAATAACTAGAGGTCTGCTTCAGAAAGTGGTAAGTCCCATAACTGAAGGGGATCCCCTTGTCTCAGGGGAACAGACTGATGTCCCTGTCACCGGGAGTTTCCTGAGCAAGTTACTCTGGACTGAGGTGTGGGAAGAGCTGAAAGAAAGAGTGAAACTGAGTCTGGCTGTCAGCTACTTTTGGGGACTTCCTTCTCACAGATAAATTATTCAAGAGGAAAAGCAGTATACATCCACCTCAGACTCTGGCTCTGAATTATTGTTTCCTCTGAGCAAAACTTTTCATTATTTTCAAATGAAATTTGAAAACAGGTCAGGACAACAACACCAGCATTCATTTACAGTAAAAAAATTTTAAAAATAATAATTTTGCTTGGCTTACTCTGTCTCTTTTTTTGGTTTGCTTCTTTGTTGAGTCTCATATTTTCTCTGTTCCTCATGACAATTCAGAGAAACCTGCTTTTTTATCATTTTAAGATATTTGTTTTCTCAACTGGTAAACATTAAAGTTTAAAAATTCACCATGGTTCTTAGTCTTGCAAATAAAGAGCTGACATAGCCTGACTATAAAGTCATGGTGTTCTCACTAACATCTGAGCCAAACTATGATGTGGCAACTTCATACACACACAAACACTGAAACCAGACAGGCTTTTGTAAAGATAATGGAAAGATATTGATTCATTTGTCATCTTAACTGAAAGCATAATGAAAGCATTGGGACAAGGAATTTGGAATGCCAAGACTAAAAAGAATTTGGAATGCCAAGACTAAAAAGAATTTGGAATGCCAAGACTAAAAAGAAAAGAAAAAATGAACTCTACAGTGTGCCAGAGGCTCCAAACCCACCAGGGTCATAATGCCCCAAGATCCTACCTAAGAACCAATCTGTAAAATGGGAGAGGTCACCTGCATGGAAAATAATTTTTTATATGAAAAACAAAACAAAACAACAAAAAAATCCCCACAACTGTTGTTCATTAATTGCATGTGGAGGGCACACACTGGAGAAAATAAATATAACCTGTCATACTTGAAATAGAAAAAGGGAGGAGACGATGATGGAATAGAAGAGACAAAGTGATACATAAGACATGACATGAAAGCCTGCCCAAGTCAGATAAAGTGAAAGACCGAAATAGGAAAGAATAGTGACACAAAGCCATAGCACAACCTTAACAAGCCAATGTCAAGACACATGATCATGGATGTTTTCAAGCTGTCTGCAATTTCCTTCAATAAATTGACTTTAAGGATTTGATAGGATTTCCCGCAGGAAGTTCTGCAGCCCTATTAAGATATATTGTGTTGGCTAGCCACAGCTTCCAAGTCCCACTATAATGTGCTTTTCAGTTCAGAGTGAAGGATTTCTTCTATTAGAAATTATCGTTAATAACAAGATGCCTGTCGGTTGACCTTTCCTAGCAAAAAATATCACTGGTAAAATCTTTCTAAAAATCTGACATATGTCTCAAATATATCATTTGAATCTTCATTTCGGGGCCAAAATCTCATCTTCAGCTACATGTGCATAATTCTCATTAATGTCAGTGGAAACTTAGCTCAAATCCAAGGGCAAAGTTTGTCCTCTATTCCTCAAAAAGGTCTGAAGATTTATGCACAAGTTTGGGTCTTTACACATCATAGAATTAACAGCTGGTTGAAAATGACTTCTGGAATTCTGCAGTCCAACTTTTGACTCAAGGCAAGGAGAACGGACAACATTGGATCAGACCATACATTGGCTTTGTCGAGGTAAGTCTTCAAGGATGGAGACTGTACAAGCTCTCTGGACAAATTTTTTCAGTGTGGCACTCCCCTGCTAGTGAAGAGAAGTATTTTTTCTTTTTTTTTTTTTTTTTTAATATATATTTTATTCTTTTTTATTTTATTTTACTTGTGATTAGTAATGACTGTGGGGAAATGGGATGTGGAATATCTAGCCCTAAACAGCTGATATATTTGGTTCCTGACTCAACCAAATTACTATTGACTTAAGCTTAAACAGATGCTTCTGCATGTTGAAATGGATGAAAATTACGCAACAGAATTTCAGGTATGTATTTTGACATCCAAGACAGTTAAGTGGTTGTCTGATGCTTAGTAGAGTTAAGAAAGAGCTTAAAATTTAACTATTTATTTACATAGTATAGCAAAGTAATTTTCCTTTGTTAGTAATATAAACAAGGGTTTATTTCTGAAACCACAAGTTTTAACTGAGCTGGTCTGTTGACATTGTAAATGTCAATGAAAATATAAGATATGAAATCTAAAAATCTGTTCTCTAAATCATTTGAAAGGCTTGATTTGTAGTTTTAATGTAGACCTCAAAAGAGTAACTCTATTTGAGATAAAAGATCAGAATTTAGGTGTCAACATGCAATTGTTTACAAGTGCACTAGGTATGGAATTTAGCTGCCTGAACATATATGCTCTCTGCTACTTGTGATGTCCTGGGTTATTCAAGGCATCTGCACTGGACTGAGCATTATGAAGGCCCTAGGGAAGATCTGAACTCTCCTGGAGAGGCTGCTGGTGGCCAAATAGCGTTCCCTCAGTCTCCTCAAATGGCAGCAGACACCTATGCTAGCATCTGAACCAGAGCCTCTCTATCTTATTAGTGCACTGGAAGGAACATATAAGGTGATTCAGCTCAGTCTAAAGCAAAGATCAGGTGCCCATAACTAAGTGCCTACAGGTACAACAGCTGTCTTAACTCCTGCTAGTAGTCAGTGGACATTTTAGGGCTCAAATTCAGTTGCAGGTAGATAGTTGCCTAATGCATTTGAGATGCATTTGTGCTTCCTGCATGGGGTTGGAAAACATGGCAAAGGATTTATAGGATACCCTTATCCTTCTGATATGGCAGATGGAGACCAGGTAGAATATCCAAGGGCACCTAATATAAGCAGAAGCCTGCTGCTTTTGGCAAGGTGTGGGAAATGAGGAGGAAGATGTGGGTGTTAGACAGACATTCTGAAATCCTGTCAGCAGCCAGCTCTTGTCACTGTCTCTATGTCATGGCAACAGCTGACAGCACATATCGACACTTTCCAGTGTAAAAATTTTCTCAGTGTCAGTGTTTCCCAACAGTTTAAAGTGTTGACACCCTAAATGATGGATCGCAAAGAGAGAGGGGAAAACAAAAAAAAAAAAAAAAAGAGGATGCTATGAAGGAAGAGGGAAACAAATCGTATAAGGGAAGAAAAATTTGTAGGTACGGTCTCTGGCACACAGGAGAATGGAAAGTACTCAGACCAGAATGAACTCTGGATGGCAGAGGACAGGGCTCTGAAGGTGTCTCTCTGAGCCTCGAGGCTCTGGGGGTGATATGTGAGGACCCTAAGGAAAAGACATAGAATCACAGAATCATCGAATGTTCTGAGTTGGAAGGACCCACAAGGATCATTGAGTCCAGCTCCTGTCCCTGCACAGGACAACCCCACAGTTCACACCGTGTGTCTGAGGACGTTGTCCAGTCTCTTCTTGAACACTGTCAGGTTGGGGCCGGGACACCTCCCTGGGGAGCCTGTTCCAGTGTCCAGCACCCTCTGGGGGAAGAACCTTTTCCTCATGTCCAACCTGACCCTCCCCTGGCACATCTTCCTGCCGTTCCCTCGGGTTCTGTCACTGGTCACCAGAGAGAAGAGCTCAGCCCTGCCCCTCCTGCTCCCCTTGTGAGGAAGCTGTGGCCGCCATGAGCTCTCCCCTCAGTCTCCTCTTCTCCAGGCTGAACAAACCAGGTGACTTTAGCCGCTCCTCATATGGCTTCTTCTCCAAACCCTTCACCAACTTCATAGCCCTTTTCTGGGCTACACTCTCTAGTAGCTTTATATCTTTTTTACCCTGTGTCCCCAGCCCTGCACACAGCGCTCCAGGTGAGGCCGCCCCAGCGCAGAGCAGAGCGGGACAATCCCGTCCCTGCCCGGCTGGCCGTGCTGGGCTGGATGCACCAGGACACAGTTGCCCTCTTGGCTGCCAGGAACACCATTGGCTCATATTCAACTTGCCATTGACCAGAGCCCCCAGATCCTTCTCTGCGGAGTTGCTTTCCAGCATCCCATCCCCCAGTCTGTATGTACAGCCAGGGTTGCCATGTCCCAGGTGCAAAACCCAGCACTTGCTCTTGTTGAACTTCATGTGGTTGGTACTCCTAATAATAACAATACCAGGGCCTGTTCACTGTCCTCAAAGCCAGATGGCACATTTTGGATACAACCTTGCTGTTAAACACACTCTGTCTCCAAACAAGAAAAAATATGTCCAAGATTCTTATTGGAAAAGTTTCTGGCCAAGGCTAATGCCTGTGTCCAGGCATCACTGGAGCAATGTTAGCTGACTGGTGACAACACCAACAGGGACCATTTTAATGACAGCTGTGTGCCAGGGCTCGGATCTCTGTGCCGGCCCTATTTGATTTTGTAATGATGTTCATAGTAACCATTCCCAACAGCTTTTCCTAATGGCCACTTTGGATGCAACCGTATTTTGGGTGCCAAGAGTTTGGCTGCAGAGATGTGAGCCACTCCATGCTGATTGCCCTCGAGGCTGCAGAACAATCCCTGCCCCGCTTTATTTGCTATTATAGCAGTCTGCCCAAAATGGACAGGAGGAAAGGAAAGAGGACTGGGACATGTTGATAAAGAGGAAATTTGGGGCCAGGAAATCCTCTGGTCCTTGGGAAAATGATGGAAAACAGCATGAAAGACAATGATATCTTGATTTTGGGAAGGATTGGAAGATAGATGTAAGAAATGCTTCCCGAACATCATGGGAATGTGGAAACACAGGAACCTTTGTCTAAAGCATTTGAATGTGATCCTCAGGTCACACATCACCTTCTTACTCACTTATGCGTGAACCACAGTGTTAATTCCTGGCTGAAGCACTGGCCAGTTTTTAGGTCTCTGCAGGTCCCTGAAAAGCCCTGAATAGAAAGTCAAAACTGCAGCATCTGAAAATGGGAACAATAAACACCATTATGACCTACTTGTGACCTTCAAAGAGAGGATACCAAACTATCCCTTAGAATGTTTGAATTTCATACAAAGAAGCCAAAAAGTTAACTGTCCTAGACTCTCCTTCATTGTTTTCCATAAATCTGAGCTGTGCAGAGTTTAGTGGAGAAATTTCATTTTAAAGAGGAATTTTTTTTTTTTCGGAACAAAACCTTCAGAATCTGAAAAGCCTGTTTCCATGAGATGACGCCAAAAGGATCTGTCATTTTCAGAAGAGCCTGGTTTCCAAGATGTAAGTCAATCTATCAGTAAGTTTACCCTGAATGTTTGGTCTGTGACAGTCCTGGAGAAATGGCTGGGCAGGAAGCCAAACAAGCTTTCATCAAAACATTGCCAGATTTCTGGAGCAACATTGTCTGAGCTGAACAGCCCCTACAAATGGTTTGATTGTGATCAAATGACAAATGAAGTTAGAATATCTGAGCAGCTCTGCTCCTGATTAGAAAATCCACTCGTGTCCTTCCCAGGTCCATCATTTCAGTCCTGCAATTTTCTGGACAGAAACAGCAAAACACTGCCTTCCCACTATTTTGTTTCACTTCCTCTCGGCTTCCCAACCTCTTTTTCCCCTGATAATTTTCTGGATTTTTTTAAGCCGCTTTATGTATCCACAAATCTACTGTCATCTGAATTCTCCAGTTGTCTAGGAAGAACCCACAGTGAAATCTCAGGTCCTTTACGCGAGTTCAAGCATATAAGAATTGTCAGCATTCAGAAGTCATCTGTGTGGTTCTAGGTAAAGAACAGGGGTTCTGGTCCTCTGCTGGATAGTTTATTAGAAGTAAGAACAAGAACATGAAGGAATCTTCTATAAGCAAGGATCTTACACCTATAAGAACTCATCAATTAAAAAACCACATCCCGATATCTCAATAGTGTACAGTTTATTAAATTACAGTTATTTGCAGTTATGGCTAGTGGTACAAATTGCAGGCAAAGATGCATTGGCTAAATATGACACAAACACATAACAAGGTGATTGCAAAGGTCCAGACCAGGGAAATATGTAGCCTAATGAAGACTGGAGATAACGTGTGGGCATAATGAACCAGGGAGCTCAGGAAAACTGTTCAGCACTTTCCATTACCGAAAGGAGAACGTGGATGACACCTTGACTACTGATCCTAAAAAGCATGTAATAATTAAAGAGATTAGTGGACTAATGAAGAGGTGCTTGGACTTTGTTCAATAAATGGAAGAGAAATATTTTAATTTCAGAAGATCAACATGTTTAAAAAAAAAAAACCAAACAGATCCCAATGGAGTGATTCAGTATCTTGAATTTTCCAGAAATTTCGATCTGGTGGAAATGTCACTGTTGTGTCTGAATGAGAATATCAAAAGGCAGGAATAATGATTTCTTCACCATCAAATTTCCAAGTATCTTAACTAGTCTTTACTCATGAAACTCACTTTTCTCCCCTGAATTGTTCACTTGTAAAGATCAATAATAGTTGCCCTTTGGCAACTTCTTCCAGACCTTAATGTATTCACAAATGTTTGTTTCATTTCTGTAGCAAAGCTAAAGTGCTGCAAGTGTTTCATATTTACGTGAAAGTTTATTGCTGTAGTAAGCATCCTGTAGTTGTACGAACTGTAGTTCGAGCAATAAATTCACATCCCATCTTTTACAATGAACAAAGAGTTGATGTTGCATTCCCTGCGTGCTCAGCACTCCTGGTATCAAACACAACTCAAGCCTCTACATTCTCATTTTGCTTCACGGACTTCAGAGACCATTCAAGTAGACCTTGGAAAAATGTTCTAATTTCACTGGTTGCCTTCTTATTATTTGTAACACATTCTTGTTAGCTTTTTTTAATGCATAAGAACCTTGAAGAGTAGCTAAGTAGATCACATCACTAATTCCTGTGAGCTAAGAATATGTATTATTTTCTCTTGTATTTTCTAATTTGAGCTCCTTGTGGCCTACATAAAATTTTTGCCTGCACTTTTTTTATAGTCAAAAAGGTCAGAAATAATTGTAGGCAATAAACAAAGAAACAAACAATAATGCAACAATAAGAGTTAGAAAGATTAATGCTAGTGCCTGAATGTTCAGTGCTCCCAGGAAAATTAATTTTCTTGAAACATTAATTATTCCTTTTCCTAGGTCCAGTGTAGGTTAAATAAGTGCTGTGCTAAAACACCTTGAAGGTTACAGTGTTTGATGCAGCTCCCTCATAAATTTCTGTGTATCTCAGACTTTGAACAGGTCATACACGCCCTGAAGTCTTCCTCAGTAGAGGCTGTTACAGTTACTGAGAAGGTCTTCACAGCCCTTTGGATGCTGATAGACTCCTCTGCTTCCCATGGATTAATTTGTCCCCAAAGTGTGAACTTCTCTTATCTGAAGTTGATCATAGAATCATAGAATAGTTGGAAGGGACCTTCAAAGCTCATCCAGTGCCACCCCTGCCATGAGCAGGGACATCTTCACCAGCTCAGGTTGCTCAGAGCCCCGTCCAGCCTGGCCTGGGATGTCTCCAGGGATGGGGCGTCCACCACCTCTCTGGCCAACCTGGGCCAGTGTTTCACCACCCTCATTGTAAAAAATTTCTTCTTCATGTCTAGCCTGAATCTCCCCTCTTTCAGTTCAAAACCTTCACCTCTTGTCCCATTGCAACAGGCCCTGCTACATGGCTACCATGTACCTGGCCTACATCTGAGCAACACTTCTTGAGTCCTCTTCACAGACAAGTGGGTGCTTTTAGCACGCTGTTCCTCTGACCTGCCTTAGGAGGAGCTGAATCACCAGGAGCATTGCTCAGATCTCCTCTGCTTGCACAGAGGGCCTGTGGTGTTTGCCTCAGACGGACATTTCTACACTGAGCCAGGTGAATTTTGCCACAGCGTGGGACCAGAAGGGTGGGCAGCACAGTGCTCACAGGCTGCATAGAGCCAGGCCATGCTGCCATTTGATAAATTCTGCAAAGAGAGAAAAGGTCCAATTGATAGGCAGATCTGCACCGTGCTGCACCAGGTGTGAACTTACTTGCTGGTTCAGAGACTTCCGTTTGGAGCACCTTCTTGATGTTCTGCAGTGACTCTTTTGTCCAGATACATGTACATTTGGGAACACACTCTGTGCAAGCACTCTCCTATTTTGCAAATGTTGTCAGCTTTTGTGATTTTATGACGAACTTCCTGGTATTTACTGTTTTGTTTTCCTGAAGGCCTCATTCTTTAAGATTCTGATGCGTAAATGACTGAAAGTGCAGTATTCTGACATGAGGAAATATTTGAAAAGTCGTTTTGACAGAGCAGCAGTCAAGTTCAAAACAAAACAAAACAAAACAAGCAACAGAACACCCAAGCTCATTTCAAATAAATAATAGTGATTTTTCTTTTAATGGGAGTTAGATCATGGTACTCGTTCTTCCTCAGTTTGACAACCTTGAAGCGCTCCCCCCATCCTTAGCAGAACAAAGGGCTATGTTACGCATTAAACGTCTGATTTTTGTTACTTTGGGCAGAAAAGATAGATGACACCTCGTCTTATCTTTCCTAAGGTTTTATGGCCATGGAAGCAGATACCTTGTGAGATAAAGGCAATTAACAGTGTTGCTGTGAAAGGCCTCGTGGCTTGATTGGGATGATAGAGATGAACCATCTGTCGTACAACCAACTACCAGAAGAAACCACAAACCAACAGCTACCCCTGACAGGCAAAACAACTCACTTCTGGTCAGTACTGTGAACTTTCCCCTAGTCTGAAGACCCCAGACCCATTTCCAGAAGAGTCTTCCTAATTAGCGTGAAGAGCGAACAGAGGGAGGAGATGAACCACCCTCTCAAATCTTGCATGTAAATGAACTGGGTTATAAAACGACCTCACGCATGATATGAGGTGGTGGCGTGTAAATCTTCAACATGTCCCCCACCTCCAGAAGTCATCATGGGACCAATCGACCTGTGGAGTGGTGATATCTTACTCTCTCTCTGTCTGTCTCTGATATCTTAGTTTTCTCTCTCTCTTTTCCTTTTTCTTGAGCGTATAAAGGTAATATAATTGTAAGTTCTGCTGGTAAAGTCTTGTTAAGTTTTGTATTATAGTTACTAATTGTTGTCAATCCACTGTTTTCAGAAGGGCTTTTGCTGTCATTGTATTGATAAGATTTGTGATATTATAACATACTTCTGCCAAGTCACTAATCGCTGTAATTTGAATTCCACCACGTCCTTTTAGTAAATTCATAATTGATTGGTCCCCCGGAGTGATTGTCTGTCATTCACTTTGCATAACTGCACAGAAATACCCAGAGTTACCTCACACCTGATCTCATCTCTTGAGTCAGGGTGTGTGGTGTGTTCAGAGTTAACTCATCCCTCATCCCATCTGTTGGGATGGGACACTTGGCAATCTTGATTTTGACTCAGTGATGTGTTGTTCTTTTGATCTTCTTTACCTCTAGCAATTGCAAGGAAAAAAAAAAAAGCCATTTGCTTGCTTCTGTGGCTAACCACAAATCCTGAGGTGGCATTCCCTTCCAAGGTTAAATTCACTGATTCTTCTCTCTATGATTTTCCTTTCATGAAGCCAAAGGCATACGGTTTCCCAGAGATGGACCCGGCTGGGCTGCATTTTGCTGTGCTGCTGTTCTCCAGGGTTTTCCCCTATTTAGCTCCTCTGTCCCAAGAGATATTTCTGGAAGTTGTAGGAGGTTTGGTGCCCTGCACTGTGTTCAGACAGGATGAAAATAAAAAGACCATCTGCATTCTGAAGCTTTGGTCACTTAAGCAATGGTAAGCATCTGTCCCTCCTGGCTAATATCAAAAGAAGCTGGGGCAAGTGGGAATGCTGCTTCTTCCAGCATAAAGTACTGAACACATGATCAGCTGCCAGCGCATATGGAAATTATTTCCTGCAACTCATAGTACCTTACATGAATCTTTATTCAGCTAGAATCACTGATTCTTTTAACCCTTTCCATCAAGGCAAATAAAGGAGATGACTACTTAGCAGCTGTTCTGTTTAATATCTGTTCAAATGTTGATTGTAACTAAGTTGGCCTTGTCAAAATGCTTTTGAGCACAGAGGTTGTTGCTGCCAATATTTTCCTGGCAGCATCTGAGCCTCACCCTGCCTATGCTGGGGACTTCAGACCTCTGTCCTGGTAGGCTGAATGAAGGGAGCACCAGTTCACAGAAGAATTTCTAAACTTTTTTTCTTTCCCCCGTCCCGTCACCTTTAATGGCTTTACTCTTTTTCTTGTTTGCTTCTGTGCTTGCTTACTTTCTTTCTTTCTTCCACATAGATAAACCTGTGATGTGTATCGTTGAATTTAATACATCTCATAAAGCAGAAACCTACCTATTTTAAACAACTAGCCTGACATTTCCTAATTTCACACAGGTATCATGTCTCTTCCTTCTGTCATGTCCCAAATTTAAAGAGCTTTATAAAACTGATGGAAAGGACCAACACTTAACTCCATGTGATGCCTTTTGAAATGTTAATTTGAAAAGGACAAAAAATCATTCAATTAGAAACAGTGCCATGCCCTTTGGGTATGATCCCCTAATTAAAGTTTGCTCTGATGACATTTTTCTGCATATTTTGTGACTGGATCTGATGCTGAGAGTTTTGGGACAGGGTGGAGTTTCTGATGAACATCGCAGAACTGAAATAATCTCCTTCCTGCATTTGCAATTTAAATACATCTCAGCAGAATTAATTGCTTGTGGTACAAATACTTTGTTTCCAAGTCATAACTGGATTCATCAAGGCTGATTCTCTTCTCAATTGCACATTTTCTCCAGTAAATGAGTCTCTATCAAAAAAATCCTTTGCAAAACTCATGATTTGCACCAATGAAATGAGAAAAATGAGCCTTTAATATTTTCAACTTACCGCCTTTAGAAAATTTGCAACTTTTCTTCACACATTTTAGTGTTTTCTCTCCTGTTACACGGAATCCTATAAAGGGCCTGGATGGTTCCTATCTGAGCCCTTCTAACTGGTGGTTTAGCAGACAGAAAAATACAGGGTAATGAACCAAATGTCCCATTAGTGACTAGGCTAAGTCAGCAGCTTCAATAAACAGTTTAATCTCATTGTTAAAAGAAATAGTGGTGCTGTTGTAATATGAATAATTAATAGGTGCTTCAGTGTACATCAGAGAATGTTAACTGGAGAAATATTAATGGAAAGAAAATCAGGATCTGAGCATTATGAGCCAACTGAAGGCAAAAATAACTGCAAAGATTAAAGAGCTATGGCTTTTTAGAGGAGTAACTGTGTCCTGAAAAATAATTCCCTTTGTTTCAGGTAGGGACTGAATTTTTTTACATGTCTTCTCAATGCAGTCATGGCCCTTCTTTCCAGCCTGCCTGGCTTGCTCCAGGCTGCTGTCAGGCATAGAGATGTTCCTCTTCCATCTGCATCCACACTGGCTGGAGACATGTCCAACCTCAGATCACTCCCAGCTGTTTCTCACCAGCGAAGTTACTTCACCTTCCTAACAGTTTGACAGCTTTAGACCATGCTCATTAGCCTGATTCAGACAAAACAAGCCAGATTTGCCAAAATAATTTGGGTCCTGTTGATAGAAATTGAACTCTTGCCGACTGCTGAGCAGGAACTGAACACGAAAATAATAATCATCAGTAAAAGGTTTAAGGATAAATATCTGAGGATGGACTGGAGTTGGTGGCTGTGGCCAGGGCAATGGTGAGAAAGAATGAGCTGGCTGTTTGCTTCCCAAATGTTGACTTGGACCACATTTTAAACTGCAGTTGGGAGGGAGCCCCTTTAGAGAAACTCACTGCTGCTACTTCTCTCATCTTCTGTGTGTACTTCAACACACACCTACGACTATGTCAGGAATTTCTCCTCTGAGGCTCCAGTCCTTTGGAAAAGTCCTCCTCTGTCTCTGTCTTATTGACTTACACTTTTTCATCAAATAACCACTGAGAACAAGTATCTGTTTTTCCTTGTCTAAAGCACCTAATAGTTTCCTTCCTCTCAGTGATTATTTCTCTCCATATTTAATTAATTGAAAGTTTGGCCTTTTGAGATATAGTTTTTCTTAAGGATACCACATAACATGAAGCTTTGTAGTAGGCTTGCAGTTGGAAAAAGCAGATGGATATTAAAAAGTTTCATTTATACTTCTGCAGAATTCCAGCTGCATTTCTGTGCAACACGTGTACATTTTTCGCCCTGTAGAAACTGGAGAAGAGAGAACATACAATGAAGGTCATAGAATCATAGAATGTCCTGAGTTGGAAGGGACCCACAAGGATCATGGAATCCCACTCCTGTCCCTGCATATGCCAACTCCACAGTTCACACCATGAACAGGTGTTTTCTGTGTATGCAATTTTGTTTGGTCACCACTTTCAGTTGAGTTTGGTGAGAGTCTTTGCGACAGACAGAAAATGGAAGCAAAGTAGGCTATATCAGACTGAGTTTTCTACCATTTTTAATCCAAATGGTAAATGGACAAATGGTTTATGAGCTTTCCAGATTGCTGCCATGATGAGGAGTGGCAAACAAGATGAGGAATATAATTATGTTAGATAGTATTTTTCTGCATAGGCAAGTCGACCTGACTTGTGGTCCCACAGCCATTTCAGAGCAGGAGCAGTAATTCAAGATTTTTTTGGCCAGACCAAGGGACTAACCTAATTGCCAGTCTAATTGCTCTAGTACTTGGTTAGAGTTATGTGTGATTATCATTGTGTTGTACTTATAGTTTAATTGATCCATCCACACACTTGGTGCATGCTTAGGCTATCTAAATGTATCAGAGCAGGCTCAAATTTTCTCCCTCAACCATTCTTGAAGGTATCTCAGATCCATGTCTGCAAAGCTTTCAACTTTGCAACTGGACATCAGGCAAGTTGTGAACTTGATTGTCAGCTGTTGTCCAAACACAAAATGAGCTGTAGAAGGATCACTCATACTTCATCTCATCAGACATAGACACCTACATTTATGACTGAAGCAATCATCTTCATCTCCATCCATGCTAAGACCTTTTCAGAGCAATATTCGTGCCATTCTAATGTAAAACGAGCCAGTCTCCTAAAAGTGCTTTTTCTGTTTCTTCAATTTGACTATAGGAAGAGACGGTGCTGACTAACTCCAATTTGTACATTCACCCTGTAGATCTCTAGCCTTAAGTGTCCTACTCATAGTACCTTTTGGTGAAACAAGTGCACAGCCTCCTCTACTCCACTGTCTTCCTTTTCAGATAAAATATTATGGGGGATATAAAGAAATGTGAGGAGGAGAAAGGAGCATTCTGTTTTAAGGAGCTATTAAAATGAAAGCTGAGAAACATCTAGGAGACTCACAGATTGGACATGCTGAACTAAGTATGAGGGCAGTGACATCTTCACTGCAGAAGCCTTTTTTATGTAGCAAAGTAACAGTAGGATCTGCCTGAGTCCCACATGGGATGCATTCTGGACTGTGAATTTTAGTTCTTGGCTTTCATTTCTGAAATATAATGAGAAAGAGAAGATACAAAGAGATTTAATAAAAAGAGGCTAGAAGCCCATGTGGCCTGATTCATATTTTTAATACAGGGCATGCATGCTATTGTAGAACTCCTGATTAATTACATGTTTTCATCTAACTAGCAACAAAAGCTTCATGCTGGGGTGAAAAATAGGATGAACAATCTCATCAGTAAAGCTGTGGACAAATTTAGCAGTTAAAATCAAATCTGCATTCCATTGAGCTTGGTGAAAAAAACTCTCAAAGATTTTAGTAGGCCCCTAGTCTTTTCACCCTCTGCTTAATTATGTTACCCTTTGCTTAATTATGTCCTGGTAGTGTTAAAAAGCTTAGAAATTTCTTCAGCTTCCAGATGAGTTTGCCCATATTGGGTTCTGCTTTTTTATATCTTCCTCTGATACAATTCTGCATTGGGGCATAAAAGCTGCAGCCACAGATTTTCCTGGAGGATTTGACAAAACACTGAAAAAGAGCACTTGAGTTTGTCTTTATTGCACCACACATGAGTGCCTCCATCTCATTAATGTAGGAAATGTGTTATCTGAGGGAGAGGAGCTTGGAAACTGGGAACATCAGTGGTGTGGTTTAGAGCCTCTGTTTTTTCATTTTATCTATTAGATGGCATGGCATATTAAATGTCTCATCATGATGAAATAGCAGCTTTTTCAAATGTGTCCATTTGGCAGGAAAACTGTATTTTTATCAGTGCACTAGCCTCAGTCCCACAAGGGGACCGAATGGCTTCCAAGCTGCAATAAAGGAAATTACAAGCTGGATTAGCTGTTGCTGGGCTCTTCTTTTGGCGCTGAAAGCATTTATTTGCTTCTTTTCACAGGAGATCCTTCCCTGAAAACTTTTTCATCTTGAAGTCGACTTCATTCACAGAAATGCCAGCTGTGGAAAGGGGGTCTAGAAGCATTTGTGTTATTTCCTGCCCCTTCTGCAAAACTGCTTTTGTCTGTATCGGCGCTTTCCTCTCCTCATGGCCTTATTCTCTTTGCAGTCTCCCTCACAGCTGAGCACACTGCGGTTGCTAATCAATGATTTTCTGACATTGTTACTAATTGCTAATGCCCATGCCAATACTTCTCTACCTTATAAACTCTTGAGTCTAAGAACTTGAAAAATCCCAGAGCGAACTTCTAATTCCACATCCCCATACTACCTTGATCCATATCTTTCCTCTGAGGTCATATTTTCTACTCCTGTGTATTAAACAAGGAGACCTTTATAAGGCACATCTACTGAGGAAGTAGGATGTGAAACTGCAGGAGGGTCCTGCTGTCCTCTGGAGTCTGAATTTGTTGCCCATGAAGCATAATCAGCCCCTACCCCTTTGCTGACCAGGAGGCAAAGTCACAATAAATGATGGGCTCATACAAAGCTGGATGAGGAGTTTGTTGGGAATTGACTGGGTGGGTGTGGAGGAAGATGAGGAGATCACGAGCTCTAGGGTAGGCAAACCTAGTGACATATAGTGTGATACAAACACAAATATTTCAGGCTGATATGCAGTTTGATACAGTCCTTGCACAGCTACTGTGACAAGCTGTGCACCACAGCCTATCTCTAGTGTAGGGTTGACTTTGTCAATGTCATGATAAATTTTCCCCATCAGGGAAATCTTTTTCCTGAGGGCTCTAAGCTGAGGAACTGAAACCAAAGTCATTACATTGTCCTATACTCTTTCTTCTGCACTCTAAATATTAAAGTAGTTTTTAACAGCATCTTTGTTATGTGGACAAGAGTAACAGCCTGTGCCTAGGTCCCTGTAGCCCCTGAGAAGTCCCATGTAGATCAGGATCATGCAGCAGCAGTTACCATAACCACAGGTGTAATAAATCTGCTTTTAACTAGCCGCTCTGTCCTGCAGGGACTAGTATATCAAATTTAAACATCTTGCTCTTTAGCACTGAGATAATCAGGGCATGCCTGCCCCGTGGAGGTAAAGAAACTTGAACCAGCTCTGCAGCTAACTCGGCAGATTGAAATGCTGTGTGTTGACCGAACACTTAGATCTTCCACAGCTTTGGCACATCCACATCTTGTTCCAAACCATGGTGTAAATCAGCCCTTAATGAGAAAGAAGGAAAGATATTTAAAAGACTGCAAAGGAATCCTAGCAGAGTTTTTCAGCCCTGTTTCTCCAACACAGGGGCCTCAGCACCCCTGGAAGCTCTCAAGGGTCGGGATAATACTGTGGACACAATAAAGACACTTCTTAGCTCTGACTGGCTTCAGTGAGAGAAGCAGTTTTCTTTTGACATGGCATTCACAAAAGCAAAACATAACCATTCGGTAAGAACAGCAACACATTTCTACCCACCTCAGGAGAGGAGAGCAATGCACTTGGGCTCTGGGTGATCAGACCTTCCACAGGAAGGTAGAAATCTCTAATTAAAAAGACAGGAATGGGTTTGAACAAGATGTCACGCAGAGAGGTACCATGGAAAGACTGGAAGAGGAGGTCAAGCTGAGGTTTGAGCTTTGGTATAGGAGAAGTAAAATCTTGTAATATGCCCCTTTACTTCTCAAAGTGTACTTTTTCCTCTTTAAAGGGCATCAAAAGATTATCTGGTAGAGAAACAGACCCAAGAATAAATTACACCCTTATCCATAACACCCTTGTACTATCTCAAGTTCATCTACACACAGTCTTTCTATCTTATCTACACATAGTATCTAAATATAAGGTATGAACAAATGTCTGTTTTTTTCAAGCTTTATGAAAAAGGCCCCAGAAAAGCTGCATAGAATGTGGTGGCAGTTTTTTTGTTTGTTTGGTGGTGGTTTTCTTTTATTGCTTCTTATTGCTTTTTTTTTATGTTCTATGGTAGATTCACTTCTGGCTTCCCTCACAAACTTCAAAACAGTCTATTATATTTCCAAATTAGCACAATTTTTATACTTTTATTTTGAATTCCAGTATGTCTCATGATATAGAAGGTGAAAATAAAACTCTAGTGAGAAGGAAGGGTGATGTAAGTTGGTAAAAGGTACCATTAAGTGAAAGATTACCTGAGATACTTGGATAGGCAAGGATATAGCTAGAAGTGATATACATACTGACTACTTAGTACATACTTTTTTACATTATAAAGTGCTGTATTCTGTTTTCTGGCCTAACCACTTACAATCATGTATTTGATGGATATAATTTAGAGCAGAGGTTGGGCTGTTTTTTATAAGAAATACACATTGTATCGCCATTAGACCTAGTTTCACTAGTATGAGCTTGTGAAGGCGACTTTTGTTGTTTGCTTTTCCTTAGATAACATCCAGTTTCATTTGATATGTATCTAATTTATATCTATAAATTTAGCTGAATTCTGTCCTCCAAAACATTTATTAAGATTTTAATTTAGATTTTTTTTTCAACAGTTGGTAGTTATCAGCTTGTGTGGAAGATGATACTTCATTTTGTCCATAGGCAAGAAGATAAGGTCCATCAATGGGAAATATTTACACTAGATGTGAGAATACTTGAAAACATGTCTTAGAATATGATATTTTACTGAGAACAGGACAGTATTTGGCTATTTAAACCAGGCCATCTCTTTTTTCTATTACTCAATTAGATTAATGCAGTCTTTATTAGGATTAGTCCTGTAATATTTACAGAAAACAAGATTTTTTAAGTAGGACATATATCTTCAGAGGCTACAGAAATTTGGTGAATGGAGTTAAACATTCAAGTTGCTTTTACCGATGAGATGAAAGTCCTTGGTCTTCTGTCCTTTAGAGGGTAGTAAAGTGGTTTGGGACATTGATGCATGTGAAGTTTTTACCAGTTTATAAAGCACTTCTTTATTTATTGTGATGCCAACTTTTTAATTTTGGAAGAACTATCATCTTTTATGATACTATTGGCCATAATTTTTTAAAACTTGGCCTTATAAATCCTGGTGAAGTTTTTATATAAATCTATTTAGAAATTTTAATGACATATAAAGCTTTCATGGTGAAAGAAGCATTCAGTGTATTTAATATTACTGAACACAAGGATGCAACCATTAATCCATTCTCTCGAGCTGTCTTCTGCAGCATTTTTATGAAAGAGGGAGAATAAAGTTATTTCTTTAACAAGATAATATTGACAGCCAGAATTAATCACAGCTATAGTCACGTATGATGACTCCAGCAACCCTCCTCTTCCTCCCAGTGCTATTATCTTTCAACTTACCTTGACTCACAGACTGTTAGCCATGCAGTCATCTACATTTCAGAGTTAAATAACTTATACCAATTTAAAAACATTCCCAACCTGCATTATGAAAGTATTGGGTACTGGCTTTACTGAAATGTTGGTCCTACAGTGTATTAAACATTCTAATTGTTCTGACTTCATCTTGTTAATGTTCTTAATTGATAGACAACTATTTTTACTAGCAATGAAACAAAGTAATTTGTGTTATGAAATTGACTGAAAGCTGGAAAAAGCGTCCAAAATTCTTTAGATGGTTAAAAAGTGGAAATTTTTGAATGAGATGAAAAGTAACATATTAAGAAGGTGAGTTTTTGGTTTTGATTATTTTGGTTTTCAGTTCTTTGTGGTGTAGGGTTTTTGTTGTTGGTGGTGGTGGGGTTTTTTTGGTTTGTTGTTGTTGTTGTTGTTGTTGCTGTTGATGGTGGTGATGGTTTTTTTTAATGAGAAAACACTAGGGCAAGCAATGTCTCCCTTGATCACTGTTTTTGTCATTCCAAGACCCAAGCATATACTCTCCATCTGCAGACTTTCCATTCCAAATCAGAAAATAAATCTGAATGAGCCATAGAATAAGTTTATTCCCTATGAGCTAGATTCGGATCCTTTACTTCTGCAGAGTAATACATAATTTTCTATTCAAAACCACTGAATTCTTATTGCCACACTCTTTTATTTTTCACCAATATGTAGTCCTGCAGAGCCACTTTATCAGCATATATGGAAGATGTTAAAGAAAAATAAGCAAAATTTTTCTCCCAGAGCTTTTTTCAAAATACACTTGAGCAATCTGGAATCACAAGTCATAGAATCATAGAATAGTTTGGGTTGGAAGGGACCTTCAAAGCTCCTCCAGTGCCACCCCTGCCATGAGCAGGGACATCTTCACCCAGCTCAGGTTGCTCAGAGCCCCGTCCAGCCTGGCCTGGGATGTCTCCAGGGATGGGGCATCCACCACCTCTCTGAGCAACCTGGGCCAGTGTTTTACCACCCTCAGTGTAAAAAATTTCTTACAATAAAGGCCCACTGGCCTTTGATGTAACTCGTTTCTCCAGTTCATGGAGGCTGGTTCCCCCCTGCAAATCTCTACAGCAGATTCTCAGAAGTCTAAGTTTACATCAGGAATTAATAGATCCAGCATAAATAAACTTATGATATCAGGAAAAATTAAATTTTGCAACATCAGTGATATCAAAATAATTTTGGGTTTTTTCTTCTATAGATGAAACAACATGGAATTAAGTGGTTGGCTACAAGGGAAAGGAGTGAAGGAAGCCTGTCTCAGAGTGTATTTTGGAGGAGTGAGGTAGGAGGATGAGTGAGGTCTGTCTGGTATGGAGGAGATGTGGTGGAAAAGGGACTGAATAAGGTCACTGAAGGGGTTGTGACAAAAGTATTTACCTTGCTCTTGGTCCATGTTTTTCATGCCATCTTCCTCTTCTTTAGTACAGCACCTAGGAGTACTTACTTTCTGTGTAACAACCTCTCCTCACCCTATTGTGAATAAATCTCTGTTAACTTATAACATAAATCAGATTTTCTCTCTTTTTCTCCCCATCTCAGTAGCCCCTGGGACACAGACTTTCTTCAGCTTTCTCTGGCTCACGACATGAGTATCAAAGTGGAAAATGAGAAGGGGAACGGTGGTGCCAGGCTGGGCTAGGGGGCTGGGATTTCTTGAAAAAAGTGTGATGGAGACAGGCTTGACCCCTTTGCTACTGGTCAGGCTAGGTGAGAAACAGGAACAGCTGTGGTTAGAGGAGGACACCAGAAATATTTCCCTGTAGCTTTGGCAGAGAGGCCATGGACACCATGACATGGTCTAGTGCCTCTGCCCCTGTGAACCTGCCCTTAGAAGTTCTAAAAATATAGCCTGTTATTTTAACCAGAATCCTGTGGGATCACCTGTGAAGTTCATGGGACTAGAAACGCCTTGGTGTTTTTTAGTAATTATGCCATTTATTTGGCATTTTCCACAAAATTCTTGGTTTTCATCTTTCAAAGTCTTACTCAAAAAATAAGTGGTTTATATTTCTGATTATGCCTCAATCTTATAGTTCAGGAGTCATTAGACAAGACTTCTTGTAGTAAAATAATCATAGTCCAACTAAATGGGTAACTTTTTCCTGAGAATTATTCCAGTACAGATCACTGTGAGCTCTAATTAATATGTAAACAGCACATTCCTCTTATTCCTTCCAGGCCTTCTGGTGAAAGAAGCACAGCAGAAGGTATTTTTTCTAGTCTAAAACTTAATGTTGCCATGTTAACTATGTTTAAGCATTGAAATATTGACTAAAGAGAGTTTTGAGTTAAAGAGCAAGAAGTATATAATGGAATGTTAAAGGAAAGACAAGTTTAATGAGCACTTTTCAAGTATGACTTTCTACTGTGACAGCATTACAAAGTATTTAAATAATGAAACTGGAGCAAGAATTACAAGTTTATTTTCTCACTTTTCTCCCGTTTCCTAAGGCAATACAGATGTCACACACTTGCTGTTTCCCTGCTCCCTAAAAATTACATCAATATTAAAAGGCAAATGTCTACTTAATATTTATACAAAAAAAGACATTGACAGGTAACATCTCATCTGAAATGCTTTCTCGTTAGAGAAATTGCATTAGGAACATAATGCCTTGCAAGCCTATCTAGGCCAGAAGTCTAATCAAATTAACACCACTTCAGTGCTAATGAGGACTGGTAGTCATTCACCTTAATTAGCCATTCTGAATAAATATATTTTTAGCACCATGCCATTTAGGCAGCTCAGATCTACAATTCCTTCCAACTTCTCATGACCTTAGCGATGAAGTTACAGAAGCAGAAGGAATGTCAACAGAGGAAGAAGTTTTGATGCTCCTCCTACACTCCTAATAAAAACCAGGTCATGTCCTTGGTGAATGTGTTCCCAATATAAAATGCAGATGATCACAGTAATATGTTACTATATTTGAAACACTGAATGGGACCTGCAGATTGGGGTCTGCATGGTCCCAGTAGGACTTTTCTTATAGCTGCTGGGAGCTGCAAATCTGAATGTACAACTGCAACAAGAGAGATGGCCTGGGAGTGTGCACAGGGACTACATAAGCCTACCAGTTTCTTAGTCATTTCGGATTTATCTTCAGAAAGGGAAAGTTTGATGTGTGTTATAAATCTGTTAGTGCACACCTTCTATAAAAACAGATGCTGCGTGTGGACATTTGTTTTGCATTAGAGTGCCCAAGGTGGCTCCAGGCCATGGTTGTTAGAAGAGTATTTGAAAAGGGCAACAAAGCTTGTGAAGGGTCTGGAGCACAAGTGTGATGGGAGCAGCTGAGGGAGCTGGGGTGTTCAGCCTGGAGAACAGGAGCTGAGGGGAGACCTGATCGCTGTCTGCAACTGCCTGAAAGGAGGTTGGAGCATGGAGGGGGTTGGTCTCTTCTCTCAAGTAAGAATTAACAGAAGGAAAGGAAATGTCACCAAGTTGAGCCAGGGGAGGTTTAGATTTGATATTAGAAAAAATTTCTTCCTGGAAAGGATTGTCAGGCATTGGAACAGGCTGCCCAAGGCACTGGTGGAGTCACCATCCATGGAGGTGTTTAAAAGATATGGAGATGAGGTTTTTATGGACGTGGTTTAGTGCCAGAGTTAGTTTAGCGGTTAGACTTGATGATCTTGAGGGTCTCTTGCAACCAAAATGATTCTATGTTTCTATTATTCTAAAATTCATATTTTATTCTTACTGACAGTTTGCTTTCCTTTGATTACATCAATTATGTTTAGATCCTTTCCTAAGTTTCTAATTGATAAGACATACTGTCAGACCTTTTAGAATAAAGGACATAACACGCAGGTTAATCACAATCAATTACAGATATATTTCAGTTTACTTAACATTTGTGAATTCCATTTTAGCTGCAGAATTCAGTCCATACAATTAAGATGAAATGAAGTGTTCAGCACTTGCTCAGATCCAAATGCAAATAAATCCCTTTAGCTTTACTAAGAACTAGACAGGCATTACATGGAGAAAATAGGCTTAGAACAGTCTGGGAAAGGTTTGTTTCACTTCCATGGTTTTTCCTTGATCAGCTCACAATTTTTGAGACAGGAAGGAGGAGACAGATTTGGGTTCTTTCTGTTTACATGTTCCAGAGGGAAACCCTTTCAAGTTGCTGTCATTTAAAGCAAATGTTCTGCCGAAGGTGGATTTTTTTTTTTTTTTACATGGATCTTTTGCATTATCGATTAATGTCACAAACACAGTCTCTCATTCCTGTTTTTCATTTGGAATAGTCATTCTACAAGAAAAATCTTCCAATATTTGTAACTCAAATACTGATTCTGTAAGTCCTTTAATCACTGTCCTGTATGTATCTTCTGTCCAGATATGGTGATAATCCTGAAATTCAAATATATGTATAAGATTTGCCAAGCTAAAAGGAAAATATGATTATTTAATGATTTGGATTCAGAAAAGGAAAGAAACCTCCTTTGTAAATTTTCTTTACCAGTAAAGCAAATCTTCCTATGGCAGTCTTTGACAGCGATTGCAAAATATATGGATTCAAATTGCAGGGCCTACATGAATCTAGATACTAAAAATGTCCTCCTAAGGAAAAATAAATATCTGAGGAATGCGACAGAGTTCATAGAGGCACTGTCATTCTTGTGCAGAATCTCTGGCTTTTTGACAACATCAGTATCTTTATTTTCCCCTACAGTGATCAAGCAGCAGACCAAATGGAGGAAGCTTTCCTGTCAGACCAGCTTTCAAACTAAAGAGAGAAAGAAATCAGCGCTTCATGGCATCTTCACAGGGTGCTGGTAACTATTCTGATGCTGACTCATTCTTGCTCCTTGAGCCCATCACTGCAGACATCTCAGAATTGTTCAATTCCTTTAGACATCTCCACATCTGAAGTTTGCATATACCTGATTTTCAGAGCTACTCACAGATGGTCCTGAAGAGAAGTCATTGTAAGTGATAAAGTTTTGTGCCTTTAAAAATTGGGATCCTCAGCCATCCTTTTTATATTTGCACCATGGCTTTTGTTTCCCACACATTTGGGCATTGTCATGCTGAAACATGTATGACACTGTCTCACACAAGTGAGAAGAATGTACTGAAAAAGTCTTATACACACTGTTTTTCCTGTTGGCCTTTTTGCTGAGTTGGAGTATAAAATGGTATAAGATTCCAGGTAAAATGCATATCCTTATCCATGTGCATCTTTCTGTTTCTTTGCTAACAGCAGTGTGTGGTTTCTTTATTTGTGCAATGATATGGTTTTGAAGGGGAAGTTCAATACATATTTTTTGTTCCTATAAGGAGCACAGAGCTGAGAATCAGGCATTGTCTGGTTGAAATGAAGACAGGATTGTTATGCAGTTATAGTTTATGGATAAAAATGAGACAAAATTTGAAGAGAGAGGAAATACCATTTCTTAGATATTCTTATTGACAGCTGGAGAAGTACACAAGCTTTTGGATGCATTGAGTCTTTGGTTCTAAGGCAGAACTAGGGAGCTTCAAGTTAAGCAGAGTTTGGAAACTGCTCTGAATTTGGCCTCATTATGTTAGCTGATTAGACAATTTCAAAGGAAAAGGTGGTTGGTATCTGAGCAGGACAGGATACTTAATTAGAATAGAAGTAATAACATTTGTAGTCCCTGTGGTTTGTAGAGATATGAAGACAGGTAATTGCAGCACAAAAGCTAGCGACTAGCTGGAATGAGATTTGAGGAAAATTACTATGTGTCAGATCACTGTGTCTCTATTGATACAATTATTTTTGGCAGTTATAATTGTGTTTCTAGGCATATTTTTGAAGATCATTTGTAAGTCTTTCATAAACAGGGCTGAGAAATTATGTACAGAGCTATTGCTTTCTGAGAAAAGATCTAGAGGTAGCATTGTGTTTCTTCAGTATATCGAGTTGTCTTGCCTGATTTCAGGATGGTGCGCAGCAGTAGCTTGCATTCATCCATATGGTTTTCATGAGTACCAGTAATGCAATGGATGAGGTATTTTTCATTTTGGGACTTACTGCTTGTTCCTCTAGGGTATTTAAGGCCTTCTTTCATCATTAACAATCTGGATCACATTGCTTTTTTACAAACTCTTTCTGTAGGAAATGTGTTCATATGCATCTCAAGTAGCACCAAAGATCCTTTGATAGATTAATAAGCAATCCTTTCAGGTGTGAGTTCATATCACAATTACTTTAAAACAAATCTTTCATGTTATTTTAGTAAGTTTGTTTCATATACATATGGATAGCACAGTCAGAAAAACAGACAGAATCTGCATTTTACAAGTTTTCCTGTGACTAGCGAAACTAATGAAACCTAATTTCCTACAATTTTGTATATTATGGTTAGAATTCCTGTTGTTTAATAAGAGGCAAGTGTGCATTGAGTCTTTTTGCCTGTCCAAGGTCTTTGCATCTAAACTGTATGAAAAATTAAGCTTGAACTGTAGTCTTCACTATGAAGTGTCACTGACAGAGTCTTGCTATTACTGCTGCCTATTTTCACGAAAATTCTGGAAGATTGATGTACCTGAGTCTTTTACTCCTCTGTCAAATTTGTGTGAAACTGGTCCTGAAGACCAATTAAGTTTAAAAAGATGGGACAAAGAGACACATATACACTGACAGCATAACTGCATTAACCTCTTCTCTCTAAGAAAGCAAGCTAAAAATCAAACACAAACTTTTATCTCGACTGCAGAAAAAATGCTTCCTGCTACAGGGAAGAGCAGGACATCAGTTACCAGTGCTGGCAACTGATGCAAGACTTGCTCAAATAACCACTGACACAGCGTGATAGATTGTAAAACAGTATGTCAATAAATAAAAATGTTTGCATGGGTTTGCTTTAGAACTTGCTGAGTATAGCAGAACTTTGATCCTGATTCAGTGTCCCTTGAGCAGAGATGTAGAAATACTTACACCAAAGAAATGATGCCCAGCAAGTTTGTAGGGTAACTGGGTGGTTTAACACCTACAGAAAGGTTGGGTCCTAGAAGTGATAAAAGAAACCAAACTCTCTGTAATTCAAGATGATATGTAACTCAGGAAGTTAGAGGTTCATCAGTGCTCCCAGATGTAAGGTACTTGTCTTGAGGTGAAGATACAAAGAGAAAGGACTGATATGAACTCCCTGGAAAGGGTTGAGTAACCAACTTCACCTAGAGAGCCCTGAGCTAGTATAATAGCTAAGGAGGTATTGTCAGTCAAGGCTAAGTAGTATTTGGCAGACTGCAACAGGAAAAAAAAACCACTGAGAACCTTCTAGTTATGTTCCTGAGTCCATCCACGTTTGCAGATGTAGAAAAATGAGTACAACCAAACACTAGTGGTTTTTTACATTGCTGTATCATGAAGGCATCCCATTCTGGGCCTTTCACTGTGCTGTGCTATACATGCTGGGAGGAAATACACACACAACCCTCCTTTTCTTACCCTGACAGTTTGCAGACAAAGCAGAATGTGGCAAATACTTAGGGCACAGATAATTGGAGAAAGTAGAAATAAGACACCACTGATCTGAAGGTAGAAACAAAGTAAACAGAAGACATGGGTGGCCAAGTCTGTGAAGTTTTATGGGTCTTATGATGAAAGAAAGTAAGGAGATCAATGAAGCTATGTGAATATTTACAGGCAATTCCTCCTGAGAGGGATTGTCACGACCTAGGACATGAGAAGTCCCAAAGGCTTTTTGTTTTTATATGTATGACAAAGTTCTGTTTTGCTGCCCATCAGAGAACAGTCAGGTGGAATGTGTTAGTTATGGAGACATTAGGCTCTTTGTTGATATTTGAAAAAAATATAATTACAAGCTCCAGGGAGTCTAAGTGACAGATGCTCAGATTTATGTATTTATGTGGATACAAAAATGCAGAAATGGTAATGTGTTTTTGAAATCTTAGAGAAGAACAAGTACAAAGAGCAAAAGAACACCAACGGATGTAGAAAGAGCACCAAGAAATGCATTACCTTATAATGTTTAAATTCTTCGTAGCACTTTGCATGCTGCTCAGTATGTTTTTGCACTATTATCAGTAATCTCTGTGTGCATTAAATGTTTCAGTGCTCCATTAAGACTACAGGGGTTTGTGAAGCTCCAGATTTATCAGAGTGGTAATGATATGTGGAATGAAGGAGCATGTAGTAATTATTTATAATCTCACTTTAGCATCAAATTACCCTATTTTATTATCTCTTCAGCACAGAGAGCACTTGTCTTTGGTTGCATGCATAACACCAATAAGTCTGCAGTGAGTCCCTGTTTTGCGGTGATGTGCTGCACTTGGATACTCATTTTTCCAGCCAGGAGAAGAAAGCCTATAATATATATCCCTAAACTTCTCTCTCTTCAAATTGTTCAGGTATTGACATTCTTAAAGTAGAGAAACAATTCAAATTTGATAGAATGAGGTTAATTCTGTTAAGAGATTTGCAGGCATACTTCTCAAATTTTCTGGAAAAACTGGATATTCCATGGACTTGTAAAAAATTCTGCAGTTTTTTCCTCACAGCCCAAGCAAATCCCTGATCCTTTAGTATAACAAGTGAGCTATACCAAATGCCATAGAAAGGCGAAGTTATTGCAGGAAACCCACGTGCTTCAAACTCTGACTTTGGCAAAGACCTTTTGTATGCCAGTTTCGACTCTAGCACTTCTGTGAAAAGGGAAAGTAGTATATACTTCAAATGTACTTGCATGAGTGTCATTATTAGAAATTTTTGTGCAGCCATATAGAAAATTCAGGCAAGGGCTGTGAATGTTTCCACTCAGAAGAAAAGCTGTGATGCTGGGATAAGGAACCAACAGCATTTGGACTGAATGTTTGAAAGAGTAGTTGCATCAAATAATTTTCATGTAGTTCCTGGGGTGAAAAATATTGTCACAAGCCACTCACTGCATAACAAATAAAGTACAAAAATCAACCTGCACAACTTAGGAAGATGAAAAGGATCTAGTTCATTAAGTGCTCTACTGGCAATGACTGGTCACCCCTTGTCCTTCCATAAGCCCTTCACTCAGTAAATATCCAGTCCTGCTCTCCTGCAAAGAGATGAAAGTTTTGAACATGTGGTATGTAAAGAAGAGACCTGACCACCAGAGGAAGTAGTTTTGCTCTCTCCATACCTCTCTCCAATCCAGACTTTATCTCTGTTGCACTCCTTTCTTATTTCATCAACTGCAGGCATTTGTCCTGAGTGCATCCCTTCCCCTTTCGGGGTTTGACTGCTGAGGCTCAGGGATGGGAGAGCAGAGGTGGCAGTCATGGGGAAATCTCCTCCAGAGAAATTTATGGGGGGACACCAATGAAGGCTGAACCCTGGCTGAGGGTATCCTGTCCTGCTGACCATGTTACTGAGACCAGCTCCTGGTGAAAAGGACAACAGGGACTGGATTTTCTCTTTTTTTTGGTAGCAGCTGAAAACTAATCACAGCATATGGCATTTACAAAAGGAAGAATGCAAGTCATTCCACTCAAATCACCTACCTATAGTAGTGCCTACAGGGACATCAATTTAAAATCCATCCTGTTGATGCTAGCCAAGCACAGTCTCTGCTTCAGACTATCCTAAGCATTTTAGAAATCGGTTAGCTATAAAATAATTGCATTTCATGGTACAAAGCAAAGTTATGATTAAACTACTTTTGGGACTGTGGCATCTTAGGCAACTCACCAGTCATTATACAATATGAGATAATGGTCACATTTTGAATTCCATGTAAAGCCTCTGCTGCAAAATCACCTTTGCACATGTATGTGAATGGGGTTGGAGGGAGAGAAAAAGTTGTGGATTTGTGAATGGTTTGACAGGTGCCTAGTCAGCTGTGACAAGGTAGCTGAAAGAGCAGTTATCACAACAGGTAATGCTAATATTCACTTTGGGAAAGAAAAGACAAAAATAAAAAAGAAAACCAAAATGGAGAATTTCTGCAGTAGCAAGTGGTTGAGTACAAATGAGGGATAAAAAACTGAATTTAAATGAAAATAACAGTGAAATTATTTGGGAGTTGAGTCTGATAGCTGGAGTAATAGCTATCTTCATATGCTAAGAAATGGAAAAGTCACTCGAAAGACAAGATATAAACAAAAAACCAAACCAACCGCCATAACAACAAAACACAAAACAAACAAAAACCCAAAGCAACAACAACCAAAACCAAGTAACTAAACAAACCCCACCACTTTAATTCTTTTTGGGAAAAAAGAACATAATTAATTACTTCCTCATGATTCACATATAGCCTGTATTTCCTCTCTGGATCCAGGATCTCCAACTGCTGTTTCACCACTGGTAGACAGGTTTGTGATACGTTCTGAGCAGACCAGTGCTCACACCAGTTGCGGGTTGGCATTGCAGCCCAACATTCTATCTTGTGACTGGTGTGACAGCCGGCACGTGATCTGAAGGGATACTGTCCTTTTCTCACTCCGGGGGAAAGGGGCTTCCTAGGAGGTGTGGAGATGCCTCCCATCACTGCAATGAAATTGGAGCCTTTGTGTGTAAGACTGATCCGGCTGTTATTCTGATACTTCTAATCAGTAGATGCCACGCTAGCTTTTGTGCACAAGGCTGGCAAGGTGATGCCTGTAGTTCACTAAAAAGATCTGGAAACAAAACCTGATCACAGGAATCTCCGCATCTAATTGGTGTGCACGAGACATAGAAGTCTAATAGTTAAACAAGTAAATGTTATTACTGCAGTAATTTGGACAGTGGTAGGGCATGGGCACAGACTCCACAGCTCAATTGTAGCATGAAATTGTCAGAGCAGCCCCTGCCAGTGTTGTGGCTGAACTAACCAGAAATATCTCAGACAATTACCAGACAATTCCTGAGACTTGGAACAGGCCAGAGTTCATTTCAGGAAGCCCAGCTGGGTTTTGTTTTGAATGCTAAGAATGTTTTGCTGTATGGATGTGGCCAAAACGTATCAGTTGGCCTTAGGACCAGAGAATGTGCCCCAACATTGTTTAGGTTACCAATACAGCTGTGGCCCAGTTGTCCAGATAACCAAGTGATGTTTCACCTTCTACTTCTAACCCTTGGAGTAATCCTTAGGTAAGTCATATGTGGCAGGCATGACACGCAACCCACAAGGGATCATGAAGTTGCATCTGGGACCATTATAAAATTGTGCTAGAGACCTCTTCTTAGGCCACCAAGTCTTGCTTCAGTGAATATCCTAGGTGTCAACTTTAAGATGAACTAGATCACCCTCCAATCTACATTGACTAGATTATACCAGTTTATACTGACTGGGTACCCACTGACTGATGGGAGCTGAGCTGTGCAGTTCACATATGGACTTCCCCATGTAGACACACAGAATTACGTGTCTTCATCTGCAGATGAATCCCATCCTCTGTGGCTGAAAATATGCTACAGCTGGGGCATGTAATTGCACCGCACCTTGGAAGTATTCGGAATGCTTTATAGGGATATCAAACCACTTCTGTCTTCTAGGGTGCAGTTTACTACTAATGTGTGACCTTCACTTCTGAATGAAATTGGGTCAGGGAATGGAGCTAAGAAAAGGTGTGTTTGACTTTTGGTGGTGGAAAGTTTTCACCATCTCTTCTCATGGGGATTACTTACAAATGATTATGGCACAGGATTGGTCCTAATCAATTCTGGGAACATAAGTGGTTTTGGAAACAATGATTTTCTAGTTCCATTCTGCCAACCTCACCTCCATGAGGCAGTATTTTAGGCCAAACTATCCCCTACTTCATTGTAAAATCCCAACCTAAATTTGTATGGTTTTCATAAAAATGTCAACATATTGTATTAATATATGAGCCAATTTATCACGATGACTATCAATATTCTTTGACCTCAGTTTTAAGTATCATCCGAGGAAAAGCCAAGGTCGTTATTTATTTAGCGGTGTAATCAGCCTCCATATTTGTGGACAGGAGTGAGTCAATGTATCCTATCTCATCCCAGACATCCACTGTTACAACTACTCAGCTAATCCCAACCAATGAGACAGGTTGCTAGTAAAATTTTCATTTTGGAATTAATACTTGAAAGAAGCAATTACATTAGTAGCCTCAGGGGTAGTAAGGATGTAAAATCTGAAAAGAGGAAGAAGAATCCTTATTCACTGAACTGAAGTTGGGATATGCTTATTTGCCTATGTGCTTCACTGATTAACGAGTCTCAAAATACCAGTTCCTCTGGACCTCCAGGAATAGAAACTCACTGGATCAAAAAACAGGTTTAATTTAAAATATAAATTAAGTGTATAGAAATTTTATCTCTGTTTGCATAAAATTATGTGCTGAGTTTTGTAAGTGTACTCTTGTGCTGTACAAGAATTAATTGAAAGTTGCAGAGAAAGAGTCAAGGGACTTGGGCTGTTATGGGACAGATAGGAGATCTACCTCTGCTCTGGTGATGTTTATCTATATAGCTTTCCATAAATGCCTTCATTTTCCTGTTTCTCTTTTTTCCTTTATCTTTGCCCATCATATCTAGTTGGTAAGTTAATTTGGGATTCATCTCACCTACCTTGCTGCCTATAATGTTGACATTTATATCTGAGCTAACCCCTCAGGCTTCCTCTCTAATCAATGGAGAAAGATGGGTTCTTTTAGTCTGCATTTCATTTGAGCTATTTTAGACATCAGCTAAAGCTGATGAAATAAATTCTCTCCTAAATATGCTTATTTGACTGAAGGAATCCTGGGGTAACCATTGTGGGTGGAAGTGTCAACATCTAATAGAATAAAATCAATGCCTTTGGAGCCGAGGTACAGCAGTATTAGCATGTAGCAAAAGAAAAAAGGACTGTCCCTGGCAAAGGGCAAAACAGGACTAGTATGAGGGACAGCTTAATTTAATTTATAATGCGTGCAAGGGACAGGAAAAGAGAGAGAACTATTCCTTTTTTTGGAGGACTCTTTTAAATAAATAGGGGTATGGAAACCAATTACATGAGAGGAACTGATTTCAGAAATGTGGAATAAGACCATACAACTGCACCGAGCAATATGAGCTCAGTAACAAACCACGGTCTCGTCACAGAAACATTCTTACTGCCTTTGCCGAAATCTTCCTGATTTAGGATCTGTTGTAAATCATCAACATTTGTTTCTGTGTGAGATTTTTCATGTTCAAACACATTTGGTTGAGGTGACATCCTCTATGCAACTTTTACTGTGAAATGGTGTTTCCTTGCATTCTTTCTGTTTTTTTAAGTCAGTCATCGATGTACAAAGTTGATAGAGTCCAGCAATATTTGATAGTGCTTTGTCACTGGTTTGAGAAGTATAATTGAGAAGAGTTTAGAGTCAGTAAGGCATTGGATGTGACGCACATCAGTCCTCGCCCAGCAGCTAAGGGAGGAGGTTGCTCTAAGCAAAAACATCTGAAATTTGCTGGAAACCATGCCCACTTGATGGTGGTTTTGAGCACAGATCCTTCTGTGTTCTGCCATCAGCCTTAGTCACAGTGGTCTCATTTCTGTGGCAGTGCTTTTAAAGATGCTGTGCATGAGGAAAAATATTAAGTGTGAGTGGCATAAATTTAGATTAGATATATTTCTCGCATATCGAGACAGTGATGACTTCCTAAAAAGCTGTGCACTGCAGGGCACGAAATGAAACAAAAGAGCTAGACCGCAAGGTGCTGCAGGCTATGGAGTTCAGCCTGGGTTTCTGCTCACCTTCCCCTTGTCCCTCTCAAGTACAATTTATAGGGTGGATTGGTAGTACAGCTAGCTGGAGGATTTGATTCTAGAGACATAAAAGGATTTAGGCGGCTGTATGTAGTGATAGAGTGTATGTCCCCAGGCTGCATGTTCCACCTATACTCCACGGTCAGTAAGCCAGTTGGGGTGTCAGTCAAAATAACTAAAAAGCTGGGGAAGGGGCATGTGCTCTGTCTTCCTGATGTTATTCTTTGTCTTTTCCTAGGTCAATTAAAGGAAGCTATATGCATTAAGATAGTTTTCTTAATGTAAAATTAAGCAGATTAAAGAGTAAAGCACTATAAAGAGGAGACAGAAAATTGCTTCTGCACCCCTAGATCTGGGTGAGAAACAAGGCTGCATTTCATCTTCGCTGTTAAGACAGCATCAAATGGACCATCCTTCCATTTGTGTCCAAATTTTTTATTAAAAAAAGGAATCTGGGGTCATAGACCAGGTAGGAGAGACAGCCTGCCCAGCTACCATTTTACTTCGTACCTGCTCAGCTCATATGCACAGGCCAAACTAGATGCAACCTCAAAGATGGAGGATGGAGGTGTAGAGCAGGATGATTAAACCACTCATCAAGATTGGAATTAGCCAGGTTCATATTTCCTTCACCAAGGAAAATCTCCCCAGTGATTTCAAGTATGCTGCACAAATATTTTTATTTATAAGGTCTTATTTTCTCTGCATAGAATGAGCCACCTGACACCACAGGTTTCCTGGGACTATGATTGGCAAAAGGTAATCCATCCATAAACTCAGGATTTTTATGCACTAGTTTCACTGCTCTGATTTTTAATACAGTATGGTTCTGACTTACACCTGGTCTGGTAACCAGATAAGGCCTTGGAAAAGAGGGGAGAAAGGCTAAACACTGAGTCCTTCTAGGTATGAGAAAAGTTCCTTTCTATTCACAAGGGGAACTGTACTTACATGATGTTTGTTATAAGGAAAATGGAGATGTTTCTATTGTATTAGGGAAGGAAACCCTTTTAAAAGTATGGGATAAAAACCATCTCATTCTAAATAATAGAGATGATTGTAATTCATTAAAACATAAGGTCTGGGAGACTCCAGGAGTCTATTTCTAATTTCACCATTAGCTGGCAATAAACAACAACACTTTCACTGCTCTAGTTTCCTCATTTTAAAATGAGTATTATGAAACTTTCCGCATGGAGACTGCTTAATTAATTGACATTTGTAGAGCAATTTCAGATCCTTGGAGGAAAAGGGCTGAAGGGGAGCTAAGCCTTGTGGCAACAAATAACTTGCAAAATTCAAATTGGTTTCCAAATAACGTTATGCTGATGGAAAAAAAAGAAGCCATACTGAAGCAGTGTGGTCATTGTCACATGTTTCAGTCCCTCCTTCCTCTACACTTTAATACTACCTATAGCAAAATAAATAGAAGATGCAAATAAAGCTGGAGATGCTGTGCAGTCTTGGATGAGGGAGAAAAATAAAAAGTTATTCTCACAAGATCAAGGGTCTCAGGTTAGAAGAAGAAGGAAAAATCAATTAATGAAAGCAGAAAAGGAAATAAACAGATTATGAACTGAATTTAACATAGCTTTGTGATATGCCTACCCTCTTTACTTCATGAAGCAACCAATATATGTGTATAGTTACCAACCAGTTTACAGATTCTTAAACACAGGAAACAGGACAGGAGGAAGGAAGCTAAAGCTGACTCACTCTTTCTCCAGGATCATTGGCCGTTCTATTTTATCACAAGGGGAATCTTCTGAAAATAGAAAGGTAAAAGCAAGTTGAGCTGTCTCCCCCAATCTGTGAATCATTGGTTCACTCTTCCCACGTAACAGGGATGTTCCAGGTCTTTTATGTAACAGCAAGAGGACGGAGTGATGATGAAGTTGGGGAGTGCAGTATCTCGCTAGCTTCTTGTTTGCCTGCTGCTATTAGACAGACTCTCTTCTGTCTTTGGCCAAGCTGCAACAACACATGTTCTTCTTTACCAAATGAGCTGTGACACCAGCTGCAGTCAGTCAGCATGAGAAGAAATTTCTTAAATGGCTGATCTGATGGATAATCAAGGAGACTGCAGAACTGTGCAGGAAACAGGTGAGAGATAGCTTTTCCTGTAGTACTGCATGAAATGGAATCAAATTCTGAGAAACTTTGTATTCATGAGTTGCCAAAGGCATCCCAGAAAAGCGAAGAGCAGCACTCTGCTGCCCACAAGGCAATATCTGGAAAGCTGTATCCAGCTCTAGCAGCAACCTCCTTCCTTCTGAGAACTTTAGGAAGTCTGAACTGCCAATGGACCAGATTTTTTCCCTGGAGCTGCCAGATCTACGCCAGGCAGCACTATGATGTGCAGTAGGTCAGAAAATTGAGTATAGACACCCTTCCCATCCTCCAAATCTGCTCATCTATTATAGGAAAGCCAGCTCTGATGGACTGCACTCCTTAAAAGCCTTCTCTAACCCCGTTGTGGAGAAAAATAGACAGAACTGGACTAGTAGAAAAGTTGAAATCTACTGTGAAAGTGCAAACCATGGTTTCTTCCTGCCGCAGGAACAACTGTTGCTGCTCAGTGCCACAGAGTAATCCTTTTCCTCCCACACTCTGGTAAGGCAGGATCAGGAACAGTGGACATGTTTTGCATCTCTCCCAGGGATGAAGAAAACAAGGAGAGTAATAATAAATCTGTATCCCTTCAGCACTGTGGCCTCTTACCTCTGTTCACCAAGTACATTTTCTGTGCTCTATGATGCTGCTTATCTGCTCTTTGAAGTTAAACGGTCTCAGGGGATGCTGGTCATGTCTGCTTTGCCCCTTGAAGCTTCAATGGCCCCATTGTTTTAAGGGTTAATAATAACAGCAACACTTTCTTGGCTCCATGGCAGTGTAGACTATTAGGACACCTTGTTCATAATTCCCAGCACTCTTCTCCTCCAGCTGTGAAATCCAGATCTCTTTCTCACACAAGTTTTTCATTTTGCTTTACCTTTACCCCTGTCTCTCAGATTCTTTTTGTACTCCTGTATTCCAGCTCATCTCTTCATTGCCATCTCCCTGCTCAGGTTTTGTTCTCCCTGTAAACTCCAGCCATTTCTCCTGACAGAACATCACAGCATTGACTTGTTCATGCTGCTATTGTTCCTGTTCTCATATTTCCAGTTATTTCTATATTATTTGGATCAGCAAGGACTATCTGTTCATCTGGGCTGAGTATGGCAGGGTTGTATCCTCTTTCATCTCTTCACACTTCTTGTATACATGGGTGCTTTCAGGACCAGATTCCAGAGTTGAGGCCAATTATCTTTTTCTTTAAATTCCCTTAATCTAGTTTAAATGCAGAACATTCACATGATACTCTTAATCCCAAAAGCATTTGTAGTACTTATGCAGAGGCCTGCTTGTTGGACCAATATATCTCCAAAATAATCCTGTGAATATCAACCGAGGTAAATTTTAACAAAACTAGATCAAGGACTGTGTGTGCAAAAATGCTTTACCACAACTTTGCAACTGGATATTTACAGTTCTCTGGAAACGTCATCCTAATACTTGGCAACAGTCAGAAAAATAAATAAAATGTTAGGATGCATTAGGAAGGGAATGAATAAAGAATCAGAACACATCATTATGCCACTGTACAAATCTATTACTTGCCCACATCCTGAATACCAATGAGCCCATCTTGAAAATGAGCCTTTTAGACCTTGAAAAAGTAGAAAGCTCAGGCATCAGGACACCTAGAAACACCAAAAAATGTTATGCAAGGAGACTGAAAAAGAGTGAAAATGCATCAGCTTAGAGAAAAGGTGGCTGAAAGGAAGATTTGACGAAATTTGACAGAGGAGTCTGCAATCATCAGTGCCGTGGAGAAGCTGAATTGAAAAAAAAAATACAGATTATTTTTTATTTAGGAAGAATGAAGGAAAGCATAATAAAGTAACAGTGATGCCTTTTCACTTAATGCCTAAAAATAACCATGGGACTTATTGTTGGAATAACTGAGATGACAAAATATGGGTTTACAAGCATTAAAAATAATTGGATGTGTTTATAGGAGAAAAACCTAGCAAGGAAAGAAAGCAACTGAAGACTACTAAATATGGTAATAAGAGTGCTCTGTCCAACTCTGAAAGGCCCTAAAAAATCAGGCAGCTGGAAGTTAGGAGTGCAGGATCAATTACTCTACCTGTATTATTTTACATATTCACTAAGCATCTGCAATTGAGGGTTATGAGAAACACAACATAGTTCTAGATACACTTTGGTCTTACCAAATGTTGCTATACTTACATTCCTATAGCTGGCAAGCTGGTAACAATGTATGAGGAAAAGGCTGAGATATTCAAAGTTTTTGCTTGTCTTCACTGGCAACCTCTCCTCCCACGCCTCTCGAGTGGATGAACTGCAAGATGGGGACTCAGGGAGCAAACTGCCTCCCACTGTGAGGATCAGGTTGGTGACCACATGATGAACTTGAACATACCTGAGTCTATGGGACCCAAAGAGAAGCAACCCAGAGTCCTGAGGGAATTAAGTGACTGATGTAGTTGCCAAGGCACTCCCCATGACATTTGAGATGTCATGGCAGTCAGGTGAAGCCTCTGGAGAGTGAAAAAAGGGAAACATCGCACGCATATTTTAAAAAGGTAGAAAGGAGGACCCCAGCAACTACTGACTTGTCAGCCTCACCTCTGATCATGGAACAGATCCTCCTAGAAACTATGCTAAGGCACATGGAGGACAGAGAGGTCATTCAGGACAGCCAGTTGAATGGCTTCACCAAGGACAAGTCCTGCCTGACCAACCTAGTGGCCTTCTATGATGGAGTGACTACATCAGTGAACAAAGGAAAAGTTAAGAATGTCATCTATCTAGATTTCTGTAAAGCCTTTGAGATGATCCACCACAATATCTTTCTCTCTAAATTGGAGAGATGGGTGGTGAATAAGGAATTGGTTGGATGGTCACATAGAGAAATAATCAATGGATCAATGTCCAAACAGAGACTGGTGACCTTAGGGGTCCATACTGGGACCAGTACTGTTTCATATCGTCATCAATGACATAGTGGGATCAGGTGCACCCTTAGCAAGTTCGTGAACGACACCAAGCTGAGTGGTGCAGCTGACATGCCTGAGGGATGGCGTGCCATCCAGAAGGACCTGGACAGGCTTGAGAGGCTGGTGCATGCAAACCTCATGAGGTTCAACAAGGCCAAGTGCAAGGTCCTGCATCTGGGTCATGGGAACCCCTGGTATCAATCCAGGCTGGGGGATGAAGGGATGGAGAGCAGCCCTGCCAAGAAGGACTTGGGGGTGCTGGGAGATGAAACATTGGACATGAGCCGGCAATGGGCGCTTGCAGCCCAGAAGGACATTTGTATCCTGGGCTGCATCACCAGCAGCGTGTCCAGCAGGTGGAGGGAGGTGATTCTGACCCTCTGCTCCGCTCTGGTGAGACCCCCCCTGCAGTTCTGTGTCCAGCTCTGGAGCCCTCAGCACAGGACAGACATGGACCTGCTGGAGAGGGGCCAGAGGAGCCACAGGAATGATCCGAGGCTGGAACAGCTCTGCTGGGAGGACAGGCTGAGAGAGCTGGGGTTGTTCAGCCTGGAGAAGAGAAGGCTCCAGGGAGATCTTACTGCGGCTTTTCAGGACTTAAAAGGGATCTTTAGGAAAGATGGGGACAGACTTTTTAACAGGGCCTGTTGTGATAGGACAAGGGATGATGGTGTTAAACTAAAGGAGGGGAGATTCAGGCCAGACACGAGGAAGAAATTTTTTACACTGAGAGTGGTAAAACACTGGCCCAGGTTGCCCAGAGAGGTGGTGGATGCCCCATCCCTGGAGAAATTCAGGGTCATGCTGGATGGGGCTCTGAGCAACTTGATCTGGGTGTAGATGTCCCTGCTCATGGCAGGGGTTGGACTGGATGAGCTTTGAAGGTCCCTTCCAACCCAAACTATTCTATGATTCTATTACTCCTATGTCCTTATTTTACCAGCTGTGAAGAGGAAGTTTTATTTAAAGAAGCAAAAAAATAAGTTGACAGTTTCCTAACTAAAATAATGTCAGACTTTAAACAATTAATTTCAGCCAAAAAATAGATCTCAAGTCTTCCATTTTAATATTTAAAATTCAAAGCTACATCCAAGTGTTTGTGGGGACTGTGGCTAAGGCATATACTTATTTTTTCATGCTAGGAAAAAAGAAGCCCAGAATACTTACAAAATATCTAATACCTAATAGATATATCTCTTACATCTTTCTATACACCTTTCCATAGGCAGATTTATCTTCTGCCTTTCTCCTCCTTCTCCCAGCCCATACCATATAGACTGAAAAGAGTCATCTGAGAGCGCTCAGCCAGATGCTGCACTCAGACCCCTCTATACCAACAGACAGGGAGAATCTCCTACAGCTAGGAGGCAGGGAAAGAATAAAGTACTTCATGGATTGATGCAACACGAGAAGACTGGATTCTGGTGGAACATATTTTGTTCCAATATTCAAGCACTTCCGGAGCAGCTGTTCTGTCCTTACAGAACCCTCAGCGCTGTCGATGTCTGAGTGGTTTCCAACAAAACACCGAGAGCAACATCTGCCTCATGAGGTTTGTTGACTCATTCATCCTCCACCAGGGAGAAATCTGTGTACGCAAAGCCATGTTTTCTTAAGTAGGAATTGTCTTGGGGTTTTCTATAGGTGCAAAGGACTTTTTAGAGGTGACCTCACACGGCATCTAAGATGAAGTCAAGCGCCTATGATGGCATATGTATTCAGAGGAGAAATGAACAATTCAGACAACCTACTCAGCCGAGCTGTCAGACCCAAGCATGTGCATCAAGTGGATAAAGGTCTTCTTCTGGACTCTTTCAAAGCCTTGCTTCATCCATCCCTGAATTCTCCACAGGAATTGAGCATGTATTTTAGGAGGACTAGTTGATAAAGCAATGCAAGTGTACATGCAAAACATCTGAATGAGTTAGGTGAACTAGATGCTACATTCTGTCCCCAACAGAGAGATGGGCTGAAGGTGTTCAGTTGAGGTCCTGTATCTAGCTAAGGCTTAAGGCTTTGTGTTGCTGCTTTTTTCCAGAAGTTTCACATCTTTTAAGATGCAACATGCAGGTGATAATGGGAAAATCCCTCACTTCTGAGTTTAGTCATGAAATAGAAAATCTTGGAGCCAAGGGGAAGGGAGATGAGTGGGAGATCTGACATAGATGTAGTAAAGGGAGTGGGTGGTGTTTGATATTCTTTTTTTAGAGTCTTTTTTTTTCTTTAAGATAAGACAGCAGATAAGCTGCTAAAATTAAATTGTGAGGGAGACTCTGAATTTCAGGATCTTCATTAGTGCAATGCTTTGGATATAAAACTGGCTGTGGGTGTAGGTGTTTCTTATTTTAAGTCAGCAAATTCCTCAGGGCCTTCCCTGCTCTGCTCTAAAATATAACTGATCATTTCTTAGCTCTAAAAAACTCATGGGAATTTACCAATTTCAGAGCCTTGGAGCCCCTCGGGAAGTTTTGGCTATTATCTTCCTACAGGTTTTGGTCTGGGACCATTGTGTGTTAAAGGGCTTGTTTATTATGTTGTTGTTTGGGACATATTCAATTGCTGATGGCAGGTGGTTGTCAAAGACTTGTGATTTCTTCTGTCCACTGACAGCAGAATTGGAAAAGTTCTGGTATCTCGGGACAGCAAGTGTTTGGATCAGTGTCTTGAGCTACAACATCCTAGCAAGTGTGGTAAGGATGGGTTTATCTATAGCAGGCGGTCTGAGAATGGACTCAGCCAGGGTCATGTCAATATAAATAGGAGCCATTGTGTATAGTTTTGGCGTCTGGGCTGGTACTTACATGGAAAAATGAGCATTAGCCCATAACCCTGTTTTTCTGTAGTGCTATCCAGCTCACTCCTTCCCCATGGAGAGAGGATGGGATGCTCCTAAAAGGGAAGGCCAGTTGTGTTGTCTGTTTTCCATGTAGCATCTGTCTCTGAATTACTTGAGTAGCCAGCTGCAAAATGTATGAGAAAAAAGATTACGTTTATGAACACTTGGTAGTGAAGAGGAGAAGAGATTAGTTAGCCTGCTTGGTCTCACTGATGGAAATAATTACTGAGGTCACTCCTCTGAGAGAAACAATGTGGTGCTATGACAATGACCATTCCTCTGTTCCTGCTCTTTGAGGAGCTGCCTTATCACCAAATCTGTTTAAAAGAAGAATGCTTCTGCAACATATGCGAGTCAGTGCACAGATGCCTACTGATTTCTCTCTTCAAAAGATGATGCCTGCTATTATCAAGCCAGTAAACCATGATGGGCTCATAGAAGTCTGTTGCTGGAACATGTTGCTGAAATCCTGCACAGTTTATGGATTGGTAGCAGGGCCATCTATTGTGCCAACAGAGCTGTTGTTCATGCTCATTAAGCCTGTATGCTGCACACTTTCATGAATGCATAGGAGCAGCTATTGTGATCTGTTTACAAAAATAAATGGCTTGATTAGACTACATCTTTTATTTCTGTGAGCAAAAGCAACGGCCCACAGAGCAGAACAATGACCTTTAGCTTTTCAACTTGAAAATATATCCACATTTGAATAATAAGGGTGAAAACCCCCTCTTTTTTTTTTTTTTTCCATTTTATATTCAGTAACTCAATAGTTAAATAAAGCCCCACATGCCTGCAGTCGAACTGGGTTCCTGGTGATCTCAGTCTAGCATTTGGGGGGATAGATGTTCTGCATTTCCTCTGACATTAACCCTTGGACTGTCTTGAGAAGAACGACTTGAGCATTTTGCAAGGTACTCTGGTACCAGAAGGCTGAAGGAAGCATCTACACATGAAGCCACTTCTTGGTCTGCAATGCCAGCCTTCTACTTGGTTTCGGTGTAGTTATTTACCGCATCACTAGCCACAGAGAACACTTTGTTTCTGAAACAATTACCATGTGAATGCAAGCACAGCCATAGGAGCAGATCTGCAGTGCACAAAAAACTCCTTCCTTAAAGGGGTAACACTGCTTTCCTCTCATATCTTTGGGCTCCTTCCAGCTGCCACTGTGAATTCCTGCTGCTTTTGGTGCCACTGCTATCAGCAGTGTCAGCATGACCACTATCTTGAGCCTGTTTGCTCTTCCTTGGTACTCTATGTTGGGAGGGGAGATGCCTTTACTCTCTCTCTGCCCTTGCCATCCTCTTGGGTACAAGGAAGGGGTAAAAAGCCTGATCCAAAGACCCCTTCACTGTGTTATTCCTCCTCTTTCCTTTTCCATTTCTTTTTATGTCTTGACCCTGACCCACTTTTAGGATAGATAGTAGATAACTCCCTTTGAGGAAACCTTTTTGGACTGACATGCGCTGTGAGCAGAGCCCTTCTAATTGCATTTCTCACAGGATAACTGTCCTGAAGGAGTTGCATAATCCTGTCCTGCTGATGAGCTGCAAATTGACACTATGTAAAAATAGTTGAAGCTTGGCCTCCTTTCTTCTTTTGAGACTGTTTTAGAGAGTTTCTCCTTCCTTCAAAGCATCACTTACAGATTTGATTATTTGCATGTGGTGTGACTACCTTTAAATTCTGCTTTTTTCATCTCTCTTCTTTCCTTTGCATGCCTGTAGGATTATCTCTCGCCTTTACTGTTTTTCAGTGTACAGAAAAGCCTGTGTGGCCTATGAAGACAAAAGGACTCTTCATTTATGTAAGGTTATTTCATTCAAAATCAGCTCCTAATTACTGCAGTTGTATCTTTTTAGTAATAAACTAAGAGCTATGGAGAGGACCATGTCAGGAAAGGAGGATTTGGCTTAATCATAGCCATAAATGTACCTTAAATCCTGTTCAGAATTGTGATGGAGTCGAAGAATAAGGATTTGTTTGCTTTCTTGAATTTGAGCCTAAATCAAAGTCTGTGATGCGTAGTAGACTAAAGAAGAAGAAAAAGCTAAACAGCAGAGGTAAAATTTTGAGGATGAGCTGAAGGAACAGGCAGAGTGTTTGACGGGTACTTAGCACGATGAAAGCCTTTTCTCTCTGGTCCAGACTTCTTGGAATAAGTACTCATAATGAATGTCAAAAATATTCTGCAAACTGATCAGTTTCTGGCAGGACATCTGATTGGTCATGATTGATAATAACAAAAATGTGAATCATATTACAATTTCACGTCACAAATTTTCTCTAAACAATCTGAATAAGCTCTTGTTTGTTGTTTGGTTGGTTGTTTTTATTTTATGCTTGGTTTTGGTTTTGTTTTTTTCATTCCTTTTGCATGCTCACACTTTTTAGAATGACAAAGACCACAGAAATGTCTGGGTAAGTAGACATCCAAGTAATTACATCTGCAACTGAGGTCAGAAATGCATTCGTGAAATATTCTGTGCAAGCATAGATGAGAAATTCTTTGTCCTGACATGAAATCAACCTCCAGTTAAATGGATAAGAGAAAGCAATAAGTGGAGAACAGGTAAATTCCAACTTTGACTTCTTACTAATTATGGATTGGAAGAGAGACCATTGACTCAGATAAGCAGTTCATCCAGAGTAGTCTAACAAATTCCTTTGCATCAGCTGAGTCAGAGTAATTGATCCCTCTGCTTCTTACAGAAGATACTCAGTAGATTTGCCGTTGGTTAGCCATATGCATGGAGAAAGGTAACGCACCTCAGCAAAAATTCTGCTGATACCACCTGAGAACAATGTTGAGATCATGTCTGGCAAGGAAGAGACGAGAAGTGAATGAACAAAACTTAGTCACTTAAAACTAGTAAAGAAATGAATGAGAGTATCTGTTTTTGTAGGGGTCTGAATGTGACATTGAGATTAGATGAATGAAATACAAATGGAAAGACTCTCCATCTTTACTTCTTGAGATGACAGGGTGGTCTATGGTTCTGTTAGGCTTGTGTTGTTCTGGAAGGCATTCTCAGTAGAGCAAACCAAGGAGAATAATCTGGTTTGTATCACATCTTTCTGTCATGAGGTAGGCCATGTTCCTTACTTGCAATGTGAGACATGTTCTTGTTTCTTCCTTTCTTGTTTCTTCTCATTTTGTCTTTCCTTCCCTGACCTTTATTTCTCATCTTCTTTTCTTTCCAATTACTGTGTTTGGTAGGAACCCATGACCCAAAAGCAAACAGCATGCAGCAGCTTACAACATCAGGTATAAATATGAAATTTCTCGAAGGGAATCAGACCTAACCTGTTGGACAATGTTGTACTGAAATTATCACTAAAATATGAGATTGTGTTTACATAACTGAAGATGTGGTGTGGCTGTCCTCAAAATATTGCATTCTCTCTTTACTTCTCTCTTCTTCTCTGTGACTATTTCATATTTTGCTTTCAGGAAACTAGGATGACTCTGACCTCAATTAAGCACAAAGGATCCAGCCTGTCTTCACTATATAACTTTTTCCTTATTTTCTCCAAAGAACAGTTTGGGCAATGTCATGTCAGTAGAGGGGAGAAGCAGTTTTGGTTTAAGAGCCATAGTTAATGTTTTGCATTTCAAGTACCTTTCTTGATTTTTCTCTGCCTCTGTTTTTAGTAAAGGATGAGAGATTTTTAATGGTAACTATTTCTTGATGAATTGAACAAGTTTGTGGGCATGATCAGAACTACAAGCCAAGTTTGGCTCTTCATGTTCAATGGCAGTGTCCTATTACAGCCTCTCACTTTTAAAGTTCACTTATTTGATCAACACTAATGTAGAAAAGATGGAAACTAGCATTTTGGATGAAAGTTTCAACTGTGCAAATCTTCGATTCCTTCAACTGCAGTCGTGTGCTTGTGTCGAGTATATAGAAATACGAAAATACAGACATATTTGGGCTAACAATTGCATGAGTAGTTATCTGTCTTATACACTGCAAAATACTGTGTATATGGATAAGGGTACACTGTCCATGCAGAAATAACAGGTATATCTGCCGCCATTTGTCCTTAACCTTCCCGAAGGTTGTATTTAGTCTTTAAATTTTCATGAATCTTTTCTCTGTCTTTCAGAGGGAGGTATTTCTTCTGTAGTCAACTATATGATCCTTCAAGTTGTCTTTTCAATGTTGAGATTGGAAAATGAAGGATTTATTTCCGTACCAAAGGAAAATTTTGAGCACTGTGTCCCTATGTTCCTTAAAGCAGTAGCCATAGGCATGTTAGGAGAATACATACATGCCCACCTTCCCCTGTCTTTTGTGATGATCTGAAGAATAAGGGAGGTTTTTTGATTGGAAAGCAGTTTGCAAGAAGAGATAGGAACAAGAGTGATCTGATATGAATGGTACTACAGGAACTTTAGCAAAGGAACAAGAACAGAAAGAATACAGAAATGAAAGAGAGAGTGAACTTCTTAAAGATCATATTTCACAGTTCTTTATTACCATCTGCTCCCAGTTCTCTATGTATTGGGGAAGGAAAAATAGAAAAACTGCAAGTACAGAGATAAATACTTCCCTGTGGTGGAAATAACTTCATAAAACCTCAACTTTCACTTATGCTTTATCATGCTTTCAGCAGGCACCCTTGGTGTGCTATTTATAGCTGTGTAATTCACAGTAGCCTGTCGATTATCCTATAGGGCATTTCCTAACTTGGTTGGAGGACGATGGAATATCCCAACCGAATGGCAGCATTTGCTGTAACATTGTGGCACTCTTGCAAATGCAATTTCATTGCAGGCTGCCTACAGCTGGAATGGAAATGTTAAGATAAGAGGGCATCAACAGGTTTTCTGCCTTCTTGCTTTGTGCCAAAACAGAGCTAAAATGAGTGGAGGGAAGAATCTCAACTCTCTCTTAAGCAATGTTGGTTTCAGCCACATTTTTGATGCTCCTTTTTTCTGGGAATGCAAAAATGTGAGACATAGCCAGGGTACAATGCTGAGGAGATATGAAGTTTGTCATCTTTCATAGCATTACTGGCTCTGGTCTGGCCAGTTCAGGACGTAAATAGAATAAGTTATATTTTCTTCTGCTCCTCTCAGTGTCCATATGTCATTTTTAAGGTGTATCTTTTAAAAATCTACAAGGTTAGGATTAGTAAACTTCCCATAACATTTGTGTAACTTAGATTTAGACATGAAAAGTGGAGACAATCTTTTGTTTACCTGGCTTAACATTTCTAGTGGACCATTTACTTCTGCTAAATTTTGCCTGTGCTGAGCTCCAAATCTTGGTCTTAATTTACTTTTTGCTACACAGAACCTTGAAGAAAGACATGCTTTCTTCTTCTGGAGAAACAAAGGGTATGAGAATCCACCATCCACTAAGAACACAGTCCCTGGCTGAATGCTCATTGCTAGATGCCCACACCTGATTCCCTATCTGCTTTTCATCTGGCGTCATATCAGCTAGATCTTTTTTTTTTTTTTTTTTGGAAGCATGTGCTCATAGTACATTGATTCCCATCAACCTGATCATCTGCATTTCACTATTCCTTATAAATTGTGGAAGTCAAAAATATACTTTAACAGTCTGGTCTTGCTTTTACCAATGACATAGGAACAATTAACTTTTCCTTCCTAACCTTCCTTTTTGCTCCATGTTCGTCCACCCAGAACACTTAGTTTTGAGGCCCCATAGGCCAAATTCTGCATACCTGCACTGCATCCTTTTCTCCTAGAGATAACTAACAAGAGTTTAAAAAAAAGTAGTAATCAAGTTCCCTCTTTTTGCCTCCTCTGCAATGGTGATTTACAAATTTACCTATTCTTATTGAGTTTATCAGCAGCATACTTATACTCGCTCAATGAATGTGTCATACCAATCTCACTAAAAAAAGACAACTAATCTCTTCATTCAATGATTTCATATTAGCAGCTACTTTTTGAGATTAGGTTGTTGTCTAATCTATTTAAACTGAAATTTATTAATATTGTATAGATCTAATATTTTCATCAGATTGGTCTGTGCTAAGTCAAATGCCTTGCAGAAATCTAAGCACATTATATCTCTACTGATTCCTTTATCAGCTGAACTTGTAGTGTTGTGAAGGATGTAATCAGGCTTATGTGACATGATTTATTTTTCAAGAGACACTGTTCAGAGGTAGCACTTATATCCCTGTTCCTTACTTCTCTTGAAGATAAACGAATGCTCGGTCAGGTTTTCCATTAATTTATTGGGGGTTATAGAAGGGTTTTTCTTAGTCAGGTTATCCCTGCACACTTTCTGAACATTAGGATGTTAATGTTTCTTCATCCTTCCAGACTGCACCAGTACCGGGCATGCTGAAAATAAAGAGCAGCTGTCCAAAATGCCCTAAGCCAACTTTTTCTTCACTTCTAGTGCAAGCTATCTGGGTTTGCTGAAAAAATTTATTTCTTATGGTTATGGTGTAATATCCTGTTGAGTTACTTATGGACTGGAAAATACTCAATCATGCTAAAGTGATAAGTGTAGATCACACTGCTTCTTTCAAAATTCAGTTCTATTGAATAAGTTTTTGAACACATCTGGCTTCTCTACATCACTGAGTATTTTACTGCGTTCCTACTTTTGTTAGTGTTTCTCTTTTTCCTAAAATATTTGAGTAATTTTAGCCCTGCAAGCCATTCTTTTTAACCAAAGATTTATTTTTTTTTCAATTTTCAATTAAGTATCACCCATTTCCTTTATATGTGTATGTGTCAAACAGATAGAGAGTTTGCAATACGAGTACTTCTATTTCTATTTCCATCTAACCCACAGTAATAAATCCAACTGTTCCCTTTATTGTGCTCTAAAACCAACATTGGCCAGAGGTGTTTTTCAGGATTGTGGTATCAATCCTTTTTGGCTACCAGAAAACATTTTTAAATGGTTTTCTCCTGATTTTCGTTCATATTTTCTTCCTAGACATATACATCCCAGCTAACAGGCAGTCAGCAAGCTATGGTAACAGCATTCCATATTTTCCAGTCATACAGTTTGAGGAAGGCTCACTGTTGTGTTCCTGGTTTCTTGCTGTTAAGCATCACTTGTCCATCTAGGATGTTGATTTGTGCCACTGGTCTACTGCAGCATGAGGGAAAATGAATTTGCATCAGCTCCTACCAAATGTGATGTTCCTACTCAGACCCAGAATCCTGGAACTGGTGCAAATGCTGCTGAAAATCTTCCTTAGCAGTATTTGATACTTTTGTTCAGTTCACTTCTGAATGGCGTCTGACTCTTTAAAACCTTTTGTTTTAAATGAATCCTACCTCCCTCTCTGCTCCAGTCAGTTGTCAGCCAGCCATCAGCTCTTCTTGCCTCTGAGATTCCATCCCTGTTAGTTGCCCTTCTCTCTTTTGGAGCATATGATCTAGTATTTCACAGAAATTGTGCCTTGCCATGCATTACAGTTCATTGCTTTGCATCCAGTATTTCCTGCTGTCGTTAGTTTTCAAAACCAGGAAATCTCCAAAACTGTCATCTGAATTTCCCCTGCTCCCTGACGAGATCCCAGAAGTCTGCAACCCTAGAGTCTGACAAGATACCATGACCCCGTATTACACCAATTCTTCCTTTGTAACATAAAACCTCTCAGCAACACAGAAAGGGCCTCCTTCAGGTCAGTGATAAAGATGTTCAAAGCCCTGGTCCCACACAGGACCCGCTTGTCACTGGACTACAGTTGGAGGATAATCTGTTAACCACTTCCCCTGAGCCCAACATGTTTTATCTGGTTGTCTACTCATCCAGACCATAATGTCTCAATACAGGAATGCTGTGGGATGCAATGTTGAAAGCCTTGCAAATTTAAGGCAGATGACATTCACTGCTCCTCCTCCTTTGTTCACAAACCCAGTAATTTTATCACAGGAGGTACTTGAGTTAGTCAGGCATGATTTACCTTTGGTAAATCTGTGCTGATGGTTCCTAATCACCTTCTCCTCCACTGTGCATCCAGAAATGTGTTTGAAGAGGGTTTACTCCATGATTTGCCCAGGAACTGAATTCCTGCCCAAGAACCTCAGCAGTGCTGGCTGTGCAAACTGTGTTTCACCTGGGACTTCAGCTGTTCCTCTCCTTAATCTGACATGATTTTCTTAGCAACACTTCCTTTTCCCTTCCACCTTCAAATGTAATGACTCAGCTCAAATAAGAGTTTCCCCATAACGTTTTAGATTAGATATTTGGGGCTGTCTTCTTCCCACCTTTAATACACTCAGCTGTACATCTCAAATGAGTATATTCAGTGTTGGCTGCTATAAGGCTTCACTGCTCCAAAGCTAAATGTGTAAAAGGCTACTGGAAGTAATTGCAGGTAAATCTACCACTAGCCAAGAAATAATCTTAAAACAAAGAAACAAATAAAAAAGAGATACAAATTCACTTCAAACAGGACAAAAAATTAACAAAGCTATGTCCACGGCACAGCAGAAATGTGGCATTTTGTCTAGTCAGTAACTTCATGTTGAAATTTGGTTTGGTACATAAATTATGTGCTTCAAACATTTTTCTGCTTCTGCCTGTTTTCATTTTTTATTTATTGCCATCTCTTTCACAACACAATTTTTACATGTAAAACCTCAGCTGATTTTTTAATTTTTATTATTTTTTAAAATGTCATTTTACTTTAACTAAATTCTTCAGCTCCCAGAGCAAATAAGTTTTATTAGTTCTTCTGTATGTTCATTACTTGAGCATGTTATAATTGCATCCCAAATGTTCTGGTTTTGTTCCCTCTGGTCTTTCAGGATTACCTCTATATCTGGTTGTATACAGCAGCCAGAGCACTGCAAATACCTTCCAGATGGGGGGGGGGGCGGTGAATACTACAGCTTCTTTTAGTTAAAAACCTCACAGTTGCTCTGTTCATAGAGCTAAGTTTCCATATCCTAACCTTGGAGCCAGATATTTGCCTTCTCTATGTTTCTGTGCTGAGATTTCAGTATAAATGAAAGGGGATTTCATTACAGAAGCTTCTTGCCGGTATGAGATGGGTTTATGCTTAAAATAGATTACTTAATACCTTTAGTAGCAGGTTTCTAGAAGTGGACCTTGAAAGCTGTTTCTGTCAATAACAGAAACTCTTCTCTTTTAAAGAGAGTAGAGTTTCATGTAAATTTTAATTAATAAGAAAACAGTTCACCCACAAAATAAAAAAAGCACCAGTCCAATCACTTGAAAAGTAGAAAACAGTTTGTAAAGTGCAATCAAATAAAAATTCTCTTGGGTTTTAATGTGTTGAATTTTTGATGTTGCTGATAAACAGGCAATCTGATATTTGCAGGAGGGAGTTCCCTTGTGTCTATAACCACTAAGTTTAAAACTGTATGTAAGCACATGCTGAATATTTAAGGTTTGATTAAGACTAAAATTAAATATTGGGTTTAGATTTTCATACTTTTACTCTGTGATGCCTGAGTTGAAGTTGGAGCTCTTGAATGTTTTTTCTGTCCTCTGTCAACCTCCTTTCTGATTCAGCTGAAATGCACAGACCTGGTGTCACTCTTTCTTCCTTTGAGTTTCATAAATATAGCTAGAGGTGCCCCTTTTACACTGAGGATGCCTGTCCTATGAATTTAAATAACAAACACTACAGGCAGATTGTCCAAAGATGCATTCACCTTGGACCACTCCCATTTCACAGAGGAGTAGGCATCTGCTGTGGCTGAAATTGGATGGACGCGATCCAGAACTTCAGGTTACCCAAACCAGAGACAGAGACAACTAGCAATAGTGATCCGGCTACTTTTGTTGTGTCAGTGTGTATTGAGGCACTTTCATCAGAGAAATATTTCTGGCTTTGCAGTGCTCTGAAATTTGATTTGATGGTGTGGAGGCTGTCCAGCTCCTCAAGCTTTATCATCATCTATTCCATATTTAGAGAGGCTGCCTTTGCATTCCTTCATGCCAAAACAAGATTCCTTTTATTTAGAGGAGCAGTCAAGATGGTCTGAGTAGCTGAGATAAGAATAAATCTATCTGTGGAAAACCTGCAGGGGAACAGATTTTGCCATGTTAATGAAGATATTAATTATTTGTAATACAGAGCAGCAGAACCCTTGGTGTAACCAGGCTTGAAGGCTCCTTGAAAATGCATTTTATGGACATGCAAGGAGACACAATCTGTGTTCTGAGGGATGTAGGATATAGAAGGCACATGCATGCGCAGGAGAGGTGGGAGAGTGAAAGAAGAATTGAAAAGAAGAAATGCAAAATATGGGAAAAGCACTCTGTGAGTTGATGAGTATATGATGTTTGTCCTTCACTTGCATTTTGAGGGCAATAACTGGGGAAGGGTATACGGGGTCAACTAAGGCAAGGGAAGGAGCCAGTGAAGAGGCACTGATGATATCGTGGAATGCAGATAAAAGAAAGCATTTTGGTGGTGTTATGTAAGCAACTGAGTGGCAAGACGAGGGCTCGGCACATACGTGCTTTGGAGAAGTTTGTGCGCTGAAGCTATTTGTGAAGAGACAGTAGAATCTAATTCGTTTGAACTCTACCATCTGTGGTGTAATTGCCTTATTGCCAGTGGGATTTATATGAGCAAATGAACACGAGAAAGAAGAAGAATACTAATAGTAGTGGTTTATTTTATATAGGACTATCTCTGTTCATCTGTGTAAACCATATAAAAATAAGACTATTAAAACCTATTTTGTACAGGATTATCTCTTTTCAGATGTGAAAATTATATTAAAAAAATAGGTCAATTACAAGAAAACTTCTACTAAGGAGGGAAAAACACACTATCATAAAAAGAATCTGATTGCTCTCTAATTGCAAAGAATAAAAAAATCACTAACGTCATTTCTAAGATGTATCTTCAGAAGAACAAAAATAATATTGGAAGCTGACATCTTTCTTTTACAAATAGTTCCTCTAAAAGCTGCTGGTTTGACAAGCTTCCAAACTGCCATCTTCTATTTATACATAAAGCCATTGCAATCTTTTTCCCCAGCTGATATTTGGTAACAAGGCACTTAGCAGATGGTATGCCAAGTTGAATCATTTCTTTTGTGATATTGAAGTGTGGTTTTTAAACCTCTTTACCATTAAAAACTATGTAACTTGTTCTAGAACAGCTACCACTGTGGTCACAGAGACATTCCTTCATCTTCACAAACCATGCCAACTAATGAATCAGGCAGGTGTTGATGATAGGCAAAGTGAATTTCTTGCTACAGGCAGTATTTGACCATTTTCACATAGACTGAGACCCTTGGAATATCCATGTATATGGTCAGCTTAGCACTGCTCCGAGAACAGACTGCTATCCTGACACGTTTTCACCTACATATCATGCCTGACAGTGTTGACCCAAAGCTGGCCTTCAGTAAAACAGTAGAGCAGACAGTGTTGAAATTACAGGTCTCCTTTTTATAACAATCCTGATGCTCTTTGATTAGAACTGGTGAAACTAGATCAAGGGGTTGGAACAGAAAAACTTCAAATTCAACGGCATGTTAGACTTCTTCAGCTTCAGTCCACTTTCTGCATTTGAACTGGTCACTACAATGAAGATCCTGTCATCATGGGGTACATTGAGTAACTTAGGGGTAGTTTTGGAGTTAGCTAAGATTACATAAAGTTTCTGCAGGACATTGTGATGAGCTGGAAAATGAGGGATGGCAGGGTTTTGTTTCCTCATGCTAAGAGGACCTAGGGACAGACTGAGCTTTTCCTAGCAATGCTTCGTGGGAAAGCTTATATACTGAATAATCGCTAATCCACTGCCATTACATTAAACAATTGATGATTATCATTCACTGGAATGATCCATTCTGATAGACCATTATACAGCTTTGGTTTTGTTTCATATCAGGTTCCTGATGAGATACAAAATGTTACATAGCTGTGGATGAAACAGACAACAAAAAAGGAAAGGCAGAGACACACAAAGATGACATGCTTGTGGAGATCACAGGCTAACAGCTCTTCTTCAATTTACTTCTGTTGTCCAGTTAATGTTTATTTCAGAGACTTGATCTGTTTGCTGTCATGTAGGTAGGTAGCACCAGTGGAGACTTTAGCTGTTCACATAGGACGAGCAGAGCCCGTGGGAGAAAAGAACCTCCCTGGACCAACCGTGGGAGACCAGGAACACCCTAGGGCAGCTCAAATGGCTTTAAATGCCTCCTTATGACTCTCGTGTCAGTCCAGTTTTTTACATATAGTTTATTAATCTATTAATATTACTGAGATCGAATCAAATTTTTTTAGAGAGCTCCATTCCCACAGTATCCAAGTACTACCTATTAGATGATGATTTTAAAAACAAATCCACTGCCATCAAGACAAAGTATAAACTAAGATCTTAACTGACTCAAATCTGTCCAAGACAGGTTAATTCAAACTGACTGGCAGTCATTAAAATTCAGTCTCTACTGTTACAGGCATTATCGAGATCCAGTAATAAATCTGTCTTAATAAAAGTCTTCCTGGAAAATAGACAATGGGCTCTGGTGAGTAATATCCTGGCTGCAAATAATTTAATGGGAAATTTTCCTAAGTTTTGTTTAGAAAATGAAGATTGGGGGGATTTTTAAGAGAACCGTTGCCTGTATTTATTTGCCTTTTTTTTTTTTTTCCCGTCCCCACCTCCATTTGGGGAAAACAAATATATTCTTGGTGCCAAAGACAAGGTTTGGGTTAACTGTACTTACCCTAATGAATGACCTCCCTATCCTTTGGGGTATTGGTAGACGAAAAGCTGGACATGAGCTGGCAACGGGCGCTTGCAGCCCAGAAAGCCAATTGTATCCTGGGCTGCATCACCAGCAGTGTGTCCAGCAGGTGGAGGGCGGTGATTCTGCCCCTCTGCTCCGCTCTGGTGAGACCCCACCTGCAGTTCTGTGTCCAGCTCCGGAGCCCTCAGCACAGGACAGACATGGACCTGCTGGAGAGGGGCCGGAGGAGCCACAGGAATGATCCGAGGCTGGAACAGCTCTGCTGGGAGGACACGCTGAGAGACCTGGGGTGTTCAACCTGGAGAAGAGAAGGCTCTGGGGAGACTTTATTGTGGCCTTTCCGTATTTAAAAGGGACCTGTAAGCAAGATGGGGACAGACTTTTTAGCAGGGCCTGTTGCAACAGGACAAGCAGTAATGGTTTCAAACTAGAGGAGGGAGGATTCAGGCTAAACATAAGTAAGAAATTTTTTACAATGATGGTAGTGAAACACTGGCCCAGGTTGCCCAGAGAGGTGGTGGATGCTCCATCCCTGGAGACATCCCAGGCCAGGCTGGACGGGGCTCTGAGCAACCTGAGCTGGTGCAGATGTCCCTGCTCATGGCAGGGGTGGCACTGGATGAGCTTTGGAGGTCCCTTCCAACCCAAACTATTCTATGATTCTACGATCCTGGTCAAATCCTCTGTTGTCACCATTCCTACATCTTCTCCAGTCCCATGGCCTGCTCAGTTTTGTGTGTTATCCCTGTGCTCCAGTCACATTCAGCAGTGTCAGTAGTTATTTCATGTTCATTAGCAGATGAAGATTAAGTTAAGATGAAGGCTGGTGACTAACTAAGGCTCAGCACAATTTAGTTTGAAAGTATAACAGTAAATTCAGCTGCTATGTACAGTAGAGGTGAATTTATGTTTCATTTCCATAATTACAAGTAATAAGAGGGACTGAATATTAATTCTAAATATTACAAGAAACTATCACACGAGGAGTTGCCAGCATTACTTTAAGTCTAGAAAGAACATAATAAAATTGAAAAAATTAAATGTAGTTATATACCTTTTTACACATCCTTAGCAATTTTGGTGAACATGATTTTTGTACTGACAAACTGGTACAAAACCTATTTGAAGGGATAGGACTTGCTGTCTAATTATTCCCAATGTTTCCGCTGAAACTTTTAGACTCTATATCTGTTTGCAGTTGTTCAACTGAAACGTTCTCCCATGGAGAATTGTGAAGCTTCATTTCCCTTAAAATTTTCCAGGGACAGGACGTCAGTCTAGGCAGAACACCCTTAAGAGGACCTAGGGGGATTCCAAACAGTACATTTAAAAAGACATGTCATTATAGCTGTGTTTTTACAATTGTCACAGAAATAGTTGTTTCTTGGGGAACCTTTCTTTTTGCAAACTTGACTGATGCTTTGAATACTTTTTTTCTTCTTTTTCAAGATGAAAAAAGTACTTGAAATTTTCCAGTCTAGGTATATAATTTTTTTTTCATGAAACACCTCAATATCAGTATAATACAGAGGTCCAGTTCTTGATTATATGCTACAGAGTGGATTTCAGAGGCAAAATAATATTTTTGACCACAGTGGATGACTACGCCTTAGTGTTAAAGACTGCTGTTGTTTGTTGTGTAGTAAATCTGGGAGGAAAATGGTGAATCTACCATCTGAGATGACTGAGAGGCATGAGAAGTGATACATTTGTATTTGCTATAGAGATGTCTTTTATCTCTTGTAGGGTCAGGAAGCCTCTTCAATGGCTGATATATTAACCAGGATTCTAGAAAAACAGATTTGATTTCTCAGCTCTCCCAAACTGTGACAACTGGGGCAAATCATTATTTGGGATTTACCCCCACCTCACCTTGACATTTACCTGAGGTAACAATTCTGGCAGACTAGCTATTCTGTGTCATCCCTCTAGTCAGCAGTGACAGACGGAGAGGATTCAAAAGGTGGCTGAACCCCACTAAGGTATCATTTGATTGTGAGGTGTACCTACTCCTTTCTGTTGCCTACAGAGGGACCTCCACTGATTTCTGGTTAAGCAGAGCAAATCTAGACCTTCATATCTTGACTTTCCACTTGCAGAAGGAAACCATTTCCATTCTTTCATGAATTCTGTAAGTATAGACTCTTTCCCCCAGTTTTTTAAGTCAACACTTCTGTCTCTGAACTAAGGCAGAAAATGGCATTGTAAAAATACTTGAAAACAAGAATAAAGCATGTGTGTGTGTAATGTTAACCTTTATCTCATGCCATTAGAATTCTTAAGAGAAGTCTTGAAAATATTTAATTGGAACCACCTTTTCGTGTCCTCACTTGCCGCCTAAGGCAAAGCTAACACTCTCCATTATGCAAACGTCTGAAAAGCTAACCCATTGCATTTATTTACAAGTTCATGTTAAACTGATTGCCCTTCCTCTGTGCAGCTCAGGAATTATACGCATCATCTGATCCTGATGGTAGATCGGTACAATGCCAGCAATGACATCGTTTACTTCAATGTTTCTATTAATGGTAAATTTATCCAGCTAAAAGGATGAGGCATCTGCCCTCAGGTTTATGCTAAATTGAAATTACCACTTAGCCTACAATGAATTGCCTATACTTTGATTAATCGGCTAAATTCCAGAGCTGACCTTTTCAAAATTACTGAATTACTAAATCCTGAGACAGACAACAGAGTTCCTCTTACAAGGAGAAGTGTATTATGCAAATATGTAGGGTCACCTAGAGAAGAATCCGGCTCTTGGTACCTTGTAACCCATACACACAGGTGTTAGCCAAGGAGTCATGTCAACCCATAACCGTGGTTTATAGCTGCGGTATAAAGCTTCTCCGCTGCCCCAGCACTTCCCAGACCACAGTCAGACAGATGATCTGGAGGTGTAACAAGTGATTCTGCATTGTCTTTCAGCACCTAAATTAGCATTACTTTCCATTTCTGGAAAAGCCCACCCTGAGCTCTGCAACCTGCTCTTAGAATGCAATGATAACCATGCTAGCTGGAGTATCTCTAAATAATGCTGTGTTGTAGGTATATCCTCAGCCAGATCAGAGGTTGCCTGTTGCTGTTGAAGACTCAGTTCAGAGGAGGAGGTTCCAGCCCCTAGAAAACACATTAAAGCACTTTTTTTTGGTCTTTTTTTTTTGTCTTTTTTTTTTTTTTATACATTGTATACAAATTGCATAGAACTCACAGAATCACAGAACCGTTGAGGTTGGAGGACATGTCTGGAAGTCATCTAGACCAGTTGTCTGCTCAGAACAGAGTCAGTTTGCACACATTGTCCAGGGCTGTGTTCAGTGAGGTTTTTAGTATCTCCAGGGATGGAGACTTCACAGGCTCTCTGTGTAACCTGTCCCAATATTTGATCACCCTTATGGTAAAAGTTTTTTTCTTACATTTCAGTGAAAAATGGGGGACTCTCTTAATATTTCTAAACACAGATTCTGTGCTGCTGTGTTCCTGCAGAGATGTTGCTTTCAAGGCCTGAATATTTTCTTATACAATAAATGAATGAGAGGGAGAAGAGGAAGAAGAAACCACCAATGAGTTAATACATCATGAGCCACTGTCATTAACCAGTGAGGCCAATATGTATTATAGAATTGGCGTATTCAGCTAAAAAGAGAGAGATTCTGCTCTGGCACTGGTGTGCTCTGGAATTAAGGTGATGTAAATGACAAAACAACATAGTACAATGGATCCTCTGCTAAAAATAAATACCCATGTCCCACATGACATCTTGCACTCATCCAGTTTTGGCCACAAGTGAAGAAGTCTGGAGATAAGCAAATACTGGATGACTGCTTGCAATATTGGATAAGTCTTAGGGAAGCTGCAATGTGTCCATGATGAAACTGAAAATCTAGGTGAAGGTAAATGCTTGTAATTTTGACGGTATGAACTGAGAAAAATGAACTATTTCCTAAAGAGGGTTGAAAGACCCAGGAAAAGGAAAACTATTGACCTTGGCATAGAGGATTGCATGGAAGGAACCGATGGAAAGGGCTCAAGCACTTCTGTTAAAGAAATTAAAAATTCATGCCATAAGGTGGAGTAAAAATATGGCTGCAATAAAGCAGGAAAGTCTGTGTTCCCCAGCTATAGGTAAACACACTGAGTTGGACAGTCTGCATGATGTAGTGCAATCACTTGAGGACTTATAATGTGAAAGTTTGTAAACAAAATTATCTGAGAAGTTTCTTCTGAGTAACGAAGTCAAGTTGCATTTCAATGTGGTGTGATGTCCGACTGTAAAATAGAAGTTACCAAAGAAAAATGGAGGAAAAAGAAAAACAAAAAACAATACTAAAAGAAAAGAAAAAAAAAACGAGCTAGAAAAAGTAGCAGCTGAAGGAAGGAGGCTGGTGAAAAAAGAATGAATTGCTGCATTGTCATGCAATGCAGTCATGCAGGATGCTCTGTATCGCAGCATGAGATGGACCAGGAACCTGAGAACATTTGGGTGTCGATGGTGTCTGGGGAGTGGGAAACCTCCAGCTGCCTTTGTGGTTACTGTATCAAGGGAGATGTGAGGAATGTGTTACAGTATTTTTGTATTGAAAGGAAAGGATAGATGGATATTTTATGTTGTCTTTTTCATTTCCTTGTCTTTATTTTCTCCATTCCCTTAGGATGACACTGTTCTTTCAAGTAATTCGAAAGTAGGAAGGAGGGACATATTGCTCACTGAATGTGCAGAGACTTGAATTTTTCCATTTCCAATTCGTTAGTAAAAGCTTCTTTTTTCTCATTGCCAAAACACATGAAGTGAGACTGACCAAAACAGCTCGTGAAATCACGTTTGATCCAACATAAAATTGTTCTAAAAAGAAAATTTTTCCAAAAATCACAATGTTTCATTTCAACATTTTCAGAATTAAGTCCTTAGAAGGTGAAAAAAAAACCTAAAGCTGCTACTCCATGAGTTAAAGCAAGTAAGGAAAAGCAGAAGTTTTACTTTGCACAACTTGATTCCAAGCCTCCACTTCAGCAAGTGAAGCAGGATGAATCAATCATTTCCATTTTACTGCACTCAGCTGACATCACTGGATGTGCCATGCCAAAAAATACCAAATTACATTTTCATCAGCAATTCACTATGATTTACTGGTCGCTGCCTTTAGACTGTCTATTGTTCCTCAGATTTCTTTTAGAGATATGATATCCATTTTAGAAAAGCCAATTCTAATTTTGGATGGATAAAGACTCACCAAAAAAAAGTTATGTTTTCCCATGACATGTGTAGACATGATTCCGGCTACGCTTTCGATATGTGTAACTAACTCATGATGAGTATCCAGGAAAGTGCTTCTGAGTTTATTCTGCAACCAGGATGAAAATAGGCTGGGAGAAACCGAGACCATCCTGTTTCTTTGCAGCCTCATCTGTCCAGGTTTGGATCTGTAAAAGCTAAAATCAGTTGAGAGTTCACTATTTCTGTGAATTCTGTAGTTTCTGTCCAAAGTGCTCACTCTGAATGCTCAATGTGCTGCAGTCCCATCACTGTAAGCAGCTGATTGCCTTGAACATCTCTGCACATCCCACTTCAATGCCTCCTCTCATCCCACACCTCTGACAGTCATTTCAGTATCTGACGTGGCTGCAGCTCTAGATGCAGCGTATTGGTTTGCTCAGACACCTCCAACCCTGCAGCCTTATCCTGTTATTTTTCTTCGCTACTCTCCCTTGCAGACACATCACCACAGTACTCTGCTGATGAAATCTCCCTATCTCACATCCCCTATCTGCTTTGGCAATTGCCTGAGACCCCACACCATCCTTGGAGATGCTTAAAAGACGTGTAGATGAGGTTCTTAGGAACATGGCTTAGAGGTGGATTTGGCAGTGTTAGGTTAACAGTTGGACTCCATGATCTTAAGAGTCTTTTCCAACCAAAATGATTCTATGATTCTACTTCCATCTGTCACATCCCTGCCCGTACACACAACTGGGTTATGTCTGCATTAACAGGCAGTGCAGACCAACAGAAGCAGATTTACAGAGTGAAACAGTTGATGCTCAGAATGAAACAGCCTCCACGTTTACATTTCAGAGTGTTTTGCTTTAGTCTAGGTCTAGTTTCATCCAAGAGACTGTACATGGTTGGAGCATGTTGGTAGTATCTTGGCATTGCATTTTCTTGTTCAGACAGCACCTTCTGGGTGCTCTCATACCCCTTTGCAGTACAGGATAACCAAAATGCCAGTGTAGATGCCTTCACAGAAGCCTTTGCCTTATTTCTCCTTCCTGACAAAGGAGTCAGGACTAAAACAAAGCCTTGTTCCTCTATGCAAACACTGCAGTGTTTGGGCTATTTTTTAACCAGAAAGAAGCAAAAATTGATGGTGTATTCCTCAGTGAGGAGAGATGTGAGTGTGCTGTACTGAAGCTGTATTTGCTGTTGAAAGCCCTATAGTAGTCATAAGGCTCTTATTCTCATTAGGCAGGAGCTGCAGCTTATTGGGAAAAGCTCTTGAGGCATGCACTCCAAACAGGGCTGTCCCCAGTTCAAGTGATATTTGTCATGAGGACAGTTGTGCAAAGAATCACAGTGAGGAAAAAAAGTGCATCAAGAGATAGATTAGAAAATCACCTTTCAAGGGCAAATAATTAGGCAGAATTGTGCAGTTTGGTTTTATGTAAGAATCATTCTCTAGTCTCTGTTTTTATTACAAATCAGAGCTCTTTGGGAGAAAAAAGGGGAATTTAGTAAGCAGCTTGTGCTGTACCTGCCACATTGGCATAGTAAAGATTATACCGTTCCTTCCATATTTAGATCACATGCAAATTTTACTGAGGAATATGGTTCTGTGCTGAGAAATAGATATATCTAGTTGTGTTGCAAGCTGGTGAGATAACAATTTTTTTCTGAGATGCTGTACTAAGAGGAACATCTTATGCAGATATAGAAAACGATGATGCTCATCAATTCAGACAATGAAACACAAGGCATGTGGGACAGTGGCCATGAAGCCGAACTTGGTGGGTTGTGCTCCTCATCCTTGCGATCACCCTGCTGACTGGTGTCCTTCTCAGAATCCATTGGCTGAAGACAATAACAGTGCAAAGAATTTGGACAGGTCTTTATGATCAGTGGTTTGCGGCATTTCAAGATGTGACTTATCTTACCCAAAAAGTCAAGAGACTCAACCTCCCAGAAGCATCTGTTTTCCATTGCTGGCTCCAGAAGAAGGATGAACATCCTTTTTAAACTAGATGCCCCACATTTAAAGGATAATGTTAGGACAGATTCCCTCCACCCACAGAGGCAATGGGGAAGTATCCACTGTACAAAAACAGAAGAATCATCTAACACTTGTCTTTGGTGCTGATTTGTGACAGCTCTTTTTTTGTTGCTTGTTTGTTTGATGAGGCTCATTAGAGGCTGGTTGAAGGCTGCCAGCTCCTTCCGCACAGACTGCTGAGCCGGCTTTCAGCTGTGCTGGAGAGGCCAGATTCCAGCCAGAGATAAGCACACACCCAGGCCGGATGTTTTCTTCCTTTCACGATGGCTTTGCTTCATCTAGTTGATTGTGGACTTGATTTTTACAAGTGCTATAAAAGAATTATTGATCTCAGCTGGATTCTTGCAGCTGTGGGGAGGGCAGGAGGCAGACAAGCGAAGACTCCATGTTTTCAAGAGCAAAAAGCTCCCACTCCATAATTTGTGCTGATTGCTGTCTGGTACTTAAAGAAGGAGTTAATTAAGGTTCAAACTCCATTAGTTTCCTTTCATGGTAAAGCCCAGCTATTTTTATTTTGCTGTCTACCTGTTTAGTGCCCCATTTGTGCTTGCATTAAAGGCACACCTCGTTGCGTTTCCCAGGAGGAGGTCAAGGTCTCTCTCTTCCATACTGAAAAAAAAGTTGGTTTACCTTGAAGTTTATAATGTCAATTGCTCTAAGAATAAGGAACATACGGATCCCAGTTATCCACTCTCATTTCTAGCAGAAATAGGTGCATCCACAGAGCGCACAATTGTTGCACTACAGAGGGAAAGCTCACACACACATGAATATACAGATGCCCTCACTGAACTTATCACAGGGGTTTCTAGAAAAGAAAAATGATGCCAAAGCTTCACACCAGTTCTGAATTATGGAGGAAAGGGTGTTTACTTGGTGAGAAACCTTTTTTCTTCAGCCTCTCCCTACCCCTTCTTTCTTTCTTCTATTCTCTCCACCAGCTTTTGTACCAGTTTCTAACTTCTCGCTTATTCGCCAGACCTTTTTCTGTTTCTGTCCATCTTTCCTCTTCCAGGCCTTCCCCTGGCCTTCTGTCCCACCTCTCATTTCTCATTTATTTTGCATCTCACTCCCAGTTGCCATTCCCCCATTTGGTGTTGGAGCTAGGCTGTCTTCTCCACTTTCCCTCACTGTCAGGCTGCCAGCTGGAGGAAGCACTAAAAGCACAGGAGAGGCAATTTCATCTTCTCACTCCTGTCACGTGAAAAGCCCCTGAAGGAGAAATAACTGCAGGGTATGCTTTGCTGTCATGCTTTGCTCTAAAATACTATGCAAAGAGTAGGTTCAACCAGCAGATAGGGACCACGTTATAGTAGCTTCAACCACCCTCTGCAACAAACTCATAGTTTCAGCATTAAACTCAACCCTAATAAAGAAGATCATCCATATAAGAACTCTGAAAGTTTAAAAGATGAGCAATCTTGCTTTGTCAGGAGAAGGATAAAGTTTGTATTCACAGTATTAAATAGGAACCCCTCAACAAATACACACACGCCAGATTTTGAATCCTGCGATAATTTTTCGTGCAGATATTGTAATGTTCAGTTTGGTTTCATTTTCAGATAGGCAAAATCCTCTATCGTTGTGTCTTTCCTTTGGCAACACTTGAATTATTTTTACTGAACCTTCTTTAGAAAAATCAGCTTGAGGGTTAGGCTTGTGCAGGTACAGGGAAATATCAACAGAAAACAGCAGTTCTGGCAATCATTTTAAACCCAGGAAAAACAAGTCCTTTTTTTTAGCAGCCTTAATGGTGGCCATGACTCCTTGCATGCCTTACCGCAAGACACAATGAAATCCTGATCTCCCTGAAAGCATCTGACTTCTCCCATATAAACAACTTTTTCTACAAACTAAATTGATTTCTGTCTCTTGCCATGTATGGAAAAGACAAAAGCCTAGCTCAAAGAAAAGGATGGGTCAAAACCTTCTGAACCACTTTGGAGTACAAAGGTACCATAACTAGTCCCACCTGGCTTGGGGAAGCAAAGAAATCCTGGCTTCTCTGATATTTGGATTTCATTGTACAGCAGCTGGTAGACTCCCCTGAAATGAGTTTTTCCAAGAAATATAATAAAGTAAAACTGGAATATAAATAGAAACCATGAAAAATATAAATCTTAAGGCATTGAAAATGCCAATACATTATATTTTCAATTTAATCAAAGTCATGGGTCATTTAATGCAATATGGAGAAAAAATACAGGGAAATGAAATCACAGCAGTTTCTTCTGCTGCAGTTTGTCTGAAACACTCAGATCATATTGACTGTCACTAGAACTCAACTTGTTTTAAACAAGAAGACCCAAACAATCTAAGGCACGTGGGATTGTGTGGTTGCTGTTAACAACAACAACAACAACAAACCAACCAAACAAAAACCAACCCACACTGTTAATGGAATGTATGCATGTCCTTACAGCATTGTATGGAGTCTGAAAAAGTGCATGGCTCTCAGAAAAACTTCCTTTGGCATGACCTGAATCTAAACCCCATTAAACTCAATATATTCATGCTGATTTTGGTACCTGTAGTATTGGCAATAAATTAAGTAATCTCAGGGCATTATGATGGCAAATGTTAGACCTAGAGATTAAGGCACAGGATTCTTGTGTGCACTCCTGAAACACCTGGGATCAGAAATGTGTTCTACTCTTCTGATTCCACCTTCTTTACACCTTGTTGCCAGGTCTTCTGTGCAAAGCTGCTCAGAAATTTGACATCATATTTTGATGTTGTAGTAGGAAACAAGGAAAAATGAAAACTTTCTGTAAGAGCTAACTCCAAGTAATGAAAAAAAGGAGAATGAAGCTGTTTGTTCATATGAGTTCAGACTCTGATAAACTAGAACACATACACATTTGAATTTTAAATGGGAAGGATGTATAAAAGAAAAATAGTCCAAAAATAAAATAAATTATACTGTTTGTTTGTTTGTTTCCCCCAACAACAATGTTCAAACATCTTTCCTACATGCCTCCCCAGGTTATTTGTTTCGTGTCTGACTGGGGTAAACCTTATTGACACACTACACAGAAGCTCTACATGGACCTACCCGCCTCCAGAAGCCTTCACTCCATGTGCCAAAAAACTTAGTGCAGGCTTTATTTATTTACCACTTAAATGGAAAAGTCTCATCTCTGCTTACTGCACCTAAAACCAAAATCAAAATGTAGCCAGCTACCAGGGTAACTATTATGACTTTGAAACTATCACATCAGAAATCACTCATCCACATTGCTGATCCGTTCTATTGATGGGCAGAAAAATATATTTGGAAAAGTTTTCTTCCTCACACGTGCAACTTAACAGTAGGCTTGCTGTTTCTGAGCAATCAATGAAACACAAATGATAGATAAATCTTTTTTGTCTTATTATTTTCCAGGTTTTTCTCTCCAAGCCTGGCTGCACACTATAAATAGCAAGCACAGCTATAGTACTAGCCAGGGGTGGAATTTGATGGTTCTGTCCTCCACCATACAATTTAAAACCTGCTTTCATCATTGACAAATCTCTCAATTAAAATCACAATCACAATTAGTCTTGGGTCTCTGCATATCATTCACTAGATAGACCTAAAGGGAGAAACATGGCTTTCTACTAAAAAACAAGTGATTGTGCATCTCTGCCCAATATATTCTTCACACAGCAAAAAATACGATAAAATAAAAAAGTCCTCCTTCGAATGAGGAAATCCAGAGCTTGCAAAGATGCCAGTCTATATTTCACATTCAAAAGGATGAAGTAACTGGACAAGTAATCATATTTTTCTTGCAAATTGTACCAAGGTCACTTTATACAGCTAAATACTTATAATTACAATGTATTTATTTTTGGGCCTCTATTGAAAAAATGAGGTCATGTAGGAATGACATGCAACAGAATACTCACTATTCTTTAACATTTTTGAATATTTGGATCTTATTTGTCATCGTGTTTACATTTAGATGCTTTTTGGTTCAGGCACACTGAAGGAGTTAATTTTGCTTGCAAGAAAATTCAGGCAAGATATGCATTTTTTTCTGTAGCCCCTTTCAAGCTGGGGCTTTAACATTGCTACATTGCTTGCCACACTGAAACATAGGTTTTATCTTGACCAGTACTGCCATAAGCAATATTCCTGATTTAGTGTTGTGACCAGAACTAGAAGATTAGCTGAAAATTACAAGTAAAAAATAAGCTGAAAATTACAAGTAAAAAAAAGGTTTTATGTGTCCTATTTTCTCAGGCATACACATTTCCAAAATTTTCCATGCATCAGTACAAGCTAGAAACACATCTTCTCATGCATTAAGAAAGAAAAGATGAGTTTTCCATGTTCCAGGAGCTGAGGCTGTAAGAAGGACAACAGATTAAATTCTGGGAATTGGCAATGCTCTGTAATAGAAATAATGATGACAGTTGGAATAGCATCACATTCTTCTGACTGCATAACTTTGATATTGAAATTACCTCACCACATTCACTTCCTCTGAAAAATAAACCTTATGTAATTGGAAAACAATAATCTAATATCATAATAGAGTTTCTTCATGGCCATTAGCTTGCATGTCTAGAAGAGATAAATATCTGTTATTAGTTCAATCTGTCAGAAGATCTTGCAGCATTTAGGAAATCCCCTTGGGTCATCATCGCACACACCTCCTATAGCAAATCTTAAATTGTGACAAATAATGGCCTTTTTTTGCGTGGATGCCCCCTGTCTTCCATATTTGTTTGTCTTCCAAAAGATAACAGATTTTTTTTTTTAATGCAGCAGGGAAAATGGTGGTTAATGAATGGTAGAAAAGCATAATTTATCCTATTAAAGGGAAGTCTTTGTTTCTCATTTCAGTGTGTTTTAGACCTCATTGATGCAGAAAGAGCACGATAAATATTTTATGAACAGGATCCAGCAAACAAACAGTGGTAGGATGCTGCAATGATTAAAGGCAGAATTTAAAATTAGAGATAGGTCCTGAGCCCAGCTACCATGAAGAGATGCCTTCTCATGCTGGAACAGGGTGTCCAGAAGCCCTGGGTAGCCCTGGTATGTTCACCCATATCCCTTCCTCCACCTCACACCCCTGGCAAGGTCTTTCAGATGCCCTTCTGTTTCTCCTTGAAGCTGAGCTGGTCAGGGGAGCATCAGAAACACCCCTAAGACTCTCCTATCTCTCTCAGCTGCAAACCCCAAACCTGGAATGGGCCAGCGACAGCAGTAGATATGCCAAAGACCACTGTGCAAACCACTCCTGCAAGGAAATCCCCTACAATTCCAGCTGCTTCCAAATCCTCCCCGTTAGAGCAGAGATTTAACATCCCCTCCACCTCGCTTTCTTCAAGGTCTTCCCACCAGGTCCAGCAAAGACTTTATGGCACCTTGCATGGGGAAAGGTTGGCTGCCTCCTGCCTGCCCAGCAGGACCCTCCTGCTGGGCACCCTTCGGAGAATTACTGCTAATTGCAGCAAAGAGCTTCCAGCCCAGACTCCTGCCACTAAATACGCCCCCCCGAGCATCACAATTCTGTCACCTGCCAGCAAAACCACCTCTCCATCCTGACACCGCCAGCTGACAAGATGGAAAAAGGAAAGATAAGCCAAACTGCATGTTTAATGCAAATTTGCAGAAGCAAATCCCTTCCCTAACAAAGATGTGGTGGGAACAGAATTGTGGTATCAGTGAGCAGGAAGATACTTTGAAAAGCATGGTGGCCACTCCAATATCAGGATGTATTAGTATCATGGGAGTTCAAAGAAGTGTAAATAAACAGCTCAGTGCCAAGCCAAACAACAGGATAATTCTTAGCTGCTGGGAAATGTGGGGTGAGAAAACCTGGACCGGTGGGTGAAGATGATATATTACTTTACCCTAAGTGTATTACTGTCTGAGTGCCTGCACTGTGGGCTGAGCTTCTTGGGTTAAGAAGAAATTTGCATGTTCCCTCACAGAATGATAAGTTATTCTTAATGTACTTGCACTTTATGCAAGAGTGGAGGCAAGCTGCAAACCAGCAGAAATAAAATCCACGTTGTTACGAATCAGTCACTGGGAGAAGGCCCCGAGTCACCCAGGGGTTAGAGATGGATTCGCCTCTTTATGCTGCTCACCCCACAGCCGTGGGGCTGGAGCAAGAGCAGTAAACCTCACGCTCTGCAGTGCCTGTCCTGCTGCAGAGTTTCTCCTCCTCGTCCTCCTCGTGCTCTCCTGACCTGCTCAACAGTTTCCCCTGAGCACGTTCAGCAGCTCCTAAGGAAAAACACAATCTCATTTTCCTTTTCCCTCTGGTTTTGCAGTTTATTCAATGTGCAGCAGCGAGGAAAAGGCCAAGAGGCGACCTTCTTCCTTGCTGCTCTCTCGTAGCCTTTTAGAGGAGCACAGCACAATAACACACACCAAATACCATCGGCACAACAGCCGGGCTCTGAAACACAGCCTGGGTATCACCATTCCGCTCCTCTGCGTGTAAGTAGGTGTGTTTGTGTGTAGTCCACAAATATTCCCAGAGAAATCTCAGTGGCTGCGACTGAATATAACATTAAATTGATAATAAAGCCTCTACTGCTGCACAACTTTTCTCATTGACCAGTCTGATGCTCTCGGATGGTATATTTTTGTCTCACGGAAAGGACATTCTTAGACTTCATTATTGGCTTTTTTCAATGATCACATGACATTTATATGGCTCAATTTTCTGCAACAGTGCCTTAATTTGTTCAATTTAAACATTAACTTCTAGAGAGAGTTGAATTATTTGCAGATGAAATAACACCTATATAGCATTAGTTTTTTAAAATACAATGTGGGGGGGTCCCAAATGGTGTTTTTATTCTAAGAGGAAAGTGCTCATTGAAAAACTGAGTAGCCAGTGATATAACTTAGCAAAATCTCAGGAAAACATTGCTACCACTTTCTTAATTGTTTTCTCTAGCACATTGAGTATGGAGCACATCCCTACCATGATGTCAGATCCCTGATATGGGCCACTATTAAGAAAAAGCCTAGTTAGACACAAGGACAATTAGTGGTACATTCTACAGTTCATTATCATGTGTCAACACAAGAAATTATGGTTTAAAGCGGCTCTTTAATGGAATATGAGATATCAAGATACTCTTGGACCACAAAAGGCAGAAAGAAAGAGTGGAAATAGAAGCAAAATGAAAAAAATGTTGGAAGGAGATTGTTATACATTTTGAGAAAAAAAAAAAGCCAGAAAAAATGCAAATTGAGGATTTTGTATCAGGGCTACATTGCTCATACTTGGTAACTGAGAGCTTATTCTTCGTTATCCTGCTGTAGTCTGTGGAAAGGCTAGATTCCCACTTCAAGCAATTAAATTAATCCTTTTTTGCACTTGTTCTTTGTTTCCTTAACTGCACAATGCCATGAATTGGTATCAACCCAAATTGCTTTTATCAGGTCATTCATCTGTAAGGAGCACCAGCTTCCAATCCAATTCCTCTTCATGAACTGTCTTGGTGAAATTATTTTACAGGAATAGCATAAATTTATGCTTAGCTAATGTTTGGTTTTCAAAGTATGTCTGGATTTGTGTGCAGTGTCAATGTTTGCTAAATTTCATCAAGAATTGCAAAGAAGGGTTCATAACTTGAATCATGAGGCTTATATTTTTTAATCATTAGTTGTTTGTACCCACAATACCTTTCAAAAAAATATATAGTCACCACACAGAGGTGATCTAACGTGGTTGTCACAACCCTGGGGAACAAGGTGGCTCTATCTGTGGGCCCCAATCAAACATTTATGGGGGTGAAATGAACTAGACCCTCCACCTCCCCATGTGCCTGCGTCTTGTTTCTGAACAGGGATTTTTATGCACATGACTTAGATCTTCAGCAGTTTTCCCTGACCTTGTGGCTCGTCTCCATCTTCTGGTGTGATTCAGCAATTTTACACTGGTTTAGAGGTTGGCTGGTGTCAATGGTCACTAGATAGTAATGCTGGCAAAACCATGATTTAAGCTAGTTAAAGATGTAAATACACACACCCCATCCACCCACGTAGGCTGAGGGCCAGAGAAATGCCGTGGGGTATCTCAGGACATGTCTCTCAGAAGAAGCTGGACTGACTGCTTTAGGACGATCTCCAGACCTTCTTCAATTCAGAGGTAAGAAAATCCACAGAGGTGGAGTGGAAAGAAAATGACTTGGAGCTGCTGACACTGAAAGCGATATGGGGAAGAGACTTTGTAACTCCCAAGTTGGGACAGAACTTGGCTCCTGAATTTGAAAATTTTACTTCAACAGTACAGTTAAAATCTGGTGCTTCAACATCAGCTGAATTCACTGATCCAAAGCCATCAGGACCATGACATTTATAAACAGCTATCCCTACCCCTATCTAACCTCCTTATCTCCTAAATATATTGTGCTCAGCTAAGGCTTTTTCATCCTTTAAAAAAGGATCCTCTAAAAAAGGATCTTTTAAAAAAAAAATTGGCTTCCATTAGGGTAAAGCTCAGCCAGGCAAAGATAATGCTCAATCTACTTAAAATCTGAGAAGTGGTTTTGTTTAAATTCTCCAACTCACTCACATAGTTCAGCCTGCTTTAAATGTTTAGAATAATTTAAACCACCTATAGGCTCACATGACTGAAACAGCACACATGTGCTACACGTGGCATTAGGTCAAGGCCATTGGAAAAATTCATTTGGTCTTTGTTTTCACATCTTCTGTTTCATGTCCCTTGTCAAACGCTAACCTCAGAGTAACGTGATTAGAAGAACATGAGCAGAAATACGATTAATACTGCTTAAATTTCTTGAATCCTGTAGTACATAACTTTAAATAGACGTATCTTGGAGTACTTTAAAAAAAATTATGATCATTAAAAGAGCTGTGCCACCTAAGTATCTCCATCTTTTATGTGTACCAAAGGAAAAAAAAAACGGTGTAGAAAAATCATAAGTTTTAAGGTCTGGACAGTATTATTCAATATGCAGCTGAATAAAATCTATAAAACAAGTCAAGTTTGGAACTTCTATTTTCAGCAAATGCAGTTCAGAGCTCAAAATTTCTTGCCAGAACTTGTAGGAAAATTGCAGTCAGAATCTTAGTTCTCAGGATTTCTCTCAAACTGTTTTGGTCCTTTAAGGAAGTCTTGGCCTTCAAGTTAAAATCCAGTACAAGGAATTTGAATCTGAACGGAATTTGATGAAAGATGACAGAAACTAACAGGAATTCTTAAACAGAAGTGTTGGATGAGAGGGTTTGCTATGAGACTCCAAATCCTGTAGATGAGTTGTGTGTAACAGAGGGCACATTTGTAAAATATGCTTTCTCTTTTCTGCCATTTTATTACCTGATTTATCTAAACAAGGTAGCTAATCTTAGCAGCTCCTAGGAGCTTTATCAATCTTTATCTTGCACCTTCAGTATAACAAAAAGCTCTCAGCTATGAAACCAGAAAGCAAATGTAATTATTTCAGCCCATAACCATATCAGGGCATCCCATGCCGTGGGCGAAGAGACTTTATGAGCAGAGGTCAAAGCCAGTGGCAGCTGCAGTTTTCATTGCTAGACCTCTCCCTGCTGTCAGCTTTCAGTCTGGGATGGGACTGACCTTGTTCCTACTCTTCAGAACATATATGCTGGCTGATTGCTGCTCTGCAGAGCGTGGCTAAAGGAAGGAGGAGGAATGCATAGGAAAAATAACAAGAGTCAGGAAAATAGAAATGTATAATTATTCTATTCCTTGCTTTCCTGCTACTTGCCAAGAGCAGCAGGAGAGCAGTAATGGAACATCTTTGTCATCTTCAAGAAATAACGTGAAAGCCTATGCAGCTGTTTCCCAGCCAGGGAATGGTTCAGTCTCCAAACAAACCTGAATAAATCAAGGAATTCCCTCTTCCAGGAAACAAGCAATATCCATTTTTATTTCAGTTTGAATTTCTTCTCCAAAATGCCAGGACTTGACTTTTTTTGGAGATGCTTTACTTGGAAATCCTTTAATTCTTTCTGCTTACAGAGTGTTTTCCACCATGGGGGATTTATGTGCATTTCTCCAGTTAAGAGCTCGACTACGAGACCCCTTGACACTGGGGATCCTGGGGCATGTGACAAAATTAACAACTGAGGTGGTGCTTGTGCTTTGTCATTATTTCAGTTATTAGTGCAGATATGGCTGTAACATCCAACTTTAACAATTACAATAAGCAGCTTTCTATGGCTAATAGATACCCATGACCTGTACACACAGTGTGATGCTTCCACATTTAATGGTGTTGTTATCAGTAATCCCTGATGACTCTCTGTGTAGTCAGCCATGAAAACATACCTGCCAGCAGCGAGAATCCTCTTGGACTCCTTTGAGTTTGCCATTCCCCACCTCCAACTACCACAAGCAGAAAGCTCTTTTATAAACTGCAAAACAGCAGTGGAGATTGCAGTTGTATTAATACTTTATCTGTGTTGCCTCAAATGTGTCGCTTACTGGGTTTACCACATGAGCATCTCATAAGGCCTGTTGAAAGTCAGCCAAACCTGCCTGCTTCATACAATAAATAAAGCCAGGAAAAGGTTTGCCTTTTCTCTCTCATTCCCTCTCCTGGGAACTCTTGAAGAATACTTTAAGATCCAGTTAAGTGTAAAATAACTCAAGTCCCACAGAACAGCAACTTCTTGCCTCATGATATCTCAGTGCCAAACTGTGGCATCTTCTTCCCAGGTGGTGCTTCCACCACAGACAGATGGTGGAAAGGTCTCACTGTGTGGTGGGACATCTCTGCATGGCGATTTGCCCATCCAGAGCCCTCAGCAGAGAAACTCAAACAAGCCAGAGACCCAACTAGGCTTTGGCAAGTTTGCTTTTTATTTTTCTACTGTCAGGGTGACAGGAGCAAATGAGCAATTACAGTATTTTTTGTCCAGCTGACAAATTGTGTGTTAGCTCAATTTAGCCTAAGCACAATTCCACAATCAAAGACAAACCAAAGTAACCAAGCAGGCTTACATTTTCTAAAATGCATTAATCCTGTTTGTCTTTTTTCCTCTCTAGATGATGATGATGATGATGATGATGATGATGATTATTATTATTGGAAATTTTTTTCTCTAAAGGAGTCTATGTTATAAGGGTTACAAATACTTAATTAGAGAATTGAAATTCCACTGACTGACCAAATGCAGTTAAGATGTCCAGCTCATTTCAAAATAGGATGTGAATTTAAATAAGGTTCAGCTTCATGGAAGCTGCCTCCCTCTGATGGATACTTCAGTTTTGGACAAAAAGAGGCCAATTTCTTACTATACACTCAGCTCTGCTATTAATACAGATATCCAGTAAGAGTCATCACCAAACTGCAGGGAAGTAGGGATGTTTCTCTGGAGCTGAAGAATACCAAAAAATGTCAGCAAATGAAGGAAGAAGAGAGAGTTTAAATTAGACAAGTTTTGCTCAAAGTCTTATATTGTATCCCCAGGGAACAGGATCCAGAATAACTATCTGTATGAGTGGGAAGGTGCCTGGAGCTCAACCTTACATGATGCCATGCAGAGAAGCGTGTTCGAACTCCCAGATTGTTCCAGTTTTTAGAAGCTTGAGGCAGAATAACAGGTCCATGGGCTACAACAACTGGAGCTGTCTGCTGGGAGTGGAAAATGTATCTATAATTGCACAGAATCATATAATAGAAGCATGAAATCACTTTGTTTGGAAGAGACCCTCAAGATCATCAAGTCCAACCATAACCTAACTCTGGCACTAAACCATGTCCCTAAGAACCTCATCCTTTAAAGCCCTCCAGGGATGGTGACTCAACCACTGCCCTGGGCAGCCTGTTCCAATGCCTGACAACCCTTTCTGTGAAGAAATGTTTCCTAATATCCAATCTAAACCTTCCCTGGTGCAAATTGAGGCAATTTCCTTTTGTCCTATCACTTGCTACTTGGAAGAAAATTCATTTGAAAGGATGAATCTTAACAGGTTTTATACATGGCAAAGCCAATTTTCATTCTAATAATTATATGTAGGTGATTCCTAACTGTAGGGCAATACGCTAGCCATACAGACGGAATTAAAATCTTCCCTAGATTCATGTTCCCACAATTTTTTCCTATTTTTTTGTTTAATCCATTTATTATTTTTATGTATTTTTAATTTAGTGGCTTTTCTTTCATTTTCTGTGAAACACTTGAAGGATTTAGGACTCTCCCTTTTCCCATCTGGTACAAAGTGCTGTCTCATAGATTTGGAGTTCTTCTACCCTAATTTCTGATATCATGGGCCTTCTGCAACATGTTTCCATTTCTGGAGGAGGTCCTTATTTAATTTTCAGGTAGAAGGTAGAGGAGGTGGAATATAAAAACAAACAAACAAACCAAAACAACAAAAAAAAATCACCACCTGTGTTTTGTGTGCAGCCTAACCATAAAGCTGAGAGTACACTGGCTCATTTTAATATTTAGCAGACCAGTGGATAGTAACGTGAAATTCCTCATGGTCACTGAGCTTAGCCAAGGCAGATATCTAAGGGCAGAAACTGGATTTATTTTGCAAAGAAGCATAACTGTGGGTCCCTAAAGCACCTGCATGGCAAACAGGGTGATTCCTTCTAAATTCAGGTGTGTCCCTTGGTGAAGGGAGGGGTTTTTTTGGATAAGAATTTTGAACTTAAGTACCTGCATCCATCTAGATGCTATTAAATTATACGTCCATCACCTTGAAGTCCTTGATTGGTTGTAGATTTTATTTTTAAAAAAGCTAAGATTGTGGAGAGCAACCGGGTATCTGCCTGTGCCTCATCCCTTCCCTGCTCTCAGCCCAGTTTCTCACAGGTAACATCTTGCAGCTTGTTGAAGCACTAACTAAATCACTGGGACTGCCACCATTTTCCTAGACTCAGAAAGTCAGAGAAGATAAATGATAATGGTTAGCTCTTGTAGCACATAATGATTTTCATCCGCAAAGCATTCAGCTAATACTCATACAAAAACAGAGGCATTTATGCAATAAAATTCTGCTTATAGACACTTTCCAAATCACTGTAGAAAAGATTATTAGACAAAAGCCAATGAGGCGTTGGCTCAGCCATTAAACACCTTGTAGATATTTCCTAAACACATAATGGCTGGATTTTTGAGGAAATTGAGTTCCAACAGTCAAGAGAACATATATATTAGGGCATAGTTAATTGTACCCTTACCCTTGGCATTATTAATTTTAGACATGCAATACCCTTTCAGTGTCTATGGATCTACATTTTAAACCAGACACTTTCAGGTGCAATGTCTGATGTCTTTTAGACTTACATTTTTGGATGAAATGATCCCATTCAAAAAGGCCATATTTCTCTTCACTGAGAGACAAGGGTGGTCAAATGCAGGGTCTTATATTAGAGACAATCAGCTTTGGTCAGATGAATGCTACTTGAAGTGAGTGCAACTTCTAGAACTGAGTGCCTATGTTGTAAATAATCATGGACACTTTGTTCACAATAAATACATATGTTTTTTAATTTTAAAAAATATATTTTACGGCTACCTTTTACTTTAAATATGTTGTTAAGTTTTGTTATGCTATAACTAACAGGTCTGGCAGACTTTACCTATATTAGGAAATAAAATGGAACTGGGACATGGGATAAGTATTGCCCATGCTGCTGGTGCAATCCCCAGGTCAATACTGGCTCATGCCAACGAAAACACTCCCAAATGCTGTGCAGGTCTGGATCAAGGAATGACATCACACAGGGACTGTTCCCAGTAAGCAATTTGGACTGGGGATGGAGATAAGAAATGTACGGAAACAGATATGCAGATGTGAGGTGGTTTACTCTGACCTCAGTGCTAGAAAAAGATCCTTGGCTAATTTTATTTGATAGTATAAACACGGGTATGTCATCTCAAAATCCTTGAAGGCATTGCTGAATACTTCAATAGAAAAAGCCCCAATGGCTATGACATCACACGAAAATTTGACATTTTATCAAAATAAGGTATGTATGATGCCTTACAAGGCTGTAGTCTTTTTTCTTGCTTGCATAAAGATCTTTCTGTTTCTCTTACTTTTGTAATGCAGCGAATGACATGGAACGTGCTTATATTCTTTGAGTCAGTATCATCTGTCAAATATTACTGAGGTGGAGGTACTGATTTAACTTTTGACGCATGACAAAATGAGAAGGTTGGGAGTGGGCTGAATGGTTTGATTCAATGTCAGTCTCAATTCCTTCACTTGACATCCAGTGTCAGTGAGAACACAAAAATTCATGTTCAGCTTTGTTAGTAAGTATGGATTGAAAAATCTGATAATATGAAATGCTATCAACTATGATTCTTCACTAATTCGGTATCTTCTGGTTTGGGCTCATTACTGCAGAAATTTATGAGGAGTGAAGAAGATGTAAGATTTAGATTTTAAACGTTCACTTAACTCATAATTTTTGATAGCTCTGATGACCTGATTTCCTGCTACTTCCCGTGATTTCAATTCAAACTTGACTGAGCACTTGGAAAAAAAAATTTCACTTGGTTGACTTTGCAAATAACTTTGGGTACTTCTATATCTTTGTCCATATTTGCATGAACCTACTCATTTCAGTGAGCGCTCACACAGCTTTGAAAACTTAGGCATAAATTAATTAAGACCAGAGCTGATCTCAGCTCATAAAGTGCTCCAAAACACTCATGAAAGTCGATGACTATGTGATGGAGTCACAGAGAGCACTCAGCAAGATGAAAATCTCAAGAGGCATAATGGATACTTAGACCGGTACACCACGTTGCTGTAGCTGGGTTCAATACAGCACCCAAACTAGTCTGTTTAAAGTGAGCTCAGTTAGCAACAGCAGAGACTGTGCTTGCTTTGTGTCAGTGGTGAAAGAATAGCAATATCCTGTAGCATCAGCAAGATTTGAAGAACATGAGAAAAAAAGCAAAAGGACTTTGCTTGAATTGCTAATGAGTTGTGACAACTATGATCTTACAAAAGGAACAGAGATAAAATGGATCATTGTGAAAACTAAAGAGAAGAGAAAACACTGAAGACTATATTTATCAGAAGAGTTGATTCTGCTACTGAGACTGTTTTGGCAATGAAGAAATGAAAAAACATGAATTATGGAGATTGTTTAATGTATGTGACTGCTCTGAATAGAAGAAGGTACAAAGGCATGTCAAAAGAGTGGGAAAATTAGCAGCTGAATTTGGCAGCTAGCTAGGAAAGAAGGCCATGTGCAAGTCTTCATGACAGGATAAAACAGTAAACAATTGGAAAGAGCTGAGAATTGGAGGGCAACTAAGAAGCTGAGCACTGATATGATGCAGTAAGAGAAGATTGCATGGTTACTTGATGAAAAAGCTACTTAGAAAAAAATGGACAGAGAAATCACAGCAATCATGCTCTGAAGAGGCAAGGTGGTGTGGGAGCAGTCTAACAGAAGGCTGCAGCAGTCTACAAAAAATGGCTCTAGCACTAAGCTTGTTGGGGATGGGTAAAAGGAAAAGATTAGAAAGGTCTGGGGTTTTGTTCTTACAATGCTTTTGATGGAAGAACACTACCTTGTTGTGTATTTCCCACAAAAAATTAAGATTTAGCAGGAATTCTAATACTTCCAGATGGTTGCCTCCAAGTCAAATATTTTGTTTAAGAAATGATGTTATGCTTCCTCACAGGAGTAGCAGTTTGAATGATTTAAATCCTTCTAACCTTCGTAGATAGAGCTTTTGGTTAGACTTCATCCCCATGAGACACCATAATGTTCCCACTTGCAGGAGCTATACCTCAAATGAATTGTAAGCCAGCACATAGCTGATCTCAGGAAACAGAGACATGAGGCTACTGACCCATTATTTACATGTGTCACCCATAAGAATAAAATCACTGAGTTTCAGGGCATTCAGATTTTCAACACTACTTTGAAAATTTATCTTTAAAAGAAACCTTTCATGGGAAAAATAGCTTTGATCAGCAGTTGGGCCTTGTGTTGATGAAAAAAGTCCAGTGTAAATTCCTCAAATATTGCTGGAAAGTAAACCTGCTAGGGTAAGAAGTGTCAAAACATAGGTGGGATGAGATGGAAGTCACTACTAATGGCCAGACTGTATGGTTGATCAGTGAGATAGAAGACGATGGTATCAGTGGCAACAGGTAAAAAGGAGAGAAGGAGGAGGGGGGAAGGAGGAGAAGGAAAACACCACAGTGTAGCAGTGTTTCATATGATGGAGCTGGGGTCCAGAAGAGTGAGCGTATGGGGCAAAGAGCTGTGAGCAAACCATTGTAACTTGAATACAGTGCAAAGAGGAAAAGATTTTTGTTTCATCCTCTTCAAGTTCTGAAGGTAAATGAACCTTTGCCTCCAAGGCACATAATCAGAGGTAAAAGGAAAACAATGAACAAAAAAAATGAACAGAAGTTAAAAACAATAAATTCAATTAATGCATAAGGATGGTTATATCCTCCGGTACACACGTATCTATAAGTGATAACATTTTAATTCAGTTTAATGTTTCGGTCATAATTTCTCAGTGTGGCATGAAAAGTAATTAAATAAAATAAAGAAGTCTGCAGAGGCATCTAATTCCCACCTTCCTGCTGTGTTATGAAACTTAAGGCTGGTTACAGCCACAGACCAAGCAAAGAAGTTTGCTAAAACTTTCTTTCTTTTCTTTATTAAAAAATATGCCTGGTTTTTTTTTCCCCACCTTGCAGATAAAGTTCGTTTTGTCTCAGTCCATCAGTGAGATTCCTTTCAACTTAAACTCTTATTTCATATAGCCACTTTTATTCCTAATTGTAGCTATGGGGCCTGGTCCTATTTTCACACTAGGAAAATGCGGTCGATTTCAATACAGTCAGTCGCAGTCAGACTTCTGTAAATGAGATTAGCATTGAGCCTATGTCAAACACAGCAGAGCCAGAAAAAGATTTATTTATATCATTGAACTCTTCGGGTGAGGATTTGTCCCATTAAAATGTATTATCTATTACACTTTGGACAGCATGGCCAAACCAAACTAACACTCAAAATTGGATGTTTGGAAGGAACAAGTTTGCGTTTTTCTCCTTCAACACAAATTCATTTGAGAGCTTTTACCAATCTGGGCACTTTTTAAAGAGCCAAAGAGACAATTCTGCAAAGGTTATGAAGACCTGAAACAAGAGGGCGATGTTCTTCAGGGTGCTCGGAGTTTGAAGCTGCCCACTCTTATATTGATACATTGGCTAGAAAATTTATTGCATGCCCAAGCCTTCAGGCAATTTGTCTTTGTGGGGTGGCCAGGACATTGTGTTCACTTCATGCCTGTGCAAGTGACCTGCTGAATCTTGGATTTCTTCTGATCCCTATTCAACAATAAGTAAAGTAATCCAATTTCTTTAGCACTAACCAGCAAACAGATGCTATCAGAACAAACCTCGCCCACAGGAGTGCATATCCCCATCTTTACCAGAAGCCTAAAACTTACCAGAACTAATCTTGCAAACTTCCAGCGCCACCCCCAAACGTTCTTGGGTGAAACAGTGAGAAACATGGTTTTCAATAACTGCAGCTGTGTCTGCCAACTATTTCTACAGAGGATCCCCAGGAGCAATGTTCTCATTGCCAGTCCTGGTTATGAATTTTCTTGTTTGACCTTGAATATTTCCACTCTGTCTCTGACAGAGGTGGCTGTCGTTGTGTCCCGCCATTTACTGTGGATAGTCAGGCGTGGACATCAACAATATATGTCTAAAGTATTTAGCATCAATAGGTACCTAAATACCCAGTAAAATCCGGAAGGGATTATTAACTTTAAAGGATTCTAGGCATGCAAATATCTTTGAGAGTTTGAGAGCAAGCTTTTTGCATTCTTCAATCAGTCTACACTGACCTTTATTGCTTTCCCTCAGCTTTCCCTGTGTTCCTTCCATTTCTTGGGGTCTCTGGAGTGCTCCAAGTAACTGATACTGTCTCTCAAAAGACACAAATATCCTGATCCCATGGTGCTTTCTGCATCTTTTTCAGGTCTCTTCTGCTTCCACTGAAGTCTTAAAATAAAACTTTTTCATTACACTTTGGCATTCATATTTTGGGTACAATAATAAGATAGTAGCTGTATTTACTAAAACTATAAAAAGAACATGAAAAGCTGATGTGATGGAGTAAAATAAACAGGAACACAATAGTCCTTAAACTAGGTCTTTTAGACTTAGATAGTGCATTCTAAAGATGCCAGAAGTGCAGATGAAAAGGAATCATATCAAGAAATGTGAATCACAAGCCCATTTGAAGGATTGCAGTGTAATTAGGTTTTCTTCCTCTTGGCAGACTCACTAAATAACTGTTGAAAGCAGCACTGATGACGCTGGAATGCAGGGGTGCAGAGCCCGTGCCACTAGAGCACCATCACCATCCCGCCACCCTCCTGCAAGGTCCCAAAGGTCACATCATTACAGTGATACTCTGAAAGGGAGATTTTGGTGTGAAATCAGGCATTCTTTTGTGAATCTGGGAATGGTTGAAGAGGTCACTGACCCTCGAGCTTTCCTCTCCTCTACCTGTGCTAGCTGAGAAATGGTAACTGATCATTAGCGCAGTCCGAAATCCATGCCAGTGCAAAGTGAAACAGGTTTTATAAAGAAAAACCTCTCAGTCTTTTCAGTCGGTATCTCGCTCAAGTCAATTAAGAACCATTTTTCAGCCTAGGTAGGAAATAGCTCTTGAGGCTGAAAAGGTGAGTGGTGCTAGTCACCTCATTTGCTGTTTGTACAGATCCACCTGAGAGCTATACCTCAGGAATTAACAATTACTGGTCTCCACTACCCCTCACAGGGCAGTTTCATGGCAGCCAGCTAATATTGCATAAGCAAATATTCAGTACGTATATTTGCTATAGGTTCGAGAAGATCTGTGCAGCTTCTTAGGCTGTATAAAGTGACTTCCAGACATGAGCTACAAATCAAAAAAGTCAAGAAATTAGGCTAACATTGACAAAATTCTAGTTAGAGTAATAAATGTGCACTACTTGTGTTTAAATAGGGTATATTGCAGTATTAGTAGGCACAAAGAACAGTTATATGGCATTCATAAAATCAGTAATTACAGGGATAGTTAGTTGGCAGTTTACACTAAAAAAATCAGTTTTACACAAGCAGGTGGTCAGTGTACTGGGAAGAAATCTTGGCCAATTTACCTGAGTTCAGAGACTACTTTGCAAAGGTTTTGGGGGATCTGGAAGTAGGAACCTCAGCCTGATCACAAGTTCAGTGCCCAGAATGGCATCTCAGCACAGAAACCTCCTCTCAGTCTTATTATGTCACCCAGTATAAAATAATTTGATTCTCTGTACGATGTTCTCTGTAATAAGTTATTTTAATTTGTATAAATGAAATAACTGCAGATATTAGTATTCTAAAAACAGTAAAAAAGTGCATCTCAAGCAAGCTGCCTTTCTGACCAGCATGGGAAATGGCCCAAACGTTAGTTATTTTTTAATATTTTTACTTTCCAAATTTTTTCATCCTCTTTATTTCCAACTAAGTAGCAGCCTTTCATGGGCTTTTTATCAAGCGGTTTTCAGATTGCTATTTCTGATATTATACTGCTAATATATTGAAGTATACTAAATGAATAATGTTTAAATGATAGGTTTGATACATTAGGGATGCATCAGAAAACCAACAGAAGTTGTCCATAACATATAGCTAAGAACGTTTAAAAAACACAGAACAAAACCACAAGACTAGTCAGCCAATTTCCTTCAGTGAGAAACAGGGTTTCAAAAATACCTTATGTGGAAACCTGTAACCAGGCCGATCGATTTGAAAGCGAGACCGTACGGTCCTCCTTGGGCTGAGCAGGCATCCTGCATTCATTGCCCAGGAGATGAACAATGTGGAGTTCTATTAATCAAAATAAGGATTGCAATAAATCATAACAAGGATTCTGTCCCAGCCAAGGAATGAAGCAAATTCTGCATCCACGGCTGAATGCAAAGAAAAGTTAATTCATCAGTGAATTGTAAACAAAGAATGTGCCTTAATCTCAATTACTGGTAGACCACTATGTCAAAGCCCTGAAACATGTCTGAGTATTAATACAAAGAGCAAACAAGACATCAGCATGGAGTGATGTGCTGCTAATTTTACATCCTGGTACTGGCTACAAGCAGGAATACTTCTTAGGTTCACAGGCACATTTAGCTCTTGAGCATCCTCTCCTTTATGCACTATGTTTTCCCACATGTAGCATATCAACCAACAGCGAAGTCCTCCTCTGCCTTCCATGTTGGAAGTAATGATGATTTTTACATGTGACACAGCTGTCTAAATTCCCTTTATAACAATGGGGAAAGGATTGGCTACCTGTAAATTGAAATGCATTTTACCCTATGACAGACATCACATGACTCATTTCCTAAAAGTGCTTGTTTCTCTCCACTGATATTGAAGAAAGTGCAGATTGCGCAGATGCAGATGTCTGCACAGTAAACTTCTGAAGACAGGTGGGGAGAATGTCCTCCTGGTTTCCTGAAGTGAAGACACGTTGCCTTTGGCAGCAAGTGCTGTGCAGCATGTTTATGGGTTCAGTAAGAAAACAGACAAAGTGCAGCAGAGTTCTGAGCATGGACCAAGACGTCCAGAGAAATGTCTCTGTCTCTGTATTCATCATTCTTGGGAAGGCAAGACAAACATTTTTAGAAGTCACATGCATATGTAAACTTACGTTCTACTATTGCTATCTGAGATCTGTGTTCTCTCTGTCATTAAAATAATGCTGGCAGAGGAGGCCAAAAGTCCTCTGTAGCTTTGTCTCTACGAGGCACAGATACATTTATTTGGTCTCCAAATACCTATTCCTTACCCATTTTTATATCGAGTGCATTAAGGTCACTGAAGTGTGATGACCTGGAGGCATTTAATTATCAGCAAAACTGATTTGGTTTGGGGATAGTTTTTCTTCAAGCAAGAAAATATTCTTGATATGTGATCGCTGAATAAAGTTTTGCAATTTGTATTTTTCTCCCAAGAGGAAAATCCATGAATTTGAATGTTAAGTGCCTGAACTGTGACAGACACCAGCTAGCACTAGTTTCTGATCAGATTTAGCTTTTTTTTTTGTTAAGAAATAAGTAATCCATCAAAACATTCTATGCTTTCTTGCCAAGATCTTCCTCTCTAAATGCCAGCTTCAGAAGTGTATTGTCAATGTCGTTTATTTCTTTTTCTAAATGATATACCAGAAACTTCTCTATCACTTTGGATTTTCAACTTCAAACATATTCAAGCAATCTGTGTTTTCTTGTCGAGTTCTGCCATCATCACACTCCCCTCTTTTGGATATTAAAGCCTGGAAGATCATGCAAATCAATTATTGCCCTTTTTCTAACTTGGCAATTTTTATTTGTAGTTCATACTGTTTTCCTTTCAAACTTTTTTCCTCCTTACTGATTTTTTTATTTTACTGATGACTGTGAGCTGTTCCTTTCTAAGGTGACCTATAAAGGATTTTTTCTTTTAATTGGACTTTTACTTTGTCTCTTTCTGGTGTACAAAGCTATTCTTTCCTTTTGTTTGTTTATTCATAGCAATTATCTTTTTCTTGGCTATTTCAGGAATGTCAGTGCTGGCCTTTTCTGATTTTTCTGGATGCTACTTTGAATCTTCCCAAGGACAGTTATTATTAGCTCTTACACTGCAGCTGACTGGATATGGCTGTTGAAAGTTTAATCTGTTATCTCCATAAAATATAATTACTTATACCCACCAACCTTGAAACGAGCCCGTATTTATATAAAAAACCTAACTATTTCTCAGTGAAAGCAAAATTTACTAGCTACCTCATATCTTCCAGAAATGTTATCTGAAACTGCTAGTGTCAGTAGATATATATCATCTTACCTAGATCTCAGCCAGGCTTTCTTATCTATATACACGTGCCTAATATTAATAAAGTAAAATATTGCAACCTCCCACTGCTTATTCCATAAAGAAACATGTTGTATCTCATTTCCTTCAGAACTTCCCAAGGAAGATTTCACTGACATGTAGTTGTCTAGCTTGCAGTTTCTTTTCCTAATATTAGTGTTTAAAACTGGTCAGGAGAATCAAACTTCAAATGCTTATTTGTTTTCTTTGAGTATAAAGAAGATTACTAGCTCTTACAGTAAGACATTTTGTTAGCTGAGATAAATCCCATGTCTTGTTTCCACCCTCTCTTTTCCCTTTCCCAATATATTCCTCTTATCCTCCTTAAGTAAGGCTATATATTTTACATCAGATCATAAAATATGAAATATACACCATTGATATTGGCCTCTATGCTGTTAGAAGTAGGAGTCGACTTGTGTGTGTCCTTGAAAACTTTATGCACAGTTTGGTCTTGACAGGTTGGCCTGAACATACATGGACCATGTGCAATCTGTGACACTGGATCTCTGTAAAATATGTCTCTAAATAATGATTTCTGCCAGCCCTAAGGGCATGCAGCCTGAGCTGTAACGTATCCTTGTCACCACAATGAAGTATAACCTAAAGAAAAAGATCACAACTCCTCATGTCTCATGCTTGCATTTCCACAACTGACTTTAAAACCATTTTTGGTGACTATTTGGGCCTTTATGTTAATTAGTTCTTCTCATTCCTGCAGGTTTATTTTTTGCCCCAATGGATCATCATCCCTCTCCTTTCGTAGTTTCTTCCACTACACTGAAAAGACCAAGATCCTCTAGTCCGCTCTTAAGAAACAAACTCTTTTCCTCTGGTCTTCCTTGTAGACCTTTGCAATTACTCTCCCTTAGTGGTGCACAGCCAGGACAGAAGTCTAGATAAAGCCTTACAGGGACTTTCTGTAGTGCCATTAAGAAGAACTCCTCTCAACTGATACTAATACTTAACAAATAACCAGGAAAGTGGACATGACTGACCAGGAAATATGTAGAACTGCTCCACTCAATGAAATGTCTCTGCTCAAATGTTGCTACTATTTTTTTGTTGCCATGCTCTGGAATAAACAGCAATCCTGTGTTAAAATAAAGGGCTCTGTGGCTCAAACACCAGAAAAAAGAAGTAGTTGTTGAATTATGCTCTCACTTGCCGAGGCTGACAAGCTCAATGACTGAGATAAATGTAAGTTGGCAGTGTTACTGTATCCATACTTTAAGCAAAAATTGAAACCTTGCTTTTGTGAAGGGCTGACATGGCTATCTGGAAGGATGAACCATTAAGTGCAGGATCCATTCTCCCTTACCTGCTTTGCTAGATGCTCTGCAGGATGGTATTTCACATACCAGTGGAAAGAGGCACTGATATGGCAAAGCAAATCTTCTGAGTGGTAAAATCCCTAAAACCAATAAAGGTCAGAAGCTCTGTAAGGGACAGTGAACCTAGGGCAAAGTTGTTTTGGGTTACAGTCTGACATGAGACATCGGTTGGGCAATGCATACCACCAGTGGAACACAAATATAATTCAGTTGTCTAAAAATAAGTGTCCAGGGCTATCTGGGATGCGCTAAGATACTGTATCTGGTCTACAGTTGCTGACCAAAATGAGTGCGGTTTCCTATACATCCAACATGATATTTCTCAGCCCTGTGCTAATGTCTTAGGTGTTCTAGTGCATCTCTTATGTCATCAAGAACTTATGTGCTGGCAAACGAGTTGATTCCGTAAGGCACTAGACCCCTAAATGTAAAGTGTTAGCTTTTACTTTCTTCATCTTGAATTGAATCCCACCACCATACTTGGTCAGCTGAATCCTACTTCATGGTTGTGTCCCACTGTACATGCTTGCAAAGGGGGACTGTGGGCTGGTCTTCAGGTGTGGAAGCAAGAGAGGAGATGAAGCATCCTGAGCTGGTCCGTAGGAGGACATAGACATATTCCTTGTGTCCAAAACATTGTCATTTATTATTTCTTGCTTACTTGGAAGGAACTTACTAACTGGAAGGAACATGCCAGGGCAGCAAATTATATTTGTAAACAAGACTCTGGCTACTTTAATCCTGTCTATTCCAAGAAGAGGTTGATTACAATATAACTCATTTTCTAAAATAAGTTATTTCTCTTTTGTCTTAGAGAGAGATTCATCCATCCATCAGGAGCAAATTCCAGATATGTCCTAAATTTCCAGAAAATTCTATCTGAATTCAAATACACGGTTGATGACCATTTGTACATGTCATCACCTTCAGTCAGGTTTCTGAGTGATCAGAAATAGTCATAATAGCAGATTAGGCAGATGTTTTCTGATGAAGAAATTCCTACTTCTTGTGTATGAAATGAAATGAAATGCAATATCAGGATAGTCCATATAGCACATATTTCCTGTGTTTTCATCCTGACAGCCATAATTTTAATAGAGGGGGTGCCTATATTTCATATATGCTAGCTGTCCAATTGCTTGTTTAAACAGTAATGCTGTTATCAAATTCTTTGGAAATGATAATCATAGTTCACTATTAAACATCACATATAGGAAAGCCCAGAAGAAAAGGTCTACAGATTTATCTAAAGAAGGATCTTTACTAAAGGTTTACATTGAATCAGAGGAGGTTGGAGCTGTAGGGCTAATAAAGTGATGATTCTTCAGTATTTCCCTAAGACAACATTCTTTTGTGCTGCCTGCTACATGATTCTTCAGAATTATATATTACCTTCAGCTATATCCAATTTGCTCCCATAGAAATAGTGTGACAACAACAAAAATGTTTGCTCTTAACAGTGTAGCCATTACGGTATCTTCTTTTATTGTCTGGTAGCTGCAGTGTGTTCTATTGCATTACAAGAAAAATAGAGTCTGTCTCTTCTGCGATTAGATAGAGCAGAAAGATGGGTGCTGTGTTTTGTCAGAATTTACAGCCACCGATAGGGGCGAATGAATAAAATATTCTAGTTAGTGTTTACCTTGTTTCTTCCTTTGCTGACTATGGGGATCACTTCGTATCATTTCCTTTTATATAACAGACTTAGCCAAAAGATATTTTTTTCTTTTTTTCTGATCTTCATTGTATTTAGTCAATGCTGGAACTTAAAACAGTGAATCCACAACTTGCAGCAGATGGCTGCTTTCTGAGCAGGCTGGAGGGAGGAATTTTCTTGCACACACTGAAATGGGTCATTTAAATAAATGAGCTACAAGTGATGACTGATGTTGACCCTTAAAATCCTATAATATCATCACTGTCTGAGAACTGTTTCCTCTACTGGTCTATTTGTGTGTGTGGAAGTGGAAAAGTTCTCTAATGGACAGTTCTAAAGCCAAAAACCAGAAGTGGAGATTTTTCTCCCCGGAGTTTTAGCCTCTAATGCATACATTTTTTTTCCTGTTTCTCAGAAGGCTTTGGAGATCATTCACATGAAAGCCATCATAGGAAGTCCACAAGAAAAAAGTATGAGCGAAGCATTCCTGGTACCTATTGCGGGCTCTACCAAAAGTCATGCCAATGGCAGAAGATAATGGCCTACATTTCTAAAGGAGGCTAGCAGTTTTGGGGGACCCAGTTTTCAAAGCAGCTGAGTATCCAAAATGCAAGTGAATTCCCTGAGAACCATTCTTGACACCTGACAGTCAAGTCATGCATCTTCCTTCGGTCATGATACATTTATTTGCAAGCCTGAAAAACAGAGACAGCTTTGGAAATGTAGGAACTTTGCTGCGTTTGGGATGGAAAAGACTCCATTCATACAAAGCAAACTAAAATGAAACACGCTTCTATAAATGAGCCAAAATCCATCTACCATGCCCAATTAAGATGTCTATATATCTCTAGCTTGACTTATGTCTCAGTTCAAACTCAACATTGCGAATACCAGATTCCTAACCTCCACTCCTTCCCTTTACTTGCTTTCTTCTCCCTCTTTCACTCATTCTGAAAAATAACACCATCATCCTTTTCAACCAAGCTTATAATTTGGGGATGATATTCACCCAGATGGATTTGTCTCCATCACATCTAACTGTTTTTAAATCTTGCAGACACTTCCTGAAAAATAGATGCAGATTTCCTAACCCAGTTAAATTGTGTCCAGGCTCTGAGCACCTGATGTCTCAAGCCTTATTGATGTCTATCCAAAATTTGGGTGCAAAAATAAATTTCCTCCACATTGTTTTGATCATATAATTTATTTTTGTCTATTTCTTTAATGAGAATTTTATATTTCTTTAACAAAGTCTTTTCTGTTGCATCAGTTATTAGAAAGTTCTCTTTTTCATGGTTTTACTTAGCTCTCTAGATCTTAACTCATTCTCTGTCACTTATCAGTGAGAGATCTGCTTTCAGACTTCTGCTTCAAGCATAATGCCAACTTGCAGCTTTATGGTTTTTTCTTGTTTTGTCCCAGATGCTTGGGATAAGCTCCTCCAGAGCATCCTTGGGTTTATTATTAGTCTGAATATGAATAAGAATTCGGAATACCTATTTTCTACAAGTCAGTGAGTTTAATGATTAGTACTGGGAAGACTGCAACTAACGAGTAACATAGGTGATATTACCAAATTATGGTCTGGTATGTGCCATAGTGTCTGTAAAAGAAGACCAGTTAAGAAATTATCTTCGACAGAAATATTTTTTTCACCTTGTTTATGGCATTGAGCTTAACAGAATGATACAATCTCCATCTCTCTAAGTCAAGATCAAAAGTAAAAAGCTTTAGGGTAACAGGCATGCAGGCTGTAGGTCTGATATGCAACAAAAAGTATTATTCAGAAATTCTTGAATTCTTGCTGGTCCACTGTGCTAAAAGGCTATGGAAAAAGTTTAGTTGATCCCTTAATATAATTATGTGTGCACCATAACACTATACAGACCATCTGTAATACGCAAAGGAGCTGAATCAGAATAGCCAAACAGCACCATCTGCCCATGATTTGCAAGGTCACGTCTTCTTTCTTCGTGTTTTTTCTTGACTGTCTTCTGTGATGTCTATAAAACCTTGATAACATTCAGATTAGTTGAGTGCTACAAACCACTGCCCATAACACCATCAGTTTCTTCATGACTACCTTTTTTGCTCACCTACTAGAAATTACCCACTTAAGGAGTTTTGAAGAAGGAATCACTTTGTCTTTTATATTTGTACAGTAGCTGTAGGAACTACAGTAAGTTTGTTTGTTTGTTTTAAGATAACTACTATATTTAAACCAAATTACTCAAACAGTTTCTAAAAGTGAATAGCTTTAAAAAAATGCTTTGAAACAGCTAACACAATTCTAGTCAAATATGAGAATAATCTTGTGAGAGCCATCCCCATCTTTATTGAAGGTAATGACCTTCAAATAAAGGTAAATCTGAAAACATTTGGAGTCATCCTTCTCTATAAGACTCCAAGGCAAACATTTCAAATGGGATCAGTGTTTACCTCACATCTTTACTGAACTGATTACTTACTTTATTCTGGCTTGGTTACTCTACAAAATGAAACTAATTCCTTTTAATAATGGTTGATACAGAATGCTGCACTACTTGGATGTGTTTACATGAATTTTACATAAATGAATAAGTGAAACGACGGTGGATGTCAGTGCAATATTTATCATCACTTGCTGAATTGCGAGTGCATAGTTTAAAGGATATAACTTACTAGCAATGACAATCTGCACAGGTTGTTCTAGCAAATGTCGTATTTTGTGATTTTAACTTCAGCTGCAACCTGGTGGCCAGCTGTATCAGCTATAATTCAGTTGTCAGTAAAATAGTTATGTTGCTAGAAAACATCTGCAGCCTCACTGCTCTTCTGGGTCCTGCTCCAGAAGCACTCAGGCAGGGACAACTGAGTCAGGACCCTGTCCCTTTGGACCGCTCCTGGAGGGAGGTGCAGGATGGCGCCGATGTCCCATGGGATCCCCATCACATCTGCCAGAGCCAGGTGGGTGTTTCAGATGCTCTGGTGCATCACGAAAGGTACCAAAGTCTGATGTGTGAGCAGTTGTATTGAGTCCCTGGGCCATATGTAAACATGACCATGAACACCTTCAATGAGGTGTGAATCTAGACTGGAATATCATTCAAGATATCTAGACTAACATACACTGACTGACAGAATGACGGTGGACAAAGGGGTATTCCCTGAAACTGCATCCATTCCTCCTGAGACAGAGGGAATGAAATGATCTCTGGACATGCCCTGAAGATCTTTGCATCTAGATGATCAGTCTAAAGTACTGGCATAACAGTTAGATAAATAAAATTTGGGGAACTTATTCATGCCCCGCCCCCCCCCCCCCCCCCCCCAAAAAAAAAAAAAAAGGAAATCACAAGGAAATGGAGCTCATTATTTTTATCTAATAAAATCTGATGACTGACATGGAAAATGGACAGAGGTGGAGTTCATCAGCACTGAAAGCACATGACCCTATCAAATGAGCTGCAGAAATAGCTGCTAAGGGTCAGTACAGGCCAGTCTAAAAAGCCTGGAGACCGTGTTTTAGGAACATGCCCACATGTGCTGAAGTCCGGCATAATATGCCTGTATTCACTTCATATTGTTGAATTGTCCATATGCTTGCAGATGTTCATGAACTGGGACTGAGCTTGAAAATAAATGCTTACATTACCTCACAAGTCATTCCTGACAGTCTGAAAAAGTGAAAAATCAACCTTAAAGAGCTTATTTCTGATTCTACCTGTGCAGAATTTGAGGACGAGTGTGATACAGACCCACTGGGGTGAACCCAATATAAGATGAAAGGAATTGATACCTGAACCAAGCTCAACCTACAGGAAGACAGTAAAACTCACTTCAGAGGAAAAAGTTCTTACTAAGTATAGCCAACTGTCCATCATTTTTGGTTTGTTCGTTTTCGGTTTCCTTATTTAGTGCTTTGTAACTGGGATAAGAGAAGTGGCACCCGACCCAGATCCCAGAGTATACCCCTTTAGGACAGGATTCTTTTTAGTGAACTTCTGCTGTCCAGCTGTTAGCCATATAGTCTAAGGTGGTTGTTTCGATTTCTTTTCTATTTCAGCCAGCTTATCTCTGGAGGTGAATTTGTCAAACCTCTTTTGACACCCACCTTCGGACAGGATAAACTCACTTCAGGACGTGCCCATTTCTCCCTGCTGATCATCAGTGTTTCAGATCAGACATCCATTGTGTGATGGGCAGAGTCAGACTGGGTGAACTGTACTCTCTATACATAAAGTCCTAGCATCAGTTAAAGTAGAGCTAAACATCAGCCTGCAGCTCTACTTTATAGTACACAGCTTGAGTTAGGAAGGGATAGATAATGATAGGTTAATAGTAATAAGATTTCCTTTGGCATATTTCCAAATTGCACAGCCTGGCATGCTGTAGGATCCCAATCTTATGATGGGAAGAAGCTTCTCCTTTGAGTTGCCTTTCCCATTCCCAGCACTCTGTACAACACCACTAAATCCACATTCAGCCTTATTGCTGAGGCTTAAATTGGCTTAATTAGTGGCACTGATTTGAAGTGAGAATCATAGGGGTGGGTAGAGTGTAGATAATACTTTCTCAAAGACTTGTTCATTAAACTCTGATTTGCCGAACACTGGGAGGGTAGTCATGGATTCTCAGACAAAATGGAGTGTATATTTTGTTGCATCTTGGCCCAAATTTTACCCTGCCTCAAGCTACTTTTAACATTAGCTCAAGTAGTTAATAAAACAGGAGTGGTGTTTTAAAACAGCCTCATCTGAGCAGCTTGTGATGCATGAGAGCAATTTCTTGTTATTGCATAAACTGGAGCCATCCTGGCTGTAAGTTGTTGACACATCAGATGCTGGGCTATTCTCAACTGGCTTCTGGAAGGATGTTTGCACCAAATTAGAACTTGTTCCATCAAATACAAATGCAGCTTCCTCTTCTCTAGAAGAACTGCTATAACTTGGATTTGGTAAGGTTTTAACAGATGCATCCCTTGTATCAATGGACTTCACCGTGTTGCTTCTTATCTATGAAAAAAATTGTCACAACTACTATTTTTTGAGAAATTAGGTTTACAGCCTCAGTTCACACAAGAAACGTACCTGGAACAGAATCTAGCTTTGTCACAATTCCCAGAGAGAAGAGGAGATGCTAAAAAGGGCTGACCCATTGACAGGCTCTGTAATTTTCCTTGCATGCAAAATGATGCATTCTGAGTTGCTTTAGCTGAGAGATCACACTCAACATGCAGAGACAATGTTTGATTGCACAGTTTATCACACCCCTGAGTTTAAATCAGGAGCAACACTCCCCGGTGCTTATTAGGGCCTTTGTGTTGCATATAAAACCTACCAAAGCTCCTCCTCTGTGAAGTGAAGGAAACTCAGGTAAACATCAGTAATCAAGGTGACAGGCCCAGCTGTGCCACAGCTCCTAGCTATTCTATTCTATTCTATTCTATTCTATTCTATTCTATTCTATTCTATTCTATTCTATATTTTTATATATAAGCTTATAAGTTCATAGCTTATACTCTTTTTTGCATAGGTAAGTATTAAAACATGTCTTTCTCTGTGTTTCTATGCGTCTAGTTAAATGCAGAGAGTGTTTTCACCAGCTTTTCTACTGACTTACCTATACATTTCCATATTATCTCTTCCTGGGGTAGCAGCTACTTTATGTTCAAGTATAATTAGCACAGAGTATACAGCATGCACTGCCGCGTGCATTTTGTCTATGGTTTTCCCTTCAGATAATGCAGAAAACATCCTCTTCAATATTGTCTTACTACGGCTTGTATGTGGAGTGGTACTGCAATGTCTATATTTTTCCCAGTGACCCTTCAGGCAGCTGCATTCCCATAAACACCTGGGTGTTCCACATTATGCAGAGTGTTCTCTCTAAACAGCTGCGATAAATGACAAGATTCAACTGCTGAGGGAGTAACCTAATCAACATATAAGGTCACATTCAAGAGCTTGAATGTTACTTCCCAATTAGAACTATGTATCAGATGGAAGGCAAGAGATAAAATATTGATGATTTTCTTCACTGGTTAATGATTTTTTTGGGGGGGAAGTAGTTAAAGTTTCTCAGCTGTTGTTTGTCTACAAGATACATTCTTCCACTATGCACTTTTTCTTCCTTTAAGCCAGTAAAATAAATCTGGAAGAAATTTTTAAAATATACCTTTCATTGGAGGCAACTCAGAGGTGGGTTTTTTCCATCATTCACATTGTGAATTGAAATCATAAAGATAATTGGCTACATTCTGTTTCCAATTACCCCTATTTCCACTCCACTGATATCATTAGGGACTACGTATATACTGCAGAACAGAATTAAGTTCACATCTTTTCAAGGCAGTAGGTACTTCCATGTGCTGGGCAGGTTTTTCCACAGGAGATGTTACTGGATGGAAAGGAGAAACATAATCTGGAGTCGGACCCGATGCACTGAAACAGCTGAATCCGAGCACTGTGAGATGTGTTTGGTGCAAGGATGCTGGACCACAGGAGCAGTGAACAGGGCTTTCCCCCTTTTCTGCTATTCAAGAGTGATGTATCAAAGTATTTTAGAGACCAGAAGAGACTTACAGGCTGTATCTTTCATAATGCCTGTTTCTTGTTTGTAGCCGTCACCCATCCTATGCAGCCATAGACATACCGTTCACAGTTTTCCTACTTTTTTGGCCCATTATCACTAATTCATTCCCTGCTCTCAGCATCATTCATTTGCACCACAAAAGAAGTTTTTGATTACAAGCATTGACATTTATTTGAAACTAAGTGTTTGTTTCAAAACTTAAGCATTCATCCCTCCCCTTCCCACCCCCCCCAAAAAAGCTCCGACATCACCTGATCTTACAAAATTATTCTAAGGAAATGAAAAGGAAAAAAATGTAAAAGTTTCATGTCTAGTCCATCTACACTGAGAATATAGCTCAGATAGTCACAGGGCAGTAGCTGCACTGAAAATACTTCTTTCAAGCTCCTGTTCTTTGCCTAGACTTTTCATATTCATTGAACATTGGATTTTCTTGCTATAAAAATGACTTCATTGTGTAATTAATTTTACTGGAGAATTAATTTGCTCAGTTATTGCTTTACATTATTCAAAAATTAATTCCCTGTAAGCAGGTTCGCATTTTTGTATATTCTTCATGTTATTCCTGAATTGTCTTCATTTTGTTAAGGTCACTGCAACAATGTTCTTCCCAGCCCTTCTCTTTGTCCTTCTCTCATCACTCTTTTTCTGTCATCCAGCTCTCAGCCCAGCAGCAACATCCCATCCTCACTTTTGACAGCAAAGACAATTTTCATTCCGTGTATTACAACCATATGAAGCCAGTTTCAGGACTCACACACACACACAAAAGTGGATAGATAAAACAAGGCATTTGGGAGGATGGTTCAAACTAATTATTGGCATGCTCTGGGCATCTTGACAGTGGTAGGGTGGTCCCAGAGAAGGCAGGGAGTATTGGAAGGGGCCAGTAAGTGTTTATGAGGTCTGAGGTTAAGGACTGGGATGACTTTAGGAGACTTTATGAGGTTCCAAAGACCTAGAGTGAGTAAAGGAACCTGGGAGGAGATTTTAAGGTGCCCAGTAGGGGGGAAACATAGGATGAGAACATCTAGTGGGGTTTCAGATGGCTGTTGATAGGAGGTCCTTTCTGCCTCCTTACCGTGAAGGGCCTCATAATAAATAGAGCAAGTTTGGCAATCTCACTTCTTCTAGGAGCTTCAGCAAATATCTTTTGTTTGTCTGGATCACTCAAGTTGTATGCCTAATCGTGACTTTGCTTTGGCTTTTGATGTTCACAAAGCTCATATTTTCTTCACAGGTTGGTTGTTTCTCAAACACAGGCTTAATCTCAATATCTGTTTCTTAATTTCTCATTGTTACATTGTCTATCAGTTGGTTTTCCCCTATTTGTAGTGCTTGATCAAACAATCAATGGTAGGGCGAGATTTTTTAATTTTTTTTTCTGTGTGATCAATTATACTAATCACTGTTAATAAATAATAACTTTTTGGTAGAACTTTGGCTTTGCAAATTGAATGTGACTCTATTCTTTTGGTTTAGACAGGAGTTATGCCAGTGTTATACAGAGTGGACTTTTTATGCTCCTTCGGTGGATACAGCTAGGTGAGATGGTCCTTAAGAATTTTTTAAGTTAATTTGCATGTTTACAGGTTTGTGAATTTGCGGTTCCAAATATTTTCTATTTCCTCCAAAAATCTCTGTGAGAAAGCTTATTTACTCCAACATTTGTCTAATGGAGATGAATAAAAGAAAACTCAAAAACTTAGAGCAACTTTATTAGTTGACTTCTTTGCTCAGTCCAAAAGGCACAATCCAAGCATTCCTGATGACTTTATTTGCCTTTGGATTAAGTTCTGACTGCAGAGTTTAGTTTTCGGCACATTTCTGAAGCACAAGACACTGTTCAGATCACCAGCCCAAAAGAGAACTGTGCTTCAGGGGAAAGAGCACAATTAAAAGATGATGTCTGGATTTGGCAATCTTATGGAGACTTTTTTATCAAAGTAGAACTTACGTCTTAATAAGTCAGGGCTCATCTACCTCAAATAGTCCATGATATTCCAAATATTAGCTTCAAAGTTGCTCATCTGAAATATTCTCAATAATCGTCGTTAGAAAAGTAATACAGACTTTAGGGATTAATCCAAATATTACTGGAGTTGCTAGGAGCTTTACTTTAAATACATTGGATTGGAGATACACCTGATTCATCTGCTTTTAATCTGCTTGTTTTGTAGCTGATTTCATGGCATTTTGCAGGCTGATATTGGTTCGTTCAACCCACAATCTGCAATGGCTTGGAGCTATTGATAACAGCAGCATGATACTGACTTTGAATTCTGATATCTTTTTTTTTTCCTCTATAGAGCATCAGAACTGGTGTCTCGCTGACTGTGACTTTGCAGCTTCTTGTCAGCTTGAAGTGTGGACTGTGGACACTGAACAAGCTCAGGTCTCCTGCAGAAGATGCTGTAGTACATTGTCCTTCATCAGTATTGAAACTTAGTGATAGAGGGAGAGCAAACATTTCAACCTCAATCATTCAAGCCTCGTCCTTTGAAAGGCTCTGGAAGGACAACCTTGTGTAATTCATAGAGTGCAACAACATACCTGATACTTCTCCCTGTTGAAGGCACAAAACCTTTGCCGTGGAAGTTCCTTTTGCAGGCACAGCACATCAGGATCGGCACATTATATGGACTCAAGATGCTCAGAAAGTCTGCCCTTGCTTATCCCTCATTAAAACAAGATTTAATACGAACTTTATTTGAATGCATTAGTGTACATATATTACCATTATTCCTCAATATTTTATCATGAGAACACATTAAGATGGCTCTATATAGGGATTGAGTCTCTGCTGGATGAAATTTGCCTCTCTAATGAACTCATACAGGATTTAAGCTTTCCCTCATCCCTGCCAGCATAAGGTATCGTTAATAACAGTAAAATAAAAAAATTTTAAAAAATAAAAAGATTTTTTAAAAAACTGAGCAAAAACGGAGGTTCGGTGGCACATGGTTCCTTGCCATGGAAAGAGAAATTAAATTCTGTTCAGAAAAGTTTAATATATTTTTTAAAAAAATACACAGAGAAAGTAATTTAGGTTTAACATTTCTCAATGAAGTGACAATTCCAAATTTAAAAAGTTATGGTTACATGATAATATTTTAAAATTCTTCATCCTGATGTGTGATGAAAACTTTTGGGAAAGCAGTTTCCAAATTTGGAAATCTCAGTATTTCCATCAGAATAGAACTTCATGTTTGCAATTCTATTGCAGACTCTACAAATGCTGTGTACAAATGTTTAGGAAGACTATGTCCTCCATCAGGGGAAATGGAAAATGTTCTCACTTGGCTAAAGGTCTTGCCCCAGGCTCAATGTATACCTGCAACAGATCTCCAGTTCTCCATCATTTCTTGATTTTTTGCTCCTGCAACTATATGTGTCCATGGTCCATGGACTCTGCCTATATCCCTGATGAAGGTATTTCCCATAAGCCTACTTTGTTTTGTGAATCAGTAATGGATTTAATTCTGACCATTAAAATCAAACCTTGGCATGCAGGTTTTCTAGTAGCATCCTAATCATGAAGATTAAATATGTGTAAACTGTACTTCTTGATGTTTCAGAGAATTCTTCCAGTGAAGATTGAAACTATAAACAATTGCACTTGATAAATTAATATCGGCCTTCATCTGAGGTGCCCAGTTTACGTGCTCAGCAGAGCTATTGACTTCTGCAGTTGCTGCAGAACTTACATGCTCTATAGGTTCCTTCTTTCTTAGGAAGTTTCCTCTTAGGAAGAAACCTATAAATAAGACTACTTTTGGATAAAGTTTGCTCCTGTAGAAGAAAGTTGTATTTTCCTCAAGAATTTCAGACCCACGAAAGCTCTTAAAGAGAATGTAATTTTCAGTAAAGTATTCGTTTTTTTCACTGAAATGGAATCCTGTGACAGTCTGTATTAACACTGATTCAATTTGATTATATGTTAATTTTGACAAAGCTACATATTCCAACTAAAATGTTGACCAGCTTTGGCATTAGATGCAGAAATCTATCAACCTTTTAATTTCTAGATGCTTTTCAGGTTAAATTTTGAATTCCTCTGACCAGTTGAACACACTGATTCTAAGAAGAGTAGCCATGGCCTCCAAGAATGTCAAAGCATATAGTTTCTTCCTTATAATAAAACAAACAAACGAACAAACAAAAAACACCCCACATCCAAACCTATTTATCACTTGCTTTAATTCCCTTTCATTTTAATAGTAGCTTTTAAAGCTATTTTTTAGATGTAAATAAAAAAATACATTTCATACTCTTTGTCCATTTCTCCACCATTTATTTCAAATATTGATGTTCTCTTCCCTCAGTTTTCTTTCTGTCTTACATCTTCCTGCTCTTCATTTGCCATCGCAAAACAAACTAGTGATTTGTTACAGTTATGCTCACCACTAAGGTATGAAAACATACCATGGTTTATATTTTTGGCTAAAATACCCACATAATCTTGCGTTTTCATTTTTTTTTACATGTATTGATCTGTAAGACTTGGTGTTAATGCTACTGTCGTGCCAAAAAAATTAGAAGAAAGCAGAGACTGGTGGCCTAAAGCTAAATTGCTTTCTTCCACACTCTTCTCCACCAACTGTGTTTTGCATTATGTATTAGGCATTTTTTTAATGCACATAATCTTTAATGTCACTAGAAAGTTAAGGAGGAAGAAAAGGGAATGAGTTTCAGTGCTGGATGCCAGCCAAAACTTTTTTGGCAGGTCCGAGTTAAGAAAGCAAAAGTGAAGTTTTCAGAATCACCTTTTGAAGACAGATGTTTACCAAGAAAATAAAAATCAGATTTCCTCAGCATATTAAAAAAAAAAATATTGTAGAAGTGAAATCCTGACTCCATTGAAATCCCTGGCAAAGCTCCGACTTTTTTCAATGAGGCAAAGGTATTTTTTGTGAACTCTCTGATCTTGGAGGATTTTGGCTGATGGAAGTAATTGCAGATGATCTGTTAATTTGCACAAAAACCAAACAATTAGATGATGAGGAACTGCATAATGTTCAGAAGTTCACTGAAGTCTTAGCCTGAAAAAGACCAAACATCAAGTCAGGGTTCACTATACAGAGCAGGATTAACCTCTCTCCACCTTTGCTCTTTCAAAATCAGGCCTCTTCTCTGAGCTTGTTGTAGAGTCTGGGATTCAGCTCCAGCATCAGATAGCTACGTGTTGGCACCTACATCTGGATGGATTCATGAAAGTGTTTAAATTGCCATTATGCTCAGTGGGAATCTGGTCAATACTGTCAAGCAACCCACAAAGCAATTTGACCCATGCTACACTCAATGTCGTGATGCTGTTTCCAGATACAGGGAGGAAAATGATGCCTCTGGTGGGAAATTTATCCCATGGCTTTGGAGACAAGGTGGAATGTGCTTCACTGTGGGCCATTTGCCCCTCTACTGGTCACAGCGGGAGCCCAGAAAATCCAATTGAGATCAGACCTCCGAACTGTGCAAAATAGAAGTATCTTGTAACAGGAGAGCTTTTGCAAATGTTTGTGGCAGGCTAGCATGTCAATCAAATTGATTTGTAATCATTACAGATGTGCTACTTGGCTCCAGTAGCTTCCTGGCAGATAGAGGATAATTGCCCAGGTTAAAATTTCTGAATGAGGGGGAAAAAAATATAAAGTCAGAAAATGACTGGCAGTGAAACTTTGAAATCAATAAGATACTTGAAATTTCCATTGATGAAATAGAAGTAAATGCCCATATCAACTTTGAATGCCATGTTCGTGTAGCATTATGCCTTCTCCCTGGAAATATGTTTCAGAGCATTTTCCTCCCTTGGCATGGAACTTTTTTTTGATATTTGATACATATCTAAGAATAACTCCTTAGTGTGCTCCAGAAGGGAAGATGGCTGAAAATTGAAGGAATACTGTCTTAAGAATAGGAAAGCTGTTAAAAATAGGACACTATAGATTGAAAAAAAACCCAAATGTTTTAGAAGAAATGGCTAGATGTAAAAAGGCAATTCCATGAGTCTAACATTCACAAGTGCTTCCAGTCTGAAACACAGGAAAAGACAGGGATGCATTGCAGAATGGTTATGTGCTTAGAACTGGAAATAAGGAAAAAAAAGGAAATTAGATTAACGCCTGCCTTGTCATCTAAAATCAAGATAGATTTATATGTCTGTTATGGTGGTTATACATAAGTGTTATCTGATATACATCAAGAACTGTGCATATTTGTCAGAGTTAAGCAGTACCACAAAGCCCTTAGTGCCAAACTTTCCTGTTCTGAAAGTACAGATAAGCAATTTGGAGGTGGTCAAACAAACCCTGAGGTGTTGGAAACTAGAAATTATGGAGGCAAGCGTGGCAGGATTGCCATCTTTGCAAGTAGGAAATAGTATGAAACTCTAAAGAGAAGAGACTATAAAGCTGTCAAATTGATACCCATAGCCTCCTTACTATGGCTGTACATCATACACTAGAAATTCAGTCCCTCAGTTGGAAGGGAAGCCTTTTTAATAAAACTAAAAATATTGTGTCTACTTCTGAAAAACATCAAAATACCAAAGGTAGGACTCATGTTCTCTGGGTGAAAGCTCAGAGGAAGCCTCTATGTTTGGATAAAGAAGGGTAACAGAAGCAGGAAACTTGGACTGCAGATGAAGCATAAATAAAAGTGGACAAACTAGAGAAGCAATAGCCTTGCAAAGCTAGACATCAGATTATGAAAGAGGCAGGAGTTGCTGTATAGGAGCTATGGTGCATTTTATAAATGAAATTGAACTAGATGGTCAAAATGCTGCTACAGACTCTCAGCATTGGAAGATTTTGATCAGTTTTCTATCCTGGGAGCTAAGTCTATGAGTTTTATAAATTGGTTGCAAAAACCTATGGTCACTGTTTTTCATGGATTTCTTTTTATTTGAACGTGAGAAATAATTTACTAGGATAACAAGAGGGATGATTCTTAAGGGTCTCTGGAGTTACCAGTTCCTGTGAAAAATACGTCTTTAAGATATTGAGAACCTGTCTCTGTAGTTTCTTCCAGGAAGCATGTATTTCTCAAGGTGTTAGCAGACTGTAAACAGTGGCTTTTCATTGGATCCACAGTTTAATGAGTGTATTCAAAGATGTTTTTGTTGTTGTTTGGCAGTGGAAACAGTACAAAACACCAGCAGAATGAGTGTAATTTTCATGTTGCATTGGGTTGGTTTTGTCTGTAACAGTTATCTGGCTGATCTTAGAGTCTTTTACCTTCATGAAGAAGTAATTTGATGCTTATTAAATGCTGGGGTTTGTTTACATGCGTTTTAAAATTGTATTACTGGTCACACGCTTAGAGGGATAATGACCGATAAAATGAATGATATTACGAGGTCATGCTCTTACTTAATTTCCAGGCACAGTAAAAGGATTTTTAACATCCACTGAGAGGCTCTGATTCTGTGGTGTCAGCTTGTCCCATGCTCTTCATGCATGTAGCAAGTCCTGCTCCAGTGCAAAGAAGGAAATAGGCCTCCTGTCTATCCAATTGCCAGGACTTTTCACACCAGCACCCATTCTTCCTTACCAGGTACCTGAGCTGGTCCATCCCATGAGCCCTAATGCAGTCTCCTCACCTGTGTGTTCAAAGACCTGCTCTACCTCACTCTCAGCCTTCAGCAGCATAAGGCTGAAAATACCCACAGAACTGTAAATTCAATCCCAAAATTTGCTTAAGAGATAATGTCAGTACAATGCAGTGATGTGACAGGATAATGGTCTCCTGACACAATAAAACTGCCAAAAAGAAGCCAAGCAGTTTATAGATAATAAATGTCAAGACGGAGGTAGATGTTTATTTGCAGAGCATCACAAGCTATTATCCTGTCAGACCTTCCTGCTTCAATTTCTTTATTTCCATTATACTAAATGAATGAAGAACAGTAAGGAATGACACATCCCACAGGCCAATCACAATCCCCTTCAGCCCAACAACTCCAGCAAGGCATTAGCTCATGTCAACATATGTCTTTATTGAGGAGCTGCATTGCTATGGATCACTGACATATGAGCTTCAGACAAACAGAAATCCCTCCATCTCTTCCAGGAGGTGTTTACCTGCCAACCGTAAAGTTCTTGGTGCTTTTAAACCATCTTCACTTCAGTAAAGTGGGGCACACGTAGAGGAAACAAGGAGAAAATATTTATCCCTTCATCACACTACTGGCACCTGGTATTAGCTTGTCAGAGTTGAGCATTAAATGGGTATTTAGAGGTGGTAGATGAGGGTTGTGGGCAGAATCAAACAGATGTAGATTTTTGTTGGTACAGTGGCCATGAGACTGTAGAAGGAGATAACAGCTGCCTTCATTTATATCCACACTAGCAGTAGATGTGGGTTGAGTAAATTCAATATCTTCTCTTATCTTGACATGTTTCCTCAGATGAGCATTTTGCATTGTTCACTCATATTTTGTTGTTATTATTATATAACAGTATGTATGTGTGTTATGGAATGGAATGGTAAGAATAATCTGAGCCGCAAAAGGAATTTTGTGTGTTGCTTAACAGAAAAGTGAAGGGGAAAAGGAGCTGGTTGTGTTTTGTGTTTGCTGTTGCATATAACAAAGTAAATTCAGAGCTATAGTGAGTAAGATATCATGAAAAGGCCATGCTGGTGTGGATCTGGAGAATGGATCTGAAAGAAAGCAAATAGGAGTATCTGAAATTGGGTGAAAAGAGTGTTTCCAAATGAAAATACGCTGAGAAGGAAAGACCATCATGCGAGCAAAATGCTGTGGTGACATTTGGTCTCACAAACATTGTTTATTTTGTGTGCAGCCTTTCATGCACCAACCAGGTGAAGTCAAAAGGCCTCCAGAAAAAGCAGCATGACAAAGGAAAGTCTTGGCAGCTTTCCTATGCCAAGAATGCCAAGGGTATGGTGTTAACCTTCAGAATTCCCACTAGTCCCTTTCTCCTCCTTTGCTGGTTTTCCTGAGGCTGCTCCACCGTCTCTGGGGGAATGGCATTTCGTTAACATTTTTTACTTTCCTTCTTTCTTTATGACTGAAAGAAAAACACTCAAGATAAAAACCCTCTACAGAGGAGTGTTCAGCTGAAGATGGGCCCTGGACAGCAGCCTGGGTTTGACTCATGTTCTGCCTAGGAATGCCTGAACATCCAACAGTCAGCACGTGAAAAATGCACTTCCAGGAGGAAGATTGATCTGGGCACCAAGAGAAAGAGCCAGCCTGTCGTGATGAGGCTGTTTCAGAGTTGTCTCATGGTGGATAGGATGCAGCCCTTTGCATTTGCTCTGAATTGTAATTGCATCTGTCATAGAATCACAGAATACCAAGTTGGAAGGAACTACAAGGATCTTCTGGTCCAACCTTTCTTGGCAAGGCAAAAACAATCTTGCAGCCCTTTGCAAACTCATGTTGATTAACATCAGTACAGAAGGGGGACAAACTTACTGAAACATTCCATGGTTTCTGCCAAGTGGGAAGCTTCCCTGCCCTTCCTGACTGGGTTTTTCTGCCCCACTGCACAGAATGATGGCTTTGGTAGGACCACCTGGATGAATGATGATAGCTGACAATGCAAGTGACCTTCATAGTCTCTACGAGTACATTAGTCTTACCTGAGTTCAGCCATCTGAAGGTTAGGTATCTGGTCTGAACTAACCATCAAGGAGCCATCAATAGTCCCTGGAGACAGACAGTCATGTCCAAAGGCTATTTCGTCCCCATCTAGCAAAAGCTCTAAGATAAGTCTAAGATGAATTTCCCAGTGAAGACATGGTTTTGATTATTATTAAGGGACCTACCTAAATAGATGAGACTAGGCACATAACTTTAAAACAGCTAATGTTAGGTGAGTTGTAACCCGTCCCATAAATTAATTTCATTACTTTTTATTGCATATTATTTTAATATTGCAATACAAAATACACTGTGTAAACTGAAATCACGGGAAAAATGGATAGATAATAAAATGCTAAAAATCAATTCTATCAGATGAAATGATGGGATTTTCAATTATGTTTTTATTTTACTAATAAGTTTCCTTAATATTTAATTTTAAATTCTGACACCTCTGTTAATCTACTTAGAATAAGCTAGAACTGAAATCTATCACAACTGCCATTTATATAAATCATTTAAATTAAAACAATTTCAAGCAGTTCAAGGTTCTTACCAAAGTTATAAAAATGTGAAACCATTTAACCTGTGAAAAGCACTGAGCAAGTAGCAGGAAATGGAATTTGTTAAAGAGCTAAATTAATGCTGATGCCACTAAGCTTTGTCTCAGAGCAGAATATTTTCTGTTTGTACCACTGATGCTTAGCTGCTGACGTGTCCAAAGCAAAGATATCAACTGGGAATCAAAGAAGTGGGAAAATTCTTTATTCCCATCTGGAAGGATGACTTCTCCTACTCTAATGCTATGGTAAAGTCTTGCGGAGTTCTAAAGCAATCTGTTCAATTTATTTGTACAGACCATTATTTAACTTCATCCTAGATGCAAAACATGTTGTTAAAAGCTCTCCAACCCTGCTTATGCATCTAGGACATTTAAGATCATTTTATTTAACTAATAAAAATTATTTTTTAAAACTTTGGTTTCTGTACTTTAATTAAAATCCTGGAGTCATGTGAAAGCTATTTGGCACTTTACTCTGTGGGGGGAGGGGAAGTTAATTACATCTTTAGAAAATAAGAAATTTGTCATTCACACTTTTTCAGCAAAATAGAAATGAAAAAATAAAGAACATAAATTAGGTTATTCTGGGTTATTCTGTGTATTTTCTTATGTAAATATGTATAGATAGACAATATCCAAGATTTGCAAAAGCGTGTCTCAGATTTTTCTGATGACTAAAGATGAACACAAGAACATTAATATTAGAAATGATTTTGGGTTTTTTTTCTTGCTCTTCTTGCTTTAGGAAAAAAAAAAAAAAAAAAGTACAACCTGGGTTTTCATTTCTGTAATTCACGAGGAGGATGAGATTGGAGAAATATGATCGGCTCCACAGCTGATGAGCTTTGCACCCATACTCCTCCATCAAAAGGAACTTCAAACAGGGACTACAGGGAAAGTCATAGCAGACTCATAAAACCTTCCAGTGCTGGAGGTTAGACCATGTTTGTGTGCACTCAGTGCTAGTGCTTATCTGTTCTCTGTGTTAGAAGGTTTTGGTGCAATATCCAATAACCTGTTTGCTGAAGTTTATTACGTTATCATAATTAGCAAGGTCATGCAAAACACATTAATTCTTCCTTCTTTTACATCTGATTTCCATATATTTGAAAAAGACCATCATGTCCCCTTTGTTCTTTGCATATGCATATTGCAAGGAATATTCTTCTTAAAGGGAGCAGTACAGTATCAAGAGGAAAGTAAATGGGTAAAGCATGAAAAACTCGGAAGTTTGCAGAGGGAAGAAGGTTTAGGATTAGGGAGAAATGTCATAAATACTTCAGAAGGGGAAGGAGCGTGATATCCTATGCTGTCCTCAGAGTATCACATCATATTCAATAAGTTGGTCCTAATACACTAAGCACTTTGTGATCTTGGCATGACATTTCTCAAACACAACCTAATTTTCTCCTTTTGGCAAGATGAAGCCGTTCACAGCAGAGGACAATCAGGTCAGCTTATAGCAGAGCCCTGTGCAATTAGTTTACTGAAATTCTGCTTCATACTCCCTCATCATGGGACAGTATGTCACTGGAATCAGCTCGGCAAAGGTAAAAGAGGTGCCTAATGAGCTTCATAGTGATTGACATTTCAGCTGGACAACTTGACTTCACAGGAGATAGAAACAGAAATATTTAAAGAGAGATAAATTTGCTTTTGAAAAGGTTTGTTTATTTTTTACTGCAATTTGATTAAAAGCCATTGATATCCAACAATGAGTTACTCACGCGATCATTTTCATGCTGATGATGACAGAATCTTGAAGTCAAACCCAATAATTACATTCAGCAAAGAACATCAGAGGAAAAGTATTGACTGAAGCACCAATTAATGGTTTGTTGAGGTACGGTATTTCATGCATTGCAGTGGACCCTGCTTGTAGTGAATTCAATCTGATGCATACTGTGGCTGTTTCTTGGGTAAATGATATGACAGGAGTGGGCACTGATACCTGAAACTTATTATACAGACATGAATTTGCAAGGGATAGATGAAGAAGGCACTATTGCAATGAGAAAGATTTCCACAACTTGAGGAAAGCATGGAGACAATGAAGATTTATGTCGTCTTTAGGGAGGGAGAGAAGTGGCAGTCACATTAGGTAAACACCTGACTTATCTTGTCTCCTTATGGTTTCTAACATATAAGGAATGGAAAGGGTCCTTCAACAAATGAAACAGAGGTCACCTTTTTTGGACAATAGGTAGAAATTTAAGCTCAGAGTAGACTGGCTATCATGAAGCACCACTGAGATAAGATCTTTCAAACAGCGTCTGGTCCTTGGGTTGTGCCTTCAGAAAATACCCATCTTGCTTAAGGATCCAGAGGATCCAGTCTAAGAAAATGTTAATAAGTATGACACACAGCAGAGTCCATTCCCTCATGAGACGACCTAAACCTCCCAAGGATTTCCCTTCTCCTGGCCAGGAAAGTACCAGCCTCTTGCAACAGAGGATATGAGCTGAGAAGAAGGACTCTGTCCTCGTGTACAACCGGTCCTAAAAAAACTTGAGGCTTTTGGTGAGGGCTAGGATCCACCAAAGGCAGAAGAAGCTGGTTAAAATAGGCAGTTGAGAACCACTAAATGCATATGCAGAAAGGAGAAGGAGAGGGGCAAGTATTTGTGTAGCAGGGTGGGCTGGGACTGAAATGACCATTAAATTTTCCATGGATAGGTGCAGTTCATGTCAGGCCATAATTGCCTATCAGTCTTCTCCCTATTCTAGTTCTCTGAATTCTTTCTCATATTTCAAAACTACCATTTTTTTTTTGTGTAGCTGCCACCTCTCTCCTCTGTATTCCTCATCTCCCATAGAAGTTGTCTGAAATGATATCCCTGCTTTTGACACAGCTACTCAACAAAATCACAAAAAACTTGAGAGGCTATGAATCAAAACACAGGAGAAAATGCAGGCTGAGGCAACTTTCATGCCCCAAGAGTTCCTAGAAAAGCATTTTCCAAAATAACAGAATCCTGGGGATGTTCCAAAGGGTGAGAAACCTGCTGATGTGTGTCAATAATAACAAATGATGAATGAGATCTCCCCAGAAAGCCAGTGTAACATCAATAACAGAACTGATACAGGCAAAAAAGGAAAAATTAATACAGAATGAATATTTTTTTAAAAAAAATATATAAGTAATAAGGAATGAGATTAATACTAGCCACCAAAATTTTACAGAAAATCTATCTCATAAAACAAAAACAATCTAAACACTTGATGATTTTCCAAAGCCAGCTAATTAAGGTAACAACAAAGATGTAATCTATTTAGACTTCTGTATGTTGTTTGACTTTTTGCTGCATAACATTTTGATTAAAAAATTAGTTCCACATAATATCAATAAGGCAAAAGTTAAGGAGATTAAGAACAGGCTAATTCACAAACCTGCACAAGGGTTTGTCAATGGGAAACCATTATGGGATGCTTTTAGTAGGGTTCTGCATAGACTGTTGCTAGGTCTGTTGCTATCTCATATTTCTGGAGTGAAGTTTGCAATCACCATTGGTAATATTTGCAGATAACACAAAGACTGTCAGCATGCTAAATGAATGAAGCAACACTGCACAGCAATCCACATCACTCAGCGAGCTGATCCCAGACAAGGTCGTGTAGCCAACAACAAGGAGGAGGAGTGAGGAGAAGGATGCTCAGGGCTTAGCATGTCAATCACTCAAGGTGAGCAGTGGTGTGTCAAGACAGGGACTGCCACCTCTGTAGACAGCCCGCTAGCAAATAGGGCAAGGAGGTGAGTCTTTGCTGAAGGACATTCTTTTTCCCTTTTACTGCTACCCCGATGTTTGCATCTGATTTTTTTAATATGTCTTTGCATTGAGAGGGATCCAGTTTGCCTTGGGTTGGTGCTATAAGCAACACCTGTATTTTTGTCTCCTATTGGAGCAGTCCTACAGTAAGTACCCAACTTCCCAGGCAAGTAGTGATGACAGATGCCTTGAAGGGTTTGAAAGGAAGATCTGCTTTATCTAAATTAGATGATTAAATTTAGGCAGGCAAGATGTCTCCTCAGATGCCTCCAGAACACCCTGCCTATCCCTAGTGGCCACATAGGGATTTTCAGCTCTTCTTTTGGGAGGAGCTTGACACCAAGTCAGGTAAACTGGATCATGTTGCCTGTGAAGCTACTTGACCTATATAAATCTATATTGTCTCTACTGATAGGGGAATCTGTCTTGTTCGCTCACAAGCCTGTCTTGTTAAGCCCATGAAATTAGGTCAGTGCAACAAAAACCTGATACCACACGTGAGAATCACCTTTGCATACATTGAGTCAAAAGTTAAGAGCATACAGAATTCTCACTAAGGCCAAGGTACGTCCTGAATCAAATTCATGCTTTGCCAGGAATTTGGGGCACGAAAATTAAATTTTCAGCTGGTGTAAACTGGGACAAAATCACTGAGTTCCAGGTTTTATGGAGAAGTAATGGTCCTTTTTCTAATGGTATGCTTCTCTTTTCTCTTTGCCTGTCTCTCAGTTCCAGTCATTCGTAATTCACTCTTCTATTTTTCTATTTTACAGCCATCCCACAGGAGTAATGTGAAACATAATCAATCAGTATTTGTAAAGCACTCTGAGGCTATCAGATGGAAGGAAAAATGTATAAATGCAAATTGTTACGATTGCTCTTACACTGCTGCCAAGAGACCTGCAAACAGAATCAGGCCCTCGTATATTCAGATATACACAGATTTAGTCACATCTTGTGAAAGCAGCCAGAAGATAAAACCTGAGGAAATGTAGTAAAACGGAAGTTTAATAAAGTATAAGAAAAGATGGTTCGGGGATTGTTTATGGGTTTAAGATTGAATATTTGTTCTGACACAGAGTTGTACACAGTTTTGCTTCTAGCACTGTCTACAATACCTACATGTAGAGTATAATTACTCTGAGTTGTCTGTATTGATGTATATTGTTCATAATGTGGTGACCTACTCTTTCCGGGCTACTCTTATAGTCAATGTTATCTAATACAGCTTTTATGGTGCAATCCATGTGACTGTTATTAGACATCCACTTAGTGATAAGTAGATCTCACATAATAAGAGAAATTATACCCAAGTGTTTCTCTTCGTTGTCTATACGTAGTCTGGGGTAAACCCAGACAACTGTCTCAGATGTAGGCCTCTATATTTGATTAGGCAAATCCCATCCTATAATTACCTCTGTCAGTAGATTTAATTGTGCCAGGGAACATTCCCAAGCGCTGGAATGCAATCATCTATATCCTTCAATTTTTAGAATGGTGCCTGGAATGATTTGGGCCCAAAACAATCAGCACTTTCCCAATGCATTCCTGAGTGTGGGTCAGGATCCAGCACCAGCCAGGGACCGTTCTGAGCTATCAGGTTGGATACAACGACCCTGTTCCAGAGACTGGGAGACTTTAATGCTATAGACACAGCCAGGCTGTACCAGCTGGATCGAGGGCTAGAAAATGGGCCCTGGAGATACTTAGTATACTCGTATAGTCATATCCACAGCTCAACAGCCATCACAGCTGTGGCTGGGAACAGTCAGCAGTTCACCAAAATAGACCTGATGATCCTAAGTTGAAAGGAGACTTACAGCCCTCCTGGATCTAAGCCATTTAACATCCCATAGGAACAACATTGCAGAGTCAGGAACAGGACCAGACCCTCTCCACACAGCATTCAAATGCTTCACACTCCTGCAGCCACTGTCCCACTGGTTTTGGTTTTGTTTGTTTGGTTGGTTGGTTGGTTCTTTTTGTGGTTTTTGTTGTTGTTGTGGGGGTTTGTTGGTTTGGTTTTTTTGTTGTTGTGGGGTTTTTGTTCGTTGTTGTTTTTTAAATTCTGCATTACTCTTTAAAAGACAGAAAGAAAGAAGCTAGACTGAGACATTTTGCATGGACTCATGACCATGTAGGTTTGCTCTTTGCTCTTCATGAAACATGTTCACTGGTTCCCTATTATAAATGTTCTAAGGCAGTGCAGCTTTTAGGAATAATACAGTACATATCTCTTGATTTCATGTCTGTCTAAAGAAATCAAGTCGTGAAGTTGACTACATTTTACTCCCTCCCATCAGTTTCTGTAGCAGCTTGTTTTACTGCATTCAGCCCTGTCCTCACAGGACTCACAGCAAAGGCCGTCTCAGGCCACCTCCAAAAAGGCAGACTAAGGCTGACAGAATCAGCAGAGGAAGCCTGCAATAATGAAGAAGCAGGAAGCCTCTTAGCAGGATGCTTCATGAAGGTGATCTCTCCTACAATACCTATAGGATTGTCTTTCCATTCTGAGCACTCCTTTGTAAACAGAAAATAACACTGACCTGTGGCAACACCCTTTGATTTAGGCTAAATAACAACATAACCCTCATTCTTAATCAGAAAGTGAAATAATGCAAGGCAAGTATCCAAGATGTTGTCAGACCAAGGTCTGACATATTTGGATTCCTGTGCTTAGGAATGTCTTTTCCACCTTCCTTGGGAACTGTAGCATTAAGAATACATTGCAGCAGCTTGAAAACCCACAGGATAGACATGGTCTTTGTATAAAGCCCTTAAGGAAGACACGAATAGCAGGTCTAACTTACAGTTCCACGTATCTCCACCTAGAGACAGGTTGGAGAAGACACCTTTGTTTTCAAAGTACTCTTCCAAATAGACAGGGACATGAAAACAAAGACATATGGTGATGGAAGAAATGAATATTCATAACCATTTATGACAGCAGGAAGCACAGTAAGAAGTGCTGAAAATATGAAGTTTAATTTTTGCAGAAGTGATAAGGAGAAGCACATGTGGGAGTGTATTTGTTTGATTTTTTTGCTCATCTGAGGTAGCTTCCTCAGTCATTTCCATTTTTTCCAGCTGAATCAATATTTTCTCTCTAACGAAAGAAAACAAACCCAAAACTTAACCTCCCTACCTACACAAAACATATCACTTAACTGCCTGCTGCTCCCAGCTATCTTTGCAAGATGTCTTCTTTCAGTATTTTAATTTTTCAGTCTTCTCAAGAAATACAATACATTAACGTTATGCATTTTATGATTCTCGTATTTGTCACAGATCCCACAGCTCCTTGCTAACACTGGAGGCTTTTATCAGGTAGCAGTGTGAATTAGCTGCAGTTGCTTAGAAAATGGCAAGTATATCTTTTCAATCAAAAAAACAACCTAAACAGGAAAAAAATTTGCTTATTTCTTTCTAGGAAATTTCTAAGAAAGTTTCCAATTTTTGGTGAAAAACTTAAATTTAAAAAGATTTTGAGAATTAATCAGGAAAAAAAAAGTGTTTTAAACCTGTTCCCAAAAGTTTGGTCTTTAAATTGACGTTTTTTTGCTTTTCAAAACTGAAATAATTTCCTGGTTGTAGGAAAAAAAAAATCCCATAGATGCAGAAAATAACCGTGGGTTTATGTCTGATATTTTTCAAAATCTGTTTTCCTTATTTGAAAATATTGACCCATTTTCTTTAATGAAGGTTGACCCTTTGAAAATCCTGGCTCGACAGTCTTTACTTATGTGAGTAGCATTTTAGCAATTTCACCAACTGCCCTGTAGCTACTTCAGGAAATAACACCTAACTGGGGTTAAAACTTTTAATAATAAAGCAGAATATTTGAAAATATATCAACACATAAAGGATCCAATACTTGCTTCCTCCCATGTAAGAGTTTCTCTTTAGCACCTGTTGCTTTTGTTATTATTACTACAGCCCGTGTCTTTACTAACAGCCTGACCATCCGTGCTTTTCATCCATCTCAGCTGTTTCTGTTTAAAATCTCCAAAGTCTCTGGGTGAAGGTTTCTGATCCTACAGGACCTGACTTGTTCCCTAAAAGACACGACACACCTCAGTGTTTCATACTTTCCATTTCTGCAACTGGCAGGGTTCTCTCAACTACTTTCAAAACCACCAGAGAGCACAAAAACAAAACAGAAAATTTTATTACAGTAACCACAATTATTTTATTTTTCTCCTTGAAGGGTCACCCCAGCTCTTACATCATTTCTCCAGTGCCCTCATCCCCCAGTATTGTGCACAGACCTCCTCTGTCTCCCCCTTTCCATCCCTGCCCTCCCAGCCTGGCTCCTGCATAGCACTGTAGCTCAAGGAAGTTGAGAACTTAAATGAGAATTGCTAATAAGTGATTTTTCTTAAATCCACATTTTTAAACTGAACTCTATATCACACTAGAGTTTTTCTTTCTCAGTTTGAGGTAGAAAAATCATATCAGTGTATGAAAACGAACTGTTAGTCGGTCTGAAATCTGTTTGATTTACTCTTGTATACACAAACCCTGTGGCTATTCTAAATTCTTCGTCTGATTTTTCACTATTTTATGTCTTTTTATACCACTAATTTTTACTAGATCCACCCAGGTATTAAACCATAACAACTTAAAATCACTATGTCAATAGGACTGTTTGCAGCTTTACTTGGTTGTGAATCAACGTATGGCAATCTGGCTCTCGGGCACCCCACTCTGCCTTCTTCAGTACCGAATCAGTGCCCCTATGTGAACCACTTGAGTCCATTGATAATTCTCATTTAAACTATCGACAGGTTTACTGTGTCTCCAGCCCTCTGAGCAGAACACGGTTCCCCAGTGCAGCCACATCAGAGTAAGAGAGGGACTGTTCCCTCCCTGCTTTAGGATACCTCTGCAAGTAAAAGTGTATTGCTTTGACTTTCTGCTATGCAATGTTTTGTTTTGTTTTGTTTTTTCCCAAAACCATGTCTACCTTGCCTTGTGCTATAATCCTGTTCTTTTTTTTTTCATGCAGGATTATTTGTTCCTAAAGATGCTTCCATTCTGAGAGTAGGGAACTCCAGTTTTTTTTTCCCAGATACCATTGTATTTTTTCCAAGCTGAATCTTGTTTCAAAGATTTCTGTGTTTTGAATCGCTCTGTGGTTTGTTACTTCTCTGGGCTCCAGAATCTATGAACTATCATTCAGTTCCCCCAGCTAACATCCCTGACATGTCAGTTATTCCCCTTTGAAGAGAATTCATTGGATGACACCAGAGAGGATATAAATATCAGCATATCCCAACATCATTCTCAGGAAAGGTATTGATGCCCTGCTTGTTTCTGATGTTTACTTCAAATTGCCTTTTAAATCCTCCACAGATTTTGCCATTTGAGGTGTCTAACGTAATGCATTGATCACTTCTTCACCCACGTTACCTGTGGGGGCACCGATGCCAGATCACACTTTCATAGAATCATAGAATCATAGAACAGTTTGGGTTGGGAGGGACCTTCAAAGCTCACCCAGTGCCATCCCTGCCGTGAGCAGGGACATCTGCACCAGCTCAGGTTGCTCAGAGCCCCGTCCAGCCTGGCCTGGGATGTCTCCAGGGATGGGGCATCCACCACCTCTCTGGGCAACCTGGGCCAGTGTTTCACCACTCGCATTGTAAAAAATTTTTTCCTTGTGTCCATCCTGAATCTCCTCTCCTTTAGTTTAAAACCATCACCCCTTGTCCTGTTATAACATACCCTTCTAAAAAGTCTGTCCCCATCCTTCTTATCCTTCATTATTGTGTACTCCAATGGACAGGCAAGACCACCTCCCAGTGCCCTTTGGCAATATTGCTTTATTTTCCTGCTCAGGGAGGAACCAGTGTGTGCTCAGTCACACCTTTCTTTGTACATATTTCTTTGCCCTCTCTTTGCACAGTCTGTGATTCAGCAGTGCCGTGTCTGAATGCTTCACTGCAGCATCCTGGCAGAGAGAAGTTGTCCAAGACCTGGAGAAGTTGCAGACAAAAAAACATCCTTTGCCGTATCTTATTTAGACACTAGAGGGACCTGCTCTTCCTAGGGTGGTCCAGACTGCTTGTGCTGTGTTCCTGAACCCTTCCTGTGGTCAACAGAAGATCTGGTCCACACTCTGGGCAATGATCAGCTCTCTGGAAGGCTTACTGGGCAAGGTCACAGTAACAAAGCGAAGTGATTGCAACTTTCTTCTTGCCAGACCAGGTACCGACACCATACAAGCCCCAGAGGACCAAGGACCTAGAGGCTCCAGGCAGAGCTTCTGCAACCTGTGCTGAAGCCCACAGTGCTAAAATATCTCTGCTAATAGCACCCATCACTTAGATACGGTGACGTACTCTGTCAAAGGCTGTTATAAGCCTGCAAGCGTAGAAATGAGGAATCAGGTTCTGACTTCCCGCTCAAGGTCTCGCTTATGTGTGTAAGTACAAAGGCTCAATAAAGCCTTTGCATTTAGACTTTATTCACTGGGAGCACCCAACCATCGGCATAAGTGCATCATAAAATAGACAAAGAGCTGTAATTTGTACCAATGGAGCCTAGCATTTCCTGGGCTGGTTGAGGCATCATGAGCAATGGTTTAAGGTGAGCAAACAGGAAGCTGATAGTGTGTTTTCTACAGAATTTCCCACCTTCAACCTCTCCTTGTTGCCTGTAAGAACTCTGGCCCACATTTGCAAGTGCCTCCAGATCAGCAGTATTTAGGCCACTAAATAAAAACAGCCTGAATTTGAAAGGCATGATGTGCTTACAGCACCCATTCAAATATCTAAAAATTAAGCCTGTTTCACCAAGGCAGCTGTAAATCTCAGCCACTGATTTCAGTCAGGTATGTTTCCAAACCAAAGGTCCTACCCTCTCTGTTGCATCACTTGGAAGATGTTCACATTTCTGCACTTTTTCAGGATCTCAGGCTCACAATCTGAATCACTATCTCTAAGATGTAACACAAGCTCTCCAAAGCCCCCAAAGATGGGTTCCTTCTGTGTACGTCCTGTCCATGCACACAAAAATGTTTGTGTGGGGGGAGTGTCAGCATGAAAGGGATTGCTGAATAAGCTGTTTTTCTTCAAAACACTCATAATTACTTGAAGCCAAGCATAGTCTGCTGCTCTTCTAGTCCTGGATTGGGCAGTCTGATAACTGACAGTCTTGAGCTCCTCAGTTTCTAGTCTCTCTCCTTCTGTTTCAATAAGAGTTTGTTATGGAAGAACCTTGCTCTCTCAGGCTTTGCACAACATCCTTGGTCCCATCCCAAAATAAATCAATTTCTGATTGACAACACTAATGAAAATACAGCAGGAATTTGGTAGAGGGGGAGGTACCAAGCAGAAAACTGCATTTTTAGGGGTTTAGGTTTTAATTACATTTTTGCAATTTAGACTTATAGGTATAAAGCTTCTGCAAAACAAGCCTGCCTTTTCTCCTGCTTTGTCTGCAAGGGGCTATTGGGTCTGCTAAGGCTGGATCTGCTGTCCCAAACAGTCCTGGCTGAATCTCCTGGTGGAGCAGATCTTGCCGCCTGGAAAGCTGGTGGGCAGCTCTCCTGCTGCAAAATGCATGCATTTCTCTGCTGCTCTCCTTTGGTCCGGGGAGCTGCAGACTTTTTCTCCTCTTATGTAATGGTCTGCTGGTGTCTTTGCTTGGAAAACCTCTTTTTTTGTTGTTTTTTTTGCTTTTTTTTTTTCCTCATCTGGAGTGTCAGGACCGCTGTCCTGCTCCTCTTGGGTAGGACAGGGAGCTGCTGGCCAGGGAGGAAGAGGTGTCAGGTTGTCGGGTAGAAGAAGGGAGCAGTTCACTCTCCTTCCCCCGCCTTGCCCCAAGCCCTTCTCGTACTCACTCTCGCCCTTGTAGGAGCACAGGGCAACTCCCCCTGGGAGACCTCGGGCTGTAAATGAGAGAAAGGAGAGAGGTGACAATTTTGGGCTGATCGCTTTGCCTGGAGTGCTGCGTGTGTCCCCCCCGCCATCAAAACCCACAGCGCGGCTGGGGCAGGGCTGGGTGCGGCGGGATGGGGCAGGGCTGGGTGCGGCGGGATGCAGCAGCCGTGGGACCGGGGGCACGGAGAGCGGAGCTCGGAGGATGCTGCTGCTGTTGAGAAAGCGCTTCCCAAAGTCTCCGGACAAAGCTCTCCCTCCTTCGGCAGCCGGCAGGGAGCGGGGGAGCCCAGGGCAGCCCCACGGCTGCGGCCAGGGGTTGGGGGGGGGAGGCGAGGGAGGGGCACGATGGGGTCGGTGGGATGTTAAAATGCAGCATCATCCTCCCGCCCCAGCAAATTCCCCGTGTGTGTAGAGGGCGGAGGGAGGATAGCGAGCAGCGGTGCTTTGCAGGGAAGGGGAGCCGGGGGGGAGGCTGCTGGCGTTGGCTGCACCGCCCCGGAGAAGCGGTGCCCGCCGCGGGGCTGCGCGGAGCGGCCGCGGGCGCGGAGCGGGCACTGCAGAGCCGGCAGCGCTCCCGGTGCAACGCCTGAGCCTCGTCGGAGAAAGGGGGGCACCCGGGCGGGGGGGGGGGCGGGAGTGAGGGGGGAGGAGAGAGGGGAAAAAAAAAAAAAAGAAAAAAAAAAGGCAAGGACCCCCCCTCCTCCTCCCTCCTCTGCCCTGTCCCTTCCACCCCCGACACACACACACACACACCCCATTGATCAATATTTGGCTGTCTTGCTGCAACTTGCTGCAGTCTTTTAAAGGAGTAGTAGAGAGAGAGGGAGAGAGAAAGGGAAACTGACAGGAAGGGGTAAGGAGCTACACATGTCACATGTGCTTTCTAAGACGGCCAGGAGCATCTGCAGGCTGGATCTGGTGGAGGATGCTGCGGCAGGTGATACACAGAGGGCTCCAGTCGTTTTTCTACAAGCTGGGTTTATTCGTGAGCAGGCATCCGGTGTTTTTCCTGACTGTGCCCGCAGTCCTGACCATCATCTTCGGCTTCAGCCTGCTCAACCGCTTCCAGCCTGACACTGACCTGGAGAGCCTGGTAGCCCCCAGCCACAGCCTGGCCAAGATCGAGAGGAGCTTAGCCAGCAGCCTTTTCTCCCTCGATCAATCCAAAAGCCAGCTGTATTCGGACTTGCACACCCCGGGGAGGTATGGCAGGGTGATTCTCCTCTCCAAACCCGGAGGCAATATTTTGCATCAGGCTGATGTGATCCTGCAGATCCACCGAGCCGTGCTGGAAATGAAGGTGAACTACAAAGGCTATAATTATACTTTTTCCCATCTGTGTGTGTTGAGAAATCAGGATAAGAAATGCGTGCTGGATGATATTATTTCAGTGCTAGAGGATCTGAGGCAGGCTGCCCTCTCCAATAAGACAACAGCCAGGGTGCAAGTGAGCTATCCCAACACTAAATTGAAGGTATGCTCTTACTGCATGCTTTTGCCAATTAAAGAGGCAGCACTTCATTTCTTGTCCTAAACAGCAAAGAGAAATATAATCATATCTATCTCTATATATCTAAATGTGTGTGATCTGGGCTTTCCACGGGAAGCAGTTGAAACTGGTGCCTTGCGATTGTTCTGTATGAGGAGGGAGGGTGGGGGGACCGTATGCTAACGCACCAGGAGGAGCAGGGAGTGGAGAACAGCCTTGGGACTGGGAGACCTTGCAATGCCTTGAAGGGTTAATCCATCGGGGAAAAGGGACAGGAGGTCGGTGAGGGGTTGAGAGCTGGGCTCGCTGTCACCTTTTCTACCTCCACTGCTGTGGTGGGATAATTTATCCTTAATATGGCCAGAAAAGGCTTTCCTCAAATGCACAGTGAGTTCCTGTATCTCCCTGCCTCTGCGAGTGCCATACGAGCAGTAGGAGGTTTGGGTCAGAAGTGATTTCAAGTGTCCTGCCTTCTTTTCTTTACCTGCATACAAAGAAGGGGAAGGGAGGTGGAATTTTTTCTCTCTGTGTGAAAATAATTATCTCTGCGGCTGATGGATGGGCTGGAGTTTTGGGACAGATCTCATCAGCTAGAGGCTTCCAGCAAAGGGGAAACCAGGTAAAAGGTGAAAGAAGTTTAAGTCCTTCCAATTGAAAGAGTAAACAACTTGGCATAAATGATCTCGGGAATATTTCCCTGGCACACAGGCACCCATCTGCTCTCCCTCTCACCTGGAGCAGTCCAGTTCACCAGGACTAACCTGCTATGAGCAAATAAGGTGCAAAGTTGGCAGGTGGCTGCTCAGAGAAGTTTCTGTGAATTACAGTACATCTGCATGCTCTCTCAGGCATTGCACCAGGGGCAGAATTTATTTAACAGAGTGTAACAAACTCCCCAGCACACCAGTTACTCATGGCTCAGGTCATAAGGAAGAGGATATGGTCCTTCTTGTAAACCAGAGAGGCTCTTTGGGGTTACCTGTCTCCCTTTTTTTTCAAAGAGGTCCTCAGAGATGAGGAAGGTAGTGCTTTTGTAAGTGCTTGCCAGATCCTGAAATTATTGTTTGTTTCTTACTGTTCAATTTACCAGGAAGAAACAAAAAAAAAAGTAAAGCCAGTTCATGCCCCAAAAACTGAAGCAGGGACATTGATTTTATTAAGGGTTTTTTTGCTTCAGTAAAAGGGCCGGGACAGTTGGGATTTGGTTCCATTCCCCTAGATGTTACAGCAATTGCTTTGTGCAGAGTTGTGGCTATTTGAGTTGCATGTGTGGAAATGAAAAGGTGTCCTTGCTGCTGCTGCTAAGTCCTGAGTTCAAAGAGTGCTCAGAAACATGAGTTATTCTGGATTAAATATCCCTGAACAAATTTTATCTTTAAGTTCACTATGAAGACAATCCTGCTATTGCAGAATTAAAGTGCTTTCTTTCCATTTTGCTTATTTTTAAAGTGAAGATCAAGCTAGTTTGGTGGAGAACACTGATAATCCAGACTAACGTCATTATAAACCAGCTTTATGCAGAAATAGTCATTCTACTCTCTCAATCCAGATTTTCTTGCGTAGAGGAACCCAAAGTGAGCTTGGCAAAACTAGGATGGGGTCACTTGCAATGTTTTTTTTTTCTCTAGGAGAGTGCCTACAGCTCCTTCTTTTTTAGAGATAAAAGGAAAGGAAAAAATAACATGGTCTGGACTAGCAATTTATTGGTATTGAAGTGATTGGTAGATAATTCACACAGAGAAAGACTTTCCCAAAGCATTGGTGTCTGGATCCAAATAGCATCCCTACACCTCCAATCCCCCAAGAAGTTGTTGCGTATCATCCTTAGGATAAAGGAATAAATGCCCTTAAGCATCTAGGTTTAAAGTCGGACAGAGCAGGCAGATATCTACCCACTCCTCAGTGAAGGGAGGTAAAGCCACCAAAATCTGTGACTGATCTTTAGAGAAAGCTGATGATTGCAGCCCATTTCTATGGATAAGGAGAGTCCCTGGTGTTGCTGAGAAAAAGAAACACACTTTGCCGTGGTTTTTCTCTTTCTGGTACAGTAAGGACTCTGTTGTGGAACCATGGTCAGCCCTTAACCTGGGACTGGCTTTCAGCTATGGCGTGTCCTCAGAGACTCACTTCCTCTGGTCTCTTTGACTGCAGCTGCTGGGAATAAATTACTACTTTGTATAGGTTAATTCGTTAGGCGAGCTTCCTCTCTGTCATCTCTGTTATCCCGTCTACCAAACTACAGGGTTAGGAAGTTGTGAGTGAACATCTCTTGCGCTCCTTCAAGACATAGCCAAAATATTGATTTAATCTACGGTCCCAGGCTATTTACCGACCTCCCTCTCTCTGCATCTCTGAGCACAGGCTGTAGAAATCAGGGTTTGCGTTCCTTGTTTTGGGATGCCTAGTTGTGTTTAACCAGAAATGGAACAGTGGATCAGGCTCTGGATGTTCAGCAAAGGGAACAATCCAAGTGGCTGTAGGTATGAAGTTTTTAATTTCTTTTTACTTGAGTCGTGACATGAAAGAGAAGTTGTGGATGGACCTCATGGGAATGCAAAAAAGAGGGCCAAATCGACCTGCCATTATTCAGTGTGGACCAGCTTTCATTACACTCACAGGTCCATATCCTGGGGAGCTTTCTCAGCGAAACTTTCCCGCACCATAAGGACCCACCGGGATCTGATAGGATACATTACTTGGTTAATACTGGTAGATTTTACTCTGTCTTGTTCATTTAATAACGTCCTCAGATTGAACAAAATTCTTCTAAGAACAATACGGTGGGTTTACAAACTGTGAAGGTGTCCCAATTGTGTTAGCCTGCAGCTGGAATGGGTCAAGTGCCGACCTGTACTGGTTTGGGAACCACAATTACAATGTTGAGCTGTTTCAACCCCCTCTTCTGCTCTATCTGGGAGCTGCAAAAGCATCTCGTAGATTGTTTTTTTGGTTTTGTTTTTTCTCTCAAGCCTTGTGCGTTCCCCTCATTTTGTCCCTCTTTCTGTCTCCTGCCGGAGCCCAAATCGATCCGTTTCTCCCAGGTGAGGGTGGCTGGAAGCTGGCTGTGGGTGACCTCATGCCAGGTCTCTCACGGGAGCTTTGCGGGAGCCATATGAGCAAGTTTCAGCAAACTGTTCTGGGTTTGAAACAGCTGTTATTGGGCTGCAAGATCTAATGGAACTGCTTAGTTTTCCTAAGAAAATCTGGCTGTGAAGGGCAATGATTGTTTAACTGTTACTTGCTATAGTGTTGGAAGACCTTATATCCTTGAACACATTTGTCTTCATTGCCCCCTGTGAGCTGGGAACTCTTGGTCTCTCCATTCACCAGAGGGACAGAGAGATGGCACTTACATCCAGCATGCAGACTGCAGTGTGGTTTCAAATGCCTGGGTTTAAAATCCGCTCTGACAACACAGGAGTCATTGTAGTCAAGTTTACTCTTCTGAAAGGCCAGGTGAACCCGGTTGTACAAAGCTGTCTGCTCCCATTGCTTTGGGGACACTCTCTAGCCCGTTCGCAGTCACTGCTACGCTACGCTGCAGTCTGCAGCCCAGCCAGAAGAGTCACTTGCCCAAGGTCATGCAGACAGACCATGGTGGAGCAGGAAAACGAAGCTGGATGTATGAAGTCTTGATGAAGACTTTTGAGATATGTCCTGGAGCAAGGCTGCTTGTGCTTTCCAGCCCATGGCACAAACCAGATGTTCCTGTCCTCGGGGTCTGGATTGTGCCCTAACCACACAGACTTTCAAGTGTACACTAAGCTCTGACCCTTGGACATCAAACTGTTAAATCGTAAGTTTTAACAAATCCCAGCATCATTTTAGTCAATTAAGGCTTCCAGGGTAGTGCCTGGGCATGGCTTGGGAGTTAACATGGGAAAAGGGTGCATTCCTGGTTGGTACATCTACTTCATTCTGGGGATCTATGTATCTTCTTGGATATGTTGTGCCTCAGCCCCCAGGGCCAGAATATGGTGTGAGGCACATTTTATTTATTGGTATAGACAGAATTTTTGATTACATGGGGATTACTTCTTGTGTACTATCAGATGTGAGGAAGGAGATTGGTTTATGACCCTGATTGCCCAATAACCCCAACAAATTTGCTGTCCTTATCAGGAAAAAAAAGAAAAAAAAAAACAGTACAAAGAATGAAAATTATTTCTGAGCACAGTCGTTACCCAAAGGAAAAAAAAAATGAAAGCATTTTTTCAGGTGTTCCATCTTTACTGTTTCTTTTCATGTTTATTTGCTAGTTTGTCAGAGAAAGCATAACAACTTAGAACTTATCTCTCTGAGATCAGAATGAATATGACAATTGCTGGTTGAAAGGAGCCTTTGTAAGCAGGTTGCTTTTTGTAAATCTGCCTTCAATTAATTATCAGTCATTTATGAACAGTAGGCTAAACAGCAGCCAGTAAAACAGACATCTCTATTACCACGTTTGTGATAAGCACATCAGCTGGATATTGAATCCTTTATTGCTTAAGTGGAAAAGTTACTTGCTTTCACTTAGCAGCTTGAAACCTGTAATCGCGGACTTGCCACTGGCCAGATTCTCAATTTTTCTCACGCTGACAGTTGTACTTTTAAATAAGTCTTTCTCTGCTTGCATTCATGGAGTCTTTCCCACCGTTCTAAGATTAATTCCTTCTTACGTGACCCTGAGGCACCGACGACCTCCATGGGACAGAGAGGATATAAAACCAGAGCCCACTTACATCAAAGCAGAATCTGCATATCAATAATATCCACTAACTGATTATTCCTTCAGTAAAGTCGGTTCACGTATAAGATTACTCTGGCTCCAAATACCAGATGCTTCCTCGGAGACAATTGTGGCTCTATACATATTTGTGATAGCACCCATCCCAATTGGAGCCTGTGGCTCAGGATCCTATGAAGTGCTCTGTGGCTGGCAAAAGTTGCTGAGTCAAAGCAAAGTAATGATAAATGAGCAGGGAGAAGATCAGAAGAGGAAGGATGGAGGCTGCAGGTAGTTTTCATCTCATCCTTTCAAATCAAGACAGGATTGGGCAGGAGTAGCTGCTCAGTAGCATGAAAGCAAGACAGAAAGTGTTTGAAGGCAAATAGCCTCTTCTGGCTGACAGGCTGGGAAATCTATTTAAAGAAAAAGAAAAAAAAACTCTCTTGGTCTTCCAACTGTGTTTCCATACTGTTTGACAGGATTAGGAAGGGCTACCTCACCCACCTCACCTGGAGGGTCTGGCGGAGCTGGTATCTGCAGTGGGTGAGCTGTGCCCTTGCTGGGAGGTGTCCCTGCAGCTCTCAGCTCTTGGGGACATGATCAGACAGCCTGCCTGCTTCTCATGGGCAAGAAATGAAACATTTCCTTGCATTTTTAGGAAAATTCCCCACTCCTTCCTCTGCTTAGCACATTAGGAACAGTTTCTTTCTCAGTTGTGCTAGACCAGGTGTTAAGACAACCCTCTTGCCCAAAAGGAAGGCCAGACTATGAACCCTGACTGTATCAGGGACATGCAACAAGGTTAACCTGTACCAGGACAAGCTGCCCCCATATAAGCAAAGAGCAGAAAGACAGCAGAAACCTATCAAAGCAAGGATGGGGTTTAGGGTGTTCTTTTTGAATTGCTGTTCTTCAGTTATGAACTTAACTTTCCTTGCCTCTGGGGTGAATTCTACCTCCGCTCCACCAGGCTGTAGGCGAGAGGTTGGTTGGGTGTGAAGCTCATTCCTTCCCATTGAGCAGTTGATGGCAGTGGCCCTGCAGAAGACCACAAAGAAAATATTCTCCGTTGACCTCTGAGATGACCTTGGTCAGCTGCTTCATGCCTTTCCCTCCCAGCTATTGTGGTCTTCAGTTTTGTCAGTGCTTGCAGGGAGACATGGCCTTTTATGCAGTGCCAGGCCTTCTGGAGACCTTGCTGTGAGGTGAATAATAATAAAGAAGCAATTGGAAGTTTGTTTGGGTAGAGAGAAAAGGAAGATGCAATTGCCAGCCCCTTGAGTTAGTAATGACTGCTCATCACTGTGTATCTGGGATGGATGTCAACCACTTGCCAAAGGTAGAAAGTGCAGTAGCACTTTACCGTCTTCCTACAATACTTACGTCTCTGTAGACAGAAAAAAAATATTTCCTTTACTAATTTTTCAGCTAACTCTTTGCAGTGTTTCTATACTGACATAATGTCTTCTAATCTCAACCATCCCTATGCCTTTCCAAAATGTCTTCGGAGCCCTTTACTGTACTGACTGTGTGAGCTACTGGAGGGCTCTGAACTTCTCCCTCTGGGTTTACGATGTATGGGTATTCTTGTAACAAGATATTCAGAAACTGCCATGCTAACAAGGCAAGAGAACACAGTTGACAAGCCCTAGTAAAGAAGATTTGTCATCTTCCCAGCCAGAGAAAGATGCTTTAAAGGAGAGGAGAGGAAAGGAGAAGAGAGGAGATCTTTAAACCAGCGTTAAAAGATTAAATATATGTTCTGCAGTAGAAGTGGGAGGAAGTTTGTAAGGAGAAAATTAGATTAATAAATATGTTTTTAAAAGTTCCTAAATTATTTAATGTCGGTACACATATTACATATACATATCTTTCTTAGTCGGTTAACCATGATGTAGGTAAGGTTGTGCTAGACATTTTGAAAACAGTAATCTAAGAACACAACCCGTATTAAGCCTTTTAAGACATTAAGAGATAAAAGACCCCTATGCAGAGCTCTGGACAGTTGTTATTACAGAAGTCACGGTGAAGTAACCTGCTGATTGGTTTTCTAAGAAGAGGGAATTGAGTTATTACAATCATGATCTCACATTTCAACAGAAAGCTTTTCATTTATGCAGACCGCACATCCCTTGCACACTCCTAGTGCAAACAGTGAGACATGCTGTGCGTGACCAGGACTTGAGCTGAAAAGCAGCTTTAAATACTGATGAAACGAAGTCTTCAACAATGTAGAAAAGCAAGTGCTGTGTGTAGTGAAGAGGAGGAGGCAATGGGAGGCAGAAAGGGCAAGCTGTAAATTCTTTTATACCTCTATTTCTCACTACATTTGTCCTGTTCTCTGTCTTCCTACCTACTGAGGTGCAAGATGCTCATGTGGAGAACAGAGAACAAAGGAAGTTCTTGGTGGTGGGGCTGTGAAGCATCCTACAAAGGGAAGGAGCAGTGCAGAGATGATCACGTGCAGTAGTACATGTCATTGCCTCAGCCCTGGATTCGCTGGGTGTGAATTAGTCTCACTTTTACAGTGGTTAGGCTATCTGGGAGCAGGAGTTTTGAATTAAGTGCTTGGAGATCTTTGATGACCCTAGCAAGTGGGTTCTGGTGGCAGTGGGAGGATTTCCAGCTTAAAAGAATTACTGTGGAAAACTGGGAAAAAATTGTTAGTGGGCAGCTCTGGTATGGCAAAGAGATTTTTCTGCAGCTTTTTCTTTTCCTTAACCCTGCTCACATGTTGACAGGTAGTTCCTGCACAATGTCAGTTCTGCTTGCCCAGCAGCAGCTGAGACATCAGACAGCCCTCCCACAGCCCTGAGTTGGCCAGATCAGGTTTTCTCCCTCGTTCTGCATTCCGACACCAAGCATGCCTTCCCCCAGTCCACTCTTGCTGGCCAACTGGTACTGCAGCCAGGGAGCTGCTGGGAGGACCACACGTTGTGAGACCGGCATGTCACTACCCAGCTAATATTGCAGAAAGGTTTTGGTCTGATAATGATCTATAACTCAGATGGAAAAAGTCAGTCAGAACAACAGCTGTACAGTGTTTCCTTAATACATATGATGGTAAATGTTTTGGCATCTCCCAGATAAATTTTTCATTAAAAATACCAATTTTACAAGCCCCATCTTGCCTACCTGTCCTGTGCCTTTGAAGGCAACGCCACATTGCAGAAACTTTAAGTATAATGTAGCCCATATCGCAGGATATGTAAATTTGCTTTAAAGATCAAGCTCCTAATGGGCCAGACAGCCACAATTAATTTTCTTGTGCAGTCGGTGGGACACTTGGGAGGTGCCATTGAATACCTCCACACCTAAACACCTAACGTTTCCCCTTGCAATATATAAGGAACATAAGCATCACCTATAGGACCAAGTTAGGTACCTAAGCAAGCCAGAAAACTTGCCCTTGCATAAGGCAGGGTCTTGCTTTTTTTACACCTTGCATAATTGTTTCTAGCAGCGTTACACTAGTGTTGTCAGTCTGATGGGGAGGTGTTATTCTTACCACATATATGGTGTGGTTTTGCACATCTCAACAGCTTCATAGAGGGTGCTACGATTCAGAGGTGGCCATGGAGGGCTTTGCTGCTTCTGTGCTAAACCGCTCATTTACCTGTGCTAAATCACACAATTACCTGTGCTGCAGGTAGGGTGCACCCATAAAATTTCAGCTGAATCTTTTTCTGTCAGAAATTACAGTATTCTTGAAATCAAAAGCATCTGTGAAACAATGTCTGCCTTGCCCTTAATTTTTGTCTTGGAGGAAGAAAAGAGAAGAGCAGCTACCCATAGTTTCATTTTGACATGACCCTAACAAAATCCTTCTGTTTTGCTGTGTTGAAATGGTTCTTTGAAAGTATTCTTTCAAAAATATTTTGCTCTCACATTATACTATAGATTAGAAAATAAAGGAGAAAAAAAAAGTTACTTTAAAAGGAAATGTTTTCCCATATTGAAACCTTGGGGAAGGAGAGGTCACTCTGGTTGGAAAATAGCCGAGAAATGAAGTGACCCCACCAGCTCTGCCTGGCAGGAGGACACAGCCCAGTCCCTGTGGACACGAATGTGTCCCCAACAGGCTCTCGTTAATGCCATTTTTCACTGGAGGCTGACTGTATGGATGGGGCAAGTGATCCTCACTTCCAGTTTTCCAAGCAGGTTTAGTTTGTAAAACAATTTACAGTTCATTAAGAAGAAAGATGCTGTTAACAGTACTTCATTATGCAACACAATCTCTTGTTTGATGGGGCCTGTCACTTAACTATAAATCACCCTTTTCCTAACCATTTTCCAGGATGGTTTCTTAGAGTAGATCTTGATTCATTAATTAAACACATTAACAAATTCAGTGCTGAGCAGATGCAACATGGAAAAATTCATGTGCATTTTTCTCCTTAAAATCCACACTTCTGTTTGCTCATTTTCTTTATTCCTGTTTCACGTAGACTTTTGGATAAACATGATAAAGTAAATTCTCTTCAGAAATGGCTGGAAAGTATGGTAATAAATGCTCTACCAGTGGTATCTCTTTGTTAACTAACATTATTTTTTCTGTCCATAACTGGTTCGCTACCTGCATATAAAAAACACTGGTCACCCAGTTGATGCAAAACAGATTTATCATTGTTAATTGCACAGAAAGTTGAGACACCAGCAGAGAAACTTGAATGTTTCTGAACATTTACAAATGTCTCTTTCTTTCCCCATGCTTCAAGATTAGCACAGGTATTAGGCTTTAGGTGTATACCCAAAAAATATATTTTGCAAGCTTGCCAAGGTTAAGAGCTCTCCTGCTCTCATTAAGTATTTCATGATGTTCCATTTTTGAGAAGAATTTGATTTTAAATAAAATGTGTGGGTTTGGTTTTTTTTTTTTTGGTCTCCTAAAAGAATAAATCTTGTGTCCTTACAACTTTTACCATCTTCTTGCCTCTAGTGTAAGATTTTGAAGGTGGGACAAAGGAGAGGACATCCTTGAAGAAAAAAAAAAATGTGTTATATAAATACCAAATACTGTAATTGTGTATTTTCAGTGGTCTTTTCATCAGAATATTCACCTCAAAAGGAAAGTTAAAGCAGGTCATTTGTCACTACTTAACAGATCTGAACAACACTTCTTTAGGAATGATTCTGATACCTTTTCTGTGTGGAAAACCCAATTACTCTTTGAAGTAGCAAAAATGACAAGGAAAAATAAAGGCAGAATAGGACATTTTTTTCACTTCCTTTACAGTAGTTAAATAAAGGTAACCAGGATACAGAACAGCCCAGAATGAAACTCAAAGAAACTCAAGTGCATCCTGAAATGACAGGGCCAGTTTGAACTGGGTCTTTCCTGTAGTCTTTTCATGAGAATACTGTGGACAGAAAGGACATTTCAGATGCTGCTTTGTGAAGGAGTAGTTTGGGGTGTCAGATGGTGATTTTGGTGCAGGACCACATATTCAAGAATTGATATTCTGCTGCAACTCAGATCTTTCTCTCCCTTACATTGATTTTCCTGTCATAAAGGAGCGCTGTGGTGGAGCTAGAGAAATTCAGTCAAAGAGCTGTTGGTGTTTTGTGAGCAATCTCATCTCTTTTCTGTGTTACATCAAGAGGTCAAAGACATAAAATGTTTATAAGGTCAGTCTAGCCCACTCCCTGGCCTGTGCAAGATTACGAGGAAATCCTAATATAAAAATTAACTCAATTGGCTTGGATTGGAAATCAGTCATGTGGGTTGGAAGCTGGCTGAAAGACTGTAAATGAAGAATCATGATAAATGACAATGTAACAAGTTTACGGAAGGTACCTTGCAGGGTATCTGGAGAATTTGTGTTAGGTCTGGTCTCATCTAACATCTCTATTAATTATCGGGAAATAGTATTGAATTGCACAGGAATGAAATTCACAGATAATATTAGACAAGGAGGAGATTTCAGCAACACTTGAGTCAGAGAATTTACGCAGACAGAACGGAAGCAGTTAGAAACCCAAACAGAAAAAAAAAAAAAAAAAAAATTCTGAAGAGTTTTGGTTGCATTCTGGTCCCCAAAGGGCAATCTAAGGTCCTTCCTTGAAACATATTCCTGGGAGCTGAGTTTTGCAAATGTCAAATTGAAGATGCAGTGTTTAAATTATAGGACCAAGGTCAAAGACAAAGTTGCTGTTAAAGTTGGGATTTTGCAAACCCCAAAGAGAGGGCACTTAGTTTTATTTCTGACTCTGATACTGCTTTGTAAGTATGGACATTTTGCTATTTGGTGTTGTCCTTCATTCTTCACCTTCTTGCAGATCAAGTTCCGCAGGACAAAGAGAGCTCCATATGTTGAGTTTGAACCGTGCTTTGGAGGCTGTAGATAATGTGTTAAATAAACAGTGAAGCCTTGATAGATTATTGCTTTGCTTTGGTCCTTTCGTTATCTTCCTAGAATGGAATCAGTCTTCTTCTGGAGTTTTGTGCTGACTGTGTGGATTTTGGATGGGTTAACCTTGAAGTTGTTTTGCCATGTTGTGCATCATCTGATTGTTCCCCAGCACTTCAAATTTGAATAGCCTCATACTCCTAAAGTCACAAATTGGCTCCATTTTGTACCTGTTTAATTTTGTCATTCTTTAGTTATATTCTGGTTGTGCCAGGGAAAGGTTCTTGTAGCAGACAGTTAAAACTCGAGTAGGAATAAAAAATATTCAGCTGGATCATTTCTAATATTTTTTGTCCAACTTGAGTGTGATGACAGACCAAATCAGGAACAGGCCGCTGATGTTTGTGAAATGGATTGTTGAGTCAGGCCATTTCTTCTCATCTCCTTAACAAATGTCCACAATGTCAGGCCATTTGCTGCAGCAGATGGTACCTGGTCTGGTCTGCAGAGCCAGGCTGTGACCCTGCCCTGCTGCTGAGGGCCCATGATGCAGAAGTTTGTGGGTCCTCATGCAGAAAGTCATGAGGGTAAAATCCAAAAAAGACCAAAGATGGGATATTTTTTTTCTAATTTGAACTCTTTTGTGTTTGGCATCTAATCTAGACTGGCCCCAGTGTGCAATCAGAGGAGAGAAGGGTGAACCTCCAGAAGCAATGCATTTCACTTTTTCTAAACAACCACATTAGGTGAGGATGAATTAATCCCTCAGAGACATCATGGGCAAGAGGAAGAATGTTCAGATTATGCATTCGCCTTTCAACTGGTTAAAATTAGGTGACCTGAATCCCACCATACTTTCATTTCAAATCACCAAAAGAAAAAAAATCCATGAAATTTTCATAAGCATGGGAATATACTACTTTTAAAGATCTTTATAGCAAAACCTTATGTCAGATGAAGTGTTTCTGAATAACCTAGAGTATAATCTGCATTTGCACTGATGTCAGAAAAAACTTCCCAGAATAATTTCATGGGAAAAATCACAGCTTCTTCTCAAGTTCATTGCAGCTTTGCCTCACACCTAAACTTTGGCAGGGTTTCGAAAGATTCTTTTTGGAAATTATTATTAGACTGTTGCAATAGAACTAAAATACATTAATCTGAAGGAATTAAATGGGATTAAATGCCATCCTCCTGCAAAACAGATTGTAAGATATTGGCCCTTTGTTGAAGCAGGGAGACTAAAATTTTGCAGAGTATACGGAAAACAAATGCTGAGGTTCTATCATCTGGAAGTGCTTTACCAACTCATTACTCTTTGGCTTACTTTATTGGAATTTTCCCCTAAATATTTATTTGCTTGAAATCCAAAGGTGGCTAGATACCACAATGTCCCAGCATCTGCAGCACTTCTGTTTTAAAATTAGAAGTAAAATCCTTTCTGTTCTGGCAGAGCCAGAACCTTTCCAAATAGGTTATACTAATATGAATTGACAAACCACTTTTCACTCCAGGGGACTTTGAACAGCCTTTAGAAAACCACGAAAACCAAAAACCACCACCACCACCACCACCAAAACCCCATGTATTACATTAAAGTAACGGTAAAATGTCTATCTGGGGAAAAATGTTTTGGTATCTTGCAGGGAAACATCTCAGATAAGATGGAAAGGTGGTTGTTGTCATTATTGTTATTATTGTTTGCAATGAATATACTCTATTTCTTCAGAAGTGCTAATACACAGTAACTAAATATTCATTTTATTTGATATCTTGAACTCATTCTTAATAATAGCACCACATTAACGTGTACATCTAGGAACACATATAGCCTATATTTAAGCATTTAATGAAAGTGTTTAAATTAGGGTTTGGGACATCGCAGGCTTTAGGAGGATTAAAAACCCAAAGAATTATATTCAGTCCATTTAAGATCAAAATTGCCCCCTAGGGCTGCCCTGTTTTTCTCTTCTTCTTGAGCAGGCAGCCTGGGAGTCCTGGTATTTCTAACCTGGCAAGTCTGGTTATGCAGGGCCTCAGAGTCTAAATCCTGACTTTTCATGTTTTGGGTCCTGTTCTGGCTGGAGAGGCACATCCAAATCAGAAACTCTGCTTGAAGTTAATAGGAACTGTGTACTTGCACAAAAGGAAAAATACTCAGCTGTGAAATACAGCCACCTTGGGGATGAAGCCATTGAGGTGTTGCACAGCTGACACCACCACTGGACTATGGGCTTTGAGCACAGCAATTAAAGAAACCCTGAGCCAGCTGGCAACAAGGAGGGGATTAATTTTTTTTTATTTATTTTTTTGCTACCCATTGAGTTTGCATAAACCTGGGTCAGTTTTCCGATCCAGTTCACCACATGCTACAGGAACTGCTGCTCCCCAAACTTGGCAGGGAGGAGGTGCAGGCTCAAGAAGGAGAGGGAAGGGGCTCCTCTTTTGGCAGCATCACGAGTTCGTACTCTGAAATACAGAGACTAATGAAACTCAGGCATCAGATGGGAAGAGCTTTGGAGCATAGGAAGCTTCTCTAGCTGTATGTTTACACAGCACCTTGTGTAGTGGGGTCCCGGGCCATGCCCGAACCTCACTGGTGACCAGTGATAATGGTCTGAACTGAGACCTCTGCATCTGCTGTATCTCATAGCATCATAGAATTAGAATGATGGAATGTCCTGAGTTGGAAGAGACCCACAAGGATCCAACTCCTGTCCCTGCACAGGACAACCCCACAGTTCACATCATGTGTCTGAGGACGTTGTCCAGTCTCTTCTTGAACACTGTCAGCTTGGCGCCGTGACACCTCCCTGGGGAGCCTGTTCCAGTGTCCAGCACCCTCTGGGGGAAGAACCTTTTCCTCATGTCCAACCTGAACCTCCCCTGGCACATCCTCCTGCCGTTCCCTCCAGTCCTGTCATTGGACCTCGTGTGGGTCCTCCCAGACCTCCACAGCACGAAGGCTGCATCAAGATGAATTGCTCCCAGCACATGGCGCTTGATCAGTGACAGTTGTTAGCAGCTCCTGCAAGCTCTAGATTAAGGCTTTGGGCTGATGTAGAATTTTCAGGTTTCCGTATGTTGTTGTTTAGCACTTGTTAATCATTGCAAATGTGCTGTGTGCCATCTGAGACAGCACGAGACACCCTCTCCCATAGAGTACAGCTTAAAAAAATAAAGCTGGCCCTCATTATGTTAGCAAACTTCCAGTGTGAGAGCTCTCAAGTGATGGGAGGCAATGAGAAGCCCAAAGTGGACAGGATGCCATGAGCTTTACTTTTTTGATTTGAATAAGAATTAAAGAAAGTCTATTACAGAATTACACGTCGTCACCTTCATCTCTATGGACTGCTAAGAACATCAGATTTTATCATGAAGGGCACATGATACAAGGTGATCTTGAGAGAGATTTTCCAAATATAAAAACTACCTGCATAAGTGGGTGCAAAAAATCTCTTTGAATGTACTGATTTGAAAAGAACCTTCAGTGGGAGTCAGTCATCTCATATGCAGATCCACAACCCCAGCTTCAGTTATATTTTAATGCATAAATACAAGCCTACTTAAATGCCTCATTTCCACTCCCCCTTTCTAGATTCTGGTCCAAAGTTATGATATAAAAAAAGGAAATACATTTGAAACTAGACATTTTTTTGGCTCACTCCAGCTAATGATTGGCCAAACTCATTAAAAAACAGTGTGTGCTGGAGGGGAGAGAGGGATGCTTTAGGGTAGAGAAATTGTTTCACAATGCCAAGTTTGAGATTAAAAAAAAAACAGCAACAAAAAACCCCACAAACAAACAAAAAAACCCCACCACACACACACAAAAAAAAGAAAACTGATTAATTTCTACCTGGAAGTGTTAAGTGTCCTTAACTGTATCTGCTCTGCGCAGTGCCTTGTTAAGTTCCTGAATAGAACCCGGAGTAAGAGAACAGCACAGCTTTGCATTCAAAGGCTGGGCTTAGTTAAGCCCATAAACTTCATATCTGGAAGTTGACCTCAAAACCATGTTAGCCCCCAAATCTTGCCACATTCACGCTTGGCTCTGATTCTTCATTATTTCTTTTCTTCTTGCCTTTGATAAAACATTATCGTAGACGTTCAGTACTTTGGCTGCTGGTCCCCAGAGAAACCAGGAAGAGCAGAGACAAGAGAAAATTAAAAAGATGTTTGCCAACATGAAACATAATTTAAAAAGAAAAAAGCACCCTTTTCTGTGTCATTATTGAAACTTCAGATTGTAAGAGCTTAAATGATTCCCGTGGATTTGCTTTACTTCTCCTCTTCCTATTCTCTGCTGTTTATTTTTTAACATTTAGATGGAGTAATAAAACCAGGCATATCCAATTCTTTTTGCTTCCTGGCAGGTTTTCTTCCTATTTCTTGTGTGTATTGGACTTCAAGCGGTGTAGGGAAAACAATTAGAAGAGATACACAATGGGATGCACACAAAGTGAGAAGGCCTACAAATCTGTCAGTGAAAATGTGTGGCAGCTTTTTAGGATGCCCTTCTAGGGACAATTATTGGATCCCACTCTTGTCTTCCCAAAACCCTTCAGCTTGGGGAAATGAAGTGCGTGGTGAAGTTTTGTAAACAGTTTTGTGCCTTTTTGCTTTTCTTGATATTGAAAGCAGACAAGGAAGGGAGTTTTCTTGATTTTTTAGTGTTTACTGCTGTCTTTCTTTTTTTTTTTTTACTTTAGGAATTGTGTTCTTCTTTAGACTATAACTCCATGGACTTCAAGAAAATTTTAAGATTAGACTTTCACAAGAGACAGAAAGCATTCTGGTGGAATATTATCCTGTTTACTCCCATTTGGAGAAAGAAATTACCCTCTTGAAATAGCAGAATTCTCTTGGATTTCACTATGGCACAAGATAGCTTTATTTCATTAATCTTGCTTACTCTTTGTTGCCAATTTCGTTTTTGTTGCCAATTCCTGCATTTGGGGGAAGGAATTTCATTAGAAATTGAACAGCTACATTCTTTCTCACCCTTCCCAGAGGCTCATTTCACTTTTTTTTTTATTAAAGAGCTGGAAAATCCACAATAACTATGGAACTCTCAAAGGCATCTTCTAGCCATGTTATGGAGGACACTATCTTGGTGTGTCATGCTTTAGAAATGCACAGAGACTGAAAATTTTGCTAGATAGACCATTAACCTGCACTGAGAAAGCATTTCTTGTCTTCTTGCTCTCTTTAGAATTGTCTTCCTTTCCTTTGAATGTTTTTTGACACTGAGTTTGAGCTGTGGATGAAACCATGGAGTATACTTTAATATAAACTATTCATATTATAGATTCCTAGACTTTGCCAAATATGAAAGATGATAAAAGTGTTCTTCACACACATACCTGAGTATGTGAGTGTTAAACTCTATATATCCAAATATTGGTGTTTTCTGCATGTCCCTTAAGACACTGCAGCCTTCTTAGTCATTCGTTCCTGTATTTCTCCTTGGCAAAACCAAAATCCTTTGGGATGAACACTAACTGCACTAGGGAGACAAACTCAGCTTTTGTTTAATTGGCCCTGGGTATTCTTCACGGCTTAGCAACTGGCAGAGACCTAGATGTTCATAGAATCATAGAATAGTTTGGGTTGGAAGGGACCTTCACAGCTCATCCAGTCCAACTCCCTGCTGTGAGCAGGGGCATCTTCACCCAGATCAGGTTGCTTAGACCCCTATCCAGCCTGGCCTGGGATGTCTCCAGGGATGGGGCATCTACCACTTCTCTGGGCAAACCTATTCAATGTAGTCCCAGTTTGCACAGGTAGACAACTGTACCATGTAATGCAGGAGCTTGGATTTCCCCTCCTAAGGCCAAGCAACACCTCCTTGCAAAAGTCTGTCATAAAGCAGGATTTGAACATATGAAAAACATGAATGCTGTCCTGCTTGGTGAAGAAATGTGGAGGTCTTGGAGTAGAAAAACAGTTTGGGGGGAAATTGCAAAGCTCCTGGTTAGCTGAATCAATCCACTGCCCTTGGAACTGACCTGCAAACAGTGCAGGTAAGAGGATGCAGCCCAATATCTGCAGTAATCAGGGCATGGTCCTGTGCATGGTGAGAGGAAGTCGCTGACCTGTAAACCAAATCCCTGTTTCTTTCCAGGCCAGAGACAGAGCTGGAGTTATTCGTGCCACCCATTCCTTCTTCCCCCATCTCTCACCCTTTGCATGTTGCTCTGTTACACTGGGGAAACTCCCAGAGCTGGGGATGGGGCTTGAACCCTCCTGCACTGTGCAAGTCCCTGAATAGACGCCTAGGGCAGCACAGTTTGGCCATGCAGGGCTTGCAAACCAGGTGCCCGACAGCAGATAGACATGAGCAGGAAGAAATAACGTGTGCTGCCCAGCCTGAAGTGTGACTTCTGGGGTGGAAATGCTTGAAATGCTTTCCTATTCTTCTGTTGGAGTGAGGGATCAGTTTAGGGCATCTAAACCAAACCCTGAGTTATTGCCTCTCTGCTCGATCCTACTGTGTGGCCTGGGTCCCCGTGGGGAGGTGGGAAGGAGGGAGGCTGGAGAGGGATGAGGAGGCAGCTGAAGCAGGGACTGCAGTGCAGGGCTGAGCTTGTCTGCTGCCACTGGCACGGCAGCACAGGGCATGGGAGACACAGCTCTGCTGTTTGCAGGAGCATGTCAGAGAAACTTTGCTCCCACCTGCATTCTCCTGCCCTCTCTCTGGGTGGTCAGGGTGCAGTGAGAACTGCAGCTCCGTTACCCCTCACCCTGTGTTTTCTCCTCCCTGCCTCCTTCTTTCTCACACCTCACGCTTTAGGGCACTCCACTCCATAACCCCAGTTTTATTTCACGTTCACAACAAACTCTACTTTTTTTGCATCACTGACTACTTTCTTGCTACATAAATCCCCCACAAAGCACATTTCCCGCTTGTTTATTTTGTCCACAGCCATCCCATTCATGGATGGGCACAGGAAACTGTGCTGGTCTGCAGTGGTTATTTTCACCACCATCCTTCATCCTGGAGGATTTAGGGGCTAGATGCAGTTTCACATTTTGCTCTGTGATACCAGGGAAGCTTCACTGGCAGGGACAGGCAGTGAAAAGCAGAAGGCTGAGCCCAAGGTGACTGTCTTAAGGGATTTGCTTCTGGACAAGGCAGAGCACAAACTGAAAGGACAATATAAAGTGAGGAGGGAGCTGTGGCTCTGTGCCTGCTGGAAACAAAAGGACGGAAGTATTTTAAGACGTGACCTGGTAGATTTACACACCCAGGCTTACCTACAACTTGAGAGGTCCTGCTGACACGAATTTCCTGCGGAAGGTGAACTGATGTCACCAACAGCAAGTTTTACTGAGCTACCCGTTGCGGGGCTTCCTCTTCTGCCATCTCACCAGTCTCACCAGTCCCCAGGCCACTGGGCACCCAAAGCCATCTGTGCCCTTCACCCTTGGATCCGTCTTGCAAGGCTGGGGTGCAGCCACCAATTCATCTGCTGCCCCTCTACTCTGTAGTCCTGCGTCCAGCTCTGGAGCCCTCAGCACAGGAAAGACATGGACCTGTTGGAGCAGATCAAGAGAAGGGCTACGAAAATGGTCAGAGGGATAGAGCAGCAGGTTGAGAGAGCTGAGGTTGCTCAGCCTGGAGAAGAGAAGGCTCCAGGGAGACCTTATTGTGGCCTTTCAGTACTTAAACGGGACCGATAAGAAAGATAGGGACAGACTTGTTAGCAGGGCCCGTTACAATAGGACAAAGAGTAATGGTTTTAAACTAAAAGAGGGGAGATTCAGGCTGGACATGAAGAAGAAGTTTTTTACACTAAGGGTGGTGAGAGCCTGTCCCAGGTTGCCCAGAGAGGTGGTGGATGCCCCATCCCTGGAGACATCCCAGGCCAGGCTGGACGGGGCTCTGAGCAACCTGAGCTGGTGCAGATGTCCCTGCTCACGGCAGGGGTGGCACTGGATGAGCTTTGAAGGTCCCTTCCAACCCAAACTATTCTATGATCACCTAGCAATACCCTTCCCCACACAGGGGATGTGTGTAATTGCAGATACCAGAGTATTACTCAGCAGCTTCAAGGATACCATTGTGTCCTTGGGTGCATGAGTGCAGTTTAAGACATCTGAGGACAAAGCTGTGCTGGGAATGAACTGGGCAGTAAATCCACTTCTCTTTTCCCAGAAGAACTGGGTTGGGATCTGATATGGACCAAATGGGAATTCGACCTTGACAGTGAAGCAGTCAGCTGAGCAATGAAGAGCTTAAGACAGAACAAAGAATACAGAAGGCTTGAAAAGGATGTAAAGGTGAAATACAGTCCAGTGTAAAGCTGAAATATAGTCTAGGTGGGAAGGTTTGGTGTGGAGTGAGCTGGTCTGCAAGGGTTTATCTTGTATTTTTATTCCTGAGGGATGTGCAGGGGAAGCAAAGGTGGAGGAGCAGCCTTTTTTTGCTTTCCCTCTCTGGCCCTCCCCTCTTTAGACAGCTGAAAACCTGGTGGGGTGATACTGAAGTGGCAAAGTGGGGAGGACCATTCAGAAATACAGTGTGTCCAGCACCAGATGTTCCTCCACACATGAGAGGTCTCCAATTGCAATCGCACTCTGCTATTGCACCCTTATGAATTCCTCCATAATTTGATTTACTTGGAAGGAATAGATCTGGGTTAGGAACACTTCTCTTATTCTCATTGATCCTAGAGTATATAATTTTCTTGAAATACTTTTCTCTTGATCTTGTCTCTTTTCAAATTATCTGATCAAAAACTAGAAACCCAAAGCAATAAGAGCCTGGGCTTTAGCGTGATACCAAACTCATTAGAAAGAGGTGCCAGACAGTTCTGGTTGAGTTTGGGGTGTTCTGGGTACATATCTGCACCAAAAAATCACACCAGCAATCCTTGATTTCCCTGAAAGGAGGTCAAGGTCTGTATGGTTGTTAACGTGCAGGACATGTCTGTGAAGGGGCAAATATGAGTCAGGGATGACAAGACAGGTCAGCTAGTTTTGTGTTTGCTTCTGCCACTGAGGGTGAGTTCATGTCTCCTGACTTTTTTTCACCTGACGAAAGAGAGGATCAAGCCTTAAGTAATCTTGTGCCTCTGCTGTAAATGGAGAGAGTCAGGCAACTGCAGAGGGAAAGTCTGTTTTTTACCTATACTTTAGGATGGGGAGGATCATCCTTTGGATGTGCCTGACTCTTCCTAGTGACTATAAAACAAATTTGCTTGACCAGCTGGTGAGTTGAACCTCAGCATTGACAGACAGCTGGAAATAACTGAATTGCTCTCTTTTGCAGTGGGGACCTAAAGGATTATTTCCTGGATAGTTTCTCATGGCCACTTTTAGATGTTTTATTTTTACTGAGTGAACAGACCGCATGGTCATTGCTGTGTCCCTGTTCCCAGCCAGACGAGGTGCATTTTTACCTCTAATGTGATACCCTCAGAGTTCACTGGTCCTGGACTTTCTCTCCATCTGTACAAAATAGCTGCACAGGGACAAGCACAGCAAGCAGTCTGGTGTCTGTGCAAGAGAATCTACAAAGCTCTGAGGGCAGGAAAACTGCTGCCTTGACATAAATCAGCATTACATGGGACTGTTTGAAAGGGATGCTTCAGGAACTGTTGGTAATCGGTGGCTGTGTAATAAGGATCAACTGGTATAAGGTCTCCATGGATAACTATAGTAGAGACAGGGACAGAGAAATCAGTTCAGTTGTAGAGGAAAAAATCTCCCTCCAAAGTTTTACAGAGAGCTAGAGGGAGGTAAAAACAACCAAATATATCAAAGCTAAAATAACACATTGAAGAAAAAGGATTTTTGTGCTATTTTACCTTGAAAACTTTAGGTGAACTAAAGCAACTGACCTCATTCTAACTTCTGTGGATTAGTCTAATACTTTCTATGACCTACGTTTGGTAGAGTAGGAATGTCCTTATCACGAGGAGAAACAACTGCATTGATCTCATTAGGATGTTTATCACACAATATATTTCAGCAGACATTCCTGGATGCCCTCTGTTGAACATTTTTAAACTTTTAAGATAAAATAGAGTTTAACCAGGATTGCACACTTTATCCTGACTTTTCTAGAATGTAGCTTGATGATTATCCATCACTCCAGTTAATAAGAGGTAGCAGTTAAAGAATAATAAAAATAGAGATAAATTTGCTGGCAAAGGTTCTGCGAATGTACTTGAAAGAAAGTGATTTGGCAGTAGGGTACAGGGGCTCCCCTTCTTGTTGTCAGGGATCTGAAATGACTTTCAATCCTCTCAGCAGCCTTAGCCTCCACTGAGCAGGGCGCTGTGAAGGCAGTAGACATGCCAAATCAAAAATACATTAAAGTCTCTGTTTTTCCCATGAAATGGAAGCCAGTGGAGGCTGATGCCATTTAAAGCAGGGAGGAGGAGGTGATCTGCTTAGGGCTGGGGTGGCAGCAGTCAGTGACCACATGGGATCCTGGGGGTGGTAGTCAGGGTTTCAGCAGCCACACTGAAAATATTAAGGAAACCAAAAAGTTCCCAGGCAATTTAATAGCAAAGGAGTATTGCTAGCATCCCTCTGGGCTGCATGCAGGGAGGGTCTGTGCCTGTGTTAGCACCAGCAAAAGGTATTTATCTCAGTAGAAACAGCTGGTTTTGTTTAACCTGAGAGGTCCTGCACTCACCTCTGGAGCAAGCCAAATGTCCCCGTGCCATTTACACATCTTTTTTAGAATATTAAGGGTCCAGGCACCCTTGACAGACAAGTTGCTAGCCTGAAATACAGTAGGGATTTATTCTGCATCCATCCATTCGCTATTAATGATTTTTACTGTTGAACGGTATGTGCAAGGCCAGGTCTGAATAAACGCAGGTGGCACAATTTAACAATATACATCAAAGCAAAAATTTTTTTCTTGTCCTCTGTTTAAGATCAAATATCACATGCCTCAGCAAGTGATCTATGTGATCTATATTTCATGCCATTTTTAAAGATGCTCAGGTCTGGAGAGAGTCAGCTGCCATCAGAATGCACGATGGCCCTTTTTGTCCTCTGAGAGAATAGACACTGTGAAATTTTCACTAGATATTAAAAAAAAAAAAAGAGAGAGAGAAAGACACATAGACACGGCTTGGGAATCTGAAATTTAGATTCCTGCCATGCTAGTGACCTTGCTAAAGAGAGTTACCATCTTGTGTTGTAGAACCTCCAGGAAACACACAGGTGTAAAATGGTGTATAACCAATAAGTATTATTATTCTATTTTTGAATTTGCTTTTCTGCATGTAGGATCAAAGAAAAGCAACATATGCAGGTAAAATGTGCAAGGGATCTGTAGTCTGAAACATGCAACTATTGTTATGTAAATAAAAATGGCATCATGTAGGCATATACCAAGAAGGACACGCTAATAAACAGCAGAAAGTGGGTTTTTTTTAATTGAAGAACTACGCAGAATGAGGAATCTGGTTCAAAACCTGCCTGGTCTTCAGGCCTCATTTCTACAAGGCACTGTGTCTTCCTTTTGTTTCCCAAACCTTAGGCTTAGCCCGGGAGCTGAGCCATTCATGTCTCCTTCTTTCACCAAGATGGTCCTGTAGGACAACAGAGAACTTGAGATGGTGAATAACTCCCCTCAAGTGCCCATGAGACATCAGGAGGTAGTTAGGCCCCTGGTTTGGAGGCCTCTGGGAAATGCTTGGAAGTCATATTTGGCAGCACTGGGTCTTCATTTTCCCACACTTCAGTCTCCACCTGTAAAATTGGATGAAAGGCAGTATTTTTCCTCATCTTTCTTCTGTCTTACTTGCTGAGATTGTCACCATGGCTGTGAGCTTTGCTTAGCACAACACAACCTTTATCTCACTTGGAACATTTGGCCAAGCCAGCATGTGAGCTGTATTAGAAAAGGGCCTCATTTTCCCAAATGCCCTGGTGGCAGGTTCATGTTTGCATACTATAAAAGCAGCAAAGGCAAAACCCTTGCGTAAATAGGAAGCAATCTGCCTTTGGAAGGGAGGAGATGGACAAAATGACCTCAAAGCAATTCAGCATCTGTGATTTCCTCGATTCCATCTGAAAGCTCACTCTTTATTTTGCTGACATATGAGCTGGATGCTCTATTGTACATCAGTGTAACAAATAGCCGTTATCTTCTGTTTCATGGGAGATATGGCAGAACATGATTTATTTGCGCCTGCTCTGTTGCCTCTTTTGAAATGTTGCCGTTGTTCAGTGCACCTTTTGCAGAGGAAGGCAGATGGTCATCGCAAAGTCTCCCATAACCTTGCAGCACAGTGAATCAATGAATCCTGAATTACAGTCCATTGTCTGAGTTTGGAGCTGTGCTGCTAAAGTATCCTGCAGTGGCTGAAAACCTTTGAATGTCAACACCACATATATATGAAGGAAATATGACATTTCTCCCTAAAATTTCAAAGCAGTGCCAAAAGGAATTTTTAACCGCAAAGTTGCTTCCAATGTGAGCAGGGACTGCATTGCTCAAACCTTAATTATCAGACTAGAAACTTACCTTTTGTGTGTGTGTGAGTGTTGGGTATGATGCCTCCTTAGGAAAAAAAGAATAGAAATAATGAATCAAAGTAGGATTCTAACATGAAATGCTAGACACGAGGACTTTTTTGGAGCCGAAACTGCACCAGCTGCCCCTCAGTGCTAGCTGTCTCTGCTTATATGACATTTGCAATGAGGCTTCAGGTGATTTGAGAAGCTTGCATTAAACTGCAAATCACCTTTTGTGTAGTTTGTGCCAGAATATGTTGCCAGAAGCCATTATTTCAATGGGAAATAACAACTGGGAATAGGGAAAAATGAACTTCTGAAAAGCACTTTATCACATTCCCTGGGCTGTGGCAGGCAAATGTTGAAAACGGCGTGAGCTCCTGCCATGAAAGCAGGCATAGGCAGAAATTTCCCAGTGGGAGGATTTCCTCCATTGCATACCAGAGACAAGGCAAGAGGAGTATATAAAACATTTTCAGCACTGTCTCTCAATTTCTGATATTTATGTGCTCTATGCGTAGACATGCTGAAAGACATTTATGTTTCATAAAGCTGGGTACCTTGCTCCGTTGATTTTTCCTTAGGACGGGAATTATTAAGGCAAACAGGTCTGGTAATTTCAGATGACGGCTCGTGTGCAGCACAGGTGTTTCTAGAAATGGTTCATGTCAGATGTTAAAGATGTTAAAAATGTCTCCCCCAAATGCTTCTGGTCTTTTGCAGATGACTGCTTCCATGTGTGTGTGTAGGGCAGAACATTGCCCAAATTCAAGCTGTCAGTCAGCTCATTCCATAGCACATCTAGGCAAAGAGCATTATCTCATGTGAACTCGCTGCTGCAAGATGTTTTCTATATTAACTGGCTTGAGAATTTTATGATTTTATTAAATACAAGAGGAAAGATATCTGAAAACTTACAATCTAATTTACAGGGAAAAAAAATTGAAACATTCTGTGGTGCGCAACAGACATTTAATCCCTGGGTTTAGAGTTTTTTGATCAAAGAGATTACTTATTCTAGGACATTTTTATTCAATCTACTGAGTCTTCTTCCTCAGTTTGCAACTGGGTTTGATCTTCTAAATCCACTCAGGCTTCCCCTGTCTTGAAAGGGGCACATTGCAGTTATTCTAGAGAACTAGAATAACCAGTGGCTTAAAAGCAAGGACCTTCCTTACAGGACCTTTCTTAATAAACCTGTCTTATAAAAAACCAAATCAAACCAAACCAAACCAAAAATGAAAAACCAAAATAAAAACAAAAACCAAAACAAAACAAAAAAAGCCAAACAAACCAACCAACCAACCAACCAAAAAAACCACGACAAAACCAACCCACCACATCTAAACGGGACCAAGTACTTCTACAGAAAACAAAAAAAAATCTTGTAAATAGACAGGGGCTGATCCTGAGTGCACCTAATGTGTCCTTTACTGATTGTCATGGAGTTTTTTATGTCCTAGTATACACTGAAATGAGTGAGACCAGAGTATGGTTTTTATTCTTGAAATATATATTAAAAAAAACCAAAACTGGCTAAATTGAGGTGTAAGGTTGATTCTCTTGCTGTGCCACTGATACAAACCCATGAAATCTCAAATAAACAATCCAAACAGTCTGATTTTAATTATACTTTTCTAGAGCCAGAGTAACTGTTAAACTTTGTAGATCCATCTGCATTTACATCTGTATACTGAGGAACCAGACTGCATATTTCCAACTTTTTAAAAGCATTTCCAAAGTGTTAGGAAACCACAAATCTTCCAGAAATTGATTCTTCATCTCAAATATTTTATAATTCAGTAACTGGAGATCTGTTGTTGTCTGTCACAGTTAAAGCGTGGGGAAGTGACCCTCTCCTGTAGGGTGAGGAGCTTGCATGCTTCATTTTAGTTCTTGAACATCTGTGACCACAATGAGTATCTGGGCAGTCCCTGAACTGCAGCACAGAACTGAAAATGATTCTATAATGACTAAGGAACAGAGTTGTGGCAAGGAAAAGGGATGGGTCCCAAAGCCCACTGAAGTGAATGGCACGACTCCTGTTGACTGCAGTGGCCTTTGAGTTGAGGTCTTGGAGTGTCTGTGGAAGGAAGGTGGAGTCGTACAGTATCACTGTGATCACATCTTACACAGGATAACCACATGCTCATCTTTTTTACTTTCCCTCCCAGGATGGAAGGAGCAGTTTTATTGGCCACCAGCTCGGAGGGGTCATGGAAGTGCCAAACAGCAAGGACCAGAGAGTCAAATCAGCCAGAGCCATCCAAATCACTTACTACCTCCAAACGTATGGCTCTGTCACCCAGGACCTCATTGGGGAGAAGTGGGAGAGTGAATTCTGTAAACTGATGCACAAGATGCAGCTGGATCACCAAGATCTGCAGCTCTACTCACTAGCATCCTTTAGCCTCTGGAAGGACTTCCACCAGACCAGTCTCTTGGCCAGGGGCAAGATTTTGGTGAGCCTCATGCTGATTCTCCTGACTGCTACCCTCTCGAGCTCCATGAAGGACTGCCTGCGTAGCAAACCTTTCCTGGGACTCTTGGGAGTACTCACTATCTGTATTTCCAGTGTCACTGCGGCAGGGATATTTTTCATTACTGATGGAAAATATAATTCTACTTTGTTGGGAATCCCTTTCTTCGCTATGGGTAATTATTTATCTTCATAATAATAGGATTAACAGAGATTAATGACAGGATTGTAAATTACATCTTGGGTTATAAAGTGCAGATTTTGCCTTGAGTGAAAGTCCAAGTTGTTTTTATCTTGTTAAATTGATCTGTGCCTTGCCAAAAAAAAAAAAAAAAAAAGGGAAACAAAACAAAGCAGTAGCAACAATAAAGAGCAAATGACGTTGCTGGAATCTCAGCCAATATGAGAAAGGAGCAATTTTATTGATCTCTGTTACAAAACGAAGGAGAAATTGTTATTGAAAACTAGTCAGCTCAGCACAGAAAATGAATATGTGTTGACCTGACTTTGATGGGAGGCCAGTCGAAAGAATAAGTTAAAGCAGGAGGGCTCTGAGGAAGAAAAGATTTTAGAATCCTTCCTGAGGAGAGCTGCTCTTCCAGCTTTGTCTGAGAGGCAAAGAGGAATGGCTTGGTGTAACAATAAGATTGATGGACTTTATCTCAGAGGGGAGATTACTGTTGTGGTGTTTGCCAGGCTGTAAGCAAAGGGCCCTGTCAGTATCTGTAGCGCATAATCCCTTGGTTTGTGAAGTCCCAGATCAGCTGCAGAGATTTCCTTTGGGGTGAAGGTGCCGACAAAGAAAAGATATAAAACTCAGCTCTTTTTGCAGAAGAATTGTTTTCATTCCCTCTGTTCTCATTTCTGTTCCAGGCATTTTAGTGCATCTGAATGGTTAATGAGTTTGCTGGGAAGGTATGTTGGAAAGGGAGAGGGAAACGTGCCCACAATGGCTTGCTGAGGCAGCGTTGTTCGGTTCTATTACATCCAAGTTTGTCAGAGATTCGTTGTACCATGAGTTTCAGTCCCAGCAATTACTTTATGCAAAATCTCAGTAGTGTCAATGCAAAAACATTTGTGCTGGCTTTTTGATGGCAGGAAGCCTTACCTGTGGACAGAACTCTGTATCTTTACAGTGAATTTCTTAAATTCCATTCATGCTTCTGGTACTCAAGCCCAGGTCCTGTGCTATGGTGAGAGAGAACTAGATATGCAAAGCCACAAGCTAGAGTTGAGGTTTGGAGAAGGATCTTTTTTTTTTTCTGAAAATCTTCAACCCCCAAAAAACTACATTTCCTTGCTCTTCCCCTCAAGAAAAGCCCTGTAGATGTATGCATCCCTCTATTTTGTTTCTCTCCTGTTAATGCATCCGTGTCACTGACCAAGGGGACTGAGCCGTGGCCTCATCAGTCCTGCACCCAGCATCTCTAGAGCAGCTGGCTGAGGTGGGGAGGAGAGGGATGGAGTGGATGGTCGAGATTCCAGAAAGGAAAGGGAGACGTGAGGCAAAAGACCCCAAGGAACTGCATGATTGGTTCAGCCTCATTAATACTGGTAAACAAAACTATGCCAAAGCCTCTAATTCAATCATCTGCACTGTTAAATCGTGACAATGGCCCCTGGCATGAGCTGCCCTGTGCCAACTCTTCAGACACCGTGCACGGCTCTGCAGTGTAAGTGGGTTTGCTGGAAAGAAAGTGCTGAGAGGGGGAAGAGGCCAACAGGAGGAGCAGAGAACGTGCCAGGTTGTGACAGGGATGGATCCCAACCTGAGTGAGGTTTGTGGACTCAGAAAAAAGAGATCTGCATGGCAGAATGGAGGAAAGGATGACAGTGGGGAAGACGAGGCTCATGGCAACCTTTTTGTTAGTTACCAGAAGGTGTGTATCAAAGAGTGGGGGCAAATGGCACTGCCTTGCTCGTGCAGCAACTTGTACTAAAGGTAAAAAAACACTGAAGTGATGAAAACCATCTTCCCTTATTTCTTTATTCCTCTGATGGTGTCTCTTTTTAGATAGCTGTAGAGAAGGGGTGACCCATCTTTGCTTGACAGGTCCCAAATTTGTCACTCCCAAGGAGGACCAAATAATGCCTGTAGGTGAAACTCACCTTTTAGCTGAGCTCAACAGCATCAGTATTTGTATAGATCAGGGGCATCAATTGAAATGACAGTACCATTGCACTCAATATATACATACGCTGCAGCCCCAGGATGAGACAAGGGTGAGAGTTTCTGAGAGTGGCTCAGTTTCCCATTGAGGATGCTGGTAAACCAGGAGTTTGTTTGCTCTCTGAAGAAAAGTAATGTTTATAACTTTCTGTTATGTTTTGTGCTGTCATTCTTGTCACAGCCACTGCCAAAAGCAAAAGCAAAAAAAAAAAAAAAAACACCAAACCAAAACAAACAAAAAAACCAAAACCAACCAACCAAACGAAAACCAAACCAAAACCAAAACCCACCTCTCTCGAAGTGAGATATTTGCAAGGATTGCTTCTATAACATTATATTGAGTGAACTTCAGATTGAAAAAGAAAACATTTAAGTAACCCTTCTACGGAAACTTCACTCAGGAATCTCAGACTGAATTGGAAATATCATTAGACAACAGCTTGCAATGCCTGGGAACTGCTGCTGGTAAATATTAAGCAACAATTTTGCAGTTTGATGAACTAGAAGACAGGAAGCCTGTCTTACCCAAGTAATACTGGGTTGCATCCTGCAAAGTGCCACATGCCTTTAGTCACTTGAATGACAGTGTCACCTAATGACACCTCACTCTGTCCATGATGTGCCCAGGACCCCATAGAACTCCGGTCCTCACAGGGCAAGGTTTTCTATTGAACCTGGTTTAACCATCAGAGTAGATCCATTGAAGACCCCAAGGCTGTTAATTCTATGGGGCAATAAGTAACTGTGGCCCATGTTGTACCAGCATCCCTTGCTGCTAGCACAGCAAATGTAAACAATAGATCAAATAATAACTGAGCAATTATAAATGAACAATTGTGCAATGGTTTCCCAGAATTACAAATGCCAGATTTGCAAGTCAGCCTTTCAAAGTCAAGTTAGTTAGATAAAAAAGAGATATTTTATTTGTCTCCTTTTTTTTAAGTTGGGTTTTAGTAACCACCATGTGAAATCAGAATATGGGACAGTTCTACCTTGTATTTCTTTTCTGGGACAAATGCAAACTGCAGTTTCTTCTGCAAGTTTGACACCAGCAGTGCTATCACCATTGGATGTGTTTCAGATAAGAGATAGAGAGTCAAATCATTGAGCTTCAGATTTGTTCTAGATGTTGGAAACGGACCTGGTTAGATATTCACATCTGCCTTTTGTGTTTGGATTCACAACGCAGTTTCAAAGGGATGTTATGTACGTGACATAATTATGGTTTCCCATGCCTAATCATCACTAATTAATATAACCAGAAGGTTAACTACATAATTGAGATATTATTGCTCCCATGATTTGCTTTTTAATGCACAGGAAACACACTGATATCATCAGAGAGATAATGATTTAACTTAGCTGAGTATCTGACTGCATTTTTTAAATGCAGGTGTTTTCATTATGTCATTTTACATCGTAATTATTCTGGGCAGTCCATGAAGTACCTCATTATATATATTAATGGAAATCTTAGGTTAAAAATATAACTACAGTGTAATTAGAGTGTAATTATACTTTTTGTATTATGAAGTGTATGTGTCTTTTAGAAGGCTGGATTCGTAGTGAGTGGATGTAGGAAATATTTCCTGCCCTTTGTAAGTTCAGACTATGAAGACCATAAGATTGTGGGAACAGCTATTTCTCATTGAGTCTTTAGAGAACACTAGGCTCAATGGATGTCCTAAAACACATTGCACTATTATCACTACCACCACCAATAACAATACTGTTAGTAGAGGTGTAGTAAAGTGATACAAAAAATTTAGGAAGCAATAAGCTACCTGTTTCCAGCAGTAACCCCATGCCTGATGTAAGAGCACAAGGTGGATGGCAAAAACTGTACTTACAGTGCAGAATTTTTCTGTTAAAATTCCCAGTTATCCCTTCCCCTGAGCTATTGAAATGGAAGGAGGAGGCAAGGAAAAAGCAGACAAGACTCCAGGCAGTTATTAGCATTTCAAACAGAAGCCATTTAACCGCTTTTGGATGGCAGTTAAAATAATGGCTGGTCATCACCTTTAAGTAAATTTGAAATGTCACAACATTACCATTAGTGGTAGAGTTGCGGGAAGTTACAGAAAAAAGTCCTAGTGCAGAGGAGGAAAAAAATTTTTTAAACCTCAGAAGACAAATGAAAATGCTAAAGTGCATACAATTGCTGGTTTACTTGTACATGAAGTATTCCAGTGTTTCTAGCCTTTGCTTCACACAATGGACTTTCTGATTACAACCGCAACTTAGAAATATTTCAGGAGTGACTCTGACTTTGGTTTTGTCCTTTTGATGCAGCAGTAAAGTAAATCCCATATGAATTTCATGTTATATGATCATCTCCTATCTTTATGAGGAAGAAGAAACTGACCCCTTGGAACAAAGAGACCTATTGACATAAAGCCCCATCACTCCATGCCTTAGAAGTACAGAGAATCTGTCATTTTATACGTTATAGCAGTTCATGTCCCCACCCACACAGCAGATCATTAAGTATTTGGAAATACCTTGTCCTTAGCTATAAAATGTCCGTTCTTGAATTTTACAATAGGAAATGGGAATAACAATAAAAAAACAACCAAACAAAAATGCTACATGTGGCAGCAGGAGAAAAAAAGTGGAAAGGTATAAAAATGTTTAAAATTACCTATTTGGATAGGTAGATAACATAGATAATTTATATGAATGGGTTCAGACATACTCCATATTTGTAAGGTTGATTTCCCCATAACTTGATATACTTCCTACCAAGTCTGTTCCCAGTTGCAGAAGGATAGGGGGGTTTTTTTGTCGTTTTGTTTTCGTTTGGTTTGTTGGTTGGTTGGGTTTTTTTGTTGTTAGTTTGTTTGGGTTTGCTTGGTTTTTTGGGTTCTTTGGGGTTTTTTTTGTTTGTTTCTGTTTTGTTTTTTCATTTTCTTAGGAAAGGACAACCCTCCCTCCAAAGAGCCTTTCCTGGATTTTGAGTAGAAAACCCAAGTCTGTTTGGGATACTCTGCTATACCTGCACCCTGCAGTGTGGCCCTGCAGCTGTGTCCTGGAGCTGTCATGGTTAGGGAGAGGCAACAGAACTGAGGTGGTCCCTCATACCCTGAAACACAAGCGAGAGGAGAATATCTCCACAAGGGTCCTTTGGGCCTTCCCACACCTGGCAGAAAGGGATACAGCAACAGCACAGCCAGCCTCAGTCCTAACAACAGGGTTTGTAGCACCTAATTTCAGCTGTGTGAAATGTTCCTCCCTTAAATGAAGTGACACAATTCCAATTTCCTTTGTAGTCAATGGAAACAAATAGGCAACTCCAAAGTCATTTGACCACCACTTAGTATATAGTTGGGATGAGCTGTGTTAATCTCTGGAACATCCTATCCATCTCTGAAAAAGCTATGGTGACTGCTTAGACTTTAACACCTAAGATTATATACATAAGATCTCAGATAATATATACTCATGTATGCATATGCAGGTATACGCATAAACTGACTTAAATCCCTTACACATTGAATTCTACCTCTTCCTGTAGAGACTTAGCAGAAGGTCTTTTATCAACTCATATGTCATCATCCCATAGGGCAATTGCTCTACCCCATGAGGTGGATCTGCAGGTCTGCTGGTCAGTGATTCTGAGGCTTAGCTCAGGTCAAAGCATTTATCTTTGGACCATTGTCCAAGCACAGACCATCAATACCAGATGCTCCATAATGACAGACTGAATACAAAAGATGTTGGCTGGGTTTGTTGCATGAGAACATTCAGCTAAACTCATCCTCCTTCTGACTCTAGTGGGAACTCAACCCATTTGTCCAAAGTGAAGTCTCCAAATACAGTTGTCTATTATTATTATTATTATTATTATTATTACTATTATTATTATTATTACACCAGCTTCCTCAGCTCTCCATCTGCAGCTGACAGACTGGTAGCTGTGAGTTAAGCTGCTTCTAATTTGCTGCAAGCATTTCTACAGTTGTTTGGAAAAAAGTGGTTTCATAAGAGGAGAGAGTAAGTTTTGAGCTAAAAAGTCAAAGGCTAAAAGGAATGGTTTTCTTTTGCACTTAAAAATGTCTGTTTAGTACTCTGAATCAATACACAAATTCTATTCAGATAGTAAATGATGTTTCTTTTTTAGATGCCTCACGCATTTCTCTGAACTCCTCTTGCTTTCATTTTTCTACCCTTTCATGGCAGTGCTCATTCCGATGACTGGGTTATTTAAGGTTCTTTATTGGATACACCTTTTCTGCATGTTGATCTAACTTAGCAGGAGTTTCATTCCTTGTACTTAGTATGTATCAATGCACATCACATTTATGTTTGGCTCATTTGGACTGGAAAGGAGCTGCATCATGGCAGAAATGATTTAGCTCCACGTATATCATCCCTAATAGGGCAATGTTAAATCCAGCCTTGAATAGCACCGTTGCTAGCGATTCCATAACCTCCCTCAACAGCTTGTTCCAGTGCTTAAACAGCCATACATTTATAAAGATATTTCTTAATATTTTCACTGCTGCAGCTTATGCCTATAACTTCAGAGTCTGTCTGCCCTGACTGTGGAGTGTAATGATTCACAGTAGCTGTATATTCACGAATACTTTTAGGATATTTTATATGTAGGGCTGTGCATACTTCAGCTTGGATATGATTTCCTGCCAAATTCCTTTTTCTTCAGATTTTTCACTGTAGTTCACACATTTCTGTGAACTCCATCCACAGGGGAGGATTGGTGGTGGCTTCTGGTCTCTGCTGGAGCACTGTGGATCTTCAGGAAAGAGCAGATGTGGGGTAGACTGAGCTTCAGAAGGCTGCATCCTATGCTCTTTGGTGTGTGGTGGAAAAATGCTATCTTGCATTGTCCTTTCTTTACTTCTGGGCAGGAAAGGTGAGCTCTGCTAACTGAGGAAGACTACAGTCAATGATTCCATGCTCTGTCAAGCACGCTGTCTGCTCTCCTCATGTACCTCGTTTCCCTGTAGGGAAATCCAAATTTGTGCCTTTGTTTTTTTAGGCAAAAAATAAAAGGCAGCAAATGCATTTACCTTCTCTTGGAATACATTTTGTGTGCAAATAACCCCTGGAACTCACTGTTGCAAGATATGGTTGTGGCTCAAAAATTCAAAAATAGTTGGATTTTTACACAGCTAGCTAAAATATGTTCAGTATTTTGAATATTATTGTAACACTAAAACATAACAGTAAGGAAACAGTATAAAAATTAATGACCATGCTTAGAAGTCCAGTTCAAAAACAGACACAAAGAAATTTCACTTGTAAAGAAATTTTCACATAGGTGCCCCCTTTCAGTCTGATAATTTCCCCTTGAATAACTAGGAACAGAATATAGAACTCAGTAAAATATTTGCCCAAATTTTCTAAATCAATATTTATCTGCTATACTCATCTGCAATGTCAAAAACTTTGCATAGAATTAAAAGCTTAAAGAGTCTACTGAAAATACTAAAGATCTCACTCAATATTATGTCATTTGTATGTCATCCTTTGTGCAACCACTAGCCAGCTGAGATTTGAATAATTCAGTTTCAACCTTTGTCACGTCCCGCCCTCAGGTATGAGTTGGGGGAGAAGTGACTCAGGTTCATGGGTCCCCTATGGTTGGAAAACAGTACACATAGTACTTAAGGTCCACAAACAAAAGGCTTTTATTTCGCAGCTTGGCCCAAATGGTATATGATTCGGTGGCAGAAGGATTTACATTATTGTAGGTTCAATTGGTAAACATAAAAAGTTTGCGGCATAGGCATGGCTGTAAATCTTACATTACTATGTTACTTATAAAAGGGAAAACAAAAAGATAGAAGTATGGAAAAGAACGAAAAGAGAGAGAAAGATTTCACCACCCTTATGGCTCCGCTTTATGTATGATGGAGTTCACAGTCTCAGGTCCAGCGATGTGCGGCATCCTCTGGTGTCTTGTTCAGTTTGTGTGGTGAGACTGGTGGGCAGAGTGCTCCTCAGGATGGTGGGTGGGCACCGCCAGTGCTTGCACAAGCTGGGCCTTCATAGCCCTCTGGGTTGCCCGCTTGCGTAACTTTTGGTGTTTTGTGGAGGTGTTATTGTGAAAGAGAGAAAAATCTGGGCGGAAGGGGTGATTTCGAAAGATTGACAAGTGTCAGGCCATGTTAAAGGGTCCCAGCTTTTCCCTTTGTGCCATGCTGAGCATATCAGAAGGTGGAGCTGTGTGCCCTCCGGCACATCCACAACCTGCTGTATGGGCCAGCCGGCCTGGGCTGTGGCTCGTTAGCTTATCCTTGGTACGTAAATCGCAATTCACCTTATACTGAATGTATCATTTCCTGCAGCTGGATGAACTGGTTTTGCCACAATGTTTCAGCCATTCTCCTTATCAGTACCTGACAACCTTCCATTTCCATTTCCTTTTTTCACTTCAATTCTTTCCCATTAAGCGACTTCTCCTCTCTGGTAAGATAATTGCCTTCAGTAACACACAGCATGCTGAACCTACACTGGCTCCAGACTCACTGCTCCATGAGTAGTAACAAATCAGGCTAGACATGAGGAAGAAATTTTTTACAATGAGGGTGGTAAAATACTGCCACAGGTTGCCCAGAGAGGCGGTGGATGCCCCATTCCTGCAGACATCCCAGGCCAGGCTGGACGGGGCTCTGAGCAACCTGAGCTGGGTGAAGATGTCCCTGCTCATGGCAGGGGGTTGGACTAGATGAGATTTGAAGGTCCCTTCCAACCTAAACTAGTCTATGTTTCTATAATTCTATGAAATGTTAGCATAAGCCTATGTTGTTCAACAAGTATCTTCCATGTCATTGGCATAACTTCATGCTACTGGCCTTCAGACAAAGGTATACTCAGATATTACAGCTGAGGCTTTCCGTGTGTTAGTCCTGCTGGATGTGGTGAAGCAGGTCATGTTTCATCCACACTTGTCCGACTGCAAGATGAGGATGCTATTTTGGATGCTCAAAGTGGTAGCAAGAACTTCACCAGCAACAGATGTCAGCACAGGGCTGCAAGTGGTACCACCAAATAAATGATACAAAAACCTCAGACTTTGCAACTTTGGATCACTGTAGATACCCTTTAATTTTTGTTCTGCAAGAGTGGGTATACTGTCCTCATTATCTTGGCTGAATTTCATGGGGGATAATTGCATTTCTATCTTCTTCAAATTCTCCCTGCCATGCAAGTTAGATACAGTGTTGGTGACCACTGCCAGACTCAAAGTGCTGTGCAGGTGGTGCTCTGTTGAACAGCTGCTGGTTTTTGCCCAGATACGACTGTATTTCACTGGTGAATGCAATAGTCCCATTATGTGGCTCAGCAGTCTCTGCATTCCCTGAGAATATGTAGCTGTGTCTTGGCAAGTTTTCATTGCAATTTCCTGTAGTATTTCAACAGCAGGGAATCTTTTACTCATACTCTGCTCTTAAAGTCCAAGGAAGAAAAGCATCTTTTTACAGCCTGATATACATGCCCAACCTATAAATCCCAACCCATATTCAAATGCAGATCTGCTACAGAAATTTTAGATGCTGTAGTTTTCCTAGTGTTATGAATTCCATTACTGATGATAACCTGCATATGAAGGAAAATATCTTGCTAGCATAGCTGTGAAACAAATCAGTACTGTATCATTTTGTAAACTTTACATAAATTCAGAAACCACAGGTATAATCTACTAGAGGGAGCACCTACATTGCTTTATAAAGAAGATCAAAGGGTAGATTATGGCACACCCAGTGAGACCCTAGCAGGTGAACTTTTCTGTGTTTCTTTAAGTTTCTAGTTGATATTTTTATGGTTATTGTTGAGAAATTCAGGAAGGATACAGAGTTGCAGAAGGTGAACGTGGAGAGGTTCTGCACACTGAGTGCAGAGCTGTGAAAGCTTTTGTCCTCCTGTAGTAACTTAAAACAGTTTAGCACAAAGTTTTCAGTTAGGGCAATTTAAACCTTCTGAAACTAGACAGAGAGACCTGGGAACAAGAAGTCTGTTTGTGCTTAGTGTTGATACCACAGCAATAAGAAACTGTGCGAAGAGTAAGCCCAAAACCCTTCTAATGCACAATCTTCCAATGGGCGCAGCTAAAATAAGAGAACACCCCACAGGAGAGATGCTAACTACACTACTGAAAGCATTATCAGAAGGTGTGACATTGGGGCTATACAAAAGTTGAATATATTCGGGGAAAAAAAAAAAAAAAGCCAACAACAACAGTGCAAATATTCCTCCCACCACACTGCCAGTCATCTTCAAGGCACAACTTTTAGGACTGAGAGCTGCCGTACTAACCTAGTCTTCAGTTCTCTGCAAAAGTACAGCTCAGTGCCTTTTGTAATCCCTTCTGTGGGCTTTCAACATCTCTCCCATCAGAGCCAAGAAACAGTGAGAACTTTATCATGCAGTTAGCCTGATTTAAATTGAATAACCTTGGTAGGATGTTGAGGGAGAGAAGGCTTTACTAATCATAGATACAGATATTCTACCTCTTTCTTAGGTTATTAGAAGTCACGCTCTGAACAATGCAGCTAATGAAGCAAGTCTCAAAACATCTCTCTTACGTGGATTTTGACCTCTAATATACTTACTCTTTCCCTCAGGGGAAAGTAATAGACTCTCTTTACAAAACATTTTTTTAAAAATATGCAGAAATTTATCGTGATCAAAATCTCTTTTCCTCTGCCACAATTTAAAAAAATTTCTCAGATGTACAAAAGCAATTGGTGGTCAAGGACAGACAAACAAACCCAAATGCATACACAAACATAGAACATTGGGTAAAACAAGGCAAAAATGTCAATAATTTTTTCTTACATATAGTATAAAAGTAAAAACCGTATAAGTGGTAAACAGTCATGGTTCAGCTTTCACAGCATTAAATCATTAAACCTCATCCATTCAGGAGTTTTGTTCACAAGTTGGAAAAGATACTTTGTCAGCTTTTAAATTGAAAGAATATTGTCAGTGCTCTAGGAGACCTTTGCTTGTCTTTTGTGACCTCTTTTACACAACCCTGTCATACCACTTCCTCAGGACCTGACACTGTATTGCAAAACACACATCAAACTATGCATTCCTTATGGAACTTTTTGTTTCAGCTCCCGATAAATTTTTCTTGGAGTTTTTTCAATGTTTATTTTAAAAGGTGGAAATATCTTTAGTTTCATTCATCAGTGACACAAATGTCCCAGTTACTGCCTTTCATGGGAACATATTGCAAGGTTTTTTAACTTTTAGGGAGGATTGTTTGACTTGGCATTAGTAGGAAAAAGTGAAATTATCATAAAATCTTTTAAAAATAAAGCTTTTATTTTCTTTTTTTTTTTTTTTTTTAACCCGCAGATCACATTCTTCCATAACTTTTCCCTTAACAGTGTGTGTAAATCTGTCACTGACCCTCTGATAACTTAGATAGGCAAATGGAGTACATGGGTCATATTGCAAGTCTCTTATAAGCTAATTTAAAATGAAGTTGTTAGGAATTCTTTTTTTTTTCTCATGAAGAGGATTGCTTTAACTTTACATGACAAAACAAAGATGACATGTTTCAGGATGATAAATTTTAGCTTAATACCCCTCTGTTTAGTTTCATATGTTGAGTAATGGGTGAAACACTTCCTAATGTCCAATCTAAACCTCCCCTGCTGCAGCTTTGAACCATTCCTTTGTGTTTTATCACTGGATCCCAGGGAGAAGAGATGAGCACCTCCCTTTCCACGTCCCCTCCTCAGGAAGATGTAGAGCACCATGAGGTCACCCCTCAGCCTCCTTTAGTCCAAATTAGACAAACCCGAAGTCCTCAGCTGCCCGTCACAGGACATGCCTTCCAGCCCTTCCACCAGCTTTGCTGCCCTCCTCTGGAAGCGTTCAAGTACCTTCAAGTTTTCCATTGAAGTTTCACCAAAAGTTAGCAAAATTAGTTATTTTTCATAAATTCCTCTGAAAATAAACTAGTAGAAATGTTTTCATTGCTCAAAGTGTAGGAAACATTTTGTTTCTTGGAAAAAAAAAAGTGATAACTGTTTATAGTTTTTATAATCTTCAGGTTTTTTACTTTCCAATCTAAAGCCTAATTTCTCTTTTATTTTTCCTATGAGAAAAAGAGAAATAAAGAAAAAGGAGAAGAAAAAATCAGGGTGTGAGGAAATGAAGAAAGTAAAATATCCAGGAGTCCCTTTTGATTTTTAAATTGTAAACATACAGAAAAGAACATATTTTAGTAGATAAAATATTTAAACAAAAAGTTCCAACAACTTTATCTTCTAAAACCTTGATGTTAAATATGATGGCAACAGATGTTTTAACATCCTAGATCAAATATTTATCTGGAAAAAAATATCATCCTGTAAAGTGTTTTTTTAAATGATGCAATACACATTTCCATGATATAATGGAAAATAGGTCTTATTAGATAAACCTGATTTTTAAAAAATTAATCTCCACGTTTACACAGGAAAAGAAACCATGCGGGTGTAGTATATTCAGGTAATGGTAATATGATTTACTTCTGCGTAACATTTTGATGCATGAAGGTATTTGTACTATATTAAATCACTGTAGCTTATATTCAATGTAATAATGAAATAGTAGCTTTTAAATGGGCAGTCTTCCTTCTGGGAAGATATGAATAATGGGGACAAAAAGAATTTCTTCAATGTTATTCAACACCTTTCCCCATGTTCTGGAGTGAAAAAGAAATCAATAGTAGTAAAATTCTCTGATTATGCCAAGGTTTGGCAGATAAAAATAATGAAAATGCAGCCCAAGCACATCATCAGGCAGGTTCATTTTGTCAACATGTGCTTCATCACAGTTAAGTGCTAGATTATGCATCTAGAAACAAAGAATGTATTCACATTTATGAGATGAGGAATCGCATCCCCGAAAGCACAAACAATGAGATCACAGTAGATAATACATCGAATATGAATTCCTAGTGTGCTGCTGTTGTTAACACGGGAGGATGAAATTGCAAATGTGTGTTAGAATAGGAAGGCGACATCAGTCAGGTGAATAGCTTTAGGAAGATGCTGATTGGCACTCTGAGTGAGATTCACCTTGATAAGATGCGGATGTCTATCTTGTGCAGTATATCTATGGCACTGTTGAGCCCTTCCTAAAGCATATTTCAAAATTAGACCACAAAATTGGAGTCTTGCACCAGGAGGAATATGATGTTCATGTTGTTTTCCACAGCAGGCAGTGTAGGGCAGGTGGAGATGACATAACGAGGTACAGTGTCTGGAAGCTACAGTTAAACCACTTCATAACAGAATAAAGGTGCAATTCTTTTACACCAAAAGCAATTATCCACTGGGACAATTTTTCAGGGCTTGACAGACTCTGTATGAATAGAAACTTTCAGACCAAGACTGCATCTTTTCAATGTATAGGCTATACCTCAAAACCTGTGATTTTGATGCAGAAATGACAGACTACAATGCTTTGGCATGTGATCATAATAGTTTTCTCTAGTCTTAAAACCAATGAATTTTCTGTTATAGAATAACAGAAATTTTGTCTTCCATCTGTGTGACAAATCAACTTTGCTTATGCTCATCCTATATTTTTGTCTTCTCAGCTTTATCCCACTATTCCTCTTTTAGGCCTACTCTTAGGGAACTTCAGATAATTGTGTTTCCTTACCAGACTTCTACAACTATTCATACAGAATAATCTTATGTTCATATATCTATGTTACATACATTTTAACTTACAAGGCTTCAATAATTAAAACTGCTCTGACATTTGATGGTATTTTGTAAGACTACCACATGACAACCAGCATATCAAAAATACAAAATCACTTCCAAAACTTTCTTCTTAGTACATTTTGATAAGCACATGAGCTCCATGGACCCATCTGATATACAGAGAGGCTTCTAAACTGATTTCCTTCATTTTTTTCTAGAACATTTTTAATTTTTAGGCTCTTCAGGGCTATTACGACTCATCTGGCAAACTCTTCCAGGCCTACATGTCTTTTTGCTCATATAAATCCAATGCATGTAAGAAATATTGGAAAGCTATTGTTGGTTTCGTGGCCCCCTGGCTTTTGAGCACATTTTGCTTGAACTCATGTAACAGCAGGACTGCATGAGATATTGCATCACAAGGATATTCTCTAACCAAGACCTACTGCATCGCTTCTGTTAGTTTCTGTTTATATATTAGTGCCGGCTACATGTTAGTCTTAACAACATTGCTCTTTCATAAACCCATCCAATGTTTCTATGTTGTGGCTAGTGTGGAGTCCCAACAGGGAGCCAGTGAAATGCTTGTATACTTATTAAACCATTGACTCTCAGCAAAGACGTTAATTTCACCTGGTTCCCTTATCTGGTACCTTGTTAACAGTATTCCTATTTAATGCTTATCTAGGCATAAAAGCGAGTTTCAGTGGTTAGCAATTGCTGTACTCTACCTCTTAAGATCAGCACCACAATTCGTTCTTCATGTATTCAGTCCTTTGAAACCCCTTTTTACGTCTTTCCAGGACAAGCTGGCAGGAATTCAGTGAAGTTGGTCACAAACATCATTCCCTTCACACTTGTACGGTAGAGGAGAAGGCTGAGTATTTTGGCTTTACAAAATACAGTGAAGGAAGAAGTCTTGGTAAGAGCTGAAATTCAAGCTCCTCTTGATCTGAGTTGTAGAACTTGCTTCTTAACAAACTTGCTGGTTCTGTGATAATCACAATCTAGATTTCACTACAGCGTAAAGCCCATACACAGTGCCTCAGATTGCGATACAAGGCAGAAATAGACCACTTAAAGTTTTCTCTCACCAGAGCTATCCATTTATGGCTTTCTTTCAGTAGCTTGCATTCCTCAGATCACTGCTGGATACCGAATTTCCAGTATAACAGGCAATATCCAAATCATTTGGGAACTTAGCAATTTCTGGAAATCAGAAACTGCTGCTTTAAGCAATGTATGGTTAGAATTACTACCAAAAGGGAGTAATTTTTAAGGGAAATGGAAATAAAGAAGTTATATTGCTTTTTATCCCTATTATGGCAGTTTTATTTGTTGCTGACCATCTCTTAGAGACATTGCTATGTAATTTCCCTGCTTCTACAGATTCATTTAATCATACATTTTTCTTCCACTCTATTTTTGCCTCCTATACTTCAGGCTTCCCTTGGTCCATGTAGTTCATCAAAAGTTCTTCCTTTATCTTTTCTTCCAACAAACTTACATGTCCTTGGCTCTTCAGCATCAAACTGTGGTCTTTCTTGTTTCTTTGTTTCCAGCTATAGCATTTGATTCCTATTTCATCAAGCATACGACATGTGACTATGAACCTCCTCTAACCACTTTGCAAATCTGTTCTATGGTTCCTAAAGAATTCCGGATAACAATGTTTCCCCACTATGTCTTCTTCTTAGAGGCAACATTCTCACAAATCCCTCTGTGCCCTGCATGTGCTGACAATCCCCAGATGAGGTGACATTGTTGAACCATAATCCATAGTCTCCATCTTGCCTCTTCATACTTACTAACTGTTCTTTTAATGGTCAAACACAACAATACTTCAAATTACAACCAAGGTTGTATCTTGTCTTCATGGAGTGGCAGAGGATCCAAGCAGCAAGTAAGGCTAGAAGGGGAATTTGCTTCCAGCCCCATCGCAGCAAGGGTGGTAAAAATGGGTGATAAAAGAGGGCAGTAAAACACTGTCCCAGGTTGCCCAGAGAGGTGGTGGATGCCCCATCCCTGCAGACATCCCAGGCCAGGCTGGACCGGGCTCTGAGCAACCTGATCTGGGTGAAGATGTCCCTGCTCATTGCAGGGGGTTGGACTAGATGACCTGTGATGGTCCCTTCCAATCCAAATAATCCTATGATTCCATGAAGCCTGCAATACGTGCTGCCTGCTCGCCCAGGTGCGGTTTTCAGTGGCTCCCCACACCAGTTCCTTGGATCTCGAAAAACACAGTTTCTTGTGGGGGCTGGGAGTAAGACCATGTTGAGGAACATCGAAGGACCTGACTAACTAGAAGGTACTTGGGCTCTCAGCGTTCTGTCACCTTTTCCTACATCTTTTGAAATTATCTCATAGGTCTTCAGAAAATGCATGGGCAAAATGAAGTAGGCTATACTGTTCATCTCCACTTTACTTTTTGGATTTTGATGGGTTAAAATCTGCCATGGGCTGCAGTAGCTGTGATGCTAAGTGGTGTCTGTTCATGCTCCTTCAGGGAGAGTCCAGCTCTTTGGTTTCACTTGTGTCTCAGATCCTCATCTTATCTGATCACTAGCAGTCAAGTGCCTACAGTAAGGACCTCCATTGGCTAGAGGGAGCTCTGAAGAACCCCATGATGCCTGTGTGAGGAAGGACTTGCTGGTTTGGCCCTCACATGTGCAGAGAACATAAGCATCATGAAACAGGAGATCTCCTTGTACCAGATGCTTCCGAATGCTTGACTAAGATATTTTTGTATTTTTCTGTTATTAAAAAAAACCCAAAGCAAAAAAACAAAAAAAAAAAATGTACATAATGTTGGCTTTGTAGTGAGACAAAATATGTATGTGGTGTGTCAGACAAGGAGCTTCTCTACTTCACCCTCCATCAATCTTTCCCCTTCCCAAAACTCTTCTCAATAAATTACTGTGGAAATGGCAGAAATCATGCCCTTTTCTCCCTTGGCTTCTCATTGTCATGGCTAAATTCACAGGATGAGTGTATCAAAATCAATGGAAATGCCTCAGAAATTTATTTGTCTCGGATAGTTTGCAACAGATGTGCCATTGGTTTCTACTTTTATTATTTCTGTGCTTGTAGCACGGCCCTGTTGTGTGAGATCCTTTCCAGACCCTGAGGACCTTGCAACACGAACTCAATCCAGAGACTGAGAGATAGGAAAACAGAAAAATTTGACCAATGTCACAGAGGAGACCTGGCTTTAGAAACTTAACATGGCCCTCGTGTCTTCTTTGCATGGTCTGTTTTTGGACAATGCCACCCATCTGCTATAAACATGGGTGGGAGTAACCATGGAGGAGGCCAGATATCTACTTGAGAAGGTATCCAGGGCTTCCCATCACCATGTGAAAAGAGAAAAGAACCAGACACTCAAACTATTTTCTAATTTTACACTTGCGGTTGAAATATTTTATCTTACTGCAAAGCATTTATTTGCAATAGATGCAACTGAACTCGGTTGAAGTCAGGTCATGAGTTACTCGACTAAGGAGGGTATTGCTGTAGAGGTGAAGGTGTATTGCACCACTGGGATATAGCTGTTTGCTTGATATTTTGGCGATGAGCCATCACCAAAACTCTGTCAAGAGGACTGCAACAGCTGCTCTAATGCTATATATGTCTATGCTATGCACTTTGGGACTTTCATTCAGGTGCAGATTAGCATTTAAGGTGAAAGAGGATAAAGGGAAGCAGCTTGTTCATTTGCTGCTCTGCAGCCAAACATGCCTGTGCAAAGAGCTACAAGCAAGTAAGAATAACTGTAATGATGTTGGGAAGGTCAGTGCCTTGCTGGAAATACCTCAGACATACTAGACATTGGCTGATAAAGGAGAAAAGAGGAAAACTCTTTTGCTCAATGAAAAGATAAATGAACAAGAGTATCAGCCACCGTGCCAGCAGAATTGCTACAGGTGCCAGCTTCACCAGAGAAGCAGCAACAGCAATGGTAAAAAAATTTCATAATCCCTAGCTGATATCAGCATCTTTCTGTTCCAGTATCTAGCTGAAGTCACAGCATACTTAACCTTGGCTGGGTTTTCAGAGCAGCAATGTCCTGAAGAGACTTGCACTGAAAGAATATATACTGTCACATACGTGAGTAGGAAATTCATATTGAAATCTTACCAGAAATTTTTCATGTCGCATTTCATAGCTAAATGTGAGCTTTTATAGGAATGAAACATTAAAACTGAGATGTAAGGCCTGAGCATCTGTTTGCAAGAGGACTTTTTTAATATCTTAGAAGTGTGACCCAGAGTCACAAGCGGGATGAGGCTCAGGTACATCCTTTCACAGTTACGAAAGTAATATTGTACTATGTAACTAGCTGTGGTTATCCAAGTACTATTGATTAGGTGTATTCATCCTTAATACACAGTTCAGCTGTCCTGTGCTTTCACACCAGAGAAGACACTACCTCCCTAGGAAACACCAGCACGTAGTTTTACACAACTGTTCCTGGTTTGTGTAGTTATTTTATGAAGAGCCCCACATCTGGGATGCGCAAACAGCAGCCATCATTGCAAGACTGTTGATAAGGCTTTATCCTGCTTCATCCTCCAGCATTGCAATATCTTAAGGTAAGAAAAAGCCCCAAACTCACCACATAAATTTGCATTAATTAAAGCCAGATTTTCTCCTTTGAACGTGGCTTATTGAGTAGATAAGAGGGTTACAGTTTGGCAAATTACTGACCAGGTTTTTGATCTGAGAACTGAACGGAACAAACAACCGTAAGCACTTTTATGTTCTTCCACCAGTAACATCTTCTTGCACAAAAATGGAACATTTATCTGATGTGGAGAAAGTGAAGTGTGGGGAGAAATAATTAAGATGAAAGGATGTCCTTGGATGGATGAAGAGATTCAAGACAAGGCTCAGGAGAGGAGAAGAAAAAAAAAAAATCAAAAAACAACCAAAAAAACCCCAGCCCAAATGAAACTACCACACATTCTGAATCTTTTATCTATTCTGATGAAGTTTTAATGACTTAAGTTTCTTCTTTGTGTTAGTTAAAAAAATTGTAATTTCTTTCTATAAAAATAAATTTCTACTCTGACAGAAGAAAAGGCTAAAGAGATATATCCTCAGCTACTATAATTACACTGTAGTTACGATGAGACTATAACGTAGCTACATTGCAGTTAACTTTGAGATACTTTTCATACTGATTTTTCACATAACTGACAGTTCATTTACATGATGGAATTATTGATATTTTTTCTCTATTTCTTCCATACTTAATAAGCAGAGTTTGTGGCACAGAAGTAGTAACTAAAGCATTTTAATCTAAAATAGGTTTATACAGAAACAACTTCAAAATTACAGCATAATTTAAATGCTATTACTCTCTACCAGCAGGTTTTATATAGTGAAGTGTACTACCATGAATGTACAACTGGTAACTCTAGAAGTGATCAGATACTAAAGTGGCAGATCTGGTAGGAAACCAAAGACAGATGTGTTAAAAAATATTAGTGTGTTTTCCTTCGGTTTTTGCATCAGTTCCATGGAAGTATCTATGTTTATAAGCTGCAGTTCACTCATCCTTATTTGTTTTAAATAGAATATTCAAAACTACACATTAGTATACAGCATATGGCCTCTTCACTCACTGCGTATTTTAATACTATTTCAGCTTTAGTTTTCTGTCCTTCTATCATACCTTTAACTTCAGTCTAACCAGGAACAAGCTGAAAGTAGGATTCTTTGACTCATGAATTAAAATGTGAGTCTGATAATTAATGAATTACAATAGAGACATTGCTCTCTATTTTGAGCCAAATGAAAAAAAGAGGCTAGGGGGATTCTTTAATAGTAATAAACATGGAACTCTAATTCCTTTTTATGCTCTGTGATCACATACAAAAGATCTAATAAAAATAATTGCATTAGATGTCCTATTTTTGGAGAAATGCATAGCTAGTATTTAGGAAGACTCTTATTGCTCTGATTTATCTATTAATGAAGCAAAACCTAGTTAATTACCTAATTTGCATGATATTTTGCATCCACATAGATTCTTGGATGAGCACTGGGGAGAGGTTTTGCATCAATCCATTTTTAATAAGGTAATGAAGTTGGCTGGGCTGAATCTGCAGATGAAATCATTGGATGTTTTTCTCCTGTTGGTCTGAGAGCTTGTAAATCAAAGTACAGATCAAACAAGCTTGTGACCTGGGGAAGGCAAGACCTTTACGCCACCATTGCCAAGGTCCTGCTACTGTACTGGAGCCGCGGATGGGTAACCTGCTTGAGGTCACAAATTAGTGTGTCCAGCAGGACTAGGGAAGTGATGGTCCCCCTGTACTCGGTGCTGGTGAGGCCACACCTCGAATCTTGTGGTCAGTTTTGGGCCCCTCACTACAAGAAAGACATAGAGGTGCTGGAGAGAGTTCAGAGAAGGGCAATGAAGCTGGTGAGGGGTCTGGAGCACAAGTGTGATGAGGAGCAGCTGAGGGAACTGGGGCTGCTCAGCCTGGAGAACAGGAGGCTGAGGGGAGACCTGATCGCTGTCTGCAACTGCCTGAAAGGAGGTTGGAGCATGGAGGGGGTTGGTCTCCTCTTCCAACTGATAGTTTGGGAGGAAATGGCCTCAGGTTGCACTAAGGGAGGTTCAGATTGGATATTAGAAAAATTTCCTCACTGAAAAGGTTGTCAGGCATTGGAACAGGCTGCCCAGGGAAGTGGTGGAGTCACCATCTCTGGATGTGTTTAAAAGATGTGTAGATGAAGTTCCTAGGGACATGGTTTAGTTCCAGTGTTAGGTTATGGTTGAACTTGATGAGCTTGAGGGTTTCTTCCAACCAAAATGATTCTATGTTTCTATGATTACATTGTCCCATGGCCTTGAGTGGATGCAAAGAGAAGGATACTGTAGTTTGTACCTTCCTGTCTCTCACCTTCTTACCTTCCTGCTCCATTATACCACCACCCTGAGGCAGGACATAACTTTGAAAACTGACAGCCAGGTCAGGTCAGTAATATCAAGCAGAAAGTGGTAGGTCTACTACTGCTTTTGCCTCCTTTTTACATCACACCTTCTGTGTTCCATGGTGTTTCTTCCCACTCTTTGTCACTCCTCTGTCCCATTGTGTCAGGCTGCCTTTTCTCAATCCGCCCATCCCCTTGTCAGTGTGTGCTTGATGTTTCTGCACCCCATGTATCTGCCAGGAGAGAGCCAAGACACAATTTCCTCAAGGAAAAGACTTACACAATTTTCTGTGAGACCTTCCCAAGCCCTGTGCAGCAGAGGGTCTAATTTGCCATGAAAAGATAATTTGTGCATGGATGCATCTTCCCTAACATTAACTATTTAAAACCAAGGCATCTAGTCTAAGCCAGTTAGTTGTCCAGGCTGCACTTGCAGTGGCCAGACAGAGCAGTACCTCTAGGGATTGCTTCTTCCCATCCTGAGGTGGGAACTGGAAATAGGTTTGAATCTCTTCTTTGATATTCTCCCCTCCTTCTCTGTTGACGAGAGAGGGAGCCAAAGACAACAAATTTAGATTATACACAAAACTCTACATGGCTAAAGTTGGGAGAGATTAATTTCATCCTTAGGGTCTTCTGAAAGACTCCCACATGCTCTATGCAAGCACAGAAAGAGTGTCATTAAATACAAAAACTCATGAAACAAACTAGGTCTTAAAATGCAAACATCTGCCATTGCAGAAATGAGGGGATTTGGCAGGAAAGAGCTCTCCAAAGAACAGTCTATAGTCTTCTACTCTCTGCTGCTTCAAGTAACTGTTACTACATTTGAGCCATTTAATACTGAAAAGAGGGCAGAATCTCATCACTGGAGATAAATTACTAGTTCTGGAAGCTCAGCTACAGCATAAAAGTAACAACCAGCTGAAAAAAAAAAAATACTGTCCTAATTACACTAGGTCATATATTGAAATACGGTAATTTGAGTGCTGAGTCACCAAGAGTGCTGAGGAAATAGTTCCTGCTATAAAGCAGAACTGGTGAAGTCTGTGCTTTCTGTTGTTGTCATAGGGAATAATATAAATAAAACCATATGATCTTTTGATCTAATGAATATGATTATGCTTGATTTGAATCCACCAGTTTTTAAATACATTTAGAATTTTATTCAGATGATTTACCTTTGTGTCTAATATGAATTTTAACAACTAACACAACACTGAAGCTCAAGGAGCAATTTGAACTCCTTGTTATCCAGGGCAGAAAGATGCTAGCTATCTCAGGACACAGTGGGAGAGATGCCTACATAAAAATTCAACCTGTGTGTTTTAACTATTCAAAAGTTAGTCTTATAGCCTAAATTAGGGCAGGGAAGTTCCACCTCCAGCACCAAGTGTTTGTGATAACATCTGTATCATAAACATCTGATCATGCTTTACTGTTTGGAATGGAGAGATCTTCCTTGATATTTTTATTTGGGTTTGTTCTCTGAGTTTTAACTGTGTGGGTTGAATAACTTGATGCACACCAAGCCACTGTTCACCTGTGACTTCTCTGAGAATAATGCAGGATCTGTATAGCTCTCATGCTCATGAGATAGTAGTCTCATGGCATGCCATGTAAACCTGACATAGGAGATAAAGAGACGTCCAAACACAGGCTTTAAAAACTACTTGGCTTCATTGAAAAATGTGCCTGCAGCCTCAGTTTCCCTAGCGTTGTGCAAGGGAGGACAAGGGCCATCTGATAACACAAGAAAAGAAGATGATGAAAGTCTCAACTCAATTTTAAGGGTAATCACCAGCTTCCCCTGTTTTCTAAATGTCTCCTTGAGCTAAGTTCAATAATTGTCTGTGGGAACTTTTGAGAATTAGATTTTGATCTGAATTGCTTAGTTGCCAGAAAGATAATGAAGTAGGGCTATATCATGACAAAAAGGAAAATGCAACAAACCAACTTCAGTAGCAATCTAACTACTGTTATAATAACACAAAAAATATAATACAACATTGGGACCCAAAATTCTGCAACAATGTTTCCATACTCGCCTTCCTTCTTGAGGAATTATATAAAATTTTCCAGTTTCATTAGGCTAAAATTTCCAGTTCAAAGTAGCACATAAATGTGTAGTAGAGCTAGTATAAATCAGTCTCAGTTCAATGAAGCTTACAATGAATTGAGCTCTGCTGTTTTACCCAAGTATTTTTCCCCAAGCCTTATTTTCATCCCTTGGTGATGCGTTGGTGGAGCCCATTGCTTCACACAGTACAGGCTCACAGATACAGTCACATAGACCATCAGCACTGGGTCCACGTTTGAATCACAGCGGCATCACTACCAAGTATTAGAAGGCTTCATTTTCTAAGCACAATGATGGAAAATTACTCAGGGGAAAAAAAAAAAAAAGGTAGTAGAAAACCTGTTGTTTCCAGAATGTAATAAAGAATTAGCTGGTGGCTTAAGAAATTTTCTTTCAGGAGATGAGAACATGAGAACAAAAAAGAACAAAAGTTTATCCCTTAAATCCTCCTTTTTTTTTTCCTTTTTTTTTTTTTTTCAGAAGAATGTCTTTCTCTGGCATCTTAAAATCACTGTAAAAGTCATCTCTGGGAATAAAAGTCCAGGCATCCTTGAGCTTAAGCTCTGCCTGAGAGCAAAATAATATGATTCTTCTCTAATTGCCATAAACTTAGCACACTTAATGCAACTACATGTCAAAATTTTAAATTCCTTAATCAGGCTGGCATTTAGTTACTCTGTCCAATGAGATGGGAAAATGATCTTAAAATAGTAGTAAGTATATAAATATATGTTTGTATTTCTGAGGATGGAATTAAAGTGTTTTGTTTCATTTGTGAGAGCTTTGCAATTTTTTCTGCAGCTGAATCTGAGGTCTGACGAAGTAGGAACATGCTCTCTGGTCTGATTAAACCAAGTGAATTTCACAGCCTCAGCAGATGAGGGCTGAAGGTCTCCTGATACAGCAATGGTGTGTGCTCCATTCCCAAGAGGTGGGAGAGGATAGTTTCAGGTTTGCTGAGGGCTGGGATTTTTATGAAGGGTTTATTGCCACATTGGTCTGTGTTAAGAGGTCCTTCCTCCATGGGGAAAAGCAGCTGACACTGGCAGTTTTGAAGTATAATTCTTTGCAGGACAGAATAACAAAAGAGACTGTGATTTTCTGATGTGAACTCCTTTCTAGGACTGACAATAGAAATTAGTGCATTTCTGCAACCAACTACCTAAAAGCAAGAAAAGAATGAAAGACAAGACATTCTCATCCTACTTGCCTTGTTACTTACCTTTACTCCACTGAATGTGATGTGAGCCTTTGTGAAAAGCACAGATGGAGATTTTTCCAGATGGCACCCCAAAGTGAATGAAAACTTCTGAAAATGTAGGCTGCAATCGTGTTATTCCCCAAGTCAACTGCATTGGGTCAGACAGAAGGAAAACAGGCAATAGGTAGGGAGTATCTGGTAAGGAATATGACCATGGGGAGTAAAAACACTCATGAGGAGGGTATAGGAGGAGAGAGAAGCCTTTGGCAGTAGGTACAATTCCTGGGAGTTTGTCATTAATGACAGACCAAAGGAAACATGGCTCTTGCAAAGAGGAAACAATCAAAAAGGCAATACAAAATATAGAAGGAACTTGCATAAAGTGGAAAAGAATGAGGTCAAAGGAAAATAAAAAGAGAGTTTGCTTAGGGACTGGCCATGATGATGGAGATAGAGATAGAGATGGAAAAATTTTCTAGCAAGATGGAGGTGGAAATACATGTTTCAGGCTCTTCAACCACCCCATAGCCTGTAACACTGACAGCTAACACCCACATGTTGAAAAAATAACACCATTGTCATCACCGTTTAGATGTTTCTCCAATTCTGTCATGTGTTGCAACAAGCATCTTCCCTGCAATCTTTGGGTTGTAGAGGGCATGAAGGAGGCTGGAGAGCACTTCAAGGAGGACCTGACAACACTGTGTGCTTGGGTGGCACTATCATGACAATGTAGTCTGTGCTTGGAAGAGCATTTTGTCTCTCTGTTGTAAGCTCATTTCTCATTCATTCCTATTTGTGCAGAATTACACCTCATTCCTCTAGTGATTACACGGTCCTTACTCAAACAGAAAAGCAACTCTTAAAAGAAATACTCCATCATAGCACATGGAAAAAAAAAGTGAAATTAATTCACCAGCGTAAAGTTGGTATGACCAGATATTTTTCTTTCCCTGGTGTACATACTCTTCTGGTATTTATTACCACATTCCTTTTGCCTTATTTTTTACTTTCATCAGAGCGTAATATAGAAACTTCCTCCTTGACTGATCTGGGGACAGAAAGTTGCCAGGAACTGCCTCTGAATTAGATTCCTTTCTTCAACTCATGATTAGTTTCCTGGAAATGCATCAAACCATCTATTTGACATTTTTCTTTGATGCACCCGGAGGCTCCCCCTGCTCTCTCCTATGTGGAGGCACTCAGCTGAGATGCTGGCTTGCCCAAGGCACTTTCCATAGCCAAAGGGAAAGAGGGATCTCCAGCAGGTGTTTCTGATCTCAGTAATGTCTCTCTTTCTAGTAAGGAAGCCTGGTGTAACTACCTGCTAGTGTAGGTATCTCTTTATTACCTAGAATTAGGTAGGATGAAGCTAGGCAGAGACATCAAAAACTGAATGCCATATTCCATATTCCTTGAAGTAATTAAATAAAAACATACCTGCTTGATCTGGTCCTTTTCAACAGTAACCACCATTAGTTACTCCATCACTACTTACACAAGTATCTGGATCTTGTCTTCCTTTTTGTTATTAGGGTGTTATTTTCATTGTGATTTCTGTCCATGAATATAATTCTGTGGAGTTTCGCATTGTTGCAAGCCAGGCTAAGAGAAAACAGGTTGAAAAGAGATGATCTCCTTTACAAAAAGACGGAGTCTCCACCACTACTGGTAAACTGAAGGTGGTCTTTTATTTTTCAGTCTCTCTAAAACTTTATTTGCTCTATTTTTTTAATTCCTGAATCATGTGGACAGTTGCGAGGAATGAAACTGAAGCCTGGGAGGCTAAAATATGAGAGCAAAATCTCATCTAAGCTTTGCAGTAGACTTCTGTGGTAATTACACCCAGCATCATTCACCACCACCAGGGAATATTCCATGATTTATCACTTTAATCTATTTCTTTGTTGCCAGTTTTTGCCAAAAGGAAAAAAAAAATAATCTAGAATTTGAGTGAATAGGAATACTTCCAGTTAACTTCGTAGGCTTGTGTTCTCCAACATCCTGTGGTGGATCTGGTGTTATCTATCCCTCGTGGAATAATATATTAATGCAATGAAATAAAATATACCCTGACACATCTGTGATCCTGCAAGAGCAGTGCTTCTGCAAAATGTCTTCCTTAATACAATATAGCACAAGCCTTTGACTGTCATATCACTGAATAGCAATATCAGTAAAGGTACAATCTTTTATGCAGTTGAGAATATCTATACCTTCTTGCCTTTTTTCTTTTTTCTTTATACCATTCTGGACCGGAAAGTGGGATGGGAGTAATTACACCAAATTAGCTGAATCACAAGGGAAATTATTTTCTCTATTTAGTAGTAGTGAGAACTTGTCTTATTTGTATATTTTGATAACTGGGGAAAGAAAATTCAAGAAATTCACTTTGTGAAAGCATGCTACTTTCTTTAAACTTCAAGGTGTTGATGTTGCTCCAAAGAATAAAGCAGGGATATAAATTTATGTTGTTGTAGTTTTATAACGGAAGTCTCTAGCAGATGGCACATTTTAACGAGGTTGAAAAATCCCTGTGGGCTCAAAAGAAGAACAGGGAACATAACAAATGTTTCATAACCAAGCTAAATCCAATATATTTAAAAAACGAAAGAAGAGTTTTTTCCAGTAACCAGCCTATATACTGAATGCTTTTATTCTCAGGGGTCTTTAAAACAAACCAAACCCCAAACTGTTTTAAATGTGCTTGAAAATAATTTTGATCTCTTCTAGGATGTTTCTTATGAATGTTTTCCCTCCATTTTCCACCATAGGCATGTTTGTAGAATTCTGTAGAGAATTACTATAACTGACAGTGAATTTATATTTCTTCAGGGCTGTGACAGATAAAAATCAGCACTTCCCTAATTCCCATCAGGACAGCCTCATCCTTGGTGTCCTTTCTTAGATGACTAGAGCTCTACTTTGTATAAAATGGAGCTGAACCAATGGAGGTCATTTATACAGGACTGAATCCAAAGTAATTTAAGAAATTTTAGCATATGTACTTGTGTTTAAGGCACTATAATTGAGATGGCAATTCAGAAAAGTATTTAAGCACAGACATAACTCCATTTCTGTTCATTCTCAGCTTTAAACATACGTTTAAATCCAATCAATTAAGTACATGCTTAAGTATTTTCCTGAATGGGATCTTTTCTTGAATCACAGCCTAGAGTCTAGAGTGATGTTCACATTTTACGATGTGCAGTATATTTAGGTAATGTCACACTTCACAGGCACTCAGAATGGGGAACTTAAAGTGGTAGTGATGTTTTAGAACAACCTTAGTGTTTATTATGCAGATTTGGCTTGCGGCTCTGTGTTTAAGGCCGTTTTGACTTCATTTTCTAGTTCAAAAAATAATTTAAATTCCTTAGTTTTTTCAATAGAGCTTCAGTTACTTCACCATTATGTTTTGAACTCTTAGTCAGTAGGTCTGAACAGCCCCATGAAATATGATAAGGAAAATCAGGTGACATAGGTTCTATAGTGAACAATATACGTGGAATTTCAAAGCTTTGTTGGAATATCTTGACAAGTCAAAAATGTTAACTATTGAGATACACACCTTTGTTTCACATCCAAACATTTACAAAGCTCTCTCTTGAAACACACACTATCCATTTTTTCTCAGACTCTGAACTGCAAGATTTGTGATACTTAAAAATTTCAGATCTCACCCACACATCCATCCTCGAAAAGAGTCTTTTGAGAGATTAATCTCTTTAAGAAGATCAGTCATTACAGGCTAAAGGCTGGGGAACTGGAGAGAAAAAAAATCTCTTTATATCCTGTGTATTGTCTAGTATGATTAAGTCTTTGGATATTATTTTAAAATAAATAAACCATAATTATTATAATCAAATCACTTTTTAATATTTCTCAGTAGACAGAGATACCTGTCTTAGGTACCTGGAGGGTCTTCTTTCTCTCTCCGGTGACCAAAGAGGGAGCAGAGATGATAATTTTGGACTGGGTTCCTTTCTTTGTGGCTGAAGATAGGAAAGATGACCCCCAACAACCCTTGGTGTCCATAACGTTATCTTTGCTATGGACTGATCCATTACTGCAGTAGAGGCATCTCCATTTCTAGACACTTCTAGGTTCTCTGAGGCCACAAGGCAGTGGCTGTCGAAGTGTGAAATAAAGTCATGCTTAATCACGGCATTTATGCAAGCCTGTTTTGGAGAGTTGCATTTATGTTTCCTCACTTTTTCCTTCTAAAGTATAACTTATCAGAAAATAATTCGTTGAAAGCATTCTCATCTAAAGAATTTCTATGTGAAGGTACATGCTTTCCCCCCTCCCCGGGGTAATGCTTATTTGACAAAAACAAAAGACAACTGTTGACCCTGCTTTTCAGCAAACACTTGTTTTTAGGCAAAAAGCAGCACATTTTGACTGCTAGACATCTGATGGTTTCTAGTTGTTTGTAATTCATTAAAAGTTCCAGCTACCTGAAACAGTAAAGAAACGAAGATATCCTTTCAAAAACTTAACCAAAAGGTGAACTTTCTGATAGAAAATAACTTGGTTTTTTCTCACTGACTCTGATATTCTGAACTTTTTTTTACAAGCACAGCTTCTTGAAATGCTACGCAGTCTTATTCTGAATGAGATCTGCTGTGGGTATGTAGCTAGTTTTGTGGAAACGTATCTACTGTGTTCACCTACATCTGTTTAGATACCTTGCATAAGAAAAAAAACAAGTGGGCTGACATTTCTTCATGCTTCAGGCTCTTTGTGTTCACTACACCCTCACATTTCTGAACTGAAAGCATTACTGGTGTCACTACCACAACACTGCAGCCAGATAATCTTGGTTATTTCTGCAACTGGATTTTTGTTTAGATTAATGTCATAGAATATAACTTCTTCCCCTGCATTTGAATCTCTTCAAATAACACATATTACAGTCTTTGAGCTATAAAGAACCTATGCTAATGCATTTCTAATCCTGACAGGTGTCTGTGGACAATATTTTAGCAAAATACACTTACTGCCAAATGCCTTTTCAAAGTTAATGGTCCATTGTTAAAAATGGTGTCTCATGGTAATTTGAGTTCTTTCTGAATTTGAGACACTCCACTGTGCAAGAATGTAACCTCATCAGAAAGAAAAATGTACCGATATGAGTGGTATCCTTCTTTAATTTTTAATATACACCTTCTTGCTCAGTACAACTAGATCCGTTTTGCAGGAGAAACACAAAGTGAAGTACAAAAAAGATGTTTAAATCCAAAAAGCATGTTTTCTAAACCCATTTTTATTAGAGCTTGCAATATGTTTTGCTGGCATTATATCTGAAAGATAAATGCTTTGAGGCTTCCTCATGCTCTCTCTTAAAGCAATGTTGGCAATCTGATCCAATAGAGATGAAAAAGTGAAAAGCACAAGAGAAGCTGCAAAGCTTTGCCTGCCCCATGTGACACAATGCATACAGGGGATTGTACCACAGTATTGGTAGGATATCCTTTGTTTCCTCTCAAGCTTCAACCTCTCTGGTAAATTTGTGACCTTTTCTGATTTGAACTCATGTTAAACCACACAACCACTATAAGGTGCTGTAAATTTGTCTCCAATCTGAACAACAAGTTTAGATCAAAGTCAATGCTTGGAGAAGATGTGAAAAATTATGTTCTTTCATATCTCCATCTCATCTTTGGAAAGATAGGGAGGAGAAAATCAAGTTCTTTGATCTCTTTTGTTCCACAGTTACAAATCAAGCAAGGCCTGAATTTTCTGAATTAAAATTTTCAAGTTATGTTTACTCTCTTTGTTCTTGGTGCGTGCACAACTCTGTCAATGTTTGCTGACCGCACAGAAAATTCTTGCTGAACAATGATTGAAAAACTTGATTTCCAGACAAGTTAGTTAAGATAGATACTGTTTTTATTAGAGGGTATACAATACTTTTTTTAAAAAAGTCACCTTGGGAAATCATCATGTTGCACAAAAAAACTTATTCTTGCACTGACAGTCATCCTTATTCTGTTTTTCTAAGAATGTATTGCAGTGAGAAAATTAATTCTGCAAGCTGAAAGGCAAGATCCAGGAGAAAAGTGTGGAGGGAAAAATTAATTCTTAACTTTTGAGGAAAAAGGCCAAATGTATTATTTTTCCCTGAGTTACAATGATGGGGAAAAGCAGGTGGCAGAACACTACCTATGAGTGGGCTGGTTGAAGAAACACCATTTATGAAACTTGGTACCTTCTGGTGCTGTTGAGAGTGACTTCCAAACAAGTTCAGACAGTTCCCATAAACCAGTGAGCGTTTGGATCATTCCAGTCTTCTGGAAACAAACGATCTAGTTCTTTCCCCCACAGTTGTTTAATATGGCATAAACCAGAACATGACAAGATTAAAAATGAAAAAAACCCCAAAACAACAACAGCAACAAAAACACCACACCTCTGTTTCCTGATTGATGACTACTGCTGTCAATATTTTCTTATCTACTTTATCTACTTGTGCTCTTGGTGCTTTCTGTAGTCATTGTCACCTATTTATCTTATGTATTTTCCTCTTCCTAAGTATTAAATTTACACATGGAGATTACATAAGTCCCTCTCCAATGTCATGTCTCTCATGGTAGCCCTGATGATGAAGATAAGACTCCAAGTAGGATCTTCAAGGAAGAAGGCTTTTATTTCTGTGAATGCTTCCTGATGGCCAAACAATTCCAACAATTCAATTGTTGAAACAATTCATTCTGGTTCCAGGTCTGGGACTCAAAACATTCCAGGGCTCCGAATGCCAATCTGATAAATGTTGGAATACATTATATGTAAGTTGGAAAGCTTTACCTCACAGGCAAGGAACTTTGCATGGGGCTTTTGCTATAGAGGATTACCTGATGTTGGAGAACTGGAGTGGTGCTTCGGTGTTGTCTGGCACCCCGTGCAGGAGTTACATACAATTTCATTGCTAGACCGTGATATCTGTATGATAGCAATCACAAAGACCTTTTCTTGACATTGGAGAAGAATCAAGGAAAGAGAATCAAGGCAAGAGAAGGTTGTGAGAAAGTGGGAAAATGAACCAGAGGAAGCAAAGTCAGGTATGAGATGAGATTTGTATCTCTTCCTCTATTTTAATGGATAACTGACAAATTTATCTATTGCAGAATATTTAGTCTCTTTGCAGAAGCGTTCACTTGCATTTTAAATTCTGCCAAGGGGCTGTGTATAAGCTTGCAAAGCTGTTTACTGTTTGTCCATCTCACAACATGCAGGCAAAACACATAAATAAAATAACAATCTTCTCTAAGCCTTCAAGTCAGAGAGAAAATGTCACTCAATCCAGGACAGATAATTGAATATGACAAAAACCCAGAACCCATGAATAAAGTTAGGGTTAAGTTCTTGTGCAGTTTAGAAGATTAAGGAAAGATCAGAAGTTTTTTTATTCATAAGACACCTCTACCAGTCAGTTACACGGAGAAAATGTTAACACAATTACTGAACTGTGTTAATTATTTAGTCAGACCATCTGGATAAGCAATCGAATTGAGACAGTTTGGGAATCTCTGTTGACTAATAGGGGAGAAATATTCAAGAGCTTAAAGGCAAGGAATGAATTGAGAGTGAGTGTTTATTAATACATGATTGAATTTACTACTCCAAGGAGAAGCTTATTAGTATGTTGCAACTCTTTGGTCTTCACCTACAGAAAAGAATAATTTGGAAAGGCTTTAGAATTGTTAGGCAGACTCTGAAACATAAAATCATTAAGACAGCAAGAAGTTAGAGGGAAAATCCTAAAGGAGAACAAATAAAATGTCCCTCGATCATCACTCCTGTGCAAAGCATAAACTAGACAAACAGGAAAGAAATAAGATAACTAGATGAAGAACTTTTGTTTGTTTGTTTGTTTAAGACAAAAAATTAATTACACAGAAGAAAACATTTATTACCACAGAAAACCAGAAAGGCAACACAACAGACTGATCTTGAGCTTGTTTCTTTTGGTTTAGGTCTCTTGGTTTCAGCATTATGATGGCAACTAACATTTGCTGTGCAGTAAAAGCTTTGTAAAAAGTAAATTAGAAGGCAAAATTGAAATCCTCAAAGTCACAGAAGCCAGAAGAAATAAAGGGTGGGCTTCATCTGTCACAACTTTAGCCATGCACAGTATAGCTGTCTGAGGTGGTTCCCTGAGCAAGTCGTCATAAGTTCCCTTTGTGATCAAATGGATGAAATATGCACTGCTGGGTCAACTCATCTGTCCTGATTTAGATGCCCTCCTAGACGGAAATGAATTGTCCCCTGAAAACATTCCTCTTTTGTAGACTAAGAAGAGAGTCTAAACAGCCAGCTCAGTTACCTGTGTCCAGATGAACCCCACTCCAGATGTTTTGTAAATGCATGAAATTCCAAGGAAGAAAATAGTCTATTTGATTCTAATTAGAATCTGTATGTAGCAAAGAGAGGGAAAAAAAGAAAAATATATAAAAATTTGTGGCTTGAATTCCTATTCTCTTAAGTGTTTAGGCACGCAATAACCACTGAAAGCAATGGCTGTATCTTTACCAGTTACCAACACTGTGCCACTGTTTATTTTTCATCCTGGAGGCCAGTTGGCATTATCTGATAACATCCATAACTTTCAGTTCTCCTGACTTTCAAAAGAGAGTGATTGTATTGGGAATGCTTCCTGGTCTACAATACATCCTAAACTGTGCCTGGGAACTATTTGTGAGAATGCTGCTTCGCCCTGACCAAACCTATGCCAGGGAACTTTCTGGCAATCAGAAATATGGCAAATAGATTTGCAGTGCCCATTCCAGGGTGTTGTTTAATGTATTGATATAGAAGTACCCACTGAAAACTACTTTATAGCTCAGACTTAAGAATTTGGGTTTCGACAACCTGTAGCAGACTTCAGTAGAGACAGTGACAAAAAAAAAAACAACTCAGTGCATGTTGGATCTAGCTCCGAGTTATCCTGTCTCCATTTTCAATAAAATATAAAAAGAGATTTGGAAGCTATGAAAGAAGGTCATAATACAGTGAGAATGAATGACAGCTGGTGCAGATAAAGGGAAATACTTGCTGGGTAACCTAAGTATATGTGAATATAAGAGATACATTCAATGGGAAACCAGCATTAAAGTGAACACTGGCAAATAACTGAAGTCAAAGAGGACCGAAAGAACTGAAAACTGTTACATCCTTTATTTCTGATCACTTTATATAAGAACATGAAGTGATCACAACAACACAGACTTAAGCTTACAGCTTATCTTTTAAGTTGATAAGAGGATAAATCTGGAGTTCCACAATATTACACATTGGTAGATGTAAGTACTCCAGTGTAACAATGAGTATGTCTTGACAACTCACACTTGATCTCAGTCAAATAGGTGGAATAAGAATGCCACCAACCAGAACACTATCAAAATATCTAAATCAGTCTGAAAGTACAGCCTTTCAAAGAGAGTGGCAAGATGATTAAAAACCAGCTTGGGCTCTTGGGAGCAACAGGCAAGACCTGTATGGTTACCACCAGGCTTTCACTAGTGCCACTATATTTTTAAGTAAGTGGTATGGTAGGATTATTGCAAAAGATAAGCTTTCCCTATGTAGGAATAATATTACTGTAAAAACAATATTTGAAATTTTTTTAAAAAGACATAATTATACTTAGGAATAGTAAATGTTTACATATCTTACATAAAGGAAGTTGATTCTGTTGCTTAGACAACAATGTCTACTGCTGCTTGAATCATACTAAGGGACATCATTTTAGAGACCTATGGGAAAAACATGTTTTTCTTCAATCGCAGGTAGAAATCCAGCAGGCTGTCTACCCTAGGACATCTTCAATGGCATGAGATGCCTGTCCAGGGACACTTGAATAAAAATAAGGCTTTCTTGGTTCCCATTGTATCAACAGAGGTCAAAGGTGGGATTCAGCTGCTTAAATAAGGGTACCTTGTGCTATTTAAGAAGTCTTGGGATAGGCTGTCTGGCCTCCAGCTGCCAAATGAAAAGGACATGAAGAGGCCCTGTTTCATCCTGCCCGACCTTTGTCTGTGTGTCAGATGCTCAAAGGTATCTGAAAAGTCGGTGGATCTCTACGTTTGCATAACTGTGTTTCATCACTAGTAAGTAAACATAGTCAAGAAAACTTTGCAGTTAATCAAGTATATTTGTCCACTTCAGGATGTGCTGAATATTTTTATAGATTTTGCTGACTATCGAAAAGTCTTCCACTGCATTAATACTTACCTACTTACTGCATACCTACACTGCAGATAATGAAATTTATGTACCTGAATCTGGATCTGAATCCTCCCCCTTTCTGTGGGTCTCTAAATCAAATAAATTCCTCTTTCAGGATGCAGTTCAATTTTCTAAGAGCATGAAACCTGCCAGCCATGTTCGAATATCTTGAATACTCAAGTCCTGGACATCTATGTTTAGGTATCTGAATCAATTCAGATTTTGGTCAACCAGATATTGTCAGGTAAGATATACGTCTCCAACACAGTAGAGTCTGATTCAATTTATTTTCCAAACATTCAACAAACTATCTGAAATAATCTTGTAAACTTTAGCAATTATTTCCTTAAAACTTGAAGAGGCCAGAGCAGGCCCCAGAGGATGAGAGTAGGGCAAACATAATTAAAAAAAAAAAAAGAAAAAAAAAGGACCCAGAAACTTATAGACCAGGTGACCTAACTGTGAAAGTTGCAAAGACAGAGAAGATCGTTGAACAATCACTTTGCAAACACTGACAAGATGATTAGGTGATAAGAAACAGTTAACATGTATTTGTCAAGAACAGGCCACATCCAGCAATCTGATATCCTTTCCTGATGGAGCAGAAGAATAAACTTAATATAAAGGCATATAAAGCAATATATTTTAGTGATATTTGTATTTATTTTCATTTTCCCATAAATAATGGATGCCAGATCATTAGTCTCTTTTCATGTGCTTTTTATGTATTGCATGTGGCAAATGCCTCTTTTTAATGTGTGGTACATTTCCTAGGAAAATGTCATATTGTTAATTGACACTCTGCAGTAATTGTCATACCTTGGCAAGAATGATGTGAGGCATATGCACTAGAATTTGTGACGGAAGTATTGCCACTATGAGAAATTATTCACGCCAGTTCTATATCTGTGTCTATCATGGTCAGTATTTCTCAGTTAATCACATTTGGCATTGATGCTATCAGCCTGATTTCCCCAACACTTACATTCTTACTCAGAATGCAGTGATCATTAAACTACACCGATGTAAAAGAGATATGGACCAGGCTATCGGGTTACAGAAACAACACCAAATGCAAAAGACTTTTTAAAGCAAAAAGAAGTCTTCAATAAAACGATTTGTGAAGGTCCAAAGTCGTTAGGATTTAGTATGAAAATTATTGACTAGTATTTTTCAAAGCCTAAGGCTTTGCTCTTAATGCTTTTTCTGCTAAAGATTAGATAAGTTAAATGTCTACAGTGTTCAACTTTTTTTTTTTTTTTCCTCTCCCTGGTACTATCATGGTGGACTTTTCAGTATGGACTCCTAATCATAGCACTTCATTACATGAAACCTGCACCAAATTATGTTTGCTTCCAGTAAAGATTTCAGCAGCTAGAAAGATTTACAAATGCTAAATAATCTTGGTGCACTCATCTTTCTCAGTATATAGATTGTCAGTATTTTCTCAGCATTTTTAGTTTGGAATAATTCTCAGGAAAATTGGTAGGGTGGCATTTGTGAAGTGGAGCATAAATCAAATTTCAGAAGTGTCTAAGGGAAAAATGACAAATATTAAGATGTCTACACATGCATACATAGCAGGATTTTTAAAATGCCTTTGAGATACATGGAGAAATGACTTAGATGTTCAACAGTCAGTTTAGATGTCTGCATACTTTTTTAATTGCATTTTTAGTGTTATGAGTGCCTAAAATCTCTGTGTTATCTCACCTACAGTTAACAATCTGAAAAACAGGTTTCTAGACTTCTTCAATAATCAGTGATGTGAGGCAGGTGTCCTCAGAGGATGATCCATTCCACCTATTTTAAGATCCAAATAATAGGGTTTTTTCTCTTAAGAGGAAGCTCAGGTGCCTATCTTTGGCTTGGTGTCTTTGAAGATTAAAAAAGAAATATCAGGGCTTATTATGTACAATGTTACAGAGAAAATAGCTGGGAGTGGGAACTGAGGGAGCATCAGGCTGGTCGTTTCCTGTTTTACTTAATTATGGACTGGAAAATGGATGTGAACAAGCAGAGCATGTAAGAAGGTGCAGTAGGAGAGCATAAAGTAAATCGTCTAAAATTCATGTAAAAGTTAATGTTTACTGGGGCTGTTTTCTGAAAGATAAATATTTGGGTTCTTCCTACAGTCCTCTAAATATTTATTTGAAGTTCTTCTTAAAGTTTCTTTGAAGTCTTTCAACTTACATTTAAGCACCAAAGGATTTTCTGTAGGACAGCTTCTTCATGGATTTGTAAAATTCAGGATCAAGGTGGGGAGTCTCAGTCTAAAAAAAACTTGTTTCTAACTCGCCACTCTTTTCTTTCCAAAATGCTGAAAAAAAAAAAAACCACAACTTTGATGTAAAATGCCCAATTCAACCTGAATCAAAGCACTTTTTTAGACTCTTGGGGGAAAAAAAAAAAGTGTTAACACATGATGAAAAGCATTCCTTTCCTGCCAGTAGATCGATGGAAAGAGCACCTACAGTTGCTTAGATCCAGATCCATGGTTAATTCTGTTGTCTGCCTGAGAGCATCAGTGCCCACTTGGTTCACCGTCCAGCACAGGCTCGGTGAGGCAGTGCCTATCTAGGCACCATTAGTCTGCCTGGACAATATTTGTTGAATCAGTGACGGAATTGAAATGTCACTGGATTCGATCCCAGATGAGTAACATAATCCCCAAACAAGACAGTCATTCTCAGTTCTCTCACTTCATCTCATCTCACTTGGTTTATTCATTTAAAAGGCATTTTTAAAGCCAACTCCTAAGAACAGGGGAAGAAAGAACTATGTGTTCCTACAAAAAAAATTAGTTGGTTACATTTGTACTCTATAAATTTATAGAAACCCAAACCCAACCTTTATGGTACAAGATAGCAAACAGAGTAAAATATAATGGCAAGATTCAGTCAGCTACCTGAAAGAATGATAGAAAAATTTTCCCACCAAGATTCCTCATCATTCCAAATCTACTCTCAAATAAGCCCAAAACACTCTTGTGGATGATTAATATTTACCAACAATGCAAAAGTAACTCATCTTTATCAGTAAAAAATGAGAGGTGGATGAGAAGGATTATTGAGATATGACGGGATACTGCAAAAGCAGAGATAAAAATTACCAAATATAACCACAATGAAAAGGTTTGCAGATAGCTTATTTTGATTAGCTGCATATTTGAGTAGGTATTCAAGTCAAACTGTGTCTGTGTAGGTTAGAACATGTCTGCAAGGTCCTTCTTCAAGGTAATTATGGGGTAAAATACTGTGCGAACGAGTTCTCCAGCTAACAAAAGTGAAATAGCCAAAACAAGAACCTTGCCTTTAGTAACTTCTATACTTGTATTTTACAGTTTGTGTTCTTCACTCTGGTAGCCCAAGAACTTAATATTGTCACTTCCTTTGAACAAGAACTTGTGATTTCCATCAGAAGTTTGTCTTTTGTTTAAGGCAAGCTTGGGGCTAACTGACCAGCACTAAGCTCTTTGCATTTGCAGACTAAACTGGGGTCACGGAAGTGCAATTGTTCACAGCAAGGCTGGGACTGGGTTTCCTGCCACCCTGCAGGAATCACTGCAGTCATCAAGTGTCAGGGGACATGGGCGTGTGTCACTGAGCACCCTGCCACCAGTGAGCAGACACCACAGAAGAAGAAAGTTACACCTGAACAAGTAAATCTGTGAAAAGAAGTTGAGAAAGGTCTCACAATTGCCTGTGTCAAAAGCAAGATAAAAAGAGATAAAAGGGTCAATAGTGAGAATGAGCATTTTGTTTACTGTTCTACTCAGTTCATACCTGAGAGCCCAGGAAGAAGAGAGGAGATATATGAGCACAACCTGCCTTCATCTGGGCTGCTGGCAAGTCTGCTTGGACAAACCAGCTGCCATTCTCCTGTTCCAGAAGTAATAAAATCTGCTGTCGTTGTTCTGCTAGTGCCAAAGGCAAAGAAGAATTTTCTGTGGAATGGTTTGCAAGAAAATTAATTGATGACAAGCTTCTTGGCAGCTTGCAACCATAACATTTGTATGATCTGCTGACGCCACGGTTTTATTCCCCCCTAATCAGATATTGCTCTCTTTATTATGCAAGGGCATCTCTTCTAGCTGTTGGCATGGAGCAAGCAGTCCTCCTAGCAGTAATAACTCAAGTGCATGACAACTTTCTCTTCATATCGACACATATTTTTATAAAGTCTCAGAATACTCCTTGGAGACAACCCCAATGCATAACAGCCAAAATGTGACAATCTGCTTGACCATTTCATGGTGTGGAAATCCAGCTTTGCCAGCTGCCTCCTTGGATTCAGTACAAATCCCTACCTCACTAAATGAGACAATTCTGAAGAGGTAATCTTGGTCTTTATTTACACACACCTGGACTCTTCCCACTTGGGATAACTGAGTTGTCTACATCTGAAGCTGTCTTCTTGAGGTCCCTCTAAGGCAACTGAAGGAGACAGACACCTGTAGATCTCCAGATAGACAAGCTAGGTCATCTGTCTTTCTCTCTGGTTACCAGGGGAGCTTAGGATGACTAGACACCTCAGATAAATACCTAAAGTTACACAGGAAAGAGAGATGGATCAACTGAGAGAAAGAGATCTGCTCAGGGTGTCTATGTGGAACAAGATGAGGTTCTTAAGGACATGGTTTAGAGGTGAACTTGACAGTGTTATGTTGACAATTGGACTCAATGATTTTAAAGGTCTTTCCCAACCAAAACTTTTTTGTGATTCTATGAGTCTGATAACCTTGGGATGACCTTCAGGCTGCATCTATATTAGTAAAACCACAGTGCCAGAAGGCAGGCAGGGCAGGACAGTGGATCCCCATTCTCTGTAGAGAGTCCCTGGCATGCTTTTTGTCAGGGACAACTCATGTGTTCCTAACCAAGTATTAGACATAGATTGGGAGTCAAGAATTATTTAGAGATAGATATTCAGTCTGAGAAGAGAAATTTAGTATTAAGGCTCTGACCAGATCCTGCAGCTGGCCTCTGGACCAGGAAATGGGACCTGGTTTCATTTCTTTAACAGCATAGATAGAATCATATTGAATTCTTCATTCATTGTGGATGGCACTATCTATGGAGACGGAGGACTGAAGCAAGCTGGACTGCAAATAATCAGAAATCTAAAGAGAGGAAAGCTTTGTCAGATACACTCTAGTTTGGAAAGATGTGTTCTGCTGTAAAGCAGTTTGCAGTAAGTAGGGCTTGATGACTACGGCATTGGGACATCCCAGCACGAAGCACAGCAGAATATCTTCACATCACTACACGCAGAAATGGCAATGACTGTGGCCTCCTGCAGCTCCACACCTTCTCACAATGTGCCTAACCCTTCCTGTGTTGCACCCTACCCAAGTACTTTCTCTTCTCTACCTTTTCCCACAGTGCTCCGAAGTCTTCCGAGGTCCATTAAGCGCTCATACGAGAACACTTCCAGCTCTTTCCCTTATCCCTTACTTTTGTCTCCATACCATCAGCTTCAGCCACGTTCTTGTTTCTCATAAATACATTTTTCCGGAAATATCACTATATAATTCATTTTCTTTGTCTCCTGCAAGGGCAAGTGAGTCTTCTCTCACCCCTACAGAAAAGAGAGAAGCAGAAATAAGTAGTCTGGGAGAGGAGTGCAAGCCAGCCCTGACACCCCATGGTCAGGGGGATGACCTACACCATTGCAGCCTGTGAAAGTGACACAGGCTGGAGCTGATCAGTACCAGATTTTGCACCTGGGACACGGCAACCCTGGCTGTACATACAGACTGGGGGACGAGATGCTGGAGAGCAGCTCTGCAGAGAGGGATCTGGGAGTTCTGGTTGATGGCAAGTTGAACACGAGCCAACAGCGTGCCCTGGCAGCCAAGAGAGACCCGTGTCCTGGTGCATCCAGCCCAGCGCGGCCAGCCGGGCAGGGACGGGATTGTCCCGCTCTGCTCTGCGCTGGGGCGGCCTCACCTGGAGCGCTGTGTGCAGGGCTGGGGACACAGGGTAGAAAGGAGATAAAGCTTCTGGAGAGCGTCCAGAAGAGGCACACAAAGTTGAAGAAGGGTTTAGAAGAGAAGCCGTATGAGGAGCAGCTAAAGTCACTTTGTTTGTTCAGCCTGGAGAAGAGGAGACTGAGGGGAGACCTCGTGGTGGCTACAGCTTCATCACAAGGGGAGGAAGAGGGGCAAGTGCTAAGCTTTTCTCTTTAGTGACCAACAACAGAACCTGAGGGAACAGCAGGAAGATGTGCCGGGGAGGTTTAGGTTGGACATGAGGAAAAGGTTCTTCCCCCAGAGAGTGCTGGACACTGGAACAGGCTCCCCAGGGAGGTGTCCCGGCCCCAACCTGACAGTGTTCAAGAAGAGACTGGACAACGTCCTCAGACACATGGTCTGAATTTTGGGGTTGTCCTATGCGGGGACAAGAGCTGGACTCGATGATCCTTGTGGGTCCCTTCCAACTCAGGGCATTCAATGATTCGATGATTCTCTTCCAGGGAAGGGTCACCTCCAGCAGTAGCTGTTTTTCTACAACACTGGCAACAGCAGGAGTGGCCACAGTAGCAAAATCAGCAATGTGTTGACTCCAACAGGTTAAATATAACCTTTTTTTCAATTGTTCGTTCACAGAATATCTCCCAAAAGTCTTTACCCAAATCCCATCCTTACTCCACGGGCCTCCCCCTCTCCTCCTGTGATGTGGTAAGTCACCCAGGGCAGTCACTGTCAGGCTACTGTGGGCATGCTGGCCAGTTGGCAGGCTTTATGGGACAAAGTAGGAGAAAAACTCCGTTCCTGCCTTGGCCTGGGAGGAGGCACTGAGGAAACCTGCAGTTTTTACTCAGTGAGGTTAATCCCCACTATTGAGAGTAGTACCCTATAAAACTAATAGGCTTTTTATGTGGCGGGGCATTATCAGCTGAAATCGTAGCAGCTGATGGTTGGTTTACTGCTTTACCAATATTCGGAAAAAAAAAAGATACATTAAAAGAAGGAGACCTCTTACATTCCACAGATAACTTTTAAGACAGTAAAGAGTTGCTAATTAGAAAGAAGATAACTCTGATTTCCTGGAATTTATCCAGAAGCATGAAAAGTGCTTACAAGTCAGTTAAACTGCTGAGGTGAAAGTCTTGTAGCAGAATTCACCACGAAACTTGCTTTAAATTTCTGAGACTGGCAGAGAGGAAGAGAAGAGGGAAAAATAAAGTAATATTTATGGCAGTTTCCTGCTCTCCTGGTAGTCTGGTATCAGAACATGAGGGCTTTCTTTGCAAAGTAAGGGTGTAGAAAATTTTGGTTTACTCAGCTGAGGGTCAGGATTCTTGCACAGTCCCAGGACACCAGAAGCTGGAGCTGTTAGAGGAATTCTGGGTGCTTTTGCAAATCCTGAGAAAACAGCATGAGGTTGCAGTAATCTGGTGCTAGAGCAGCAGAACTCCACATGCAGTGAGAACGCAGCTACGTGAAGCTTTCAACTTCGTATTAAAAAAGAAAAAAAAAGAAAAAGAGAAAAAAAAAAGAAAAAGAGAGAAAAAAAGAAGTATCTATATTTAATAGTAAGTTTACATGTGTAACAATAAGATTGTATCCAAAAAAAGGTTTCAACATGCAGATTACGTATTAATTTTTTTATGGGTAAACATTTCTTTCAGTAACTTACTGCATCTCTTGAAAAATACACTTTGAAAGACATAGGGTACATCTTACAGACCCTAGATAATGCAAGAAAGTGAATTTTAGTATTCCTTGCTGTTATATTTTTAATTTTTGCCCTAGTCCTTTGGTTTCTATTTAGCACTCTTTTTAAGTTTGTACAGAGCAGTTGGAGCCTTATGAAAGAAAACACCTTTATAAAAATCATTTATCAGCTTGGGAGATACAGACTGAAACTGTACAAACTTCTGGCTCAGTCTTATGATGATAACTCATGACAATATCTGAAATTGCTTTTAGTTCTTTAAAACTGAAGGGAAACAGCAATTCGTGATGTCATAGTTTGGATGAATGGGCAACAGTCTCAGAAGCAATCATCTAAAATAAACTGATGGATAGGTTTCTGAAGGAGGCAAACAATCTTCGAATCTCTTTTTAAAACAAAACATAACTTTACATTCTGTCCCACATTTAAATTGCAGTGATTTATAGATATAGTTTTTTCATTTTATATTTATTGTTATTTGCCTTTCTGAGTAAATTCAATGTACTGCTAGCACATTATGAAGTGCTACTCACGGAGCTTTGCTAACATAGAAGTAATAAAAAAAGCATGCCGTGAGATCAGTGATCCATTGAGAACAGTCAGCACCTTGCTTCTGGCATAGATTATAATTTTCTTTCTTCTGAGTTTAGCAAGCAACACCCTCTTTTGGTTACAGACTAACAGGTTGTTTCTCCAACTTTTTTACATCTCTCAGTTATAGCTACCAAGCAATTAAATGTGGTCTGTAGCCTGGGCTCAGGTTATCTCTGCCTGACACCCATTGCAATGACTCAAAATGCAACATTTTTAAATGTATCTAAAGCACTAAAACTAGAAGGGTTGAAGGAGTCTGATTGAGCAGTTTCCTCATTCCTCCTTTTCCTTTCACAGCACTATGCTTCTTATAAGGGATAATCTCCTGTTCGTCAGACTTTCTAGAGAAGGGTAGCTGAATCAGCACCTCAGATGAAAAGAGAGGCAGAGATCATCTCCACAGTTCCTATTATCGCGAAAAACTCTGCTGCTTCTTCACGATCAGAAAAATTAATGAATGCACACAGTGAAGTCAAGTAGGGGTGATGGGCTCAGAATAGCTGAGGGTTTGGTCCTAAAGCTGGTACCAGCAACATACTGTTGTGTCAGTTATCCCAGGGAAGTGGTGGAGTCACCATCCCTGGAGGTGTTTAAACGATGTGTAAATGAGGTTCTTAGAGACATGATTTAGTGCCAGAGTTAGGTTAATGGTTGGACTCGATGATCTTGAGGGTCTCTTCCAGCCAAAATGATTCTGCGATTGTGTGATTCTATCCTATAAAGCAAGGCAGCCCCTCGCCCTTCCATCAGTATAGCTGTAAGTATGTTCAGTCCATCTATCCATCTCTACAGAATAATGATATACTGTGCTTTCTCCCTGTTCACAAAGGGATTAAGACCCCTCACCAATGTTTATAGATATAAACATGAAAGTCACCTCACCAGAACTAAGAAATTAAGCATCTGTGTGATTCTTGTGCATGTACAGTGTCAGAGCAGCATCACCCTTTGGCTAAAGTCTTTGCTAGAAAACAGAACACGGCCGGCTTTGTAGCTCTTATACAGTATTAAACTGTTTGCACACTCCCTGGTATGATTTTTCCCTGTCCATGGCACTTTCTCAAGAAATTCCCAGATGCAAATAAGGGTTTGGATGTGGCTGTTCTATTTTGGAGGCTAAAGAAGTAAAATAACATAGAAATGCTCAGATTGCACCAGCTGGCCACAGTAACACAAAATTGAGCCTAGAAATGTGTAATTCATTAGAATGGATGTAGATTAGGAATCTCCAATGACCTCTGTAGGGACTGGTGCACAACAAAAGATTCATCAGACAAAGCATTCCCTCTTCAGTACTCCTACTGCTGTCTTCCTCCTTGAGGTACTAGGGAAGTACACTTTCAATCTAATTTAATGTTCACAATTATTCACGTCTGAAATTATGGATATTCAAAATAATAATGGGAAAAGGGTGGGCAGCCAACTGGCTCACTGCTCCTGGTATTCTTAGCAAAAATCCCCCCCTCCCTCCCCAAACCGTAATTTTTTCTTGTATATTCTTTTAAGGCCACGGTGAGCTTAGCCAGAATAATAATTAAGTGAAAAGCTTAATTATACCCCCCTGGGACAGACTGCTAAAGGTCAGGTTTCATATACATTAATGAGCTGCTAAATGCTGATAACAGGGAAAGGCTTTTTTTCAAGTACCGCACGAGCCAGCCTGCCCATATTTTTAATGCCAACACTGGGCATATCAGATTTCTGTGGGAGTTTTGTCATGAAAAGAAAGCTCATCTTGTGCTTTATTTACAACCATTTCACCAGGTTTTATGAGAAGCAGCTTGAAGATGAGGCCACACACCACAAAACCGGGAAGGAGCTTGTTGGTCTAATTCCAGCTCTTCACAGGTTCCCTTGGCCAGGGATTTGGGGAGTGAATCAGGGCTATGCAGGGAAGCAGACCTTTGTTGGTGATGGCTGTGCTTCTTGAAAAGGCTGAAAAGCAACAAGGGAAGGAGTCTAGCACTTGTGGAAAATACAGCAGCTGTGCTATCTTCCAAATTGGGAAAGCAAAATATTTTAACAGATATCTATTAGTTTGTGTGGTTTGTTTCTTCTGTGTCTTGGTCTAATACCCAAGGTACGAATACTCGAAGTATGACATATGCATATATTGATTGATACACCAGGCTTTAAGCATATCAATTGCAATAAATGTCCTGTGTTATATGAGAAAAGCAAGACCTGCTCAAGGCTAAGTACTCGCTGATGGATCCTGGTGATATTTTAAAATTCGATTTCTTTTTGCTTCAATTTCCCTACCATAAAATTGAGGTAATACCTATAACAATCTCACAGAGGTCATGATATTCATTAATGTATGTAGTACATGTGGGAATTGATGCATGCACTGCCGTATCAACCCATGGCAAAATAATCGATTTGTGCTGTGTACAAATGGTGAGGGTAAATAGGACCTGAGACCATGCAGTGAATAAGGCAAGTATTTATATCAATTCAAAGACAAGTTTCTAAATGGTATTAATATAAGACTAAAATTAATAAAGTCAAAAACTTAAATGACAGAATTAAGAGCAGGAAGAGTTGCATAGCTTTAATTCATTCTTCATGTGCATGTGGATTTTAATGCAGTTAGCTCCATGCATACACGGGGATGTAAAAGCATTCAGACTTTTTTGAGCCAAAAGGTTTATCTAGCTCAGCATCCTATTTCTGATAGTGGCCAATGGTAAGTGCTTTAAAAACGAGGATTTCAATAGGTCAAGCGTAAACTCACACTTTCCCAAAACATTTCTCCAGGCTCCAGCTGCTTCTAGGCTCAGTGGCTTCCTCATCCAAATGTGTTGTCTCTGAATTAAATGGCCTATTTCCATGCAGTTTTCCCCCATGAATGCATGCAAGTCCTCTTAACCTCTTGAAAGGTCCATATTAGTGTTATAGGGTTTTGAATAATTTTGATATGTGTCTAGCCGAGAGTCACGGAACAGCAGGCATAGCATCAATATGTTGCAGTTGTAACTTTTCAACAGAGCTGCATAATGAAACGTAAGGAGTAGGGTTTTATTCCAGTCATTTGGATAAGTAATTTCTCTCTCTTTGGTTCATTTTGCTTTTTACTCTTTGTCTAATGAGAGGAAACTCTTAGGTCCAAGGATGGGCTTTTGTCCATGCAGAGGCATGCTGAGGATTATAATAACCATTTGGCAGCTCGGCTGAATGAATTCCTGCATGCACAGCGTTCCCTGGCGCTATTCTTTGATAAAAGTTATATATGCAACCTACACATTTTAGACATGCAGCCTGGGATTCCCAGGGCAAATGTATAGGGACAAGCCGGGCTTTTGCTCCCCTATAGCGTTACTGTCTGAGCAGCACAGCTCATGTATCACAATGTAGGGCAGCAGCCACGTCACTGTATCAGCTGCTTGGCAGCTGCCTGTGTCTTGCACCTGAACTGGAGGATGATTCCCTCCTCTGACCAGTCCCACGGGTGGGATGGAGGGGCAGGGGCAGCCCAGTGCGTCAGAGCACCCAACACCTCCTTCCTCAGCAGCGCCTTGGGCTTGGCAAGGGCAGCTGAGCAGCCTCCCTCCGCAGCCTTGTGCAATGCAGAACCTGGGCTTTTTGGGAAGGGAGAGGGAGATTTAATACCTCTTTTTCAAATTGCTGAGTCAGTCCTCTGTATTTTCTTCACTCCCAGTGAACAGAAGTGAAAGGTTAATGTTGCCTCCCGCTCTGACTTCCCATCCCTTTTCTGAAGTAAACAAATGTCAGCAAATTCTAAGCTAACAGCACTGTTAAAAATATCACTCTGTCAGCAGATGGGTTAATTCCCTTCGGTTTGGAGCTATATTTTCATTGCAGACAAGGTGTGCTTCTACATCAAGATAAGTAGTTTAGATGGAAACCCCAGTGGCCAAATGAAGAGCCAGAGTAATTTCCAGATACAAATTATGAGAAGAGAAAGGGATTTGATTGCATTAACTATCAAGATAAAAGTTAGCCCTGCTTTTCTCAGCTAGAACCTGGTACTAGGGTAGCAATTGAAAATGAGTTACTTCAGCCAAGATGCAGTACTCCTGCTCTATAGCATATTACCTACTAAAACAGAGTTAACCACAGGACCAGATCTTCAGCCAATGTGAAAAGATAGTGCCCCATCTGGCTTTGGGAATGTATGAGAAATATCTTCTATCAGGCAGCCTATATTCCTTTCAAAGCTTTGTCCAGGAGAGATTCCAGCTGTTCAAGCAAGGGGAGGTGGGTTGGACAGGCAACTGATTTCATTGGAGAAAGTGAAGGGGGAATTATTCCTGCTTGTTGCCTGTTACACTCTGGCATCCTGCACTTCAGAAAATGCCGGCTGGAGACAAATGCATCTTGTCACTGAAAGGTAAAAGTTTTCCCCTTACACAACTGGGTCCCACCACTGAAAATGTTGTACACTTCCCTCATGGGGTTACTCCAGGAACTTGTCCCGCTCTCTTTAAACACTCGTGCTTTCTTCATTTGCTCAGGCTTACAAATGCACCAGTCATTTTTTGGACGCATATCCTTACACAAACAAAACTTAACTGTTTTGTTGCTTCTCTTTGAAGAATCCATAATTGTGCTTTCTATGCCAGAAAGTAGCAAATGACCCTAACTCATTGTTTCTATAATGATTCAAGTATAGATTATTTATTCTGGATGTCAGAATCCACACCTGAACAAAGCATTTTCCTTTCTTGAGACTCAATAGTACCTTATTAATCTGATTTTCTTTTGGAAGTTACTGGATTATCAAATCCAGGTGATAAAACAAGTGTGTTCTGATCAGTGTCACAAATCCGTCCTATGCTTTTAGCATAAATGAATATATAATATATTCATTAATATCTTAATCTAAATTCATTCCCTTGTCTTCTATATGTCACTTAAACTCCTATCGATGAATAGTAATTTCCATATGTGTTGTCCTTGTTTACAATGTTCATTAAAAGGCTTAGATGAGAAACAGCAAAAAACGTTTTAATTCACTGCTAAGCACAGTGGAAAACTAAGCAGGATTCCAACTTTATATACAATTTGCAAGCAGTATACGTTAGCTCAAACATAAATCTCATATAATGAGGTGTGCAGCCTGATGAGTAATTGCATCCATTGAAATGTTCTCCATGTTCAGCTCCGTTTTAATGCATGGGGTGGGAGGGTTGTTATTTAATATTTCAGTTCCTTCTAACAAAAAAAAAGAGATTCTAGGCATGAAAAATTGTAAAGTTTGACCTTAAAAATGAACTGTAGCAAACAAACCTTGAATACAAAGTGGTGTCACTATGGTTCAGTTAGAAACATGTTTGTGTCTGGACTAGCAGGCCTTTGGCTCATCTCCAGTGCTCAGCTCTGGGCGTCTACCCAGGGCTGCTTATGATAAAGCTCTGGGAAGGCCTTTTCAATATGAAGGATACGAAACTGAATAAGATTCAATATCAGAGATGCCAAATTCATGTTAGCCTTAATTATTCTTAATTTAAATCAAGATCAAGGTCCCGTTACACTGATCTCTGTGCAAACAAGGGTAATAGTGTTTGCTTTGGAGAGTCTGAAAAACGAGAAACAGAAACTGGTGAAAGACTGAGGACATGCCGAAAGGATGTGACATGTAGGTAAATGATCACCATGAGAGATTTAGCCCAGTTCCCATAGATGCTTGCTCATGTCTGAGCTTCTTTATGTTGTCTAGGACAACATTTATTTTGAGGTGGATGGGGAAGGATAGAGTGAGGGCGCTGTCAAGGACTGTGGAGCTGATTAGCTGAAGGGAACACGTGAAAGGAGACCAAAAGAGCAAGTGAACCCTTCCTTTTCATCTGAGTTTCCAACAGATTAGCATTATGAAATTTACAGATTGGTGTTCCTTAGGATCTTGGATCTATAGGATCCTTAGGATCTTGGAAATTGACAGAGGGTGTCCCCTATGACTGGTACATCATTACCTCATTTTCTTCTTCCGAAGGCATGTTTTTCTGTATAGACATCATTCTGCAATTTAAGAAAACAGGATGGAGACAGAAGATACAGTTAATCTCACATAAATTTAGCAGTCTGAAAGTCAGGCTTCTAGGCTAAACTAGCTGTCTCATCTCCCTTTTTAACAGGTAAAAAGAGAGTGGCATTTTCATAGGGAGATTCATGCAAACAGGTAACCTGAGGATAAAGCAGCCAATATCTCCTCCTGTAGTTACTGCAGGGAGCTCAGCTACCACAGCTATGGTTGTGGTCAAGAACTTTGCAATATTTTACGGGAGCAATGTTAGGCTGATGCTGGGCTCTTTTGAAATACCCTTGTACAGCAAACACCAGATAGAATCAAACGTTTGCCTCTCTCCTCATTGCTTTTCAACCTCAAATACTCGCTGGGATGCTATCTGCCAGGCTCCACTGAAATGCCCATGAGGAGACTGACTCTTTTATGTTTCGGTCTCATCAGATATTCCCAGAATTATTTAAAAGGCTTTTAGAGTGCTCATGCAAGCAGAAATAAATGCAATCACTTGGAGCACACATGAAGGCACCTGTTATAGCCTGTATGGTTAATAGGAGTATTCCATGATGCACTGTTATTTTTTAATGGGGTTCACATTGTAATGGGCATACACCAAAACCTGGGAGCTGGAAGGCACTAATGTGTTCAGGCCACCAAATTTGCCATAGGCTGGCAGAAATATTTCCGAGGAAATCGAAATATCTACTAGGCATAACTGACTTCATTTATTATATTTGTGCTAGCTTTAGGTGCATTTACTGTGTTTATCAATAGTGCCAAAATCTAGCAATACCAAAATCCCTTGTGTAGCACTGGAGATTTCCCTGAGGTCCTGGTTGCTAAAGACACATAGTTCAGATGGCTGAGGCTTCGTTGCACTTGGTAAAACAGTCCTATCATAGAACACAGCTCTGTAAATTAGCCAGTTTATTATGATAGGGATCTGTTGCTTTAAAGAACAATTCTACCCTGAATTATTTTCAAGAGAGAAAGGCATAGCAGGGTGTAAACCTCTCTCACAACATGTCTGCATAAATCTGGTGAGAGAAAATATGTGTATGCCATGGCATCACAAGGAGAATGTACCTTTAAATGACTTAATTTCTCTGCTTAGATGTTTTTAATATTACAAAATGTGATGTCTCAAATGAGATAAAGAATCATGTTTAGTGAAAACAAAAGAGATTGCGTCAATATACTACTAATGGCCACGGCCTCTGATGTCATGGGGCACTGATTAGATAAAACAAGCCCAGTCTTTCCAGGAGATGAATTGGCCTCTCCAGTTCAAAGGAAGAAAAAAAGTATCCATGTACCCTGTTTGTCTGTATCCAGGGGAAAAAAAAAGTGATTTCCCCCTCAAGGAGTTATAGGTTGTTTTTCTATACAAAACAATGGAAAGATCATTTCCTGTAGACTCACAGCAAAGAATTTTAATGCCCACCACAGCAATTTGAAAGAAAGGTGTCCTGGCATCCTGTATATACATGACAAGAATACAGGTATGGCTGTTAATGAAAACTGAATGTAATTCTTGGATTTCCTAGTGCAGAAATGTTGAGTAAAGTTGTGCTATGGCACTTACCTCTAAGACTTTTTTTCCCTATGATTAAAAGCCCTGGGGTTTTTTTCCCCTCTGATTAAAAATCTCATTACAGTATCCATTACATTTTTGATTTGAAATATAGCATAGACAACACGTATATCACCACACTGAGTGTTATGACCTGTAGCAGCAAACCCTTTTCCATATGTCTTGACCTAAAAATAACAGAGTCATGCTGGTGTTCCTTCCTAGGAAGTTTACAAAAGCTGGCAGTTCCCAAACCCTCTTTCCAGCAGTACCTAGTGACTACAGACTGAAGTCCCAGTGAATATTATGTTGAGTAATAAATGCAGATCAAATTCCTGTCCCAAGAAGTTGACGAGTTGTAGCAGAAGGAACAGAAAAATTCTGAACAAACATGCTTTGGTTAAGACAACACAAAAGGTAGACTCATTTTCATGTTTAAGTAACCTTAAATATCTTAAGTTAAAGTTAGGTATAATGGTGCAAAAGAAGAGATGTAAGAGATCTTGAGAATCTGGATAGAATCCACCTCACAGCACTAAGACAGGACGTACCTATCATCTCAATTTTTACTAACAGATTTTTTTTTTAAACTTGCAATGAAGAAGACTTTATGGCTTCCTTAGATAGTGTGTTCCAGTGTGTAATGAACCTTACAGAAAGAAAGCTTTGCTTTTCCTGATATCTACCCTAAATGTTTTTTCTGCAAAGGACACCAATGATTCTTTTTCCTCCTCCCAGCAGAAAGGAGAAAGAATCAATTGCTGTCCTTTTCATAATAACTTTTTCATGTTGAATGTTACTGAGTCCTCATTGACATTGTGGTCTATAGGGGAAAAAAAGCCAACTCATTCATCTTTTCTTTGTGCTTTTCATATTTGACAAACACGCTATTGTTTGCTGTTTCCATTCCCCAATCAGACCAATTTTTCCTTTTTTTTTTTTTAATGTCCCTGGCCACAGCATGGGGGACTGGAGCTAGATGATCTTTAAAGGTCCCTTCCAACCCAAACCGTGATTCTATGATTCTGTGAAAATATCATTCCCCATTTCAAAACAGTGTTCCAGTTTATTCCTCCATCATATTAGAGTAGGCAAAATTCTTGCCTCCAAATTTTTGTTATTACTGTTAATTCAGCTTTTTTTTATGTGTTGTAACAGAATATTTGAAGTTCCACATATCCTCTAAGCAATCTTGTGTCTCACTTCTCCTTCAGCTGTTATTCCTTACTATGCATTTTTTAAATTTGATTTCCTCAAAGTGCCTTGCATTCATATTCACTGCATTTCATCTTATTGATTTCTGATGACTTCTCCAAGTTTAAAGTCGTGCTCTGTAGCGGGTTTGAACTCCAGTTTATCTTCGCACACAAATTCCTTAAGTATCCAGATCATTAATGGAAAATATGAAAAAGAACCAGGCCCAAGATGGACTTTTGATGCAATCTCACTGTGAAAATTGACAGAACATTGGAAAAAAACTCTGTATGTGCACAATCAATTGAATACATATTTCCTATGTTTTCCTCTAGACAGTATTTCCTCAATTTTTTTGTCAGAATACTAAGTGCAATAGTATTTAAAAACTTACTAAGCCCAGTATAAAGGTATTAAAAGCCTTACTGAGACAGATAGACTATCTGCTTCTCTTTCTTTCCATTAGGCTAGTTACTTTTCAAAGCAAGAAATTAGGTTGACTTGAGATGATTTGTTTTTGATAAGTTGATATTGTTTTTTTCTGATCATTTTCCTGTCCTCTTGGTGATGGTAAATTGGTATGCAATTGCTTATACTATTGTCTTTTGAGATAGGAACTAAGCTGCTGGACATTAAGTTCTACAGGTCTTCTTTTTCCTTTTTGGAGATAGATACTATGTTTGTCCTTTCCGTTCTTCTTGGACCATCCCACCTATATTCATTCTCTGAGGTGACTACTAATAGTTCAGAGGTTACTTTGCCTCAGCTTTTAGTTGATTCATTTCTCCAAGTTCTTCCAACCTGAACAAATTTAATGGAATCAAGTGGTCTTTAATCTGTTATTTCAGTCTTCACACTTTTATCCCTATCCTCTTCAAACTTATTTTGAATATCTGCTCATAATTAAACTTTTGTTTTGAAAATTGAGGGAGAAAAAACATCCTATATTTCAATCTGCTCTGAAGCCACCCTTATTTGCTCTCCTAACCTCATAAGTAATGGAATAAAAAATTATCTTGTCTCCTTTCTTCTTAAGTAGTCACAGGCCATTGCTTGTCTAGCAAATAAAAAATTGCGGTACTTCGTTCATGTCATGTTAGTACCAGAGAAACTTGGCAGTTTTGACCCAGAGCCAAAGACCCTGTGAACCTTTCTAGAACTGCTCAGTGAACTTAACTCCACTGTCAATGTTGTCAGTGACATTAGTGATGAAGCTGAAGGAACAGAATTTTACAGAGTGGCTGTGGTGTCTGACTCATCAGAAATGACAGCAAAATATTGCTTTCTGTCCAATCCTGAAAAAAATGGATTTTTGTCCTTGGTGGGAAAGGGGAATGGACCTGCTTATCTGGGAAGAACAATAGAGGCTGACTGGAAAACCTGGTATAAGAATAATGATGTAGCAAAACCAGCCAGGGAAAGATTTCTTCTTGTGGCAGCAAGGGAATTACCACACTGTATTCCCCAGTTCCTATATTTGTGTGATAGAGCTGAAGTTTTACATTAGTGTTCATGAGAAAATTAGTGCCAGTTTTCAGCCTCAAAGATGTTACAAATATCAGTATTTTATTTCCTTAAGATGCTACCTGTTCTATTAGAAAAACAGTCTAGATTTTAATTACAGTATTTTAATTTTCAGTATTAACACAAGTTAGTACATACACGTCAGTGTATGCTCTTGGGTAGTCTTTGCATGCATATATGTTTCACAATAAAACCCCTTTCTATCAGTCAGTATGTACCTATCCTAAGATTAAATGCACTCGTACTAATCACTGAGAATGTGATACACTAAAATTTATAGATTAATAACAATAAAACCATAATAAAAACAAAGTTGAGAACATATCCTTTAAGGTGGGCACATAAATGAGACTTCAGAATAAGGCGAGAAAAGTTAATATTACTGTAAATTATTGACAGAATTGGTAGAGCATTGCTTCACCTAAGGCTTCTTTGAAAAGTGTCAGTCCATCATAAATTAAGCCATTTCTGCAAAAGGACTGCTTTTGCTAAATTTCCAATTTTAAAACATTACAATGATCCACACTATCTGTTTTCATATTTTCAAAATCTTTTCTTTTTAATTTGATTTTGCCAGTCACTTTTTGTTCTGATTCCTAACAAGAGCCTACCACAGTTATTCTCTCCATACTTTTGCACATATAACAGTCTGAAAATAATGGACCCATTTCAGTCACATCTAGAAGAGGGATAGAAATCTCAGACACTACTGCAGTCCTAGAAGCTTTGTGAAAATCGATGCTTAGAAAGAGGAAAAATCCCAGGTTAGTATCTCCTAGAGGAGGTAAAGGGCAGGACTCACCTGTTTTATATTTTGTTGGTAACATCCAGATGGTAAATTAGCATATGAGTCTTGGACAGCCAACTAGGGAACACAGACCCAGCTGTGGACATGTGGTCAAGGAGAGGTGTCAGAAGGGTGAGGGATGCTGAGATCGTTCAGATGGGAGATCCCAAGAACAAAGAACAGGTTTTATTAAAGATGTTGCTTATGGACCAAGAGGTTTAGTTTTTGCTTAATTCACCCATAAAGTTACACTGGCTGGGAGTCTGAAACAAATAAAAGCCAGTCCTTCTTTCATTCAGCAAGTAATGAAGTTATGCTGGGAGAGTGGGGAGGTAGAGAGGAAACTAAGGTTTAAGAACAGCACCTCCACTCAGTAAGATCACTCTGTCCTCAGTGGAAAAGTCTTGATGGGGTGGGGAGATGGGAAGAATGACACCAGCAATGAGAGCAGAAATCCTGCACTATTACTCATCCCCTCAGCCTTCCTCATAAAAGAAGAAACAAAGAGAGGGAGAGAGAGAAAGAAGAGGGGTGCCTAAAGCTGGAAGAGAAGGGGCAGGAGCTGCCTTGGAAAGAGGGGTGTTATTGGCATATGAGATATGAACAAGTTTTAAGTGGCAAAATCAAACATCAAAGGGACCTTTGTCAGAAATGTCTGGAAAAGAACCATCCAAAATCAATCAGTAGATGGAGAGCGGGTGAGCACAGATATCTGAGGCAGATCATCATGCTCTACAGTCCCTAAACCAGAATAGAACACAGCTCCTATAATGTTAAATTAAGCCATGCCAGGAGGTGGGCACTGCAAGTGGTGACCAGCCAGCCTCATCCACGCCCTGCAGGGTACTTGCACACTTGCTTTAGGCATAATATAAAATTGCATCCAAGTCACTGGATTCCACAGCTTTTCTCAGTCCAAGGAGCCAGTGCTTTCTGCTTAATGGTCCAAAATTGACAGCATGCAAGACAGATGTGCCTTGAGAATTTGAACAGATTCACCCTAAACTTACCAGGGAATTCAAGGTCCCTCCCGAGCCAAGATGCTGATTCGTAACTGAGCAGCATTTCCACACAGACTCTTCGCTAACTACAAGACTTCTGTAATACTGTATGTTTATCTTTCACTGGGGACACGGATTTGCAGTAAAACAGGTAACATTCACAGAACTTGACAGTTTATGCTGTAATTTTCCTTGTCTAGAATGGCTGCCAGGAGTCCGCTTTGGGCAACATAAGTAGCTATATGAATCCAAACAATTTAAATCAAAAGACAAACTCCACAGACATTTTTTCAGTATTACACACTTCATTATTTGCAAATCTCCTGTTGTCATATTTCTGGTTTTATGACAAGAAAATTACCTTTGTGCATGTTTTGTTGCATACAATTCTCCTACTGCAGAGCGAAGGCACACAAACAGAGGCACAAGCATCTGCAGTCTGCTTCTACTGCTTTCTCTGCTGAGTACTGCATTTCCTTATACTGTGCAGAATTTCATCAGGGCTTGATTCAAAGCGCAGAAAACCTTCCACTTTCTCATTCAAGTCTAAATATGTGGTTTTAATTTTTGACCAATTTTTTTTATTTCAAATCCAAACCCTTTTGGCTGTGTTTTTTAATGTTAGTTTTTATATTTCCCCCCAAATTGAAAATCTCTAATGGCAAATAGAAGAACTATAAACTAAAAAAGAACTATAAAGTCTATTCTAATGTGTGTATATATATTCTCAACATATAAATTATAAGAATATATATAAAATTAATAACTTTTACTACTTTTTCCAGTGAGCTTAGTTTCAACTTTATCATTCTGTCCTGAAGTTTAATAGTTGTAGAATTCCCAGACTGTGACTGTAATGAGTAAAATGAAAGTAAGTTTGTATTAGGCTTTAATTTATTAAAAAATCATAACCCCAACACGTTTCTCAGGATGGAACACAAAGTAAGAACCTGCCATGGAACACTGGTCACATCTGGCTGTTTTCTAAATGTCCTCTCATGTAAGTTCAGGGAATTCCTCCCTAAAAGGAGATCTGGATAGGACATAGAAAAAGACAGGGAGACATAATAATGAAAAAAGCCCATAATTTTTCTAGAAAATTGATGTGGACCAGTGATTTAGCCAGTACTATACTCTCCTTCATTATCACCAGTATGTCAGTGTGGAAACTTGTGCACTGTCACTGAGAAGTTCCAATTTCATTCAGTAGGTAGAGAACCATCTTAGAAATTATTCTGGCTGTTTGTACTTAATGGTAGTATATTTTTTTTCCTTTGTCCAGCATGAAGAACCAAGGTGCCCATTTCTTGGTCGCACTTCCTCATTTCTCAAATAATGCCTTTAATTTATGCTCTCTGGAAGAAAATGTTGATAGTCACATTAGTGCTTCACACAAAATACCTTAAGCATTGAAAGGTGTAGCAGATGCCATGAGGAATTTCGAGAATGAACCCCAGACTTGAACTAAACTTACTGTTCTCCTTTGTCTTATATAGGCCGTCAATTTGGGAACTAATTCAATGTCCATTACAATCAATGAGTGTAATTTAATAGGCATTTTACCATTTCATTACTGAGGATGGAGAGTCTCAGAATATCGGGTTGTTAATTTGAGCATCTGCGTATAAATTCTGGTATCTAGCTTTAGACAGACAGTTCACAATTTTGCATTTGTTTAACTAGTGACAAGATCATAACTAAACTTAGCTGCCAAAATTTTTTGCCTGCTACAGGAAAAAAAACCTGGAGGATGATGGGACCCACTTTATATATGGACATGTATATACTTTGTTTTCTCATTTCAGGTCATGGAACCAAAGGAGTGTTTGAACTTCTTTCAGGATGGCGTCGAACGAGAGAGAATCTGCCATTCAAAGACAGAGTAGCAGACGCCTACTCAGATGTCATGGTCTCCTATACAATGACAAGCTCCTTGTATTTCATAGCCTTCGGTATGGGGGCAAGCCCTTTCACCAACATTGAAGCTGTAAAAGTTTTTTGCCAGAACATGTGTGTCTCTATCCTGTTGAACTACTTCTATATCTTCTCCTTTTTTGGCTCCTGCCTGGTCTTTGCTGGCCAGTTGGAGCAGAACCGTTATCACAGCATCTTCTGCTGTAAAATCCCTTCAGCAGAATACCTGGACCGGAAACCTGTGTGGTTCCAGACCATGATGAATGATGGCCATCGGCATACTTCTCATCATGAGACCAACCCGTACCAGCATCACTTTATCCAGCATTTCCTCCGAGAGCATTACAATGAGTGGATTACCAACATCTACGTCAAGCCATTTGTAGTGATACTGTATCTCATCTATGCCTCTTTCTCCTTTATGGGGTGCTTACAGATTAATGATGGAGCCAACATTATCAACCTCCTTGCCAGTGAGTCTCCAAGCGTCTCCTATGCCCTCATACAGCAAAAGTATTTCAGTAACTACAGCCCAGTGATAGGTTTCTACATTTACGAACCCCTGGAGTACTGGAATGGCACTGTGCAAGAAGACCTGAAAACACTAAGCCAGGGGTTCAACACAGTGTCCTGGATTGAACAGTATTACCAGTATCTTCGAGTCGTTAACGTCAGTGCAACCAACAAAAGTGATTTTATCAGCATCCTCCAGAGCTCCTTTTTAAAAAAGCCAGAATTCCAACACTTCAAAAACGACATTATTTTCTCCAAAGCTGGAGATGAGAACAACATAATCGCTTCTCGTTTGTACCTGGTGGCCAGGACTAGTGAAAACACACAGAGGGAGGCAGTAGAATTGTTGGAGAAGCTGAGGCCACTCTCTCTTATCCAGAGCATCAAGTTCATTGTGTTCAATCCTACTTTTGTTTTCATGGACCACTACGGTTTATCAGTAACTATGCCTGTCTTGATTTCTGGTTTTGGCATCCTCCTGGTGTTAATACTGACCTTTTTCCTGGTTATCCATCCTCTGGGAAATTTCTGGTTAATTCTCAGTGTCACCTCGATAGAGCTGGGTGTCCTTGGCTTGATGACCTTATGGAATGTAGACATGGATTGCATTTCTATACTGTGCCTTATCTACACTTTGAATTTTGCCATAGATCACTGTGCACCCCTGCTTTATACATTTGTACTAGCTACTGAGCACACCCGAACTCAGTGTATAAAGAACTCACTTGAAGAGCATGGGACAGCCATTTTGCAGAATGTTTCCTCTTTTCTTATTGGGTTGGTCCCCCTTCTCTTTGTGCCTTCAAACTTGACCTTCACACTGTTCAAATGCTTGCTGCTTGCTGGCAGTTGCACACTTCTGCACTGTTTTGTTATTTTGCCCGTCTTTCTAACTTTTTTCCCACCTTCCAAAAAGCACCACAAGAAAAAGAAACGGGCCAAAAGGAAGGAACGAGAAGAGATCGAATGCATAGAGATTCAGGAGAATCCTGATCACGTTACAGCAGTCTGAAAGGCTTAGAAAAAATAATAGTTTATTCTCTTTTTAAAAAAGTGTTGCACAGAGATGCAGGGAAAATAGAGCAAAGATCTCAGCTGCTTGTGCTGGCCAGGTCTGACAAGGCAAAGGAAGATCAAGAAGGGGTATTCATGACACATCAAGGTGCAAACTTTTTTTTAACAATGAAAGTAAAAATAATCTCAATTGTTTCCTTTGAATCCTCATTCTCCACCAGGGAAGAGTCTGTTGACCATTAAGTGTTCCCGAATCTCAGCCTGTAGCTCTAATGGTAATTGTCTGATCTGTTGTACGTAGGACTGAAACAAAGGTGAAAAAAAGAGTTGCCATCACGTAAACAGTAGGGAAAAGGGCAGATTTGTTTGACAAAATTGTCCATGGAAAAGGAAAAAAAAAATAAAACCAAAACCAAACAACATTTCAAATGAGAAGAGGGAACAAGACCAAGAGATGAAAAAATGCCATGGTATATTTTTCTTATTTTCTTGAGCAAGTTAGTTAAGATAAAACCTATGCACTTGGGAAGTAGATGTTTAAAACAATCTAAGCCAAAGTACTTCCCAGTTCTAGTATGCCATGTATATCTCTAACACCACAATTAGAGTGTTATTGTGAGTATGGATGGCAAAGCTATACTGCTAAGGGATAGAGGTATTGGTTATATAGGAGAAGAAATAAGCGTAACCATTTGGAAATATAATGTTTTGTTTCTTTAAATGTGACATCTGACCTTTATGCCAAGAGGTCACAGCTGGTACTTAATACCATACACACGTTTGGATATTTCTGAATTACAAAATTCCCCTTGAACTAACAGATCTCACAAAACTAACCCAGGCCATTACCACTGCAGCAATATTTGCAGCTCCTGCAGTTTAACACTTTCAAATTCTAATTTCTCAGTGTTGACATTAAATACTGAATATTAATCAAAACGATGCTTTAAACATAATGATGGATCGCATATCACAGGCATAATGTGATTGTGTAACGGCTGAGTCAGCTCTGGATCACCCGCACTGTATTATCATTATATATTGGGTCCAGTGGACAAAGGGATATGTTTGCTGGTCCCTGCGATATGCTGCAGAAAGTGGGATTTTCCCTTTCTTTAAGCAAAATGTCAGTCAAATATGTGCCACATCACAGAAAAAAATACCTTGTTAATGTTTGCAGGGGGCTGAATCAACTCCTAGTTGTAAAAAGACATATCGGTCCCCTGTGGGAAGGGGAGGGAAAGGTGAAATGTCTTTATTATTATTATATTTGAGTGTTGATCATCTGCAACATAAAGCTTTGTTATTGCAGTTGAAATTTCACAGAAGAGTGTGGTAAATCCACGGTTACTATGTGACACTAGAAATTGTACTGTAATGACTTTCTCTGCTTTGTAAACTATACAGCTTAGTAGCCCAAGAGGAGGGGTGAAAACAGATTTAGCCATTTCAGTTTGCTCTTGGCCCAGTTCTGCGCTGGAGCTTGCCATGTCCATCTCCCCCTTCAGTATGTTAAAAGGGCTTGCTTTCTAATCTCTGGAATATGGTATATCATCACCTACATGAGCAATGTCTTCCTGAATATATAGTATCCATGAGGACACTATGTAAAGATGTCACTACATGGAGTGTTTATATCTACTTTGTATTACTTGTGGGTACCTTTACAAGATGTCTGAAAGCTGTTTGCCTTCCAAAATATGTATACATGTCTATTTGTGGCTGGTTATCTCAGTCTCAATGTGCGGAGTCTGCTGATGAGGGTGTGTACATATGTTTTACTAAAAAGCTCTCTGCAAGAAGCTGATTCTTTGTTATGTGACATGTCTCACCTCCTCCTACTGTTTCATGGTTAGGAAGAGTCAGAGAAAATTCACCTGCAGCACAAAAAGCCATTTGAACGCCAGTTCTAATGTTCATTAGCTGCTTCTTTTTCCAAGGAATGCAGTGCTGCCTCTTTATACTTTCTGTACTTTGCCATTATCATTTGCCAAAAATGACCTCTGTGTTTTAGGAGTGGTCAAAGCTCTTGATTATTTGAGGGACCTTTTGCGAGCAACAGGTTTTAGAGAAAGACAAAATTTCTAGATAGATAATGCTTCCAAAGTTTGAATCCAGATCTAAATTTCAGATGTGGCTAGATCAAGGTTACTGTTTGGATCCAAGATATTCAAGGACGAGCTGCAAAACTGAGATCTAAATAGTTTACTAAGATTTGGATGTTTTAATGTTGGGTTATGGCTCAGATGCATGTCTCTAGTTGGGAAGTATTTATTGACCTTGATTTGCATCTTGAAGATATTGTGCAATATCCATCCTTTTAGAACAGTTGTTTATGAATATTAAGATTTCCATACCTCGTCTTACATTTCCTCCATGGTCTATACAAAACCGGGTTTGTTACAGCACAACTGTGACCCTTGGGTATCATTTCTGGAGGTGCCCATTTTCACACCCGCTTCAATGCATCACAGGAGACGTTGCTGGTCTTGTCTTGTACTGCCCAGATCTATGCCAGGGATCTCTGTCACGCATTGTATTGAGGAAAATAGCTTTTTCCAAAGCCATCAAAGCCGGGATTCATCTCATCTAACTTTGGACATTGACAAAGTAGATATTTATATCTGAGCTCCCTGTATGGCCATAGGAGAGGGTTAGACACTTCTCACACATTTTACAGCTGTGCATCAGGAGTAAATGAATCACACCTTAAAAAATGCGTATTCCTGTCCATTGATGATAAAGGAATCTCAGCGTGCTTAGTTCAGACACAGACATCAGCAATGTAGACTCATCCAGATTTGGTGAGATTAACCCCACTTAAAAAGACCAAATATCAAGTGAAAGAGGAAAGAAGAAAACCTTAGAAACTTGCCTTCCAACATCTATTTTAGGGATAATTCCCAGGAGTAACTCAGCTCAAATATTATGTTTGGTTACGAGGCTTTTATGCAGAACAGATTGTTTAAAAATTGCCACTGGAATTCTCCCAGCAGAAAATGGTGAACTAAGAAATCAGAAGATATTAATGTTGAGGGTGGGCTCACACAAATGAACTAGAGTATGACGAGATGTCTCTTGATATCATGCATGCACAGTAGCACTTGTATATACCAGACACAAGATATATAGATTACACTCTCGGAATAGAAGTTTTTTATTTCTATGTCAATGTGGGAGTGGAGCAGAAAACAAACCACACCTTTCATGGATGTCATTTGATTACTTTATTTATCAACCTTTTTCCAGATCTACCAGGGAAAACCATTGCAGCCATTACTCCTGCATCAGTCTCTGTGGACCAAGGAAAATTTTCATCTCAAGCTAAAAAAAATTAATTATTTTCTGCTATAATTTGGTTCACACTGGACTCCTTTGGGGATTAGGAGTCCATAGTTTTTAATTCCTTCTCCTTCTTTTGCTCTTTTTGGGTTTCAGTCCATTTCAAAAAATTCTACCCTTTTCTGCAGCACCTGTTCAGCTCAACTGGAGCTACATAGGTACCTGTGAAGAAAGGTCACAGCTCATGCGCAGCAATTTGACATTCTGATACATGCTACGTATTGGATCTTCATTATACACTTTTTAACAGCTAGCATAAGTCCCTTGGGATATTGCATATGTTCCTTTAATGTCTGGTTTTATATATGGTCTACATGAGCTGCCAAGAACCCTGTATGCATTTTCCTATTTGGTTTGGTTTCATTCCCTCAAAGTATATTGGTTTGAATTCATTGTTGAGATAACTCTGTTGAAGTCAACAGATTTATTGCCATGACATATCTGGCTTTGCATGCTTTCTATCTGGTAAGAAGTGAAATCATGACAAATGAACCTCTTACGTTATTGATATGCTTGTTGAACAATATATCTGTCTATACTCGATAGCCATTGTTGCATGCTGCATTCTGAAGTCTGCAGTGAAGATATATTTTCTTTCTGTAATTTTTTTCTTTACACTTTTCCATACAGGTTCTTTTAACCTTAATGAATCTATTCCTCTGCCATTTTTTTAAACTGGAATTAAGTCTTCACCTCTGTAGATCAGTACTTGATGTTTCATAAATTTATTGCTTAACAAAGCAACAAACTTTATGGCTAAGACAACTATGGATGCATGGTACCTTGCATGTATAGTTTAAAGAGATTATCTTCAGGGTTATCATTCTCAACCTTTAACTTCAAACAATTCCTATTTAGGATGTAATGCGTCACATGCTAATATCTATTCAAATTCGCTTGAACAACAGGAGTTTTGAAATTTTCTCCAGTGAGAAGGAAAAGAACAAGAGGGAGAAAGAAGAAATATGAAGTAAAATAGTTGTGTAATTAGTGTTCTTTTTTCCCAAAAGGCTCTCACTGCTCTATTCTTAATTAAGTCACACTGAGTAGTGACTCTAGCATAATTAAGATTTATTTCAATGGAGTTATTCCATATTTCACTATGACAAGAGCTTGGTTTATTGTCTTTATGCAAGTACCATGCTAAGCCTCTTTGATTAATTTTTCTGTAATTATAAACTTTAATAAGTTATTTTTCACTGCAACACTAGGTTTTTGAATACCTCAAGCTCTCATTAGATGTCCTAGGAAATACTGAAAGGAAGAAAAGTTAGGCAGTTAGTGAGAGCAAGAGACGTACTGTTGGCGAAAAGGGATACTTCACAAAGAGGCAGCGTATCCTCCAGCAAGGCTCTAAATAAAAAAAAAAAAAAAAATAATGATGTTAAGGCTATCTCAGAAGATGCAGGTGAAGTGGAAACCAGGTGAAAAATGTTGTGTGGAGGGTAGTGTAATCAAATTATAGACAGTCAAAACTTTGATTCTTCTTCCATACCATCTTACACAAGCAAGAAGGCATTTGGACAGGGAAGGAAACTGAACATGGAGCGAAGCTCATCCCAAAAGGCTTCTTTTCCCTGCAGCCTTGCATAAAGCAGTGCCACAGACCAAGTGAGAGCAGATTCCCCCACCTCAGTGTGGGCCACTCTGTGACCTGTTTCCCATATACAGCAAGGAAAGGATTCCATCTTGGGTTTCACGCACCCTTGGGGAGGAGATTCAGAGCTGCTTCCTTACCTGAGGAAGCTATGAATGAGAGATGGAAGGTGCACACCAGGCTGCAAGCACAGATGGTGCATAATCCCATTGTTTGCTCTCTTCCTTCTTACTAGTAGCAGCACCACAATCTCCTGGAGATGCACAGAGGTACCTACCTAGCACTTAGTGCCAGCATTCATAATTTCCCAAGGAGTAATCTGAAATTTGTGATCACAGCAGCTCACACGCACACACCTCTGACCAAGATTTCAGGGGTTTTTTTAGAGGTGTTCTTTGAGAGAACATTTCTCACTACAGAGCCCCACACATCAACTCACCCACCTGAAACTGGAGAATTGCAACTGCTGCTTCTGACACATCTGTCAGGTAGAAGAAAGTTTTCCAGAAGTTCTTGCTTTTAATCCTCAAGGCTTTCTTTTCCCCAAGTTTTCTGTCTCCTCCATGGCTTAGAAGTAAAGGACCCGATGTGAAACTTAGATGCTCATCCTAGACACAGTGGTGTGAAAAGTCAATGCTTAACCACAGGGTTGATGTGGGTTGACCTACCAATATGCCCACAACACTAGATACCATTTTCTTCCTGCTTCTTCACTAAAGAAAATAAAGTTTTTCTTTCCCACTCCCTGAAGCTATCTTTCCTTTGCAGCTCAACTTATTTTGTACTTTAATCTTTTGTGTGTGCTTTCAACCTCTTCAAAATTTTCCTATTTATTTTTGAAAACTCTAAGAGCATAACTCTGTTGAAATAAATGGAAGATGCTTGGATGCATCGAAGTGCAGACTCTGGTACAGAACTAGCTAATTTATAATAGCACTCAAATAGCTAAAAACTTCCTTCAGACAGGAAAGTGTCTGCAAGAAAACTCTGAAAATAATTAAGCCTAAATTTTCATTTTTCTGTACTTTTTATCTCATAAACTTCTGCTCTTTCTAGGTCTTTTTACTGTAGCCATTTCTTATTTTCAGCACACTTTTGTTATAGAAATGCCTAGTTTTTCACTGCTTTTCTTTCTCAGATACAAAAATAAATGGCTATTTCTTCATGCCTTCAAAAAGAAAATATTGCCCTTGCTTGGAAAATTTTGTGCCAAGTTTCTGTTCAGAGCACATTTTCCAGGCTGAGTTATACAAGCCTCTGGAAACAACTATTCTACTGAAAATGCTGATACAGCCTTAACTAGAGAAAAATTAATCACACCTCAACAGTGTCCTATTAATGCTTAACTTCAACCCCTCTGCATCAGCCTCCTGGGTACTCCAGGCAGTATTTCTAACATAGATTGGTAATGGTCTCCCCATTATTTGCAACGCGACCATTTTGGCAAAATCATCCGTATAGTCCTCTTGAGCACACATCAGAGTCTACCCTGCTTATGTAATAAAATCATGAAGATATTAGCACAGCTTCTGCTGGCAAAGGAATATATCACAGGGTAAGGCAGTGCAGCAGCCCTCTACTGTAAGACTGCTTCTCACTTCCCCAGCTGTGTTTTGGATGTTGTACCAAGTTCTTCTGTAAAGTACAAAAAGCATCGCTTTCGTTCCAATAAGCCACTTGAGAATAAGACATGAATTATTTGAGATTCAGTCATGGATATATATATTTTTTTACACTGGAGTTCGAGCAGGAATGTCAATTGAATAGACAGTAAAAGTCTCCATGAATAGAGAAATCTTGGTCCAAAACATCTTTATTTCTATTTCTCTTGTAATTCTGGCATGATACTTCTTTGATCTTATTTCCTTTCATCAATAAGAACTGAATTTTTTCACACTTATCACACTGAAGATAACTCTGACCCACAAAAGCAGCCTGTCTGCCAGATGCAGACTTTCCCTTGTAGGAAATCCCACTGGTTCGAACTCCAAGTCAAAGGAGATTTTGCAACCTTTGGCACAGCAGAAGTGTCAGTATGTACCTATGCAGACAAAGACCCTCATTCCCAATGTGTAGGCCCAAATACTAAATATGTAGGATTTGTGAGATGTGTGATTTTGCCTCTACAGAAAAATAAGAGGTAGTTGCAAAATTCAGTTCTGCAGCCAGATGGATTTTCAGCCATGATGTGGAAAAGCAAAAAGTGCCAGCCTAGCTGCAGTTATTGTGCTTGTGTGAGAACTTCAGAGAGGGTTCATCTAGCTGTGGAAGCCTAAATCGTGAAAGTATCCAGCCCTGAACAAGAATGTGTTCTCTTCTCACTACCTCAGAGAGCCACGTGTATAAAAATAAACTGTTGCTGATCAGCACCGTGAAACTTGAGTCCTGGGCGTGATAACGCCAGCGGAAACATAGAACGTAGGGTGCAACCTCTTAAGACCAAGGCAGTTACTTTTAGAGGTGATTCCAGGTTTTATAGTGACACAGGTATTGGAATTTAATCTTCAAAACTATTAAATATCTAGGGAAGACCCTGCAACAGCTTTGGTCCAGAAAACCAGCTCTCTCCCCAGCAATTCCTGGACACAGTCTCGGTGTTGGTATGGCACAGGGGGCATTCCCATCAAACAGCTTGCTTACAGTTACCTGGTTTTTAAACTACAGGAATGTTTAATAGTACAGACATTGACAGACCATGCCAGCCTCCTTCAGGGACACAGAGCAACTCCTGACATTGCTTTATTTACTAGGGAAGTTATAACTTCAGACACCAATGCAGCCTATGTTCATACTCTGTTTTACTTCTGAAGATCTTAATCTGGCAAAACACTCAAGTAAATGATTTAGTTTAATCAAATTCTTAAGTCTCATGGCCTGGGACATCTTTAAATTTAAACACATATTAGAGGATTGAGCTAAACAAGAATATACTTATCTCTGTGCTTCAAGTTAAATATCAGCTTTGCAGAAAAAGAGGCCTTAAAAGATAAGTCCTTTTTACCCATAACATACTAAATCCTACAATTATAGTAGCAATTTCACAATATGTAGAAAGCTCATGCCAAGTCCATATATTTTTCAGGGTTTCAATTTCCCTGATGTGAGATATCTCAGGGACATTTTAGTGATTTGTTACAGTCATACAACACTCAGGCAAGAACAGAGCCTTGCTGAGCACTTTTCCTTGAGAAATAACAAGAAGATATTTGACTCAGAATGAGAATACAGTATTTTATGATGTTAAAGCTCATTTTTAAAAGAAAAATTGAAACTTTTCATATAATATAATTCATTATTTCTATCAAGTGATACTCTGGAGAAGTGCTGGATATGCCTCTGTTATGAATAAGAGAGGAATTGTTTAATGAAGTTAAATTCAGCTTTGCCAATAAAAAAAAAGAAAAAATAAAAGCTGGCTTTGGGTCTAGTGTAAAACTTGCCTTGGCATCATCTGTTGCTTTTTAATTAAAGTAAATGTGAATGGTGATATGAATGGGGCAGAAGCGGAGAATGATGCTATATATATATCCTTGGGCTGCATTTAGTGAGGAACACTTATGTACACCAGGAAAAGAAATCAAGTCACCGCCCCTGCAAAAACAGATGCAATTGCCAAGACGTAAATATTGTGAATAATCCCCTTGGCTTCAGGGAAGCCATCAGGATGTATATATAAATATATGCCCATAAGTCTTTGCCAGTTTGAGGACTGGGATAAGCAGATATTCTAATCTGAAAAGGAGACAAAGGGTCTTAAATCAGACATTTCCTCAACATCCTTAAAAAGCTTCAGTGTAACTGACCTCTGTTTCTTACAACAATTTTTTTTTAAATACTGTGCCCTAAAACATAATCTCGATAGAAACCCAGGCTCTATAAGCATTTAAGACTCTAATGACAAACAATGTCTTTTCATGAAATAAGTCTTCCCATGTGATATCTGTAGCCAATACTTTGCAGAAACACACAACCAGATAGTGACCTGTAAAAGTCAGATATCAAAGAAATCCCCTCCTGGCTGCTGTAGTCAAAGGAGATAAATAGGTACTGCAATTCCTCTAGTTCAGACAGATACTTTAAGATGAGGGTCCTTGCATGCATGATGTTAAATGCATGATGGCAGCTACCAGATCTGGTGAACAGCCCAGGATAACGAGTTCATATGCTTGAGAGCACACTTCTAAAGTGGGGTCAGACTAATCCCTCTGAGGCATTTCAGCTCGCTGAAACGAAAATGTTGATAAATAATTTTCAGGTGATGGGCAGTAATCACTTTGACTTTTCACTTTATTTGTTGGGGGGTTAAGATCGGTCGTTAGGGCTCCAAGGTGGCAGCTGGGTGATTGGAGCATTACAAACAACACATTGTGAGCAGCCAAGAGTCACTATGATACTTGAATTAACTAAGTACTATAGGGAAGATGAAGGTCATTTTTTTCCAACTGTTTTTTGTGTCCATTTGCACCCTAATTTAACATCTTGCTTGTTCTTTCTTTTTAGCCCATAATGGTCAACTTTTCTATCTTCAAGTTGCAGAATTTGCTTAACTTTTCTTTGTATGAATTTAGCATTAGGTGTTTACTGAAATTTCTCAGGTGTAGGCAACTTTACTATGCTATGAATAAACTGCGTAAATCGACATTGGTTATTGTCCCTCATAAAGCTCCCTTGTTGCTGAAAACTGTTAATATTTTTCAAGGTTATACCATGACCATATTTGTATAAGAGCCTTTTACTGAGCTTGAAATTCTATACCAAATCCTTATGTCTTTGAAAGACTGAAATCTTCAATAAAATATATTACTCTTAAATATTAGAATTTTCCCTTTCTTTAACAAAAAGATACTCAGTATTAATGCATATTACATGACCATTTTGTCACATGCCTGTTCCCTTACATTTAGTTTTAGAGGAAACAAACAGGGTTTCTTTTAAGAGAAAATGTGGAGCTAAAACCTCAGGTAGCACCATGAACTGGCACCTCCTTCCTCACAAGCGGTTCAGGGCATCCCAGGGCTTGGGAAGAAAAGATCAGAGCAATTGGCAACCCTGAGCTGGCATATGGTCCCTCACAGACTATCGCCAGATAGACAATTTACAGCTGCCATGCAGCTACACTAAATGCAACCGAATGTTTAAATTTCCCAGACAGACCTGACTAGACAATGGCCTCTACAGAACATAACCCAGTTCCTTTCTTCACCAACTGCTCATGCCAATAGCTCGTTTCTCACCAAATTCTCTCCTGCTTTCACATCCAGGCTTCTCCCCTCTTCTCCACAACCCTGGTAGGTGTCAGCTCCTCTTCCCTCAGTAGTAGAGTTGGAGGCTCAAGCCTTTTCAATGGAAAGGCACAGATTTTCTCTGGGGTATGGTTTTCTCAGGTTTTCTCTAACCATCTCTGGGAAGCCTGAGGGAACATGCCCATGTTACACTCACCTCATGGCTATGAGGTCTGACTCCATCTCTGTGCTATCACACTTGTCTTGGTCTTGATAATGAAGGTAATAGCATAAGCATCTCTCAGATTCTTGAGTAAATAGTAAGCTTAGAGGGACACATTAAATCATGTATTTCATATGCAGAAATCCCTCTCCCATCCAGTGCAAATGGTAACCTTTGGGATTTGCCTTGAGGTATCTGACTGTATCCTGAAGTCCTGGTCCTTGGTACCCTGTCTAGCGGGACCCTACTGGATTAAGACTCTGTCCTTATCCTTGGACCTGGTTTCCTTTCAAATGGAAAGGAGGCAATGGTACAGGATCAGAGGACACAACCTTGTTAGTCATATTGGAGAGGGCACCTGACCTAGGATGTAGGCCTGTCCCTCTTTGTCTGGCTATTTTCCACAGATACACTTATTTTCCATTTCTAAATCAATCACCATTTCCCCAGGTGAGTTTTCTATCTAGTGGCCCCAAAAGGCACTGAAAAAAAGGATACTGCTAGAAAACTGCCTCTGCTCATTGTTGCTGAGGAAAGGCTCCTTGGTGAAAGGAAAGTGGCTAGTCGTCATCTCACATGGTGAACTGGTAACTGTTTTTGAGCTGCAAATCATCTCCACTGTCAAAAATGGGTAATACTGAGTGCAAAAACACATCCTAGTAGAATAATACTGAGGTTGTTCAGTCAAATTGCAAGAAGTCATGAAATTACTTCAGTTGAAATATTATTTGTCATTAAAATTGTACAGCTCATGTTGAAAATCAGCAGTCGTACTACAGCAAGTGACCAAGTTTCTGCCTAGATATTCAGGACTACCAAATACTACACCCTACAAGATACATACTCAGCTATAGCAACATATCTGTGCTGGTCCCATGTCAAAAGCCCCCTCGTAAATCCATTACACGGGCTCCTCTGGAAACTAAGCTAGTTAGCTCATCAGAATGATTCCTGCATATACAGCCACGAATCTCGGTTGATACAAGTTAGTCTGAATCGTACAGCTGCAAACAAAGCGCACTTCCTTACCTATGAGAACTTTGTCCTCAAGTTTGTATCTGACTTAAATATGTCATTATCAGAAATGTTTAATCAACCAATTTACTAACATTGCCGTAAGACTTTCTTTTTCTTCCATTTGCAGTTTTTATTTAATTGCTTTGATGTAAAGGACACATTTTTGTCCATTCTTCTTCTGTCAGATTTATTTGAAGGGCAAATATCAAAGAATTTTCCTTGATTATATCATAGCTACCTTTACAGTCTTGCTTAGGACTAGATGTTCACACCAGCCAAAATGAAAGAAGCAGAGGTCTACTGTTGCCTCAGAGGCTCTGGCTTTACATGAAACCAGGAGTCAACGCTATTTCTCTTGGCCTGAGCTAGATGCTGCCATTTCTGCTCATGTTGATCCTGTGCTAGTTTCACTTCCATGAGAGAAGATGCAGATTTGACCCAAAGTAACAGAGGTACCCCACAGAATTAATGTTCCTTTTTTTTTTTTCACTGTTTTATAAGGAATGCCTAGTCCAGAAACTTCATAAATTGTTATGATTAAGAAAAGTTAGTCCAGAACTGTGGTATGAAATTGTATTCTTCATTGTCAAGGATGTAGAAAAGTTTGACAATTTTTCTGTGCATATTACAAATAAAACAATTAGAGTCTCTTTCAACCACCAAGGCCTTAAACTCTGCTGAGCTCCAAGACACAAGGGTATTGTATGCCTGGCTATTAAGAGAGATGCCCCAAAGGCTTGAGACTACATTCAAGCTTGGTAGTGGCCATAACATGGTGAGGGCTTCTGCAACTATATTTCTATTAAAATCAGAGAAAATCTCCATACAAATTTTGCAAACAAATTTTGCTTGCAGAAGATCTCTGACCAAGGAAAGTTTCTCTCTCTCCCAGCACAGGTTGAGTCTGGGAAAATCTAATGATAAAGAAAAATCGATGACAAGAGAACTGTCTTTCTGTCTTTCAGTGGTAGGTCTGACCTGCTGTTTGTGGGATCTCATGTTTGTAGCTCGTCACTATCAAGTAGCAATTACTGTTCTGGTAGAGAAAGTCACTTAGTTGAAGATAGAGGGGGTTTGCTATGTTAGCCTATATTGGTACTTATACTGCCCTCCAGTGATAAAGACAGTTGTTCCAATCTGTATTCTAGTCTTCTGTAGCAGCTTATTTCTAGTCTTTCCTCAATTCTTGCTGAAAACTGCAATCTTCATTCCAGAATTTTGGCCAGTCCTTGTCCAAAAATATAGTTCCAGTTATATTTATTTGTAATTTTTTGAAAGCTAAAAGTAAATGCAGATCAATATACTGTGAGAAATAAGAGGTAACATGGATTCAAATATGAAAAAAAAAACATGAATACATAATTTTGGACCTACTAAAGTTAAACTGTCACTAATTAATGAGATTTTTAATTGATTCTTTTTTATAATGCAGTTTGACATTTTACTTTTAATTCTGACCGAAAAAAAGTCCATTTGCATTGTTGTTATTCCTGAAAATAACTCCCTTGTACTCTCAACATTGGATCCGTATGGATTTTGGTAATGTGTTGATTGATGGAACTTAGATGTGTTCAGAGTTGTTGGCTCTCTCCCATGTACCTCAGAAATCAATGCATAGTGTGAAATACAGGTGGTATCTTCATGGCAGTGTACAGAAAAATGATGCAGTGGTTGTTTGCATTTGAAGTTTCTACGAGCTCATGTCATCATGCGACAAAAATATGTATATGGTCCTGCAACTCAAAGGTTTGGCATAGTTTCTTAGACCAAATGAAATGTTTCAGAAACATTATTGGTGATGCTACTATAAGAACCCATCATCTACAATGAATTGAGCTATATCCTGGTTGATTGTGGGTGTATGTATTAATAGAAGCATTAGAGACTGGAAACAAAAATTAGCATATTTTCCTCTGCCCATCTCATTCAGGATCACTTTTAGATTTCTAAATGTAATGTCCACTTTGCCTAGGAATCCTGCAGTTGGGTGTTTCTCCATTTCAGATCTAAAAATACAGATATCTAGTGCTCTTTCCTAAGACACAGCACAGAGATATGACTGCAGCTCATATAGACATATCTGAGTTTTAGAGTACAGGATGCAAACAAAACATTTCTGAGAAGCTAAGTGTCTGCATGATTGAAAATCAGAAATCCTGTTGCCCAAATTATCAGTAGTAACTATGCTATTGCTGTTGAAACTAAATTAAACTTTGTCTCCCACACACATTGCAGCACTCTGGGTTTGTACAGGGATCGGCAGGACAGGACAGGTCAGTACTTCTGTGGTCTGAATCTGAAGGAGGTGGCATGATCTTCCCTTGCTGAAGTCAACCACAAGCAGTTGCTGAATTTGTCAGGTGTAAGATCAGTCCAGGCTAAGCAGCTTTTCAACAACACAATGATCAGAGACCCAGCATGAGGTGTTGTGTCCACGAGATGACACTATATGGAAAGAAATGTTTTCTTGCATTTTATTAGACTGGGGTTGTAGAATTCTCTGCAATGATATTGAACAAGAGCTTGGACAGGACCGTGTGACACCCAGGCAGAAAAATTGCTGTACAGATCATAGTCATTGAAAGAGTTAATATCTGAAAAGGTTTGCAGATTATCGTCAGGGCTTGCTGGATTTAGGTCTGGTTTTCAGCAGGTAGCTCAGGAAATGATTTAATGTTAACAGATGATGTGCCTGAAGGTAGCACTGAAGAACAGGCCCAGGGATGGAAAAATATAAGACCTAATACTGCTCTAGCAGTTTTTACATCCTTTACACAATTGGAGCTGCCCTCCTAATCATCTCAATCTGGGCCAGGTTAATTGAAGTCTTGCCAGCTGTGAGTCAGTCTCACACGTTTTCTGCGTCTTTGCTAATTAAGACAGTTTTCACTTTTTATAGTTGCTTTAGTATTCAGAGCAATTTGCCATGGGCTAATTATAATCATTGAGTGATGGCTTTAGAATTTCATGTTTGTGATGACATTTTATCACATTAAATTGGAATCTGATAACGCTTCTTGAGCTACGATAGACAAGGAGGTCATGTCTATTCTGGATGTTATCCACTGTGTAAGTTTGTGCTGATATTAGGCAGCTACTACATTTTCATTCAGAACTGTTGAAATCTCTTCTCTTGAACTAAACAGACTGAAAACCCAGTTAATTCCCGTCAGAGGAACACAAAAACACCAAGTTCAGGATCCAGGACACAAGCCTTTTACTTTTGTCTTATAGATGCTCTTGCTTTGTGTGATACAGGAGAACTGAATACAAGAGCACTGAGGAGCTGGCAGGCACGAGACAAGACAACATACTCTTTGCGTCATTACTCCTTTATTTCCAAATCCATGGTGTTTTAAAAGCTTAATCACCAATGCAGTGTGGAAAGTCTTCAGTCCCCTCAAGCTGAAGGAGCAAGTAGAAGAGCTCAGTCTCACAACACAGTTGTTGCTTCTGGCGAGACTGATCATACAGTGTGCAAGGGAATATACCTACTAAATTCAAAATCTGTACTTGCAGAGAGTGTTTCTTCATTGAGCAGTGCTTTAATGATGATAAGACACGGCAGCTTTGCAAGCATGGCATCATGCTGGAGCTAGTTACTCCTGTTCAAAAATAAGGCTACCACGTAACACCACACCAACACAACTATGCCACTTTCAGAACCGATCTAGCAGCTTTACACAGATCTTCTACAAATAACACTGGTATCTCTACACACAGCATAGCTTTACAAGCATAAATATTCCCACTTTTGCTCATATCTTTCAAGCATAGGCTCATACCTCGCTGGCATCTGTGGGAGAGAAGCATGTGCTTATGAGCTTTGTTCATTTGGTTCACATGGGATTTGAGGAGTTTACTGAACTGTAAGTAGCTGGATATTTAATTCCTTCTAAGGCAGTAATAAATACCAGTTGCAAATGGGATTTGCTTTGTTCTTAGTTGAGAAAAACAACAACAAAACTATAAAACTAAAAGTGAAATTAAGGAATGCAAAGAAGCAGTCATATCATAACAACTTCTTGGCTTTTGGTTAAAGGAGAAAATGTTTCTGGGTACAGAGGATAAAATTAAGGAAACAACTCCAAGCAAATCAGAATTTGTTGAAGTGCTTTCTTTTCAGCTCATGTTGATGCTGGAGCCTGTTTTCCCTCATTTTCAGATAGTCTTGAAAATTTGTATCTAGGGGGTTTTCTTGTCCAGGAAATAACATCAAAGATAATGATGGAGTAACTATCACTGTAAATTTGAAGCTTAGGACTTATGATGATCGTATATATCAGGCTTGTATTTCTTTTGTCCTCAGATAAGGTAATCTCTCTGACTGTGCTCTGTTGTGCTGTACAGATCACAGTCTGTTCTAAGTAGTTGACAAAATATAATCCCTTAAGTGTGTGTGTGGACGAGCTCAAATTTTATCTGGTTTGTTTAGTTCCTTCTGTGCCAAAGGGCCATGAGATTTTAGGAAGCCAATGCTTTCTTGTGTCAGCTCAAAGTCATGATATTTAAGGAATAAGTATTTGGGTTTGAAGGTAACGATGTCAGCAGAGGTCAGCAGAAATAGATTTGGCCAAATCCCTGAAAAATGCTGCTAAACATCTGTCTCTTGGGGCTACTCAATAAAATGTACACCTGTGGCAATACAGAACTGCTATTCTAGAAAACCTCTCCAGGCTCTAGCATTTTCAGAATAGAGAGTTTCAGAGTTATGCAGCATTTATTTCAAAGATACTTGCTAATATCTCTCAACACATGGTTGGAAGTTCGCAGTCTTAATCATTTTCTCAGAGTACATCTTAAAAGAGAACAACTCTGAAAGATTGCACAACCCTCAGAATATTTCTAAACCTACAACTGCAGAAGGCAGGGAAAAACTCACTCCTTTCCTACACGTATAGTGCTAACATCAGCCAACAAAAAGATTGATAGAAATTGAGAGGAGCAGATCTGTTCTTAGAGTTTTAACTTTTTCTTTTTTTCTCCTTCCTGGCAATTAACCAAATTTTGGAGGCTGCAATCATTTCTTTTGGCAGAAGAAATCAAGAAAGAATTCAGCTATTTCTTCAGTATCCTCCTCTTTCACCTATGAGGCAGTAGGAAGCAACTTCTCTGGCTGACAGAAAGTGCCCTCTTTTCCACCAGTTCAAACCAAGAAGTTTCACATAGGCATTTTTCAGAACCAGATGCCCAGTCTGACTATAGTCTTGGTTATTTTTATGTCTTTGCTTTCCTGATGTCTTCTCCAGACTTCCTATCTATCTTTCCCTCTCACACAGAGCTTTGAACACCGCAAACCCGTCAAGTTGTCCCTTCCCAGGTAGACCCTGTGCTCTCTGGATAACATCACAGCCTTGTGATGGATGGAGATGCTAGGAGTTGTTTCAGCTCCCTGGTTCAGGCAGCTGCATACCTCATTTTACTGTCTTAGCCTTCTTTTTCCCTTTTCCCCGAGGCATATACTATGTGAGCAGTTATGCAATATGGCTGGGGGTAAAAAAGCATCTCTTAAGGTATGTGGCATGATTAGTAATGGTTAGGCTCAGCCACAATGTTATCCTTGGCTTTTAGGTCAGCAGAGAGCAGGGCTTGACCTCTGAGAGCTCTGAATTCAAGGTTTAATACATACAGACAGTTGAGACCAGAGTTGCATCAGGGAGGTACTGTACTATATCCACCAGGCAAATAAATTAATCTTTCATTGAAATCCTTTTTCTTGCCATCAGCAATTATTTGGCTATTGCTGTAAATTAGTATTATAACCGTGATCATAAAAACGCAGTTACACTGGCATATATTTCCCATCTATATTCAGCCACAGAGATAACAGAAAACTTTCTAAATGAAAAGGTATCCATTTCTGTGTATAATGCATGGTAACATTAAAACCCTCCCCTGAATCAGTTTGTACATGAATGGAATACAAATAAGGGTGACTTAATCACATTTTTTTCTGACACCCTTCTAATGGAAAAGCCTTAGTTTAAAGAGAACGTAATTGGTAACAAATGACAGCTTGGTAGCATATTATTTTTGTGTATTTCTGTACGTTATTATTCTATCATTTTTCAAGCATTTAATTCATCCTCTGGCATTCAAACATAGGTGGCCCTTCTTTCTTTAAGATTTCACTGGGATATTTTACAGCGATGACATCTAAATAGCACAGTTTTCTCATGTTGTCTTGGCCATCCTGTTATAAATAGCTCATCTCCCTAGCACAACTTTGCACTTATGTTCTCAATTAGCCAAGTTTCTATTTTTAATTCTTCTGAGGAATTCCCAGAGGAATAACTCTCTTAAGACTATGGAAGTGTAAGGGATCTCCTGCTCATAAAGACTAACAAGTAGTCCCTTGAGAGCTGAATCCTGGAAATGTGATTCATGTGTTGAATTGCCTCAAATAGATGTGGCTGAACCAAAATAGAAGATTCAATGTAACAGAACTCCCCTTGAAACATTGACGAAAGTATAAGCAACCTCCATAAAGCATTAATGACCCAAGCTGGCCAACATCTACAAAAGTCAGGAAATGAGGCATATTTTTTAAGAGATAGCTAAAGATGGCGCTTAGATCCCATTCAGGCTTAATGTTTAGGAGCTTTTAAAAACCCAGTAAAAATGTACTTTTTCCATCCTAAAGTCTTTGAAAAGCTATGAGATTGCCTCCTTAGTAGATGTCTCCAGACTGAGAGAGCTTCAAGAGGACAAATTTTCAGAGCTTGTACTTTCACCACTTCTGTAGTCTATAAGGGATATCTAATCAAGGACCAGAAAATCCTTAGATGTGCTTGAATATCCTGGCCATCCTAGTGTTAATGGGAGAACACAAAAAATGTGAAATTGCCTAGAAATAAAACTGAAATAGTCCAAATAAGTGTCACTGATTTTGAAGAGTGCATTGCAGAAGGAAATGGGAAGCAAAGCCAGTTAAAAATGCTTTAATATTTTAATAATGCATTCATTTTTAATAACATAAGGTATAGATTCCACTACTGATGCAGATAAAGACAACTTAAGGAGGCTTTTTTTAAAGTCTTGCCAGAATTCCTTTGATGCATCAACCACCTACCTGCACTTAATGGAAAAGAAAGGCTCAATCCTAGATCCAGGCAGAGACTCAATGAAATCAGTCACATTATCTAGAGCTCTACCCCAGCTGACCCACTTACATGATCAGCTACTCAAAACCAGTAAGTCTGTACTCTGGAAGACTAGTCCGAGCAAAAGTTTAATCCTGATTACATCACAGTTTAAGTGCTCAAAATGTAAATGCTTTGGGAAATGCACGTGACACATCTGTGGAAATTCCATCTAAATGGAGCAGAAGCAAAGGGCATACATAGTTGAGAAGACAACAAATTCTCTTTACAAAAGCCCCTCCTGTGTGAGCTAAAGCAGAGAAGCCCTACAAACAAGGGCTTTTTAATACTGATGTAGCACATTGGTCTCATCCCCTCTGTTCTGCAGGGGTCCTGCCCCATCCTGACATGTCTCAGGTCAGCAGGAATTGTTTCAGACATCTCACTGATGACTGAAGAGCACTCAGCATTCAGACGTAACCTTTAGGTTACACCTTAAAATCACAGAGTTACTTGTCTGAGAAATGAATTGCATCCACACCAGTCATTCCAAAGCAGAGACAATCTGGATCTGGGGATTTGGTTTCACTCTCTGCAGAGTTTGGGATTAGGTGTAAAACTGTGCCCTCATATGATTTGTGCTTCTGGATTCTGTTTTGAAGTTTGGGAACAACCGTATCTGAATGCTTGATGTCAGGAGTTAAAAACCACATAAATGAGAGCAGAACAGAGAATGTCAAGTCACTTTATACCTTTTAGCTGAGTAAGGCAAGAAATACAGTAAATTTTTCACTGTGATCTGAAACTCAATAAAGTTTAAGCAGAGCAAAGAAAAATAGGAGCCTACTTTTTAATTAGATAAAGCAGACAGAACAGAAAAACTATTTCTACATCAACAGCCACTATCAAGAATACATTTTTACAGGCATCTCTGACATAATTAGCATCATAAACTAAAACCTTTGAAAAATGAGGGGACTGTGCAGGCCACAGAGATCTGAGAAACTTGATGACACAGTAAATACATCCACAGTGTCATCCGGAATGACAGAGCGAAAACTTATGATGTGGTGTGCGGCTCTTGGGTTATTACATCCAGATGCCATTAATTTCTCCAAAATCAATAGGAACTAAAGGATTCAAAATTTCTAAAGCGTGCGAGAGTCAGATCTAAGGCTTTGGATAAGAGCATATCAGCAAATTTCTCTCTTTTTATGTGATCTTAGTAGCTGTGAAAACTGATGGACTGACAGTCCTGGAAACATAATATCATGATGTAGCCAGAGGAGAGAGAAAGCGTGAAATGCCAGATAACACAGTGAAGAGTGTGTTGAGGAGCAGATAGCAACAGAGCAGGAGGGTAGATATAGCAACAGAATAAGAGGACATTGTTAGACTGTCAATCTGCATGAGCAGCTTCTTGAAGTAGTTGTAAGGAGTTGTGCTGAATTATTTTGTTCTGTGAGAGTTTATGCCTCTCTGAAAGATATTTATGTGCTCCTCAATCTGCACATCTTTCTGCTTTTGCACATTGCCCACAGTGCTATATTTGCATGAATGCTTTTGCATGGCTTTAAGTAAAGTATAAATACTCTGCCTAACTCTGAAATGGGGTTGTCCTGGACAAGCCATGTTTGCTCTGCTAGCTATTGAAAACTTTTTTCTACATGAAAGGATACAATTATTTATGTACTGGCAGTGCAAACATCTCTTGCCCTGAGAGGATTGTGTAAACGTCTGCATATTTATTTACACAGTCAAGGCCAATTCTTTGTGTAAAGAGGTGCCTAGAGTTAAGTTTTTCATTTACTATAGATATGTCCTACATCACATTGCACTCAGCAACACAACCTATGAAGTTTTCTCTGTGTAAAGTTTGAGCAAAGATAAAATACTAAGTAAAGCAGCCCTGGGTGGGAAGACTCCTTGGTTGAGCTGTTGGCAAGTTCTCAAGGCAGCAGTGGAGTTTCTGCTCCCATCAAGGCTTTTAATCATGAGCAGAGCTGGGGAGATTCCCCAGATCAAATGCAGAAACATCTGTCCTCAACATCAGCTCAGCATTAAACCCCATTTGTGGATGATATTCAGTACCTTGTAAGAATTATTATACAAAGGTCTGTTTCTCCACCGTGTATGGGTCGGGCTCTGCAGCCAAACGGCACATCTGTGGTGCCAAGGTGGTGTATCTATGAATATCCCTTAACAAAATGGTCACAGGAGCATTGGAGCCTGGGGACTTGCATTGGCACTGTGGGAGAGGTAGCCCAGCTCCGAGCCAGTCAGGATGCTCAAACTATAATCCCGAAGAGGAAGCAGTGTGCCATGAGAGGGGATTATCGTCTAATGTCCCAAAGACAAGAGCTGAAAGAATTTGAGTAAGTTCAACAAACGGAATCAAAATATTGTGAGGCTGAAAAATTAAAATGCTCCATCCCATTTCAAACACATCAAAGTGAAACATTTTAAAATCCATCCCTTCCAGGATTTAAGAATAAAATTAAGAATAATAATTACTATGTTGCAAATAACAATAGTAATAGTAGAAAACAACTTTCCACCCCAATTTGTAAGAAAAGCAAGGGTTGAAAAAACCAGCAAGACTAGAAACTGATTTGTGCTGAACCATTAGTTGTACAGCAGAGCTCACAGGGCTCCACTGTCTCAGCTCCCTCGAAACTAAAAAAAAAAAAAAGCCAAACAAAGATTGCAGCAAGGCAGCTACAACCCCAAGGAGGGCAGGGAGGGCAGATGGATAAGGACACATAGAGTGAGGCAGAAGAAATAATGAAACAGTGCTGGTGATAGTTACTCATGAAATCTCCCGCACTGTACTACCTATGTGATATCTCTCCAGTACTGGTAAAATTTAAATTAACAGAATTACAATGGATTTATTTTAGGGAAACAAACAAACAAACAAAAAACCAAACCAAACCAAACAAAAAAACCCTGAGCAGATATCCAGCCCTCACATTTCCCTTTTACTTTTGTATTGTCTTAGGTTTTCTCCTGTGACAAGTGTAATTAAACTATGCTGAACAAAAATAAAAACAAAACATAACAAACGAAAAAGACAGCAAAAATATAGGAGCAAGAGGCCATTTCTTCTCTGCATGAAAGCCTGGGCAAGGAGTACCATGTGTTCTTCCATCTGTGCAGAAGTTTCGTTAAGTGCTCTGGATCAAAATCTCAGAGAGAAGGGACACCAGGGATTTTATTTCAGAACATAGTGTTGTACAGCACAAACAAGAAAAGTTTCAGTGAATTTTGCATCCCTATTCTTGTTTTCCACTGCAGGGGTAAATAATGGATGAGCAACCTCATATTTTATTGCCAAGTGTAAATAAATGATTCATTTCTTTTATATGTGTATATGCATATTTAAACAGCTGCTTATAATCAAATTATAGATTCTACTAGCTCATGACCCAGAGTTTAGTTCATGATCCATGAGGATGAAAATCTACAGTATGAATCAGCAAACGGTTCTGCTTTCTCAGCATATGCATTGTGAAGCGTGATTTTGCATGCATTATTCAAAAAAATTGCAATACGCACCATAAAGGAGGAACTCCTTATTTTCTGGTTTGGTGCTCCAGCATTTCCCAATATTAGTTACCACTGAGTATTAAAACATCCAGTGTTTTAGTAAAATCATTTAGATTATAGTCTCATAAGTGTAGTGTGTCTAGTGCTTGCTGAACAGCCATTTGTGCAGCTCTGTGCATGCTTTCATGTCAGGACCATCACTAGAGTATATGAAGATCAAACAGTGTGAGTCCTACAAAATCTTATGAGATGTTTAGTTACTTGACAGCTCTTAACACTTGCATCCTTTTGGATACAGGATCCCACTTTTGCTCATTTTGTCACAATTTGTATTTCACTTGCTTCCACTGAAAACTGCTCCACAGCCTCTTGAAACTGTTGGAAATATTCCCATTGGTTTCAGCAGGTTTTGCATCAGCTGCAGAGGGACAAGAGTGGGCTATTTCCAAAATCGTTGGTGTTACTTGACTGAAATATAAGTGACCACAGCCTTTTAAACAGAGGTAGATATACTAAGCAGCAACACAAGGACAAATGCTAGCATAATCCGCAGGGTAATATCTTTTCCTTCAGTCTTATATTTTGAGTCCAAATCTTCCACAATATCTCTTCAGTTATTAATTATATTTTCAGGACAAAAAGGAGATATTGCCATAGTTTCTGATCTATTTTATTTTCATCTTTTCTTGTTCCTTTGGAAGATCCAGGTATAAATTTGGAAGGGAAACTGTGTTACATTTATTACAGGAAGTTATCTTCTGAATTCAAAACTCTTCAATTTCATGTTTGAAATTGAACACCAGCACAATGAATCCCAAACTGCAGTCACACTAGCCTCAAAAGTTCCAATATGTAAGACCTGCCTGTCTTTTTTTTTTTTTAGTATACAGTACTGCTAGTTATGAAACACTCAGTATTTTGAAACATATGGAAGAGTTTGAAATGCATCCATATGTTTAGCCAAACCACCTGCACACAACAATGCTGATTCTTTTGATGACGATCAGTTAGAAAAAAAAATAGATCTCAATTTCATTCTATATTCTTGATGCAATCTCCTGTCCAGCTGTATTTTCTTAACCAAGACAAATTCTTCCTGTGATTAGGAACCTATGTGCAATTTCAAGGTGGCATTTAATGAGAATAAAGAGTTAAAATCAGACTTTTCAGCAGGTTTGAGCTCAATAACCTCACTGGCTTTTGCAGTTAAATTTTATTTGACCTTGATCAGAGCCAACAAGTACATGATGGCTGTTTTTAAAACTTCCAACCCAAGAATATAAATATGATCCAAGACACCAACATGAGAGCCTGGGATTCTTCTGGCCCAAATAAGAGCATCTGTGTGTAAACCCACATTTGCAGAGTGCATATCTGGCCAAGAGACAGAAATACGCATTTCCTGGGCACAATCCATTGTATCAAAACAAAGGTGAAAAGAAACCAGGACAAAAAGTACCTCCTTCTCTCAGTTGATGAGTGTGGGAGTTTGGGAGGTCTAGTTCAGGCATAGATGTTGACATTGAAGAGGTGAGGTGAGGTGAATAAGTCCTCTGTGATTCTGAAGGGATTTTTTTTGGAATACATCACATTTGAGAATGGCAACCAACAGACAGACCAATGGATATAGCTAAATATCTAGGAAAACTTTTTCCCAGGGAGCAGCAGGAAAACTACAAATATCAGGATGAGGCACATACAAGACCTGCCTGAAGCCTTGCAAAAAGAAGAGTATTTTTATGAGCATCAGTGGGCTTTGGAACAAACCTGCTGAGAGAGAAATCTGAGAATGTGCTGACAAATGCACCTCAGAAGAGGTATGGACTTGTACAGTGGAATCAGCAATGAAGTGTCTAACAAGAACAGCTGTATTATTGTGATATTCATTGCTGATGCTCACCTTAGGGTGATAACAATTAATTGTTTTCAGTAAGGCTTCATTTAAAATCTAGACTTAAAACTGCATATTTATTTATAGCTTGGGGAGGAGGGCAAGATCACAGAAAATGATCTAGACGGTGTCTAAAAGTTGGTAATTTAACAGTGACTATTTTAGACAGTGCAATATAGTTACTCAGTGTAGTAATAAATTATGTGCAGTTTGCCAAGTAATTTACCCGGTCGTCTTTTCATCATTTCAGCTTCAAAATGCTTTAAATAAACTGTGGCATTATGTAAATGACTATGTATTTATTTAACTGTTTCTCTTAGACACTAATCATGCAAGCAAGAAAATACCGGGTATTAAATGGACTATGCAAAATAGATACAAAATCCCAGACTTTACACTCTGTTCTGTTAATTAGATATGAAAGATAAACTGTTCATAATTTTAATGAGGAGCATAAGTTAATGTAGATAACTGTATATTCATTTTTCACATGAGATTTCATTTCATCGCTTGGACACTTCTTTCCAGGGAAGCAGCTGCTTTGTAAACATACAGTAAAAAACTTCGGGCTTTTTCAAGTACCCTCGCATGTAGGTGCATGGTTAAGTAGTGATCATGTCATTTAATGCAATTTTATAAAAATATCCACATTACGGTCTTGCAACTTTAATCACAGTCTCTTCATGCCAGTCCCATGTGAATGGAAGCCCTATGGTGTTCAGCTGGAGAGTCCTGGTCCATAAGCATGTCCACACCTCATAGACAGCACAACACACCAGCACAACATTAGCAGCACTCTGGTGCCAAAACCGTATGTAAAATTGCAAGATTTACTGTGTAACCAATTTTAGTGTTTTAATGCTAATTAACACTTTGATTTTTCTTTTTTTTTTAAAAAAAAAAAATGTTATAATCATTAAATTTGACTGTGCTCCCCTGCAGATAGCTGTTTTGTTGAGTTCAGAACATTAAAATTCCACGTATGGATTTAGATCCAAGCCTGCTGCATTTCCACTCCTGCCAGTTACAGTAACAGAAAATGATTTATAAATCATCAAATATTAATGTCATCCCTTCAAGTCATAACAGGCTTCAATATATCTAATTTTTAAATAAAAGTTGATGACTATAGGCTTTTTTGTAATAGGTAACATACTAGCAGGGGGGAGATTATCTAATGAATGTTATTTATTTTAACTTTTATATTAGCTTCATAGAAAAAGATTCTCTCTATAACCTACCAAGATTTATCTGCCTGTGAAATTTTGTAATAAAGAAATTTTGATTTTCTAATTAAAGATTTGTCAAATAAAGAAAATAAGTGTGCATGTATTTTCTCTCTTTGGGGGACAGTCATGTGAAATAAAATAGTTAAGTTGCATTTTCAAAGTCCCGTGTCAATGCATTTCATTGCTCTGTGTACATCTGTTCAAACTTGTGGGGACTGAAAGTGGTTGGTGATGCTAGTGCATAAAACAGAGAACAGTGTCATCTCTCTGAATGCTTAACCTGGCATTAATTTCAGATTTAGCCTACCCATTCTTAGATGCATATTCCCAAGGTTCTGGAAGCAGCATAGCTGTGCCAGGGGGTTCATATGGTTGTTTCATCAATATAAGATATTATCCTATGCTTCTCTCTCTCCACTGACTACCCAGAGAGACAAGATCAACAGGGTTTCTAAACTAAGCGTTTGAATTTTTGCTCTACAGGAGCTGAGATGAATCCAAGTTCTGGATTTCCGCTTGCTCATCAAGTCCTACCAAAAAGCTTAATTCATATGGGAGGGACTTGTTAACTCCACGAAGTCAATGTCCATCATTTGCTAGATGGGAAAAAGATGTCTGGATTCTCTTGGATTTAAGCATCGAAGATCCTCTTGGACGTTGTGGTGAAGGGATCTGCAGGGTGAACTGTAGCCTTAAGGCTTTGGAGTCTTGAGGTTCTCGGTCCTGATGAGCAGAAGTTTTTGTTAGACCTGTAGGAAAAGGGAAAAGATATGGTACAAGTGTGGATCTCAACAAAATGAAGAAAAGAAATATGAATACTGATTTTGTTCTTCTCTTAATATCACAAGTAAAAGCTCCTCTGGACGTCGACTTCAGCAGACACGATCAGTTAGAAATAGAGAATTAGCATCAGGTGGTTTTCTTCTCACATCTTCTCAGCCACTTCACAGGGTAATATTAGCTGCATGTGATAAGTTAAATAGAGTTAAATAGGTTTTTTAACTGTCCTGTCATTCATTTTCAAAGACTTTGCACACATAATGTAAGAAACATCAAACTTTTTCCATCACATTGATCAAAATCTATAAGAAAATATCATCTGCCTTCACTGAATGGGAGTAAGGTCATTCACTGTGCAGTATCTTGCTAAGATGTAAATGATCAGCCAAAAAAAGCCCTATCTGTGTGTCCATGTACTAAACAAAGTTAACTCTTTACTGTGAATTGTATTAAAGCAAGCCTAAATTGACACATTATCTTCTCTCAAATGCCATGGAAACCAAAAAAGTTCAGTCTGCAGTACAAAAAAGATCTCGTCTAAGGCAAAAGCTGCATCGTTATGTTTCTGTACGTTCTTGCCAACACCAGAAGAATGTGAGGTTGCTGCACTGGCTTACAACAAAGTTGCATTTAACCACATACCCTGTTTAAAAAAAAAAAAGTGTCCAGGTCAGACATCTATGGAAAGAATATAAGAATGTGAGTCCATATATATTAAGTTTTTCACGTGTACACCATCACAGTTTCTAGAAGTGTAAGGTTTCTGAAAGACGATAGTCTCCACTCTCCTCATCCCCTTACTTACGAACACAAATTCAGCTGCCAATTTTACATGATATGTGAATGAAGACTCCAAATTTGTCTAGACCTATTTGCATCTATCTCCACGGTGCAATACTATTTCCCTGTCCACTCAAACAAAACCAGACACAGGCTCTTCCCAGTTGCAACATTCCTCCTTTTTGACTTTGAGAGACAGTCTTGACCTGTTACTATCTGTCAGCAGTTTTCTTCTAGCTCTTGACATCCCTTGGAATAGCTCTGCAGAATATCCCAGAAACCTGAAAAACTACCACACTGTCTTAACTTTGGAAACCATTCCTGTCATGGTGCCCATGAAAAAGACTTAGCGTTAGCTGGAGTACTGCCATGCAGAAACACAGGTCTCTCATGCTGAACAACTACCCTGTTTCCCTGAAAATAAGACCTATCCTGAAAATAAGCCCTAACATGATTTTTCAGGATTTTTGAGGATGCTCAAAATAGAAGTCCTACTTCAAAAATAAGCCCTAGTTACAGGTCATTAAATAAGTCAATTTAAATAGTGTCCAGGCAGCTATACGTGTAAAAAAGTAATAAGATTTGGAGCAAAAATTAATATAAGACCCTGTCTTATTCTAGGGGAAACAGGGTACGTACCACTTTCTAGTGCCTACCTGTCCTCATCTATCTGCTCCCAGCCTGCCTGTATTCACCCCTTGTCCCTTTGTCCTCTTATTGAGATCGTAAGCAGTTTGAGCAGGCTTTGTTCTGGATAAGTACAGCATTTAGCATAATGGGTTTATGGATTAACACATTCCATAAGTGGTGCAGTACCAATCACAAGTTGTCCCTTTGACTACACAGACCAAAGTACAACAGTGTAAATCCATCTGATATTTTTTTAAGTCTATGTTAGTCTGAACAAACTCTGTCAACAGAAATGTTTTTAATTTCTGCGTTATCATCAGATCACTAATATGCTTACTCAATTTTATATCCACTTTAGAATGTGAAGCCCCACTAAGCAAGAACATGTAAGATGCCTTAGTTATGTTTGATGCAATGGACAATAATAGCTTTGAACTGACCACTGAAATTTATGTCAATAATCTATAACATAGTACTACAGAACCTGCTATTATGTTATAACAAGCACCACAGACTGACCATTACTCTTGGGTATGCAGCTTAAGATTAGATCTCAAGGGCAATTATTCTTCTAGAAAGTCTTTTAGAAAGTTGGAAACTGTGTAAGGGAACAAAAAGGTTGAGAAAATAAACCTGATTCCTGCTGAGGGTCTGAACGCTCTCTGCAGTTCACCTACAGACAAAGGAACACTGGAGAACTTCAGCACCAGACTGGGGCTCAATGCCCCAGGCTCCAGACCTGTCCATCCACGGCATGAGACTGCTCACCCTGGGTTAGCGTATCTGGCTGAGAAACAAAAAAACCCCACCAAAAATAAAGCACACCAAAAACAGAGTAGACAGAAGTGCAGTAAACTATCTCTATGATAAAATCTCCCCTGATATCTTATTATTTTAAGAGAAATCAAGTGTCTGGAAGTCAATATTCGAAACCTCTAAAAAAGGCCTGTTTTGTTCTTATTTATTAGAGTTACTCTTGCTGTTCTTGTTATGCTTGCAACCATTCAGTCCCCCTTTGAATGTCTCTATGGTCCACATAATACTGTTGAGAGCATGAATTCCACTGACCATAAATCACCCGAAAAAAGTCCTATTCCAGAATGTAAAATATACCACTACTTGATTTCATTGATGATCTCATTAGCCTTGTGCTGTAGATTTCTCTTTTGCTACCCCTAAATCATTTATTACCATGCCTTCTCTTATCATTTCTTCTCTTATAAGCAGATCGAATGCTCTGGCATTAACAACCCATAACAGAAATCCAGCCTCTTGTGGTGCAGTCATGTTAATTGGAAAAAAAAAAAAAAAAAAAATCCTATTCCTTTCCTCCCTTTCACAGGTACACAAAATTCTCATGCCACTCCTGTGATTCCTGACATTGAAATGTGATTTTCAGAAAGCACCTATGTATTTTAAGTGTCTTTGATACACTTGCGTTTTTGTCCTTTCGGAGGAAGGTTAATCACATTGTCTCTTTTTTCTTTCGCTTTCCTCTATACTCAGTTCTTTGCTTCATCTTTGAAACATGCAGGACAACCCTCACGTGAAAGGCAGCTCTTTGCAGGCACAAATAGTCCACTAACCCCACTTTGGAAAGCCCACTATCTCTCACCTCTGTAAAAGCATAACTGAGCAGTGGTCATAACATATTTTCTGGGCCAGAGTTTATAACAGCTGCAATGCTGAAAATCAGTTTTCTGATACCCTCTCCAAATTGATACCTACAAGATAATTACAGCAGCTCAAAAATGTGAGATAATGTTAGAAAATCAGTGTTATTTAAACAATTTTTACATTATTTAAGCTTCAGTACTTCTTATTTTGCCTGTTTCATGTTCTTGCCTTTGCTTTCACCTCGAACAGATGAGTGTGTTGCAAAAATGGATGTAAATTTTGATTAATTTTTTTACTGGAAATTGGAAATAAAGGTGAGAATTTTCACTTGAATCTCTGTAGTAACTGTAACCAAACGACTTCTGTCTGTGGGAAAGAAGTTCTTGAAGGGTGAGATAAGTTCTCAGGCAGCTGTGCCATGACCGATGTGTCTATTCTAGGGTGCAGCTAACCTTTGATGTAGCTCCATCCATGTGGACACCCAGACAGGAATCTGAATATGGAGATGAGTCCCCTCTCCAAAGTCAGGTCCATAAGTCAAGTGAACTGGTTCCCATCTATTCTATTTAGCTGCAGGGAAAAGTATCCAAACAGGGTCAGATTTCAATCATTTACAGTTTTTTTAAGTCAGCCACTTTGAATCATGGCAAGTAAGGCAGGATTTTGTGATGGTTACAGTCCTGCTTCATCTTTAGTTATCTGGGATGGACATGAGGACAAGGGGGTGGCTAGAGGGACACAGCCACTGCTCCCTGCCAGCTGAGACACTTACTGAAATGCACATTCTTCATAAATGGGATACCCTCCTCATACAGTATTCTGCGTTTTGCATTTGTAAGTGTCAGTATTAGTAAATGCAGGGAAAAATTGATACGAAGCATTTGCTTTTAGTCTACCAGATCACACTGTCTTCAGTAATAAGGGTTGCAAATGAAAAACTGCTTCAATGAAATTGCTCAGCATAGCATTTCTGTGATGACTAAACATCTCCAAATGATCCTGAAATCCATGTTTTTCTTCTATACATTATGTATAAACAGGAATTTCTAATTAAGATATGCACTCACCTCCTGGTATACATAGTAGAATAGTCCTGAGTTAGTAAGAAATAGTTTTATACTCTCTTAAAAATTCAGATTTTTCTCTAGTGGGTCTTTAAATCTTTGTTCCAGGAGTCCATCATCCTGTTTTGACATCAATGGCCAATACTGAGGTTATTGAGTGCAGCAATTTTACAGCCAGCTCTTCTGTTTTCCTTCATGTTTTACAATTAGACAAAGTTTTAGCAGAAGTATCAGCTGGGAAGAAAGCCTCTTGTCATTTTAGATTCATCAGCTGCAGAAGCTACCAAGAAAGGTCAAAACCAAAAGCAAACATATGTCTTCATATTTACATTTAAAACAGGCAGCCCAAACAGCACAGAGCTCTTTGCATTTGTTAAGCACAAACAATGCATCATCTGTAGTGAAGTGTGAAGGTGACTGATAAATCAGTGCACAATATTTTATGTTAAGTGTTTGCAAAAAGAAGAATTTAGGTCAGAAAACACCACTCACCCCCTGGGAATATACTTACCCATAATTCCACCTTGAAAATGGGTCCACATGAAGAAGAATAAGAAATCTAAATCTGTAATTTCATTTCTTCTTTTTTTCTATTGTTTATGTGCCAAATTTTCCTTTTGTTCTATCTTTTTTTTTTTTTCCTTCTGAAGTCAAACCTCCTTTCTAGATTGTTGGGGTTTTTTATTTGCTAACATAACATTTTCCTTGTGACCTAATATGCAAAGCTGCACAGATGATAAACCGGAGAAATGTGGTTATTATTTACCTCTTGTTTTTCATACAAAGCATCCCCGAGCTAAATTTCTCAAGTTTTTGTTCACCTGAAAAATTTGTATATACCTGGGGTTAAACTTGCTGATATTCTGCAGTAATCCAAACTCTGGTTGAAAATTATTTTCATTTTTTCTCTCTGTAGCAGCAGAGCCTATTGCCTGAACCATTTGCATCATGAGAGATATATGGCTGTGCACTCTGGGATATATAAGATGGGCTCAGACTTCCAGCTACAAGGAACGATACAAATGTGACACATCTAAACTACCATTTCAGGACAAAATTTCCAAAATATATTCTCCTCTGAACTGTGAGTTCTTAGAATAGCTCAAACGGTTGACATTTCATTAGAAAGTTTAAGTTTCTGTACAAATTACTTTCATGGAGCAGAGGTGAGGCTTGATCAGCTCTGGCTCTGAGCTCTTTGCCTTTCTGTGGTGAGCACAATCTGAAAAACTGTGGATAAAGCTGTAAATAATATAATACATAAGCTAAGTTACACTAGCTCTCTGACAAACGGCCACTCTGCCCAACCCAAACCACTTCTTATTGAGAGAATCTTTATTCCAATAGCAGTCCATTACCCTTTTGCTTTCATCTGTCCTATATCCTTGTACTAGTGCCCGGGCCAGGCCTAGCCACCAGAACTTGGTTGTCTATATTAATAACATGTTAAAGCAGTCTTTGGCATGGTATTGGCCCAAATTTTGCAGCGTAGTGTCCAGTTATATCCCTCCCCTGCCCTAGTACAACAAGGACATAGTCAAACTGGAGAGGTTCTGGTTGAGGATCACCAAGGTGGTCAGCAGGCTGTGGGGTTTATTCAGACTACTAAAAAGAAAGCTGCATGGCAGAGCTCATGGCAGACTTCCACAGCCTAATTGATGTTGTGGAATAAAGATAAAACCAGAGTTTTCTCAGAAATGTGCAATGAAAGGACAAGTGACGACGAGCACAAAGGGCTACAAGGGAAAGTTTGATGAGATACAAGGAAAAAAACTTTCAGCATAAGGTTAGACAAATATTGAAACAGGTTGCTCAGAGTGGTTATGGAATTGCCATCCTTGGAGACACAAACTCCGATGGACATTGAACTGTCCTCTGAAACCCAAGTGACCTTGAAGATAGCCCTATTTGAGAAGGGGTTTGGATTAACTGACCTTCAGAGGTCATCTTCCTCAAGCTCAATTAGTCTACAATCTTATGATTTTATATTTTAATGCCTTATTTTAATACTATAGATCTGTCCAGATTGTGCCAGTTAACTTCTGCACTAGGGAATGAACCCTGACACCGTTTAACTCGAGTAGAGATGGAGCTTTTCCGCTCCAAAAACTGGACTTTGTGTGCCAGAAGTCTGTCATTTTCTTTCCTTGTCTTCTCTGGTTATTCACAATGCCAAATATACGGCATTATATACATATATAAAGGATATATCTGCATCAACAAGCCTTTGTGGGGAACAGGAAGAGATTTGTACATTATTAGGCAAAGCTTTTTCTGTTTGTTTGTTTCTTTGTTTTCCCCTTGAAAAAATGTTAATAGCTATTAAAAGGAAACAAAAAAAAGGGCATTCATAAGTGTTGGATTGTATTTTAGGAAAGATGAAAAAGAAGTAAAAGAGCAGAATCCCACACTATAGTTTTCTTGAATATTAAACATATGTGACCAACTCTTCATCTAGAAAATTCATCAAAACTTTACCCTGTTTCTGAGATTCCAGTTTTAATTGCATCAAGGTCAGCTAATTTGTAACAACAAACTATGATATATCCAACAATATCTAAATTATAATAAATATAGAATTCAATTCCAAGTTGTAACAAATCTTTTCTATATTCCCTTCTGATGCTGTACACAAAGTGCTTTTCGGGACCAGAGCATTCTGAGGTGTCTTGCAGATTACTTGTTGACATGCGGGCCACATGGTAAGGAAAACAGAGCTCCAAAGACCATAGCAGAGAAGTCACCTTCTCCATGGCACAATCAACTGAGGACAGAAATCTAACAAAGCATCAGTGCAGGTTACTGTACAAGCCATAGGCAGCTATTTCTTATTTTCAACTGAATCAGCTTTGGAGATGGCCACAGTAAAGTTCTTGTCCTATGTTCCTTTTTGCTTTTATTGAGATCAGTGCTAAATTCTCGCTGGCTTTACTAGGAAAACAGGAAGAGAGATGGATCTACCACGTGTGCAGTGTCTTTGATGTTTGAAGGATCAGTAAGCTCTTTTATATATATATGAAAAGACAAACATCCAAGTGACCATTCAAGTTTTTTCTTCACAATTAAGACCCAAATCACTGAAGTAGTTCATATATACAATAACCTTTGTGTTGCGCGTTTACCCCAAAGGAACAATGACTGTGATTCATCAAGTTCATTATGTGCTACATCTGGCACATTGTCAACAGCACTACCTTTTAAAGGCCCAGGATTAAGGTTAATGGAATGGAAAATTTCCTTTTATCCCATCACTGGGTCAGTCTGGATGTATCCCATATATTAGCTTGCAAGAGAAAGGCAGAGTGTGTATGTCTTCAAATTACATTCCCTTTGGGAATTTCTAAAGAGAATACTACAAACACAAATGAAAAGGCAACAAAGTAAAATATGTTCAGTGACTTGCAAAAAAAATAGTTCTTTTCTTTTTAGTTAGCCTTTCAATGTTCTTACTAATAGCATAATTTAGTTAGGGCCTGTCTTCCTTTTTAATGCTAAAAATGTAGGTTGAAAAGTACACATTATCTGGAATTCAGGGTTACAGATGAAAACGATTCACCTTCCTCTGACAATGCAATCAGTGTCTGGCATTAGAAATTGGGCTGATTTCAGAAGGTTTTATAAATTGCCTGTGCAAACCCCATCAAAACCAAAGGTTTTTTATTCAATCCTAAATGATCATTCCATCCAAGCCAGCATTGCCATATTCCAGATATTATCTGGTTTTATCTCAGAGCTGACAAACCTCTTTCCCCCAATTTTCCTGCCTATCCTATCGTGCAAGGCAGTCAACCAACCATGCCAGCTACAACATCACACAGTTATACTGGTAGGATAAATATCTCAGTATAATTCTTAATTGCTATTAAGTAAAATGTTCATATTCAAACTGCCTGCTAGAAGTCATCTTGAGTATTACTGGATATAAATTCAATAAACTAACAAATCATTCCTGTTCTTCATGTCTTAATACACCCAAGTTTCCTCCAAGATAATTGGAAGAAGGGCCTAGGTTAGGCAGGCTTGGGCACTGTAACCAGTTGTTTTCCAAGATCCAGTAGCTTTAGAGAGAAAGATTAAATCCTTTGTGAGAAAGGGTATTACTGAAAATAAAAATTTGCAGCAATCTGACATTCTACATAAACCACACATTTGCAAGTGCTGCATCATTAAAACTGGAGCTGAATGCTGTGTGAACGCACTAGTTGTTGGACAGTCACACCAACAAGATAATTTCAAGAACTTGCCATTTGCACAAAAGAAGTGGTGATGAACAATAACGATTTATTAAATTCAGTGGCAGAAAACAATTGAAAAAAAAATTAAACAGTCGCCATCCATCAACACTTCTGTTTGAGGAACCAGGTATTACACATCTTTAAAAATGGGATCCAGGTGCTTGCTCTTGGTTATTTTCCTTTTTGTTTTTTATATTGTTATAGCCAGAAGCGAGGTTGCCCTATGGAAATCATCACACCTAGTCTTTGAAAAATGCCATTCTCTTGTCTTCTCTTAAACTTTGTGGTAAATTCTCTGCCTCCCTGTCTCTCTAAAATAATGTATGTGGCCTCAGGAATGTCTTTATCTAATTCCTGCTGCATGCTAGGTTATATTCCATTCTGCTGGGCTGATCTGTATGCATTTGGATTTTCCAGCATTACTTTGCCCTATTTGTATAATTAGTTTTATTGTTGCTGTTTTCAAGAGGCTTTTCCTGCATAACTAATTTCCATTTTTTTTTCTTTTCCTGAAATACTGAGTTACAGGAGAAGGCAGCAAACCTCTTATGTTCCTAATTATAATCCCCAGTTTCTGAAACCTTTAGGCTTACTCGTTACTACTCATAGCAAAAAAATTATTTAAAAAACACCTTTCCCTTCTTGAGGTCCTACAGCAAAACCAGGTTTTGCATATATAAAAATTCCCACACACTGGGCATTTGCAAGTTGCCCCTGGAATTTTAAATGCTGAGCACAATCAGAGAGGACTTGATGCCATGATGAGTCTTGTTTCTCCAGGTGCAACAGCGTGTCAGCATGCATTCTGGACAGGAGCAGTATTTCTGTGCTCCAGCAGTGCCCTGTCACCTTCTCAGACTCCATCAGCTACTACACAACAGAGCCATATTCTCATTTGCTCCTACTGCTTATAGAAAAAACACTTCTTTTCTTGTCCAAGTGCTGTGCAAGGAAAAGACTTGATGAACAGAATGGACTGTTTGATTTGTCCTTCTGTTGTTCTGACACCACTAATTGGTCAAAATAAAATGAAAAAGACTGAGTGGCTTAGAAAGACTGAGCTCAAACTAAGAAACTGTGTTTTGATAGAACTCAAGTGCCAAATTCATCTCCCTTTGTGTAAACTGCAGTCGGTTGCCCTCCAAGAGACAGTCAGCTCTCTACATCTATCCTTCAACATCGCATTTGCAGGAGCTCATTAGGTTCAGGTGAGGACCACAGTCAGGCCACCTGCTTTTGGCCTCTTCCATATCCCCGCCACTGTCCATTACCAGTCACTCCTATATACAGCCCATAATTTGCATATATGGCTAAACTGTATTTTCACAGAATCATAGAATACCTCAAGTTGGAAGGCGCTCATAAGGATCATCAAATTCAACTCCCTGTTCCTTGCAGGACTACCTAAAACCAAACTGTTTCCCTTTAAGGCAGTCAGGTTTGAACTAAAGTCATCAAGGAGTGGAGAATACACCCCTTTCCTCCATAATTTGTTTCAACGCTTGATCAAGTGGCTTGATGTCTCCCCACATCACAGCGAGGAGGCAGCTCAGGTTTGCAGGTGAAGGTTGGCTGTCCCCAGGACATGTGGCAGCGGTCTCCTCTATCAGTGGTGAATCCAGCATCCGGAGCCGACACACAGCCGAAAAAGCTGGTAGAGACTTACTCAGGCTTTGTGGGCATTGCAGTAAAAGTTCCGAAAGCAGAAATGGAATGTTCAGGGAAACCTTGAAAGCATCTACTAGGAATTGACTTGACTTCATTTGGATTTTACCCCAGATTTTTAGCATTAGTAGGACAGGCAACCTAAAGGGGCTAATGTTACTAATTACGTGCACATTGAATGTGGGTATTTCAATTCAGCTTTTGATGGCATCTAGATGGCAGTACCTTGAATATCAAACTGTTTGAATGAACACAGTCTTCACTGTGCTGTACCTCTCAGTTTCTTGATGCTTCCTTTTCTTCTGGCATACATGTAGTCCCTATTAACAGCAGAGGAGGAAAGAAATCTATTGGTGATCAGCAAAGAGATTTTTCACTGGACAATAACTTTCCATTCTTAAGCACTTCCATAGGCTTGAGAGTCTGTATTTTTCTCTTCCAGCACGACTGCTTTGCCAGGTATGTCCCTTTTATTAATACAAATCTATTGGATGTGTCACACTCTCCTGCCTTCTGCTAAGCTTGACCTTGGAGGAGCACCAGGCTTGTATATGGAAAGATGAAAACACCCTGTCCTCCCCCAGCTTTCCCACTGCTTTCTTCTCAGCCAATTGACATCCTTTAATGAGCAAAGGAGCTTTACATAGAGGTAAGTGAATATAATAAACTGATTTCCTTGAAGATGAATTACACCTTTATTTTTGTTTTGGAAGCCTTTAAGACTGGAATCCTGATAAACAACTCTTCATATGATATCTGCTGTCACTTTTTATTTGTCTGAAGCATTTTTTTTGATTGGTATTTCTTTCAGCATTTACCCAAACCAAATAAAAAATGATACTGATATAAACAGGCTTGCACTATTTAAGCCAAACATATAAGCTATTCTACAAAAGCCAGGTTGACAGCAACATTCCAAAATTGAGACTATAATGTAATAAAAACATTATCCTGCTTTATGTCTGCACAGAGAATAAGAAAATTAATGAAACACTGCAACAAATGAGGACTGGGACAATTCTCCAGAGATGGGAAAAATGAAAGTGGAGCTAGAAAAGAACAAAACAAAACTTTCTGAAAAGGCCATGTTTGACTGCAGGGATTTATGGCTCGTCTTCTTATCCCAGTGGTCTCTCTGTGATGGCACCCCCCCATGCCAAACCCAAATTTGCCAGCTGTTCACTAAACCCTTTTTCTTCAATAGGCTTAACCCCAATTACATTGTATTTTCGTAAGTGGTGCATCCCTATTTCAAAAAGCAGAGCTTAATGCATCCCTGAAAGCTTCCTTGTCACTGATGTTAGCAGTCGTAAACATGGCAAGCTGAGGATATATTCCCAGCAGGGCTGTGACAGTCCTTAATATAAGCCCTTATATGCCTACCTATACAGAAACAAGTCTGTTTCTTGATGATGTCTCTTCCTATTCAGCCATTCAGGTAAAAACATCTCCTCGTTGAGATATAGCTCTTCTGTAAATAGCACTGTGGACTGATTTCTTGCTTCTGTTCCTTCAGCTCTTGAAACAAAAGCTCTGGGAGCAACAGACACCAGTTATGGCAGCAAAAGTGGGTGATATTTACAATACTCAACATGACTTTTATTGTGCTATACCTTGCCTTAGTGCCATACAGCCCTTTGTGGTATTAAACCTAGCGGGATCCCTGGAGGATTGTTTGTCTTAACCCAATCCCTTTGTAGAGAGGGAAAAGGAATAAGTGATGAGAAACTGCATAGTTACTTAATGGACTATTGCCCAAGCTAACAATATAAACAAGTCAAACTGACAATGAAACTGAGAGAAACCTTTGGAATGAAGGTGAATCCCTCATGAGATGGAGACAATAGCAGCCAAGAAAAAATGGGAATGTTGGAGTGCAGCCAGGATATCAGCATGCTGCAAGTATTTTTGCTTGCCTGGGCAGTCTTCGTGACCTTGGAAGAGTTAGCATGGCCATGAAGCTGTTCCACTCTTCAAGCTGCACACAAGGAAAGCACAAAATAGGTGTAAAGCCAGCTTGGTATACTTCTGTTTCTGCTTAGCAGAGTTCAGTCAAAGTATATCCAATACTATGTTTGTAATCATATGTTCTGTACTCTGAGGTTTCTCGGTTCAATTAGTGCCACAGTAATGATATATTGGTAGAAAGGAGGTGGGTGGTGAGTCTGCAGGTCCTGTACGTGCACCAGTGCCCCAGTGGTAGAACCCGAAGAAGGAGAGCTTGGAATGACCAGTGGATAAGCAATGGCATTTCACTCTTTAAAACCCAGTCCAGTTCAACACACAACAGAAGCTGATATCGTCATTTCCTCACGCTCTTTCCAAGATGCTACATGGCTCTGTCTGCTCAAAGATGACAGTGATGCATTAGAGCATTAATACTAACCGATTTCTATGCAAAACTCCATATGACTATAATCTAGTGCATATTTCGCACCTTCTGGATGACTATGCATTGGACGAGAACGGAACAGGAATAGAAAACTTTGAAGCTTCAGCTTCAAACCCTCTCTTATTTAAAGCTGGCAGTTTTATCTCTGCATCATTCATGATGCCTTTATGCTTTATTCCACTTCCTTTGCATAAACATCAATAAGGCTTCAAAAGAAAACTTTTATTTTTTTCCATTATCCCCAGATCTACCTTATTGCAAGTGTGTTATAGAGCAGCAAGCTGCTTTCAGCTGGAGTATCATTTTCTTATTTATTTCCTATCTTTTCTTCTTTTTCTCCTTCTGATTTTGTTCTTCATATAGTAGTATTTCATGATGTTTCCTCAGATAGGCACAAAACTATATCCTGAGACTATTGTTTCATACAAAACCCTAAACACCTTCACAGGCACCCCACTAAGGAATTTCAAAACCCACAGAATCGTTGCAGGATAAATTCTAAGTATTGTAAGATTCATACCTATTTAAATGAATGAATCCCTTGCTAAAAGGCTTTTCTTTCACCATGGTAATGAAGACATTGTCCTAGGAAAAAATTTTAACAAAAGCTGAATTTGTGGTTTAAGATACTGGTCACTGAGTCTAAATTCAGTGAAGAAGACATTAAGAGATGTAGAAATCGGGACTCACATCCAAACAAAAAAAAGTTTGCACAGGATTTTGGGGCAGCTCTTTCAAGGATACAATCTAATTCCTCAGACAAGAATTCTTGTTGCTTGAACATCATTGATTAGGACAAAGTAAAAATATTTATTGGAAAGACACAGATGTGAGTCTCAACTTGTACTTCTCAGTCTCTTCAGAAGAGGAACTCATTTTGGCTAAAAATTAAATAGTAATTGGGCCAGAGAAAAATAAAGAAACTTACTGTACAGGCATGTAGTCGAGAGACTTTGAAATACAGCAGATGCTGATTAAAATCCCTTTTCCCAATGGAAGGAAAGAGGCACTTGGACCTTCAATGTCCACTTGCTCTCTGTGCACCCTACACGACTTGCTCTTCCAGATCTCAAGAAAAGCTTTCAAAGGTCTTAACAGGAAACAGGAAAGACATCATGATTACATTTGGTATATAGGTGAGGCATTTAGGCAAAGAACAGAATTTTATGGAAGACTGACATTTGACTCTCACTGGATCTATGTAACCTTGAAGTCCATCATAGTTTTCCTTCTGATAGACAAATGTTTCTCATTAGTTTTACACGGTTTTAAAATATTATTTTAAAATCAAGCATGCACCATTCCAAGTGGAAAAATTGTGCACACAATTTACAAGATATCAAAATAAGAGGAAACACAGCAGAGTACTTCCAAATAATTTAAGAAGAAATTCTGAAAAGTTATTTATAGCCAGTACAGCTGGAATCAAAAGCTCTCTCTATCTATCAGCACGAAACCAAAATTAGAAAATAGTCAGATTATAAAAAATAATACTCCAGAGGAACGAGATCAGTGAGCAACCCACTTCAAACTTTGTCCATGTCATCTCCATTTCTGATTTTGTTGTTGTATTTAACAGTCAAAAGTGAAGAGAAGGAATTTGGCAAAAAAAATCTAACCCAAAACTTAAATTGTGGTGACCACCCTTAAATATCCTAAATGGGGACCCCCTTCTACAAGGTGAATGTCTATCTTTTTTAAACATTAGGTATGTAAAAGATGACTTGCCTTCACCATGTTTTCTACCTACTGAACCCCTGAGGAAATATCAGTAAATGTAAAGATGGGTTCACACCAACTTGTTTTCCTGTTACCCAATAACTTTATGAGCCCATTTCTGGCCTGACCAGGTTCCCATGTTCCAAAGCCCTGCACCCTTGGGCACTGCAGCTCCTGCCAAGCAGGGAGAGTTCTCATGTGGAGAGGGTTTTAAAAAGCCAGGGCTGGCCCAAAACACTGACTCTGTGACATTTGGAGTTGCTCCGGCACCACATCATAGAAGTACTCACGGTTCAGGGTATTTTACTCCTGAAAATCAAATTCAGATAAAGACTGAGTCTTAGTTTAATACAACAGTGAAACCAATATTTTATCTTGAGATTCAAATCCCTGTTTGATGGCTAGCTGCAAATCCTGGTTGTTTTAACATCCACATACAAGTTCTGCATGCACCAGAACCTCTTCTTTTTTAAAATCCTGATTAAATTCTTTTATTTTCAGCTTCCATTACAGAAAGAGCTTACCATAAGCAGAAAGCTCCTCACTAATCTCCAAATCTCCATGGAGATGCAACAGTTACGGTGCGCTCTCTGATCTTATAGTTTTCCCACTGATCTAAAAATAATTTTTTTTCTCATAGTATTTTTACAAAAACTGTTTTTTTTCTTCTTCAGGATATCAGAGTAACAACTATGAAATAAAGACAAAAAAAAAAAAGTCTGTTCTTTAGTTCTGGCTTTGAAGAAAGATAATAGAAATAACCCCTGATTCACTCAGAGAACTATTTTTATGCCATTTATGAGCATGACCTTTGAAGAAAGACAAAACACCTTCTTCAGTGCCTTGAAATACCTGTCATAGGATCTAAACCTGCATCAATGAAATCAAAGCTCAGTGCTCTTTTTCAATGGACCCATACGACATAGGGAGGAGCACCCCTCCCCACAGCCATTGAAGCAAGTCCGTTCGTGCATCCTTGAACGTTTTGTCAGATAAAATGATTTATGTCACCTCTGTGGGACCAGACTCTGCCTGGAAAAGCTCCTGTGGCTCCTATAGAAAAGTTGTTTTGTACCTTTGCCTTGGTATGATCACGGAGAGCCTCTGCGCAATCGTCCAGTGGCCCAAATTCCACTGCAGGTTGAGTACCCCCCTGCCACTTCATGAAGTGCTGTCGGGACAATGCACGTTCCTTCCTTTGCCTCAAGCCTGTTGTTTTATACTTGGACATTTCATTTGGTGCCTTCCAACTTCTGCACCATATTGTAAATCGATTCTTTTCACCCTTTCCATGCTGTGGTCTGTACCATATACCATCTCACTTCTCTCTCTTGCAAAGTAAGTCCATTTAACCTGTCATTGTGCAGAAGATGTTCCATGTCCTATAACAGGGTTCTGCTGCCCTTCACGAGGTCTTCTTCCACTCTATCCTCTGAGACAGGGTACTTGGAGCCATGCATGTACAGAGCAGATGTGGTGTGCCAAGAGTGCAGGCAGCAGCTTGGTACTATTTTCCAGCTCAATCCCTTTGCTCACAGTCCCTCTCATCACATCTTTGACTGTAGCTGAGCTCACCGTGAAGGCAGAGCAAAATGAGATTGAAACACTGTCATGCCCAGTCAAAACCATCTGGCATTCAGCTTAGCACTGATGTAATCTCCTGCAGTTTCTGAGCCTTAGCTGGACGGAGTTATGGACATATGACTGCTGAAGGCAGGAGGATGAGTCTGGGAGGAAAAGCTCCTGAGGGCTATGCAGCCTCTGCCTGCCCGTATCACTTTACCTGCTGCCAGCACTGCCTGGCGAGGTTTTCCACTGAGCACCTTTTGTCAGAAGAACAGGAGAGGAAAGTGAAGATGACTGGCTTCCCTTGCTATTCATAGTTGGACTGCTCACTCGTGCAGCCCATCAACCCCTCCAAGCCACGGGAATCCAACCTCAGCTCTGCTGTTGCTCCAGAGATGCTCCAGCTCATTTCTCACCCTCTGGTCAAGCCAGCAGCATGACCGCTGATCAGAGCAGTGTATGAAGCAGCAGCACAGCACCCTTTGGTCCACCTCCCATAGCACAGACCCTCCTACATCCCTCCTCAGACTGGCTGAGCCACTCTGCTGAAAACCCTGCAGGCTTTCAGGACGTTGGACTTGAACCAGGACAGCCCAACCGCAGAGCACAGAGCAGGAGGACTGACTCTGGACAGAGTTTCTGGATTATCCTTGCGGCCATCACTCCTTACACATCACCCAAGTCTGGGGAGGTAGGACAGGAGGCATGTGCCACATAGACAGAGATGGCAGCTTTGCAAGATCTCTTGGCCAAAGCTGCCAGCTGTCTTTTGGGGTCACGGGGGCAGAGGGGAAAAAGAGGTGGAGAAAGTGTTTTGTTCTTTATTTAGAGAATCCTTTTAATCAGGGTGACAGAGACAAGAACAAACAAGTTCTTAACCTCAGGCTTTGGGTGTTTCTCATTACACCAAAATGAGCCTCACCGTCTTTCTGCAGCCACTCATCATGGCAAAGTACTTTACAGACACATGTGGGTTATGACTTGCACTGAAATGGCACAAAAGGCAGCCTTGATGTGAAAACATAACAACTTTGTAATCAAAACCCAGAGACAAAACAACAGGTAACAACATGAATCTGTTATCTTGCTTTATTTGAAAGCACATTCAGAAAACAAAGTGCAGAAAATAAAGTCTGCCCGTGATGGCATCAGTCTGGTTGTGTGCTTAGAGGAATATAAAAGGGCAGACGAAAATGAAAATAACCAATCTGTTGTTCCAATACAGTGACAGCTAAATGTCCCCTGGTGTTAAATGCAGTCAGTAAGTTAAGGTTCTTTACTGCTTCATAATACAGTGGTATATATTAATAACATATTAACTCAGCAACTCCACTTGAGAACTTACACAGTTATTTACAGGTTCACTTCATAAATTTTCTCTTATATTGTTGTTTGCAGTTCCAGGACGTTGCACTGACACAGAATGCATTGGAACTATTTATGGATACTAAGAATTGAATTTCATACTGTGAATTACAAGACTGTAGCAGTTTATGAACTTTCTCACTTCTCTGACCTCTGAAGTTCATTAATAACCATACTCAGATCTTCCGTGACACTTTGAGCTCCAGTATGCTGAAAAAATGCAACGATAAGTATTCTAGAAAGTTCCGTATTAAGTTCTTACAGCTGTATAGAGCTTTGAATGTTGCTTGCAACACCAACATGCTGACACTTCAGCTGTGTGGTCCTGTGGGCCATTGGGAAGGTTAAGTGCATTTTTAAAAGAATATAATGAAGCAGAACATGGAGGAAGATGAAATCACTCAGTGACATGACCAACGTGGCCTTCAGCCTTCCTCACATTTCTGTTACTTGCCAAGTTAAATCCTTATTGCAGTCAGTACCTCTTCTCAGTGAGAGGGATCCTCTTAACTCGAAGTCAGAGCTGGAGAACTAGCCCCTAGAAAGCGGTCAATACATTTTACATTTCTTGGGTCCAGCATGCTCCCATAAAGCTGAAAAGAGACACTTTCTCCTTTTATTTCTATCACAGTTTCAGAGCATGGCCAGTCCCTGATTTCAGTGGGGTTTCTTCTGATTTATCGCATCTCTAATTGAGAAAGAAGCCCAGTCCCTGCTGACTTTCCCTCTTCCCTGTGGACCCGAACCCTCTATTGTAGGTGTTGTAAACCATGTGCAACTCCAGCGAGGCTGGTAAGGCTGCTGCAGTGGAAAATGTGTAAGTCAAATAGGAAATGCAAGATCCTTTTTCACATTAGAAACTGGAACTACACATAAACCATGGACTTGTAAGGAAGTGTGTATCTATTTTCAGCAGGAAAGACAGAATCTGATCTCCTAAACAGAAGAGGAGAAAGATAGCTAAAACATGCCTGTGATTTCTTGCCCTACAATACTAAGCACAGATCAGTATCAGGACATGAAATGCAAATACAATTCTACTGCAAATGAACTGAAACAATAAATATAGCACAAACACTAAAAACTACACTTGAAATACTTAATAGGACACACCTCCAGTAGTAAGAATGTCTTTCTGTACAATGAATACACCTAAGCTTTGAGGTGACAATCATATTGTGTTTATTTTGGGTCATTATCACTAAAAATCTCTTGGTATTTCTGTAAGTTTAACTCTATTAAGACTATAATTCCTAAGAATGAAAATGTAGATCACAGACCACTAACAAATGTTTGTCTAAAGGTAATTTTCTCATGTAATTTCCCTGTGGTTATTTGGTATATTTTAACTTAATCACTTGGAGATTCCAGATTTATTATCATATTCTCTAAAGCTCAATAGCATAACTGAAAATATTTTATTCCAAGAAATTGTCTATGGCAGAAATTACAGCACTTTATTTCAGCTTGAACTGCAAGTGTTGCAATCTGATGCCTCTCTGAAAAGCTAATCTAATAACTGAGAAAGCAAAGCTACTTGTTTCATGATACAGTTTAACTTGGCATCTGCACATGCCGCTGCATTGCACCAACTTCCGATTTTGAAACAACTTCATTAGAAGTGAAGATTCACTGTCTGACATGTCTTTTGAAGCAGGTTTTAGTATATACAATCTAGCTATCCATAGGGCAAGGTCAGTACTCATTTTTCCAGCAACAAAAGTAGGTCTTAAGGTGAGATACTACCAACATTTAAATTTGAAATTTTTCAGAAAATCAGATATCAGGACTAAAATGACCATTTAGAAGTAGTTTTAGTTGTAAATAATTTCTGATAGTGGATTAGCTAATCTGTTCTTGAATATCTGATAAATCATGCCCTAATTTCTCCCTTTGAGATCTTTTCCAAAGCTTGATTGTTCCATAGTTGAGAAAGTATCAACTCAGCTTTTCCTGCCTTAGCTACCAGCTTTGAATTCGTATTCTATCACTTTCTGAGACTGTGAATATTTTCCTCCCTTCATTTACATTAGTATTGCCTTAAAACTATTTATAAACTGATACAATTTACTCTCAGACCTTGCCTCTTTTGGCTACTTAACCCAGTCATCTTCTCCTCTTAGCTTCCATTTCTTATGCATAATCAATTTTTCCTCTGCTGCTACACTTTCCCTTAGTTTCTCTAAAGCTTTCCTTAGCTTTGAGGATCAGAGCTGCAGGTGGACAGGTAGGTTCTCTACGCAATGATCGATCTAAGATAATGGCTTGTAATTCAGGATAAAGGATGTTCAGATGATTCAGTGGAACACTTTCGCGTGCTGCAAATCGCCTCCATAAATGCAAAATCCTAAGGTAAAATCCCTTTCTTGGCATGTTTTGCAAGACTAGCACAGAAAGAGTAAGACTTTCACACCAGTCTCTGTGTCTCCCCTTTTACAGACCAAGAAGACCTTCACATTTCTATTTTCATATCTATTTTCTACACATATCTATTTTCTAAATGTTTAATATTTTCACTAATGTCGAGTTATGCTTGATGCAATGTAGACATTATTCATAATGTAAAATTATTATTAAAATTATTACCACCTGCTGTGTCCACCGTCTATGACTGAAATACATTCTTTGCAATATATTCTTTCTTTCAGTCAATGTAATGTTTACTTGATATTTAACAGGTTTCTTTATCGTTTTACATAAAGACTAAGACTTCTATTCCCAAAATTCCTTTTAGGTTCTAGGTCCAAAATACAGATCAACAGTCTTTCTTACTGACTCAAAGCACCTACTAACCCTTTGCTATTTATTCGTATCTTTCATCCAGATGTTGCAGCTACCTGATTTGATTCTGAATTTCTCTCTTAGAACAGATCTCAACCAAACTAGGTGGCAATTTTCTAGGGTTTTCTTCTCTACCCACTTGAGACATAGAAATACAGTCAGTGACTGATAAAGACTCTTTATACGCAATTAGTGAAGAATCCTTTAAGTTCAGCAGTAATGAAAGCATGAAACCCTGTTACTAAGCCTTGTATTTCAAAATATTTTGTTCTGATTTATAGGTCCAAGACTTGTTCCACCAGCTACAAAGTGAAGCAGAGGCATAACTTGGGAAGTGAAGTTCAGGCTGGACAATTACAAAAATAGTCCTATCACTTTTGTGCACTGTGTGCCAAGTAAAGAGGAATACAGGTCATCCTGAAAAGCAAAGCATGTAAATAAGAGAAAGGTCAGTATGGGATTCGCAATGGCTCAAGAACATATGTAAACATGATGATGATAAAAAAGGCCTCTTCCCTTCATTGCCTGCTTTAAGGTCAGAAACATCTCTCCAGAAAACCTAATTTCAGGTGGCTAAATGTTCTTCCTTGGGGCTGGAGAACTGCAAAGACTTGTGAAACTTGGAAAGATGCAGATATGGAGGAATCCAGGCAATCATCCGTCTCTCTTGGGAGAGGGGAGTGAGAGAAATGGGTATTGCAGTGAACATTATTTAAGAGCTTCTTACCCAGGGAAAGACTCATCTGGGAACATCCTGAGATGGGAAAAGCAACTAGAAAGATGTCAAAAAGCTTTCCTGAGGGATGCAGATTAACATATCTAAAAATTCCCTAGTGAGAAGAAGAGGTACAAACACAATCATAAAATGAATAATGTAGAATTACAGAAGAACTAAGTGTCTGGTCATTTAAAAGCAATTCAGATTTATTTTCATGACCAAGATCAACCTGCACACTGGAGGTGCAACATCCTCCAAAAGCCATTGTCCATACACAGTCATCCAGGAAAGAAGTTCCACTAAAGAATCCAATTCACTATCACTGTGTCAGTCAATTCATTAATCATACTCTCTTCATACGAAGACACAAAAAATTTCTCTCCCTTTGGATGCCACAAGGCAAAAAATCTTCAGGCTGCAATCTTGAACTGTAGGCCATAAATATTTTTAATAAACCACTTGTTGGGTTGGGATTTTTTCATTATTATTATAGGTGTAGAAAGAAATTTTGCTACAGCTGCACTCAGCTGCATGGACAAACACTTTCTACTGTCTTCCAAAAGCTAATAACTATAATTTTATTTTTTAGTGCTTTATTTTTTTCAAATTTTTCTGACATAAAAGTTTGCTTAATTCCCATATTTCAAGTTTCTCTTCAAGCATTTTAAATCTTTATAGTTCTACATTGTCAATGGATTTCCAAGGCTGTAGAAAAAGGTTTATAGACATTCTTCATCTATGACTGAAAATGACCAAATTAAATGTCTCCATATCCACATGCTTTTCATAATTTCACTGTCTGTAACCTTGAAATACTGAGTAGCGGCTTAATCTCAATGGGACAATCTTACTGTCTGGGTCAGCTCATTATCTAAATGAAGTCTTAACCTGTGGCAATTATTTCCTTCAAGCTACTGACAGTGAATTCAGATAATATTTTGCTTCTTGGCAGCTCAGTCTGAATGTGCACATAGGATACATAACAAAAGATTCTCATTCATAGCTATCTTTCTTGATGACACTAACTTCATTGAAAAGCATTTAGTTTAATGTTAATACATAAAATGAGGAACTTTCTTAATATAACAAAGAGGAAAAAATATTGAAAATTCAATAAAGATATCTTCATTCAGAGTCATATTCCTTACTCATTCATCGCATTGCGTAGGTTTTACTTTGTTGGTGCTTTGACTAAGCTCAGGTCAAAAACCAACATAAGTTTGAATATTGCAAAACATTTAGAAGATTCTTGAACAGAAAGTGAGAGATTCACTGTCTTTTGATGACCTTAGACCAAGGTTCCATGTCTCAGTTTTATATAATTATCAATTATCAGACTCAATACATGGAGAGTACAAAACTCTGTCCAGAGCATCAATGGCAAATTATTTCCTTTCGAAACATCAGGCTACTGCCTTCAATTAAATTCAAAGTTGACCTTGAAAATTTGAATCCGTAATAAGGCCCCTCATTCATCTACCACTCTCATCCCAAACAGAGCACGAACTAATTGTATTATATGCTTTACACAGGTAGACAAAGAGGTGCTTAAGTTTTCTTTTATCATTGAATCAGATGAGATCTTTGAGCTCTCGGGTTCGGGTTCTGGATTTAAATTACAGTACTGCATGCTCAAATGTTATGTCTTGCTTGAGTCAATAAAAACATATTTCACTTGAACACATGCTCAGTATAAACATGTCTCTATCTCCTGCTCAAATTAGAGTCCTAGTGTTTCTTACAGAGCAAGATACTATTCAGTAGCGGTAAAACCGTGTCTTCGAAAAAATATAATTATGGCACTGAATAAAAAAATAAATATATTTAAATAAATCATATGAAACATGTTTACCATTATTCTGCAAGTTCATATTTAGAGTTTACTAAAACTCTGACCTATTTAGATAGCACATATATCTAGTATATTCCCCATAGTGGAATGCAAAGATATTTTACAATCTTTAAGAATATGAAATTCAGTAATACCACAAGTATGTATCAATTTTTGGGATGACCCAGCAGCAATTTCAGAGTACATAATTTTAAAAAGTAAAGAGAAAAGCTCCCTCAATTGAAACTACAGGAAAGGTTCATGCACAAACTGTGAATTGATCTACCCTGAAATCAGGCCAGACTAGTGAGTAACAGTCTTACCAGAAGATCTGCTCCAACTAAGCTGCATTTATAGGGCCACAGTATGTCTGCCTTACATCAGACCTTAGTTATGATAAACACCTCTAAATACCAACCCAAAAGTTTACCTGGATGAAGAAAGGAATAAAAGCTTCAGAAAAATAGAGGTAAGATTGTCCATGGCTTCATAACCAAATCTGGAAATATTGTAAAGGGTGCCTTCTGCTCTGGATCAATTCTTGGGCACTACTTGCAACCATAGTCAAGAAATGAACTTGCCATATACTGAAAGGTCTATAGAAATGAAAGAACTCAATTTCTTGGGAAAAAATAGCACAAAACATTGTATAGGTAACGTGGCAACTCCTTTTACCTCTGTGAGTTCTCCTAGTATTTATTCAAACTTCTTTTGCAAAAAATATTACGGAGGAGGAAACAATACTTTCTTCTACTTTCTTAACTGCTGGAGAGAGTCCAGCGCAGGGCCACAAAGATGATTAAGGGAGTGGAGCATCTCCCTTATGAGGAAAGGCTGAGGGAGCTGGGTCTCTTTAGCTTGCAGAAGAGGAGACTGAGGGGTGACCTCATTAATGTTTATAAATATATAAAGGGCGGGTGTCACGAGGATGGAGCCAGGCTCTTCTCGGTGACAACCAACAGTAAGACAAGGGGTAATGGGTTCAAGCTGGAACACAAGAGGTTCCACTTAAATGTGAGAAGAAACTTCTTCTCAGTGAGGGTGACAGAGCACTGGAACAGGCTGCCCAGGGGGGTTGTGGATTCTCCTTCTCTGGAGACATTCAAAACCCGCCTGGACGCCTTCCTGTGTAACCTCACCTAAGTTTTCCTGCTCTGGCAGGGGGATTGGACTAGATGATCTTTTGAGGTCCCTTCCAATCCCTAACATTCTGTGATTCTGTGATTCTGTGATTCTACTCAAATACAGAAATTCAACAAAATTCAGCTTTTGCTACATTGTCTGAATATCATTTGGGAAAACAGCAACTGTTTGCACTTCAGAATGGGAGTGCTGGGACATGCCAATAAACATCAGATTACTTTAAACCTTGATGATATTATTATATAAAACAATATTAACATCACTACAGATTAGCTAAAAAAGAAGTTCAGTTCAATATCGCAGGGAATACTCGTTAAACACAATTTTGAAATAACAATATGATAAAAAGGACCATTAAATGCTTAACAGGAAAACAAATGAAACTCTTTCATAAATGCTTTCTTTCCTTAAAGGAACAATCCAGAATAAAATTTTCACCTTTGTAATTTTCTTTTTTTCCAATGAACAGTCAGCATAAATCAATGTGGGAGATCCTTTGATTTGCAATTAACTTATTTTTTATAGTATTGTGTTCTTCCCAAAGAAACGACATACAAACATCAAGTCATTATTTTAAGCATTACAAATCTGCTTATACTGGACTGCTAATTTCTGGTCTGTAGTGATGCTTCTACCTTAAGGTAAATCCAAAAAGAAAATGAAGAGAATAGGAATAATTATGGTTCAGATACAATGCAACTATTTTGACTGCCTTACTCTGCAGGTCTTTTCAAGGCACCATGTTTTTCTGTTGAGTGCTTTAGGAAGTTACAAGCTTTGGTTAGTAGGCCTGTCTTTATCTCAAATCTTTCCTAATCCTCATCCTTCCAGGGTGTAGTGTTTAAAAACTGGATACAACTGCACTGGAGAAAGACTTGTCTGTTACCTGTGCTGTAACGTTCTCATTAATTCACTAGTTTTGTTTCTGGTTTCATGCTGAGGATCGAGGAAGGATTTGTCATTTTATATTAAACAGTGATCTCATGAAGAATGATGAAAAATACAAGATGAAAAAGGTCAGTTACCATTCAATAAGTCTAACCTGTGTGCTTATTGCTGTCAAATTTCTTTGTAAATTTGCCACAGAATGGTGAAAATATGTGCAAACTGCTAGTGTGCTCAGTTTGGCTTGTATGGGGCTGACTTCATTTAGGATTTACTTTTTTGTTATGAAGTCATTCATGGTTCCAAATTTTTTAAATGAAATTGACATTTGAGCAAGCGACCTTTCCCCTCTCATTCACAAATATTATACTGACCATCTGTGGTGTATGAGAGTGGCACTTCTGATCCTGCCTTGACTAAAAAAAATATTTCTGCATATTGAAGGACTGAAATCAAAGTGGTTTTAAGGTAGGTTGTAGCCACATGAGTTGGAGAGATATTCACAAGGAATAATCAGAGGGCTAATGCTTTTCCAGTGGGTGATTCAGAGCCCTCATAAGTGAAGCTCCAACTCTGATTTGTCCTCTAAGGATTCCTTTCTCTCATGCTCCAGTGACAGCAGTAGGAATCTAGGGAGATTAGCTTTAGCAAGCTAAAACTGGCCTTTGTGAATACTTCCCTTTCCATGAGGCAAAATATCATCCAAACTATCAGTTCTGTAGGGCTTAAATAAAAAAAAATAAAATAAAATGTATACATATACATATGAATATTCCGTTTCTTCTTCCTCTGAGTACTTAAAATATTTGCCCAGCTCCAATCACAATATTTTAGTCAGGATGCAAAAAGCTACATTTTACATAGGACTAGGGAGTAAAATAAAGCTGTCATCATGTTTCAATTTATTTACAGAAAGAGGAACTTGAGACAGCATGATTGCTTGTCATCAGATTTTCATTTGCTGTCTGTGAAATTAGCCTTCATACTTCCAGTTGAGTTTCGTTCATCGCCGTCATGTCTCTGTGTGCAGATATGGTATACATCCTATGAGAAGGAGAAAGAACAATTTTCTTGTTTGTATCAAGCTGACAATTAAGTTCCTAACTCTGGGAACTGATTTTTCCAGATCACTTTGTTCACTGTATAGGTCTAGGAAAGTCAACTTGCATTCAGCATAAGGGACAAAGTTAAACATCGTTCCTCCTTCAGAGTGATAACATGGAGGTTAAACACAAATCCAGCCTCCAAAGATACACTGAAGGCTACTTTGGATCTGTTACTCATTTGCCTAAAACTGCAGAATGGTCTTTGGTAAACTATAAATTCAACACCTCAGACACAACATATATAAACTGTATGTTCTCTAGATGACATAAATCTGAGCGTAAGATTACAGAATAATTTGCTAACTGAAACTGTGTAACCTTGAGATTCTCTTTCTGGAAAATACATAAAAAATGCTGAAAATGGTAAGGGAATAATATGAATGATTAAATGGGCTTTCATGCCTCTAAGAAGTACCTACCGAGGCAAGTATGTTCTAGACTTTTGAAGCAAATGACTCTTGTTGGAATTTTACAGATTCACCATTACTTACATCTAGTAGGGCATCTGTGGCCTTTTTATCAGATTAACATCTATCATTATCTCACTGATGTTCAGTCATGGAAGTAAGACATTTGTCTGGCGTAAGTCAGAACTAAAAGCTTTTTTCCACCAAGTGCACAGTTAGTGTTTCCAGGAACTCCACTGGTGGTCAGCATAGATTTTGCCCAAAAGTTGTAAATAGAAAAGAGACCTTTTTATGAGACCTTATTTCACTTTGATTTGTTTGGTTTGTGGGTTTTTTTGGTATAAGTGGTACCTCCAGGGTGATTACGAAACTGTTGCCTCTCACAGCTAATTCTGTGGCTGAAAGGCATGGTATTACAGGTTAATTATATAAGGAATTAATACAATTCTCTCCCATTTACTTCACTGGCAATGGAGGTCATCAACACCTTCTGGAGATAACCCATATGATGACATGAAAGAAAAGGAACAGGAGGGCAGGTCTGGTCCAAAAACCACTAAAATCAATGGGACTTTTTTCCAACTCTATCAATGGAGTTGCAGCTGAATCTGAAAGTAAGAAACATCTCCTTACTTCTCTTTTTACACCTAGAGTCACTTTACAAATTTCCATGGCAACAAAGACCCTGAACATATCATGGTCAAAACCAAGAAATTGGATTCAAAGAGCTGTGGCTCTTAATAAATCTTATTTTGGTACCTTTTTGGAACATTGTGTACTTAAAGATATCCTGCTTCTCAAAGAAATTACCTTGACTTCTTCAAAGAGCTCTTCTTCTGCAGTGACTTCAATCCACCTGGCCGGCAACAGGCAAACTTACAATCAATGACCTGGTAAATAATTGGGTTGTACATGGCTGCTGACTTTGCAAGCAAAGTTGGCACCACTGAAAACTGAATGGGGACCGAGTCCGGCTGTCCAAAGGCTGACCAGACAGAGACCACAGCGTAAGGGATCCAGGCAATGAGGAACCCTGCGCAGATCAACATTGCCACCTTGTGAGAGCAGAAGAGAAAAGAGAGAAAGAAATTAATCTAGCAGTTAGACAGCACAGCACAGGGCTAGGCAGAATGCAAAGGAACACACAGCGGAATGGAAAAGAAAAATTATAACTTGCTTCAGATAAATTTACAACATGAACAAAAGCTGTCACACATTTTTCTTCTCTTTACCTAGCTCCTGTTTTCCTTTTACCTGACACAGAGCAGTTAATGAGTCTGTTATCACAGACCTTTAAAAATGCTTTAATGTCAGGCTAAACATGAGGAAACTAAATAAGGTCTAAGAAAACAATAATTCTTTGACATCAAATTCAAATTATTTAAGACGGAGAGTCCTTTAAAAATATACATACTCTCTTTTTCAGGATAATATATAACACAGAACTGTGAAAGTTTCTGAAAATCTTCGCAAGATGTTTGAAATTAATGCAGGTTAAGCTGAAAACATCTCCTATAGGGTTTTTCTTTGTTGCTTGTTTGTTTGTTTTTCTTTTTTTGTGGTTTTTTTTTCTTTCTTATTTGCAGAGCCCCTCACTTCTGTATCTTCTTCCAATCAAATATTCCTCACACTTTCAAAAAGACACCCAGTCTTATTGCACTCCAGAATAAAAGCAGCATGCACTGGGAACAGAAGACACACAAAAAAATTACGTGCAAGTCTTCCAGATTCTGGGTCCTTTGAAATCAGATTCCGAATTTCGCTAAGTCCACGTCTTTGAAGAAGTTTCCAGGACTAAAGTAGGTCCTGATGGTATGTGGGAATAGGGGACCCTGACTATCCCTGTAGGTGACTTTGTTTAGGAGGGTATATTCCTGTCTATATTTACTATAGCTCCTTCTGCTGTCACTGGGGCAAAAGTAAAGGAAATTAGGAAAAGAAGAAAAGAGTTTGAAACCCCCTGATCTAATTCAGGGCTTCTTCCTCTCTCGTAGGTTGTGCTGATGCCCAAAAGAGAAGATGTCAAATCCCAGTGGGACCAATAACCTGCTACGAGGATGGCCATTGGTAACAAGAGGAAGGAGAAGAATTTTGCCAAATTAGGTTTATCTTCTGCCCCCAGGAGAGGCTCTATGACCTGTCTGTCACTGGGAAAATGCCAACCATTTGAATCCCATTCAAGACAATTATGGAACGAGTAAGCATAAAGTCATTCAATAAGGCATGAGCTGTCAAATCTCTGGGTATACCCACTCCAGCAGATAAAAAAATGAGCATATTTACCTGGGTAAGCCAGAACTGAAACTATCGGGAATTCAATTGAGAGTGAGAATGCCAATACAATGTCTAGGTTTTTTTCTGGATGGGGCCCTGAGCAACCTGATCTGGGTGAAGATGTCCCTGCTCATGGCAGGGGTTGGACCGGATGAGCTTTGAAGGTCCCTTCCAACCCAAACTATCCCATGATTCTATGACTGTCCTAACCCATAGTATGGATTTTGTACTCTGTTAGAATCTGTAGATGCTTTAAAAGGCAAATTTCTCCCAAAGATTGCATTCCTGGTAAATGAGAAAAGGTCTTCCTTACAAAATGGGGAAACGTAGCCATAGGAATGTTCAGTATAAATAAAAGAAAAACTTTTTGGGTTCAAAATTTATGATTTATATACTTTACCTGAACCAGCCTGTCCGCACTCAGACACAGCCTGATACAGCTTCAAATAACATAATGCAATAATACATCCTGAAGAACATTTGCCATTATACCGCTGCCACTGACAGACTGTTACTGCATCCAGACTGACAGCTGTACGTGTGCTCATTTGAAATAAGGATAATCAGCAGGATTACAACAAAAAATCTTCAGAAAGCACAGGTTTTTAGGGTATTGCAAAACCTTTTGGGGAGCCTTTTGTTCCACATCTTGATGGTAATATTTATTTCAGGGAAACTTCATTTTTTATGCTTTTTTGCTGTCTGTCACTGAAAAAAACAGTGCATGTGAGCCAAGGATCTCAAACACAGCCATTTTTTATAAATTGTGCTGTGAAGTTAAACAGGTTGTGATGGAGGCTCCTTTTCCATATTTATATATGTCCCAATATTATGTTCTCCACTGTAGATCTGAGACAGAAGGGACAACTACTAGTGTTTTGACTCAGATCACATTTAAGTTTTACATGATCCCTCCAATATGGCAAAAATCGGTCTGCAACCTCAAATCAAACATTTCCAATTTTCTTCAAAGGAAAGGTGCTGAATTACTACAAACCAGTAGTGTGCTAAAGCAACCTTATTTAAAGGCAAGTACAATTTTAGCAGCTGTATTGGCAGCACTGATCATACAGGTAGCTAGCTGGGGTTCTCCAATACGTTTAGACATAATGTCATTTGTTGCTGCATATAACTTTCAGTTCAGCTCCCTAAAAATGTAATAAAATTCGATCAGCCAAGCAAAAGATGCTTCTTGTCTCCCTCTTGGCATGGCTTACAGAGGTTGACGAATCTTTTACAGCTAAGGAATCTGGTTTTGTTCAGTACAAGTTTTTATTTTGAGAGATATCCTGGCACAATAAGCAGTATCAGCAAAGATCATGGCTGTCACCATTGCCAAATAGAAGATAGATTCAGTCAAAAAGGGAAAATAGGATATGGTCTGAGATGGAAAATTAATTTTATCACTTGAGTGTGTTTTTATCAGCAGCTCGTGGCTGAACCTAAATGATAAATTGTTTTTATAAAAACAATTGCAATGTCACAGGAGTGACTTTGGTTTATATCTTCATTAACAGAGGAATGTAAGCTGTCTGAAAATTTTATCTCCCTGCTACAATAATCTGCTTTTTATCTGTTTTTCTGTTATAATTCCTCTGCACCTTGAACGCTTTAAAATAACTCTTTACAACAGTTTCTGAAAGCAAAGGGAGTTTTATGATGGCGAAAAGGGCCGTAGGGAGATGATACAACCTTTGTAAGGTCACGCAGGGAGGTTGTGGCAGAGCTTCAGACTGAACAATAATCTGGGGGACTTGAGTGCACTAATCACAAAATTATATTTCAACTCCTGTCTTTTCCCATCTTGACAGCATGGAGGAGAAAGCTGGAAGAACCACCTTCAGAGCATCATACTGTTGCCCAGTACGTTGTTGAAGTTCTCCAAGCCTGCTCTTATGACCCAATAAAGTAAACTGAGTTAAATCTTCCTACCTACCTTGGTCAGCTTCATTTCAAGTACGTTGCTGTTCTGAATCCTGGTATCATAGTGAGCGACCTCTTTGGTGGATGACTTGACTTTTAGAATGATTTTGACATAGGAAAACACAATCACTGCCGTTGGGAACAGGAGGCAAAAGAAAAGAATACTCAGAATAAAAGCCTGTCCAGCTACCGACGCCTGTGCCAGCCACCAATCCAGAGTGCAGGAGGTCCCAAAGGGCTCGGGGGCATAGCTCCCCACACCAGCAAAAGGCACTGTGGCCCAGAATGTAGCATAAGCCCAGATCATTGCCAGACAGATAAATGCATGATGTCTCTTAAGCCAGGTACCTGGAAGATAATTCAAGAGTTAACAACGTCAGGTCCATATGAATTTGGCACGGTTGAATATGTCATTCCACACATGCAGTAAGAGTTTGCTTGGCTGTTTGACAACAACTGTTATAAGGTTTATTTCACCTCTTTCCAGCTACCTATAGTATACATATATACCCCTGAGCTAGGCACCCCAGCTTTGCGTGGTACCTCATGAAAATAAATACACACTCATAGAGAGGGCTCCACCTGACATTATTTCAGACCTCTACTTTAGGGTGTGATGATTTGCAACTTAGAAGAGTCTATGCAAAAGCAATTCAAATAGCCAGCTCAGCAACGATCATGGGGAACTTGTCTAGTAATTTTGAAAATTGCTTTGTGGTCTCTAAAGGCGTATTCATAGTGTGTGGTTGGATGAAATGGAGGTTCGGCCCACATGAAGGACTAAGTGTTTAGTTCAGCTTTTTGTTGTTCAGTATGAAGACTCTCTAGCTGCAACTGTACAACGCAACTTTATTTCCTGTTCCTCCTGTCACATACTAACTGGTTGAAGTTTGATCTCAAGACACTTCTCAACATAAAACATTAACTCAAGTGACTGAAAGACAATGCTTTACAGAGGAAATAACATATCCAAGATTTATTTATATCTTGTCATTCTTTTCCAGTACAGTAAATCATCATATGCATACAGTCAGAAGTATTTGTAACTGATGTTTTCATGTACCCTTCTCCATTTGTTTTTTTAAATACTAATGGTATGCCTGGAGTGGTGGAGTGGGGTATTGTCTCTCTGCTTATCTTGCATGCAACCCTATTTCAGCTAGAAAAAAGTTTCAGTTTACAAGCTGTCCACCATCACCTTTGTTCAACATGTTGGATTCAGATAGGACTAACAAGTTAAAATCTATGATTTAATCAGAAAATCAGCTCCTTCCATCTTGGAAGCTGTAATCTGTTTTCACTCCTCATCCACTGTGAGGAGCTTTCTTCAGGGTTTCAGAATGACATAGAACAAAACCAAAGCAAAACAAACATTTGGATGCAACCAGTGCACCTCCCCACTTGGTTTTACATTTCCAGATCACTGGAAGGAAAATAACATTGACTGTCAAATGCCAAAATCAAACACAAGGGCTGGGAGACAGGAAGGTGGTGTGATTTTCAGGTGTGGAAAAACTAGAGCAACAAGAGCATGAGGACTAATATATCTGTATTATTTTTACAGCTATTGTCAAACCACAGCAACTGATTACTAAAAGAAACCAACCAAACAAAAAAAGTTGCTGCTTTTGGAGCAAACTGAAGGTGTGGTTATATAGTCAGGTGCTCCAGGTTCCTGACTGATTTAGACCACAGGACTTCCTTTCAGAAATTGTTACAACAGCTTCCAGGTTGCACTTCCTAGAACAAGAGTCTTCCTGTTCCTATTCCTAGAGGAGAAGTAGATGAAGGAGTAGCTCTCTGTGTTGAACAACCTACTGGAACCAGGTAGCTTCACGGGGAAGAATGACCTGGGAAAGGTCAGGTTGTAAATCCTGGGTCTCGGGAACATAAACTGAACCAAAAGTCCTTGTACAGAAAATGGCTAAGTTAACCACCTAGACTGAACATGCTAAATATGTTTATTGCGCTGCATCATTTTGTATGGACAACCATGATGAAACAGCCCTTGAGAAAAGAAACTTTGAAGTGTTCTGTCTCTCTTGAACTAAAATGTCATACTAAACACCAGAGCTCACGGCATGAATGCGCCTGGCCATGAAATGTTTACTTCAGCTGACCAAGTCTGAAAAATTGCTTATGATTTGAGTTGCTACTGAATTATTTTGATAAGACCTTTATAGAATGAGCTGAAATCTTGCTTAATGTGAATGGTGTGTTTAAAACTCAGCTAAGGAGACTTTCCCTGCACTCACATTTCAGGAAAAAAGTATGGACATGTCAGGATCTGTGAGAGCAGATCTTAGTGCAGTACCACGGCTTTTAATTGACAGCATGCTCAGCTCTTGGGCAGGCTAGCTTACACTTCCCAGCTGAAAACTTCTCTTATACCTTAATATTACATGGTTGATATTATATGACATTATAATGAGATCAGTTGTATGTCCTTCAGGTCACATGGGCAACATGTTTCTTATATGCAAAGTCACCTTGAGTATTCCCAGTATTTTGTCAGGGACCTAGTCCCTTCCAATGCAAGGAAAATGTCCTTTCTAAACTGTGACATCTTTTAACTGGGGAGAATGAAGCATATAATACTTCATATCCAAGAGAAATAAGATATTGATGGATATGGTGATAACACCTTTCATCACTAAATTAATTGGATCCTTTCAGCTTCCATCTCCATATTAGAGAGAAGGCATCATGTTTATCATGATCTATTGCACATCCAAATCTTATAGACGTTTTAAATAGCTTGCCACATATCTTAAGGGAATTTAGGTATCTAATAAGGAATACTTTTGCATGTCAGGCCATAATACCCTGCAAGATGAGCTGTACTCAGATCTGTTACTGTCAACAGGCCTTGATAGACACCAAGTGATTTATCTGCGAGTGATTACTAAAACTCATGGCTAAAGCAGACAGCAGAGAGAAAACAGTGAAGGTGTTATGCCCAGCAATACAAATTTAACTGGGATTACTTGGGTCATACAAATATGTTCCTCTCATCTGTGTATTCCCCTCTATATTTAACAACAGAATTTTGAAGAGTTTAAGTATGATTTCGGTTTATAAAAGTATATCATTTAATACAGTTTTTCCATAGTCATTTAGTATAGCTTTTATTCCTTACCATAAGACAAGTGACAGATTTTTAGATATCTATCCAGGCTGACAGCTGTCATGGTAATAAGGCTCCCACAGCCGAAGAAGAAACCAGCCCATCCATACCAGCGGCATCCCATCCATCCAAACACCCAGCGGTGAGAAAAGAAGGAAATGATACTAAAGGGTTTCCCTACAACTTCAAAAAGAAAAAAGAATGTCAGTTGATCGATAAAATCTTAGAATCATAGACTAGTTTGGGTTGGAAGGGACCTTCAAAGCTCATCTAGTTCCAAACCCCCTGCTATGAGCAGGGACATCTTCACCCAGAGCAGGTTGCTCAGAGCCCCATCCACCCTAGCCTTGAATGCTTCCAGGGATGAGGCATTCATCACTGATATAACCACTGTTTTCCAGAAAAGCAGACACTCCCCTTTGCCCAAAGATAATGTAAAACCAGTAAAAATGCTCTGCAGAGTGGAGAGAGGGCTTCAGGCACAACAGACGTGATGACTTACATGCCCTTCATCCACAGAACTAAGCCTAAGACAGTTGTACCGACATCCCGTAGCATCTATGCAGTGGTAGGATGAGCCAAGCCTGAAGAATGGCTGGAAACAGGTGATTTACTGCAGACCACATGAACTGGAAAGTAAACTCATACTCTGGTGCTGAGCATGTGCAAGCCTGTCCTATTATGAAAATTTCAGAGTATGTGTTAAATCCACATGCAAATACATGCCAGAATGTAAACAGTACGGGTGATGAGTGAGTATGGGCTTGAAACTAGTACAAATCTAGCTGGGCTACAACCCTATAACTGAGTGTCTTCAAAGAGAGGATGAAGAAATTTGCCTTCAAAGTGAACTTCTGCGAACCAGCCAGGGCCCAACAGTAGGATGTATGGTGTGGTAAAGTGTTAGGTTAGGAAGGAAGATGGTGCTATGGTCACAGCATGGACTTGAGCTGCAGAAGTGGTTTCAGCTCCTATCTCTTTCTTGGTGACTCTCAGGAAGTCATCTCGCCACAGATATTAAAATGTTTTAAGTATCCTCAAACAGAAAGGAAATACCTAACTATTATATTTTGGATACTCTATTCTAGTGGCACCTTAGCTCATTTCTCTATTTGTAAAAATGGGTGGTGCATTGTGGAAGAAATGAATTTAGGTCGTCTGTTCCATTCTTACCTTAGAACAGATTAACGTTGTTCGTATTCTTTGTAAGTATCATGAAAATCAGAGAGTTCAGAAATAATAATTTTCTAGTTGGGATCTCCACTTCCTGATTTTATTTTATTTTTTGTCTCAAACCGGGCAAAAAAACCTCCAATTTTAATGAAACATAAAACTCAAAAATATATCATCTAGGAATATCAGCTTGTTTTCCGAATCCTTCATTTCTACTTACCAGACTGACCTGAAATGCTCTAAGGCCTGAACACTTGAATTGCAACATTCAAACAACATTAAATATTTAATTCCACCTTTCTGTGCCTGTATTCCTTCCTGCACAGGAGTTTCCAGAGTACCTCAAGGAGTTGAAAGCATCTCAGCTGCCCTGGGCTATTTTCTCTGGCTGAACCACACCGTCTGTAATGTCATGGCAGCTCAGTGAATTAGTTTATAAAGAAGGCAAAAATGGTCTTGCAAACAATAATTCCCACAAGGTAACCTATTCACAGAAGTCAAGAAACAGTCTATTTTGTTGAAGCGTTCTGTAGAAAAATACATTGGATTTTTACCTAAAATATTCCATTTTGGATGAAACTAACGAAAACTAAACGTGTTTTCATTCTTAACAGAAAATTAAAACATTTCTACCAAAACAAAACATGGCGGAAGATGTCCTTTGCTTCATGTTCTGTGCCAAAAGGATCATGACTGAAAACTCTTCAAAATGAGACTTGTTTTTAAACAAGATATTTTGGGATTAATTTCCTTTAGACTAAGCATGTAAGGAAAACTCTGCCTCAGCCTGAAGGTTGCACTCAAGTCAACATATTATGTGCTTCTCTCCAAGCAGAATGGATGTACTTTAATTTTTCAAGCAAAAGCTGACCCCAGTGATTAAGATTTCAAGGGAAATACATTAAATATGGCAAGGTCTAGGATATATGCTAAGAGTCACCAACTTTTCTAATGTAAATCATTGTTAGTTCTAAAGGCCAACACATATTTGCATGAAATCAAATTTCTCTTCAGTGGCACAGGACTCAGAGCGTGGGATCAGTGCAAAATGAGCCTGATGCAGTTTTGAGCAAGTGGCTGGTGCCACCCTGTGGTATCTGCAGGCAGCAAAAGTCCCATCTTCATTGCAATCAGTCCAGCAGACAGAAAACATCATGTTTCCTGAGTCAACATCTTCTGTCAACAACAACAACAGAAACCAAACCAAACCAAACAAACAAACAAATGCGGGGAGGAAAAAGCACCCATGGCTGTGTCAATCACAGTTCTTTTTAATTATAACATTTAAACACACATGTAGATTGGAATCCCCTTGGAAGACAAGGTGACCAAGTGTTATATTAGAAACAGACCTTAACAGGAAAACTAGCAGCCCTCATGCTACAAGAGCTCCCAAACAAGCTGCAGTTTGTATGGTTGGGACATACAGCTTATATGCTTAGAAGATATCTGTTTACATTCCAAATATATAGCTACAGAAATTGTCCTGAAACTCTCTGTCTCATTGGAGTGACTCTCATTGGAGTTGGGCATGAGCCTTATAAAATAAGACAGACTCTTAGGACACAAAGGAGATGGGAGCATCACAGAAGAGGCAAAAACTAGTCTTTTATTTTTTCCTTCACTTCTACGTGCTGCAAGGTGGAAATAGTGTCTCCATGACAGATATGTCAAGGAAATAACTGGGATTTCTTTGTGTGGTAGCAGAGCAGAGATATTTATACTACTGCCTTTCTTCTGCTGAATACATAAGTATCTCCTTCAGAAAACCATATTTACTGGTCACCAGGAGGCATCAAAATCAGTGGAGGCTGAGAGGATGAGCTGCTCTTGGCCATGCACAGTGACAGCACAATGAGCTTTGGTTCAAGGAGGCTGGGAGACATCTTTATTTTAGGCATTTGGATGAAGGTAAAAATCATTTGGCAGAGACGAGGGCAGGAAAAGGGTACACTGGAGTTGGGGACAGGAGTCCTGGTGTATGCAACACACAGGGGACAGATGGCTTTGAGAGCATAGGAACAAGCTGGTGTTGATATTGCTCTGGGGAGATCCCATGGTCAGCTGGATCACACCATGTCTTTATTCCCATTGGATTGTCTGCCATCCAAAATATCCTTTTCTAAAGGACATCCAGTCCTGCCCCTGCATTTGCATTCAGCCATGAGCAGCTGAATGAGACTCATGTCCAGAGCCAAAGGAATGATTTCCAAAGGCATTTGACTCCGCAAATTCATGTAAACCTTTCCAAAGCTCCCTCATCTCAGGCCAGGGCATCCCGACTGTGGGGCTGAAATAAAAATCCCACCAGTTGGCTGATGTTGCTCTTACTTTAGAGACTGACACAAATGCTTATTTTCGTGACACAGCGATAAAAGAGGACAGTCACTAGAGAGAAAATTATTAGCTTTGGTAGGCTGATGGCCACTGGCATTTTCCCATTCTTTTCCCTCATGTTCCTCTCCAGTCATATTTGGCTAAATATGTATTTTGGATGTACCTGGATGCCTCCTGTAGCATCCTACAGTAAGAAAACAGTTTTATTGAGCTGTAATATTGAGCTGTTTTGTGGTTATCGTGTCGGGATGCACATGGGAACCAACTTTGAAGGCCTGCCCAGGGCTGGGGTGAACAGGAGTTTTGCCTGATTGATAGAGCCAACCCTATTTTTTCCCCTGTACTTTTCATTTCTTTCCATCAACTTGTTCAGGAATGTTGTCTTCTATCCTTCTCTCTTATTTATATGCAAATAATAGAGCAAAAGGCATTTTGGGCTCTCCGTGACTTCCAGAGGACTGTCTCTTGCTGCTGCTAGAAAGAATGGTGGGATGGTAAAAATGAATGAAAATAAGACAAGAAATTACCTGAAATGCCCAGATCACACACTGCTAAATTAACAGTCATTATCTCAGCAGGTCTCAATTTCTTTTTTCGCTTTGAAGACATAAATATAACATACCCATTTCCCAGAGTTGAAAGTATCCCTGTAAAATATTTTTTTAAAAAAGAAAACAAAGAAGAAAACAAACAAACAAACAAAAACAAAAAACAATCAAATTAGATTTCTCCTCAAAAAAAACAACAATACCCCATCTTCCTTGTGAAATTCTCTCATATTTTCAACTTGAACCTGTGGTGCCAAGGCTAGACATTTTACTCTGAGACATAATCATCTCATCCTCATCATGCAGCTCATTGAGACATCTACTGCAGCCATCTCCCTCCCACAACAAATGCTATTTTTTCCCTCTGCAGCAGGGCATTTACCACTTGAGCCTGCACAACTATTGACTGAATGCACATAATAGAAATGCACATAATAGAAATCCCAGAATTCCCTCTGTTCCACTCAACCCCATTTGTGTCACAAACATTTATACAACCACAAGAATGAAATTCAGCCACCTGTAATCACGAAGACCCCAATCTCTGACCCACCTTAATTTCATAAAACACTATAGTCAGAGGTTGAGGGATACATTTCTAAAGTAATGTAAATTATTTATATTAATACTACATTTCTAAAGTAATATAAGTTCTTTATATTAATATTACATCTTAAATTTTGCAATAAAAGTTATTTCTATCATAATAAGAAATAAAAATGGTAAAATATCTCTGATTTTAACTTCCAGCTGGAATTCAGTGCATGAGGAGGGATCTTGTTCATATTGGCTGACATCTTTTGCCTTATCACCACCCAAGGACCCACAGGGACCAACCCTGCAAGTGGTTATTCAGTCAATCACGCTGGTATCAAAAATTGAAGAGTTTCCACTTCCCTTTAGGAAAACAAAACTCATGTTTCAAAGATTTTGAGCCCAGAGTCAGCGTTTTGCAGTGGAAATGCAGGAAAGCCCAGAACATCCATTTGAGGAAGCAAGAGTCACCCCCAAAGGTGAACACCCCAAAGGGACCATGGCCCATGAAGGCCCCACACTGGAGCAGAGGAGACAAGTAAGAAGGAGGAAGATGCAGAAGAAAAGAGTGAGGAGCAAAGAGTGGCATAGACCCCAACCTCCTGCGCCACCATTGTCTCACCAAAGGGTCCCATGATGATCATGAGGGGGAAGGAGAGATGTCAGGAGTGAAGTTCAGCCTTGGAAAGGTGTTTTCCTTAAGTATTTAAAGTTTGTTAAATTGTCTCCCAACACCCAAATTAGTAATTAAATGTTTTCAGTTGAATTGAATTCCCCACAATGAGTTTGTTTTGTTGATTGTTTCTGCCCCATCTTTATATCCACCCTGTCTTTACCTCTGCTGCTTTCGTTCTTCCCATTTCCTCTCCATCCCACTGTGAGTAGCTTGGCTGCTGGCCAGGGCCAACCCTCCACACTACTATGAAAAAGCTGTAAATAACCCAACTTTCCTCTGTTGATGATGCAGAAAAGTCACTCTTTGTGGTGCTTTCCTAAACATGGCTCTGGTGCTGCAAACTCAGCCATATTCCATGTTTCAAAAAGACCCCAGCAGCCCCCACCTGCCCAGCAACATCTCCCTCTTCAAATATTGTACCTTCGAACACCACATAGTTTTCATCACAGTCTGTTGAGAGGCCAGACCTCAGGAATTAAACCTCAGGAACTAAATGGGTGTTTCCCATTTCTCATATGACTTCCTCTGGCCCATCGATGGAATGATCCCCTTGCAAGGGTGCCATGTCCTTACAGATCCAAGAAACCCAACCTGGGGACATCCATGAGGCAGAGGCACAAATGATTCCCAGAGGCTGATACCAGACTATTTCTCAAGAAATGCAAGTAACTGTGGAACTCAAAGTTTACCAAACTCATGAGAAAAATACTTTGATTTTGAATTTTTCAGTAATAAATTCAATACTCATGTAATTGGAAACACTTCTTATTTGTATACTGACAGTATCACTTTCTACATTATTTTAAAAAATAAACAGGACAGAAATTGGCTTATCATTTAATCTTAGGTTTTCTCAGTAAATTTGATTTATCCTTGGTGAATGAAATTTGAAGAATATCCTACTCCTATGCCTTTGAAAAATTAATCTGAATTATAAATATATACAAGAATTCATACAAACTGTTTTCCTCCTTGCAGCTAAGTGAATGAATCTCAGTGTTGCTGAGCATTTTTCATATATCTTAATCCTTTTCTTTCTTAATGCTATTTTCTTTCTATTGATATTTAGGATATCTAGCGTGGCAGCATCTACTTTGAAACACTGTTCAAAAGTGACTGACATTTTCCTGAATCTTTTTCAACTGACTGGTAGTCCAGAGAGACGTCTTCATCACAGAAGCCTCTGAAGCAACTGCTCATTATTAATAACAATATTTCAGAGAGCCCCCGTCCACTGACCTTCTAATCCTGGAAGGTGTCCAGTGATAAATTGCCTTTTGTCTATACCTGTGTCTGGCAGTTGTTTGCATGAATTCTTTTTTAACTCCTTGGCGACAGAAACTTCATAATCTCTGTAGATGAAGCATCTAATGCTTCATTTTTCCTGCTATTAAAAAGATTTTCCTAGACAAAGTCCTCACTGTTGCAGGTTCCCAGCTCTGGTAGCTGCTGGCAGGTTGTGTCTTGGGCAGAGCCCAGGGTTGGAAACAGGGGAAAAAAGACTCTTCAGATATAAAATAAGGGCTCTTTTCCAGGAGAAAACAGTTCAGGGCACAACTGTCCGCTGTTAATATGTACACAGAAAGAGTCAAGGATACAATAACTAAAAAAGTGCCACCTACAGAGAGTCAACCTGCAGCCAAAGGTGAAAGCATATAAAAGAAGAAATCTGAACAAATAATATTCCTTTTCTCCAATCTGACAGCATGCTAAACCATCAGAGAAAAAAAAAAAAAAAAAGAAAAAAAAAACAAAAAAGAAAAAAAGGAAGACAGTTCAGGAGTTTGTATTCAATTAAGCTGTTTTGTAACATGCTGAAGAAGTGTGCAACAACAGTTTGCAAATCAATAGTTACTCACCATGGGCTCCCAAAGGAGCTGACAGCCAGCAGGTCTCTGCTAAGTAGTCAGTTGCCCTACCCAGCCGTACAGTAAATCAATCAAGTCAGTGATGGAAAAGTTAGCAGGGGAAGTTACAAAGTAAAAATAATTGGATTCTTAGAGTCATGTGTACCGTTCAGTTCTTTTTTCCAATTAAAACAATACACGTGGAAATGAACCAGTTAGGACAAAAGATTACACATTCGCAGAGAATTTGTCACAGATTGGTCCAGACCCCTGATGTTTTTAAGGACAAAAAAAAAAGCATTTTTGTATTTTCAAACTGCAATACTTCAGTCATACAACCAGTCTGACCCTAAGAGCTCTGCCAAGTTTCCTGATAGCATCCCAGCCTCACTTGCTCACTGTGCAACTTCTTCCCTTTTTTGAAATAAATTTTAAACTCACTTGCACCTCACATGCCTCAAGCTCAGAAAGATGCCCATAGCAATCCCCACCTCCTGGCTTCCCACCTCTCTGCAGCTGGTCCCTCTCTCTGTTCTCAGGATGTCCACACAGGACATCCTCAAGAGGGGCCACCATTTCTTGGAAGGGATCTGCAAAGGAATCGGGGACACAATTCAGTGGCAGAAGGTGACCATGGACAGGTTCAGCCTGAACCGCAAGTTACAATAAGAAAACATAGACAAACCCTCACTGGGTACGGGAGCTGCATGCTCCAGCACAGTTCTCCATCTTCTGCAGATTGCACAGTGTACAAAGTAAATCTGCAATATTGCAGAGTTACTACAAGACCCAGCTATGCCCAAAAGCGATTTAAGTGCAGTTTTTGCTTACTGTTTTGGGTACTTGGGACTATAAAGCTGCACATTAAAGCAAATACACAGCCTCAGCAAACCTGTTGTGTGGAATTTGATGCCAGTGAATAGTTTCACAGAGACAGACTTCCTTCTCCACTACCTCAAGATCAAGTAACCACCACTGAAAACCTCTGCATGTCAGTGCTTCATGTGGATGCTTTGAACTGTCAGAAATCTGCTTTGCGGGAAAGGAAATTTAGGATTATTTTTGTTCACGGAAAGTAAAAAAAGCCACTCCGAAATTTACCTGGGAACAACAGAGATTAATTTCCTTCTAAGTGCTCATATTTTTGCAGGCCCAAGCTATCAATAAAATGTTGTCATCCACCTAGACATGAATGGGTAATAAAATACAGATCTGCACATCAACAGGAGCTGATGGTGGCATCCCCAAGGCGATAAGCTAAATCGATCTTGTAACTCATATGTGAATCATTAGCCCAAGCAAAGCCTTTCTTTTTCTTTGTAAGAAAGATGTGTCTAAAGACTACTTAACCCCATCTATTCACAAGCACAGAAGAAGACCTGACATTGTTCCTTCCATCAGTTTCATTTAATTCCTTTTCTTAGTGGCTGAGCTCCAGAGTGTAATTCAGCTTTACTGGTAAAAAGCGTGAATCTCTCCTTCACTGAAACCTCTATAAAAGGGGGGTTTCTGTACTTCTCTTGGCCTCTGGTAAATTAATATCCATTACTATATTGCATGCAGTGCTTAAAACACTGCTGTGCTGGTCTAGAAAACGTGAAACAGGTTTCTGCTGCTGAAGTGGCTGAGGGTACAACTGAACAGCAGCTAAGCAATGACTGCTTGAAATCTTTGCAATGATTGCTAAAGGGAATTAAAAATATCTGTGCAGGATACCAGTTGTATGCAACACAAGCCAAACACATGAAAAAATAAGTTAAGCCCGGAGCAGAATCTAGAATGCAATGTCTAAAGTAGAGTTACACGTGTACAGCAGAGCTATGGCTTGAACTTCCCTAGCTTGGGCCACTGGGCACAACGAGTCCATCACAGGCTTTTTGACATCCAGTCCACAACATCAGGAGGATGGGAATCCAGTGTCAAAATTATTATCAGTTCTTTATAAACTATAATTTCAGTCTCCTCACACTGCTTATGTAAATCAGTACCTTCATGGTCAGCTTTTGGCTTTTCACTGCAAATTCATTATTTCTATTCCTTCCCTTAATTTGATTATATCTATGTTTTCCAAGATGTTTCACATCTGGCAGGGGTATTTCTTTGAAACTGGATAAATCTACATTTCGACTGCTCAGACATATTTACTGGGATTAAAACTAAGTTTGCTTAACTGAGTGAAAAAAGAACTGAGGGAGGTTGTTTTGGACAGTTCAGTGAACACATCTGTCTGCATATGAGCAGAAAAAATATATATATGTGAAAAGCTAGGATACATACAAAACTGTGCATGAGTACCAAGAACACCACAGAGATACAGCTTCACCTGATGGCTCTGCTGCTCTGAATTCCTTTTTTGATAAATACATAAGCAGAAGATGAATGAGAAATAAATGTTATTCAAGCCTTTGTGAGACCTTCCCTGCAGAAAATATTAGATTACTTACAGCAGTCAGGGGAAAGGCAGTAAGAGTAGGAAGGAGAAATGTAAAATAGTGAATGAGAAACGTGAAGGTAGGACTGAAAGATCTTTGTATTTTGTGCAGAACTGATAGAACAAGAGAATAAAATAATAAATGTCAAGGAATAGACTGTATACCCTGTATTCAGCTTGGCATTCATCTGTCTGACACCCAGAGCCCAATTTAGTGTAGCAGAGATATACAACCTGGGCTCAGCCTCCCTGGGAAAATACCTTCTGATCTATGAGAAACTGCATGAACTAAAGACATAAAACATAAGGAAACCTAAACACTAGAAAGAAGTCTAAGTGTTGAGGCAACAGTTAGGAGCTCAAGTACTCCAGAGCAAAAATATTGACGCTAAAAGATACTATCTTGCACCCATCCCCAAAGCAAAGAAGGTAAATTATCAAGAGCAAGGACCAGTTTATTCCTAGAAGCAACGAAGACCAGTTATTTCCCAGGTGAATGACAATGCCTTGGCATATGAATACTTAAAGTAGAAATCAGTCCCAGCTATCATCTGTGTGCACTAAGCAATGAATAATTGCATTTATTCTGCTTGCAATATCACTTTGTACATGGCAAAAGACTCCAAAACAAAAGGGAAGGGAGAGTGTTGGGCACAAAATATTCTTCAGTACAATATGTAACAGGAGAGCTGATGCCAGGAGCTGAGCAAGATTCAAATGAGCACACCTGAGGATGTTCTTTTTGCTGCATAGGCACGTGAGAGAGGCTTTGAAAACAGGCCGTAAAACACACGTGGCAAAGAGGCAAAAAACAGTTCTGGTGAAGAACAATTAAACTGCAAGCTAGCAACCTATCTGTAGAAAAAATCTGAGTATTTCTTCACTTTTTGCTGGAAGGTCTACTCCTGGTCACTTTTGGCTACCTAGAAGAGCATTGGGTTCTGACACTAACTGTTGATACTCTCAACACCATATTTCTAACACATTCTGTCCTCTCCCTCCTAGATTTTTCTTTCTAGTATGGAGAAATATACAATTACATATCTAATGCACAGCAGCTTCTGCCTTCTTCATGAGCGCCTGCAAAGACGCAATGACATAGTCATATTTCAAAGACAAATTAAAAAATTATTACCAATTATTGTCAAATAAATCCCAGCTACAATGTCAGCTTCTCTAGAAAGCTTTGATGCAAAGGGATCTTCCTTCTGGAGATAGTGTGGGAGGAACTCTTCCTGGGAGGAAGTGTTGTGATCTGACGCCATCCCATTCATGTCCTGTTCAGCGTCTGAAAAACAGAAGAACACTTTGCAATAGATCACGTCTGCCACCAGAAAACGTGAAGATATATTTGTTCATACACAACATGCATCCTCCTGTCTTCATTTCTGCTTTGCCACCTCCCAGGGCATTTCAGGATCCAATTTAAAATTGCATAAAGTATCCTGCCATGATTTATTTCATGGAATCATAGAATCACAGAATGTTTTGGGTTGGAAAGGACCTTAAAGATCATCTAGTTCCAATCCCCCTGCCATGGGCAGGGACAACTTCTGCTGGACCATGTTGCTTAAAGCCCCATGCAACCTGGCCTTGAACACTTCCAGGGATGGGGCATCCACAGCTTCTCTGGGCAGCCTGTTCCAGTGTCTCACCACCCTCATGGTGAAGAATTTCCTCCTTATATCTAATTTAAATCTCCCCTCTTTTGGTTTAAAGCCATTACGAGTTGTCCTATCACTATATGCCCTTGTAAAAAAAAATCCCTCTCCAGCTTTCTTGTAGGTCACCTTATGAACTGGAAAGCTGCTGTAAGGTCCCCCTGGAGCCTCCTCCAGGCTGAACAACCCCAACTATCTCAGCCTATCTTCATAGCAGAGGTGCTCCAGCCTTCTGATCATGTTTAGAATCCTCCTCTGGACTTGCTCCAACAGGCCCATGTCCTTCTTATCCAAGAATGTCATTATTAACATGGCACTTACCACAGTAATCTATCTGAGCAACACCTAGGCACCAGTGTGCTGTGCCATTCAAGTCAGGGCTTCTGGAGCACCTTCCCTGAATGTCTTAAGGGGCTTCATGTTACTGGGTGTAAGGGTGACTCAAGACAGAGAACATGTGAAAAACAAGCAACAAAATTGTTTGTGTCTGAAAGGCTTCTTTGCTCAATATGTTTAATGCATAGTGAACAGGTTGTCTTTATTTATACACACTGTCCTTGTAATCCCAAGAAACTGGGAATTATCAGTAAGACAATCTCAGGAATTTCTTTGTATCCTGAGGGGTGCTGTGTCTACAGAGTGCTCTGCAAAATTTACACTTAAGTGAAAAATTATATCCATAAATTCTCCTTAGAGTTATTTACGTGGAGGGTTCTAATGCAAATAACTTAATAAGCTGTGGTTATAAACTGTAATTGGCTATTACAGTTATGAAGAAGCAACAGGGGTATTAAATAATAGACTTACTTAGGCAAACTTCTTGAGTTTTCTTTCCATTTCTTTTTGTGTGGAAATGGGCTATTGAGGTCAAATGTGCTAAGATCAATAAAGTGAACCCTGATATGGGAAAGCCAGAATCTGGCAGACTTCCATGAAATGTACTCCTCCAGGAAAACTGAAGAAGTAAAGTGAGGAACTCTAGCATAAGAGGAAAATATTTCTGCAATGTTTGAAACCACCCAGCCAAGAGCTATTTAGGACATTTAGTCGCCCTAGTTCTTCTTGCTGGTGCTTGATGGAGCAGGAGTGACATGCAAGAACTTAGCAATTGACTCCCAAGGCTTCCATACTTTTTGCTGTGGGACCTGGGACAAGTTGGGAAACTTTAAATTTTGCCCCTCTTAAAGTCCATACTTGAATGGAAGTTAAGCGAGAAGAAAATAGTATTTCATTATTTTACCGATTTGCTACGTCTTCTGCATCCTGAAGGCAGACAGTCTTCTCAATAATGGCCCTGTATGGCCAGAAACATCGCAGATGACACCTACCTACACCTAAAGCACCCACAACATTCTCCCTGCTGTCCCTCTAGCCTTGAAAAAAAGACCTTATTTTAGGGAATCGGATGGTGAGGGAACACTCCCACTCTAGACATGGGAGAAGCCAAAACGCATCCCCGGCATTTGGCTCCAAGTAGAACTAAGTCTTTAAAGTCCAGCAGCTTCATTGCTGCTTTTTGTTTTCTTTCGGTTTTTGTTTTCTTTCATTTTTTTCTGGTAAAGGAAAAAATAAGCAAAAGCTAATTAATGAAAAAAAAATACCTTAGGTGACTTCATGAGAATTTTTCTCCTGCCATAGTGATGGAGAATAATCACTCCAAAGTTTTCACTGCTCCAGAAGGCAGAGCAACCATTTAGGTTTGGGTTTGGTACCATGGTACAGCAGCCTGGACATGGACTAAAGAGACCGTCCTGTACCAAAGGGTGGACTGAGGCATGACTTTGGGAAACAAAATAATCAGACTGATCTTCCTCTCCAACCAGTCATAGCTACAAGTCTTGATTCAAATTCCACCCAGCCTTTAAAAGGATCCAGATATTTTTCTGTCCCACAGCTTGCATGGTCCCACAACCCTCATATCACTGCGGCTTTTGAACCATGTGGGTGGTTGAAGTGGTGCAAATGGAAAAGAACATCCAATGTCTGTCAGCACAATTTGGCTTTGGTATAAGTATCAAAGTGTTTAAGGGCATGTTCCTTTCCTGAGCTACACCAAAATCTCCTGCTCGAGTCAATATTAAGTGAGTGGCTCACATGGACAATATTGTCCAACTTACAAGCACATTAAAAAAAAAAAAGTAAAGCAGTTTTGAAGAGGAAATTTCAACTTCTGTACATATTAAGCCCAGTCAGAAACCCGGTCATTGGGATTTTTAACCAGCCTTAGAAGGAAAGGTGCAAGTTTTCCAAAGAAATCACAGCCATGGAGCGCGAGGAAACCTTCTCTGATCAAACTGGACTGCTACAACAAGACAGATATTGCTGCTTCATTCAATATAAATTGTTTATCTGCTTGCAAATGTTAATGTTATGATTGACTAGTTCTATCTGGTTGCTAAAAAAAGCCTCTTATCTTGGCTTTAAGCAGAGAAAGCACATTATTTCTATAAAAAAATTCAACAAAAAGGGAGGTTAATATTTAACTTCCAAAAAGACACAAATTTTCCTCATTATTTTAAATCCTGTCTGGCAAATTAAGTTTCAGATATACAAAGATGAAAACCAACTTTTCTTGATTTACACAAAAAGTGTTGCAGTTAGTTATAATACAAGAGTTTAATACCAGATTATAGCTTTAAAAGATTTTCGTCATCCTGATTAGGGAGGAATTAATTGTGCCTCCCAAATGAAGCTCTATTCAAGAATCAAATCTCACTTTTAGAGTGAAAAAAACCAACCAAACAAACAAAAAAACCAAACAAACAGAAAATGAAGTAATTAACAAGGCAGAATAATTACTCCTCTCATAATTCCAACTCAAAAAACCCATAAAACTGATGATCATCTAGTGCCTAAGTGATGCACCTAAGGAGAAAATAAGGAGAAAGAAAGCTTAAACTTCTAGGTAAAGCCTAGCAAATGTAGGGAATGTACATTTTCCCAGATTAATTATTTCAGGAACCAAGATTTGAACTGCTAACTCTGGTGGGCCTTTTTTATACACGTGCTTTTTAAGATACTACAATATTAAATGCCTGATAAAAGTCATAAAGCTTCTGATCCACAGCCCCTAAAAGTTAATGAGTCAGGGGCAGGGAATATAAAATGTTATTTTAATATAGACTTCAGTCATCCATGCTTGTACCAATCTTCATTGCTTAGAAATTCCTGTGAACTCCTAAAACATGTTGGGAAGCCACGAAAATGTAAGGTGTACTAAATCCAGATTCAAATTATGGCTTCTTCCCCGTGGCTCAGATAAATATTGGCAGATATTGGCAAAATCTGAAGTACTTAATCTAACTTAGCCATAAAAAAATCATTACACTTATGTTAGCCTGTCAAAAATGGATGCATTCAGTTTATGGAGAACAGTCCAGCTGGTATGAAGTGGTGAAACTATTTTTGTGACTTTGCAGGTAAACAAAGGAAATATTAACAATAACTATTTCTAAAAAATCTAAAAAAACTAAAAGCATGTTGTAGTTCAGAGCCAAAAGTTAGTTAGTATGAGAAAGAGTGGTATGTAGTATGTGCATGGGAATCACAGAAACTGAGATACAATAGAATGCTGTAAAGCAATTCCTCTGTGAATGTTACTGTGACAGCAATGCTTTAGCATGACTGTTTGATGAGAGTCCACAAGGAATGAAATATTATATTCAAAGGCATAGGCTACATAGAATTGACGCCATTATTTGTAGAGCAGATTAATTTACCAAGGGATAAACGGTAGAGTAAAACAGATTGTGTCCATGGAGCCAGTGCCACCTCATAGAAAGAATTAGTAGAGCTTATTTTAAAAGAATTAACACAGCTAAAGTGATAACATTTGTTAATTGTGTTAATTAAGAAAATAACTTTCTGCCCTCTCATGATATGTTAAAAACAAAAAAACTATGAATAATTTTATGTGAGTCAGTAAAAGACAAAAGCTAAAAGGATACATTAGTACCAGAGGGTACTGTTATCATTTTAAGAGGAAAAAAGAGAATGTTCTTTTTCTTTCATTTGTCCAATGACATCTATTTCTCCATAGCAAAGTTAGTCAGCTCTCAGTGTCTCCTGGATCCCAATTCATACTGCCCAGTGTCATTTTTATTCTAAACTTCCCCTGGGTGTTTTGCAGAGCCCGTCTCGCAAGCGTGGGCTGTGGAAGGCACGGGTGGAGGTCCCCAGTGGGCATCACCCTGTCCTCCCATACCCATCCTGGTTGCTATGCTGGTAGCACAGACCATGAGCCCAAGAGTCCCAGTGACAAACACCGCTTCACCATTTAAATATTTGTTTTTCAGTAGTCATTTTGCTCCAGTTTGATGATGGCTGTCAAAACTTATTTCTATGACATACATCCTTAATCAAGTATTTCCCAAGGGTCCAACCAGCTGCTGCATTTAGGAATGTAAATAATAGTGACCAGAAATCTTTTCTCAAAACAAGCACAGAGCGCCATAATTTTTTTTTTTTTTTTTAATCTCCTGATGTAATACACAAGATTTCCTTAAGAAAGAAGGTCTTCATTTAATCTCAGTTTAGAGCTAAATTCTGAAGATTCAATCCATGGAGTAAAAGCTGTCTTTTCTCCTTAGGAGCCTTGTTTAACCACCAGGTTGTTGGGTATTTTAGGGTAGATTCTCTCACACCTGTTGAAGAAGAATCATCGCTTTGAATCCACTAGGTTAAAAGTTTACATTTCCTACGTTTCAAGTGAGCATTGTCCTTCATCACATCAGACTGCTGCTTTTGTGCTAATCATGACAGAATTCAGTAAAATTGAAATGTTGCTTATTTCTTCCGTAAGAGAGAATCAGAGAGCTTTTGGAACATCAACTTTTTGATGTTGATATTGGGAAAATACTTTATGCCTACCAGTCAGAGATCTGCCCAACCAACATAGTGCAACATCCCGCTGTAACACTGGAAGGACATGGGCAAGGGAAAAGCTACACTCAGATTTATGTGGTCTCCTTCTCAGGCTAAAGATCCTGCTGAGAGAAGTAACCTAAATGTTTGATTAAAGCCCCAGTTAGGTGCTTCTGTTTCCTTTCAGTCTTAAAGATATGCGGTAAGACTTATAACTGAGTTTTGAAACAATGCAATAATTATAAAAAATGGGACAATAATAAATTCACAAGTGCCTATGCGAGTGACTGCAGCTGCTTTTCCATTAGTGAGCAGTGCAGACCTACAGCAGTGGATCTGTAGAGCAAAACTGTCGCTGTTGAGGACCTTCATTTTTCCAAAGCTGTACACTATTTGAGCACTAGTGCTCAGGGGAAGAAAAAAAAAAGGCAAATTTACTTTAAAAAAAAAAAAAAAGTGAATGATAAGACAAGTCTTTCAATAATTGAGTCCTTGATTCTGAATAATAAGCATAAATTAAAAAATAAGCTCTCAAATGATGATTTGCAACACGTGAGTGCACGATCTAGTGCAGTAGGTACACTTGGACAGCTACTGGAAAATAAACCAGTTATCAAGGACTGGTTTCTTCTTGTTCTCTTGAAGGACCAGAGGATTCCACTCTGCAGTAGGTCTCCAGTCACCAAAGCATGAGAACAGAGAGCACCACACCATAGCCTGCCATCAGCTAGCTCATCTACAGACCATCTTTCCAGCACATCCCGTGCTGAAAGGCTCCTGGTGCCTGCGAAAACAGATTTAGAACCATAACAAAGAAAAAAATATGCTGCTTCCAATTAGAAATTGGCTCATGCTTATTCATGTGCTGCAGACATTCATATTTAATTAATGCAACCAATTCCACTTTTAAATAATATATTCTTTCGAACGGGACTGTTCCACTATAGCCAGCATCAGGAGATCCAAAATAGTAACTCAGACACTATAAAATATCAATATCAAGCCTCAAAGCTTCTGAGACTAAAAAAAAATAATAGCAATTTGAGGCTTTTTTTGGGGTTTCATCAATGCTGTTTTGACAGCTGTTTTGCTCCCTACTCTCTCCTCATCTCCCACGGGCAAGTTTCACCATGTCCTTTGGAGCTGAGGAAGGCGAGAACATGCCATTCCCACCTCTTGCAGGAAAGGAGCAAAGCACAGAAGAGCAGCAACCTTCCTGCTGCCTTCCTCCTACATGGAGGGCACCGAAGGAAGGGGGAGGAAAATCTCAATTGTTCCTGCAGAGCACAGACCACCTGATGTTTTTTCCTAAGGTTTGGACAAATCTGGGGAATTTTCACCTGGAGCTGCCGAAAAGATATTTTGCAGGAGGTGAGTGAGAACAACCGCAATGGACCTGACCATTACCTGTCATTTGTCAGGCGCTAACATTTGGTTTCAGGGCTTTGTAGACCCCCTTGGTGGCTGGCACACTGCAAACATGGCACGAGGCTTTCCATGCCCCAAACAAAATCCAGCCTGTGATGTTAAGGCCACATCTGCCTCAACAGCATCATCTAGAGAAGACCGAAGATTCATGGTACCTGTCACCTCAGCAGCTGCAAACCACTGACACAATCCGACCAGGCTATGGTTTTCTCCATTTATGTTTCAGCACACACCATGACTTCGCCACTGTCCGTCTTTTCCAACCTAGTCCAGCCACTTTCCCACATGCTGAAGGAAGTTCTTATAGTCCCAAACCCTCCCAGAGGAGCAAAAAGATCTGGAGGACCAAACACAGAGCAACCCCCTTGGTCCTGCAGAGTCTCATCACTTCTACTTGATGGGCAATTTTCAGCGAATTGCTAAACCTCCTCTCCCAGAAGGAAAACAGTGAATTCACATCTGTGGCAGAAGTGGGCCATTGAACTAATGTGGGGTGGTGTAATAGCTCTCAGGTCACTGAAAGAAGCAAGAAAAATGTGTTCTTCTGTTTTGGAAAATTATTATAAACCACAAGCTGTCCTAAGAGGTGTAACGACATACAATGCTTTTACGAAGTAAGAATGAACTCATTAGCTCCAGGAACAACAGACTAGATTTCACAGATGAAGTCATACTCAGAGAACTGAAGCTGTGAGCGAGGCATGTGTTTTTCTTTTTTTATTATTATTATTTCTCAGCATAGCATTTTTGGAAGACAACTGATTTCTTTACAATAAGGAGATTGAAACTGAAATTTCAGATTCATCTCAGCAGACTATTATACCTTCAATTTTGATGTGAAAAATCAAAACCATTAAGCTTTCAAAATGCTGTATTTATACAGTTAGTCCTCAATATCCAAAGGGCACATAACAACATCCACAAGCCTTAAGTCATCTGAATTTTACAATTTATTTGTGGGTTTGTTTTCCTATAGCTCAACAAAACAACAAATACTGCTCTCTGTGGTGTAATGCCTGCCAACGTTCCCGGCAGCAGCCAGAGATATGTTTGTGTCCAGGAGCAGAATCCGAAGGTGCTGGGGCATGCAAATCGTGGAAAATTTCCTTCTTCTGAAAACAGCAGTATGTTTGAGCAAGATGGGTAAAGCAACAGCCTTCACAACAGTCACCTCTGATTAGGAAGACAAATCTCTTAACTATTCCCTCTGGCTGCTAATAAAACCCCCTGTGTGTGGTTTCCAAGAGGCCAGAACCACAATGCTCAATGATAATTCTGGAAGATTGGGTGGTATTTCCAAGAAAGCCAGCTGAGTGGTGACCGGGGCTTTACAGTCTGGATGGCAGGCACTGAGAAATGAAATTATGGTATCTGACCATTGCAACCTTTATGACTGAAAAACAGTCTGGAGAGGGCTTCAAGCAAATAATCTTTACCTGATTTCAAGGCAGGATAAATTCTGGTTATGTTGTTACAGAACATTGTCCAGCCTTTTCTTAACAATGGAAATTTCACAGCCACCCAAGGTAATTTTTTTCCTGAGGTTAATTAAAATTCTCAAAGAGAGATACTTGAGACCACTCACTTCTTAAACAACTCACATCATTAGATCAGAGAGTCATTTTCCCCCAAAATCTTTAATATCTGAGATAGATAGATAGATAGATCGATAGATCGATAGATTAGATAGATAGATAGATAGATAGATAGATAGATAGATAGATAGATAGATAGATCGATAGATTAGATAGATAGATAGATAGATAGATAGATAGATAGATAGATAGATCGATAGATTAGATAGATAGATAGATAGATAGATAGATAGATAGATCGATAGATTAGATAGATAGATAGATAGATAGATAGATAGATAGATAGATAGATAGATAGATAGATAGAGCCTTTTGGGGAGGAATAATATCAGGGATTAATTTCACTATTTTAGAACTGTAAATGGTGAAGATTCAATAACCTGCTGAATTCAGCCTTGATTAAAAAAATTGTTAATGCAAAATGGATTATGAGCAGGGTTGTACACAAGGAATGACAATTCAAGTGCCTCGAACAGGTAACACGCATATGGAGAAGTGCATTTTTATGTAGAGTAGTGTCATTGCTTTGACAAGAAGTGGGCATCAACAGTGCTTTTTGGGGACTCAAAAAGAAAAAAAAAAGAAAAAAAAAAAGAAAGTCACCATGATGTTATACCACAAAATATTAATGAATTGCAAAGGATCTAGGTGCAGAAAGGTGAGAGGAAAGCAATAAGAGAAATTAAGAAGAACCTGAATCGAAACTCAAGCATTATTTCATCTGAAGAACAGAGGGTGTTTAAGAATCACTGAGAGAAACTCAATTTGGGAACAAAAATTAAAAAGAAGAGTCATGTAAACATTTGATAAACATCAGTACAGATTTACTTCTGTTTGGATTTTAGTTCATAAAATCAACCTAAGTGCAAAGCATCGCACACACCGACACCGCAAGAACACGCAACGCAGCACCGTGTGAGCCAGTGCCCACAGCAGAGAATGTTCCCAGAGCCCTCGCTGAGGGGCACGGGCAGGCAGCTCCCGAAACCATGCACAGCTTGCCCAAGAAGAACACATTACAGCAGGGGCACTTCTTAGATTAAAACATTGATCTCCAGATTCAAGCCCTCATTGCAAAGCTCCTCAGCTTATTAGGAGGGAAAGATCTGTCTGTGTTCCCACTGTATTCCCAGGATGTTCCTCGCATCCATGTTTGAGTTCACTCTGCTTACGAATTTCAGGGTGCACACCTCTGCTCCTGTCTGGGGCAGACAGCTCTGTGTTTTCTTCAAATGGTTTTCCTGGGAGTACTGGCGGTGAGTAGACCTTCAACTGTGTGAACCTGCTGCAGCAGAGTAACACTGACTGACATGTGCCAAATATCTGGCTCTACCCCTGTCCTAACCTTGCAAAGGGAATTGTGAGTGTCTTTCTAGACCTCGGTCAAAACAAACCAAAAGAAAACAGAGCAGACATTTCACAGGATCCAAAGAGGCTGAAAAGGTTTTTATTGAATATTTCTGTGGTACCTACAGCATGGCAGCGATAAAGGTTTCACACTCCTGCTTTCCTGAGGCTGATTTGTGAAAAAAGCATGAGCCACTCAAATACAGGAGCTACATAATCAGCAGAGACTGTCTAGAAGAAAATAAAAAGTAGTCGCAGTCAAGGCACAGTTCAGAGAGGAGAAAAATGGGGCTAAGTAACCCAGGAAGTACAATTTTAACCAAGAAAACGGTACCCTGATAGTAGCATCACAGGAGTACAAACAACAAGGAAAAGCTACAAAAACAAGACCAGCTAAAGAAGAACAGAAAGGCAATGCCAAATCACAAGATATATCGCCTGCAATTTTGGGTTAGGCTCCCAGAACACTTTTAGGTTTCCTATTGCAGAGGAAATCTTATTCCTCTACTTCAACATCGCAGTCCGTTTGTCCATTAAACAAGAGTCCTGGAGACACAAAAAAGCCCGATCCTGCCCCAAGGAGAAGCGAGCGGCTTCCTGGCAGGCCAGTATATGAAATTTCATCTGTTCCTTTCTCATGTAAAACAATAAGGCCTGGAGTAAATACAAGCACAACTATTTTCCAGCTTATAAACCTAATTAGAGTTGGTTAGTGATTTACGTGCAGTCATAAAGTGAGTTAGAGGCTGGGAATGTAACTTGGAAATGTTGACTCTCCCTCATTCTCTGCTGCATCTCTCTCCTCCTATTCCAGGCTGAGACTGATATTAAAATTGTCCTTTTGCTGCCCATTTACTACTTAAGCAGTAGTTCAACACTGCAAACTTTGGTGCAGCCAGGCACACAAGGAGGGATCCTACATCCCACTCAGCAAAGAAACACTCTCCAGCCACAGGAAAACACCAGGATTTGCTGATGCCCGACTCTTAGATGAGTACTTCGGTGCTAATTTGTAATTAAATGCAGTTTAGAGTTCTGCTAAATATAAAAAGCTGTTTTTTCTTTAGTGCAAAGTGCCATCACAACACTGTGCTGACCTAGTTTTACAACTCTAGGCAATTGCCTTCTCTCTATGAACGAGCAAAGATGCGAGGATGGGACATGTACACAGTTTCTGCAAATAACTTTCTCTCTTGTTGTAAGGGAGTGTTTTGGGACATTCGTTTTAATTTCTTACTTTGAAACCAACCAATAATCAGTATCAAATCAAGTCATTCCATATTTTAGGGTCCTGATATTGCCTAAAGACACAAATGATCAGTTCTCTTCCAGACTCATTCTGTAATAAAGGTAGTGTCAGATTTGTATAGACCTCCAACAAGAATAAAGGAAACGCCAATCCAAAAAGGACAATATTTATCAAAATGCCATTACACTGCCCATCATGAAATTATCCCTGGTTATATCATATATGCGTAGAAACCCTAACACCATCAGAAGGGGTGCAAGAGAGAAAGAAATAAAAGACATGGTGCAAACATTAAATATCAAAACTTTCAGAAAATTTTTCTGACTTTGTCAGATACATTACAGAATGCTAAATCCTAAAATCTTTATTCCGACAATGAAACATTTTATTCCACAGGAAGGAAAAGAAAGGTAGAATGGCAATCAAAAGATTCTATCTGAAATTAAGTATTAGTGAAGCTAATAGGAATGTGCACCTGAATCAAAAATACAGGGAAAATACATAGTGTAAGCACCTAGATGTGCAAATATGCATGCAATGTTGCATCTGCATTTTTTGCATGTACACCCCTATACTTGCAGCATCTTACACGAACAAGAAGAGAAACAGGACATACCTTATTTATGAACTCTGTGTAGATCATCCCCACTATGGCTCCACAGTTGCTTTTATTTCAATGTCTGGACCAGAGTGACCTGTAAAAGCATAAATCCACAGCGCTCTTGGCGTTTCAAGTTTTAGAATTCGAGAGGGAGATGAGAAAAATCACACTGTTCTTTCGTAAAGGGTGATCTCTCTCCTTCCCCTTCCCACTCCCAGCCTAGGGATGCTGTGCTGTTCCTCCCTCTCTCACTCTTCCCAGCGGTGCTGCTGTCGATCATCCACTTTAGCCCGCAAAAATCACTCTCCGGAGCATCCTGCCCCTATGTCCGTGCTGATCAGCTTTCCAAAGAAGCAGCGACACCTCGGAGAGGGACCCCGGGACTGTACCACTGGCAGGGGAAGGGGCATAAGCCAGACCCAGCCAAATTCTGTCAAACTACGTGTCACATGCTGCTGGATCCCTCCTGCCAGCACAGCTGTAATCCTGTTGTTATCGCCCACACCACAGAACAGAGAATGCTTTTAAACTTGAAGGTTTATGTGTTTGCTTTGTTTTCTCATCAAGTGATTCTTACTTTCTGGTAAGAGAGGAAAAAAAACCCTGCAGTCCTAAAAGCTGCTTTTAGAAAGTTAATAAAGGTGTCTTTTAGTGTTGCATTTCACTCATGTTCACCAGCATCACCAGTCACTTATAAAACTGGGCTGGATAGTAAGAAGATGTGTAAATCACCATCACTACCCTGGTCTTAGCAAATTTTTACATTAGTTGAAGACCTGACTTTCACTCCCCCTTACAGTAAAATAAAAATTAAAGCCTGCAAAAGAAGTTTACAAATAGGAAATACAGGAATGAGTCACTGATTTTTCCTCACCAACGTGGATTTCTGATTCTGCAGAGCTCTGCCCCGCAGAATCAGTTTGCTTTCATCAGCTGCCTGGTCAAGAAGCACTTTCGTGGATAACACAGCAAAATTAATCCAATCATGGATATGGAAATAATATTGCAGGGAATGGTTTTGGTTGCTTTGTAACAAGAGACTAACCCTGTCACCTTTCTTGTCAGTGGCTAAGAGTAAGAGGCTGCAGAAGTCGCCAAAAGTTTTAATAATTAAAAAAATTCACATGACATTTTAATACTAAAGATCAATAAAGATTATGACAATTGTTTACTTCACTTAAAAAAAAAAAATCATTACTAATTTCACCAGTGTCTTTCTATGTTTGATGAGAGGTGAAAGGATCACATTCTAGAAGTAAAAGAGATAAAAGGGTTGTATCCTACAACAGTAAAATAAGAGAAAGCAAATGATTTCCAGAAATGGAGATTCTTCTGAGGCAGGGCAGAGTTTTACAGTAAGGCTGGATATCACTCTCTGATGGTTACATCAAAAAGAAAAGCACTATGTTTTCTGCTTTCCTAATGAAGGGATTGGGAGTAGCTCCGTTTTCAGTAAAATCATGAAATTCCAGCGAGTAACTTTCTATCTGAGCCAAAATCCAAAGCTACACTGTCAAAAACCTTGTGTGGCAAATGACTTCAGGACAGTTCACTACAGAATTAACAGGAACACAGTGCTTTATGCTCAAGTGACTTGAAGCTGCTTTGCAGAAAAGGCTCATCATTAATGTCATGTTTTATTTACAGGGTGAAGAAGCAGGGCAGAGAAAGATGAAAAGCACATGTTTTTCCAAACACAAAATTCACTCTTGAAAAGATTTTCAGCCTTCCAAACTGTCAGTGTGTGCCAAAACAGTTGTAGCCATCAGGAAAGTTCTTGAAATGAGAAGCCCCAGAAGCTCCAGCCCCTCCAAAACCAGTTCTGCACTGCTGCTCTACAAGCCTCACGAGGAGACCAAGGCTGCTCTGTAGGTGATAAGTCCCAAAACCAGATGCTACATGGTGGCCCTCCTCACCTTCACTTTTTCCACATCAACACGGAGCACAGTGGGAAGCAGCAGCACTTAATGTGCATTAAAGAGAGCAGAATAACACAAGAGGGTCAGGACCAGGAAAGGGCAAAGATGGATGGGTGAAAAGTAGGAAAAGTTGTAATTTATAGCACCACTGAGAGCCTTTGGCACTTGGAGACAGCAGGAGCATGGTTCTTCTCCAAAGCAGTAACCAAAGAACTGGACTTCCAGGGTTCCCACTGATACTTCTGACCTATAACAGCATTTTTAAGGAAGATTTTGATATTTGCTATGGAGTCAAATGCCAATAGATATAAAGTATAATTTGAAGTCCTTCTGAGACATATCACACGTCTCCAGGACAGAGTTTCTTTTCCCTAGGTGCAGAAATCATGGGAAACAACTCATGAAAGGCAGCAGTGGAAGAAAATTGAGTTTATTCATCAGTTTATTGCAGGTGATATTGGTGGTATGATGTTGCCATTGTTAGTAACAGACCATTGACTTCAAGTCCTCATCTTAGACCCATCTTAACTGGTCTTGACTTGCTTTTCTTGCCTAAGCAACAGAATAATCAAGTGACTAAATTTTTAACAGCAAAAGAAAATTTTCAGATGGTTTTTTTTTTAACGCAGTCCTTGTTCAGTAGCTTTAAATCTCAAACTTGCTCATATTTAGTAAGGTTTAGTCACATCGTATCTGGCAAAAGTCCAGCAAAGAACCATGTGTGAGCAAAAATCCTCGTAGATCAATGGGAAAGAAGCTCACTAACAAACAACAGGATAAAAATATCCCCAAGCAAACCGCAAAACTGAAGATTATAAGAAGAAGAAACTGTTGCCATCAACAGCGACACTGGCAAATTGGGGCACTGACATCTTGTCATGTCAGCCCTTGGCCAGCACCCACAGCAAACCACAGGCAACCACAAGGGTGGGAAGGTAGCTTGGAGAAAAGGGACAGCAAAAGGACAGCGTGGCCAAGACATTGCTATTAATTGCATTAGTGATTTCACGCCTTTTATTTTAATTAGACAATGTGAATTATTGATGCATGGGTGTCATTTTAATTTGACTTGTAGCAGCTTTTTGTTTTATTTTAATTTGACTGGCAATCAATTCTTGTACGTCTGTTTAAGGTCCACAACGAGATTTTGACTGTATCAGGCCAGGCTTAGGATGTGGTACCAATGCAAATGCTGTGAGCTGCTTGAGGAACAGGCACATGGGGCTTAGTGAAGAGGTGAGACACAAAAGATTCAAGTTGTGGAACATTTTTTTGGGAGCATTGACAAAAAAATGCCATAGTTTGGAAAATGAGAAATTAGATTGTTGCAGTGTCTGAAGAGATCCAGGAAGTTGCTGGTATTCCCAAGCTTAGATGAATCCAGCTGATGTGCACCTTTCATGTCTAGACCATCATAAATAGAAAAACAAAAGCCAACAGTGAACATGCTTGCAAGAACACAAAAATAAAGATTTGACTGGGTTTTTTTAGGAAAAAAAAAAAAAGGGGAGGTAAGAAAGAAAAAAGTACCAGGAGATGGAAGGCAAAATCCTTCAGTCTACCAGTTCATTCATAGATACTTTTTATTTCTAAAGCAGCCTTTTAAGAAATTATTGATTTAATCTAAAAGAAAAAAAAAAAAAATCAGAATGGCAGTACTTCAGTTACTAGTACACCAGAGCTCTGTAACGTATCTTTTCAACAAACAACAGGAAGAACAATAAAGCGCCATGTTACCTGCATCATTTGCACCACTACGCAGTATTTTTGGTGCAGCAGGTAGAACATCGGGCCAAAGTACACATGGTCCTGTGACAACTGGAGGTTATCTTAAATGTTCAGCTTGTTCATTCACATGGTTATAAAAAAAAAATCACGGCTTGATGCTTAATGCCAGACAGATCAACTGAGATAAAGCTTAAGTAACTCTCTGCTCTGCTTATTCAGTTTCAGCTTGGCTACACACAATGGCTGGGAAGAGGGATATTGGAGTGCAAAAGCCTCATCCATCAGGACGTGTCCATCCAAATTACTCCCATGGCACTCGCACTCTCTCATTAAGAAATAGATGCCAGGACTCATTAGAGGGCAAGGCATGGAAACCTCCAAGCCATACATCATGACATGCGACAGAACAAATTAATACAACAGCAGCACAAAGCTTGAGGCACAGAAGAGCTCAGTGGTGGTGGGTTTCATTCCCTCTCGGGCCCTCATCTTCTAGGTGCCAAAACATGTTAACTGAATATTTGCCTATTCTAAATCTACTAGCACCATTTTGGATGATGTCTTAAATATTAATGTTGGGACAGGATTTGTCAAGTGGAGTAATTGTGCACATGCTCAGGTGTTCCCTGTTGGCATGACTCTGGATGAGATCTAGTGCTCTTGACATTGAGACATCCTCTTCTAAATAAAGAGCTATAAACGAAGGAAGGGAGGGAGGGAGGGAGGGAGGGAGGGAGGGAGGGAGGAAGGAAGGAAGGAAGGAAGGAAGGAAGGAAGGAAGGAAGGAAGGAAGGAAGGAAGGAAGGAAGGAAGGAAGGAAGGAAGGAAGGAAGTGCAGGTAGCATTTAGAGATACTGTCATCATTTTTTGAGGAAGAGAAAATCTAAATGGCTAAATGAACAGAGAAATTGGAAAAAAAGTATGTTTTACGTAACAACGGTCATAATCAAGAAAATAAACCACATAGACAAGTAAAAGTGATCAGGAAAAAAAAAGGTTTGGAAGGAGTATTGCATCCTTACTGCACCAAAACCTCACAGCTCCTTTTCATCCAGATTTCAGATTGAAAACAGCACTCAAATTTCTTTCTTCATTTTGGATACCTGTCTTTCAAGTAGCCCCCTATGCCACACAATTTTCAGTTGAGTGTTCAAGTGGATGAGTTAGAGTCCAAAACAAGCAAACAAAAATAAGAATTTGATCTAAGGCAAATTCACACTTATTTATCTGCACCTGTCCATTGTGTTTTGCCTGTAAGTTTACAGAAGTTTTTCTTCAATACTTGACCATTTGTATCCAAATTACCACTATTATTTGTCAAGAGACAGCCTATTCTAGTCTTTTTCGCTAATAAACGCTCCAACTTTGAAGTTATGAATTAGTTACCTGCAAGTTCTTGAGAAATACAATGCAACTGGAAGCATGAAAACTCCATCATGTTTTGTTCATCAAAACACAGATCTCTCCCTCTACTTACTGTAGGTAGATGCTTGCAATGCCATTCCTTTTGGACAGATAGCTTGAGTCAGGTAGGAAGGTAAAATACTTCCCTTTTATTCTCCCCCTTAAGAAAAAAGAAAGAAAAAACAAACAAACAAACAAAAAAACCCAACTCATTCTTCTTAGCATGCAATCCTCAAGAGAAATAGAATATTTTCTATGTGAAAAGAAATCCTTCTATGGGTATGTGAGTCTCTCATACCTTCTGCAAAGTGGCTATCCCCGTTGCTCCACGAGCAACTAGATCTTCAGGGCCTCGTGTTTCACCATATATAGCTATGGAGAATTCCTCAAGGCTCCTCTATCTCTTGTTTTCTGCCTTTGTCCTCACCCTGTTGTAGATAACCCTCTTCAACCTTTTCTTGTGCTCTAAGCCCTTCCTGACTTCTTGGCTCCCAATTACTGTCTTCTTTGCACATAGAACTGCATTGCTCAGATGCGTTGTCCAAAAATCTATCAGCCACTTTGAGGTGCCGTGGGATGGGGTCCGTCTACATTAAGCTCGTATCAGTTACTGCAGAGAAACAGATAGTTTGGTTCTCATTATTGCCAGAGGCCATTTCACCTCTCTATAAAATTAATAGCTGACAGTAGTCAAATGAATTGCTCTCTAAAAGTATCAGGTTTACTTGGACTAGAGAGCTAGGTCTAAAATTAGCCCTAATTCTAACATGTCCTATATTCATCCCTCCACAACAACTTGTAACAACCTCCACTGCAAATGTAAGCAATGTCTCCTTTAGCTTGCATCCACGTAGGAATATTTTTCTCTTACTAAGGCATACAAAATGTGTATGATCAATGAAGCCACTAATTTTGTCCTCTGGGTCTGCAGAACTTGCCAAAGACAACCTTAAACTAGGCCACCTGCTGACAGTTCACTCAGACCATCTGGGTATGTCTCACTTCAAAAATGTCCTGTCTCAGGCAATGAGGACACCTTGGGATCTTCTGTTTTCAGCCAGTGGTCCCCAGTGTCCCAAGAGGAGGAACATGAAAGGTACAAATCAAAGAGACAGCTAAATAAAGTGGTGAGCAGACTTCTGGACTTAATTCTGTGACATACGAATATAATTATACATGCAGGCTGAGATTAATCTCACCTAACATTAGTTGATGAAATATGAATCATCAAAATTTAAATATCTATATGCCTTTCATATTTAGGCATAAGAAAAATAACCAGAAAACAACATTTTAATCATGGAATCAGTCAAAAGGGGAAATATGTTAAGTAAAGAAAAATGGAAAAATGTAGTTTTCTTTAAAAATTGACATTAAAATTTCTGAAGTTAAATACTTCCTAGATACTCGTTTTCATTTCCTTATCCCTGAAAATATACATTGATATTGAAAATGGAATGAAAATTAAGTGGTTGACTTGCTTCTCAGTTTCTTAAGGAAATCAGGACTACATAATTACACTGCCCACTTTTTCCCCAATAACTTTTCAACTTATTAATTCCCTCCAAAACAGAAATGAGTAGAAATCTCTTGTTATATGTTTTTTAATGTTTTGAAAAATCAGAAAATCAGTAAGAACATAGATTAAAATTATGCAGAACCATAACCCTCAGCAAAGAAAAGAGGCAGAACCATGTCCTGTGCCATCGATGGAGGCTAATGAGGTCCTCCACCTTCGTTTAGTGCTTCATCAAACAACTGAAAACCCAGTATTTCTGTGCACAATATTTCTCTTTTGATATCTCTCAGGGATAAGAGGCATAGAAAGAGTGTAGCATGATAGTTTTAGAGGGAAAAGGGAAGATATGCATTAATGGATGAAGAATAATTAAAAAATCAAGCTCCATTGATTCCAGTGCTCATGATAAAACTGGTTGGGTTGTGTGTATTTGAAACTGTTAAAAAGTCACTAACTTGACAAGCTGTACATATCAACTATTTTGGTTAGTAGGGTGGTAAGTATGGGTAGAGCCCATATTTAAAATGATAAATGCTTCTCCCAGAGGCTAGAAAAAGGCAATAGAATAAGCAGAACTGAATAGAGAGAAGAAAATACAACACAAGAGTTGTTTAATCTGAAATGGAAAGTATTCAAGAAAGATCTCTGAACAGTATAAAAATGTTTAGAAGAGGGAATAAATTTGCTTCCTACTTATGTTAGACAGGACAAGAAGGGAGTGGGACTAACATTTCAAGAAAGGTTCGCACTAGACAGTAGGAAAAAAACAAGCTTGAACTCTGATATCTAGTAGAAATGGTTTCAGAAGAGTTTGGGGAAGAGAGATGGACCAGATAACTTCTTAGATGGCCTACCTTTGTTTTGAGTCCATATAATATAACTATATTCATTTATGAAAACAGCCCATGTACCAAGTAAATATTGATATAACCAATACAGAAAAAGACTTTGCATATCAAATCCAGGTAAGAGATACTGAAGTGCATTAAATAATGAAGTTCAAAAGAGTAGGAAATAGTATTTGATTGATCTGTGTCTACTTGCATTGTACATTTCTGTGCTTCATACTGTCAGTTCAAGAAAGAAATCAAATATATTTGTTGACAGATTAACCTCATGGTGTTATACATTAATGACATTAGACCCAAAGGCAATTCTTGCTGGGTTTGCAAGAAGGAACTGCCTGATTGCATCTTGACTGCTTTAATAGTTCACACTATTAAAGAGTTTAGACTCTCCACTAAGCAAAAAAAAAAAAAAAAAAAAAAGAAATAAAATAGCCCCTAAAATGTTTCTTTTGATGGAAGGATTTCTTCTGAACTTGAAACCAAAGACCCTCCAGCAATTCCAGCAACTATTTTGTCTTTTCATTGCTAGAAAGGGTAGCAACTTCTTCCTATATTTCATTTCTCTAGATATAAAAAATGGAGTCCAATTCTGCCTGCGTCTAATTATTAAACACATTGGTCACAGCCTGAGGAAGGAAAAAATCACAAGTCACCCAGATCCGTCATTTTCCCACATAGACTCCTGCTACCTTCCTTGCAAATTAAAAAAGGACAAAGGACACTTGTTTTCTTGTTTAAATTTTCCTGTATATTAGACAAGCTTCAGCTTCTCCATTTCTCTCCATTTAAAGGATCGGAAAAAAAACTTAATAATGTAAAAACCAACTCAAGAAGACTCCATATTTATTGTATTATTAAAAAAGCTCAGGCTATACTGAGGTAACATTATTTAGTTAATACAGTTAATCCTAAGCGAAGGTGCTGATTTTTAGAATAGGATTAGAAGAACTAATATTTGGTTTAGATGGTCAGACTCTTTCTAAGGGCAATAATAAAGTTTTAGTAGCTAATAGAAATGAGGATGCTTTGACTTCTGCAGAGTTATGGATCAGTTTGGCATTTGCGGAAAAGAAACAGAATATCTTCCATGGAAAGCTCGAACTAAGACTAAAGAGCAAAAATGACTTTTCCCGGTAAAGAATATTTGTAATTTGTTATCATTTTATTGTGGATATATTATCTCAGTAGGTGTTATTTGATCCATTTTGGAATAGCTCAACTGATCCAACACTGATCAGTTCACAATCATGTTAAGTACAAAAGGATTCTTCTGCTGGTCTTGTTTGCTTGTGCATGTACACACACATATGCACATGCTTCCCTGCTCTGAGGTCCTTTACGAATGTGTGACTAAGAATGACTCAAAACAGGGCACAGAGCTGCTAATTACCCTGCTCTAAAAGTTACACAGCCCAATTAACCCACTGCAAAATGATCAACAGCAACTGCTCGACCTCCTTTCCCAAGAGCTGTGCTCTAGAGCAAAGAGAAGCTGATAGTCAGGTATGCTTTGAACACAAGGGAAAGTGAATTTTACTTCCCATGCACACAGAATAAAACAGGATAAAAAATAAGATTCTTATTCTCAGCTCCCAGGCATTTTGCCAGGTTCCATCACAAAAATCTTCTCTCTGCCTTCTCTCCAAATCACTCGGTGTCTCCCCGGCAAGGGCGACCTCCAAATTTCCAGTCTGGAGCAGCTCCCTTCTGTGACAGCAAATCACTTTCTTGTGCATCTTCACCTGGAGATGCGTACCTGGCTTTGTGCCTACCATTACTTCAGCTGCAAACTTTCCTGCTTTTTGTGTCAATTTTGTTAAGCTAATCTAACTTATGGCAGTGGTTTTAGTGAGCAGTTTTTATAAGATTTCACCCAATACATCACAGTAATTGTAATCAGGAGAAGTGATTCTCTGCTTGTGCAGTTACCATCTCTCCAACACAATCCTTGAGAGTTAATAATACTTCAAAAGTTTGTGGTTCTCATTTTGGCTCCTGTTTGTTTAGTTTTTGAAGACACTGGCTGCCTGCTGGTTGGTGTATATTGACCTGCATAACTAACTATCTCCTTTTGGGTCAAGAGCAAAAGAAGGATTGATGAGAAGATGAAGTTATTGATGAAGCCCCATTGCCTTGAAGAAACGCTGGTGTGTCTTCACTCACAGCTCTAGGCTTTCCTCAGGTCCATGCTCCTGGGAGAAAGAGGGGAAAGAGACAGAGGCAATATTTTGTATCCACCTCAGTTGACTTATCCGCTGTCATACACACCTATGAACAAGTGAGTGATGAAGATGAGAGAACAAGGCAAGAATAAATACTCATCAAACTTAGCACTGCTGCCAGAAAGTGGTACCTGGTGCTGTACCTTGACACAGGGGTTCACGTAAAGCAAAGTTTTTTGCAGCCACAGAGAAAGGGGACTATCTATCATGTACTTGATTCCCAGGATCTTACACAAGTCTTCACTGGAGTCACTGGTTTATTCACCACAGTGAAAGGATCTTTTGACCATGCAGCCTGCACAACCTCCAACAAGGTGCAGGTTCAAGGACCTGTACCACTCAGATCAGCTGGTTCAGTACAAGGATGACCCAGTGGAAGCCACCAGCTGAGTTGTCCAATGGCTACTATATAAGTAAATGGCATTTTCAAGTCTTTTTTTTTTTCACTCCGGATGTTCTTTGAGCACAGAGAACAGGAAAAAACATTAACTCTGGTCTGTTAAGTTGAAGAGGACAGAAAGGGTGAATGCAAAAGAAACAAAAAAGAAAAGAGGTGAAGAATGGGCATAAACAGCAGTTGCAAGTGTGCAAAAGGGAAAGGTATTCAAAACAGTAAGAGAGAAAAGTCTTGAAGTAAAAAGGGTCACAAGATGAAAAATGTTGGAAGGAAAAAAAGAAAGAAGAAGAGTTTCTGAAAATAAGTTGACATTCATTCAAACTGCATCTTCTATGGTCCAGTAATCTCCAACATCTCCTCTAATGTTTCAGGGTAGGGACACCCTCTCTTTTCACCTTCCCACTCAATCCCCTCTTCAGCCTCCTGCTCAACGTTGTCTGTCACTTGCCTGTTTTTCTTCTCCTCCCGCTCCATTTCCAGGCACTCCTGTTTCCCTGTGCTTGTCACACATTTTAGTCCTTGGACCACATCTCGCCAGTCCCACAAGTGTCAAGCTGAAGTCTATTTACTGTGCTCTATTTATTTCCAGGGAAAGAAAAATAAGTAGCCATGAAGTGTTTTGGAGAATGTTGTGCCTGGTCTGGGTTATGTTCATAATGCTCCACCAACATGGATTGTACCAGCTGTATAAGAGCAAGCATGGTAGCAGGAAAGTCTCCTCATGCAGCAGAGTGGTAAGCAGACTCTACCATCAAATTAACACTTTTATACTACCAAAAAAACCACCCCTAAACAGCATTACCTTCAATGCAACAGGAGGTGGCAGCAAAGAAAAATCATGTGTTTCTCAAGTAACCACAGGAAGGTGGTTAAACAACAGAATTAGCACTTAGAGATGTGAAATATTAGCTTGTTGAGGTTTTGCAATTGATTCATTTCTGGTGCATTAACTAAAAATGAGAGGTGTACTTAAAAAAATCACAGCAGAAGACTGTTGCTTGAATACTTTTTTTTGTTTTGTGTGGAAAATAGTGCAAAGGAAACGTTCCATTTTGTCCATTTGAATACACTTGTGATAGATGCAGGTTTAATACCAAACCTTTAATGGTCATTTCACAAACTTCAAATACAGATGGACAAGTCACACCTCATATTTTAAACAAGTATCCAAAACCTTAGCCACTGCTTATTTTTTTTTATAAATACACCATTACTCACCCATTTTGCATCACTTGAGACAAGATATAAACAAGATATAAACAAGATATAAACAAGATATAAACAAAACAACATGGAACAGGAAAATCTTCCCAGCTGCAAGAAGACTCCTAGGAAATACCTTGTGAATCAGGCAGTTATACAGAAAACCGGATGGAACAATTACTAAAGTGAAGACCACAAGAGAAAAGGGCAAAGGACAAACACACTTGCAAAAGACACAACACTTGCAAACAGCTGATTGTAAGAAGCAACAAAATTTGAGTTTGACGTAGCTATTTTTTCACTCTTCAATTTCTAAGACTTAAAGGCAGCTGTCTCTGCACCTATGTAACACACTTTTGGAAGATGAGCCCAAACCTTCATTGAAAGGGGCTATAGTATCTACTTCTCCTGTTTTCTTGTATGCTGACGAGTTTTGTGATGTTCTTGGAGGTTATTAAATATAAATCCAAAGCACCATGTGTTTGTGCATAAGGATGGATGTTAGAGGTCTCTCCGTGTATGTGGTCCAGCACAGACAGCGGGCTGGAAACACTTTCCTCTAAAATAAACCCACTTTTTCTCTCACTGTTTTTTGACACCTTGGCAAAATGTGTGACATGCAATGGCAATAGTGGCTTGCTGAGGTGATCCCACTTCGATGACATCTCTGTCACGGTGCCAGGACTTTCTGATTGGTTCTGCAACTACAAAAGTGGTGCCAAAAAGTTTACAAACGGGAGTGAGCCCTATAGACAAGTATGCTGCGCCAAACTTCTGACAGCACCTGCCATGTCTAGGCATCTCACAGAAGGAGAGAAAAAGGTGAAGGCAACGTTGTCAGCTTTACTAGATGACTACCCAAGAGATGGCATCACCAGCAACAAGCATGAAACAGAGGTCCATCCTGGCACTGGCATTTCTGCACCCATGAGTCGACCACTGCGAAACCACCAAAAAGAAAATACCAGCAAAAACTTTTCAGATCGTTTTTTCCACTATTCTACCTGTATTTTTGTTCACCGCAAAATCAGTGCTTACTGTTCTAAACCAGCTCAAGAATGTAAATTAGTTGTTTTCTCCTGCTAATGAAAGGTTTTAATTCCATTAATCCTAAATGCTTGCTCTTTCTTTAAGTCATTCGTATTATGTGGATGGATTATTTAAAGTACTATAAAACCTGTTATTGGACAAACTATAATCCCTGTCTACAAAGGACTCTGTCATAAACCTGGTAGAAGGTAAGGGGAAAAAGGACGAATTAGTTGTCCATGGAAGAGCTTTCTGAACAGCATCTATTCCCCTACAATTCAAGTGCCTTGTCATCAAGCTCTGCCTATGGACACACAAATTCCCAAAGGCAGTTTGCCCCATTATGTGCCTACCTGTCCCAGCTGAAATAATATATCCTCTTTCTAAATATATATATAATGTAAACATCCATGTAAGATACAAAGAAATATATACAGACCATATTAAGAGATTATTTTTAATGTAGCTAATAGTAATAGCTAATAGTTTGTAGTGATTTACAAACCTATATAAATATTCAGCCAAAGAGGGAACACATCATTAGGAACAATGTTTGGAGCTATGAAATCTCATCACAGCACTGCAGGCAACCCCTGGGTAAGCTGATCATATTCCTTTTTTTTCTTTTATTTTTTAGAGGTTTGCTATTTGTTCCTTTTGGTTTTACTGTAGGCCTATTCCTGACTTTCATTCAGCAATAATTAGAAATCTTTCTCTAATGTCCAGCCTGAACATACACCTATTTGTTATTATGTTGAAACTCTCCTGCAGCTCTGATAACTCTTTCCCTGTTCCAGAATTTAATTCCCCAGTGTATTACAGGACATAGTATCATTTCAACCTTAATTTTGCCAGCCAAATAATCGTACCATCCAAATGAAAGTACCTTCAGTTTCTTCACGAAGAGAGATTCCCCATTTCTCAGACCACAGTTAGTCACTCTCAGGATCTGCACTAGTTTATCCATCTTTATTCAATGTGAGACGTTACGTCTTAGATGAGGTTTTATATATATCACATACTTGAGGGATTCATTCTCCCTGTGTTTTTGAAAGGCTGCTGCTATACGATTTAGACCATCCAGCTTTTTGACAGCAGTGCAATGAGGGTCCATGTTGATCCCGTGATGGAGCAGTTTAGACGAGGTTCTTAGGGACACGGTTTAGTGCTAGAGTTAGGTTATGGTTGGACTCTATGATCCTGAGGGTCTCTTCCAACTGAAATGATTCTATTCTAGTCCTTCACGTCAAAATAAGAGCAGTTCCTGCCGCCATTTCCTAAGGGCACATCTTGTACTTGCTACTTATCTACCTCGCCCCATTGCCACTTATTTCAGACTTCAGGGTGACTCTGTTTTCAGCAGCCACATTCCTACTAGAAAATTAGTCCCTTGCACTGAGTCTCACTCACCTGCACTTACCAAGCTGAATGTTGGCCACATTTTTGGCCAAGACAAACCAGCACCCTACCAACAAATCCCGATCATGGGCCAGGAACCATTCGCAAAAGGTACCTGGGATGTGAGTGCACCATTTTGGAGGGCAAAGGAGCTTCATAGTGCTGAAACACTGTCTGGCATCAGGGCCAAAAAAATAGCTGGAATCCTGATAACGTTCCTAGCGCCTACGCACCCAACGTGTGCTGCTTTAATCTGCTCCCGATTAAGCAAGATCATTAAGGTTAAGTACAGACCTGGCTTACTGCTGCTGGCTTAAATCAGTCAAAAGCAGTATATTTTCCTTTGGACTAAGGATGATTTTTGCCTCTGTAACTGTTAGGTGTGGATGTAAAGAACTACAACTATCTGTCAGTTTCTGAGAAAATATTGACATTTTAAGTTCCCAGTCTATGGGGTTTATGAGACAGATACAACTCAATACTAGATGACTGAATAAAAAGTATTGTCCTCCAACATTGTAGAAGATAACTAGTCATTTATACTTACATTGAGAAGCTACAGAAAAAAATGACTACTCATAACATCTAGCTACAACTAAATACAGCAGAGGAATAGTAAGACTGTCACAGAACTGCAGAAACAGTATGCACACGACCTTTGAAAGAATAATGCTTGACGAATGGAGACCAAATAGCATTAGTAAAAAGGAGCACTCTGTCCTTTTAAATACTAAAGACTGTAAGAGATTTGACTTTTTTTTTTTTCCTTTTTTTTTTTTAATTATGATTTTTTAAGATAGAAATTAAAATAATGTCCTCAAATAATCCTGAGTGGCATTTTTGTGTCGCCCCGAAGCAACATTACACAACTTGCTTAAAGGTAGCAAGAGGAATCAATTCTTGGAAATAAAATTGCATTCTTTGACTAGTCATCATGCTATCAATGCATTTCTATAATAATAAAAGAGTTACTCCTCCACTTCTTACTCAGGGAAGCAGCACCAAGAACTTTAAAGAAAACAAAAAAAAAAAGCAGCCTAAGTGTTCTGAATAAGCACAAAGTGGATTTTAAGGACTTCTTGATCATTTGCTGAATACAAAATGAATGGACCTGTGTTCCTATAGAAGATAAGTCCTGATAACAACAACAAGTTACCCAGTTCTTGAAACAGCCATTGTATTAATTGTACCTTTCTCATCAAACAAAAGGATTACCTGTTAAAGACTAATTCTTGCTAATGCTATACCAAGTACTGAACACAAAACACTGTTATTGTACTCAAACTTTGATAATTAAATCTCAAAATCTGTAATATAATATAAATAAAAAAATGGCTCACGGTAGGGATTCAATTACTTCAACATGCAAAGAAGCAGAGCATCTACTTTCTGATGTTATAATATACCTAAGATATTAGGCAGATATTTATCATAAGAAAGTTCAACGTTTTTAAATTATTCTACTACAATATATACATTTTTAATAAGATGATTGAATTTCTGACTCCAAAGTAGATTGAGAGATGGTAAAATTAAGAGGGTGAGAATTAGAGAGTAAACAGAATAAAATGAGGCATTGCAACTGTTTAAGATACTCATAGTAAATTATAATCACTAAGACACATAGACCAAATAAGAGGTAGAGCATTGAATGCCCACAACATGGAGAGGTGAAGATGTAACCAGAACTCATGGCCATGGTATGCAGCTAAGCCTGGTTCAGTCTTGTAAAAGTCAACGAGAACAGACCAAATTCTCTTTTTTCCTGAGCTCTTCTTTTATGATTTTCTCACTGCAGTATAAATCATACTACCAGAGGGATAGAGAAAACTTCTGTGTAAATAAGAGAGCCCTCTGCACTCAGTGGATTAATTTTAGTCTTCACACTATGAGAGCCTAATGTCCCACATCTCAACTGAGTAAAGTTCCACTGAAAATGTGTATCCTGAAGTGCTATCCTCTAAAAATATTTTCTTCCTAAAGGAATAAGAGATTTGAAAACATGCAAACCCATGATGGTGGATAAGCCTTCATCTTAACCATTCTAAGTGTTCAGAAGAGGTCTATATATTTATTTTAAATCCCTTGCTGTTCACAGTTTCTCTCTTTCTAAATGGTGACACATGAATGTTACAATCTCAGCTGGGGTACTAGGAGCTCCTAGTCAGAGGACTGGACCTTATAATGCGAACTGGAACTTGAAAATAAAGACTATCCAAGAAGCAAAAAATGCTTTAACAAATAACTTATTTGTAATTGTAAACACATCACTTGAACATAATATTCTCTGGAAGGCACAGAAGGAAAAAAGATAATTACTGGAACACTAGCTGGAATTTTCACAACTTTCAGAGCAATCTCTTGAGGACTGGTAAATGGCTAACACCTTCCTATTGAAATAAAGGGATTAAAAAAAAAAGACTCAGCCATATCATGACAGGGAATCACACACTAACCAGTCACTGCTGAACTTGCTTAGATTATTTCAAGGCCATCAACATAAATTATAGATGCACTGCACATCTGCACACAAATATGCTGGTAGGAGCTGGTGTGATGCATCGTTCCAAGGTCACTGAGTGCTTCTCTAGGAAAAAGTGTTGTGTCATTCATGTTTGGAGTGAAAAAGAAAGAAACCATGAGTAAATTCCCTAATTATATCAAACCCACCAAAAATGGGAAATGCAGATGAAACTGACTGGAATGGCACATCGGCAATTTCTTTTAGCAATAAGAAAAGGTTTTCCACTTTTATCCAGCAATATTTTTTTTTTCTGAGTGCTGATAGCAAAAGTGGATTATAGTGTTACTATGGAAAGTAGCTCTGGAAACAGAAGCACAAATACAGGAATGAGAAAAGCATTCAGGAGGCAGAGTATTTTCCTTTACTCCTGAGAAACAAAGATGGACAACATGAACTCAACTTTGTGGGAGGAGGGATGGGAAGCAATGCGGCCAAGGAGAAAGCCAAGCAGTGTGCACACCCTGTGCAAAATGCAATAGCAGGATCCTGTGTTCATTGAATACTGTTCCAAGGGAGTGGAAAGAGGTATTCAGGTGTCCTCTGGGAGAGCCAGGGTCTTACATATCTTGAATTCACTAAGAGCACTAATGCTTTTTAGTTCTTGGGGCACTTGGCTGCCATATTCTGGAAAACAGAAGAAATGGCCATTGCATTGCAAAGAAAATGATAAATTCCTCTGCACATCCCATTGGCCCTCAGCTCAATCTGCCAACTTTGGGTACTCAACAGAACACCCCAGGGCACTGTGGTATCCAGCCTTGAGAAACAGCAATCAAACACAACTCATGGAGAGGGACACCTGACATCTCTGTGTACTAGCACGTGCCATGGTACACAAAAAGGGCAAGGAAGCGGGATCCATTTCCCTTAAACCTAAGACATCTAGTTCAGGGTAGTCCGTAGAATCATAGGATCATTTTGGTTGGAAAAGACCCTCAAGATCATCGAGTCCAACCATAACCTAATTCTGGCACTAAAACATGTCCCTAAGAACCTCATCTTATGCGTCTTTTAAACACCTCCAGGGATGGTGACTCCACCACTGCCCTGGTCAGCCTGTTCCAATGCCTGACAACCCTTTTCATGAAGAAAATTTTTCTAACATCCAATCTAAACCTCCCCTGGTGCAATTTGAGGCCACTTCCTCTCGTACTATCACTTTCTACTTGGGAGAAGTCCATAAGCTCCATAGACAAGGGGGACACCCAGATACCTCCAGACTGAGGTTCAGTCCCAACTCAGCATGGAAGCACACAGCAATATCCCATGCAGAGGGCTTCTGTCAAGAACATTAAAGTTTATAAATAAGGTACTATTACAGAGGGGACTTTTGGACAAGTTTGCAAGGAATTAAAATTGCTCAAAATATAGGAACATTTTGCTCCTGTCACACAAATGTAATTCCTGCTTCACAAACTCATTATCTAGGAGGCAGACCCTCATGCAACAATGAATATTTATAGGTACTTCCCTGAAGTGTTTTTATCCGTGCTTTGATGAGGTCCCTAGTCCTTCTATGCCATGAAGAGAAAATTGCTTTACTTTTGCACTGTCACAAATACAGTTCAGCCATTAAAATCCCTACCAGGGCAGACCAATTTACTCACCACTTGGCAGCTACTTGCCAACACTGAAAGCTGTAGTCTCCAATGCATCGTTGGAAACATGTCCATCTGCCTTCACATGCACAACAGAGAGGATTTCTTACAATAATTTTATTTTGATCCATTACCACACTATTGTCCTCTAAAGTACCGGTAAAAGGAGTGTCCACTTACACTTGAAAAGGTCTTCTGGCTAAAATCTATAGGATGCAAAATACATGTGCTTGAGGGGTGCAATATTATTTGTTTCTGAATCACTTATTAGGACACTGTAAGTCTTGTTTCTTACTTCAGGGTGTAAACCCAATGAGACTGCTCTCAAACTCTATGGAATAGAAAGATGCAGGTAATTTTTTTTTTTTATTCTCACACAACTCTACTGTTCAATTGAAGACTTACAGACATTGCACAGAAACACTTTTTCCTTACGCCTAAAATTAATTTCAAAATTATTTAAGTGATCATTTTCTTTATCTATGATACCATCCATTTAATTACAGGGTGTCTCCTTCTCATTCAATCTCCTTGAGATTTTTGGAGTCCTGAAATACAGTTATAATATTTCTAAGTTTACAAGTTTACTATTCCCAAGTCATCATAGACAATACTACAGAAAGAGACACTTGTTCAGTACCGTTGTGATTGGGTTTTCATAGTTTTGCTAAACATAATTAAGGTTTGTTTAATCAGCAATTTGCCAACAAAATTAGTGCATGCCAATTAATGCTAAAGTTCAAGATGATCAGTAAATTTAGAGATTTTTTCTGAGAAAAGTTCACAGTCAGAAATGTTGCCTCAAGAATGTTAATTTAATCAAGTCATGCTGACATTTTCCCGTAAAGAGAAATCAGATAATAATAGCAAATCACATCAACTCCTGTTTCTAATGAAAACAAATAAAACATTTCCAATGTATCTCAGTACAAGTGACATGGCTGTAGAATACCAACAACATAAAATGTTTCCCTGATGCAGCTATTTTACAAATACAAAAGTGAAATCATGCATTAACTTGCTAAGACAAAAAGATGTTTCCATTATTCTCCCTGAGGAAATTCTTTAAGCGTTTTTTCCCTGATACATGATTACATCTTATACCACAACAGACAGCCTCAATGAAAGAGGATTTCATAAAATCCCAAATAGCACAGAAAATCTAGGAAAAAAAATAAGACAAGGTGATTTTCTGAGAGTATATTTAGCACCAGAGGCAAATCAGCAAAATCATATCTTGATACTAAGAAAGAGAAGAATGTGTCAAGTGTGAAGGGGAGGAAGATTATGGATTAATCATAAAGTGTGTGTTGGGGAATTTTTTTAGATTAGATGCACTTTGACTAAATTTGAGTTAAACCTTCAGCCAGATATCAAATTGTTCTCAGTTACTCCATGTGGGAAGAGCCTGGAACAAATACAAGTGTCAAGGAAAAAAATGGAGCAAGAGAGGAGTAGCTGGCCTTCTAAAACATCTGCTCATAATTGCCCATAATGCAGGAAGCAGAATTCGAGATGACATTTGTTATTCATGTAACATCTGCAATCTGTGGTAAAACTGCACTGCTAAATTTATCAAATCCTTTCTGGACTTTTATCAAGAGCAGCCCCAATGACATCAGTGAGGAGCTCAGCAGAACACAGGTATGCAAATTGAGTTCCAGTAGCAAGTAAATCTGAAAATTGATGCTTTCACAGGGAGACTGCAGACTTACTGTTTTCATTGTGTTCATAAAAATGTTCACAAATTGAAAAGAACCCCAACTTTTTCCACAAAGGATTGGTGACATGAAATTCTGAATAAGAGTTCCAGTTTTATTCAAACTCTTTGTTCTGTCATTTTTTTTAATTTGAATCATCAGACAGGATACAGAGAGAAGACTCGTGACTCATGTTGAACAGCATCCACACCAAAAATTAACAAATCCATATATAATGGCCATAGATCTTCTTGTGCAGATGATCCAGGATCCTCTTTCTTCTCCCCATCCACCATCTGGCCCATACCCACGGTACCAGCAGATATACACAGTGCACACGACTGCCCATGGGAGAAAAATGCAGTTATGCCCTGGAGCATCACCAGGCTCATCCCTGCAGGAGGACAAGACAGACATGTATTTTTTCCAGGGCAATTGCACTTTGCTCGTGTGATGCTGCACAATCACTCACACAGCTGAGGAAGGGCCAGAAGGGCCCCTGCCAAAAGTGGAGGAAAACACTCAGCAGCAAACGCCCCTTTGCAAATTTCTCAATTTCCTCAAAATTTCCTTGTGGGAAAAGGCAATAACCTATATGTGAGAGTCCCAGGGAGAGGATGGCAAGTTGCAGACCGAAGGGCAGGTGAGTTTTTCTTCCTGAGTTAGATGTGGTTTGGGGTCTTCACCTCATCACACTTGCTCTAAACAGATCAATATTTACGGAAAATACAAAGCCAATTGGAGATATCAGAGACTTCTGAAAGTTCCCAGTAAAACACACTGAATTTACAACGTATTTCATACCAGTAGTATCATGCTATATGTGAAATAAAAAATTATCAGCTCTACTGATACTTATCTAAAGTCCATCATCCAGTTTTCAGATGTCAAGTAGGTAAATCCTGCAAACTCCTCACCTCAGCTGGACTTTCTTGCCTTTTTGTGCAATGCAAGTTCTTTGATAAACATTGTGAAATAAATGCACCATTTTAAGGTAAATCATAGAATCATAGAACGGCTTGACATTGACAGGTTGCACCTTTGGATGAGCAAGGGAAGTTTTTTCTGCCCCATGGTAAAGGCACAAAGAGCTGTAAATGCCACTAGATCATCTCTACAAATCCTGAGCAAGGGAATGGTGCTTGTTAGTGCTGTTCTTGGTACATTCAGGTAGTGCAGGAGATGCTTAGCATGGATTATTACCCTACATACAGACAAGATGACAATAATAAATTATTGAAAATGGTCTACATTTAATAACCTCATGCATGTTTTCCAGTACGCTATCCCTGTGAAGAGTTGGACTCAGTGAGATGGAGAATTGTTTTACTGGGAAGAATGCACATTCCCTGTATTTTTCTTACAGACATATGAGTTGCATAGAATAACAGAATGGTTTGGGTTGGAAGGGACCTTAAAGATCACCGAGTCAAACCCCCTGTCTTGAGCAGGGACATCTTCTACTGGACCAGGTTGCTCAGACCCCATCCAACCTGGCCTTGAACACTTCCAGGGATGGGGCATCCACAGCTTCTCTGGGCAGCCTGTTCAGTGTCTCACCACCCTCTTGGGAAGAATTTCTTCCTTGTATCTAATCTAAATCTCCCCTCTTTCAGTTTAAAGCCATTACCCCTTATTATATGACTGACATGAATTACCCGGATAAGACCTGAGACTATGGCAATATCTGATACGTTTCCAAAACTGTTAATATCTGGAGAGAAGATTTAAGGTTATGCCATGGTCCCAGGGGTGAAAAGATCTGACATTTTTGTTTAGGATCTGGTCAATAAAGAGAGCAAGTTTGGGGTTTTGTGTGCGTTATCACTTCAAATATGTATTTCTGTGGTTTAAAAAAGATTACATTTTGGATTTCCTGTGTGTGGATTACTCTGGTTGATAAATGAGGTGCTTCACAGGATGGAGAGCTCAGAGCTCACACTGCAAATCCCCCACGGGTCTGTGCTAACACCCATGAAAGAGGGGGAAAATCTATGACATTAAAATGACAAATTCCATTATACTTGCACCTTCAGTGGCTGTCTGGTCAGGAAAAAGAAAAGTGTGAATGTGCTGAGCAAGATGACTTCGATTTTAAAAAAGGCTTTTATCAAGGTCACGCGAACAGGCCAAACTTTTAATTGGGCGTCGTTCCCTGGCCATGGGGATGCTCAACCTGCCCTTGGCTCATCTGTGGCTTTGCACAGTGTTAGCGAGGTGCTCTCAATACGATGGGGTGTCAGACCAGCCATTTCCAAAGGTGCTCAGCTCACAACCCAGCACAAAAAGATGTTTCAGAGATGGTTGTTAGTGCTGTATCGAGCACAGGTGCATAAACATACTGAGAAAAACTAACCAAACCTTGCATCTGAAAGTATATCAGAAATTGCAACAGTGGCCCAAGGGCAGAGAAAAGCCATTATTGGGTTCATGCTACAGATACGTGAAATATTGAATGATAATTCAAAATCAGATTTTCATCTCAAATTCAGTACTGTCGAAGGATGCACAAGGATTGTTTCACTAACTTTTTCTCATTATGAAGCTGCTTTCAGTTCTTCTCTTGAACCATTTCAGAGGGAGCCTTCTACTCCCCCAGAAAACTGCTTTTTTGTTATTAATAAAACAGAAAACCTGTAAAACACTCAGTTTGCTAAGCAAAAGTTAAGAATTTTGTAAGCAAAATGTTTGATTTTTTATCCATATTGTTTTCATATTTTCATTCTTCTACATGGCTTCCATTTTTGAAATCGTTCAGTCAATTTTTAGGGAAAAAATCTTGCCTTCAACTCAGCCACTCCAAGAAGCTACTGTCTGTATCTCTGACAATAAAAGAATTAGAACAAGGGAATTAATTCATGGTTTTCTTCGTCTTTCTCTTATACAACTGCAGGCAACAAATAATCATATTACTCTGTAGCCCCAGCCACGCATGCTTTAACCAGATATCACATCTTCACTGCTGGCCACAAATTGGTACATTTTAATCCTATCAGAGATATTTCACTTCATTGCTGCAGTGGTTTATTTTTAATTACTTTACATATCCAAAGCCGCATAAAGATGTTAACAAACAAAAGAATTTATTACCTGCACAGCCACTATTCATATTGTATGGAGAGATTTATTTTCTCCTGCACACAGAAAGGCTGTGTAATGTATTTTGGTACATGCACATACATACGCACACCTCTAAGTCTGGTGATAAGGCCAAAGGCTTTCATCCACAAATAAATCTACCATTTCATATCTTTACAGCATCTTAGTAAAAAATATGAAGTTAAGGCACTGAGAAGTGTGTATATTTGTTTTCTATATTTCTCATTTGCATGGTGATCTTTACCGCACCAATCAAATAACTTTGGTCTGAAATGTTTAATAAAGCATGGTGGAAATCATAGATTTACCCTGAAGAAATAATCCAATAATTTGTTTCATACTATTTGCTTTTATTTGTATTGTCATAAGATCTGTCTCTGAACCATATGACTCGTTTTTATTTCCTGAAAACAATGATTTAGTTATGTCAAATCACATCAAGCTAATTGGAGTTCAAGCCCAGATTTCACCAGTTGATAAGGATATAATTTTAACAGTTTCTTTCATAAAAACACAAGACTCCAGACATGACTGTGGGATTCCCTTTGCCCCTTGTATCAGCAAAATTAACAATTAAGTATTTTGGTAAATGACTGTTAATCACCTACTTTTCTGTCTGCAGTGGAAGATTATCTTATGCTACTAAATCAAATCACTTCTACTTAGAACTGCACAGGGCAACAACTTTTGTTAGGCACGTACATATTTGCAAATATTTCTCTTACCTGATACTAACACCATTCAGAGTCAAATTTCATAAACACGTGCATAATGGAAAATTTTCAAGAAGCAGCTTTCAGAGTCACTAGGATTATTATTATTCACTTATACTATGACATGTAGGAGCTTGAGCTATGGTCCAGGATTTCAACATGCTGAGCTCTGTGCCATCATAGCACAAAGTAATTGGTCATATTCTCAATATTCATATCTGGTGCTTAGGCCAGGTTTGTGTTACCCCATTTTACTGAGGGAGAAGTTAACAAAAGTCAGAGAATACAGCTACCAGTTTGGAGACCTTCAAGAAAAAAAATGCAAGGTTATAGTTCTAATGCCATAAGTAATTATCCACATAAATGAGTGGACTGGCCAACTTTTATGAAAATCGGGTTATCGAGTTTTCACTAATATAAATAGCATGCGTGGATTTTTTTTTTAGCAGAGTTAAAATATACAATCATATGTAAGTCCTTGTAAAAAACATTTAGGTAGATCCACATTTAAAAGTATTCATGCCTTTCTACAGGAATGATTAGATTAATTAAAACATTAAGATTCTGAATGGTTTTAGTATGAGATGTGGATTGTCCCAGTCCTGATTACACTCAGCCTGATGTGTCCAGCCACACAATCAATCAACATTTTGCTTTCTTTCTGAAGGACTGCATCCTGCCCAGGGAGCTACACAGCAAGACTGGGCTTGCAAATCAGTAGTCCACCTTCCCCATGGCAAACATCTTTTATTTTCTCCAAAGAGCAGACACCGAGATTTCAGCAGCTCTACCTGTGAGCATTTCTGCTTCAGAGTGGTGCTCATGTCCTATACATCCAGTGTTAAATTACACACTTAGACCCCACACACCTCCTCCACAGAGGACACCAGCCTTGAAGCTATTCTTGAATGCAATCATCCATACTGATTTTAGAAAAGGAAGATTCAGGCTTATGTCCTGCTTACTTCTTGAGGTTCCCCGAGAGAATTTACACACTGGGAAAAATTAGGACTGACTGACAACAGTTTAGCTAATCTCTGGAGAGAGACAACTATTCCCTCATGAGATCAATGATATTGAGGCATATTTCAGCTGAAAGTCATGCTCATTTGGCTTACACAGCTTTCCTTTACATTTCTCACCTCCCTGCAAACTAGAATTCATAAAAGAGCTGGAAGCAACAACAGTGTTCCTCACTCAGCCCACCTCCTTTCTCCCCTCTGGCTCTAAACTTCCATTTCCATAAAACACGTTTATTTTTGAGAACCTTGTAGTAGCTCCAGTGAGCAGGAACACACATCAGCTCTTCATACAGCTCTGTAATTGAAGTAATTAAGGATTGCGACCAGCAAAAAGGGAAGCATTTCTTTAGAAAAAAAGGAGTCATGCGCTCATCCAGAGTATGCCATTTTGGATGCCTATTCCTCATAAACAATTAATACTTAAGTGTCCTACACAGAGGCTGACTTCTGCTGCTGCTGAACAACTGCAGAGAACCAGATTAGGGGAGAGAAACCTTTGGACATCTCATCACCTTTTGCATCACCCTTTACTTTTGGTTTCAGGCATCTGCTATCTCTCATCACCCCACATCGAGCCCTCAGACATCCCAAACAACTTGTGACAAAGCTCCCCTATGCAAAGGTCTCCATGGTGGTACTAGCTAGTGGACTTCCCATCACTTTGCACCATTGCAGCCTCTGTGAATCTCACCGTGAAATGGGTCTGGAGCAAGTTAGGGCTGCACAACCCAAGATGATCCTCACTACACAATACAGAATCATAGAATCATAGAATAGTTTGGGTTGAAAACCTTCAAAGCTCATCCAGTGCCACCCCTGCCATGAGCAGGGACATCTGCACCAGCTCAGGTTGCTCAGAGCCCCGTCCAGCCTGGCCTGGGATGTCTCCAGGATTGGGGCATCCACCACCTCTCTGGCCAACCTGGGCCAGGGTTTCACCACCCTCAGCGTCAAAAATTTCTTCCTCATGTCTGGCCTGAATCTCCGCTCTTTTAGTTTAAAAACATCACCTCTTGTCCTGTTGTAACAGGCTCTGCTAAAAAGTCTGTCCCCATCTTTCTTATTGGCCCCTTTTAAGCACTGAAAGGCCTCAATAAGGTCTCCCCGGAGCCTTCTCTTCTCCAGGCTGAACAACCCCAACTCTCTCAGCCTGTCCTCCCAGCAGAGCTGTTCCAGACCTCAGATAATTTTTGTGGCTCCTCTAGACCCTCTCGAACAGGTCCATGTCTGTCCTGTACTGGGGGCTGCACAACCCAACAGGGAGTTGCAGAACAACACATGCTCTTTTGAAGCAGCCTGACCGCCAAAACCTTGTGTCCAGCTACAGTCTGGCTATCACAGAAGGTCCCAGATTGGGTTTGAAGGGCTAGTTGCTGAAACGTGAAGCCTCCCATGAGCTAGTAAAAAAACCTTCGGGTTTTTAGCTTTTTTCTTTGCTAACAACACGATTGAGTTGTCTTGTATCTGTTTCAGATGTCAGCCACTAATTTTTATAAATTTCATTCCTGTATTTGCAGCTTAAGGCTCATTAACCAAAAATTTTGTCTCGACTCTCCTTTTTTATTTCTTGTGGGTTTTCACACACATTCATTATAGGAAGAAGAATCAAATTCCAGTTAGTTTAACACAGCTCGTAACCTGAAGGATGCATTTGTGTGCTAAATTAATTCTTCTGTCTGCTAGCAGAAATGGAAATCAATACAAATTCAATACCACAACTACTCCTTTTCTGAAAGGAAAAAGACAAGTCAATCTATCTAGCTTGCGCGAAAGAAGGTTGAAAGGTGGTTTGGTCACATCTGAGAGGAAAAGGCTCTTATTAATCTCAACAGTTTCTTTTCACCTAAATAAATAAATAAATAAATAAATAAATAAATAAAAAGAAGCTTAAAAAATGTATATCAGTGAACCTTTTCCCAAAAGCAGACATCTTCAAGACACTTACGGCTTGGTAGTTTGTTTCTGACGTCAGTGCGAATTTTACTACTAATCAGCACGCTTCAAAGTCAAGCTTCATGTCTTGTCTTCAATAGATCTCGTGGCAGATCCTGACACAGCTTATTGATAAAAAGGCCAAAATCCTCTGTTCTACTTCCCTATTCCTGCTATGCCCAGCAGCCCCTCTACTTGCAGTAGAGGAGATAAAGAGGATTTCTGCTGCACCTCTCCAGCTGGCTGGATGAATACCTTGGACTCTCTGCAGCCAGCTGAGATTAAGATAAAATTTTGTAAAAATGCAGAAGCTAAGCAATCCAGGTTGTCTAAGAGGTCCCAGGCAAACCACCTCAGCAATGTGGGACATTTTCAGATACACCACAGCAGAAATTGCATGAGTAACTGTCATTATCTGGAAAAAATGAAGTCTTTACTGTGGAAATAGCAATTGCTCAGACAGACACACAGCAGTGTAACAGATCTGATGGGATTTAAACAGGCGAGTGGTACCCTAAATGCGGTTCTCCTCTCTCATACCACAAGAAGTCAGGATTAACTACGGGCATCAATGGAGTATTTCTGGAAGAAAAACATTCTAACAGCGAGAATGGGGCCCAAAGATACTGCTAATCAATATCAGAGTTTGTTTAAATGGTTGTCGCCAATGCAATTATGTCCCCTTCATTTTCCTTACAATTGCCATCAGAGCCAGTCAAAGCAGAGAGCTCCGCCTCAGGATGGCCACCTATAACACTAGAAATCCACATTTAGCTACTGATAACAATACTGCAATGGAAAGAAGGGCCTGGGGTAGTTATCGAGTGTTAAGGGCTGAAAGGACCATTTCACAGGCTGGAAAACTGCTTTCACACTCTTGTACAGATCCCAATTACTAGTATTTACTGAAAGCCTGGTTTAGAAACACCACAGGAAGGAAAACTCACTGCTTCTCAAAACACTTGCTCTACTACTAACTTAACCTTCTTAAGGAAGGGTATTTAAAGCCAGACGAATTCAAGCTAAACATAGCTCTATCTTCCAATAGCCCAGTAATTGCAATAGTGTCCCTGTTCCCTGACCACAGACGCTGCAGCATGAATAAGAAGTAAATTATAAAACTTGACTTGCACTCCCCAAGGGTGAGAGTGATCTTTCTAATCAATCCGTTGTTCAACACTTCATCTTCAAACAGCCCAAACAGATGATTTATTACTGGTATCAACCTGAAACAAAAGTACCCAAAGGGTACATGTACATCCTTCATGTGGGTTGAAGAGGTATAATGAAACACTGATGTTCAAGCAAGCAAGAGAGCACTGGGCTTTTCAAGTTTAGCACTGCTGAGAAAATAAAAGTGCAATTCCCTTTACTGGCTGCGGTTAAGTAAATAAATTGATCTAAGATGACTTTTTGCAGTTGTGAAAAAGAATGACCTTAGCACATGGTTGCAGTAATTAGTGACAGATGAACGAATTTCATAAAATCAGAAGAGGCACGTACCTTCTCCCAGAGCTTGAACTAGCCCCAAGGTGCCACTAAAGTCAGGCTGGGTTTGAGATACAATGGGAACCTGAGGGCCATGAAGAAACATGGTGTCCAACCAAGTTTGTCCTGAAATGTAGATTACATGTAAACAAGTTTACAAATTTTACACCACTAGAAAGTTCTGTCTGCTACACCAGGATGGAAGCCATTCAAGAAAAACAGCTCTAACTAGAGTGTGCAGAGCAAAACTATGGAAATATTTGATTACATCAAAAGATAACAAAAAAAGTTAAAATAATATATAACCCCAATAGCATTTGATATTGATTATGTCCCCCTTGGCAGAATGAAAACTAAAAAAACCAAATCTAGTTTATAGTGCAGAACATGTTAGAAATCGTAAACTAAGTCATTAGCATCACCCTGTGTACAGGACACAAATGGGACATCTGACCTGGGCACAGGGAAGGGGAATACTGTTGGGTTTATAATTTTTTCCTAATCACATTCACAGATGTGCTAAAAATACACTCATATACTACTATTAGCGTAAACAAAACCATTGAAAGTAGAGCCAGGGAAGGAGGCAGTGCTCCCAAGGGGCTCTCTCCTGGGAAAACACCCACAAAATATTTTAGGTGCATCTTCACTGTGGGGCCAGAGGTGAAAAAGTGCTGGGTGTCCAAAACTGTGCTTCCCCCACAATACCGTGAAATGAGATTTAATGTTAGGAAGGACATTGCCATACAAACCCTGCTTGCCTAGCAAGGTGTACTGTTCACACCTAACGCCAAGCAGACTGACCTCAGGGTACCATGACACTTCTCAGCGAGGCAAACCAGCGAGCCAGACCCAGAGTCATGCCATGTCTTTGTGGAAGGCCACAGGTCAAGCATCCACCGGTTCTTGGAGCTGCAGACAGGACGCTGGAAGCGTGCCTGGAGCTAGCAGTGCTGAGCATCTACCACAAGCACATTTTATGTGGCAGCCCCAGCAGCCTTGTTAACAGCCTGCCAAGACTCTGCTCATTTGGCACCTTCCTCTCTTTTGATTCACCAGCCGTGAAGGAGATGCCTGTGTTAGATAGAAGAAGAGGGGGGAAATTGCCTGGATCTGGAAAGGCAACATAAAACTTGAGGTATTTGAGGTAAATTAATGTTCTACCCAATAACTTGTTTAAGGTGTCAACCTTGACAAAAGAAAATTCTATTTACCTGCCTGGCCAAGGAGCTCTGACATCTCTCTGTGATTGGCCATGCAACCAATGCTGTAAGTCTACGGAAAAAAAAAAAAAAAAAAAAAAAGAAAAAAAGGGTTGTCCCACTAATTGTGGCACTTGGTGAAGAACACTTGGGGTTTTCAAGTCTGAGCACTTGACAGGCAGGGTAAAACAGCTCCAAAACAGGTTCCTGCACATCAAGGTGCCTATCTGACCAAATCAACATTGACATTAATAAGCTGTTGCTACACCAATAATTTGGGAAACTGGCAGAATTCCAACTCTAGTGATTTTCCACCTCTCCCTGCCCCAGCTACAATTAGAACTTGGCCATCAGCCCACAGCATTTTAAGAAATACCATTTCACAACCCATAGAGGACAGCTACAACTTTCACCCCTCAAAAACATTTATTCATGAAATGCTCTTGGTCACTTTAATTTTGGGATATTAAAAATAAAACTTCAGTGCTCATCCTCCTCCTGTACCATTAACTGGATCTCTGTAAACCCTCAGTTATTTTTAGATAGGTACACGACCATAAAACATGAGGTAAACTCACTGCTGTATGTCATCTGTATGTCAGCTTCTTAAAAAAAAAGCATAGTACTTCAAATACCCTTTCATAAATCACTTAGACACTTTTCTCAGCAAACTGTAGATGAAACAGATTCCTTCTGCAGTGCTATTGCCTGGGCAAGACTCCTGCTGAAATTCCTGGGATTTTGGAGAAGGTGCATATGATGTGGGAAGCCTCATCTGATACTGTCTATAAATCCACACTTGTAATGGACCGTGTTTTCACACACACTTGTGTGCATATGTGAGAGAAAGATTAAGTGCCAGGCTGAGGCAAGTTTTCTTAGATTTTCAGATGTTATAAAAAAATCCCAACATTTCATTGAATCATAGAATCGTTTAGGTTGGAAAAGACCTTTAAGATCAACAAGTCCAACCATTAACCTAACACTGCCAAGTCCACCTCTAAACCATGTCCCTAAGCAGCACATCTACACGTCTTTTAAATATATCCAGGGATGGCGACTCCACCACTTCCCTGGGCAGCCTGTTCCAACGCCTGACAACCCTTTCCGTGAAGAATTTTTTCCTAATATCTGATCTAAACCTCCCCTGAGGCCATTTCTTCTTGTCCTATCACTTGCTACTTGGGAGAAGAGACCAACCCCCTCCGTGCTCCAACCTCCTTTCAGGCAGTTGCAGACAGCGATCAGGTCTCCCCTCAGCCTCCTTTTCTCCAGGCTGAACAGCCCCAGATCCCTCAGCTGCTCCCCATCACACTTGTGCTCCAGACCCCTCACCAGCTTCATTGTCCTTCTCTGAACTCGCTCCAGCACCTCAAGGTCTTTCCTGTAGTGAGGGTTCCAAAAATGAACACAGTATTTGAGGTGCGGCCTCACCAGTGCCCAGTACAGTGGAACGATCACTGCCCTGATCCTGCTGGCCACACTAATTCCTGATACAAGCCAGGATGCTGGTGGCCTTTTTGACTACCTGAGCACACACTGGCTCATGTTCAGCTGCTGCTGATCAACACACCCAGGTCCTTTTCTGCTGGGCAGCTTTCCAGCCACTCTTCCCCAAGCCCGTAGCATTGCAATGTATATTTCATTAATAAAATTGCACTGTTAACAGTAAATGAAACAAACAAAAAATACCAGCCAAATTAAATGTGGCCCCAAAGAGTGGTGGGAAACAAAGGTCTTTTTAAATACATTGCAGCAAATTCAGGTGCAAAGCAGTTGTTTTCTCTGTGCTGCAAACTGCACAATGTGGTCTCCTTCCTTCAGAGATTACAGCGGTACCTGTACAAGGGTTCGTGGCTGCAAAGGATACATGCTGAGCAGTGACCAACACCCTCACCCGACTCTACACATCTTGCGTCAGCCTTTGAACTATACAGTAGCTGATTCAAAAATCGGGTGTACAATACCACCACAATGAAATAAAACCATCATACATAAGAGGTAAGTAGCTCTGATACCACATTCAAAAAGTCCATGCAGGGACTTGGAGGAGATGCTACTGATGCTAAATAGGTTTAACAGAGACAATTCCAAGATACATGTAACTTATTATATTAAGGGGCAGAAAGGGAGGGAAAGAAAAAACCCTCTAAGCACTTCAAGAAGAGAGAGAAGCTTAAGCACAGAAGATGCTGCTTGACACTAAGAAGCAGACTTTGGGGTAATGGTCTTTTTAAATTTATGTTACAGCAGCACACAAACCCAATTTTATCTTTATTTGCTCAAAGCTCTCCAATGTGCAAATGCATTGTATGAAAGAAGCAGGGGAAGCCTCTTGTAACAAGACTACAGCCTATGAGAAAAGAAGACAGGAGAGGAAAACATAAGGCAACAACAGAGTCCTGGGGACAAGAACTGTGTGATGGCCCAGGGCAGAGCTGTACCCTCCAGAGCCCCAGCTTCTCCTGAGACATCTGGTTGTGGGTTTTTCCATGGTACATATCACATGCCCCACATCCTGCAGTTCATCTGCCAGGGTATTTTTATCCCTCTTCAATAAAGGAGTGCAGATGACATTAAACAGTATTATTTTCATAAAACCTTCTATATTTTCATAGAATGGTAGAATCCTAAAATGGTTTATGTTGGAAGGGACCTTAAAGATCATCTGCTTCCAACCCCATCCAACCTGGCTTTGAACATCTCCAATTATGGGGTATCCACAACTCCTCTGGGCAGCCTGTTCCCGTGTCTCACCACCCTCAGGGTGAAGAAATGTATGTGAAGCCACAGGGGGATGAGCGAATTCTGACTACAGTAATTCCAGCTCATTTTAAAGGACATTTATCTACCCCTTTTGGTAGAGGGAGGTAATGACCACCTATTAGAAACAGTGATAAAATTTCAACTTTATTTCCATTTGAAAGCATCGATTTGTCCTGACAAGAGACAATAACATTTTTATCAAAGCTTTCATTAGAAAGGGTTTCTCAGACCAAGGACTGTTTTTCTAATGAACCCAGATACACCATCTCACATGGATGAACTGTTTCCTAGGTTAGCACATTGCATGGGACACAGGAGATCTCCATCCTCTTGATTCAACTCTGAAGCATATGCAAAGCTTGCCTTCCCATATCTAAAGAGGGAAGCTAATTATTTGCAGAGTGCTTTTTCTTGTTTATCTCTGTCATCATCTTGCAGAATTGGAAAAAGAATGAAAATTCTGTCCAGACAGACCAAACAAGGGCTTTGTACAATTCCTCTGACAGACGAGTACTGAGGTGGGGTGAACAAGTATTGAGATAGAGATGAAATCCAGAAATAGAGTTACATTGCCCATCTGTCTGGGAGGACAGATGAAAATTATTAATATAGTGCCACCTGATAGAATTGCTTTTGAACAAAGATAGCCAAAACCAGCTAGATAATGCTCAACATTTGTATATCACATTAAAAATTAAATAATTTTAGAACAGCCCCACATGCTGTACTGTTCATTATTGCACTGACATGAGAAAAAAAAAAAAAAAGAAACTGAAGTGCTGAAATGGCAAACAAGGACAAACTGTCCTCACAGTAGTTTTCACAAGGTAAGAAACAACTTTCACATATCAGCATGTTTCCTCCAAGAGCTGCAGTAACACTGTTGGTTTCCTGATCCCGACAGCAGGTTCAAGGCCTTTTCTCTTCTGGTTTTCACGATGCTTCCCATGGTCATGCTCCAAGACGTTGCCGTCCATGCTCTGAGCTGCTCACCCACTTCAGCTTGTCTCAAACCAGGATTTCTGCGCAAGAAGTGCTCTTTTTCCTATCACTGGTCAGATCCACTGAAGGCAACTGTCCACTGCTAGGACTAGGAGAAAATAAATCAGCAGGTCAGATTAGATATATCATCCATGTAGGTGGAGGTTCCATTTCAAACAAGAGGTGACTCAGTGTTCTTCTGCAAGAAACACTACCAGACAGTCATCTTAAAATCTGAACCAGAAGAAAGACTCTTGTGTGTCTGAAGAAACCAGGCGACCTGAAGCAAGAGTCTGCAAAACCATTCTAGATGTTTTATGTACTCACCATTAAACCCCCAGATACAAAGTCCCATTCTGAAGCTTTCTGAAATAAGATATTTTTTTTTTTAAACAGTCGTTTCAGGTGTGACAAACTTTTCTAGCTCTCATGAGCTGAGTTCCATGTGTACACCCAAGTTTACAAAAGTGGATGACTAACATTTTCACCCTCTCTGTTATGCAATGGTAAACTTCTACATGTGGTTTCTTCCACCCAGGTGACTGACAACATTGACCTAAGTCCTTAGGCACAGGCAGCCATGGTTTCCACATCAAGCCGTGCCCAATGAGATCACTTAATACTCTTAGTAAATGTTACTGACTTGTGGCATTAGTGATATTTCCAGCTGTTGTCTCCAGAATATTATGTTGGTTGTGACTTGAGAGCATTTTAACTTTTAAACTTTCAGTCCTGACCTATAGCCTGATCTTTTGTACCTTTATGTTATTTGGATCGCAGATCTGTAAAAGTGGAAACTATAATCTCCATTTATTAAATATGGAACAATCTCAAATACTTCCCTTCTCTTTTTCCTCTATCATGTAGGAAATAGTTAATTTCAGCACAAGTTTTGAGGTTGGTCTTGTTACTAATTTTTTATTTTTATGGGTTTTTTGGGTTGTTTTGTTGTGGAAGGGGGTTTGTTTGGTTTTAAGAGTGGACCTTCTGCATTGTATTTAAACTTAGCACATAACAGCAGTGCTGGATGCAACTGAAGACCGAATTGGAGAGGAAGGATGCTGAGGAAGCAGAAGTTGCAAGTGACCCAAAGCGCACCAGGCAATGCTAACAGCAGAAAGGAGGTATAGTTTCCATAACCCCTTTATTTTTTCCTCATAAACCAAGTGCATTTGGACACATTGACACTAAAAGACACTATGCAGCTTTCAATACTAGCGGCAGGACTGATTAGTAAATAGACTGTAGAAAAGCGAGGAAATAGTTTTATTTTTCCAAAGTCCAAACTGAACTGACAGTTTCTTTTGGTGGATAGCAGGAGCACTGCAGACGACTCTTGTGAGACAGATAAAGGAAATTCCCTTCCATAAATACATTGTGAAACCACTAAAGCCTTGGTACCAAAAGAAATCTAAAAATAGATTAAGTTTTTCCAGCAGAGGTAGGAAACACTAACTCAACATCAACGTGTCAATTCTGCCAGCATTTTCCTAGGAAGTAACTCAAACACAGTTGTTTCCTTAAGGTTTAAACATTTCCTTTTAACGATTTGCCCTGATATTCAAAAACACTCAAGCTCTTATAGGTACACAATATTATCACCAAACATACTGACTGGGGTCTGAGTGATTTCCATCCTGAGCTGACATCCAGCTGGAATTAGAACAATCCTCTGATATCCTAGAGCAGCTCTGCTGTCATACAGATCCATGTTTTTGTGAAGGCGACAAACAGGTCATTACATCGGGATTTTGGACTCCTAATTCTGTTCCTTACTTAGGCAGTAACCTTAAAGTAGATCTGTTTTGCAGATGGGAAAAAAAGTCATGGGCATTCTCTGTCTGATGGGCTTTGATACCTACAGGTGAAGAGAGTAGATTAAAATACCATTTTTCTTTCTGTAACTGCAGCAGTAGGTTCACAAAAATCTATGGTTTGCTACTTCTAATATTTAGAAGCTTGATAGCCTCAACATACTTCGAAATACCTGTATACCCTTCAGCAAACACTTGCCATAGAAAAATGTTAAACTAGGTATGATTTACTGCATAGTTCCACTCTCTCCATGTACAAATAAGAAGGTGCGTAAGTTGGTATAAATTTTAAATTAAGCCATTAAAGGGGAAAAAAATAATCCTCACCTTTGCTAGACTACACTTTCGCTTTGATGAAAGACAGTTCTCTCTTAAGGCTTCTCTCGTCTGTAGATCAAAGAAAAAAAAAAAAATTAAGGGGAACAGCTTCTCCAAGTGTAGAAGATGTTAATATAATCCAGAATAAGTGCTGAAGTGATCCTAGTACCTTTCTGTCCAGAAGTGTCCCAAACAACAGGATGAAGAATCCCTAAAAAATTGCAAAAATAGTTAACAAAACCAGAATAACCACATGATGTTTCTCAAATGTATCTAGATGCTATTTCCTTAAGGACAGATAAAATAATGTTTTTATCATTGTAACAGATCTCAGGACCTATAACTCAGAAGACAATAATGTGCAAAATGAGTCTACCCACCCAGGTCACATGGGCTCCCTGGGCATGTCAGGAATGAGTCTATAACAGATGCTAATCCTCATTATTAACTGGGCTGATGGGTTACATACCAGGACTTTCTCAACCCACTCAGTAACTGTATTAGCCAAGAAGAGCTTAGGCAGCCTGGGTATACAACAGGATGTCAGGCAACATTGGATGTTTATGCTGATGAGTTAAACAAAACCATCGTCAATGGCAAGCGAGAATTTTCTGTGTACTTGTTAAGTGATAACATCTTTGCAGTTACTGGACATTAGACATCATATTTTATGTTTAACACAAATTCAATCATAGAATAGTTTGGGTTGGAAGGACCTTCAAAGCTCCCCCAGTGCCACCCCTGCCATGAGCAGGGACATCTTCACCAGCTCAGGTTGCTCAGAGCCCCGTCCAACCTGGCCTGGGATGTCTCCAGGGATGGGGCATCCACCATCTCCCTGGGCAACCTGGGTCGGTGTTTTACCACAGCCATTGTAAAAAATTTCTTCCTCATGTCTGGCCTCCTTTAGTTTAAAACCATCACCCCTTGTCCCATCTAACAGACCCTGCTAAAAAGCCACACTTTACACCGACTAGTTTGTTCCCGTACCCATCTGCAATGCCAATGCAGGATGCCTAGTGCATGTACCATGTGAAACAGTTGAGCTGAAAGGAAAGCTTAGATCCCGTTTGTCATGCACAACGCATGCTGCCAGCCCCTCTTTGATCTGCTGCGGTTGCCAGGGCTCAAAGTTTGAGCACATGCTATTCCCAGTCTCGCCATTTTTACCTGGAAGGCGTTCAGTAGCGCGAACGTAATGTGGAATGGCAGAGAGCGACTGTCGACAATAGTTGCTAATCCAAACCCCCAGGTGAGACCAAGAAGAGGTGTCAGAAGGGCAACGTTTTTGCTAATTCGGATCATGTTGCTCAAATCTTGTGACTTGCAGCCTTCTCCAACAGAGGATCTCCCAGTCTTCGCCACAACCACCCCTACGACCACCACGTTCACAACAATGATGCTCAGAGCGGGTACAACAAAGGCCAAAAGGGCTTTTGTCTCATACCAATTCAGCCAGCAGGCTCCGCTCCTTAAATACCCATTTTTTGGTTCAGTAATAGCAACAGTGAGGATAGATACGACCAAGGGACATCCATATCCAATAGAGAATGCTGTAGCTATGAATACAGGTCTTGTTATCTTAAAAAAAACTAATAATAATCCATAGAGAATCAAAAGGCCCAGGGTAAACATCCAAAAAAACAAGGCAAGATAGAAAAAGTGCAGGAAAAAAGTGGCTGCTACACATAACTGGTAGTTTAGGGCTGTATTGTGCACAATAGCTGCCAAGATGAACAAAACATCAGCAATGAGAAGCGACGTAGCAATGTTGACCAAACAAAAATGGCGCATGTAGGTTATTTCAGTTTTTGTGACATGCTGCCAGACGACAGCCTCGATGGTGAGGCAGAGAGCCAAGCTGAAGATGGAAAGACCCAACCCTATGCGTGTAATGTAATCCAGCACTGCGTTTCGCAGCACGGTGGGGGACATCAAAATGGAGAAGGATTTGTATGTCCGGCGGTGATGCTTGCAGATGCAAACGACACTGCTGGTGTTGTCCGACTTCATTGTGCACGCCCTGGTATCCCATCTCCTTTCGGTAGAGTGCCACCCAACACACTGAGCCTTGATGTTCTCCAGTTTGTTCACCTTTTCGAAAATGAGCAAAATACGCCGGAGCTCTTCCGGCAGAGACACCGATAAGACCATTCCGTTCACAAAACCAGGGTCCAACCGGCTGGTTTCTATAATGGCTCCAAGCGTTGGAAATGCAATGCTGATGGCTTTGGAAGTCTTGGGTAATTTCAAAAGCTCTTCTTCTGGAATGACCAGGTGCCCAGTGATATTGGCTGTTCTGTTGAACTCCATAGAAAAATCAAAGCTCTTCCCTGAGGTATTTTTATGGATGCTGTAGCCTTTTGTAGAGATGAAGTGTTCCTGTATACTTTCTGATCCATTCCTTAGAAGAAGTTTCCCAGCAAATGCATTCACCGAATCCAGTAATATTGAACCAGCATTTCTGTCCCTTACAAAAGCCCAGTTGGAAACGATGGAGCTGTTCAGAATATGGTTTGCTATCCTGCTGTAACTCTGAAACAAACAAGAAAAAAATACGTTATTTTTTATGTTAAAAGAAACCAACTGTTATTCTACTGGCAGAGCCTCTAGAAAGGCCCATTTAAAAGTGAATTTTATGAAGGGAGTATTCTTCTTTGACAATGAACAGGTTCCCATGATCCATGCTGGTCAAACCCGAATACCTCACTAGCACGGTTACTGTCAGAATTGTCCTGCCCTCTTCATATCATAGTTCAAAAGGCGCTTGGAGAAGCAAATACAAGGCAAAAATCAAGACATTTAAGTTCTGTTCCAGGCGCTGACCCACTAAACGGGTTTGCCTACATCACCCTCCCTACATTTCTTCCCCTGCATCTCTGATTTCTGAGTTCATCAGGGAAAGATTTCAGTTTCCATTGTGCAACACATACCAACGCAGCTGTGGGTCAGCTTCTCCAAGGCTGCCTTCCCTACGGTGCCACACTTTAAAGATTAATCCTTCCTTCTACTGCTCTCCTATGTCTACAATTGCAGTTCCTGAAAACTTTTGCTTTTAAAGAAAGTAAATTCCACAGAGTATTTTCACTATACATAAGCAGGTCAAACAGTGTCTCTGGCAAAACCTGGCCCTCTCTGGACACTCTTTCCAGGTGATCTCCATGTGACTTGCAGTCACCACTTCATTGCATAGTGGCTATAAGGACAAAACACTGTATGGATGCTCCGGCAAGCTCAGAAACACCTCTTGAATCCCGTAAAAGTACATACCTGCATTTTTCCCCTATTGACATTCTCTGATAACAGCAGGGAAATCTTCTTCAGCAATTCCACTATATCTGCAATGTTTCCTGGAATGGCTGGTGAAGACAGGATATCTGGGATGATGCATGAAAAATCAGCTTGGCAGTTACTGCTCTCGTGGTCATCAGCACCAAAATATTTTGCTCCATTTCCAGGCTTCCCAAGCACTGGCTTTCCACCCCCAACAAAAGGAAGGTGTCCTCCAGCAACACTAACATGTCCTCCAGAGCTTGGAACCAGTTCATGTGCAAAAATCCTCTGGAGAAAGGAAAATAAATTTGAGAAAATTAATTAAAATGAAGCTACAGTTACAATCAGGCAAGAGGCACAGTGCTGGGGTGTGCAATGAATGTGCCAGATGGCCTGAAGTCCAGGATCAAAGCTCACCTGAGAAGAACATCTTGCTTGTAAAACACACGTGAATGAAGGGGCTACAGCTACATACAGTGCTTTATTCTTGAAATGACTTGAATAAGGTTCTTTATTTTGTAGCTGGAGGAGAATTTACAATGAATCATCTGATTGTTACAGGTATTTGTGTTGCTCCTTCCTCAGGTTCACAATAATGTATCTTTGTCTTTGTTTAAATCCACATGAAGGACGTTAACCAAGTGAACAAGGCAATTTCATTTCTAAATTATGTTTCCATACAGGAATTTCCCAAAGTCATTTCCCGTCACTTGATTTAAGATGAAGTCAAAGCCTTTTACCAAATTAATCTGTATTTTATGATCCCACCTTCTTCCCTTTGCTCAAGATTTAAAAGGTATGGAGGAAGGGGTTGGCTTTGCAAGAAATGATGAGTGTAGGTCAAAGTAACATAACAGTTACCTCACCTGAAAAAGGGACTGAACATCCAGGCTTGCGCAGGCATCTGCGAACATTTTCCACTTTCTGTCTTCGCAGACAAAACTTGTCTCCCCATGGAAGGAGGGAGAACAAGGCTGAATACAAATAGCTCCGTTATCTTTGCAGGGAATTAGATTTATACACTCATCTGGAAAACAAGTCAAGCAGATACTATTACAAGACGTAAGACGGCATACTGTGGTCCATGAGGTGAGTATCGCAGGAGCAAAGTATCAATAACTGATAGCATTTCATTAAATTAAAAAGACACATAGATATTCACTGTACCTTGCTGATTACCACTCTTTGATTCCTTACTGAGAACCTGAAAAATAAGGAAAAGTGGAATGTAGGTTGAATGTTAAAATAAACAAGTAAAAGACGACTCCTTGGCACAAACTAGAAAAGTGATTTCAAGGGCAAAATAGTCCCTTCGAGGTCCAGCAGTCTTCTCAAGGTCCAGAATGCAGAGCTGATGGCCCCTTGCTTGTGCAGATCAATTGAGAACTCTCTACTCACAGTTTGTGTCTCTATATTAAGCCTTTGGTTGCATCCTTCAACTGAAGTGACAGGATCACACCTGCCTCCAGCACTTATTCCTCAGTCAAAAACCCTGTATTAGGCTTAAGCTCTCCAGTATTTCTCATGTTGATGAGAATACGTGACTTGTTGGTGAGACTATATGATCTACATGACTTATGCCATAAGATAGAGCTGTAGCTGTACAGAATTACACTGTACAGAATTAGCCACCTTGCTCCTCCCCAACTGGGAAGCAACCCCCAGGCAGGCGTACCAGGCTTCTGCAGGCAGGACCACTTGCTGGGACGGCATGTCCTACAACCAGATGCAATTAGAACGGCTGATCAGACCTGGTTTTTAATGCTTGGTCAATGGTCTATCATCTACAACCAGCCAAACCTTTCAGTCTGGAAGCAGAGCTTGGCTACACGATGCCTTGGAAATCAGAGTTATTGCTGGGCAGAACAGGCCGAACAGGAGATGTCTAACGCCCCAAGAGTTGTGCTGGAGGTTGCTTGGCATATTCAACTTATTGAATACTTCAAAGTATTCTCTCCTGTAGTGATAGGACAAGGCGCAATGGTTTCAAACTGAAAAAGGGTAGGTTTCGATTAGACATAATAAAGAAATGTTTTACCATGAGGGTGGTGAGGCACTGGAAGAGGTTGCCCAGAGAAGCTGGGGATGTCTCATCCCTGGAAGTGTTCAAGGCCAGGTTGCATGGGACTTCAAGCAACCTGGTCTAGTGAAACTTACCCTGAGAGCTGTGTGTGGCTTGGCTGGGAAGAAGTGCAGAGCCCAAAGGACGAGGCAGTGGGCTACCCTCACCTCCATCACCTCACATTTGCTGCTTTCCTCCTGGAAGAACAAGATGTTAATGAAGTTTAGACATATCTGTTTTCACCTGTGAACTTAGTCCAGATCCTAGTAAGAGAGCAGCTAAACCTATTCCAAAGACTGTCCTTACTGGGTTTGCAAGGTGATTTTCAGACATTTATCATTTATTAACTTTATTAATGAGAATTATTTGTGAACATTTTCTTTAAAATAATAATTTAAAAAACTGTTTAACACTGTTACTGCATTAATAATTTATTGTAAACTGCAAGGTGGAGAGTTTATGAAAGCAGTTCAGCCTGCGGGTGCCTTTTGGAGTGATTTAAGGCAGCCTCATCTCCACTGGGTTCAATGCTGATACTCTCTCTCCTTGGGCAGTTCCTGATGAGATCTGCCATGTGAGGTAGGAAACTTGGGCCCCTGGGGCTCGGATATCCAAATCTGAGAAAAAAGGACCAGACCGAAGTGTTATTTGCTTTGCAGAAGGATTTGGGCCTCTGCTGCCTCCATGAAGTTTCCCATGGACCTTGATAAAAGCTTAATATCCTGGGGTGCAACTTGTTACAGGCATATTTGCTGGAGGAAAATAATGCAGTAAAGGGAATGAGGAGAAAATAATCTGTTACCTCAAATCTGATTATTAGATGCCATATATGTCCAAGGCAAAAGCAACAGCTGCTGTGGATTCAAAAGAATTGAAACACTGATCTTCCACCACTGGATGTATAAGGAGATTAACCCATGTACTAAAAATAATAAAATCCATAAAATGGATGCAAGGTGACAAGGCAGGACGACGGCTGGTTTTCATAAGCTGCACATGGAAGGCTCGTCGAATCACCATGGTTTGATAGAAAACACTCAGATTTCTCCCTGATACGTACTAATCAGGACAGAGGATGCTGAAACAGAAAGGGTCCTGCACTGATGGAGCAGAGAGGTGTTTTCCTACCCAGGACACCCCAAGTTCTCACCATCTGATGGCATCCAAGGGCCAGGCACACAACTGGCTCCCCCCTTTCATCTGTGGCATTTGTTCACCTCACTGTATTTTGAGATCCACAGGTTTATTACTTAGTTATGAAAAGATCATGAAGACTTAGATTGATGCACTGAATTTCTAAGTTAGGTCTAAAGGAGAACCTCATGACAGCCTCTGGAACTCAACTGATATTAGTAAAAACATTTTCTGAGTTTAAAGATAGTAATCATTAACTCTTCTAAGGAAATAAATAGATAAAAAGGAGTGAATCAAAAGACCTGGATCAATATTGCTGACGAGCAGGAGGTGGCTGGGAAACACCTACAGGTTCGAGACAAAGGATTGTACTGAATTCTTTTCCGACTTCTGCAGTCGTTAGATGTTTATTGTAGGCTCATAGCCCTAATTCCACTTCACAGCTGGGAATCATTGAGCTCATTATGTTTCATCATTAATGAATTCATATTCGTGTTGTATTTAATCACTGATGTAACCCCACCCAGGGCTGTTACCTTTAAGGGAGGTAGAAATCTGGGACGGCTCCAGGTATCTAAGGCTCACCGAGATACTGGCCCACGTTGCCAGCTGAGCACTGATCTCGCTCAGTTGCTTTGCTTGACTCATCATGGAAACCACCCTGTCTCACCACTGCAAGAACTTGTCAAGGTAACTACAATGCAGCAACAGAAACTTAGAGCAAAACAAGTAATACGGCAGCAAGTCACTGTCACTTTAGGGGAAAAACATGGATATACTGACATAAGGCCATGTGGAAGCATATACAGGTATTCTTGTCCCATCAAGGCATCCAGTTACGGTACTTTAGACAGAGACAATATATATCTAATCATAAACTGTCTATTGCCATTAATAGGAACACACAGTGTGGATGCAGAGTATCAGACAGTGATCTCCTGGTCTGAACTCAGGTAATGAACTTTTTTTTTGCAGAAAGGTCGAAAAAAGAGAAACTGAGCTGTTAATCCAAGACAGCACAATTAGAAACTGAACACTTTGCAAATCATCCCCTGGATGAAGAACACCTTGCCCCTCCATGCACCCATCCTTGCTGGGATTCATTCACTTTGGAAAGGCAATGGCAGGAGCACTAGGCTATTAACTTTGAGTCATTTTTAAGAAATTTTAGACATGTTACTCCTATTTTCCAGATGTTTCTGCTCCATCAGGGCACAGGTATACGAGCAGCTGAGTCGTCAAAACCCTCTCACCTGGAAGGGACTTTACTAGAAAGAGGAGAATTCTGTACGCTCAGGTATCTCCCACCCAACGCAGGAGATTGTCACCAGCTGCTGACCCTCCTTCTCCAGCTCATTTCATTTGGTCACAGCACCTCGGGGGGAAAAACCCTCAACAAGAGGGAAAGAGTGAGAAGTGAGTGGCTAGATGGTGGTTACAAGAGAGAAAAGAACCTCTTAAAAAAGTAACCTGTGACAGAACCCTACCTATTATTTTTAGAGCTTGAATGGCCACATGGCTAGCTTAAAACCCAGTAAACCACCAGAATGCACTTGCCATTGCTACCTAGCAAGTTGAAAAGTGTGCAGTAGGAGACTTTAGTCTTTAACACAGTCCTCTGAGCATAAAAGTTAAAGCTCTTAATTATATAGAATGGTATTAGTTGTATTTTTAAACGGATCACACTTGGAAAATGCAAATTTAAGTAAAGCAAGTTCTGAAAGTGATCTTTAGAGTAACTTTAGCTCTAAGAAAATATCATATTTCCTTAAAAGCAACAACACTCTGATTAGAGACCAATTAGAAAACTATGAGCAAAAAGATCAGAGGATAAGTAAGGTAACTAACTAATTATTTCCACAGATGTAAGGAGAATATAAAACTGAGGAAATACTTGCCAAATAAATGCAGCCTAAGCAGTTAAGTGCATTTGAGTTTGCAAATGAACCAAGTTCACAGACCACTGATAATTTTCAGGCAGTTCTGGGAAAAAAGTGTGATAGTACTTACTGTTTTCAGAAGTCTGGGATCTGCTGTGAGCAAAACTAACACAGGCAGAGGTGCTCAAGATAGCACAGGCGAGTGTCCGACCATCCCTCTGCTGCCAGCGTGCTCCAGTCCCACGGTCTCCCCCAGCGTTGCTTGGGCGCTCCGACACATTCAGTTTTTCCATGAAGAAATAACCTTGGGCATGAGGATGTTTCTTTTCTTGTCCGACTGGATTAACGCTGAGGAACCCGAAGATGACGTTGAAGGTGTTGCACTGCAAAATGACAAAACAGGTTACGAACGCACCCACAAAACCGCCAGGTTGCCGCCTTTGCCGTGAGTCCACAGGGATGAATCACACCTGCGTGGTTTGTACCCTTCCCCCTGGTGGAGGAGGCATCTTCTGCTCTGTTTTTAACAGATCTTCTAAAGACCAAAGGAGAAAAAAAAAGAAAGAGAGAGAAAAAAATATCAAAATCTGGCCAAGTTAATGCATTGCCCTTCATAAATCAAAGATGACACTACTGACAGTATCTGCACAGCTCAAAAGTTCAACGTGAAAGTAATAATCTTTATGGGCTGCACCCATCAAAAGGGGTGAGATGTCTGCTGGGCCTTGTGCCATGCTCAATGTTGGCTCTCCTAATATTGACTCACCTCCAATAGCCAGATTTCCAACAGCCAGCAACTTGCAACGAGTAGTTTATCATAACAGAACAGCAATTCCTAACACTCTTTCTACTCAGAGCTGCTTGGGAAGAGCTTTAGTCACTATTCTTTTCCCATAGTCCTGCAATGTGTTTGTCATCAGCTTATAGGGTTTCCTGAAGTAACGCCCTTTAGTTTGCTACCACAACTTCAGTCAGTCCCCAGCCATGAGGTGGGTATGATCTACTGGTCTGTTTTGATACAGCCAACCTTGCATCTCACGCTGGTATCAAGTAGGAATTAAGCCAAGCACAATTAGACTCAGCCAACACAACCTACCTCAGGTTAAATGACTTTCTCTTCATACGGTATCCAGTAGAGATGAATTAAAAGGTGGCACCTTGGAAACTCTAAGTCAGAAGAAAAGGGGCAAAGATCAGATCATGTCAAGGTACAGACACAAAAAGACTTTTTTCCCCAAGGCACCAGGAGCTGCTTCTACACACGCACACCCCCCCCAAACCTCTGGTATGATAGCAAGACCAAACACCCCGTGATTCTCAAACACCTCCTCAACCACAACATGATGTACCCAGGTAGCCAAAATGCCAACAGCATCCTGGTGTGCATCAGAAATAGCGTGGCCAGCAGGACCAGGGCAGTGACCGTCCCCCTGCGCTGGGCACTGGTGAAGCCCCACCTTGAATCCTGGGTTCAGTTTTGGCCCCTCCATGACAAGAAAGACCTTGAGGTGCTGGAGCGAGTTCAGAGAAGGGCAACGAAGCTGGTGAGGGGCCTGGAGCACAAGTGTGATGGGGAGTGGTTGAGGGACCTGGGGCTGTTCAGCCTGGAGAAAAGGAGGCTGAGGGGAGACCTGATCGCTGTCTGCAACTGCCTGAAAGGAGGTTGGAGCATGGAGGGGGTTGGTCTCCTCCCCCAAGTAGCAAGTGATGAGAGGAACAGCCTCAAATTGCACCAGGGAAGGTTCGGATTGGATATTAGGAAACATTTCTTCACGAAAAGGGTTGTGAAGCAGTGGAACAGGCTGCCCAGGGAAGTGGTTGAGTCACGATCCCCGAGCGGTTTAAAAGACACTGAGATGAGGTTCTTAGGGACACTGTTTAGCACCACAGTTAGGTTATGGGTGGACTCGATGATCGTGAGGGTCTCTTCCAACCAAAATGATTCTATGACTCTAACCTAAGCAATGTTGTTCTGAAGGACACAAAGGCTTCACCACTCAGACACAAGCACACGCTTCTCGCAGAAGGAAGAGGTGTAATCTCACCTCCTGGGGCTTAGGGAGATACTCAAACCACAACCTCCATCGAGCAAGGAGAATATTCCAAACCCTGAACCCAGGAGCATCATTCTCACACTTTACAAATTGGCAGAAGCTGATTGCATTCTTCAAGCTGCGAGGGATGTGCCTGGGCACCCAGAAGGGAGTGGTTTGTCTTTTTAGCTCTTTCTCAATCCGGTTACCCAAGAGAGATGAGCAGCAGCTTTGACACTGCTCTGAGAAAGCAAACAGTCAGTAATTAGGAACATCTCGGAGAACTTTAACAGCAGCCAGAAGTAAGGAAGCTGTAAGAACCTGTTACTATCATTTCCTTTGGAAAGAGTTGACACTTCTGACTTATGACTTCCATGCATACAAAGTATTTATTTAAAAGTTCAACAGACACTTTGCTACACAACTCAAAGTCAAACCTTGCAATAGATTACATCTTTTCATCAGAAACTTAATTCCCCTAACGCAACATTAATGAAATATGTTGCCTTCATGGTGATTGTTTAAATAAATTAAAAAGAAGACTTTTTTTCTTTTTTTCTTTTTTTTTTTTTTTTTTTTCCAAAAATTGTACCTTATATGCCAACAACAGCTATATGGAGGATGTTATGAAGACTGAATAAAAACGCTGCTGTTTAAAAATGTGCTTTTGTTGTTCTGTCCTTTGATTTTTCCCTCATCCACACCCCTTTTAAACATGTCATACTCTCAGTCTTTAGTTCTTCACTATATAATTAAAAAGTGATTCAAACATGCATTTATCCACATTTCTGAGTGGCAACAGGGATCTAAAAAATGGCTCTGAAGATGCACAGCAAGGTCAGTTGAATATGGACCAACAGAGATACTGAGAAGTTAAGACTCCCTGCCACACTTGCAAAGAAAAACATTAAGTTTTCCAACTGTTTGGATCCTAAGTTATCCTGACAGTCAGGACCCAGAGCATCCCAGTGAGTAAATTAAAATCTGAAAGCCTCAAGGGGGGTTATGTAAATAATAATGCACTTTCCTCCCACCCTGCCCCCCCAAACTCTTGCTGCAAAGAATTTAATGGCATACAAAACGTTCCTGAACAGAGCCGAGAAGACGTTTCAATGGGTTTTTAAACTTATTTTATTTGCAGAATTTGGATAGCATGCATCATTTTACAGCACCGGCAAACAAGTCAGTCAAGCATACTGCTTTTAGGAACTTGTACTGTGGAATGTCTTCAAAACCATCACCCTCCTCCCTCCACTCCAGCCCATAATACTCACTGAAGACAAGACAGACATCAGGGCAACTTCCTTATGGCTAAAACACTCATAGCAGCAACTTTTATAGGAGGGTTTTATTAAATCAAGTCATTGCACTTGGATAATTTATTGCTATAGCGAAACAAAGGACGTTAAATAATGAACACTTTTTACTCGTGGTTTTAACTGATTGTCTCGTTCTGTTTGTCTGCTACGGACACAATTTCTGTCGAGCGATCCATTCTGAGAATTGTTTCATGCTCTAATCACAGTGACGAGCCCGTATAACAAAACTGGCTATTCCACTAGGGTCAATTCTCGCTTTTTGTCATCTGACCTAGAGGTACAAATTCTAAGGAAGAGTTTAGTGTCTGTCGAGAACCGTTACTGCCGCACGTTATTCCTCAGTGTAAAGATCTGGCTCAAGTCTTCATTTGTGATCCATTTAGTCATTTCAAAGTCAAAAGAATTTATCTCGAATCAGCTTATTAGCAATGTGACTAGTAAATATCACCTAATACCCGCATAGTATATCAATCAAGTTTTATGAACTATTTAAGTCAGTAACTGCAAACATCCTCCAGCTGACTTTCTGATGTATTTTATGATGCATCAACTGTGATAAAAGTAGTCTACTCTCAAGAAGTAACACTGCCATGTCACTTGCTCGAGTCACATACTAAATGATTTCTATATTTATGACTATTCCCATGAATAGAAACTTAATTACTTCTCTTACTGGTGAAGCTGATGAACTATGTGATATGTTTTCGTCACTTCAATTCTAGTAGACCAAAAGGAGACAAGGTGGTTACTAACAGAAGTAACGCATCTGACTGGCTTTCTGAACTTGTATGTTTTTTAATTCTTTAATCAAACAAATATAGCAATAAATATCATTGTTTCTCATCACTTTGCACATTATTGGTATATTATTTTGGTGTGCTGTGTTGAGCTTAGGGGTTAAAGATAATGACAATCCACAAGATTTCAACTGTTTTCCATAAAATGTGAAAGATGCCATCTTGGACAACAGCACAATGCTGTCAAAGCGATTGTTCCAATCACACAGGTGTTATTAAATTTAGAGGTACACAATATACTGAGAAAGTTTGTGGCATAAAGAGATAAATATTGAGACCTTTTGAGAGTATCAAAGTTCCAAAGGGATTTATTTGGAGACATATTATAAACAAAACCTGACTATTGTAAAAACAGATCAAGATGCATTTTTAACCACCCGAAAGACCGATGACTTGGGTTTAGATACACAGAAGCACAGACGGTGTGATTTAAGGTTTATTTCTTCATGCTGTATGCTGTAATATTTTAGGCACAACAGATTAAGACTGGATTCTAGCCTTGTTTCCGTATTTCTTGCATTTTGTAGTTTTAAAAGTTAATTTCATCATCACTTCATGATTCAGTCCTAAATCCCTTTTTAATCCAATAGTGCAAGTGACAAAATATTCTGCTAATCAGACCGGGTCATTCCTTCTCACTACAATGCACAGGAGTTTCACTTGCTTCATTGCATTAACAAATTCCTATCTCATGACTCAACTTATAAACAGCTTATTATTAACATTCTCACTGCAGACAGGCACAACAGCATAACGCTGGGTAAGACAGCCAAAATCATACAAATATCATATATTCCCTTTTGCGTGTAGAGGAAAAGTAGTGACTACAATTACAATACCGGTAATTCCATGCCCCCAATAGACTATTTTACAGATTAGTTGTAAAGATAGATCATCCTATTTATAGTATAGATCTCTTTAAAAATTAAGCTACAGGTTTTCAATAAAAATCTATTAAGAATTCCCTCATCTTTCTATACAGATTCAGTAGTATTTTCAAGCAAACCAAAAAATAAGGTCTGCAATTCCAGCACAGTAAGAAATAAGGCCTCTTTTATATTGGCAAAAAAATTACACCATTATTCTTTTTTGTTTTCTTATCTCTCTGAATAAAAGACTATATTCCTTTTCTTTATTATATTTTTTTCTTTAAAACTGTAGAACACTAGCATCCATTATTATGAAATAAGAGTCAGTTCTCCTTGTGTTCAGCTTTGAATTCCTGGTGAGTTAAAAACATTAAGTCCACAGTTGTCTCATGCAGACATCACTGTTTTCTTCAATTTTTCTATTTCAAGCTGAAAAATGGACATTTTGAAAAGAGAGTCAGTATTAAAGTAGCAACTATCTGAAGTCTTCAGATCTTTCAACAAAATTATAACCTTTATATTTCAAAGACACTTTAGTAAATAAAATCATAACACAGAAGCATTTAACAGCCCAGTATTTATATCTGATTTTAAACTATTATATTGCTAATCAAACAAGAATTTAAAATCATTAAAAATGTGCCTATAGTCCTGGTACATCAAATTGGATAAACCACTGTGAATAAAGCAGTTAAAGTTGGGTTGTGGAATCACTTGACATGTCTCCACGTAACGCTGCATCATCACACCAGCCTAATTTCCTAAAGCAGCCTTCACGCAATATATCGTGTCATAATTAATTTATATTTCTTGAAATGGACTTAGAGGATACATGAAGTTACCTCCTCTTCATCCCCAGTGCATATTTCAGGCAGCTTCACTGATTGCTTTAGAGACACATTAAAAAAAAAAGGACTTGAGAAGTTCTTTTCAAGTTTCAAAAGTAGCTTTGTAGTCAGTAAGAAATACTGTTTCACAAATAAAACACCCTTTTGTGCCAGTCTGAAATGATTTTCTACAATGAACTCATCCTATTAACTACGGAATGGAACCATATTGTAATGCAGGCAGCCTCCTTCATTAATAAATTGAGAGGAGTGGCATCCGTTCATAGGGCAATTTTTCAGATGCATTCTGTTCCCTCTGTAAATTATCCACTCAATATTTAAACAGTATCAAAAATTTAGGAAAGTTTATGTAATCAAAAGAAAAAACAAGGCAAAAAGTAAAGTAAATTTGTTCTTCAAGTCTTACAAAAGCGAAGTATTAATCTCGTCTCTCTTGGAACGTGTCCAGTTGGACACATCTCTAGGAAAGAACAGAATCTAGGAACACTAAACTGAACTCACATCCCAACACCCAAACGTATTGCTAAAAATAATTTTCCAGATAAAGAAAGCTGAGCTAAGACGAACTGTGAATCTTCTACATACATCCAACAGCCTCGTGAGGCATTCACTCAACCACACAGTAACGCAGCAATAAATCAGAGGCTGAGCAGGTTTGTTAAGACTTTCCTGTGGCAACAAATTCCAAATACATACTTCTCTCTCCATTAATTGCTAATATTACCTCCAGATTACTTCGCAACAGCTTCTCTTCTTCCAAATCCTTCTTTAGTTTTTCCAGTTCTCTCCTAGTAGTAGGTAAGAGAAATACAAGTTAGAGGGGCAAAAAAAAAAAAAAAAAAAAAAAAAAAAAAAATCACATTACTGAGAATAGGAAGCACAGGCCTACCTAGTCTGAATTTTACAAGAGGAATTCACATAATAACTGTCTGATGCTACATCTTATAAATAAAACACACACAAGTACATGCCAAATGGTGAACTGGTACTCAAATCTGGGGGAGCACAAGCTTCTACCAACTCTCAACACTTCTTGCTTATTACTACTCAACTACCTCTAACTTATAATCACAATTTTAAGTAGGCTACTTAAAAATTTGTTCTGTTAATTTACTTGGAGAGTTGAATTTTAACCAAAATAACCTTGCAATTTCTAGATATAGAAGAGAAATTCTTTATAATAGAAAGTTTCTAAAACTTTTTTTTTCAGGCAAGAAAGTGCTAAGAATTATCATCAAGTTGCTGAAGAACTAGTTCATTAATCTCCAGAACTCATAATTTATTAGTTTGCTTGGGAGACCAACTGATCTTGATGCTTTATAACCTTTCAAGAGTGCACTCTAAAAGCCATTTTGGCTGGCACTAGTCATCATTTAAATAGTACCAAAATGAATGTCTGTGCTGTAAAACTAAAAAAAAATAGAAAACGTAATTTTCCCACACATTGGTATTTACAAAAAGTACAAATTCAAAAAATAATCTGACATCAAATTTGTACATATATAAAACATCTAGTTGGATCAACTTCTAAATAAACAAGTTCTGATTAATATTAATATACTAATATAGAATAGGGTTTTTTTTTAAGAAGTTTAGCATTAAATACATTTGGAAGATGCCTATATATCCCTTTGAAGTTTGAGACAGAAAATATTTACCCATGTTCTTTCTTCAGCGCGTCTACTAAACTCATCAAATCATTAATCTGAGTCCTGAGCTCTTCCACAGAAATTTTTTCATCATCCGTTTCTCCTTTAAGCTGGATGTCTCCAGGAAAAAAGTTGAGGATAACAGAACTTGGTCTCTGAGATGAAGATGGAACTGGTGGACTGAATGAAGATGGCTGAAAAAATACACCAGTAGAAAGCTAAGAAATTAAAATCTTTATGAACTGACCACTTAGAGCATACATGTTGTACTGGTATGGGCGCTACATGTACACAGATTTCCTTCATTTTCCACCCAAAAGGTAAAAAACAATGTTCAGTTCAAACGGAAAATTGTAGTATACGAGATAGTTATTTTACACAGCTCTTTATTAAGCCTTTTGCTGAGGTTCCCGTAGTCACTAAAAAAAGTGCTCACGCTGCAGTTCTCTACACTTAAAAAAAAAAAAGGTGATTTATTGGAGCCCATTGGCTCATTACAAAAAATACTTTGTGCATCTTTCTGATCTGCTCAGTTGTTCTGTCTGTCAGGAGGACTGAAGGCTGAGCAGACATGAAGCTTATTTGTCAAATGATACCACAGCTTCACACTACCTGACACAACAGTTCTCATGAGAACTGATGAACTTTATACTAAAATTTCTAATCTGAACTCTACACCAAATGACATGGCTCATTTGCATTTAAATACAATCATTTGTACTTAGGTGGTTGCATCAATCTAAAGAGGAAACATGAGCAAGAGGAACATATGACCAAGACGAAGAGATCACCCAGCTGCCTGGTACTTCTCTAGCTCCTTGGTATCATACCTTTTTTGTTTCAACTTGCTTTGGTTTGGCACTTTCTTCTTCTTTCTGCACCTTCAAATTTTTTTCTGGACTCACATTTTGACTTGCCTGGTAAACCATTCATAAAAAATGAAAAGGTTTTCAGAATTTAAAAAAAAGTAAATAAAAAAGAACTGTCATGTTTCTAAAGATGCAATAGATAAAAAAAGGGGAAAAAAAAGAAAAAACACAAACAACTCAAACTTAAAACTGCTAGACCACCATGGTTTTCTTTTCCTGCCAGTCAGAACTTTCCTTCCTCACAATACTGTGAATTTATCTTAATTTAAATAATCTGAATTTAAACCAAGCATAGGAACCTTGGGAAGGATTTTCAAGCATCTCTGCAGTACTTAACAAATCCTTGATGTTTTTGGGAGCCCGTAGGTGCTTCTGTAGAACAGCAATGTTAACAGGCAGCAACTGCAGATGGTAACGGGTATGACTGAACTATACACCATCCAATGACAGAAATAGATCTCAAGGACTCTGCACCACCTGGTTCTCCTGGTCTGAGAATCTCACGTCTTAGCACATGAGATAACAAGTCCTGCATTAAAGCAATATTAAATTACAAATTTGTTGTGGCCACAGACTGTACATTGTTAGGCTCGTAAGGCGCTAAAGGCACTTTCTGACTTGTGTGTGTGCACATATGTCTGTGTCTCAGACAGTGGGATTGAGTGCACCCTCAGCAAGTTTGTGGATGACACCAAGCTGAGTGGTGCAGTCAATCCACCTGAGGGATGGGATGTGATCCAGAGGGACCTGGGCAAGCTCCAGAAATGGGCCCATGTGAACCTCATGAGGTTCAACGAGGCCAAGTTGCTGGGTCGGGGCAACCCCCGGTCCAGTATCAATCCAGGCTGAGGATGAAGGGATTGAGAGCAGCCCTGAAGAGAAAGACTTGGGGATGCTGGAGGATGAAAGATTGGACATGAGCCGGCACTGTGCGCTTGCAGCCCAGAAGGGCAATTGTTTCTTGGGCTGCATCACCAGCAGCGTGTCCAGAAAGTGGAGGGAGGTGATTCTGTCCCTCTGCTCCGCCCTGGTGAGACCCCCCCTGCAGTTCTGCGTCCAGCTCTGGAGCCCTCAGCACAGGACAGACATGGACCTGCTGGAGAGGGGCCAGAGGAGCCACAGGAATGATCCGAGGCTGGAACAGCTCTGCTGGGAGGACAGGCTGAGAGAGTTGGGGTGTTCAGCCTGGAGAAGGGAAGGCTCTGGAGAGAACTTATTGTGGCCTTTCCTTATTTAAAAGGGGCCAATAAGAAAGATAAGGACAGACTTTTAGCAGGGCCAGGACAAAGGGTGATGGTTTTAAACTAAAAGAGGGGAGATTCAGGCCAGACGTGAGGAAGAAATTTTTTACAGTGAAGGTAGTGAAACACTGACCCAGGTTGCCCAGAGAGGTGGTGGATGCCCCATCCCTGGAGACATCCCAGGCCAGGCTGGACGGGGCTCTGAGCAACCTGAGCTGGGTGAAGATGTCCCTGCTCGTGGCAGGAGTGGCACTGGATGAGCTTTGAAGGTGCCTGCCAACCCAAACTACTCTATGATTCTACGACAACACCTATTTCGCCATCAGTGATGCTACAAGAGGTAAGCACTTACTGCAGTAATACCCCAGAGTACAGAAATAATCTTTCGGCTACAATGCAGTCACATTGTCTCTCTTACGTACACTTCCCTCCTGGGAATGGATATTCCTCTAGACAAGGTCTAAAAGAACTGAACCTCTGTGGCATTCTGCATTTCCCTCTCATGTAAATGGTTAATTAGACTTTCCCAGTTCAACCCTGTTTCCTGGGAAGTTAGTTCTTAATTCACTACAAGGAAAACACACCCAGTGTACTCACAGGACTGCTGCTATTGAAACGTGAAGGCAGCCTCCTACCAGGCATCTTGGGTCGGTTTGCGGTAGGGTGCGATAGATTATATGAGGTAGCTATTACGTCATCAAAGCTTAACAGATCTAGAAAAAGATGAAAACACAGACCACCATCAAGACCAGTAGGTTTTACTGCTTTCTTTTTTATCACTTCTTTAAGACCAAAAAAAAAAAAAAATTCTTACTGTTTCAAAGATTTTCAGTATATACAACACACGAGCTATGTGAAACAACTACACGACTTTGGCACATCTGGGAAACCACATTTCACTTCTTAAAGAAGAGGTGATTCAACTAGCATTTAAATTCAAGTTCTCAACAGAAAATGTGCTGCATAATATGGATCTGTCTCTGGAGAAAAATACATTTCTGACTGGTTTTTTGAGAGGTGTCATATCCAAATATTTAGGAGAGCACGTTTTCTTGTCACTAAACTTGCAGGAAAAGCATGAAAATCCAAGTTGAGTGACCAAGAGAAAAATAAAAGCAGCGTGGTAATGTCCACAGGATCACTAAAGTAAGTTAACAAGACATTAACTGCAAATATTTCTATGTATGGTATTTTTTTGATATGCATTTATTTGCCTAAAGAAAATATATGACTTCATAAAGTCCGTAAAAAACATTTCAAAACTCTTTTCTTGTACTTTACAAAATCATACAGATCTCTCTGCTGATTAGTCTCTTTATGCTCACAGCTCTAGGTAAACTCTCTTAGATCAGTAGAAATTCCTTACACCCTACAGGATGAGGCAACTTCAGGGAAAAAAAAAAACCAAACACAACAATAGAAAGAACAGAACATATCTAATCTAATAACATAAGCAGTTCATCATGTTACCAACTGGACTTAACAATTTCTCCACAAAAATACCAATAATACTTACCTGTGAACAGATGTGCAATGAGGTAAGTTTTTTGATTTAAGCACTGATGTAAGATTTTGGATATTATGTACAATTTTAGAACACAAATTCATTAGACTCATTCTAGAGACTCAATATGTTTAATTAAAATACCACACAGCATTTTCTGTGGGCATCAAAAGTAACATTCAAGGTTTGAGGGTTGGGTTTTAGTTCTTTTTGGGGGACTTTTTTGTTGTGTTTTTGTTTGTTTCTTTTGGGGGGGTGGAAGGAGGAGGATGGCATTGGGGTCTTTTTTGCAATCCCTGATTTTTACATGACATTATGATTTATCAAGCAGAAGCTATGACACTTTCCTTATTTTTTCATTAATTTTGAAGCTACAGCTAGAGGTCAGATAAAAAATAAAAAATACCAAACACCCTAAGGACACTGAGCCAACACCATTCATGACACTTAAGACCATTCATGACACTTCAGTGTTTGGATGACTTAGTCTAATTTATACCTATAGGAATTAATTTTTGCACCGTTTTAACTGATTTTTATGTCTTCTACTCTGCAAAATTATCCTTGAAGTCCTTAAAATATTAACATCCTTTGGACATCCCTGAACTTGCCTACTTCTTCACCTGCTTCACCTGTTGCCTTGTTGAAATGCAAGCTCTTCTAACACCATCTGTTAGCAATCAGGTTTGCTGCTTTTTAATTCTATTAAAGAGAATGTAATGACAGTGTTTTGTAAACATGTGATAACATTTGCGGTGTAAAAAAGCAGGGAAGAAAAACAAAGTAGGAAGAAACAGAACAGTGATAAATGGCAAGCAGCTGATGGAGAAAAGGATGAGAGATAAATAACTAACTATGAAGGTATTCCTGTTGTAGTCTGTGCCAATAAAATATTTAACTTACTAGAAGTCAAGCAACAGTGACTAAGGGGTGTATCTTCATGTTCTTCACTCAATTGTCAGTAATCCCAGAGCACTAACCCATGCCAAAATGTAAATCAGAATTTACGTTCGTTAGGTATTATCAAAAAAGTAACAAGAAGGCAGGAAAAAAAAATATGTATTTTTTTTCCTCCATCCCAGTATTTTTGCCTTTAAACAATCCTTCTTTTGTCATTCTGCAGAAATAAAAAAATCATTTGGCACTAAATTTAAATAAAAATTGTAAACTGAGTTCCTATTAAGAATGTAATGCCAGCTCTGTTTTCATGAATAAAGCAAACATCAGTGTGCTGGTTTAGCTGGGATCAAGTTAGTTTCCTTCATAGTAGTTAGAATCTTTTCTTTTTAGTAGCTAGCACGGTCTTCTGTTTTGGATTTAGTACATTAATAATGTGATAACACTGAACTTCCCATGCTCTTCTTTCCAGTCGCTAAGCTGTGTTTTGGAGTTGGTATGAAAAGAAAGTGAGAACTCGTGGATGTTTTGGCTGTTGCCAAGGAGATCAAGGACTTTTTCAGCTGTCCAGCTGCAGGGAGCAGCTGGGAGGGGGAACAGTGGGACAGCACCTAGATTGCCACCCAGGCTGGTCAATGAAACATTCCCTACCATTAGTGTCATGCTCCGTATAAATCTCAATCCGGCTTTTCCAGTTGTTTGGTTCACTACTTTGTTTGTTTTTGGCCTTTTGCTGTTCTGGCCTTTTTAGTCTTTCGTGGTTTTTTGCTCTCTTGCTGGGATCAGCTGCTCAGGACCGGGGCGCTCTCTTTGCCAGGACTGGCTGTTCCGCATTATCGTGTTCGAGCACGAACTGCTGTCCAGGTCTCTGCTCCTCTGGGATCAGCTGCACGAGACTGGACTTCATGAGCAATTGCCTTGTGCATCAATCACTTTATATCTATCCATCTAGTTAGTAGTAATAATAGTATGTTATTATTATTTTTCCCTTTTTGCTGTCTTATTAAACTATTATCTCAACCCATGAGTTTCTCCCTTTTCGATTATCTCCCCCATCCCAATTGGGGAGCGGAGATGGTGAGTGAGTGGTTGCTGTGCTCCTAGTTTCTGGCTGGGGCTAAACCACGACAATAAGGCATACTAAGAATATTAAACACATATTAAGAAAAATGTGTACTTCTGAAAAACAAAACAACACAACACAGTATTTGACAAAGCTTGAAGATGAAGACTGCTACAGTCTTGAATTGGATGTGATTTTAATATAGATGGTGGGGTAACACTAATGCCTGGGATTTTTTTCCTCTTTGTAAGAGCTTCTAAAGAAAATGCTCCACCTGAGACAATTGCTCAGCATTACAATATTACCAGCACATTACAGTCAGAGGGAATTCTGACCGTACTTGCAGCCTCCTTTCTACCTTTCCATTTTGTTGCTTTTGTATAGGGAAGAAATTGAAACACAGACTGGCAAGAATTAGGGTTTGTGGTTTTGGTGGTGGTGGTTTTGGTGTTGTTGTGGGTTTGGGGGTTTTGTTTGTTTTTCTTTTCAAACGGCATTCTTGGTTATTTTAGGAGAAAGTTCGACCCCACTGAAACCAATAGAGATCCTGATGAAACCCACTGAAAGTTCACAATTTACACCCATTTCAATCAATAAAGTAATTTACAATTAACTTTTTTACAGACGGCCTACAAGTTAAAGGAAATTCCATCATAGTGCCAAAAGGGCAATATTATACATCTGGGGATAAGTCAAAAAATATTTTAAGGCAGAGCGAGAGCACTTTTCTCTCTATAAAGATGGGCTAAGCTTAAACAGTTACTTAGGATAGACTATTAGAAGTGTCTCTTCTGCAAGCTTAACATGGATCCATGCATCGCAGAACTCTTCGGAGCTTTAATACACACAATTAGGTGAGACATTTTGTTACAATCTGTGAACGCTTCAAGTGTATTCACAGCAGTTTGTCTTAAAAAGCCTTCACAAAAAGAAGCAAAGCTGAAAGGGTGTCTACAGAAATTACAGTTCCGACATCTCATGTGGCTGGGGTTTAGAAATCCAAGACAGAAGTGAAATGTATCCAATATTTTAGAAGACAAGAGTTCACATTAATCTGCAGAGTAAGAGCAGATGGCAGCCCTTTTTCCTGTTACTCATCTTCCTGAGATCGCACCCCAAAAATTTACGGGACTGATATAAGCTTTAGAATATTTAAATTTGCAGTTGAGCAATAGTTAGGTATTTGCTACAATTAAGCATGTGCCTAATACATGACTTTCACAAATACTGTTTTACAAGACTCATAATACTAAATAAGCAACTATGCAATCTTTGGCTAATTTGTGCTACAGAAAGATAAAGCCATTCAACCTAAATACACCAGAAGTCCTACAGATATTGAACACATTTCACTATAAACACTGGGTTGGGCTAATCAATACCTGGACTGTGAAGTTTTTCCTTTTTTTTTTTTTTTTAACCTCTACAAGTTCCGGATTTAAAAGTATACTTAAAATAATTTCTTGTTTAACAGCTAAGGAAAACAGGCATTCAAACAAACAAAAAAAGCATATTAAATTGAAACCCAAAAATTTTAGTATCAATAACTGCAACTGAAAATTACGCTTATGACGTTAAGAAGAGGCTATGTGTATGGCATAAAGCATTTGGATTTCCTTATAGATTGTTATCTTACCAAAATGGAGAAGGGTAGGGTAATTTCCTGACACGTAAGAAGGGAAACATGGCAAACAGGATAGGAAACAAAATCTGGAAAGAAAAGTCAAGGAGAGGAATGTCTAGAAAAAGATTCTGAACAAAAAAATTATTTTACAAAGCAGGAAAAAGAAACATTTGTAGAAGAAACAGAATCGCTTTACATGTTCAGCATGCTAGTATTACAGCTTTAGTCTTTTACAATACTTTAATTCTAATTGAACAGAGAAACATTTATGCAATTTTTCAAATAAATCTTCAAGAGGAGGTACTTCCACATGATCAATGTTTCTGAATGTTTTTGAGTATTTGTCCTTATCTGATGGCTGGGGGTCTAATTTTGTTATGGGGTGGGTTGTTTTTTCCTATTGATAAAGAATATTTACAGCTTCTCCTTGGGATAAATTGAGAGTGGCTCAACCTACACTGCACATCACAGCCAAACTAAGTTGCAAAATAAAATCAGACCTGTACTTAAAGAAACTGGTTTTCTAAAAATTCATTCACTTCAGGATCTCAATCTAAAGGGGGAGAGAGGGGAAGAGGAAAAAAGAAAAAAAGAAAAAAAAAAAAAAAAAAGACACTCTGGCAATGCAGTTGTCAACCCCAGCTATACATTTTCTCCCATGTTTTAGTATCTATTCTAGTTCTCATAAGATTAAACACTCTTAAACTTCATATAAAGACCTAACATCTTTGGGTTTTTATATAGTCTTAGCTGCTGCACATAGTATGTCTTTAGCAGCACAACTTATACATAGACATAAACATGAGATTCATGAATTTTAATGGCAGGAGTTTGGATTAGTCTCTTTTCACAAGAGCAGCAAAACTACTTGTGACTTACGCGGTTCATTTTAAACAAGGGTAATTTCACGTAACAGAGGATTTTTGAAGCTTTCCTTCAAGAGCTGCATCCTCACGCAGACTGACAGAGCCTCCGCCGCTTGCTCTGCACCAAACCAGGACCACCGAACACACCTCCCCACTTCTTTGTTACGCACCTTTGTCCCTGCCCCATCTAGGGATTAAAATCCCCAATTTGTCCATGAGCCTGTAAAATCTCATGCTAGCAAATCAGAATACATTTTTTTTCCCCAAAAATATATAAAATTAGGTTTTGTATATATACGATTATCTGATATCACAGCTACTACCCTGTTTCCCCGAAAATATGACCTACCCTGAAAATATGGCCTAGCATGATTTTTCAGGATTTTTGAGGATGCTCAAAATAGAAGCCTATTGCAAAAATAAGCCCTAGTTATGGTTCATTAAAAAAAGCAACTTAAATAGTGTCCAGGCAGCTATACATGTAAAAAAGTAAAAAGTTTTGGAGCAAAAATTCATATAAGACCCCATCTTATTTTTGGGGAAACAGGGTATGTTGCCATTCTGGTTATCAAAGATGCCAAGATAATTGCAATTGGGGATAAATGACATTACACTATACTGTAACACATCTAGCACAATCCTAGAGATAAACATGTGGTTAGTAGGACGAGGCTCGCATTTGTAACGCTAGGTTGTGCATTGCTGTTTCAACTCAGCCTAATTTGGCCTGCAAGTGTTTCTCCCATACTCTCATTCAAACTCAACTTTAAATAGAGACAAGAGTTAAACTGCCAATTCAAAATCTTCAAAACAAGGCACATCACAGCACATGTATAGATTTTACTGGGGAATTAACAAAAAAATAACTTATAAATACTTTAGGGTAACACTGAAAATATTCATAATATTTCCAGGATATTTTAATACCTGCTGAAGTCCAGCTTTCTGTGGCTCATAAAAATATAACTTCTGTATTAAAAACATGCATGAACTAACCTGTCCTCATACAGAGCATTTAAGCTTAGAAGCACTTTTAAAATGCTTAACAGAAAAGTCAGGAGTACTCTTTTCTATTCATCAACTGCTTCAGCTTTTAATGCATTATTTTTATCTTATTACACTTTAGGACCAACTAGTCTACAACTTGAATATCCTAATTAGCCTAAAAAAAAATTAAGTTATACTATTTCAAAATGTATTATTACTAAAACCTTTTCTGAGATGAAAGGTTGCATTTGATATACACAAGGCAAACACTGCAGGTACAATTCACTGAAGTTTTTTCTGCAGTGTTCGGTCATATGATAAAAATAATGGAGAGTTGAGGACAGGAATCAGCTGCGCTGTCAGTAAAGGACAAAAGTCACCTATATAATAGCTCAGAGAGCCTGATCAATGTGGTTGCTTTAACCAATATCAAGGTTTTTACTTGACAACTTGAGATTTAAAGAGGTGCCAGGTTTGGCTCAAGGCACATTGAGCAAAGCCATATGCATGAAATTCAAGTGATATACCACGCTGGCCCAAATTTAAGGTAAAGGCACTACTAAAAATACGCAGGTTAGCTAGAAAAGCAAAAGTTATCTGAAATGCAAGAGCAGAACAAACAGAACCGGTCAGTGAACGATTTAAAAAAAAAAAAAGGCAAGATAAGTGTCACAGCAAAAAAACATGCTTTCGAGTTAGAAGAACAAACCATTACCTACATTCCTCCCTTCCTATCATTTGTTACAACACCGAGCTCATCAGCTGCCTCCAAACAGCCTCCTGACATCTGCTCATCGCGTGCTGACTCTTACCTCCAGCAGTTCTACAAAAATGAAGATTTTTTTCCTCCTGAACAGGAATAATTGCACTGTGGCATTTTGAGTAAATCACTTAAAAAGCTTATTCTAACTCCGTAAAACACTGCAATCCAAACAGAAAGACCCAAAAGGATGTTTTATTCTTTTCTTACCTGATTCTTTAGAGCTCTTTACCACAAGTGAATCTACCTCTACTGATTTTGGTCTAAGTGGTAATGGTTCAGAGTCTAACTTTGGTTTTGCTACTGGCTCAAATTCAGATTTCGGTCGAAGAGAAACAACCTCCCCATTAGATCTGTATTAAGAAAAAAAGATGACAAGACATACTTAAAATCAAGTATTTTGGAGAGCAATTCCAGTCCTAGAAAAGACAATCCTTCTGTTCCAGCTCTTGCAGAGATGTCAAATATGTATAATCCCCTTGGAAAAAAAATCCAAAACTTCTACTTCAAGGCACATTTTGGCACTTAAATCTATAATATTACACTTCAGTGCAACAGAAAACAAGAGAGCTGAATAGCACCTGAGTAATATCTCTTGAAATATTCAGAAATATACTCAGACTCCCTGGCGTCAAAATCTTCTTATAAAGAAAAACACTGCCAAGAACAAGATATTTCTTTCTGGGTACAGAAGAAAGTATGTTGTATATATGGTCTTTATTCTACCATGCACTCTTCGCATGTCTGGTCACATCATCCAGGGACAAAAAAAATAACCTCCCAACCAAACCAACAAAAATAGAATGGATGACACCGTCTTTTACAATTCTTGCCATCATTTATGCCACAGCATAAAAATAAAGTACATAAATGGACCAGCTGTCAGCTTCATTGTGTCCCTGTCATTAACTCATCTCCCAAATCCTTTATTTGAAAGTTTTATTGCAGTAGAGGAAGAGAGAGCAGCCTCATCTTTCTAGAGCAATGCTAAACTTTCAGATATTTAAACATACTTAAATATCCCCAAGATCTAAAGTTTTCAATTATTAAAGGACCACAGTTTACTACAGACCTCTATTTACTGCACATGTGTAACCCTTTATATTCATAATTATTTTCTAAATTGAGATAGGGGCAATTCCGCTCCTGTATTTATACAAGGTCAAGTCCATCATGACCTTACTTTCTCAGGGTTCTTTCAAATCAAATAAACATCCCAAAGGGACAGTTATCCATCAGTAGTTTATTTACAGTTTTGGGTAAGGATCTAACAAATATTTTGATGGAGGCAGAAAAGGAAACTGCATGTGGGGCATTGTATCAATGCAAATTAGTCTTAGTGTGAAAAAAATTAAAAATGAATCTAAAAGAAAAAATGAGCAATTATTTGCTATTACCTTCCCTATTTGTCCAGTTACTCAACTGAGAATACTCAAGACAGATTATAGAGACTGGATGTGGTTCTGTAATAAGTGTTTTCACCCCCAGAAGAGCACATGAGCTACACTGAGAACCTTTGGCACAGGTACTAACTGTGCTCAGCTCTTCCTTTCCATCTGTCTTACTCCATATAAAGTGCTGGAACCCTGAATGTTGATGCAGCTCAAATCTTCAGGGTTTTTTCCAACACAAGAATAATTCCCAACTTCATCTGCTGCATGGTTAGTTATGTTGTAATATTTACTCCAAGATGGATTCAATCTCTTAAAGAATTTGAAAGTTATAAATTCATATTGTTGAATATTTGGAGTACCAAGACACTGGTAGGTGTAGGACAAAACTGATCCTTGCACCCTTTTCACCCTTAAAAGACACGTTTCCTCCCACCTCATCCATGAAGGAAAACAGAACAACAAACCAAATAAAATATACTTGGTGTATATGATTTAAGTTATACTGACTTGGATGCAGATGATGGCAAAACAGGTTTCTCTGGACGTTTAGGGTGCAGAATCCCCGCTCTCAATAAGCTGTTTGTCTTGCTTGGAGGAATAGGCTTCTTGGGTGGTACTTGAGGAGCCTGTGGCTTCAAAGGCTTCTGATCCAAAGCTCCTTTTTCATCTGACAAAATAATTCACAGTAACATTTTACAAACCCACGTTGTCTAGAATTCTTACAGTGCTAATCCATTAGAAAGCAACTGCTGTCAGAAATACTTTCTCTGAAGATCAGATAAAAGAGAAAAATAGATATGCAAGTGCATAAGTGATAACTTATCAAAACACACAAACTACTTACCAAACTTAAAAAAAACGTTACGTTGGAGTATGCAAAATGTCCTTCTACTGACACGAAACAATAGTAAGAAATCATGGATTCATATTATTGCACTGTGTATAACAGCTAAGAACCAAGAATCTCTCTGTACTGCTGCTACTGCTTTCCCTTTTCTAGGAAATCACCTTATCTCCTCTTAAGAAAGCAGGGTTGTTTTTTTTTCTTTTGTCACAACTATACTTCTTCCACACACACAAACAGCATAATTTATCCAGGGGAAAAAGGGGGGGGAAAATGAATATTTATCTGAATAACTGAATTTATTTTAGATAGAGTCTTATCTTCCTACAAACTCAAGATACAAATTAAGCCTGGGTAATCAAACAAAAAAAAGTTAAATTTATTGTTCGATGACTGCACGACCTAATTGAGTATTGTCCAGGGAAGCTGAAAAGTTACTGAAAAAGTCAAGCTGCTTCACAAATCCTAGTTGAATAGTCTTCAACCTACGTTCCCTAATCAGACTCTGTGGGATATCCAGAGCACACCTACTTTTCCTTGTACAACTACAATACAGCTCAGTCGGGCATGCATAAAGCACTGAGGATTTAAAGATCATTGTTAGGTTACAGTCCTTTACAGTTCAGGCAGTAAATCAATAAACTGGGATGGAGAGACTGATCCTCAGCTTTGGTTTCCCCCCATTCTCTCCTCCTACAACTTTGCTTTTAACCAAGCATTGGTCTAACATAAAATGTTTACAGATGCTATCGGTTTGGGGGTAGGGTTCAAAATTTGGTTCAGCTCCATCCCAGCCAAGTGGCTTAATTGCCAGGTATACGACTAGCAATTAAGAACTGGGGCTGTTCAGCCTGGAGAAGAGAAGGCTCCGGGGAGACCTTATTGCAGCATTTCACTACTTAAAAGGGGCCTATAGGAAAGATGGGGACAGACCTTTTAGCAGGGCCTGTTGTGACAGGACAAGGGGTGATGGTTTTAAACTGAAGGAGAGGACATTCAGGCCAGACATGAGGAAGAAATTCTTTTTACAACAAGGGTGGTGAGAGCCTGTCCCAGGTTGCCCAGAGAGGTGGTGGATGCCCCATCCCTGGAGACATCCCAGGCCAGGCTGGACGGGGCTCTGAGCAACCTGAGCTGGTGCAGATGTCCCTGCTCATGGCAGGGGGGGCACTGGAGGAGCTTTGAAGGTCCCTTCCAACCCAAACTATTCTACAGTTCTACAACTGACTCCCTTTGGACAAGTCCTGCAGCAGTTGAATGTCAGCTCTCCAGTCCTAAAATGGGAAAACACCTTTTTTTTTTTTTTTTTTCCACAGAAATACTTGGAATTAAACAGATCATAGAGATTCTTCAGAAAAAAAAGCATTATCCAGGACAGAACTGTCTTCCTGCTTTGGGATGTCTGAACCTTAGGAGGAGATATGAACACCAATAAAACCAACTTTAAGTGGTTTGTATCTCCTTCCAGTCTCTCTTAGTATTGAGTTAAAAAAATAAGATACTGAAAGTAGAGGAAAGTTTTTGCCACACGGTGGTGCTGACTGTCCTGCGTAAAAACAGCCCGTCAACAGGACTAAGCTGCTTCTGCCCACTGATATATATGCGAGATTTAAATTTTAAATGCCTAACAGCAGTCAGTATTACCAAAGATCAGCTCGCTTTATTTTATCTATGCTGAGCACAAGTGGAGAGTGGAGAATTACGCTTTTTGTTTTCAAGAATAAGTGAGTTCATAAACAGGGCAGAAAAAAATGCTGTCATCGAGTCGCATTCCTGAATCATCATCTGTCATTCGTCCCTTCAACTACTCCCACTCAAAATCTGAATATAAAACTCAACTGCAATTAAGTAGAAAAAGTTAATATCAAAGGTCAAGATTCACCATGAGCACAGAAATTGGACAATTCTCTTGGACAAAATGGCAAGCTGCTTTTTCAGCTTTTGCTCCGCAATGAAAAAGATCAGGGTTGGCTAAAAATGAGCAGTTTAGTAACAGAAATACAAATACTAATCTGAATACATCTGCACAGGACAAAAATTCCTACACAATATCACTAAGTGTCCTTCACTATAAATACAGAAATACTTATAGGAGTACTGCTTTGAATTTTTGATCGCAATTAAAGTCACACTTATTATGTCTCCTAATAGGCATAAATACTTACATGGTTTGATACTGTGTGATTAGAGCTGCTCAATTTTTTTTTAAAACTAATTACAGTATAATTTCATACTTAATGGCTTTAATCACTGTATCAACACTGTTCTTTTTCCACAAGTAAAACTGAACTGATAAATGGGAATTTCTTTCAGTAAAACACTACTGCTGTCTGAGTAAGTAACTTTGAAGACCTGACCTTCAACTGGATACAAGACAAAATTTCCCTCCATCATTTCCTGCACCACAGTAAAGAACAGTTCTCTACCTTACTTAATTTTTCAGACGCTTTCATGTTCCTAAGCATTTTGAATATTGTCGCTCAATATTCTTCTTCCTATATTTCTCCGCAAACAGTTGAACTCAATTATGCGAAGGTTAACACCATAGTACAAACAGAACCAGTCTAAATTTAAACTTACTTCAGTTTAATTTAACTTCTAAAGAGCCGAGTGATCAAACTTTCTAAAAATCATACAGCTGAAGATACCGTTCCAACAGATAAAAATAACTTGTTTGCTTGCATGTAGAGATGACACAGCTGATTTTAACACATATTCTCCACATGAAACACCCGAAAACACGCTCTATTTAATATATGGATTATAAAAACCACCCAGGGAAAACGAGGAACCCATCGACCAGGCTCACTTGTTGAAATGTTGCTTAGCCATGGTCAGCCACAGTTCAGTATTCACAGAACAGAGGTTGGTTTTGTAATATGCTTTTGTCAGTAATACCAGAATTTCTTCTTTAAGACCCAACCAGCATGTTTGTTTAAGCTTCTGACTTTCAACACAGTCAAAACAGTTAAACAGTTCGACTTGGCAAGTTTTTCAAATATGGAAAACAAGCGGTTTAGAAACGTGTTTGGGTGATAACCGTAGCTTTACTTCAGAGAAACAGGTGTCCTTTAAATTTGAGGAAAAAAGTGGTAAACATCTGCAAATTCTGTGGAACTGGAAAACATTGCAGATAGCAAGAGTTAACAGGACAAGAAATCTCAATTTCTGAGCATCGTGACAGTTAACATCTGTATAAGGAGTGTTGTAACTGTTCTGTGTATTTCTTTGCTTTTTTTTCCATTAGAGACTGATTTTGGCCAAAACATTCCGAAGCAGCAACAAATGTTTTCATTTCTAACAACTTACTGTTCAAAACTGCAGTTACTATCACAGAACTACAGTTAAATGAATTAAGTAGCAACTCTGTTATTATGCAGTGAGATAACCGTGTTTCAGAATTTCATGTAATAAACAAGAAATACACATTTTGTAAAAGTGTAGTTGTCCTAATCACTCCAAACACACTTCCATAACATCACAGACACAAGAATTAGAGTAGATGGTATCAAGAGAATCTGTAATGATGTCTGTCAAACACACACCTATTGCACAGAACAGCCAAGCTCAAAACTATAACTCATTTACAAGAGCATAGTCTGAAATTCACTGTGAAGAAAACTGGTCTCACCTTTTTCTTCAGGCCTCAAAGAAGGGAATTTCTTCTCTCCAGTTGGCAATTCAGGCTTTGGAGCTGAAAAGTGAAAAAAAACCCATAGACATTTCTCAAAGAGCTTTAATTATCTTAGTCTAAAAATATGACATACACCAATTTGTGTTTATATTTTCTCCTTTACAAGGAGCACAATACCATTTTTAAACACTCGTTTGAGTCCAGCAAATTGTAGGCCTGGATTATAACATTCCCAAAGTGGGCTCCATAATAATTTGGGGAAATATATAGCAGCAGCAAAATAAATAAAGCATAAATGTAACCTCAAACTGTGACGACAAGTAGCTGCTTTGCCAGGAAATACAAAGCTACTTCTGAATTTTCTTTTGAAGTCATGCACTGCTTCTGAAATTCAATATTTCCTCATATAAGTACCACGTATACTACCTACCTGGAGTTTTAACGGGAGGTGGAGGTTTCTTTGGCTTCTGCAAAATGAAAAAAGTCTAATAAGTAAAGAGATATTCTCCATCGAAGACAGACTTATTTGTGTTTTGGTTTATATATTTTGCAATGTCTAGCCTGTTTACTAGCCGATGTCAAAGCATTTCACAAAGGAGGCAATCAACTCACAGACAAGAAAGACAGAGAATTCCAGTAATTCCTCTGATATCTCCCAGACAACCAGGTGCAAAACCAGGAACAAAATGCAGGTTTCTTCAAATCTCAGATCAGTGCTCCAGCAACGTGCATAAGCAGAGGTACAAAGAGCTAAAAATTAAGAATTTTATCTTTTCTAGTCCAAAGATTTGTTCCAATTGCACCCATTTTAATTTCAATATGTAAACTTCTATTTGCGTTAGTACAATGCAAGTTTAAAGGAGTAATCAGGTAAATTTTTGGACGTAAAATGGTCACTTTCCCTGAAAAAAAAAATTGTAAGCTAAATATCAGCCGAACTATTTTGATTGACTTTTAAATTACAATATCGTAAGACAAAAATAAGAGTTATCAGCGTTTGCAACAAACACTGCGGTTGCATGAAAAACATTATTTTGAGCTTCTTTATTACTATATATTTAAGTGGGGAAAGGTGCCCAAACTACTCTAAGCCATTAAAAAATTTATGAAGTGTTATGGTGCCACAGTTTGTAGACTGAAAATAATTCTATTTTAAAATGCAGTCACTTATCACTTTCCTTATAACTGATAAAATTGAATTTGAATCTCTGTCCTGTTGAAGCGGGGCTGGCACCTCTCAGGACGGACACCTCGAGCCACTTCATCCCCAGAATCTGGTTCATTAAAATACTCTAGAAGAGGCATCTTTGTGGCTGTACTCAGGAAAAACACACTGATAAATTCATCACAAAAGCCTATGAAAACCCCTGTTCTTTATGCAAGCGTTGCTGAAGTTGTACAGCCCCTCCACAAATTCCTTGTAGTGAGTATTTTTGAAACAGTTGCTATGGATGGATTTCACTTCTGTGCTACTATCGCTATTGCGTAAGTTCTTAATGCAGGAAGATTTTGTTCTGGCAAATGAAATCTAATTAAGCAAGCATGAAAGCCCGTATTAAATTTCTTTGTCTAGGTTCAGAGAAGGAAAAAGCTACAGGACTTAAGTAACAAGACCGTATTTTCTTTCGTTTCTGAGAATGTAAATACATTATCCAGCTGTGCAGCACTGCTGCCTGCATCAAAAACCGTAACACTGAGAGTTCAGCATCACTTACAGTTATATGACTCTGATTTGTGTTTTTCTTAAGTCGATATCAAATAGCTGATTACAATTATCAGCCACTCAATGCCTTGAGCTTCAAAGCTGCTCAGTACAAGGTGAATCCCTGTACTGAGACACACTACACAAAGCAGAATAGAAGATCAAAGCAAGGTCTGAATATAGGAAACACTGTTTATGGTAAAAGAATAATTTTTTTGTCTCTCTCAAGGGAGCAATTCTGTATTGTGAAACAGTGGTACTACCCACCCACCCCTCAAACCAAGTCAGACATTTGTTACAGCGTCTACACCATTCTTGTAAAGCTGAGAATAAATATGAAAAGAAAATGATGACTTGGAGTAATTAAACTTGCTGGGTATGTAAAGCAACTGTGGTTAAATGCTAAATGAATAACAAAATCTGCCAGGTCATATCTAGCAATCTCCATTTCCAGACGAAACGGCACTAAATTACTGTGAAACTCTGAAATGCTGTTCTGCTGAGACACGGGTGTCAACATTTAGACGTCCTGATCTGCACCTGAATCCGTCCCGTCCGTGGATGACTGACGTACGTTCGTGAATTAACACAACCATCTTTGCTAGGCAAACTTGTCAGAACCAAAATATCACACTAATCTCAACCAAAAAAGCCAAAGAACAAAAATGACAAGATCAAGGAGTACCACACAAAAACGTATATTCTATAAGTTCACACATGAGATGGTGGGGAAAAAAAAAATATTTCTAGATCCCACCCAAAGATTATCCTCCACACACTGCAACCTACTGGCAAGTCTTAACATGGAAAAATCCCAGGTGCTTCCACAGGGTCTTTCAACATTTTGCAATTATCGTTACTTAAAGAACTACAGATGGAAGAGACTGACTGCTTATCCCTTTCAAAGCAGTAAGGGTCTAACTTAGTACTCAGTTACACACAACCCATGTTATCAGAAGTATATCCTATATGACCTAGTCACCCTTATTAATTAGAGTTAATCTAGAAAAGCATGTCTCAGTTTAATTTTTAAGTAGTTTAACACAAATATTAACTTTTAAATCATTCTTCTTTGTTAGAGCTAATTCAAGATAAAGTAAAAAAATGCCACGATTGTGTTAATATTTTAAGCAGCATAATATGCTGTGGAGTCTCTTATTCATTGCATTTCCGTCGATACTTTTTTGTGATACTACACAATACGCTTAAGAACTTACAGGGAAGTCTTTATCAGACTCTTGTATTTGAACAGCAAAATTATCTGGGAAGACTCCTTCTTTACCATTGAGTTCTCCTTTCCACCAGCCTGGCTCTCCAGTGTCCTAAAACAAATAACAGGACATTTCAATCAATACTGACTTCTTCCCCAGAACAGATACAGTTACAGGAATAAGATTTTTGCTTTTATCCATAACATAAAATAGTTGTTTGTCTGAAACACCACATTTGTAAGAGGAACACTTTAGCCACCTTAGCAAGGGAAAACAGCTACAGGTTTGGTCACTTTATTTGTTTTCTAAAAAGCAAGATACGAAATAACATTACATCATATGTAAGATAAGGGTGTAAGGATAAGAGCTGCAAGGGGAAGGAAAGTACATAAACCAGCTATAACCCAATGCACAATATCCAATATTCTAAACTTCCTTGACCAGCAACTTTTTTGGTAAATACGTCAAGTGTCACTGCAGTAACACACAATTCTACTTAAGTGATTCTGATGTGATTGACCAGGTCCACTGGTCTGCAAAGGGTGAAACAGCCAGAGGATACATCCTATTGAGGAAAAAATAACCGCATTAAGACATAAGAAAAAAAATTATAGAGAATTAATTCAATGGCACAGAAATCCATTACAGGATCTTACTGGATCAAGGGCTCGGTTTGTCTGTAACATTAAGTATGAAGTTTTTAGAGTATTTTAGCAACATAAATAGTTTTCCCCTGGGCCTTAGGTCCCAAATACTGTACATGTCACACCCCCACATAAGTCCAAGTGGATTCCTGTCGATATGTGCCGCTGTTTGCAGCACAAATAGTTCATCCCAAAGTTCCGTACACAAAGACAACTCAGCATTCGGTTCAGCTGAGACACTGAACAAGTAAAAGAGAAGGGGGGGAAATAAAATATAAAATTACTTAAAAAAAATCCCACCTCATATTGAACTAAAGGAGGAACGAGAAGGAAAAAAGACCTGAAAAGGTGATTAGCACTGAAAGTAAAAGTTTGCTAACGTTTTCTTTCATTTCTCCCTCTGTCACCCTTTCAATTAAGTACCGTAGAGTCCAATTTCTGAACAGTGTGCAGTGAAGAATGGAATAAGGCATCTATTGCTAAATTTCCTTTGGACATAAAGTCAGAGACAACTCCATGGGAAATTATCACATGGAGAACAAACAGAAAATAAGTGGACAAGATTTACACAAAGTGCATGTTCTAAAAGAAAAATATCTTAACACTCGGAGAGATCAAAACCCCGGCCTGAGTCACCACCTGACAGTTACATCAATATACTCAGACTTCAAAAGATGTTTTTTTGGAAGGGGAGTTCTGCTCTGGATAACTCTTCTTCGCTCCAGTTTGGACCAGCATATGGCTTGGGTAAATTGGATTAAAAAGGGCAAGAGATTCAGTGAAGATAATCCTCTGTGGCAAGGGCTGTGGCATTTTAAAAAGCGCCTTCCATAACTGCTCTTTTCCACTGTGATCACAATCAATAATACAGATAATATCAATTTTCTTGTTAAGAAAATGGCCATCTTTTCCACAAACTTAAAATCCTCCTAAAGAAAAGTGTTACTTTTCTTCTGCAACTGTGTGAAAGCTGAACACAAAAAAAGAAACTTTCCATTTTTTTTAGGGAAGTCATCATTCTTTAATATAGTCGCATATAAATGAACAAAGGCTGCAGGGTACTGCAGGGAGCTTAAATATGGGGAGGTTGATTTCTTGTTTAAAACCCTCTCTGCAACAAGATGACCTTTCAAAGAAGTGTTTTCAATATTCAACACAAATAGGAACATTCAATTAAATAATCATGTTTCTATGAATAGCCAGACAGTATCATTAACTTCTGTGTGGTTATTTTGAAACACCAAGTGTCTCTAACACCTGGACTTCATTCTCCTACTGAAACATTTTCCCAGTTTTCTCCACAATACCTACATCAAAATCAGTAAGTACAGATCTTAATTTCTCACCTTTTGACAGAATAATACTTTCCAACCATCACCCGTAGGTCAGCCTGATATATCACCAGAGAAGAAGTGTAAGTGCTGAAGGTAAAAGGGATATTTGCAAAGCTTTTCCAGTTTCCTCACTGCAAAGACATTTGGCACTGGGTACATACTGATCTGATGGCCTTTGAGGAATCTAAGATAATTTCCCACTCTGGAATGATCTTTAAGGACATCTATATCTCTACCAAGTGCAGGGCAAAGAGTTGACCCTCACAAGCAAAAAATCAGTCTATGGGAATATCTATTCCAAGAGAGTCTCCTGCTTTCACATTTTACACATCACCTACCTGTACAAAACCCACAAAAGTTATGTATACTTGGTTAAAGCAGAGCGAACATCTTACCTTACTGATTATTTGAATGATTTCACCTTCTTTAAAGCTGAGTTCATCATTTGAGCCTTCATAGGAAAATATTGTCCTGCAATATTCCTTCACTGAAACAAAGCAGCACAATTACCACACACTTGCATACTATGGGTATTAACGTAAATAATTCCATGAAAGGAGAGCTCAGAAATTGTCACTCTAATCCTACTTTCTTTCTAGACCAGCCATCTGAGACTGCTTTACAAATGTTCACTGTGTCATTCATACCACAAGAAAAATAAGATTATATATTTACAGAGTGATAGCAATAAATCTTTGTGAAGTCAGTAGTTTAAGCTCTAAAACATTTTTTTTTTCCATTTTTTTCAGGTACTGTGACTTCAGAGGGAGAAGAGAGAAGCCGACTCAGATAAAATCGTAACAGCCTAACTCTCCCCATAGCATTATATATTCAATTTTGAGCTACTTTAGACAAAATTAATTTCAAGCTTTTTATTGAGAGTTTATGTATTTTCTCAAAATTGATCTAAATTTCAAATATGCAATCCTAATCAAATACACGCAACTGTTTCAAAGGGACATCCTTTATTAACACATACAATTACAGAAACTTCAAATACCAAAGCAGCACATTTGCTGAAATTTTGCAGTGAAATCAAGTAACCCAAGCAAAGGAATTCCTTGGCTAAGCACCTGAAACCAGAGCTCATCTGAGTGATCAGGTCAGACAGCCACAGCCTCTCCTTCAAAAAGCAAAAAGAATAATTTCTTTCTTTCCATTTGGTACAGTTCGATAATTAATCCATTTAAAATTGTGATAATGATCTCAGGTGAAAAAGCAGGAGGATTTGTTTTCCTTCCTTTCCCACACTAGAATAAAAACAACATAAGAAAAGCCAAAATACATCAATACAGAATCTTAACTGCAAAACAATTTTTGCACCTTTTTTTTTTTTTTTTAACCCCAGCACAACTTAAATTAATTAGCAGATAAAAAGGCTGGATTTCTGTATCTGACAGAATAAGGAGGAGGAAGCAAACAAAAAAGACTCTAATTTGCTGCCATAACCTATTGGGTATTTGGCACTGACAACACGCACAAGTGAGCAGTTGGATCAGCCCCAGTGAGAGCAGCACAACATCAAATCACAGTTAGGATTTATCTGCAAGTCTTAATGACCGCCTTTTGCTGGATGGTAACAAAATGAATGAGTTGCAGTTGAATCTTTTTGTTGTTGTATTTTGTTTAAACAAGATAGAAATCTTTAATAGTTAAAAACTGCACAAATTCTATTCTTAAATCAAAAACCTACCTTGGTCAGTGACAATGACTATGTTAAAATGCACAAGTATGCCAACCTTAAGAGATATATATAGAGATATCTATAGAGATATATGTAGATATGTAGCCACATGAGTAATCATAAGTACGAGAACTCATGTTATTTTACTGCCTTATCTAGTGATCAAAAAATGTTCAACTATAGACTGACTATGTTATGTTTTGTGAAGAATTACAGAAACATAAGAACTGTGTCAGGGAGATGAATGTTTAAGTCCAAAAAAAAAAAAAAAAACCTCAAGGGAAAGGGAAGAGGAGAGAAAAATCAACAGGTGCACTAACTAAAAATATCTATCAAATTTGGGGATTTTCATGAATAAGTGTAACACAAGTGTATCATATTTCTATACATCCTGTGCAAAAATACATGCATTTCCTTACTACCAGGGGATTTGGCCAGTACCGATGAACTACACAATCCTTCCTTTCCCCTCCTCACATACACCAAGTCCCATAACAGACAGAAAACTGGGCCAGAAATGGAAGGTTTCACCCTCCTCCAGGAGGCTAGAGACCAGGAGCTTTCCATACCACCGAGCTCCCCAAATGTGCGACCCCAGCACTCAGCATCACCCCAGAAATCCAGCCACAAAACTTAAGAACATGTACAATTTTCCACTGCAGCATCGTATTTTGTGAGCCTGATATTCTGCCACTAGTTAAGATGGAAGGAAGAGTCCGGTTTAATTTTCCAGCACTTAAATCTAAGATGGTATCTACAAAACAGTAAGTCTGAACTTCAGTAAATATTTTTAATAAAAGGTAGTTTAAAATTGAATCTTTTCCAAAGACTCGAGACTCATAATACAGTAGCAGAAATCACAGATGTTGTAGTCTAACATAGTGGGGGCAAAGAGAGGTCAAAGTGTAATTATTTTATTCTTTAAACAAAACATTTTTACATACTTGCACCAGAGGCCAAAACAAGCTTCCCAGAAATAGCAGAGCCACAGCAAAATAAGCCACGCTAGTCTAAACATTTTAGAGATCTCTGTTTATTTGCTGTCATATTGAACACAGTTTATTTTAAACTCGCTCTCTCAAAACTGAGGATGATATACGTGAACTATAACATGGCCTGTATCAAAATTAAAACACTAAGGAAGAAAACCAAGCTTTCTTCCAAAGGCTGCAAGATGTTTTTAAATGGTGTCTGTAGGTATTATCTACTGATGTGCTCCTATAGCATCTATAACTACCATATTTGAGTTCCTCTCTGATGCATTTGTTTCTCTGGGGAGCAGAAACTCAGCATGACTACTGGATTAGCCCAATTTCTATGCCATTATATCAAACACTTCTTGACACTCATCAGCTGTCTGTAAACATGGTTTTAAAAGCTATTTATAGCTATCCAGCTCCATAAAGTCAAAATATGGCTAAAATTGTATGGATCTATATAGGATGCCCTATATACTACTATAAATACAGATAAACTAGGGCTCTGAATAACAAATCTGCAATTTTAAGTATCCTGTTGTGCTAAATTACACAACTCCTAAACACAGGCAAGAAGTCAATTGTTTGTTGCAGTTTTCTTATTTCTGCAAATTATCCATTCCCTGTAAAACAACCCACTGACACCAAAATAACATATTTCCATACAAAACAAAAATATACTTGAAACTGCAATACAGAAGTCGGAGAAACGTCCGCCTTGGAACCAGGCAAAATGAGCTGTCTACATATGACATAATTGCAGTTAATTTTTATATGGGCTGGCGCTCCCATAAGATGTTTTGGGGTGGCTTAAAAATATCTCTTCTAGAGAAAACTACGCAACTTGGTAGTTAAATGAAGTCATAAATTCTCAGAGATAATAAACAAAAAGAAAAATAAAAAAGTTCTTATAAACAGAACCACAGCGGAACTGGACTATCTAGTGAACGGACTTCAACAAAACATAAACACCAACTTTCTGATGCAAGAAATTTAATGTACAGTTATGACAGCACACCGGCAACTCCACAGTAAATCCTGAGCCTAAACAGTCACTTCTATATCCTGAGGACAGCAACTGGGTCAGAGGACTGTTTCCGAGCAATGGTTTTCCAGCATCCCAGCTGAACACAAAAAACTGGGCAGAAATAAGACAGTTTGAGCGTGTCATGAATAGCATATTAATAGAAAGGGGCTGCTGCAATAAAACTTCATATCTTAGCCATATTTTGTTCTGGGAGACAACCCTACAAATGTTTTTGATTCATTTTCCACAGAAATGCAAGCAAACACTCCTTCAAACTCTTTTGGATTTGCATAACTCCTCAAAGGTACAGAACATTACACAAAAACCCAGTGTGAAGAAAAGTTTAAGATGTTAACACAAAAAAAATTGACAACTAAATACTTCTCTGCAGAGGACTACCAAGGAATAGGTATGTATTTCCATCAGCCTTACCTTTTGGTTTACTTTCAGCTTCTGATTTTACTGCTTCTGATGAGTTTTCAGTTTTTGTTGTACTGGGAAGATGAATTAGCTTTGTTCCAGGGGGATGGTTAGGTGATGGCTGTATGAACAAAAGAGATCTTCGTTAATAAAACAAAACAAACCTCATTAGAAGTTTTATTTTTTGTTAGGCTACAGAACGTCCTCAGGTTTTCATTAGCTGAGATGATGCGAATGACCATCTCCAAGAGACTCAATGAGCCTTCCCATTAAGTACTTACAGTAGTTACTTCATTATGGCCACTGCAATTAGAATTTTGTCTATCAATTAAAGACACAGCACAGCTTTCAAACTCAAAGTCAGTCTCAGGACATTTCCAGATATACTTTCACTATTGTATCTGCGCAGTTCCAAGCATTACTGCTCCATTACTGTGAAAATTGCCTCCATTTAACAGCTCTGCAGAAAGTAACCTGCATGCACACTTTGCAGTGGAATAAATCAGGAATATACAGTAGCCATACATCACCTCAGCTAAAGAGACAATCAGTTCTTAACTACTCAGACAAATGTAAGAGCACATGAAAGCTCATCGCAGCTTCCCTTCACTCTTAGCGATTCACAGAGAACAGAACCAGAACAGATGAGTTTTCTCCTGAACCAAAAAACCACAGAGGCATTGCAACTGGTAACAAGTTTCAGGATTAACAGCTAACCAAAATAATTATTCATATATCTCTCTCTATATCTATCTATATATATCTATATATATATATATATCTATATATATAAAATTTATGGTTTTCTCTCTCCAGGATACTTACTGAGCTGCCAGGAATACTTAGCTTCAGTTCCATCTACTTCTTCACAGCCCTGTGAGCTACAAATATAGAATATGATCTTACAGCCAGTACTTACCTGAGCAGCCCTAATAGCATCACTGATGCGAAAAATCCCATTGCCTTTAGTTACTCTGTTCATTTTCATTTACAGCTAAACTTCGCAGACTTCCTACTGTCAAAGAAACTAGATTTATTCTCCTTAAAACCAGATGATGCCCCTGGGCTGGGCTTTGGTACCTCTGACATACCATAAAGGAAGCCACGGTCACTCGGGATGTTCTTGGAGTACGTATGCAATTTAACTCGCTCCAGAACGCTGCATGAAGGAAGCACTAAAATAATCCACCTATGAGATTAAGCAAGTCCAACGTGGAAATAATTCTCTACATTTCCCCCTTCTAAAATGAGATGCAATTAGAAGCGTGAGAGGAAGTTTAGGCAGACAGGGTATAAATAGCCTGAGCCCAGGCTGGACGCTGGGACCAGCTGAAACCTCTCTCACCATCTCCTGCAGGAGCATCTAAACCCCTGAGCATTTCATATATAATACATTAGTGCTCAGCCTTCCTGTGATGAACAGTCTCTGAATTCCCCACGGGAAAAAAAAAAGCCCTCTCTGCTCCAGAGTTTCCTGACGACAGCTTTTTCCTTCACTGGCTTAAAGACTGCGAATGCCCTTCCAGCATCCCTGCATCTAACTCCAAAGCGAACTGAGCACAAATCCAAATAATCCATTTTTGCAAGGCCTTCACGAGAATCATCTCCCTAAGGCTCTCCGTGCTGTTCTCTAAGTCTGTTCACCTTCGGCATGAGTTTGGCAACAAGGTAAATGGAATATTAAGCGCTAAACTCAGCTGTTTATTTCATTGTCTTTAACCTATGCAAGAATGTTTTCTCACTTATCTTCCCTCTTGCTGAGAAACAGCCCACAACAACTCCTCAGACAAGCCAACAAAACAGAGTGCCAACATATTTTAGCGTTTATACCCAGTCAAATAACACAATTCAACACTGAGCAGACTTCATGTTTATTTAACTTATTTTAGATAGTCTCTTTATACTCCCAAGTTACAAGGTGGAAAGTAGGGAAACACGCTTTTGAATGATGAATCTCATGACAAGAAAGCAAACTGAAAGCTATGTTCTGAAACTCCAGTCTAACAGCATTCACACGAGGATGCAGTGAACTCACAGACTCCTACTTCGAGGAACAAAGCCTGGACAAAGCCTTCAGATTCCACATCTTTTAAATTATTTTTTACATGAAACCCAAAAATAACAATAGGAACGGCTACAAACCTTATCTTGCTTTTTATCTTCTGATTCCGTACTGGATGATCTTGTCTTAAGTTTCACTGAGCCTTCTTTAAAGATATCTCCGAAGCCAATACCTCGGATTTTCTTTGGCTGTGCTGGTCCAGATGCAGGTTCACCCCCATTTCCTGAAGATGTCACAGGTGAGGTAGGACCACTGAAAACAGACTCTGAAAGTAAATTTAAAAAAATAATAATAATAATAAAGGTTAATACCGGAAACTATTTGCTCTTCTGAGAAAACAAAAGAGTAACATAGCTTTGTGGACTGCTCTTGCTAAAGAGCTTTTCTAGGAATGTTATTGTAGCTGTAATACCTCTCATCTGTTCTAGTTGTATACTTAGCATAACGCCATACGAACTGACACCAAGATTGCATTGGACACTCTGGCAACTAAGTAATTACGTCACTAACATTTCTTGCTATTTCAATTGTCACTCAGGCTCTACAGTCTGTCAACAATGTTGTATTTTCCATCAGTTTTATGAAACATTGTTTATACATTCTCTGAAAATGTGTTTTTAGGCCAACATTTAAAAGCCTGTCATTACACAGCTATAGCTGCTGAAAGCGATAATCAGTAAAGGACAATAATGAGTTCTACCATGTTTCAACAGGAAAAAAAGGTTTCAGTAATACAGTGATGCCTCACGAGGCACCAAAGTGAATTTTTCCTATTGCTCGAAACATACTATCGAGACTCATAGAATGGTTTGGGTTGGAAGGGACCTTAAAGGTCATCTAGTCCAACCCCTGCCATGGGCAGGGACATCTCGTCTTCCACTAGACCAGGTTGCTCAAACCCCATCCAACCTGGCCTTGAACACTTCCAGAGATGGGGCATCCACAGCTTCTCTGGGCAGCCTGTTCTGTGTCTCACCACCCTCGTGGTGAATAATTTCTTCCTTATATCTAAACTAAATCTAGTCTCACAGTTTAAAGCCATTACCCCTTGCCCTATAAAGAACAGCTTAAAACCTATTTTAAATGAGTGAAGCATGTACATGAGCTATAGCTGTTTAAGAATAATCACTGGCAGATAAGTCTTTATGATTCTTTGAATCTTTCAGTTTTAAGGGACAACATTTATTTCCCTCCTTAACATTTAGCTCAGAAGAACTTAATTTAGGTGTTAGGAGCTTATAAAACTTTTTTTTTTTTTTTTTTTTTTCATTTTTAAGTTATTGTTACATCTGTTAAAACCTATGAGCTTGTATTCAGGGGCAAACTACTTCCATGTGCAGAATTCTAGGAGATAGCAATTTGAAAACACACAGCTTTTAGAAACCAAATCCAAAATAGCCTCCACATCTTTTAGCCTTTAAGTTCTTTCCAGAGTATGCACGTCTGAGAATTGCAATAAAGATTAAATCCTCTTCCCTCAACCATAAATTTAAGGGGTTTTGATAATACTGTTAAGTTACGCAGCCTCTTGATATCAGTTTCTCACCTTTTCTCAACCGAGTTAACTCTGTTTAGTTATAGTCGTCTAGATAGATATAGATATATGTAGGTATACATAGATATAGAGAGCTAGACGTTTTGTTGATGAGAAAAGTCCAGGTTTCACATTTAGAAGACTGTAGCTCAGTGAATGAGGCATTTACTGTTACCCAGGAGTGAGGAGAGAACTGGCAGATCCTTGAGAAACTGACTGTGAAAGAACTGAGCTTTAAATACAACCCCTTGGGGGCTGAAAATCATAACTTGTTAGTTACTGACGGAAAATACAATCACTTCAAATTACTGTTCAGTCCCACAGGTCTCAATATTCAGGAATTAAGACCAACACATACCCATTTGTCAATTCACCCCACTAGACCCCACTAAACTCAGTGAACTTGACCTCCAAGGAGACTGAGCTATTTGGGACTGTGCAAACCAAGTAACTCTTGTCGTATAATACTGCAATTATATATAGCCAGGTCAGACTTTTTTTCCTATGTCTGAGCAAACCCTTGTTAGAAATAATTAATACAGGACATATTATAAATGAAGGTGCACATTACTACAAGAAAAAAAGATATTTTTTTAAAAAAAATCACTTTTTCCCTTGAATATTACACAGCCACCTCTAAGCATCAATTAACTTGCTTTAAGATGCTGTTCCCAAAGCACACTCGCGTTCCAGCAGTATTTACGTTGAGGATCACTATGATGTTTTAATTCAAGTTTTAATTCTCAACTGACATGGTTAAACATTTAAGTTTTCTGTGTTGGAGAACTCACGTCTGTGAGAATAAGACTGAAAAAACAGCTATTAAACAGAACTCTGAACATAACATTCCTAGTGATAAAATTCAGAATACACATTTGCAAGATCAAGACCTTCACTTTAATTTTATTGGCAGTGTACTGGTAGCAAGACAGGTTATCTTCATACTTAGCATCAGTATTTTCTGGAATGAAATTAAATACTTAGTGTTCTTCAGAAGCTGGAATTCTTCACAGCTTGTGTAGTACTACAACCATAATACTCCAAATTTTGCCCAGGATTTAAAATTATTTTGCTAAGGGTTTACAACAAACAGAAGAGCACCTGTGTCATCCAGAGTGTCCTGTGTTTCCCCATCCTCTGTCAGTTCCAATTCTTTCACAAAGTTTGAAGGAAACAACCCTGACTTCCCATTTAGTATTCCACTCCACCAGCCTTCTTCTACCTGTATAGAAATATTTTGCACATTAACAATAAAGCAAAAGGAAATGCCTATCATACCATCTATAATTCTCTTATAAAACTGTACGAGCAACTTTGGGAAAGTTCAAATGACCATGATTTCTCTTCCAAGAGACCTACCAAGATGTAGAAACAGCAGACAAAAAGAGCAAGAAAATAATTTACTGTCACTTCTACCACTAGAGCAACGATCCTGAAACATGAGACCAGCCCTATGCCAATTAATTCAGAAGACCAGCAAAATGTTAATCAACTTTCTTAAGATAAGAGAATAACAGGCATTACACACCTAATGGAAGAAGAAAATATTAAACTGTTTATGAAATAAAGATGTAAATTTTAGCCTGGCTTTCTAAGGAAATGTGTATGTAGTCTTGCTGTCCATCTGTCTTCTCCAGTTTCCACCAGTCCCACTCCCACTGGCATCGTATCCATTTAACAGCTTCAACCAATTTTGATCAAAAAGACCTAAGCTTCAAAGATACGATTTCTACAGATGATGTTGGGTAGAAGAGAGAAAAGTCCTTAAGGAAACCACAGAGTAATGGAAAACGAAGCCCAGCTCTAGTGTGTCAGAAGACACAGATACTTTCCCATCCGAGATGGCCAGATGACAAAGGCAGCCAAGACGTACGAGGATTTCATGGTGGCACACAGCAGCTCTAAGGACGAAAGCCTGTTGGATGCCAAATTCTGTTGGGTTTGCTTTCACAAAACTGATTTTTGTACTGGAAATAAACCTGTTCAGGAATTAGGAAACATAATAGCTCTAATACTCAGTTATGTGCTTGGATACCTGGTGTGTCATTTATATTGCAATACTCCAAAATTTAATGGAACGTATATCAGGAATATCCTACAGGCCAAAGCAGAACAAGCAAAACTGGGGCATCAGTAGGTGATGCTGTAAAACCATCCTGGAAGACTGAATAAGAATCGTGCTCTTAAAATTTAGGAACAGTTTTCAAAGTGTCTTCAATAAATCAAATGTATTTGCCTAATAAGCACTATTTTAATTCAGAAAAATTTTCAAAATACTTCATTTCAATTGCTCCCTTTCAGGGTTGGCAAGCTGCTTTTAGATAAGCAAGAAAAGCAGAGTCGGGGGGGGGAAAGCAGTTATTTACATTATCTTTTTTTAGCCCTGTTTTATAGGTCACTACGCCTGACACACAGGCACAGTTTCAAAACGCCAGCCCAGCTCCAGGCAAGCAGAACACACAGAAAACCTGGCAGCTACGGGGACAGGCAGGCACTGAAAAGAGCGTTGTTCTTTTTGAAGACAGCCCGGTGCTCAAATATAGCTTTGCTGTGCATGGTTCAAATTCAGAGCCTGGTCCTCTGAAATAAATTTTAAGCACAGATTACTGACAAGTGCTGCCCAGGTTCCGGCACCTCATGCTTTACACAATATATTACAAATAACTAAAATTCAAACGCCTTGACTCACCCAAGAGCCATGAGAAAGGGACTTTTAATGCGTATGATACAGAAAGAGACTCGAGCATCCATTTATTCTTCTGCCAAGAAATAAGGTCAGCAAAGTACTTTACAGACTTGCAAGGCAAAGCGATGCCAGTTCACAGTCAGTGAACCAAAAATGTATCGAGTGTATTTGGTTCAGCCTCCTCATCACACTGTCTTTAAAAAACCTGACTATATACAAACTATATTACCGGAAAAGCAATCTTTAATCGACATTAAAAAACAGGTAAAAAAGTTCTAAATGCTTTGATGGAGACCATCTGAGCATCTCTGGGCACAAGCAACAGAGATGACAATTTCACAACTCTCATTTTCCATTTCAATCTTACCACATGATACAATTTCCACAAGAGGGAGTTACAGCTCTGGTACACACATCAGTTTTTCTGAGTGGCAATTCCATCAACTTATTTCTATAAAATGATGAAAACTCAGACTTTGAAACAAAGGGCAGAAAAAAAGGCTGAAACAAGGAGCTTTGCCAATCTGATTATTATTTTTTGGAATAAACACTCCATTAATGGGGTTCATGTGAATTTCGATTATGCTTGATAACACAGTATGCAAATACTACAGATATAATACCACAAAAATAAATCTGCTATTTAGTGCTGCATCTGATGTGGGGGGAAGATATTAAGAAGCAGCAGAAGTTTTACAGCAATGACAGTTATCACGTGCACTTTGTATTTTGCATGCAAAACCCAAGAGTTCTGTAAACAAAAAACCCTGCAAATGTAACCAGCACAAAGTACCAGAGCTTTCCGTCCTAAAACCTATTTCTGATCCTTGTAGCCTAATCTCTTCAAGACTGGACATTTAATTTCTGAACCCATTTGCCTCCACCTTTGATTTTACAATCAGTAGTGTCAGCTGTAACTACTCAATTTATGAAAACAATTGCAAGGGCTAAATACTGAATTATTCTCAGGTAACTGGTAGAACTGATCCCCTTGTACAGCTGATTTTACCTTATTTTCCCCATGAAAAGGGTGATCAAATGATCTTTCCTTGAAGTAACGGTTATGAGTGATCTGCATATGTATAAATATCAACCTTTATATATAAATGGAAGTGAAGATGGTCTCACAGCAGTGAAAACAAGTTTCCTAAGACAACTTACTCTAGCATATTGCACAAACAATGGATGGTATTTTCTACCATTGCTCACATTTCTGGTCCATCAGCTTTGTGAAATAGACCTAGCCTACATCTGTCAGGTCTAGTCTAGACCATCACAAAACCAGCGCACAAACAGCTCTGTGCTAGTAGTTTGCTGCAATATTTTTCTACCTGGTAGCATTTGCCTAAAAATGTGACTGACAGTTTTTCTCAGAAGGAGCGAAGGCTGGGTACTACAAATATGCATTGTCAAATCATTAGGAAAAAACCATGGGGACTGACCAAGAAAAATTAAAGGAATAAAATAAAATAAAATCCATGTTTCCTTAAGGAACCAGATGAGGAAATGCTTTGATCTTGTTGTTTTGTTTGGCTACTTGGTCATCTGTGATACATCACACCGAACGCCTCTCTCAAAGTAATTCCAGATGTTGACATGTGTGACCCGAAATGACAGTTCTTCACAACAGTTTACTGCACAAGCATGTTATGTTGGACCATTCGAAGTCACGACTGCTGCATACTGGCACTATCCACAAATTAAACTAGTGAGGTTATCTCTTAAAAACACTCCCACAAAATGGTATTTATGAAAGTGTGATTTTAGCGAGCAGGTTTGACAAGTCACTTGCTCTGCCTATTCAAAAAGAACAAATTCTACAAGTCATGGGTGCAAATGCATCTAAAAGCGTAACTTTTTCCTTGCTAGGAGAATGGAAAAGTCCTTCCTGGCAGCTGTCGGGATCCCAGAGAGTGAGTACTCTCTTCAAAAGAGGTCATGCATGTGAAAACACATCCTCACAAAGCAACTTTAAAAGCATCACCAGACACAAAGATGGCAAGAAAGGTTCAATTTTCTCCTTCCTCCAGCCATCAGGGAGGTGGTAAGAAGAGATGGCACCAGTGAAGGTCAGACCATGCCGTGCAGACTTCCACCTAGTTCTGAAAAGGTTCTTTCCATGATCGCTCTGCTCTTTTCTGCAGTTTTTCTGGCAGACTTCACTCTTGCAAGAGATGTTCTTCCCACATACTCAATCCTCCCACAACACAAGTTGCTATTGAATGGAATAGATACCAAGGAAGCAGGTAGGTAGGAAAAGATAAGAAAATCCACCCCTCCACAACCCTACACTCAAAATACATATGGCCGTTGCCACCAAAGTCTGAACATGAGACATTTTAAACTGTATTTCTTACGCGGTGGAAAAAGAAACCAATAGAAATAATAACATGTTTTTGAGTGCTTTTGTATGCTCTGTATTTTTGTGCAAGTGGGTTGACGTATATTGTACTATGGGTACAGGATTCTGTGTTGAATACTGTTACTATTAGTTCAAAGCTTCAATAAGTTCACAAGAAAGCATGAAACTGGAAAATCAGGTCAAATAACACTTTTTACCTAAACCAACTGTCAACTTAAAGGCAACTGGTCAGTTTTAGCATAAGCATCCTCGAAACAATGATCACATAGACAGGGTCAAAGAACTGTAAAAGTGTTTTGAAGAAGGAAATCTGTTTAAAAGATCACGATTTATTGCTGCAGTGATCATACACTTCCCCTAAGCGTCTAGCATTCATTGATTTAGGATTAGATCCTGAGAGAAAGAACTCCTAAACCATTAGCTTTAGCTTCAAAAACACTTCCCACGCTGTTTTTCCAACACCCTTGTAATTCAAATAATCAGCTAAAAAAACACGTTGACTTTTGGCCATGCAAAGAGACGATCAGCTCTGTAGAACAGCTCACCTCTTCAGTAATGTCGATCACATCCCCCAGCTTGAGTTCCAGCTCATCCTCGTTCTGCGGGACGTATTCAAAGAGCACTTTGCACTGACGCTTCTTGGACTCTGATTCAAAGGAAATGGCAAAAGTAAGAAGGCTTGCAAAGAAGAACTACTCCACTCGTCTCCTGAGGATAAAACGTGACCAGAACACCCATAAATCAGCCCCAAAAGCTACGCAGTGTTTGCTGCTGGTTTTCCAGTTTGCTTGGGTCACTTTAGGCTGGCTCTATATCTTAAAGCTTGAAAACCATTGAGCTTCACAGACTGCTGATTGCAAACAAATACGCACTACACTGCCAGTTACCAACACGCCGCCATAAAAAACATGTTGACACAAGCAAGTCAGGTAAATCCCCAGCACAATAATTTTCAAGCTATTTCCTGACCAAAATCTGCAAGAATGACAACCGCTGCCAGTTGCGGTGTTAGCACTTGCTTGGAAGAAAATGTGCAAGTTTAAGCCTCCTTAAGGAACGCTGAAAGGAATAACAAATGTTTTGTTCTGCACAACACTGAAGTGCAAGTGGCCTTTCTGCCCTCTAACAAAGACCTTGCTAACTACAGGTCTGAGGTAATGCCGACATTACCTCGGCTCATATTTCAAAATCCAAACTTACTTTTATCTGTGAATGCAAAAAAAAACTCCCTTTTCTCAGTGTGGAGTCAAGAAATGAAACAAAATTTCAATTAGCAGTGCCTGACAATGGCAAAATTAATATAAAGTGCAGTCTTTAGATGTTTGCCGGGTATCATTAAAGCTTTGCAGGCATTAAAAAGACAAAATGACATCCCGAGAGGGAAGAGCATTGACGTGGCTTCCAACAACCCCTCGAGCCACAGTGGTGTAAACTTACAATTGCCCAATTACTCTGCACATAACCTGGAGTGATGCTGCTGCTGAACCTGGAGAGTTTAGGCTTTTTTGCTTCCCGAAAAGGCCACGCCAAACATGAGTTTAGGTGAAAATATGAATTAAAAGCTTGAACTTGCAAAGCTTAAGCTCATAGGAGCTGTGTAATTTCCATGCTCTCTCTTATACTTTGCACTCCTTCCATGGTCAAGCTTCGGCAATTAGGATTAGCTGGGTAAAAACATTTCAAACACAGAAGATGCCTCCAAGATTGATCCTTGTTTTCATAAGAGCAGCATTGAAAGTCCAAAGTTGGACGTTTAGAAGACAAACACACCCGGTGTCCTCTGTACAAAATACGCAAGTAGCTGAGTAATATTCAGCATCTAAAATTTCTGAGAGAGTGCTCAACAAATCAAGAATTTTCTACATGCTGGTGTCCTGCCTGTGCTCTAAAGAGCTTAAAAGGGGCAGGAAACAAATAAGGCAAAAACGTGAAGCTCAGTGGGTTATTTCTAATAATATGTAATTGCCCACTCAGTACTCTCGTCTTCTAACTCCACTGAAACTCATACATCGGCCAAGAGGGACTGTTAGGCTAACAGTAATTACAATAAACTGTTCACTGGCCTTTACTACCTCCTATAGCGCTTTCAGGGCTCCTCCTTTGTAGGAGATTAACTGATAGGAAAAAAAAAAGACAAATTAAAAAGTCATGGCCATTTAGTATAAATCTGATCTCAGCATCCCTTCTTATATTGTAATTCTATCTAAATGGGGAAGAGGGGGAGAAAAACCCACAGATGCATTTCACATCCAGAATTGTCTGTCACTTAAGCTCTGCTTCCAGTGTGTACCCAGTTTAGGAAGTACTGCCTTCCAGTTTTGGAAATCCCTGGATTAATGCAGGAAGCCAACCAACCTGCTCAGAAAACAACACTCCAGCTTCACATGGTGCAGCAGAACCACTGGGCTCCCAGCCCCCAGGTAATTCTGTCCCTTTCCAAAACAAATTGCCTAGTTTCAGGTTTTGTTTTTGTACAGGGTAACCCAAATTTAGCCCTTTGTTGCCATAATTTAGTACACGTCCTGTATTTTCCTTTTCCTGAATAAAGGCAGCTGTCTAACTGATAGGAATACTGCCTGCAGCTTACAACCTACCTGGTATAAAATACCTGAATTCCACAAGAGAACAGCACGAGGCACCTCGCAGAGACAACCTACCTCACTGCGCATTGGAAATTTGCTATTAGAGCAGCTCAACTTTGTTTTTAACATTGTTAGCCTCATTTTACCAGGTTAGGAACCAGAAACGGAAAGATGATTAAGCACTGGAAAGGTTTTGAAGGGAGTGAGCGAATCGCCCAGGCACGGAACAAACAGGATCTGCAGGCGCTGTGTAAACAGCCTTCCAGGAAAAAGGGAACAGCAAGTAAAATGGAAACGCAGAGATTGTCATCGCGCCAAGTAAACAGTTGTGTGGGCTTAAAGGAAGGTGCCTGAACACCATTTACTTCTACCCTGTTTCCTCAAAAATAAGACAGGGTCTTATACAATTTTTGCTCCAAAAGATGCTTATTTTTGTACATGTATAGCTGCCTGGGCACTGCTTAAATTGACTGTATTGAACTGTAACTAGGGCTTATTTTTGGAGTAGGGCTTATATTTTGAGCATCCTCAAAAATCCTGAAAAATCATGCTAGGGGTTGTTTTTGGGGTAGGTCTTATTTTCAGGGAAACAGAGTAGGAGAATGAGACAAGCCAGGGCACTGAAGAGTTGAGACCAAGTTGCACCTACTACCCTGGTCACGGCCACCAGCGTGAGGACAAGACATACTGAATACGGATCATCTTGGGGTTAGGGAGACCAGAATGAGTAGCTGACACCCAAACTTGCATCAGATCATGTTCACAGAATCACAGAATCATAGAAAACCTTGAGCTGGAAGGACCCGTAAGGATCATGTTGATTCCCTTTCAGAGCCTGGTTGCACTAATTTAGGAACAGGGTTAATCTTTCAGACTAGATTTTCAAAAGCCTGCAGATGCAAATATCTAGCTGGCACATATGTGCTGTTGCCAAGACACATATACAGATCAAATTCACTAAAAAGTGATTTTAAAGTTAACATCCTCAGTTGCCTGGAAGAAGTTTTCAGCAAATTTGTAAATCTGGTGGCCCCATTTCAGGGCTTTAAAAGAAAACTAGTGGCTTTTCTTCTTTTCTGGGCAAAAAAAATCAAAGCATAAACACACCAGAAACAGTAAGTTCTAAATGCCTTCTTTTAAAAAAGCAAGCTTGAATCATAGATGCCTGCAAGGTCTTATAAGAGAATAGAAGCCAGAGTAATTTGCAGTGATGCCTCTTGTAAGACTGGGGTGTCCAAATAAAAATCACAAGACCACTTTTTGGATGCAGGGAACACTAAGTTTTCTGCTCTAGGTTTTAGTTCTCTTAATTTAAATACTGGCATTAAAACATATAAACCATGGATACGAAGGCACCAAGTCTGCTCTCCTGACTATCCTGGGGGCTACAGTTACAATCAAAGGAAGATGACTATTTTTTCTTAGATGCCACCAATTCCACCTTATTTCACACTATAAGCAAGCCTATCAAACAAGAGGAACCTGAACTAGAACATCTTTCTTCATCACAAAGCCCTGAATTTGAAGCAAATCTTACATGTTTACAATAAATGACCACAGGAAGACTTTTGATTGTTATGAACAGGCCTGCAGTTCTCATTCAGATACATGACAATATAGTAGAGCTCATGTGAAGTTACAGAACGGCTCTCCGGAATTTGGAAGGGGTCTAAATCCTGTTCCCAGGAAAATTCATCCCTATTGCTGCCGTTAAAAATACATATAAGCTTCCTGCCCATACATCCAGGAGCAGAACTTGGCTTAGAATCAAAGCTTTTTCTCCTATGTCTCTAGTTTTCCATACAACCTTAAAACTAAGTCAGACATTAAATAATGCATGTTTACTAAAAAAAATGCATGTAAGCAGCTTACGCAATTGATGAAATCGGAAAAACTACATACTCTTCTTGAAGCTTTTGCATGGGGGATGAGGCTGAAATCCTCCTGCTGGAAGCCCATAGGTGCTCATGCGCTGCACGAGACTGGCTACGTTTCCAGATTTCTCCTTCCTGAGTGGTACGGCATCATCCTTGGGCTCTATATCCTTCTTTACCTCCTGAAACAAGAGATTGAAAAGACTGAGAGGCTATTTAAATTACCCAAGAGGTCAGTGTTTTTAGACAGGCACTAACAGATTTCAGGTACTTACCACTTGGTGTGTAATGATGTATTATACTCAAAAATCACAGCATCCTGCACCAAAACATACTACAGGCTTTAATAAGCTTGACACTTCCGTACAATCATGTTAGCAAACAGGTAAGCTGATGTGCTGACAAAATTCAGGAATAGGGGCAGTACTTCAGCCATCTAGTCCAACCTTAAGAAAAGCAGCTTTGAGCCCAGAAATTCCATATTACAACTTGTAAATCACAGCTCTTAATTAATAGTAATTGAGTATTACTTTGATAACAGACCTATAGGGTAGGGCACTAAATAAAATATTTTAGTATATAAAGCTGTATTAGGTTATCACCTCTGCCTTGGAAAGCTCAAGGATTGTTTACAGATAAGATTTAATCATCGTGCTGAAAGATGAGTGGAAAAAAGTGGAAAAGAAAGTGAGATACAAGAAATGAAGTGGGAGGAAGTGTGGGGAACGGTGGAAGATGGAAGTAACAGAGACATCATTTTTCTGATAACTGTCTCCTACCTTCCTGTCTTTCTAAATTAAGGTGCTAGCACTGGAATTGAACATGCCAAACAAGACTAAGAAGCCTATAAACAAGACAGCATCAGTTCTTGATGGAAAAGGCCATGTACTCAGCAGTTCCTCTACTGCATCAGCTCCTTAAATGAGACTCCAGGGGAGAATAAATACTCTGAAAGAAGGAAATCATCACTTTGCACAAGAAGAAACCCATTAAGTCAGATCAATGGCCCATCTAGGGCAGAACACAGTTCCCAGCAGGCGCAATCCCAGGTGCTCTTTAGAGATGCAGCCTGCAACCCAGATCCTCCCACACTCCCAGGGCGCCCATGAGCATTTCATTAGGGAGACACATCCCTTCTCCCTCTCATGTCTGCGGATGAAGCTGTCTAATTCCTTTCTGCATCCAGGGTGCTGTCTCCTTCCAGAACTTCCTTGGGGACGCACACCAGATATTCACTCTCTGATACGTACAGAAGTTCCTCTCTCTCATCCACTTTAAGCCAACACCCTACTAGTCCCAGTGCGTGCTCCCCACCACGGCTGCGCAAACCTTGATTATTTCCCCCCTTGGCTTTATGCTCTCAACTGAAGAGTCCCAGCCTCGCCAGTCCCCATCTCACCAGGCAGCTGCTCCATCCCCTTAACCCTCTAACCACCTGCCCCCACCCTGGTCCCAACAGATCTGATGACACATAGAATGATAGAATCATTTCAGTTGAAAGAGATCCTCAAGGTCATCCAGTCCAAACATAACCTAACTCTGGCACTAAACCATGTCCGAAGAACCTCGTCTATGCGCCTTTTAAACCCCTCCAGGGATGGTGACTCCACCACGTCCCTGGGCAGCCTGTTCCAATGCTGACAAGTCTTTCCATGAAGAATTTTTTCCTAATATCCAACCCGAACCTTCCCTGGTGCAACTTGAGGCCATTTCCTCTTGTCCTATCACTTGCTACTTGGGAGAAAGTATCCTGCCAATGTTTTGGGCTGTCACAGCACCCAGAGATGAGGATTTCTGAAAACTGAACGTGACAAAACCAGATATTCAGGAGCTGACGCTCAACTCGCAACTGGCAGTTCCATGTAGGCATGGTATGGATTACCTTTTCTTCTACACATTACTTGGCACTTACGTACCTCCAAGCTCCTCTGCCAGCTTTTCTGCCTGCTCAGCTCCTTGCCATCAGCATGGCATTGGAATACTGAAAAGCTTAACGGTACTCACAAAATGGGAGTTAAATCCGCTCTCTGGAGATGCTGAACAAAGCTGACACCACCAGCAGCTCCTGGGAGATCCCACCGCTGACTCTCCTCTCTCCTGACAAGTCACCAATTAAGTCCTTTGCTTCTTATTCTTTAAGCAGCTTTCTATCCATAAAAGAATTTTTTCCTCCAGTCTCAGAGCAATTTCATTCCTTCAATCATTTGATGAAAAACTTCAAAGATTTTCTGAAAACCCAAGTGTGTTAGATCCACTGGATCTCATCCTTCTGTGTGCTCAGCAAGACCCTCAAAGCCTAACAGCTTTCCCATCACCTCAGCATTACAACTACCCGTAAGTACTTTGCAGCTTTTCATGATCCACTTCAGAACAATTCTTGCATCCACCATCAGTAGCCCCTGGTTAACAACTCCACTAGTCATTGCAGCTGTAGCTGCAACAGAATATTTAATAATCTTTGAAAACGATATTGGCAATGCATATATATATACATATACACACTTACTAATGTCATGTGAGGTTTTAAACATGAGTTTTAAGACAACAAAACCCATGCACTAATGAAATACCAAGAATATGAGAAACTTATTCACCAGAACATATCTGGTGCTTTCTGGAACATGAAAACGAAGGTTATTTACTCCACCTGCCCAGCTGGAAAACTCAGCAGGTCTGCAAAGCCACTGCTGCTTTCAAACCTACTACAAAATCCTCAAGCCAAACAGTCCAAAGCATCTCCCAATTTCCCAAAAGAGCAGAGCAAGTAGAATAAGCAAGCCTACAGACAGCACAATTTTTCCTCCCCCTCATCTACATTACGTGAAGAAGCTTCTCAGAAAACAAGCGAGTAGATTCTGCTGTTACTTTCCCTCATGTGCAGAGACTTCTGCCCTGGCGATCTGAGCTCTGCTGAGATCCCATCTTCAAAATTAAACAAACAAACAAACAGAGCTCCAGAATAACACAGCATCATGTCTACCCCTGTTTGAGTAGACATTTCACATTTCAAAAAACTTTGCTATTCTCAATTTAGAGTTGTTTTTTGGGCAGTTACTTGCAAGTCTGACAAAGCATAAGGAATTAAATTGGGCTACCGGTGAAAAGGTTGCCACCTCCAAAACACCCTTCTAGCTCCCTTACTGACACAGCCATTCTGCTCAAAAGAAAAAAACACTTGAAAGCTTGCCTAGAGTGAATCTTTCCTTGTTTTTTTAAAATTATAGTCTTTTGCTATGTATTTTATACAGCCTCCAAAAGCTTCCAGCTCCAGGAACTAATGCTTCCCAAGTTAATCGGATTATCAATTATAACACTGTCCGGTGAGGAGTCAGCTCCAGGCTTTGCACTTCGCACAAGACTTCAGAAGTGGCTGCTGCAATAATTTTGTGAAAAGCAGAGATGCAAAGGCAAAATAAGGAAGACATACAAAGGCAGACTGGTCAAAACCATGACATGTTTCTAATTAAAAAAAAAAAAACCCACACCAAATTAAAAAAAAAAAAAAAAACAACAAATAAATAAAAAACCAACCAAACAAAAGAAACCCCACAACACACCACAACAAATCACACACACACAAAAAGAAAACCACACACCCACACACAAAATCACTTCCAAATGCTAGAACAGGCTCTAGGGTAAGCATCACCTTGACCAATAATTTGAAGTAAACACCATTACACTATTAATCAAAGGTAAAGTAATTGATAGGTTACAAACAACAGGAAATGAGTTGAGACAAAGCAGTGACCACAACAAAAGACCAAAGACCCAAAAAAGGAAAGGACGAATGCTTGAGCAACGCCAGGCTTGAGTCAGCAACTGAAGTGGTGGCAGGTAGGATATAGTCAAAAGTCTAACACGAGACAAGCAATGGCAAATTTTAAGAGAAAGCGTAGTGGAATTAGATTAAAAATTAAAATCTGAAATAATTATGTGATCATTACATGAAGAAAATCTTCCAGTCAGATTCAAAGGCTGAAGATTTATTGATCAAGAATTTCAGCAACAGAAACCAGAATGATCGGACACTGGGAGAGACTGTTAACACCGTTATCTTCCTAATACAGCTAAGATGCGAAAGCTGAATACTTCACTTTGCAGTTAGGAATAACTGTCCTAATCTAAGCCATACCAAAGGAGAGAGGATGCAAGGAAAAGATCAGGGTGGCTACAGGATAAAAACAGGAGTAGGGAGCTGCACATGGGTCAGATCTGGAATGAACAGACATGGGTAATGGACTGATACCAGCTGCGCTTGACTCAGTCAACAGTGACATTTTACTTCACGTCTCAGAGCGCACACCGTGACCGTAGCACCACGTGAAGCTGCTTTGCAACATGGGGAAGGAAAACAACCACACAGGAGTCTACTGCTACATCAGCTAGTGATAAATATGCAAAAAGCAGTTGTTGGCTTATCCATGCACTGCTTACTAACCCCTTCTTCTGTAGTTCTTTGTCAAAACTAGGTTTAACCTACTACCCTTCAGGGTTTCCTTGTAAAGTAAGCAATATTTTTTTTTCTTCTTGTTAAAGAGGAACTGCAGCATTAATTATCCTTCCTCAGGGCATTAAAAAACCACATAAAAACCAAATGAAGTTGAAGTAAAGGCAGGAAACCCTGGTCTCCACACCCACATGTGGTCTACTACACCACAAACCTGCATTTCACATCAGTCCTGTCAGCAGGAAACTGCTCTAAGATCCATTTTTATAAGCACACGTAAGGATCCCCTGACATTTATACCCATCGCCACTGACAGCAACTTCATCCTGAGCATCATCACGATGACTCTCTGACCTTAAGACACACTAAGGGTTTACAAAGGCAGTCACTTCTAAACAAGACATGTATCGGTTTGGATCTCTGAAAATCGATGCTAATCGATACAAATTTTAATACATGCCCTATTAATAATGCTAATAAGAGTCTGTAATTCTTACATCTCTGCCACAACAGCTGGCCTGAATTTCAGTGGTTGGAAAATGACTCTGCCCACAGGTCTCATCTCCCAGGTACCACTATAGGCAAGCTAACATGCCCAAGACTCCCATTTGTTGGCTTCACAACAAGTAGGGCATTTTTCTTTTTTTTTCTTTTTCTATACCCAAACTAACAGAGAGAGCCTGTGCTGCGACAATCGCAAAAAAAAGCTTCCAGGGCACTTCAGCTTGTTTTGAGATGAGGCCACCACCAGCTGCCCGCCAGAAAAAGCGAAATGAAAATCTGACATTAACTGCAGCTGGAGATTTTAATATTTTTATTATGCCAGTCCGCAGCAGCTCAAGGCTTGTCAGCGTTTCCATTAGCAACACAGATTTTATGCATTTGTGACTTGGCAGTAGAAGGTCAATACAGACTGTCTCTTGGCATAAAACATCCTCAACAGGGAAGTAACCACCCTCTCTTTTTGTTGCAAACTACAGCACTAGTTATAAAGGTCTGAGGTTTTCATAATCCCCACTAAACACATAGTTCGTAACACTTAAAATTTGCTGAAGTCACTACATGCTGATACACAAAAATGCGTATAAATCTAACTCAACAGCAAAAATAGACTGGGGTGATCTTAAGGGGCTTTTGTTTTGATTGCACCTGTTTAACAGTTCCTCAGTGAAATGTATATGTTTATATATTAAAATCTCAACATCATTTAGCTACAGAAATGCATGAAACAAGAATTATTCTTCTTTACACAGAGACAAAAATCTAACATGTCTAAATTCATCTATAGCCTCATGAAGCCCATTAAAAAAACAAATTAGCAAGCGGTCCTGACCTACTTTAAGCGAGGAAGCAAGACGCCTTCCCACCATCAGCCGCTTGCCCAAGCATCGCTCCCGGGGGGACAGCAGGATCCGCTCCGCTTCCCTCACCAGGAGCAAAGGGCACTAAAATTAGTGGGGCACCAGAGACAGAAAAAGCAGGTCAGACCATCCAAAAGGACATGAGGAACTGATGGTTATAAATATGAAGTCTATTCCTGAATTATGAGGCACAGAGAAGTTCATTACCCAGCGAACCTAAATCCTTAGCTAGATTCGCCAAGCATTAATATTAAGACTTCAACTGCCCATCTCTTTCTATACTTGGGGGTGCTGGAGGATGAAATATTGGACATGAGCCGGCAATGGGCGCTTGCAGCCCAGAAGGACATTTGTATCCTGGGCTGCATCACCAGCAGCGTGTCCAGCAGGTGGAGGGAAGTGATTCTGCCCCTCTGCTCTGCTCTGGTGAGACCCCCCCTGCAGTTCTGTGTCCAGCTCTGGAGCCCTCAGCACAGGACACACATGAACCTGCTGGAGAGGGGCCAGAGGAGCCACAGGAATGATCCGAGGCTGGAACAGCTCTGCTGGGAGGACAGGCTGAGAGAGCTGGGGTTGTTCAGCCTGGAGAAGAGAAGGCTCCAGGGAGACCTTATTGCAGCCTTTCCAGATTTAAAAGGGGCCGATAAGAAAAGATGGGGACAGACTTTTTAGCAGGGCCAGTTACAATAGGACTAAGGGTGATGGTTTTAAACTAAAAGAGGGGAGATTCAGGCCAGACATGAGGAAGAAATTTTTTACACTGAGGGTGGTGTAACACTGGCCCAGGTTGCCCAGAGAGGTGGTGGATGCCCCATCCCTGGAGACATCCCAGGCCAGGCTGGACGGGGCTCTGAGCAACCTGAGCTGGGTGAAGATGTCCCTGCTCATGGCAAGGGTGGCACTGGAGGAGCTTTGAAGGTCCCTTCCAACCCAAACTATTCTATGATAATTCTACAGGCAATACATTATAAAAGTTTGTCTCTTCTCACAGCCTGCAAAACCCCATCACTGAAAAATAACACATACATATATGTGTGACTATATAAAGATATCTAAAAATCTGTATGGCTGCATACAGAGGAGATACTGCGAGCCACAATCTGTTGAAGTTGAATGAAATATCATGGTTCCTGGAACACAAACATTTCACATAGCTAATTATTTAAGCAGCCATTACCTCTTATGTACAGTCTTAGTTACAGCAGCAGACAGGCAGGAACGGCAGCTTTAACATCTCCAGTCTCTTAAATGTAAGATATCCCACATTCTTTCATTTTGCCAGTGTCTCCTTCTTGAATAGAAAACATATTTTCTTATCCTCAATGCATGCACCCAGAGAGGTGAAATACTTAGTAAAGGCAAAGAAAGAAAGATTAAAATTTGGTATTCCTAATCTGCCCCATTCCTTTGCCACACTTGCCACGAACTAAAGGGACAGAGCAAGTCAATTTATGAGCCAAAATAGCTGAGAAGCTCCTGAGCTCTTTCCCTGGAGCATTCAGGTCGCAGCAGGTTCCACCTCCCACCAGAAGAGCTCGGCTGGGAGAGGTTACAAACCACCCCCAACTCCCCAGAGGATTTAATGTTATTCTTGAAAACAGAGACAAATCACTTTGAAGATGAAAGTAGTTCCCATCTGAAGAATGGACAAACTTGATAACCTTTGTTTTGCAAGACAAATTACCTCCTGGGCACTTTAACATGTGCCATGGGTTGATTTTTTCTTTTTGGTTGGTTGGTTTTTTGGCCTAATTTATGGCTGAAGTAGGGACTATTAAACAGTAAATCACTGGCTTAATTTTTCAGGTGCTGACCCACGATCAGGCTGAAGCAACAGTAAGGCAGCATCACTCTCCTCATCTTTGCTTCTTCCAAAACTGAAATTGCTCCATATTCTGACTTCTGCATATCCCAGTCAAAGGCATTTCTGTTCAAGACTAAGGTTAGACATAAGTTTCCAGCTGATGCAAATCCCCAGCAGCTTTCACAGGAGCTACAGACACGCTGCTGGGGGAGCAGCTCCTGCTGCAGTTCCTTAACACAGCACAACACTTGCTCAAATGCCATTATCTCCTGAGCATGGCTTTGGAAATTCCCCCAAAAGCTTCTTATAAGAGAGTTCTATACAGAGCTATCCATTTACAGCTGGAGTTTTCACATGCTTCAAACATTACAGTGTGCAAGGATGCAGAGTCCTGGTAGATAAACATCTCCACCACCAAGCAATGCTAGAAGACATCTGTGGCCGCTCTGTGCATAGCAGCTTCACAAATGGTTGGAAAAATATTTTCAGAAAGTTGAATTATTAATATCTGTGCCTGCTGCAAATTCAAATCGCAATCTCCAACGTTTTCACCCAAGAATAAGATATAATTACTTACAGAAGTGACTCAAGCCAGGCTCACGTGTCTCCAGTTTGCACACAGAACCCCAGCGTTTCCTTCTATTAAATAACACCCACATCACGTCATTCAGCATGAAGTTTAACCAGTCAACAATATTTTTATATCTGTTATAATCTATGCTAAACACAGATGAGATAATCATACTGCCTCCCTGCTAGGAAGAAAGGCATCAATCAAACAAGGTATCACTTCTGTCTCATAATACTTAACACATGGAATAATAAGCAGGATCTCTTGGAAGCATAAAAAAAATTACTGAGTCACTTCAGACTTACAGACTAAACCTTGAGCCATTGAATAAATTTAATATTTGAAGGTGAACAACAGGCAAACAACTGGACATTCCTAAATATGGAAAATTCCTCTCTACAGAAGGAATGCAGAAGCAGGCTTGGAATTTCAGATCTTGATACAGATTATATATATGTTATTATTTCACATGTATATGTTTTATTTTTAGAAATATACAAATAATTAATGTTTATTGTGGAGAACTAGATACCTATAAAGTTTGTGCCAACAGTGTCAGAACAGATTCTAATCTGAGGTCTTGCTAGTATTTGCAAAATATAAAAGACCTAAAATTGTGTAATATCTTAGCATCCTAAGAAGCTTTTGCCGAAGTTAAAAGGACTCTTTCCATCTGCCTTCAACATGGACCAAAGCCCAGATGCAGGAAAGCACAGTGGTCAGATCACCAGGCTGACCAACAGTGGAGCAGAGAATCCAAAATTAACAAGAGTAACTAAAGGAAGCACGTATGCTTACACCAATGTTTCGCAATTATTTCATTAAGAAAAAAAGTTACTCTTAAAATACTTCTAAAAATAATACCTAAATCTTATTTTATGGTGCCACCACATTCACAGCCAGATAAAAACATCTTAAAATGTTAATTGCATTTCTCTTCCATTCTACTTGCTTATACCTATGAAAATTTAATTATATTTCTTGTAATTGTTTTATAGACTAACAGTTAATGTCCTGACAACCACCAGCCTCAAAACAGTACTTTAGATCAATGAAACAAAGAATCGCACATGGCAGAGGGTGAGACACAGACCCGGCTCCTGCAGCACATGGTGTTTTATCAAACTTCCCACGCAAGAGAAGGCACAAGACACATTTATTCCCCTTCTCCTAGCTAGAGTGCTTCTAAGAAGCCCAAAAGGCTGTGCTGCCATCCAGCGAGACCTGGTCAGGCTGGAGGGCTGGGCAGAGAAGAACCTGATGAAGTTCAACAAGGGCAAGCGCAGGGTCCTGCACTGGGGAGGAACATCTCCAGGCATCAGCACAGGCTGGGGATGGACCTGCTGGAAAGCAGCTCCGCAAAGGACCTGGAAGTTCTGGTTCACAGAATCACGGAATGTCAGGGATTGGAAGGGACCTCAAAAGATCATCCAGTCCAATCCCCCTGCCAGAGCAGGAACACCTAGGTGAGGTTACACAGGAAGGCGTCCAGGTGGGTTTTGAATGTCTCCAGAGAAGGAGACTCCACAACCTCCCTGGGCAGCCTGTTCCAGTGTTCCGTCACCCTCACTAAGAAGAAGTTTCTTCTCAAATTTAAGTGGAACCTCTTGTGTTCCAGCTTGAACCCATTACCCCTTGTCCTATCACTGGTTGTCACCGAGAAGAGCCTGGCTCCATCCTCATGACACCCACCCTTTATATATTTATAAACATTGATGAGGTCACCCCTCAGTCTCCTCTTCTCCAAGCTAAGGAGACCCAGCTCCCTCAGCCTTTCCTCACACGGGAGATGCTCCACTCCCTTCAGCATCTTTGTGGCCCTGCGCTGGACTCTCTCCAGCAGTTCCCTGTCCTTCCTGAACTGAGGGGCCCAGAACTGGACACAATATTCCAGATGAGGTCTCACCAGGGCAGAGTAGAGGGGAAGCAGAACCTCTCTCGACCTACTAATTCTGGGATTGCTGGTCCAGAGAAATGTGTGAGCCATTAACCTCTACACATCCACTTTGACGTTTAACTCAGAACATCCCTTGCTCCTTCTTGCTATCATCCTGGCTTCCTGCACCTACTCATGTACTCGGATTTCTTCTTCCCTGTCTCCCTTTTCCAGAGCACCCATCTCTCTCCATTCCCTGTAAAACTTCCAGCACTTCACTCACGGCCACCTCTGCACAAAGGTTAAAGTTACAACATTTCCACATCTACATCTCATCACAACTCTTGCCTAAGACAGAAAATGCTTAAGACATTTGCCAAATAAGGGCTAAAAATATATATCTCAAAATCGCCATGGAGATTAAAAGAGGTTTAAAGGTTAAGTTTTATCAAAGATTTGCACATTAACATTTTTCAACTGAAAATGGCCAGGTGACAGGGTAGCTGCCGTCATCATCAGTTTCTAACCGTTTAAAAGCTTATCACATTAAGTTCAGTGCTAACAAACTCACATACATAGATAGAAATAATATTTTTAAGAAGTGAAAAGTATTCAGAAAGCTTCTTAAGCCTGGAAAACAGTGACAACATCTAATTTTGAGATCAGCTCACAATATTAGGTAGAATTTAGTGTTTAAGGACGGAAAACATACAAAAATAAATTTAGTACTGAAAATACTGCAGTAGAGGAGAGTTCACTTCCCCCTTCCAAAATGACAACCATCAAAAAAAAAAAATATTCACAAGAGGTATAAACATTACAAGACAACAGGCCTGATGAGCTCACCTCACACAAGTTTAAAAGTTCACAAGCAGATTACTTCATTCAACCACATTTAAAAAAAAAAAGTCAGAGAAGAGATTTAATATTAACTGTGTTGGGTGTACACACACATTGATTTAGTAGACATACTGTAAAGTACTAAAAATACAGGGCGGGAATGCACGCCCAGAGCCTCCCAGGATGTAACAAACATGACATATTACATTGCCTGCAAAACTGACCTTTTTAGTATTATATATGTTAATTCCAGAGTATGTATTTATGCCTGTATTTTAGATTTTTGTACACGGTATAGGTCCAAACTTAGAAGTAAATTTTCTGCATGTGTCCAGCCAGTTACTGCTGACCAAGATGCTGGCAATGCTTTGTGGACTTGACGTTACTTGATGGTAACGATGGCAAATGCCGTCTGATGCAAAGCACCCCGCTTGCTTCCAGTCAGAGAACGGTAGAGGAAGTTATAAAATTACACACCAATCAAGTGTAAAACTAAATAACAAAGGGCAAAAGAGCAGGCTGTTTCATGTGGTTAAAGGAATAACTACCTGTATATACCTGTGGCTCCTTTCAGACTCACTTAGGCAACAAACCATTATGCCCAAACTGAGCAGCGCTTCCAGACAGAATAACATCACAAGCCGATAAGCCACTTAAAAAAGTAAGAAGCACGTGTACGATCAAGAATCCTGGATAACTCCAATCAGTGAGAATAACTAGCATACTAAGCAGGACTCACACAAGTCATTAATCACATTTTATCCTGCCGTTCTTCAGAACAGTACCTCAAGTTTTCTCCTACATCGGTACTGCCACTGAGGCAAAATTCAGCTCTTTCCGTTTCTCCCATGGTCTTGACACCACAGTATTTCGGAATACAGAATATATATTTTAAATACTAAATAGTAAAAGAAGCACGAGTGTTTTCTTCTGTGTTCACATTCAGCCACGGAAGACTTCACAATGCTACAGATTTTTACTCTTACACTGAAACAATTTTCAAATGCCAACTGAAAACTTTTTGACATGTGATTTTTTTTTTAAAAAACATTTTAAACCACGTGTGCTCATCCAGAACAGGGAAGGGCCACACCATTTCACCAAATCTTCTGCACTTAAAACTTTTGAGGAAAGCATCTGTGACCTTTCAGACCTAATAGCCCATCAAGAAAAATAATTCATATAGCCACATAACTTTCTCATGCCATATCTTTACAATCAACATACCTGTACTGCCTTGGAATATGAAATAATTAACACATCCCCAAGCAACAACAATAGGGCAATAAAATCCGAGTGTAGACACAGTGATTGAACAAAAACACAACCTGGCACACAGGCTGCGTCCGCAACAGCAACTCTGTGGTGCAAAGTCTCGGACCATCCACAAACTCAAACCAACCTCAAGACTTTGCTTTTTCCCCCTTCATGTCAGATACAGTCAGTTTACAGAGGGAATTCACAGGGTCAGGGCCCAACTGATACAAACGCGAACAGTCAATCTAGTGATTCGACTGAGAGAATAAAATAAAATAAAATAAAATCACAAGAATATGAATAATGCATGATGAGCTCTGAATTCCAGCAAAACCTCTTATATATGACTATATGCCTATATATCAGGGCCACTGGCTGTATCTGCCAATGTTTCCTACTGGTTTTTGGGGGGTTTTTTTGGTTGTTTGTTGTTTGGGTATTTTGTTTGTTTGGTTGGGGTTTTTTTATTTGGTTGGTTTTAATCTTATTTTTAGAAACAATGGTTTCCCCATCATAAGCAAGGCTCAGCCAAACCATTTATCCTGACGTTCCGGTTGAAATAAACCTGTTTCCTTGTTTATTCAGGCCAAAATGGCTGGTCAGTAGAGATCCGGCTCTCACTCCACAAGCACAGGAGTAATTATCCCCACTCTCGCAAATCCCAGACATGCTGATGCATGCGATTAACAGGAGCAGCTTGGGCAAACCCACATGGCACCCCTGATAACATACACTCCCGTGGCACCATTTCCTCCAAAAGCCAGAAGAAAAAAAATCAGCAGGAACAACAGACAGCACCATCGTATCAGCAGCTGTATAAACCGCAAAATCATTTGACTGATGGGATGGATAAATTACTGGGTATCTAATTTTCTCCAAGCCTTACTTGGATGTAAAGAATTCGGACAGAACAGGTGTCTGGTGTAAAACCCAGCAGAGAAACAAACCCCACAATTGTCGAAATAGGTATGTGTTTTATTCCGTTCCATAAAGACACCCTTATTACTTCAAACTAAATGCACATGGCTTATCCTATATACATCATTTTAAAGCTTACAGTTATTAATCTGCTGGTTTTTTAAATTAATGTTATACTACCTAATTGTGTTTAGGTTAAGGAACGACCCAGAAGAGAAGCCCGCGATCCCTCCCGACTCCAGGATTCCCATTTAAAGTTCTGGGCGAGGCCAATTTCTATTTTTGACAAGGAATTACAGAAGACGCTGCACTTGAAGGAGTTTTTCACCAGTTCACAGCAGCAGCAAGAACACGGCAACTGGGCAGCAGAGACACAGTCTTAGGAAGGTAGGTCAGCTGTGCTAATACTCTCACTTTTTGGTCTAGGGGGCTTTTAAAGGAAGGAAAGGGACTTGGGTTTGGTTTTGCATGGAAAAACACATGGACCAGGAAGTTGAACATGAAAGTAACCCAAAAAAAAAAAAAAAAAAGAAAAAAAAAATCACCCTTTTTAAAAGAAGTTCTTCATACTGCACCATAGTTGTCCACAGTTCTTAGGCTTCTCTGTATGCTACAGAAGGATAGATAAGCTAAACCAAATCCACATAATTTTATTACAAAAACAACTGTAAGGCCAAGAACTCACACTATATATTAAATACAATCTAAAAATTATATTGCAATCACAACTTTAAAATTTGTGCTGCTGTTGACGTTCATGACCCCAAAACACGAAGTCTCCTCACAATATATTTGATATTAAGAACATATGGAAAATAAAGCAAGCTTACCGCTTCCAAGGACATATTCGCTCGAACACACCCTGTGTTGCAGTTTTGCTTTTTTTTTTTTTTTTTTTTATTTAGGAGGAGGAAGAAAAAATGTCACAGCGAGCAAAGTTCATGTGTTAACCTGAGAAAGATCCAGGCTCGGCGCTAAGCAGGGGCGGCCGCACACACCTGCGCAGGCAAAACCTTTTCTCTGGCCCAACTCTATCGCAGACTTGACCCCTGCCGAGCGGTGGCCGAGGTGGTGACAATCCCAAACACGCTTGTAGAAGAGTCCAGCTTGCTCACCAGAATGTCCCCCGTGCCTACCGGCAAAACTTTTTCTACCTTAACTGATGAAAGGTACTAATTAATCTACTCGCTGCTCCTCCCTCCTGCGAGTTACTGCCTTGCACTTACAATCAAACTGGTTTTACTACCGTGAAAAGATATATTACAATAGAGCTAGTTACGTAACTAAGACAGCAATAAACGAAATAAAACAAGGAACTTAAGTTCTTAAAAACCTTCTCAGCTAGGTACGGACAAAAAACTTCAAAAATGAGCAGAAGGATGAATGCCAAATCATCACTTCCAGCTTATGGACTATTTGTTGGCTGGAAAGACAATAAAGCCACAAACAACAAAATACAAATGAACGAAAAAAAACCAACTCAAAAATAAAAAGCTTTCCACATCTCACACACCTTAACATCCCCAAAATCTTTATGTATTCAATCTAACAGCATTACCGCACTGCTCTGACCCACGCTGGAGATGAATGACTGTGCGCACGTTTCGCACCGTGATGAATTTTAGAAAGGAAAAGCCACTCTCAAAGAAAACAATAAAAGTCTGCTGGGTTTCCACGGGCTAATTCCTTTCAGGAATTTATGAAGTTGTTTATTTTAAATTGCCCATACAGGAAGAGGGAGAAAAATGGCAATAACAATGTCAGGAACAAGAAATCTAATTCAAATATTACACTTTTAGTGGGATTGTATCTGCACACAGTTCGAATGGGCATTTCAAAACAGGTTTTGTTAATAAAATTGGAAATCTATTCACTGCAAAATCCAACACTGCAATACAGGCAGAAAGTCTTTAAAAAGACCTATCACTGAAAAGTGAAATAAGTGACATTAGCTTCACAAGTGGGCAGTTTAATTGCTTGTACTTTTTTTACCGATTTGTTTTCAACTACACATTCACCGCAAGCTTCTCCGCCACCCCTGAGCTCTGGTTTCAAGATTCCTTTGGACATCCGACCCGCCGACTTCCCTCCCAACCTCTACAACACCTCCCGCTCTCCATTCAACGCAGTGACACTGTCACACGAGTGTCTGAGGATGTTTTGGAGGCTTCATGGGGCTCCCCTTAACTGAGTCTACCTGTTCTCTTTCTTTTAATTCAAACCAAAGCAGGTGAAAGCACCAAGAACTGCACCTTTTGGCACAGATCATCTCAGACTGTTGGTCAACCTGACAAGTGATGAGTCCATGGAAAATGCCTGGTCGCAGCTGGCACGAGGAACAAGGCAGCACCAAGCACGATCCTTCTTCAGGATGTCACCAGGAATGGGCAAACAGTTGGGGTAGAAGCTAAAAAAACCCAACCAAAAAGTCACCAAAAGATACTATAAAATACCAAGCATCAGCATCCCATCAGTAATCACAGGAAGCTTCCATACAGTCCCTTCTGCATATGAGTATTTCAAAGTTTAGTGCATAGCTCACCTACTTGTCCATACAACGGATTAACCCATTTGAAAACACAATGTCAGATTCCTTTGCTGAACTTCTGACAGCAAAGACCCAATCGCTACTACTACACAAAACATAAACCCACTACCACTACATAACACTATTTCACAATATTTCGAAGACTTGAGGAGAAAAAAAAAATAAATGGAGACATGATCACAAAGCTGTTTCCTGCACGACTTTAACAACTCGAAATGAAGTTGACAGCACTTGGTCACACTTCAAACAGAAAAGATGCATTTGTCAAAGCACGTAAAAGTCAAAGTATGAGGAGCGGTGTAAAATGTCAGTAAATTCTACGTATTAACAGAGCCCAGAAGGAGGGAACAGAAGGGGATTGATGTGCTTTAGCAGCAAAAATACAGTCTGAATCTGGGGCACTCAACACGTTCAGGCAGCACACAGCCATAATCCTCCCATCCATATTCTGGTTGTCCTTCATATGGGCAAAAAACAGCAGCCTGGCAACCAAGGAGAGTTTGCAGGTGCCACCAAAGCAACACGCTCTTTTCCTGCCCTGGGATGGGATGAAGCAGAGACAAACTAACAAAATGGGCAAAAAACAATTAGCTGGAATTAGCACCTCCTCCCCAGTTCTCCTGCAGTTGTCTTATTAAAACAAAGGGCTTCTTCTAAAAAGAACTCATTTCTCTTCTCTATAAACATCTAATATTTGGAAAACAAGTCCATCTTCACCAAGTTTAATCTGTCATATATTTATTATCTTTTAAAATATTTTATACATCAAGAGGCTAACCAAATCTAGTGGATAACACATGCATTTTCAGCTTCAAATGCTAATCCTTTTCAGAGCAGCACAGATTATAAATTTGCCATCCAAATTCTGCATGGACAGATTATACCCTTGCCTCAGTTCAATTCTTAACAAACCACCAGACAAATTTCTCCATATAATGAGTTCAGACCAGACCTCCACATAACACACGAAATTATATTCGCAACAGGAGAATAAGAAGAACCTTTCAGGAAGGAATAAATATTCAAGTACAGGCCCAGAATCTCACATCCAAATGTGTAAACCAGAGCAATCCTTGGCCCTGCCCATATGAATTGACTCTCATCACATTTCTACTGACCTGACCTGAGAGGTCCATCCCATGCACCTGAGTTCCCTCCAGTACCATGTCCTTCCAGCTGTTTCCTCCTCACCGTATCCTTCAGACCTTCAGCCTCCTTTCCCTTTCATGTGGGTCAAAAGAACTTGACAGTATCTGTCCCTCTTCAGCATCCTTCTTGTCATTACCCCTCCCAATCAACTTGCCGCACTTCTCTACTCTCAACCCTACACCCCCTTGCAGGAGCCATAAGGAGCCTCCTGCTCAGAGCAGTAAGACACACAATCACAGACTGGCTGGGGTTGGAAGGGACCCCTGGAAATCATCCAGTCCAACCCACCCGCTACAGCAGGTTCACCAGAGCAGATCGCACAGGAATGTGTCCAGGCGGGTTTGAATGTCTCCAGAGAAGGAGACTCCACAACCTCTCTGGGCAGCCTTCCCATAGGAAGCCCAGAGGACACACAGGCCGCCACCACCACCTCACCGAGCTACTGGCCGAGGCAGCAAATCAGTAAATCCACTTCTCAAGGGATCTTCCTTGTTCACAAGGCCAAAGTACAGCCCTGCTTCAGCTTGTTTCCACCTCCCTCCTGCAGTTCACCCACACCTCGCCGGTGTTCACATTGCACCAGGCCAAGCTGGAGCATTTGAGCTTAGCTGTTGAGGTTTGGTATTTGCAGCACTCCGGTCACAGAATCATAGAATCATTTTGGTTGGAAGACACCCTTAAGATCATAAAGTCCAACCATAACGTAACTCTGGCACTAAACCACGTCCCTAAGAAGCTCATCTATGTGTCTTTTAAACCCCTCCAGGGATGGTGACTCCACCACTTCCCTGGGCAGTTTGTTCCAATGCTTTGCAACCTTTTTCATGAATAAATTTTTCTTAATATCCAATCCGAACCTTCCCTGGCACAACTTCAGGCCATTTCCTCTCATCTTATTACTTGTTACGTGGGAGAAGAAACCAACACCCTCCATGCTACAACCTCCTTTCAGGTAGTCACAGCAGAATTTCAGAGACCCTGCACTATCAACAACCTACTGCAGGAGGAAATGAGAACAGCTGGAAGGGGAGAGGGGACGGAGGCAGAAAAACACCACATTTCTGCAACAGCTTTCCCAGAAATAGTCTCTCAAACTATCACTAACTGTAAATTAACTTCTAAGAAGAAACTACAATCACATTGGCCATGAAGAAAACCATGATTTTCACTTCCCTAACAATTAATACTTTCTCATCACTGAACGAGTCTTCCAGCCTATCATACCATTGTAAAAGTTCCCAAGATCAGCCTCATAACTGTGTTCCACTCCAGCATCAATAAGGCAAGATATATCCTGTTGTCATGAAACCAAAGAGATAACTTCCTTCTACATAGCTTGCTTTTCACTTCTCCAGATCACTACACCCTCTGGAAAACTGACTGTCCCCTGTAATTCAGGATATGCAACCATGCCATACACATACTGAATAGCTGTATAGCTAAAACACCTGGGGCTGAGATGCAAAAAGATTTTTCCGGATTAAAACAATTTAAAATGAAGTTTAGAAAAGCCACAGCTGCAGAAGGGCAAGAAAACACCCAACAAATTTAGCATTTAACATGGAAACAAGCTACATCCAACCCCACTTTGCTGCTCAGCAGAAAGATGGTCTTGATGACACAAGAACCAGAGAAGAGCCGTGTCTGATGTTTTCTTCCTATATGTCACTTGAATGCCAGTTAAGTGCATCATCAACACAGTAATCATTAAAACATCACCTAAGGTGAAATTAAGTTACTATTTATATAGGACTCACACCCCAAAATAGATTTTGAACTGAACTACAAACAACTGAAAATTATTAGACCTAAGTGAAAGGCATTCATACAAACTTTTCCTTAGTAAAAGACCCTCTCTGAAAATAACTGTATTACCCACAGTTTTAAAAGGTAGACTCTTAAATCCCTCTGCAGTAAATAAAAAATTACTAAGTTTGGGTTTTCATTAGATAAACAGAAAAATTGGCAAATTTAGCATAAGCAAGTGTAAAGAAATGCTTATAGCACTGGACAAATTTCCCCTTAGCTTTAATGATATGAAAATACTACATTAAGATACATTAGATAATTCTGTTTTGCAAAACTTAATTTTATTTCAAAAGAGACAGGAATATCTCAATTCACTTTGATTATGGTAGTTATCCTAAGGAATCCTTGGAAGTTACTAAAAAGGTTAGAAAGCATAAACAAGCAAAGTATAACATCTCTCTAACATTTGCGTAGTTTAGATGGGAAAATATCTGCAGCTCAGCAGGCTCTGAATTTGAGAAGTTACACATGGAATAGCACAGCGAGCCGCTTTGCAGAATTCAAGTAATTAATAATTAGGTGCATACCCATCATTATATTTAGAAAATTTGCAGAGAAAACAAGAAAAACGTGTAAGGTGCAAACAAGAACCTCAATTAAAACAGGACACATACACAGAATAAACACACAAGGTTAAATAAAAGGTGTGAGAAGCAATAGCTCACAGCAGAAGACAACTACCACAAGTCAGTCGCACAGGCCTGAGCGAGACAGAGATCCCAGAGAAGGGGATCAAGTCTAGGGAGATGATGACTAATCCAAAGACCCGACAGTGCTGCAGCCCAGTGGAGAACTTGCCTCACACCCTTCCCATCTCACTTATTCGCTGCTGACAAATGGGGAGCCCAGTCAAACCAAACAAGCTGAAAGCCAACCTGATTTCACAGTTACCTTTTAGCTGGACAAGGGGTAACGGTTTTAAACTAAAAGAGGGGAGATTCAGGTTAGACGTGAGGAAGAAACTTTTGACACGGAGGGTGGTGAAACACTGGCCCAGGTTGCCCAGAGAGGTGGTGGATGCCCCATCCCTGGAGACATCCCAGGCCAGGCTGGACGGGGCTCTGAGCAACCTGAGCTGGTGCAGATGTCCCTGCTCATGGCAGGGGTGGACTGGATGAGCTTTGAAGGTCCCTTCCAACACAAACCATTCTATGACTCTATGCTTCCCTGCCCTGTTCCTTTGCATGGCCATAGAAGAAGCAGTGGCAGCAGCCGGGAGTCCAGGGTAGGGCAGAATTGCTCCTTCAAACAAAGGAGCTTCATCCAGGCTGAAGCGCCCACACAACCACAGCCCAAGGACGCAGGTTTTCATTACAGCTGAGTTGACTCCTCTTCCCAACTCTCCCAAGATCTGATGCCTTCTCTAGGGGTAGGTTTGGAGGGTTTTTTGTGGTTTTGGTTTTTTGATCAGTTCACCTCACTAAAGCAGGTCACCATGGCTACCGACAACTGCGAGTGCACTGTATGAGTAGGACGGAGACACAACACACAGCACAAGGGTTACAGAGCAAAGAAATGCTGAAGTGAATAAGAAGAGACAGCACAACTCACTCAAAAAAAGGCCTTTGAAAGCATAACAAGATAATGTAATAATCTAAAAGGTCTTCCAACTTAAAAAAATACTCTTGTTACAAATACAACTGACGTGTAGTCTAACCATTTCAATAATAACTAGCCTGCTGTATGATCACAGCCAAACCAAGTCAATGCAGAAAACTCACCTTCACAAAGTTGTCCGGGAACATGCCCCTTTTGCCATTCAGCTCCCCTTCTAACCATCCTTCTTCTTCCAGTTTTCTCACATTCCTGATGATTTCCCCAACTCTGATCGTCAACTCATCATCATGCACTGCGTCATAGTCATATTCCACAATATAGTCCACTACAAAAAAAAACCAAACACATAATGAATGCAACTTCAGAGCCACGCATGTACAAAAAGACAGATCTAATGACAAGTGATTCCCTCACACCACTCATTTGTGAACTGTAGTGTTCCCAACCATTTTGGAGAGGGGGGAAAAAACTGGACAGTCACCTATTAGAATAAAGTAAATTCAGGAATATGATGCTAGATCATATTTTGGTGGTGGTGAGTAGGTTTTTGTGCAGATGTGGTGGAAGGGATTGCTGGCAGTGTTGGTTTATTGGTTTTTGGTTTGGGTTGGGTTTTTTTATTGTTTGTTTTTTCCACTGCCCTGCCAAGTCCCAGCCCAAGATCTACCAATTATGAATCACTGCCCAGAGGGGAAGCGTTTGTTACTCATTTGGGGGACAAGGAGGGAAAAAGGTTCAAATTGTGCACATATGGTATGTACACACAACACTTTGTTAATTCTCATACTTGCATCTGCTACTACATCTGCAAAAAACCTGCTTGCTGCATGCACAGTATTTTAGCAGGTTCAATCCAAGAAACGTAATATGGCCAGAAGGTATACAATTGACAATATAAGAACTTAATTTGCACAGACATGTAAAAGGCACCTTCCCTCAGATTCATCTGGTTTTGTATGATGAAGAATAAGCAAGCAAGCTTTAATTTTGATATAATTAAATTTACTCAGAGGAGCGCAGCAATGTATTTATATACTTGTCTGTTGCACAAGATCCATGAGAGCTGCTTACTGACAGCTTAAGGTTTGTTTAGCAATAAAAACTCATTTGTTCATCAATAAATTGTTTATACCAGAGATTTCCACAAATCTGCAGCAATCAACTTACCCACTCACTCAAATCTAGCCAGGACACCCAGGCGCTACCAAATTTAACACTGTTCTCACCAAAACCTCCCTCTCCTCTGCAGATCACAACCAACATGCACAAAGACAAGAGCACAACAGGGTTAAATGACAGAAATTCTGAACGGCTGTAAAAGGTTTTCCCCAGGTTACTCCTTATTCTATCAGTGCATAATAACATCCAACTGTTAATTCACAAATTAAGGAAGCAAACAGCAGAAAGTATTTCTTCCTGGTATTGAACTTCCAGCTTCATGAAATCAATGTATAATTCTGATCCGTGGACAGTTTTGATCAAAAGTGCCACTGAACGCACGTTGCAATGCAGCCCGTATCCCTCTGCTGCATATAGATGAAGTTGGAAAACCCTTAGTAAAATAAGGGGTTTGACAATGATGTGTTTTCTGAAATCTTGCCCCCCAAAAACAGGGAACTACACGATTGTGCCACAAATACAAGAGAAGCTGAAATGATCTGTCTGGCAAACTATTTTCTAAATACACCCATTAACAAAGGAGCCAGTCAAATATAAACATGAAGACTTAGTTTGCCTTTTTTTTTTTCCCTTTAAGAAAGAAAATTTGTTTTCTTCGTTATGAACAGAAGTCATCACCAGAGTTATCTGCTCATGACACACACCCTGGAACTCCTAGATACACTTTTTGTACTGTATACATTTATTTTTGCCAAATGTATTCTCTAAGCTTGCTTCAAAGCATCAGATTTCCCCATTACTGCCTGCAGCAAGCATAGCAGTTTTGTCTTGCGCCTGCACTGAATTTTTTTTGGAGTGGCTGACATGAAATGTTGCCCAAAAGGTCGGAAATTCTGGCAGCCACAGATCATAAAGATAACTGCCATTCATCACCTACAGTCTGGAAATAAAAGTGTCATCTTCCAACCAACTCAACCCAACCGTTACGGAAACCTACAAATGCATAAAAATGTATTAAATATCCATGTTGCAGATTTCTCTCACGATAAACTCTGGTTTTAAGCACAGCAGCAGGTATTATATTTCACCATACACACTACAGGACAGTTTTAGGAAGTCAAACATTGAAAATGGATCAGAACACAGCATCGGTCGTGGTAAATGTTCTAACAGCATCGCAGGGTACAGCTCCAACTGCCAACCACCTGGTCCTTTTTCCACAGAAGTAGTAGGTACTCACAGCCACGCTGTGTCAACATGAACTAATTATTTAGAAAGCCTCTTTATTTCCTTAGGGGAACATTTCTATATTTGTGCTTGAAATGCACAGCGTGTTCACTTTGGTCACCTCTCCAGGCTGTAAAACAGTCAGGCCAACAACCAAAGGAGGATCTTGAGACCTTCCCGGTCATCATCCATGAGTCTGTGTTGCAAAAATAAATAGCAGCAAATGGATATCAGCTTGTTATTTTTGAGATTTAGGTGCTGAATTTCCTCTTGTATTTGTCAGGACACTCAACACCATTCTCATTCTCATGGATACATATACAAAACAGACCTAAACTCTCTTCTCTCACCTGAAAAGTGAGAGAGGTCATGGGGAATGTCAAGATGGTTTCATCCCATATATTTTTTTCATGTGGTAACACAGAAACAGCAAGAACCTAAACATCTCTCTACTATTTGGTCCTCAAGAGGAATACTTATTTATCAGTTTTGCTTTTCAACATTAGCAAGTAGCACTAGACAAACCTCCAGGTAATTAGGACTGCGGTGTGATAGCCAAAAAACAATTCTACGGCCAAAACACTCCAGACTAAATAAACCCCTGAAAGGTCTTCAAGTATAATATATACCCAAGCAAAAACAATGTTCAGTGGTGACAGAAGATGTTTTTAAGGAATCACAACTCCTTATAGTAACAATAATTACGAATCATGTCAGCCTGCAAATTATACTTCTGAATGCTTGAAGTAGTTCCGAATGTTTCTGAATTATACTTCTGAAGGCTTCAAACTCTCACCTAAAAGATTTACACAAGAACAGACACAATACTACAATCAGTCAGCAATAAGTTGGACTGCAGTAATAAAAACTGCCCAAAACTGCCAAAAAACAGAAAGTCTCAACTGATAGTGCAGCAGAACACTCCAGCAACACAAACTAACCAGAAAGAGTAGTTGACAGCATGAGGTTAATGGTTGGACTCGATGATCTTAAAGGTCTTTTCCAACCAAAATGACTGTATGAAATACTTATCTTACCTCCCCTCTGCTTTTTACACAGCTTTCTCAGTTTCAAACCCAATCCAAATCAGTTATCTGGAGATTAAAAGTCCATAATGACCAAGTCTTGGATGAAAAATAGTCTTCTCTAGCTTGAGCATGAACACTGGGGAGGTAACCATGCTTTTCTTGCACACTCTGTAGGACAAGAGCTCACCTGAGAGGGAGACAACGTTTTCCTGAGTTTTCACAGGCAGCATGAGCCATCACAAACCACCTCCTACACCGTGTGCAAAGAAGATGGCTTTATCCTAGATCTCTAACAAATAAGCTGCAATCATGTTTTGGCAAGAATTCAAATATAAACATATAAACATATAAACATAAATAAGACATCACCTGGCACATGCTTCCAACCAAGGAGTGAGGGAAGGAAACAAAACAAAAAAGTCAAGTCACAGTCAGGTTGATTATGGTATTATAGAAAATAAATTATAACAGACTGTAAGAACCGATAGAACAGATTTAGAAACACAGGAATACATTCAGTGCCGTGGTAGCAGTCATGGGGCTGGAAGCTCTTGTTCCATGAAGCATGGGAGGTAGTTGAGCCCATGCCACCTAAAAGCACCGGGGTGGTGACAGCGGGAATCAGCAAAGATGTATGAAAAGAAAAAAAATCACACTTGACCAACCTGACAGGCTTCTGCAATGAAATGAGGAGTTCACTGGATGATAGGAAAGCAGTGGACAGTGTCCCCCATAATATCCTCATACACAAACTGGTGGAGTACAGGCCAGATGACTGTACACTGAAATGGACTAAAAACTGTCCAAAACATTAAACCACTGTGATCAATGACACATAGTCCAGCTGGAGAAGAGTCACCAGTGGCATGCCACAGGAGTCAACACTGAGTAATTCAGTATCTTCATTAATGACTTGGATGACGGGACTGAATACACACCTGGCAAGTCTGAGGATGATACAAAACGGTGAGGAGTGGCTGACAGACCAGATGGGAGAGCTGCTGCTCAGAAGGACCTCAACAAGCTGAGGAAACGGGCCAACAGGAAGCTCATGAAGTTCAAAGGGAAATGTCGCGTTCTGCCCCTGGGGAGGAACAAGCCCATGTACCAGTGCAGGCTGTGGACTGCTTGGCTGGAAAGTAGCTTGGACACCAAGCTGACATGAAACAGCTACACACCCTTGAAGAAAGGGCAGTCATCAGCATCCTGGCCTGCATTAGGAGGTGTATTGGCAGAATGTGGAGGGAGGTGATCTTCCTGCTCTGGTGAGACCCATCTGGAGTGCTGGTCCCATTCTGGACTCCCCTATACAAGACAGATGCGGACATACTGGAGCAAGCCCAACAAAGGGCCATGAAGATGACTAAGAGACTGGAGTATCTCCATACAAGGAAAGGTTGAGAGAGCTGGGACTGTTCAGCCAGAAGAGAAGGCTCAGTGAGATCTTATTGGTGAGGGTGTGGAGAAGACTGGGCATGTCCAGTGAAAAAACAGGAGGCAGAGGGCAGAAATGGAAACAAAACAAATTCCACTTAAACATATACATACACACACACCCCCAACCACTTTGAAGGTGATCAAACACTGGAACTGTTTGTCCTGAGGGACTGTGTAGTCTCCTTGAAGATGCTCAAAATCGAACTGGACGTGGTCCTGAGCAGCCAGCTGCAGCTGACCCTGACCTGAGCAGGAGAGCTAGACAAGATGATCTCCAGAGGTGCCTTCCAGCCTCAATAGTTCTGTGACTGATTCCAGCCAGAGACACACCTTAGGTGGCAGCTTTCTGTCATCCAGCCATGACAGCTTTCCAGCATAACTGCAGAACTGCCCAGATGGTGCTTTTTGAGGGGTTCGACCCATTTTCAGTGGCAGGAGACCGATTAAATCAACAGCACTAAGTAAAAAAATACTGTCTGTGTTTGGTAGAAAGGGGGTTACAGCAAGTTTTATGGGAGGGGCCTATTCAGCTCTTGGTTTCAAGTTAAGATGACAGCCTGACTAATGAAGCAGTAAAGCAGACCAAACATGTCAAAACCAGTCAGCCCCATCAACAACCACAGACCAAGTCACTCCCCATGGCAAAGACAAAAAGTGTCCTATCTCACAAGAGCCTCTTTGACAAAAGAACTCATACCATCAGCCAACACAGCAACACTGCTGCACAAGGCATTCGGTCACTGCTGGCACAGGTGGACTCGCCATTTCTCCAGAACCTACAAAACCAGCTGTTCTGCCAACCACAGCCAAGTGTTGATGCAGAAGACAAGCCTCCCAGTAAGCATGGCCACAAAACATTCATCTTAACTGTTTTTAAACAAAGGACGGGCTATGAAAATGATGAAGGGTCTGGAGCATCTTTCTTATGAGGAGACACTGAGAGAGCTCCATCTGTTCAGCCTGGAGAAGAGAAGCTGAGAGGGGATCTCATCAATATTTATAAATATCTCAAGGTGGGTGTCAAGAGGATGGACCAGACTCTTTTCAGTGGTGCCCAACAACAGGATGAGGGGCAACGGGCACAGAATGAAGCACAGGAGGTTCCATCTGAACATGAGGAGAAACTTCTTTCCTTTGAGGTGCCAGAGCCCTGGAACAGGCTGCCCAGAGAGGTTGTGGAGTCTCCTTCTCTGGAGACATTCAAACCCACCTGGACACATTCCTGTGTGATCTGCTCTGGTGAACCTGCTCTAGCAGGTGGGTTGGACTGGATGATCTCCAGAGGTCCCTTCCAACCCCAGCCATTCTGTGATTCTGTGACATCTTCAGCTACTCAAACTCTTTCTGAAGTTGGCTGTTATAGGTAACTAAGGCTCTCTGGGAGCCCTACAAAATATACATAAACAAAAGAAAAAAGTGGAAAATATACCGTAATTCTAGCATGACTGGGTCTTCAACAGAAATAACCAAGTGTCAGACACTTGTCCAGCAAAGAGCACAATTTCATATCCTTGGTACTTTGTCTAGGATATTACAACACTGTCGGAATTCAGTGACCTTTCTATAGTAGCCAGAAAAAAGACACAAACCAGATATAAAACAAATCCCACAAAAAACACATTTAATCACTTATAAAACGAAAAACATCATTCAGGGGATAACTGAAATCCTTGGATATCACTCTCAAGCTGTTCAAGAAGCCTTGCTGAAACCTGCACCAGACCTGGAGGGACAGAGTCCAACATCGAGCAGCAAGAGGAGCTTGAGATGCATGCCCTGCTTCATAAAGCAGGTTTTAGGTCAGCTCGGATTAAAAGCCATTTATTGGAACATGAACCCTGGAAAGTTGTGTGGCCTCCAGAAGCATCTTGCCAGCAGAACTTCAGTTATGCAAGAAACTGATTTTGCTTTTCCAATTTATCATTACAGACAGTTGCTAGATGACCAAAACAAACTTTATTAGTACCATTATTTCCACTTGTACATCTATTGCAAAAAAAAAAAAACGTTTAGTCTCTGATAAAACCAAGCTAACATTTTTGTCATTATGTATGAATACATACACAGAGTTACAAAGGTATTTAGTTTTATAGCAGAGAGCAAGCTTACACTAGAGACAAAAGACAACAGAAGACAATCTCCTTTTAACTATCATACTTTTTTTTCACAACTATCTCAAAATCAGGTGTTGGACTGAAGGAGAAAGCTCCTTCCACTTTCTTTCGCCCAGAAAAATTCCTACGATTTGTGAGATGTAATAGTTCCAGCTGTTTTAATTGTAATACCATAGTGTATGTTTGGCCACTGAAAACAGATCTTAACACTGAAAAAGTAATTCAGGTGTTTAAATACTGAACAATGAAAACACCTCCACAAGTCTTAAACATGTGTAGTGGTTGTAAGAATGTTTTTTTCCACTTCAACACCACGTAATTTCCTGCTACCCTGACCTGAGTCACTGATGACAACCTGTATGTTCAAATAAAGAAACCTGGTGGACTCCCCATTGCCCTTAAAATTCTAGCCCCTGCTTCCAAAACTGTTTTGTCCTACAAAGATCTCCGGGCAAGACAAATGCACAAGGTGAGTGCCAGGTTTTGGAAAACAAAGAAAAACACCTCCTGGCCAAGACCCTCCACCACTCTGCAGTCAGGCTCCTTCTTCTGCGCCCTGCATCTGCTCCCGGGATTCACGCTCCTGTTGACACAATGACCATGATAACCAGTTCCCCAAAGATCAAAGGATTCTTTTGGGGCAGAGATGTGGGTTTGGTAGGGAAGTACCTCACATTTCCCCCTATTGGGAAATCCACTCTGACCACTGGTCTTGTGCGAAAAGGTACTTCTTGTCACACTCCAACAGCCATCGGCATGAGAAGCAGCCCAGGGGCTGAATCTTGAACAGATGGAAACATACAGTATTTCCTTCTTTCCATCTCCTGGTGCCCAAGACAGCTACAGCGCTAATGGAAAGTTGGAAAACTGCAAAGTTTTACTTCCACGATATTTAACCCAGGGATGCTGTGATCCTGTCCTCTCTTCTGGGTGCATTCACATGGTCCTTTCCCTCTGCTCTGCACTTAAATTAGGACTTATTTATACCACTGGTGAATCACATGAAGAGAAAACAGCCCGAGAGAAGACTATTTAGTGCCAACTTTCTGCTCAAGGCAGGGTCAGAGGAGCAGGATCAACATCAAATCCAACTTAGATCAACATCTACATCATTGTGACTGTGTCCAGATCAGGAGTACAGCTCTTTTCAGGAGCTGGACTTGATCCTCGCAGGTCTCCTCCAACTCAGGACATTCTATGATTCTATGATACTCAGAGAAGCTCCAAACCATCTTCATTACACCCTTCAGTTCACAATGCGGAGCAGTCTCACAGCAAGTAATCTGAATTTCTTTTCACCGAAAGTAAATCAGAGATATGCAGCCCAGGAGCACCCTTAATGCATGCTAATCTTTAATAGGCATTAAGTCCATGGGATGAGACTAGTGCTAGGACGATATAAAAATGTCCAAAACACGCAATATGAACGTCAGGTCCCTAACACCAGCAGATTCCCTCTACGGACCCACTCGTCTTGCCCTTCACCACATCCTGCTTTGCCCGTAGCCAAAATCTGCCATGAAACCACATCTTAATGTAATGCATTAATGACGCAAGGCCACTGGATTACTGTCAGTTCTGATGGTAGGGATGCGGCTCCAAGCTATTAAGAAATTAAACAAGGAAAGAGTATATTTAACTAACAGAGACCATATATATTTCCACTGTACTTGGCACTGGTGAGGCCCCACCTTGAATACTGTGTTCAGTTTTGGGTCCCTCACTACAGGAAAGACCTTGAGGTGCTGGAGTGAGTTCAGAGAAGGACAACGAAGCTGGTGAGGGGTCTGGAGCACAAGTGTGATGAGGAGCAGCTGAGGGAACTGGGGCTGTTCAGCCTGGAGAAAAGGAGGCTGAGGGGAGACCTTATCACTGTCTACAACTACCTGAAAGGAGGTTGTAGCATGCAGAGGGTTGGTCTCTTCTTCCTAGTAAGAAGGGACAGGACAAGAGGAAGTGGCCTCAAATTACATCAGGGGAGGTTCAGATTGGATATTAGGAAAATGTTCTTCATGGAAAGGGTTGTAAAGCACTGGAACAGGCTGCCCAGGGCAGTGGTGGAGTCACCATCCCTGGAGGGGTTTAAAAGGCACGTAAATGAGGTTCCTAGGGACATGGTTTAGTGCCACAGTTAGGTTACAGTTGGACTTGATGATCTTGAGGGTCTCTTCCAACCAAGATGATTCTATGATTTCACAGTACAGTTCACCAAAGCCTTCAATAAGGCAATAGGTTTAAGTCACATTATGCAGAACAACAAACACTTAACCGAGCTGAGCCATGTGGAGCCACCACATTCCTGCTCCACGTGGAGAACTTGCAAAACATTTGCATCAGGAGCACTACTGACAGGGTCGAGCATCACGAGGAAGATGTTCCATCTTCACAGGATCTCAAAAGGAGGTCGGGCACCTCCCACACGGCCTCGGAAATACCAGTGACACATGGCAGAGCCATTTCTACCTGTGCCTACTCCCAGGTGAGCCACACCAGCCGTGCCAGCTCCAGCCTCGATAACCAGCTCTCTACCAAAGCAGTCAGGCAAACTGCTGCTGCCACAAGGAAGGGATGGAGCAGAGGAGGCATTCCACAGTTTAAGATAATGCTGACCTTGGATGTTCAAATACTGACTTAAAGTCTTGTTTTAAGCCAAGTGCCCTGAGCCATCAGGATTCTTTCATTAGTTTCTAATAAAACAACATAAAGCCAAAGGAACGGATAGATTTTCATGCCATTCTGTATATGTTTTCTTTTAAGCATATGTATATAATGAGCATATATTTTAAGCATATATATAAAATTGAATATAATGGGGGAAATTACTATGAGAATTGAGTACACCCTGCAGTGTCTGCTATTTTTCCTTACTCCTTTTGTAATTCACTCTATGCTGCATCATCCTGTTCCAGCACAAACATTTTCTGCTTAGAGCAACGATCCTTCTATAGCAACAGCTTTCCTAAAAAAGGAAAATAAAAACAAAAATAGCAGTCTACCCATGAGACAGTCAAAAGCCAGGAGCCTTGGTTCTGTCAGCAGAGAACTAGTCCATCTGGAAGCCGCCCTGGATCTGCTCGGCATTTTTCGATTGGGCAAGTCAATGTGCGTTCTCCAGGAAATGACTTGCCACACATTTTTAATAAAAGATTATGTCTAATTTTACAGCTCAGTAAGAATGGCTGAAATAACCAGGAAAACAAACAATTCAAAACTGTAAATAAAACTGTTTCAAGTAATGAGAAACTCATTGCATTCTAACTGTAACCATCTCAAACAGCAGCTTCTCGAGCTCGCTCTGGTACAATTAGCAAGATGCTTTGTGAAGGAAATTAAACAGTACAGCAGAAATCCTGCCCAGCAAACTGCCCTGAAGCATTAAAGATGCAAACCACACATGCCTCATTTTCCTACTCCAGGCTCCCATAATTTTCAAATGCTTACCACTGTGTATAATAGAACATACTTAAAAACCTAAAAGTTTGTCAATTCTCATTCCTTAAAGCAAACCATTCCCATAATTCTACAACTGCACTCCGTGGATAAGTCATCATTTCCAGCCAGCTGGGAAAGAGCATTTTAGTGATCCATTGCTCACCACAGGTACATGGAGCTGACTCTAGAAGAAGCAACTGATCACATCTTCTCCAATATCATCAGAAATACTTGTCTTAAACTCAGTCGTAAACTTAATAAACGTTAGAATTGCGGATTTGATTTACCCCCTTGTTTCTATGAGCTGGAATTGCCAGACTCCTCCCTTGGCAGCAGAAGACACGAAATGGGAAGTATTAGAGTAAAATCTGTACCACCTACAGGTATTTGATGCTACCTCTTAAGTACAGAAAGGTCCAAATGTTTCACCTGGAAAGTTACATTAAGCAGAAAGTGATGGTTTGTTCCAGTTCAAGCACAGGTCACTGCAAGAAACCAGCCTGGAAATGAGAGGAAAGATAGAAAAAGCCTTCACAAGCAAAGGTGAAAAACTGCTATTAAATGCAGAGAAAACCAAACCAGGGATCTTAGAGACACAGAGGAAGGTACTTTAAAAAAGCACACCACAATTTAAGTCATGACTCAAACCCTGTTCTATATATAGATTTACACCTCTTCCTCTATTCCTTAAGTTAATTTTATAATACCTATTCAGCAAAACATTCAAGGTGAGTCAGAAAACACCAAATTACAAAAGCTGCTAAAATGAAGCCATGTCAAAAAGCTCTGAAGAACAAAAATACCACACCTCATTTAGATTTAGTTCAAATCCGAAGCAGCAAATAAGCAGTAAAAGTACCACAGAGTCAACATCATATTTATAGGTTTTTCCCTTAGAACCTCCAATAGATAATTATTATTTCACAAAAATACACTTGAAGCTGAAGACTCTGTTGCTTATGCTTGCTAGAATTCTTTTTACAAAGTCACCCCACTCTCCAATGCCCCCCCCCCCCCCAAAAAAAAGAAACAACAGAAACCACACGCAACTGTATTTCAATTATATAGAAGTTTCCTTCTTTCAATATAAGGACCCCATGTTACTACAAAAGCTTCAGCTCCTCCTGCAGATTATTTTCAGGACTGTTCTCGCCAAAAACGACAGTGTGATCATAGCTCCAGGTTATGAATTCATGAGTTACAAAAACAAGAATGTCTCAGAAAGCCTTTTGGGTTTAAACCAAAAGACAACTCCTTTCACACTCTAAAAAAATGCAATAATGCTGTGATGGATGCCCTACAATTTGGGATATCTCTAATTCAAAATGACAATTTATATTTTCTGCAAACATGGCAAGAATCTGGCTTTGAAATAAATTAATGCAAGTTTAAAAGCATCATTCGAAGCATGTACAAAGTGTTCCCTTCATCTTTAAAAACAGGCATGATGCAATAGTCTGAATGGTCCCAGACTGGGATATTGCAAAAACCACAAAATATGCTTAGCATTAAAACAGGGACAAGTGTTCCTATTCGACTTCATGCTGTCTGGACGCTCCATACTAATTATGGCATTGATAAAGTTAATTTAGATTTTAGTGTGGACATTTTAGTCAATACAAAAAACCTGAACTGTTGATAGAAAAGCACAGAAATTCTTCTGCAACAGATTTTTACAAAAGCCAGTCAAAACCACAAATGCTCAAGGGCACCCTACAATCTCAACCCGATAGTTTTAGAGGAGATAAAATTGCTTTCATTACCTCAATTATGTTCTAAAAGTTAGGAGATCAAGTCCTTTAAACATCCGTTTGTAACTTGAATTTAGAAAGATTTAAGCATATCTTATTAAGATCGTGATTTAAACCTGCATGGCTCGCAATACCTCCCATGACAGAAAAATACAGTTTGACAGGACATCTGGAGGTCGCGTACCCCAAACTGGTCACAGCAAATCTAACCACAAAGTCAGACCAGGTCACTCAAGGCACTATCCAGCTAAGTTTTGAAAGTCTTTAAAGGATGGAGATAAAATAGCCACGCTGGGCACCTTTGCTGTACTCAATTCTCATAGTAATTTTCCCCATTATATTCAGTAGGAATTACCCTCGTCCTAACTTGCAGACATCAATTTACATTTTTTCACCGTGCCTCCAAGGAAGGTACAGCTTTCTCTTCTCTCCAGGCTAGACCAACTTCTTGCATACTATATGCACCAGACTCTTAAACACGCTCTACTCTCCCGTTTGTTGGCATCCCCCTTGCATTTGAGGAGCAAAACCAGACGTGCTATTTTAGAGGCAGCCTCACGAGTGCCAGGAAGTGGGGAACAACTGCTCCCCATGACCTGCGAGCTCCTGTCCTGCTCATGCCACCTGGCAGACAGCGAGGCCATTCCCTCCTAGATGCTGGATTATGCATTTGTCTTCCCAAAACACAGGAGGTTCCTGCTGGCTCACTCCCCCAGTACCACTGCAGCACATCAACCATCTCTCCTTCATTCACTGTGGGTTTTTTCAGGGACCTCAACATAATCTTGAGCACTGTAAGAAACCAGGCTTGCATGTTTGGAGAGGAAGCCATATGAGGAGCGGCTAAAATCACCTGGTTTGTTCAGCCTGGAGAAGAGGAGACTGAGGGGAGAGCTCATGGTGGCCACAGCTTCCTCACAAGGAAGGTCTCTTTAGTGACCAGTGACAGAACCCAAGGGAATGGCAGGAAGATGTGCCAGGGGAGGGTCAGGTTGGACATGAGGAAAAGGTTCTTCCCCCAGAGGGTGCTGGACACTGGAACAGGCTCCCCAGGGAGGTGTCCCAGCCCCAACCTGACAGTGTTCAAGAAGAGACTGGACAACGTCCTCAGACACACGGTGTGAACTGTGGGGTTGTCCTGTGCAGGGACAGGATTTGGACTTGATGATCCTTGTGGGTCCCTTCCAACTCAGGATATTCCATGATTCTGTGAGTGTCCATGTCAGCCTGTCCTCCTGCTTCACTCCCAATAATTCTTTCCCTGTTCACCCATTTGGTTGGAACATGCCAGAAGAGCAGTGTCTCAAAACTAAGAGCTGTACATTTTTTTTTTGTTGCAGAGTCAGCACTGAAGCACCTAAATCACAGTCCTCCCCAAGAAACAGACTTCAGGATTCCCCCAGCACTCCTGCTCTTTTAACCTGATGGTTGGCTGATCACCAAATATGCAGCTTGGAAGCAGCTACAGCATGTGCTGTGTCTTGCACAGCTAATTGGTAGTAACACACAACGATCGGTATTTTAAGAATTCAGGGAGGGAGCAGAGGCATTACGGGAGGTTATGAAAAGCTGTCTGGGGCAAGGGATACTGGTGGCTGTGGTCAGAAGATAAAGCATCCGAACACACGTTCACAGAAAGCTAATCCTCACCTCCACCATTCTCAACATATTCACTTGAAGTAGTAGTTTGGGTTCCGGAATCAAAGCAAATCCTTTTGACTGTCCTCACATACTTCACAACTACCAAACACAATCCTGGTGACTCAACTACACACAGAAAAAAAAAAAAAGTAAATCAAGAGGAGGAAATAAATAAATAAACAAATAGCAATATAACCTCGGCTTTTTTAAAAACACAGGTGAGGATTTACCACTCCGATCTCTGCTCAGAACTGCAAAAGCGCGATACAGCAGCGTGCAGCAAGATCCAGCAATTCCATCTTGATGGGAAATCAGAATTGCTGCATGGAGCTGGCAGGCTGCGTCTAACTCCACTGACAGCGGATCTCGTGTTTCACAAACAGCTTTATTTCATCTGCTATTTCATCACGCCAGAGGCTTCCTGGCACTGGTTATCTACCAGGGTGGGTTTTCTTCTACTACCTACACATTAGAAGCCATCTACATTACAATCCATATATATATATTTCATGATTCACTCTCAGTAAGGATGCAGCAATAAGACTGAAAGAGCAAACCCTCTCCTTATAACATAAGCACCTACTAAGAAAATGAACACACAAAAACTAGAGGAAACAATTCTATGCGTTCTCAGTTGTGCTTTTGCTTGAGAACAACCACAGTGTGAATTCACATACAGCCCTGTAGCATGCACAGCTACAAGCAATGCCTTCCAGCCCTCCTCAAGCTGCAAAGGGTTTCATCCGAGATGGTTTCCAATTTCCCCGCTTTCCTGCACCATATCCTTACACGGATACCGGGATGCCGTAAAAGCAGATTCTCTTATACTTGGGCTTCTCACAAACAAACTACATTAATGTGTTCACATTAACTACCATCTTCCAATTCACAAATTCTCCATCTCTGCGCTGAAAGACAAGGTGTATTTTTGGTACCACGTGTAGTCTAAGTCAGGCAAACAAAGCACCGTATTTGAATTTCAAGCGCAAAACAGAGCAGTTTGTAATAGTTGATGCTTAATAAAAAGATTTTATTCTACTGTTTGCACTTCTCTGAAATATCTGCTGTCTCCTGATCTGCTATAGCTGTGATACTATGGGATTAACATGTCTACAAAAGACACTTCCCTCAGCACTTCCACTGCCCCCATTTCAGAACAGCATCTCACTTTACCTGGCTTCAGAACAGCGCTAACTCAGACACAGACAAAAAGAAGCGTTGTTCGGAACACTGAGGTTTCATACAAACAGCCCATGGGCCACTCTTCAGACTGCCATCTGAAACTGCCGACACTCCCAGGCAGTGTGCAAATCCAGTTAAATTTGTGAAGTCTTGTACTAAAACCTCTGAACAAAAGAATATCCTTCACTTAACCACTTAGGAAAACAGATGGCCTCTGCTTTTCAGAAATAGTTTCTTCAGTTATTTACAGAGAATACAATTTCCAACACCTGTTCCAGCAACCTGAGGATGAAGGAGCAACCCTGTACCTCCCTCTCTGCTCATTCCCATTCCGCTGCCTGTTCCCCTGTACTGGGCTCCCAGTTTCGCTGCTCCAGGGTGTGCCGGGTTCATCTGCTGCCAAATCAGCCCGCTGGTTCCCTTCCAGCTGGATTTAACTCTGGCCGGTGTCTTGGACTAGATCATCCCACGGACACATGATCACAAAATCTGCCAAAAGGGAAGATTAAAGAACGCACTGATGCAGGCATCATCCAGGGAAGTGATCATATCAAGAAATGCTGGATCTAGCACTTCCCTTGGCAATTTGTTCTAGTAGTTAATAACTTCCCCAACAGAAACATTCAGATGTTGAAATGACCGCAACAGCAGTACAATTCACCTTAAGTTTTAGGCAGGCTTATTCTAGTTAATCTTGCATTTATTGATTTATGACAATACTAAATAAGCCCAACTCCATAAGAGCATTTAAGTGATGAGAACATTTAAGTCGAGCCCAACTGTGGAAAATCACAATACAGAAGGAGAGAGGTATATTTTTAAATATGGTGCTCAGTCTCCTTCTCAAAACATACACATTAATGAGGACAACCAGAAACCAAAATCTACAGAAATACAAAAAGCCCCTCAATAACAAGTTCTAGCTGTTTAGAAACTATGTTCTCTTTAAAGGTGTTACTAAACAAATGGAAAAAAAGGATGCACATTAGAGGCACAGTTTAAAAAGGGCACTTGGCTGGCTTAAAATGGATTGGGGAGAATGACGAGGAGTTTACAAAAAAAAGCATTTTAAAGATCAGGAACAGAAAAAGCTGTGAAATCAGTTTGCTGGACCATGAACACTTAGGGAGAGCAATTAATATAGACACTCAGAAGAAGCTTATGAAATTTCAGCTTGGATCTAGCACAAAGTAACTGCAGGCTAAAACAGAAAAGGAGAAACACTCTCCCTTCCCTGGCTCCTGAAATACAGCCCCATTCACCTTTTTGCAGTCACGACTGTGCAGAGTAAGGCCATTCGACCTGCTGACATGATGGCAAACCTGGCACAAGAGTTTTTTTCCACACCAGCCAGTTTATCAGCTCACACTGCAGACTCACAACCACTTGCCGCAACCACGAAAGGCATCGCAAAGCTCTGGTCCTTTTTGGCAGCAGCCTGAAATTATCTCTGCTGAAGCACAGCGGGAAACTGCACCCACAGGCTCACTTCAGGACAAGAGAAATTACATGCTAAGCAGCCTTAAAACAAATCCTTTCATAATTTAAACTACAATTTCAGAGTTAAGTGATGTGATTCTCCCTTACTAGAGAGTGAAAACTTCATGAAAATGGCAGTCTCATTTCTTCAGTCAGCAAAGATGAAGACTTTTCTCCCCTTAGTCTCAAAGACGCATTGAGTGGAAATGACTTGAACCACCTTGATAAGTTTGCTTACTGTCCTGCTCTTGTATTTTTCCTGAAAATTGAAGAAAAAACGCAGCTCAGGGAAAACAAACAAACAAACCCCACAAACCTTAGCAAGATTAAGGTAAACCAATCTCCAGAGGTCCCTTCCAACCCCAGCCATTCTGTGATTCTGTTCCCAATAAATCCATAATTGAATGAAATAAATTATTGTCTTCCAATTTTAGCTCTATCAGGCACAACTTTGACAGATGCTGCAAACGTGCTACAGCCGACACCGCTGTAAGCAGCATCCCCACCCTTCTCTTGCTTCCATTTGCCCTTTTGCAACCACAAACTTAGTTTCTGGAGAGCCAGCCCGGCTGAAAGTTTATCCAGGAAGACAGGAAAGTTTTGGAAGATTCAGCTGGTACAAGCAAGGGAGGAGGACAATACTCACTAGCCAGAGGTAAGTGAATGGTGAAACTTTATTTCAGCGCCAGCTTAAAAACATCAAGATACAAGCACAGTCAAAAACATTTGACTAAGACTGGCCACTTAGTAATTTTATCCAAGAGGTAGAAATTCGTGACTTAAGTGCCTTTAAATGGTAAGTCAGGCAAGTTTCCAGGAACTCGGGTAAAACTGTCTTCTTAATTTAAAACTAAAATAAAAAGCATTAATAACCCAAATCCACAAAAATCTATTCACAGCAGCTGAGACTCGGCTGCTGAGGATGCTACAGTTAAGAAAATAGCATGAGCTTAAGCCATTTAAAATAATTTAAAATAATACTTTATCTGGATAAAGTAATAACGGTGACAAAATTAATTTTTAGTTTCTTAAGCAAGAATGTTGAACTTAAACTCAAAGTTTACAATCACAAAGCTCTTTGGCACTGTGGCACACGAGCAGACAGATCCCCACTTCGTTCTCTGGAGGTCAGCAACCCTCTCCCGTAACATCACAGGTCAGCACTGTCCAAATTGCTAAAGTTAAAGAAAAATGGTTCATTTTTTTAATAATTCAAAATATTAGACTCTAATTTATTCCACTGAAAGCAACCCTGCATAATAGCGTGAGCACATTACAGGCAATACATATTCCTTTAAGAGAAGTTAACTTAATATTCTAAATGACTTCATATTATATTCTCTGCAGTGTACATCACCCCCAAAGTGGAAAGATTTAACTCATTTGGCAGGCAGACACATACTGTGACTTCTCCTTCAGTATGATTTAGAACTCTAGCAGTGGTAGGTCTTAAATCTTTTAGGAAATGCAGATAAACTCTTCAAAATATCTGCAATGCTTCATTTTCTTCATTCAAGACTTCTGAAAAAGCAACATTTCATATCGATTTTATACAAAGAAAGTCAATTCTGCATATGGCTAGAGTGAGAAGACACAATCCCACCCAAAAATACTTGTTGACATTAGTCAGAGAAAGTAAATACCTGTGCTGGCATCAGAACATTATTCAAATTAATTAAGGTTATGCTAAGAAACACAGAACAATTTAGAGTGAGAGAAGCCTACGGAGGCCGCCTGTGCAAACACCCTGCTCAAAGCAAGGCTCGCGTCAAAATTAGTTCTTCAGTACATTTTTATTTAACATAGCCAGGGATCACTCTAGAAAAGAGGCAACTGAACAGGCAGTTTTAGTACTTGAGCCCTGCTGACAACCAGTGCGACAGGACAGCGGAGGGCAATGCACAAGCGGGGTTACGCTCGCACCATCGCAGCGACAAAGTTCGGTAAAACCATTTCTCATCACTGTACGTCCAAGAAGAGAAGGGACAGCAAAGGCACAGGCATCACCCTCACAGGGAGCACGGCACCTTTTAGATGATTAACAAATCCACAATTCAGAGTAGAAGAGAAAAGAAATGTTCATGGAAAGGAAGAGCGTCAGGGAAGAAAAAGTTGAACATAATTTAGTTGCATTACTAAATAAAGGAAGCCAGTTTAAAAGACAAACAAACAACAAAAAACCACAGCTTTATAAGGAACAAAAGAAAAGTGCTAACCCCCTGCAGTGAACCAGAGATGTTTTAAGTGCCCAGGTTGTAATCACCGGTAGGACCAGTTGCGAGAATTCACTACACCCCAGATCCACCAGCGACTAATTTCACTTGATGGACTCACCCAGTTTTGTTCAAAATCACTCCAGTCACTTTAAGCGCTTACATTGCTTCTCTCTCCTAACAAATCATTTTTATGAAGCCGAGTTAGGGACACACCGGACCAGCAGTCACATGTGACAGCATCTCCGAGGAAGCAAAATAGATGGGAAGAGCAGAGCGATGACAGCCAGGGCAGGACAGGGCAGCCGCCTCGCGTGGCCCCAGACAGCGCAGTGTTCCCAACCACGCATTTCCTGTGTTTATGCAGCAAAAATCCACTAAGGGACAAAAAAACCCAACAGAGGCAGAGTGAGGGAGGCCAGGGAAGGTGAAGAGACTTCAAGAGAAGATCCTACCTAGCTGAAAGAAAAACTCTAAGAACTCTTAAGGAAACAAAATGAACCAAGACAGCAAATATAATTAAACCCCTGCGTGACGTAAAGTCTTGAGTAACAGATACACAGTCCTGAACTGCTCTCCACAATAAAAGTAAAGTGCTCTCAAAATTAAATAACCAGCCAGTGAAGATGACCAGTGCCTAGAACAGCTGGCACACAAGGAAAGTAGGTGTAGAGACTTCTCCATCTGAACTCACCAACCATCCACTGTTTCTCAAAAATACAAAGCAGTCAGGTGGAGGAAGCAGCAGCTTTAGGAAATAAAACCCTCACGCTGAAAGGACATAATTCCCTGACATACCCCCATTTGTGCTAAACAGGGACTCTCACTGAACCAGGTAGTTCAGGAGGGCAAGAGCCACATTCCTCTTTGAGCCCCTGTGTACAAGTCCCTGATGGTCCTTCACTACCTATGAAAAAGGTCCAGTGAAACTGCAAACACCTTTGAGCAAGTCCATAAACTACTAATTGCCAGATCGTGTGTTTTGATAAAAAAAATAAAGAGCTTGCCATAACAAAGCTGCTTTCCATATCCTTCTCCTCCCTGTTTGCCCCACAGACAAGACTCTAAACACTGCAGCTCTCACATTGTTGGAAAAACAAAAAGTCAAGAGCTGAGCTGACAGAATCTCTAGCACCTTTTCATGGGATTTCTCCCGTACCTTGACCCAAACCCAGCATCCATCAGCTCTTCCCAGTTACTGTAATTTGCTTTCCCAGTATCTTAGGCACCTGTCTTCCAGAGGTCCACTTACCATCATCTTCCCTTACAGCTTTGTCTAGAAAAAATAAAATTATAATAAGAAAGCACTTTGCTCAACATTGCTAGCACAAGCATGAGGCTCATGGAGCACCCTGGTCCAGACAGGTTGCAATAACTTGTACTTCTGATTAAATCATCTTATTCTCCACTAGTCTACTGCGAATAAAGTTCATTGCATCTTACACATTTCTTGATAAAAATACTAGCTGAAGGACTCTTGATCTAGCCTACTCTTTGTTGTTTTCTAGTTGGTTGGTTGTTTTTAAAATTAGAGAACAAACTCTGAAGAGATGTTTTAATTGGTTGTTGTGATACTACTAGTGACTACTGAAACCATCTGTCGCTGTCCCTGTGACAACGCTAAAAGTACTCAGTCTGCTTACAAAAGCCTTCCAGATTTTTTTTTCTGTTGCCAAGACGAAGTTGGAAAAAGTAAAAGGCTTCACACAAGTTTAATGTTTGATGAACTCACTAAATAGTTCTGTAGAAAAAATATATGTGTGTATATTTGTACTCATTCTGTTAGCAATGAGGATATCTGGCTTCTTAAAGTATTTCAAAATTACAAAATTTTCTAAAGATGAAATGCCACAAATTCAAATCAACTAACTCATAGGACCCACAAATCAAAGCTTGCACACGTTTTCAGAAATAAAAAAGCGTGAGGGAAATGCTACAAAGATACTGACAGAAGCCCAGCAGATTTCAGCCTACCACTGTGCAATTTATCAACCATTGCTGGATTACTTCATTCTTAGTTGTGATCCCATTTAAAAATTAGTTGAACACTGCAAATATAGCTAAACCTTCTTGTTAACATGCCAGTTGTATAATGAAACCATTTCTCGATTATAGTTAGGAAAACTATCTGTTATTGAGCCATAGAAGTAAACTGGACAGATGTTCCAATGCATGGACACATGGAACTCTACCTTCCCTCAACCCAAGGCAGCAACAAGATAGCTGACTCAAAGTTTTTTCCCCAGAACCTCTTTATACATTTTTATCTATCTATTTGTAGAGCCACATAGGGAATCCCCAGGATGAATCTAGTAGAGAAGTCAAAGAATTATAATGACAGAGCTTAAGGATGTTACTTTATACAGTCTAGTGTTTGTCACCTCTGACAACATCCTCCTCCCCATCTTTCAAGCGTGTGAATGACACATCCTTTTGCAACATTAATTTGCAGCTACTACAAGAGCATAAAATAACCTGTTCCGAGGCATTTAGTATTTCTGCCCTTCTTGTTTGGTTCCTCCAGAGTCACATTGTCCCATTCTTAGTTCTCCATAAATCTCCAAAATCCTTGACCTAATTTGTCAAGCAGATGCCTCAACGGCCCCCTCAAGCCACCTCATACACATAAAACCTCCTTCCTAAGCTGACATAAAAGACAAACAATCTCTTATCAAGAGCCAGCTCTACCATGACGTCATTAATAAAACAGTCAAATAATGACTTCTCAAGGTAAGCATGAGGCCATCACTAAATACAGTGAGCACAGTGCAAACTACAGTTACGTTTTTTTTTTTTAGACATGTTTTACTGTCCATTCCTCCCCACTTTCAATCACAAGAGAGTAACACTTGAAAATCTGAATAAAGGACCACACCTTCATAGAAATCTATTTAAAAGGCCCTGGGATCACTCTGCAATCATTAATAGAGGTTTGGCAGCATTCTGGCAGAAGCAGTTCTATAACTGCCCACGCACACAAACTGTTATGGTTATAGCAACCCATGCAATAACAATATTTGCCACTGAGTGTATGCACCCACTCAATTCAGTCGCCTCTGAAGAAACAATAATATGCTCACCACTGCAATCAGAAGAGCCAGAGAAAGAAGCCACACTTAAGAAAAGGAAAGGTAAGGAAAACATACATAAAACAATATCATATAGTAATTATTAGTCATAAACTGGACTCAGTTCTTTACTAAGTCTTATGCAGTATCCCTAACTGCATACTAACAATTTTAATAACTCAGACCTACCATATCTAAACCCTCAGGTATTTCACATTTCAGCATTACACAGTCTGAGTCTAAACTGTTTAATTTGCATACTAAACCTTGACGCTCCAGGAACTACCATCACAGGCCACTGCAATAACCTTGTCACTTGCAGCCCAGAAAGAAACAATAATTCTTACGTATTCTGAACAATCAGAAGAAACCTCAAAAAGTCAGTTCTTTAGAGTTTGGTTTGTATCAGAACCTAGCACATCAATTTCACTTTATATTTTCAGACTTTAAGTGTGCTTTGACCATGTAAGGCAACTTTCCTTAAGATTAAAACACTGAAATCATATATTTATAATCAGAAGGAACACAAGTCGGGAGGAACATTTATCACTTCGCTAAGCACACGTTTGGTCACCTCTCCCCTTCTTTTTATGCACAAGGAGGGAGGAAGCAAAGCTATGCAAAATACAGGTATGCTTCCACTTAAAAAGCTTAAATCACACCTGAACACAGCACTGGAAGGACACAGACACTCGAAAGCCACTGGAACCTGCACCCCTGCACAGCCCCGTCCAGAAGCACACGAAGCAGCTGCTGTTACACAGGACAGAGGAGCAGGGGTGCGATATGAGTGGAGATAACCCAGACGGACAAAATGGTCAAGGGACCCTTCGGACCCCAGTGGGGGAACTCTGAATAAGGAAGGAAAGCTCTGAAGAGTGGGGTTTAAGCCACGTTTTCACACTTCCCTATGCAGATGCTCTTACATTAAAAATTAGACTCAGCACAACTGACTGTTTCGAGCGTAAACCTGAACTGGCACATTATGAAAACAGGAATACTTTGAGTGGTTGTATGCTTGGGTTTTGGGGGTTTTTTCGGGTTTTTTCCTCCAAGTCAACACCTCGGCGGAGCAACGGGTGAAGGCACAGCTCAAACTGAAGCCGAGGAAAAGCCCGAAGGGCTGGATTAAATCGGGATAACTTTTGCTCTTCACGCAGCCACTGCAGCCGGGCTCCCTCCGGGATCAGTGCTCACCACACGGCTGCAAACCGCGCTCTCCCCACCGAAAACCACGTATCCGCCGGCGCTGCCCCCGCCGCGGGCCCCGCCGCTGCCCCCCGGGCCAGCCCGGGCAGGACGGAGCGGCCCCGGCCGCCCCCAGCCCCGCCGAGGAGGCAGCGCTGACCCCACCACCCGCAGCACCTGCCGGCTCCCGCCCAGCCCGGGCGGCTCCTCCGGCCCCCGCCTTGTGCGAAGGCACCGGGGACCAGCAACGCTCCTTCCCCAGGGAAATCGGGGTCTGCCCTGAAGCGGCGACGCTTCCCGGGACCCCACGGCCGCGCCCTCCCCCTCAGACAAAGGGCGGCGCAGGGGACGAGGAGCCGGTCCCGCCGCCCCCCGCCGCGCTCACCCATGCTGCGCCCGCCCGCCCGGGCTCGGCGGAGCGGCTCCGGATCCCGCCGACGCGCTCAAGCCGGGCACGGTGGCTCCATCCGCGCCACTCCGGAGGCGTGAAAGGGGCTGCTCCGAGCCGCCGGCGGCCCGGGGCGGAGGGAACCGCGGACCCGTCCCGCCGCTCACCCGCCGCCGCGCCTCAGGCTCCGGCACCGGCGGCCCCGCCCCGCCCCGCCCGCGGCGGGGGTCGCCAAATCCCGCGAGAGCCGCGCGCCACCGCCCCCACGCCGTTGCCAGGCGGGATGACGTCACAGCGCCCTCCCGGCCCCGCGGGGCCGCGGCCCGGCGCGCCCAGGTGGTGGCGGGCGGGGCGGGCGGCAGCGGCGCCGCTTCGGGTCCCGTCGCTGTTTCCCTCTTTCGCAGGCGGGTGTTCGGCCGTGTCCGCCTCGCAGTCATACAGTCACAAAATCTCAGAACAGTCCGGGTTGGAACAGACACTCAAGATCATCAAGTCCAACCACTGACCTCACACTGGCGCTCCACCGTGTCCCAATAACCTCGTCTGTGCGCCTTTTAAACCCCTGCAGGGATGGTGACTCCGCTGCTTCCCTGGACAGCCTGTTGCAATGCCCAACAACCCTTTCCAGGGATAGGTTTTTCCTAATATCCAAAGTAAACCTTCCCTGGTGTAACTTGAGGCCGTTTCCTCTCGTCCTAATGCTTGTTACATGGGAGAAGAGACCAACCCCCTCCGTGCTCCAACCCCCTTTCAGGCAGTTGCAGACAGCGATCAGGTCTCCCCTCAGCTCCTGTTCTCCAGGCTGAACAGCCCCAGGTCCCTCAGCCGCTCCCCATCACACTTGTGCTCCAGGCCCTGGTCGTTTCTCCTCGGGCCCTCCTGAGGAGACCAACCCCACACCTCACGCCGGCGCTGCCGCCTTCCCCTTCCCGCCCCGGGCGGGCACCCTGCGCTCAGCCTGGGAAGGAGCTGCCCCACGGCTCCACAGCCCCTCAGCGAAACCCTTGGGGCTGCCCCCAGCACCCCGGCGCTTCCCCACCTCCTCCCCCAGCAGCCCTTACCCCAAAACTCCCTAGCATCCTTTTGGGAAAGGCCTTTTTTAGCAAGTCTTGAGATTTGAGGTCAGTTCTGGCTGCGTTGTCCCAAACATCAGGATTCTGGGCCTTTTCCGTCCTGGCTCAAGGAAGGTGACGCGTGTGTGTTTAGGGAGACCAGGGGTGGAAAACTGGCCTGTCCCCTCAGTGTCCTGTGCATGTTTGTGGGCTTGTGCATTGCTTTTGGAGAGTTTATAGGGTAGAGGTATTTTTTGTTGGGTTGGTTTGGTTTGGTTTTGTTTTACTTAAAAAAAGAGGAGAGTTTTCAAAGCTATATCAGGCTGTTTAGGTTTTTGTGGGAAACTCAGGAACGAGTGAAAACGACTACTTAGAACTAAACCAATTTAAAGAAAAAACCAGCATCCCCGAGGCCAAAAGGACAAGTAAAAAGTAAACATGGTCTGGTTTTGATGAAAATCAAGGAATATAACACAGCAGGGCTCTCCGAAATGAAAATATTCTGTCTTCCCTGCTGCAGACATCCTTTTATGAGTGGTTTAAAATGAGGCATCTCAGCCAAGCTCAGGACAAAATTAGCCTAAGAAGAATGTCAAGTATTTCCAGGAGTCAGCTTTTGCTTAGCATCTTTCTCATGGAATATAAACAGAAAAATAAGTCAGATGAGTACTGAAGACAAAATGTGAAGCCTGAGGGTGTAAACAAGCACATACCATATTGTATAATATTTTATCTCCTTTGCTGTACTTTGAGGCAAACTGTGCTTCTGTTTCTTCTGACAGCAGAACTGGAAATGTGCAAGTGATAGTGAGAATTTCCTTGAAGCAGATATAGCGTTTAACTCTGATAAATGGTCGCATGATACTCTCCTTTAGACAATAACTGGTTTTTTATAAAAATACAGCCTCTCCCTGCCCCAGATTATGGTTAATAGCAAGAGGAGATTTGGGACAGAAAAGAAACATCCTCCTTAGAGTTTGAAGCCACTCCCAACAGAAATTCAGAAAATAACTTCCATGAGGATGAATTATCCTCAGCTGTCTTCTCTGTAGTTTTTTTCCACTTCCTCTGAAGAGCTACATGCTAAAAAAAGGGTGATGGATTAGAAGAATTATAAATTTGATCTGATGTAGTGGTTTTTTTTTCCTTTTTAAGCCCTGCCACAAGGTTAAGTATGCACATGCAAGAGGTGAGAACTAAAATACTCATAGTGCGTGCTTTTACACAGCGTTCAAGGAGCTCCATGTAACCTTCTTTCAGGAAGCTGCTCTGAGCTAGGGCAAAAGCTCGTTCCAATTTATTTAAGCATCATTGCTACCTTTGGTTCAGCCCTGGGTGGATACTCCTGCTGACATGAAGCGAAGAAGCAAACTGCAAGAGTCCGCTCATGTGTAACTCACAGCAGCACAGGGACCCATATTTAGCATTCTGGTATGAATTGGCAATTAAAATACAAATAAGGAAAAGACATCTGTGCTAGGCTATTAACTATTATGGCTCAACCATTAAGCCATGTGACTACTTCGTTTCTTTTCTGTATGCTCGATGTCTGATATAAATGCTTGTTTACCAATAATTACCTTCTAAACAACCTACAATGAGTTACTTCCTCACTTCCCACCGTAATAAAAGCTGGAAACATTTACTTAGCCATTTTCACTTGGATATTATGCAATGATTGGTGTTTATGCAGTCCTTTGGAAATATAGCCTTGCTGTTATATTGAGATACAGGGAACAATGGATCTTGCTTTTTATTCAATCATTTTTTTCAATTCACGCAGAATGTAGATTACCAATATTCTGATAAAAGTGCATATTTTTGGGAGAGTGTTTTCAGATCCCCAAAATAGCTGTGATTATTTTCTCCCAAGGTGGAATTTGTTCAACAAAACTTTTAAAAATGAAAGATTAGCTTTTTAAGTGTTTTATGATTGAGCTTAGTGGAATATCTGAATTTGTTACTTGCTTTTGAGAGAGATATCTTGCACAGATCAACAGAATATTCACTGTTAACATCAGTAACTGCTATAATTTTATTTTACAAGAGAGATCATTGTATAGAGCCTAGTATGTAGGTTTATAACATAAAATAAAAATGATACTATTTGTCACCACCGGAGACGCTTTTTTTTCTCTCACAAGAAAACCTATGGATAATGATAGACTCTTTTCCTAGTAGCACAGCACTACAGTGAACATTTCACTTGAACTTTTTTGCCACTGTGGTAATCTTAAAATTACTCCATTACTTCCAAATAAAGAAACCTAAATGTGGAACTTGCAAAACTTCTCCCTAGAGCGAAAAAAATAAAGGAACTGTCTTTTTTTTCAAACAAAAATCCTATGTCAGCTGTTACCAAGTTATGGTTTCACGCACATTTGAGTAGCACATGTACTGCAATAATTCTACATTCCCCTTTAAGCAAATATTATGCTCCTAAACATTCCAGCTGACTTAATTTTTCATGCTTTTAATACACTTTTGCATTTCTCACGACAGCAATTTCTTGCACAATAATACCCATAAAAATTGACTGGAACCATACAGCCTCTAGCACTAAGGAGTTAAACAGCCTTAATTGTAAAATTGCACCTTTTATTTTCAGTAGCACTTCCTACTAGGTAGCATAACATTACTGGAAAAAAAACCCACATAGGTTTGTGTTTCAGAATTTAAAAAATTATTTAGATGAGAAAACTCCCTCTGCTGGTTTGAAGATGCAGCAGATATATTTCAATTAAAAAACACAAACTGTGGGAAAATATTCATTCAGCATGCACAGTATTTTTCCCTTCACTGCATACTCAGTGGAGGGTGAGTCTACATATTCCACAGAATGAGTCCGGACTCTTAAAAACAGACAAACAAATGAATAAAACCACACCACAGAGCAGTAGTTTTGTAAATAAAAATTGTACTAAGATGTAGATTTTCAAGGAGGGGACAAATTAAGCTTTCACACTAACATTCAATCCTATTATTTCTTTTAGCTGTTGAGGGGGTGCATTATTTTAAGAAGCAAAACCAATTTTTTTCTTTCTTTTCTTCCTACCCCCTTACAGACACTCCAGTGTACGGCATCTTAACAGCTCTTAGAAAGGCTGGACCCTTTCCAACTACTGCACAACTCCATCCACCCAGGTAAGGAGCAACTAGTTGTAGCCTTTCTTGCAGATTATTGCTAAAGGAGAATGAAATACTGTGATATTAAGAAATTTGGGGTGCCGGTTTTCAGGCTATCAAAAGAATCGTAAGCTAGTGCCGTATTTTTCAAACTATGGACTATGGATCAGTGATGATCTATAAGAACTCAGGAGCTGGTCTGCAAAATAATGGAAAATGGCTTTGTAAACCATCTACACTTGCATTCTTACACCTCGAACAAGCAAGCAACCAAAATGAATGAAATAACATGGACACTGAAAGTTTATCTTAATTTTATTTATGTTTAACTGGAAATTGCTGTGGACGTCACACAAAAGGTTTGTTGTTTATTGGTTAAGTTCTTAGTTGAAAAGGTTGAGGAACATCAGTCAGCGGAAACAAATTCCTCTGTCTTTTGTTCCAAATTTAACCACTCTTGACCTCTCTCCTCCATGATTATCAACTTCTTCAGTCAGTCCCGTTCTCTTCTCCATAACCAGTTCTAGCCATGACTAGCAAGTACATTTTTTTTCCTCTCATTCCTTTGCTTCATGGCAAAAACTCTTATGCTTTACTCCATTTTCCTTGGCTGAGTCCGAGACAGGGAATCAGAATAAGTTTCAGTTTTGTGGCCTTATTTTGTTGTATAAAAATATTTCGCTCAAATAAGATCCAGTGTTGATTAAAACATTCTTGTAGATGTCCTTGTAGCTTGCCCAGTACTAAATATTTTTTTTAATCCTGAATTAAGTCTTGGAAATGTCGCTTCTGCTGCACAGGTATGAAATAAAGGACTTGTAAGTGTTGAATCTTGAAATAAAATAATTGGAGGAGAGGGGGTTGTATGATATCTAAAATTCAGGCTAAGTATAGCCAGCAATTAATCATGTTTCTGCCGTGTGGCCATTATAACAGTAATCTGAAAGAGTAGTTATTCTGATGGCAGCTATTATGTTTTTTGTTTGACATCACTTCTGAGGATACAATTCATTTATTCTGGGCTATTACAACTAATTAAAACAAAGCTGCAAACAGCAGGGAGTTTGTGGAGAAGCTCTGTCTGCATGGTGCTGATAAAATCCATTTTGTGTGGACGTGTAGTCATTAACGGTATAACCATATGTGTAACCATACGTGTAGTTTCAAAGATACTCTGATTGAAATACAGGAGAGTTTTCATCTCGGCAGTTTGGTTGTAGTACATCACCCTGCACTTGTAACAAAAAGAAGCAAAAAAAAAGCAAACTGCTTTTCACTGGCAAATTTACTTTTTCTCTAATAAGCAACCACCTTCCTCATTCCCTTTTAGGTACGTTTGGCATTTTGCATCTGTGTTAAGGCCCTTTGGCAGCCACTGACTGGGATTTCCTTATCTTAACATCTAGCACAACAAAATCTCATCTTCAGGGTCCAATGGGCTAATGGTTTCCTTCGGCATCTGAATAAATCAACAGCTGTGGCTTTCAGCCTTTTTTGTCTTACCAAAATAAAAGTAACTGAAAAACTGCTTGTTTTTGTAACAGTTCTTGCTCGTGCTTCAAGTGGGGGGATAAGAAGCCTTTTCTCTGCAGAGGCGGCTTCACAGAACATGTACATTTTTAGCAATGTAATTTTTCCCTTGCTCCATCAATAACCACAGTGTAGTCCTAATTGCAGTGATCTAAAGTTTGCTCAAAAAGTAGCAAGTTTTATTAAAACATTTGTTACCCATCATGAACACATTTAACACTGTAATACATGCACATTTCTTTTATGAGGACAGGCTGAAAGAGCTGGGGGTGTTCAGCCTGGAGAAGAGAAGGCTCCTGGGAGAACTTATTGCGGCCTTTCCGTACTTAAAAGGGGCCTATAGGAAAGATGGGGACAGACCTTTTAGAAGGATGTGTTATGACAGAACAAGGGGTGATGTTTTTAAACTAAAAGAGAGAAGATTCAGGCCAGACATGAGGAAGACATTTTTACACTGAGGGTGGTGAAACACTGGCCAGGTTGCCCAGAGAGGCGGTGGATGAACCATCCCTGGAGACATCCCAGGCCAGGCTGGACGGGGCTCTGAGCAACCTGAGCTGGTGCAGATGTCCCTGCTCATGGCAGGAGTGGCACTGGATGAGCTTTGAAGGTCCCTTCCAACCCAAACCTTTCTGATACATTAGGACGCATTTCTATGCCACAGGTAAGACGATGGTGTCAACTGGGAGTGCTGTTGTGTTCAAATGGCCGTAATTGATACCTGAACTGTCCCTTTGTGCTCTCAGTGTGGTGCCAACAGCAGCTGAGTCACTGCAGCCGTCATTGGAAAGTGTCACTCTGACACCCAGCTGCTGTTTCTGTCTCTCCGCTCTTGTGCTATTTCTACTGCTCATCTGATGGTTTTGCTCAGTGAGTTCAGCTTCCAAAGCCAGCAGGGAACTTTCAAAGCAAGGAATTGCTAACTCATCAGAGCAGTTTGGACTTGCAATTAAACTATGTTCAACTGTAATTTTGAAAATTCCAAATCCAACCAGTTTATCACCAAAAAGACTGTTCCAGTGCAGAAACTCTGCACATATAACTTGCACTGAGGGAAGTATTTTGAGGTTTATTGTTTTGGGGATTTTTTGTGGCTTTGTTGTGTGTGTGTGTGTATGTTTGTTTTTTTAATGGTAGTATAGCAAAGCCACACTCTGCAAGCTCCAGGCCATGAAGATACAATATTTTGTATAGTGATCTGCTGTAGGGGACTCTCCGGAGCCTTTTGGAGAAAGGGATGTGGTGTTACCGGTGTGTTTGCGTTTTCCTATACTGATTTTTCTAAGCTGACAATGCAAAAGTAGTGGATTTTCATCAATACCACAGTCTTTGGTAGAGAGATCAAGACAAAGGAGTACAAACATACGTGTCTATCGCTTCGTGCTTTAAGCTTAACACAATGCCTCTTCTCTCTTCATTCTCAAACAATGGAACATTGTCATTAATTTGCTTGAAAGTGGTAGCCTTTTTGTGAGTGCTGTTCAGCTGCGTCTCAGTTTATAAACAGCATTCCCAAGGGGCAGTCTGTACATCTGTGGAATCACCAGGGTTGACCAAATACCCACTGTTTAGAAAATTCTGTAATAAAATACTCTTCCCCTGACAATTAGACACCTTCACCTTCACTTATACTAACTGAACTGGAGGATGTGTTGCTATAATCAGTAGATGCTTGTGTAACGGGTATAACTATTTCCAGCAAGCTACTTAAATTCTACAAAAAAAGTTGGTTACCTGCTTTTTCGGTTCTGAAAGTTGTCAAGTAAGTTACAACTGACAAAACCATTAGGCATTACTGCAGAGAAAACGTTGCCCAGATCAAGACAGGACACACATTTCTCCCTTCCCACTCCCCAGACAAACCAAACTCTATCAATTTTGTTTGTTAATCAGAATTGTGGTTGCATCTAATAAATATTTTCAATTAGAAGGGTTAGCTCTCCTCTTACTAAGGCACTTGTGACGGTGAAGAAGGGCCCCTTGGCAGAGCTTTGGAGACTTTCACTGATTATTTTTTTTGTTGTTGTCACGCAGAGTAAGAACTCAGATATTTATCTACATTCCTGCAGGCTTGTATATCCCCTCCCTCAGGGCATTGATGCCTCCAGCCAACAAAGCACATCAGGTTTTCCAGAGACAAGCTCAGCCTAACAACAGACTGAGCTCTTCAGAAGCACCTGATTGCTTTATATTTTCCCTCCTAAGAAGTTAAAGTGCTGGGGATTATTCGTATGCCCACAAAAACAGCAGAAGATGAGTTTTCTGTTTCACTCTCTGGCTACAAGTGGAAATTTTGACTCTGTATTTCCACTGTAACGTCTCAACCTGAAGGAGGAAAAGCAGCTCCTGTTCTGCTTTCAGAGACAATGGAGTTAAAGAGACAAACAGAAGGTTGGATTTATATCTTGACAAGTAAAATGTTTTTTTCGCTTCCCATTTTAGGTGGGACAGTGAACTGAGATAATTTCTGCTTTTCCCGATTAAGGCGCAAAGAATTGTAGCCTTTTTGTGTGCAGAGAAAAACACCACAAAGAAATGGATTATATGGAATAGTTTGTTGCATTATTTGGACTTGCATTTGCCCACCGTAAGTGCAGAGGGGGATGTGTGACAGAAAAGGGGAATGTGCTCCAGCAATGGTATTTGCGGCACCAAAAGTGTATAACAAAATATACTCACAAACCCGAGTACTTTTCTAAGGAAGCAACATCTAACTGATCAGCCAATATGTGAGCTGGTTAACCACAGATATGAGCATATATAATTCATACTTTTGCTACCAAAAGTTGAATCCTTTAGCTGGCACCCTCCCAAAAACACCCACTGAGAGACCAGTTTGCAGACACAGTGTTTTCTATTCTTTTTCACTTCTCCGTCTGTGTTACTTCCAGCCCAGACTACTTGAAAGTCAGCATCCCTTCTTGAATCTAATTAATCCTTATGACTTGGCCCTTCACATCAAATTCCTTCCTTTATAGAAATTCCAGTTTATAATTGTTCCAGAGCTCCTGCTGGACTCAGGAACTCCCAGTGTCTCTTCATGACCTTTTGTCACAAACAAGAGCGAAAACAATAGTTTTTTTTAAACACACCGGTCTGCTAAATGACCGTATTTTTCTCAGAGTGAGCTCTTAGAAAACAGGATCGGTTTGATATAAGGACAGATGGTAAAATAGGATTGGTCGGAGGTAATTTCCCATCTCAGCCATTTTCTACACCAATTAATCAGAGCTCTCTAGTGGGAAATCAGAATTCCCAAGCTCATTCTTGTTCCAATTTAAAATTACAGCAATTCTTGCAATAAACATTCTGGAAAGCACTTGTTTCTGAAAAAAAAAAAAGTTTCAAAAATCCTATGTTTTTCTTTCAGTGTTTGTATTTGTCTCATGACATGTTGGTAATGAGCAGATTTAGGGAGTTTAGTCCTTTTGAGCAGTTCTCTGACACCCCAGCTGATGGCTCCATGGTCCATTTTCTTCTCAGTGCATGAAAAATCAAAGTGCCAAAACCTCAGCATCTTCCATTCTTGCTGATGAGCCCCACTCCTGTGTCATACTGGAACATTTAGTTATTCTAGAGCTCGTGGTCACAAGGGACACAGGAGCACCCATGTATGAAATCCACCTTTGTTGTAATGTTCAGAAGTGCTTATGTCCACCTGTAATTTTTAGGGAACTGCAGCATGGTGTACTTAGGTACCCAGCCATTTCAGTCACTGACTGGAATATTCTTTTGAATTTTAAGATGAACAATGAGGAGAGGGTCATTTCACCTGTTTTTAACTGCACGCTTCAGCTGCTCTGCTGGTGCGGATTCATTTGACAATCTGTGGAAAGGAAGAAGCAGGCACTGATAGGAAACAGTTCATCAGATCCCAAAATAAGTGCCTAAGACATGGGTGATACGAACCCTGGAGAGGTGCCAGCATCTTTCTGGTGGTTGTAGAGGGAAACCACACAACTAACTTAGACTTCGATGACTGAAGTTTGATAAAGCGAACGCCATCATTACAGAAGATGGATACATACTCCCCTTGCAGCATCTCTGTATTATGTTTGCCTTTACATGCTGCTATTAAAATGTATTCCTTGCAAACAAAATCAACAGTGCATTTTGGACAATCTAGAGTTAGATTTAGTTCGTGTTGCTGGAAATCGCTTCATATGCCCAAAAGGGCGACAAGACCTAGACAAGGCTCCTTAAAGAGGAAGCCTTGAAGTGGAAAGTAAGAAAATACTGGCCTAATCCACTAAATGCTCCCGCTATTTTTAAGCCTCTTGGTGTGGAAGACGGAAGTTCAAAGTGCAAGTCCTGCGCTGGTCCTGCATTTAAGCTAATGGTGAGAAGTTACTTGTATGAAAGGCTAAAAGTTGAGAAGAAAAATCAGAGTAGTAATTGGCTGTACCCACTAACACGTTGCAGCCACAAAAAATGACTACTATGGTTCTTCAGTTTATCAGGAGAGGTGTTTCCATTATATAGGGAAATGCTGATGCCATCATTTAACTAGTAAGACCTACGAATGGAAATGAATGCAAAGACCACATTCAAGAATAGTAAATTCAGCTTGGAATAGGTACAGAAAAGGGTCTTTTGAACTATACTGGTGTGAGCAGTCTAAAAGAGGTTGTTTAGTCTCACAAAGGAAAGACTAAGAAGGCAGGGATTCTCTCTGTAAATACATCCGTGGGCAGATCTGAGGGAGAAGAACTGGCTAAAGTTTACAAGCAGCACTGCTCAGAATCAATGGACACAATATGGTGGTGGATGTGCTTAGACTAGAAATTAGAAAGGAAATATTACTGTAGAGCACAGCCATGATATTCTGGAACAACATTCACACAGGAGTTTGGAGAGAAGTGACATCACAGAATCACAGAATCACAGAACGGTTGGAGTTGGAAGGGACCTCTGGAGATCACCCAGTCCAACCCACCTGCTACAGCAGGTTCACCAGAGCAGATCACACAGGAATATGTCCAGGCGGGTTTGAATGTCTCCAGAGAAGGAGACTCCACAGCCTCTCTGGGTGGCCTGGTCCAGGGCTCTGGCACCTCAAAGGAAAGAAGTTTTTCCTCATGTTCAGATGGAACCTCCTGTGCTTCAGTCTGTGCCCGTTGCCCCTCGTCCTGTTGTTGGGCACCACTGAACAGAGTCTGGTCCATCCTCTTGACACCCACCTTGAGATATTTATAAACATTGATGAGATCCCCTCTCAGCTTCTCTTCTCCAGGCTGAACAGACCCAGCTCTCTCAGTCTCATTTCTCAGGATGAATCTTGCTCATTTTATGTAAGGGATTATTATTATGTGATTTGCTTTATTAGCAGGAAAAAGGACTGGATTACATTACTTCCCAAGTGCATGTATACACACACACATATATATAATATACGTTTGTGTGTATGCATGCATGTGCTGTATGTATATACATACATGTTTATTTTTGAGAAGTTCTGTGCACAAGGGTCAAGTTCTTACTATTCCATGAGAAGAAAAGGGCATAGGCACCTATGTACATTTATAGGCTGATACAATATCTATATGGCATGGACTTCACATTTACCATTTTGCCTTTGACATCCGAATATTCAGGAGTGGTTGCAGTATAGCACACAGATGTCAGAGCAAGCTTAGCATCACCAAACCTGAGTACTGGTGACAGTAGTCAGTATAAGGATCACAGCAAGTGGAGTTGAACAGGTTGCCCAGAGAGGTGGTGGATGCCCCATCCCTGGAGACATCCCAGGCCAGGCTGGACGGGGCTCTGAGCAACCTAAGCTGGGTGAAGATGTCCCTGCTCATGGCAGGGGGGGCACTGGATGAGCTTTGAAGGTCCCTTCCAACCCGAACTCTTCTATGATTTTATGATAAGCAGCTCTGCTGTTTCCAATGAGTTATCATGGTCCCACTTTCATCCTGTTTCTCTCATTTTCAGGAAGGACAGTCCTCAGACTCTGAGAAGGGCAACCCTAAAGGGGCAGGTAGAGACACAGGCCTGCGGTAATAAGGAATACAAATCTCTCTCCTTCCCTAAAAGAACAAAAAGACTGAAATAAAGAACTGAAATCTTGTCACGGCTCTGGCTGTGCTCCCATGGCATTAACCAGGTGAGTTACCACCCCAGCCCAGAAGAGTTGTTTGAACAGTGCTATTTGACAGCTGCTGATTGACCTGTGTGGTCTCACAGCAAAGCGACAGGTGCCATACAGAAGCCAGATGCTTGAACTATCACCACTTGTGCAAGCTGGGGGCCTGGAGTATCTGTTTCTGTGGGGACCACCAATCCAGCATCTGTCACTAGTGTCTAGTTCATAATGAGGAAACAAAGGGAGGTCCCAGCGACACATCTTCCAGCTGCAATCGAAGAAGTGTCATAGGAGGACAACAGAATGCCTCTTCTGCGGTGAAAGAGTGGGTATTATTACAAGGCACATAAAATATGCACAGGGTTGAATTTCACCTTTACCAAAGACAGCAAACAGACGCAGAGTGTGTCTAATTGAAGGAAGCTCTGGAGTTTTGCTCTACAAGGTCCTTGGAGAAGGCTGTAGTAGGATAAGTGCCATAGTTCTATGTGATAACAGCATTGTAACTTCCATTAGAAATGATGATGCGTATGATGGGGTAATCCCATTCTGCCGTGCTCCCAGGCTGTGTGTGCAGGAAGTGAGGTAGAAAAAAACCAAAAGCCATGATGTCATTTTTATATGGTAACTTCTTGATTTAGAACAGAAGATCCTTCTTCCTTCAATTTACTTATTTTAATAAGCACAACAGCACTGCCTATGCAGCCCCCCATCTCCTGTTCCTCTAATTTGTCACCTTTCATGTGTATTTGGGGTTTTTTAAATGAAGATATTCTTCCTTGGCCCGTAACACTTTTTCTCCTCCTCCTCACCTCCACATATGCTATTTTTGTTTAAACTGTGTATCCATTTTATTAAATTATGTGAAACCATTTGCAAAAGAGATGGTATTTAATCCACAGCTTTGTTCTGTGTATCTTGCATATTTGTAGGGGATGCTGATAATCTTCTTTGTAGGTAGGCTTTAAATAGTACTTGTTTTTGGAGCACTAACTGTATACCTGTTGCCTTAAAAACTCACTCATTTCCCAAAGAGGTTATAACAGTCACAAATACATTTTAGTTGCTTCTATTTTTGGCTGGTTATTTTATAAATCACCTGTTTTTCATATACTAACTTCCATAGCTGATTTCAGATAGCCCGGATATCGGAGCCCAGTTTGATCAAAGCAGCAGAAGGGCAACACCAGAGCAGAAGAATAGGAACTCCATGGCCTGGGAAGGCAAAGGAGCTCCAGGCACAGAGGTAAACATGAGACAAAATGAAAAGTCCAGAACCTGAGGTCAGAGGGAGGAGAAGGCTGATAAGGAGTTGTAGCTAATACAGCAAACACAGGCCAGGCAAATAAATGTCTTTTCCAGCGAATGAGAAAAAGTATTCAAGAAGAAACTTACCTCAGACATAGGCTTCGTAGCAGATAGACCTGACCTAAGGCTCTCAGTCTCAAGCCTGATGGTTGAGGTCTAAAGGAGAAGGATAACCCCATCCAGAAAGCTCTGAAAGGATGGAACCTGGAAGGAGGGAACCAACAGCTGGAGTCTGGTAGCAGGGAAGGGATCTGTGGAAATGGATTAACAGGCATGTTTGAGGCAGGCATCTGAAAGATGCTGCATTTTCATGTAAGTTTTTCATATTTACAGCATATCTGATTAAAAAACCAAACAAACAACAAAGAAAAACAAAACAAACACACAAAACGGGCATGTGAAAGCGGAGGAAGTTACACAGTCACTGTATCACAAAAAAAACCTGAGCTAATCAGCCAAGCCAGAAGGGGCCTGGAGTGACTGGTCTATCTGATCTTTCACACAGATTGTAGCTTTAGGGTATGAAAGTGAAGTAAAAAACCTAAAACTAACTAAAAAAAACCTAAACTAACCTAACGAAACCTAACTAAAAAAAACCAAAAAACCAAACAAAAAACCCCTATAGTTAAAAGGATCCTTTGGGGAAAGTTGGTCTTGTGGTAGAAGTCACTGAAGAAGAGGAAGAATAATGGTCAAAAAGGGACGGACAGCTTTCTAGAGGATCCAAAGGGAGGAGCAGCTCAGGTTTGCTGGTTTGTTCTGACTTCAGGCATGAGCTTTTTGTATCCTGGGAGGACAGATGGAGCTCACAGGCAGCCAGTGGGGTGTTAGTACTGGAGATGCAAACCAGCCTGCAGTTCGCTTGCAATGAAATTGTAGAGGAAGACTTCGAATCGTTTTACTTTGTTTATTGTTTGACTCATTACAAGCTATTCTGCTTATCTTTTCTTCCCCACCTTTAATAAACTACTAGAATTTTAAACACTGTGATTCATTATTGTGATGGGAAAGGAAATTCTCCCAGGTGTCTGGGCTGGGGCTCAAACCAACCTTCACAACAGACCTTCAGAGATAATTAAAGCCAGGCCTTATGTCTGCCAACCAGGGCCTTCCAGAAGTATTGCAGAAAGGCTGATAGAACTTCTGTTATTTACTTGGCTGCTGGAAAAAGGCTGCAGCTGCAATAAGCACTGTGAAAGCAACACCTGTCCCCAAAAACCTTCGAGTCCAAATTGTAGGAAATTACATGGGGCTACAAGTCTGCCTGGTACCAAACTTTATTCCAAGAAGTACAAGAAAACAGTGCTAGTTCAGTCCCGGTAGAGAACCGACAGGATTTAATGAAACGAGGGATCCAGCCACAGGCAGTTTTTGGAAAAGCAGAGGAGTTTAGCCAGGTAAGGTCTGGAGGCTGTAGGTTTCTCCTTCAAAATAAAACCAACAGCCTCATTGTAGTTCTTGCAAAGTCTAGTAACACTATTTCCCTACCACAGGGTGTATCATCGTTATTCTGACAAAGCTTCCTCTGTGCCCCAGTGTTTTTCTACAACAGATATTTATAGAAACCATAGTCACAAAGCTGCCAAAAGCACTTCCTGTAAATTACATAATGCGTCTGTCTCCCTTCCAGTGTCACGGGGACCTATTCACCAGGCTCCCATTCCTTTTGAGATCTTTCTTTTACAAGACAGAAGAGCTCTGGCTGTTACCATACGCTATACGTGTGCTCAAAGAAAACACTGCTGATAGGAGAGGACTGAGGCAGAGAGTAACAGCCAGAGAGTAACTGGAATAGTGACTATGAGTGATTCACGTTGTCAAGGATGTTTTTGTTGTTTTTCCAGATCTTTAAAATGTTTTCTTGAGCAAATTTTTCTTGTGAAGATGCTTCATCAGATTTACCAGCATGTCGTGCCGTTGTTTTCATAGAAACATAGAATCATAGGAAGGTTTGGGTTGGAAGGGACCTCCAAAGCTCACCCAGTGCCACTCCTGCCATGAGCAGGGACATCTGCACCAGCTCAGGTTGCTCAGAGCCCCGTCCAGCCTGGCCTGGGATGTCTCCAGGGATGGGGCATCCACCACCTCTCTGGCCAACCTGGGACAGGGTCTCACCACCCTCAGGAGCAACCATTTCTTCCTCACGTCTGGCCTGAATCTCCCCTCTTCTAGTTTAAAACCATCACCCCTTGTCCTATCACAACAGGCCCTGCTCACAGGTCTGTCCCCATCTTTCCTATCGGCCCCTTTTAAGTACTGAAAGGCCACAATAAGGTCTCCCTGGAGCCTTCTCCAGGCTGAACAACCCAAACTCTCTCAGACACTTCTGTCCCAGGGCAAAAGTGCCTCTCACCGTAGCCTCTCTTCAGTATCTATTAAAATGGTGCACGCTCCCACCTCACCCAATGTTTTCACAGTAAAGTACCTGTGCAGTTTTCCCATTTAGATCTGGGCTATGTTCACCTTTATGGATGAGAAGGCCCTGGCGTATTCCCAGCAAAACTAGGTAGTTTAGAACACGCAACATTCTGAAATAAGCCTAATCTGCCTGGGTTGATTTTATATCCAACCAAGCATAAAACTGTTGATTGTAGTGTTCAAGAGGAAAACATGAGATTAAAGAATGGATCTAATCTGTGTCGTAGTTAGTAAGAAAACGTCCACTTATTTTAGTGGGAATGGGTTTTGGCCTAAATGTTCATGTTGTTTGGGAGTTCAAAGGAAAATGAGACCCAAGCAAAAGGTATAAAAAATGTGGAGAGCATGTTACTTAGTAAACAATCCCATGAACTCATGCTGGGCTCCTTCTTTGCCTGCCTTTGATGTTGCAGCTCCCATTTTATTCTCACAGACTGGGTCCTGCTGCCTTTGAATTTAGCGGGAAGACCTCTCATTGACTTTGACTGTGCGAAAACTGGCTTTATATTGTTACAGAGCTTTTTGGAGCAACGAAGCAGTCTTGTACTTTCGTTGTGTGGTGGGATCCCAAGAGCAGAGGAAGAAAACAGAACCAGGGCTGTATTTTTTGTGCTGGCTTTCTGCTCCAGGCAGGCCCAGGGGCTGGAGGGGAGCTGCACTCCCATTTTCCACCTGCTGTCCTTTCTCCTCTCTTTACCAAAATGCCAAATCAGACAATGGTGCAAGAAGGGATCAGTGGGGGTCCAAGGCAGGGGAAGGAGCAAAGGAAAGATGGAGAGAAAGGGCTGTGCGGGGCTGATGTAGAACCATAGAATGGTTTGGGTTGGAAGGGGCCTTCAAAGCTCATCTAGTCCAACCCACCTGCATTGAGCAGGGACACCTTCAACTAGATCAGGGTGCTCAAAGCCACATCCAGCCTGACTCTGAATGTACAATGTTGGTGGCAGAGTGGAGGTGGCTCTAACATGTCCCACACCCTGCTGGCCTGAAGCCTCCTCTGGTCCTGCATCCCCCTCAGGGGACTGGATCACCTGCAGAGGGTTAATGAAAGAGAGAGAAACCCCACACGGGCTGGTGCACGGATTTAACAGTGTCACCGTGTAAAGTAACAGCAGAATATTTTTGAGGGGGAAGGAGATACAACTTCACAAAATTCGAACAATATCACCCATTGTGGATATAAGACAGCATCCTGCCACTTCTCAAAGGCGTGGTATTACTTCTTGTGCATATAGCCATGAACGCAAGATGCGTGACACACTACCCACGTTTCATAAGTGCTACAGAAGGAATTTGACTCCATGTTTCTCCAGGAAAGGAAGGAAAAATAAATGCAGCCTGGAAAAAAAAATGGAAATAACTTACCTTGTCCAGCTTGCATGTTTCTCAGCTCTCTCATATTCAGAAAAGAACAACTTCCCTTGAATTTGACTCTGCCTGCGGCTCAGACTCCTGCCAGCAGCCACTTACAATGGTGACCTCCACCAAATGAGCAATCACTGCCATAAGAGCCTGGGGCAACGAGGACAAAATCCTGCTGAGGCCACTCACGAAAGCAGACTAAGTGAGATCGGCCCTAGTCTGTACAGCTCAGTTTTGATTAAGATTTACAGCGCTATGGCAAGGATTAGGAAGTGCCAGTGGAGGCCACTGTGTCCCAGCCTGGTCCTGCCATCGTTGTCCCACAGGAGACAAAAGCTCCTGGCTGTGGAGCGAGGGATGGAGACGAGTGGGAGGGGAGCAAGGGGGCTGTGACCATTACACAGCTCATTAGGTCTTGGGGAATTTCTGGCAACATCACACACTTCTAATTCAATTCGGAATCGAGGTGATTTCCCAACACTTTTTTTTTTTTTTTGCTCTTGAAACCTCTCCCTTAGCTCCCCTTTTGTTAATTCATTAACAAATTAGGGTGTTTTCGCTAGCAAATGAAGCAACTTGCATTCACAACTGCACAACACTGGTTTAAAAATAGTAACGAGAAATTCGATAGCTCAAATACAGAGTGTCTTCTTGGAGAATAAACGTCCCCGGCGTTAGCTCAGCTTTTAAAACAAACTAATAATTGCTTCCAGAGATAAAATATTTGCAAGCTATTATTACAGCACTGTTTCATTAAAGGGAAGGAAACACAGCTGTCTCTCTGGAGCAGGCAAAAGGCAACAGAAAAAGTTGTGCTCCGTAATTAGGTTTCAAGAACTGTCAGGTACCTGTACCTCTGACAGCTCAACATTAAACCATATTAGCGGAGCATTCATCCATGCTGCTGTTTCCCAAGCCACCCACAAGAGGTTGTGAATTTGTTAATTAATTTCTGAGAAACACTATTGTTCTGTCTCCGAAAGCAAATAGCCCAGGGAGACGTAAAATGTCTTGAACAGAGGACGCAAGCCTGCAAGTGATTTAAGGGTTTGAATATTGTGTATTCTTCAAAAGCAGTGGAAGAGGGACTGTGTCTACAAGCTCATGTCCTTAAACAGAGACATGTTTTTTCTTGAAAGTGGCTGTTTCACTTCAAAGCATCTGATCCTGCAGCTGCTAACACTGACAAACAGCGGAGCTGCTTTTTCACGGTGCAGGGGGTTGGACTGGGGACTGTCTGAAGATAACAGAGGTAGCACATTGCTTTCTAGAGATTTCTTAAGGTTTATGCAATATAACATACCACTGGCTCTTGTTGACTACAGACACATCCCTCATACACAGCAGCATTTCCGATCATGGTTTTACTTCAGCTTCTCCTGTTCTCGACATAATTTGGAACAATTTTGCACTATAAATAACCCGGCAGGAAAAAATAACGAAAACAAAGAACTCAAGCAGATCATAAATCTACATTGTTTCCCTCGCAAGGGATAATAATATTATGATATGGCAACAGGCCATAGCAGTAAATTGCCCCATATCTACACTGCACGCTTGCCGCGTCAGAATGGCACATTTCTGTTCAGCGGCACAATCTAAAATTGACTACCAGGACCTCAGTTAAAATGATGATGTTTAAAAACCGAAGAGCCTCACTAGCACCGAGGAGGACATCTGAAGTACACAGCCTCCTTCTGAGCTTTTAGCGTTTTCAGTGGGAACCTGGTACATGTGAATCCCAGGATTATGCACATGTTTTACAGTAAACACTTGTCTGGATTAAACCTCTGTGGACCTAATTTTTGGCCAAGAGCTACTTAGAATTTAGAAATTAGGCAACCCTTGGCAGGGTTGATTCTCTCTGGCTGTATAACATACACTCCAGTGTTGCATTACCCAAACGCAGCCAAACACAATGCCCGACTTTTGTATGCCTTAATTTTTGCTCCAAAAGATGCCTTTTTTTACATGGATAGCTGCCTGGACACTAATTTAAATCGACTTTTTTATGAACTGTAACTACGGCTTATTTTTGGAGTAGGGCTTATATTTTCAGCATCCTCAAAAATCCTGAAAAATCATGCTAGGGCTTATTTTTGGGGCAGGTCTTATTTTCAGGAAAACTGGGTAATTAACTAGATCATCTTGACAGAGACTCCTCCACCACCTCTGTTAATATAAGGACCTTACATGCCCATAAACGTACACGGCATGAAACCAAAAGGCTTTTTCTGACTGGAAGGTCTTTATTTGGGGCTGGAGAGTCATTGGGAACTGCCTGCTGGTTTTTTATGTCAATCCACAAAGCCACCATTTGGTAAATAGCAAAGAGAGTCCTTCAGGTAGCTCTTATCTTCATTGTGAGAGTCCTGATGGGGGTTACCATCCTGGAACGGATCTGGAAACTTCCCAAATTTCGCACACAGACAATCTGAGCATTGTGAGTTCTGCTCCTAAAGCATCAGTTGCCACCACCAGCCTCTCCAGATCTCTCTTAGGAATGTACTGTGGAAAGCAAACCAAGTTCTTTAGATTACCAAACTGCTACTTTACGCTTATTTCTGCCATCTACCTTCTTGTGCACAGGTGCAAAGAAAAGATCTTTTCCACAGATGATGGAGAACTTGTAGGAAGATATTCTTCTACCGGGAGCAATAGTACAGTATGGTTACCCTGGTTCTGTACCACTCTTTATTATTCAGAAGGAGCCTCTGTGCAGAGGAAGGAAGTTTTAAAATGATTGTCTGCAAGGAACTCCAGCAATCAGAACTCATGATCTGCAGGGATTATTTGTACTTTATTGTGGCCCTGATCTCATTTGTCCTCCTAAAGAGGAAGCTCAGTGACTCACTGTTTGAGGTATAACATAACGATTTTTGCCAGATCGACTTCCAACCAAAGAGAGAATTTAGTGTAAACAAATCAGTTATTGTAGAGCAGGTCTTTGACTAGTTTGCAGTGAGAAAAAGGACAGAATTTATTATACTGGATACCAGCTGGAACTGTTCAGTCACTTGGGACTCCAAAACATTAGTGCAAGTGTAATTTCTGTAATTTAAGCTGATTATTTTATGTCCCTTCACAGTACATGGGAAGAACAGTTCTTTTCCTCTTTTCAGAAGTCTTTTTGTGTATACAAAGGTTGTTACAATCTTCTCCATCCATTCTCTTTTCTAAAATTGTCTACCTGTTTCTAGAAATGGATGAATTGTCTACGTCTTTACAGAAGTGTTTTTCCCAAACCAAGGCCACTTTTTTCCATCTGCAGCCTGAGCAGTGCTATCTAGACTTGAAAGACTATTTCAACATCCTACGTGCCATACACAGAATGGTTGAACAAATTGATTCTTTACAAATCTGCCTTGACTGTTATTAATCGGAGGTTTTCTGCACTTAAAAAACACTAATTTTGATACTTTTTCAGAAAATGCAGTCAGACTGATTAGTGCCAGTTCCTACTTACCTCCCTTTCTTCTTCTTCAAAAATATTCACCATGTTTGGTCTTCTCTGGTGGCCTGGAACCTCATCTGTCCTCACCACCTTCTCAAGGATGATCACATCTCATCCTGCTTACACCAGCTACTTAAACATTTTGAATAAAATTCCTTTTTCTTGAGTGACTGCTGAAGGAAAAAAGGTATTAAACCTCTCACCCATTATTATTTCTCCCTTCCTATCACGTGTTGGACTAACTCTTTCATATGCCATATCTTTAGGGAATGTCCTAATGTTATTCTTCATTCCATTTCCTTGTTGTATCTTATTTTGCTCTTCATTTTTGTCCCTATGATTATACTAGTCATAGGAATTCAACCACTATCTCCATTGTGCCAAAATCCATTTGATACAGGACTTGTCACATAGCGCAGCAGCTTAGCTTTTGTCTGTTAGATAACAGTAAGCAAATACCATTTAAGCAAAATACCACAGATTTTTGCAATGATATCACTTCTATATTCTTGTTCTAGGGGGCAACTAGTCCTGTTCCCTTTGAACTCCTGATGAAACTCCTCCTTACATCCAGGGAGGTGAAGATGTTGTCCTGAGCCTCAAATAAAATAAGACTTGAGCTTTTCTCTCTCGCACAGTAAAATCACTGACTATTTTCAATGTGTGCAAAGTCAGCAGGGTGATGCCAAGTAAGAGCAGTAAAAGGAGAAGGAATATTGCATCTCCTGGGACGTGAGGGCATCTTTGTTGTTGAAAGAAAATGTAAGACTCAAGGTTAATTGCCAATGTTGAAAATAGTACTTTGCTCCAGGATTATTAATAAGCATATGAGAGAGGAACATTTTGACCATTTAAAGCATTTTTTTACTCCATCTGAATACCTGAAACCTAACAGTATGATTAAACAGCTGTACTGGTTAAGGTTGGATAAACCCAAACCCCAATATTTTCTGCATGTTAGCCTGTTTCCCACACTAACCAGGAAACAGCATTTTGACGGTTCTCAATGATTTCCTTAATACTGTTTTTCTCTGTTATTTTTCATTCATATGGTTTAAAATGTTTTTGTTTAAACAGAGCTCAGAGTTTTGACCGCAATTTTTGTAACATTTCTCCAAGCATGATTCAAAACACAAAGTGAGCCTGGTCTAAAATATTTTTACTAATGAGCAAAAGCATAAAAAACCCAGATGCTTGGCTACTAACGTGAACCAAGGGCAAAGTCTGAGCCACCTGGTATTTACCCATGACCAATTTTTGTGCTGCACACTTCCCATCTTCAAAATCCTCTTCAATCATTAACGGATTTCTCGCAGTTCAGCAAAGCAGGTAGATTTCTTTCTTCCTGTCTTGCAGAAAATAAACCAAGATAAAGTGATATAGTGAGTTGAAGAAACACAGAGGGAGTCACTGTCAGTGCCCCCATTCAGAACATGATTTAATTGATCGTTACATGATGGTAAAAATGGCTGCACCTTCCCTTTTACTCAATGTCTCATCCATCTCTTTGACATTTTCTCATCTATATTACTCATCTGTCTCCCCTTGCTTTTTTACAAAACAAGTTCTTTCTTTTTTCCATTTGCTTGGTCTCTTCTTTCCCCGTGAAAGCTCTGGCCCAGGGGAAAAGATCCTGTGTCTTGATTTTGGATAATCTCTTCATTTCTTGGCAGACAATCCAGTAGAAAGCAAAGCGGAGAGCTTTGGCACAAGACAGAGGCTGAGTGTTTGGCTGTTTGGGAATTTTTTTTGTTGTTTCTAGGGGATTTTTTTCCCCATCTCTTCTTGGGAATGTTTCACTTTAGGCTGCCCTTTAGTCCAAGGAGAGAATAGGAACCCATTATATTAAAGGCTGAGGGTTGATGTTACAGCTATTCACAGGAAAGTGGGACTTTCCTTTTATTGTTCACAACAAACATTTTCCTTTATGAGAAGCATAATAGAAAGGCAGGTCCGAAGTTAGAGAAAATGGTGTGTTGCCCAACTTTAATCAGATATGAACTGCCTGTGAAGTTTTACAAGAAGTTTATTGTTTCAGCTAAAGAACACCAGCTGATACTTCCTTTTCTTTTTGGATGCATCATTACAAGATAAATATGGAGAAAGATAAAGTGTAAGTGTTCTAACTAAAGTGTTTCACTAAAACAAACAAACAAACAAACAAAGCCCACCTCTGTTAAAAAATAACTAGTAATAAGTTGTGGTGCTGGGTCTTTGCATATGAATATATGGGCTCTGGCTGAGCTGGTCTGATCCCAAGTCTGTAGCACCTCCGCGTGGGCTGAGCCAAGACAAGTGGTTCCTCCCCTCTCATCACAGGATTCACAGCTACCCAGGAATCGTTTTCCACCTGCTTGGCAGCTCTGGCATGAAACATTTTCGAGGTGTCACAGAATCACAGGATCACAGAATGTCAGGGATTGGAAGGGACCTTGAAAGCTCATCCAGTCCAATCCCCCTGCTGGAGCAGGAACACCCAGATGAGGTTACACAGGAATGTGTGCAGACGGGTTTGAATGTCTGCAGAGAAGGAGACTCCACAACCTCCCTGGGCAGCCTGGTCCAGTGTCTGTCACCCTCACTGTAAAGAAGTTTCTTCTCAAATTTAAGTGGAACCTCTTGTGTTCCAGTTTGAACCCATTGCCCCTTGTCCTATCATCGGTTGTCACTGAGACGAGCTTGCCTCCATCCTTGTGACACTCACCCTTTACATATTTATAAACATTGATGAGGTCACCCCTCAGTCTCCTCTTCTCCGAACTAAAGAGCCCCAGCTCCCTCAGCCTTTCCTCACACGGGAGATGCTCCACTCCCTTCAGCATCTTCGTTGCCCTGCGCTGGACTCTCTCCAGCAGTTCCCTGTCCTTCCTGAACTGAGGGGCCCAGAACTGGACACAATATTCCAGATGCGGTCCACTCTCTAACTGCCAGATTTCCATCATTTGATGCAAATAAAATCTCTGTGCCTTTTGGAATCAAAATACGACCCAGAACATTCAAATTTTAGCACTTTCAAGCCTTGAGTGCTATTCATCACAGACAAAGCTTACTTACCTCATGAGTCCCCATTCATTGCCACCACACAGCCCATCCTCACACTCACCACATAGAAGAATAGCTGCTACCTCATCCTGACCAAGCCAGCCTTGGCTGACACTGAAAACCTCCTGAGACAGAGAACTGGTGCAGAAGGGGCAGGAAAGTCTTGGACTTCATTCCCTGCTTCGTTCTCTAGCTCCTTTTTGCCCAGCATGGCACATGAGAGTAGCTGAGCTTTGCTTTCTAACTACAGCTGCTCAGTGGGGATCAGGATGACGAAGCCAACGTCTCCAGCCAGGTGCAGTCCAGTCTCAGATAGAGAGGTAGGATGCTCACTGATGTGGCTATTTTTCTGTCTTATGGCTAGTTGATGGTGTTAACAGTCATATTCATGGAGGAAAAAGGACTATTCAGCCACACTAGCAACTGGTCTTACATGTACAGGTATTTAAGCACACAGAGACTAAGGGTGTTATATGGAACTGTTCTTCCTTTCTGCTAGAAGCTGATAGGAACTGAGGAGAGTTCAGAGAAGGGCAACGAAGCTGGTGAAGGGTCTGGAACATAAATCTGATGGGGAGCAGTTGAGGGAACTGGGGCTGCAATCCTGGAGAACAGGAGCTGAGGGGAGACCTGATCGCTGTCTGCAACTGCCTGAAAGGAGGTTGTAGCATGGGGGGTGTTGGTCTCTTCTCCCAAGTAACAAGTGACAGGACAAGAGGAAATGGCCTCAAGTTGCACCAGGGGAGGTTTAGACTGGATATCAGGAAAAAGTTCTTCACAGCAAGGGTTGTCAGGCATTGGAACAGGCTGCCCAGGGAAGTGGTGGAGTCACCATCCCTGGAGGGGTTTAAAAGATGTGGAGATGAGGTTCTTAGGGACACGGTTTAGTGCCAGTGTTAGGTTATGGTTGGACTTGGTGATCTTGAGGGTCTCTTCCAACCAAAATAATTCTATGATTCTCAGCTGTATCCCTGCAGGGTGCTTATACAGGATGTGCAACAGCTGGAGTTTACGGGATTGTTGAGCTTCAGCTCACTAATGCCAAGTCCCTTGGAAACACCTCTAACCTGGATAGTCTTTAAATTCTTAACTACTCAGTCACCATCTCTGTAAAGTAGGTATTTCCTAAATTATACAAGGTAGGTGTGCTTTCTTTTCTTACATGCCCCATGTATGTATAATATGTTCATGAAGCACAGGGCATACATTTCAGCAAATCTTGGGGTTTGCCTGCATACAAGCTTACTCTGAAATAATTACATCAGTATTCTTACACGTTCCTCAGCACTTCAGGCAAAGGCCATGAATGAATGTGTTTCTTTCACAGTAAAATGACTTGTCAGCAAACAAAAGGAATAGCCTATAAGGGAAGAATGCTAGAGGAGAAAAGCAAAACTTATCTAATTGTAGCAGATACAGAAAGGTAAAATTTGGAGGGGCGAACAGCCATACTAGAGTCTACATTCCCAGAAAGCCGCTCTCTGTATTGGGGCAAAGTTCATGGAGAATTATACAATTAACGAACGATGTGCTGCAGAGGGCAGAACTAATAAAGGATGAATTGACTCTATGTGTGCACAGGGAAAAAAACCAGTCGGTGTTCAGATTAAACCAGTTTTGAGCCATGCTCACTTCAGCCCCCTCTGTTTTGGCAGGAGATGCTGGCAGGTGTGTATTGTGATTCATTTCAGCAGCATGATTGAAATCACGAGTTTATTGCATAGTTGCAAAAGGAGAGAAAGTAATTTCAAAAAATACATTCTGTCAAACCTTGGCCCTGTTTTTTCCCCACTAAATGCCAAAGTGAAATTTCATTAGTTTCATTATTCATTTGAAATTTTTAACAAAGTATCGGTGTCATATTTTGGAAGAAGTCTGCATAGATTGTTCTACAGCCATATATTCAATATTCCTGCCACAAGGGATAACAGACTAGTCAAATCTCTGGCTTAGTGATTAAATGATATGAAAAATAAACTTCTATCATTCGCACCATCTACATATGCCAGTGGTGCTGACAGCTAATGGTAAAGTTTGCATTATACATGTTTTTAGTGTAAATGCTTGCACATACACATGCACTTCTAGAAATTCAATTTTACAAGTTCATGTCATTTTGAAATCTTCTTTCTAATATACATGTTCTGGTGTAAGTCAGTCAAGAAAATTGGAAGACTGAGTCTCAAAAAAGCATGAAAACCAGGAAGGCTGTGGTGTGGGTTTGTTGTATGTTTTTTTCATTTTAATGATCAAAATATTTTTCCTTTTCAGAATGATTTAATAAACTGGTACCAAAGACTAAAGTGCACAAAGAACATCACTTGTGAAATGAAGCCTTTTTAGCTATTGTCTCACAAAAAATAGCTAATGCTGATGTGCACAACCCGTAATTAACCATAGCATTTTTACAGAACCTGATGTTTTCCATGGGAAATTTCTAGTAGGAATATTGATGTTACTCTAATATATGAAAGATCCTGTATTAAGGAAACACCTGAATAATTCACTTGCCAGCATGGCTCTCTAGAGAGACATGTTTCTCTCTGTGCATCCTTTCCTCTGTGTAAATATTGGGAAAACTCTCCAAGCAAAACTGGATGCACTGAGTTATCCTTATGCCAAAATTTCTTTCCATGTGATCGCAACCCTTATTACCAAGACGCTTACCCATTTTTGCACATCCATCACACCGAGCAGGAGGGTTGGCCCACAAAGCCCAGTCTGGTCACTGTCCAAGATGGTGTAACATTATTTCAAAAAACACATTGAGAACCAGTCCAAACTTAAGATCTCACAAGAACTCCCCTGAGGAAGGGAGCATTTGGCAAAAAGTCTCCCATATTTGTCCTTGGTTTCTTGGACATAGCACTCATTCAGAAAGGATTTTAGATGGAGAAGCTGCCTGGAATAAGACCTGTGAAAAATAAAAGGAGTTGTATTTATAACACTAAAGTTCCCCCTTAGTTCATGCATTTTAGTGTGGTAGAAATGTATATTTCTAGACTGCTCTAAGGTCAGCTTTCTGTGAAACATCAACTCTGCAAACCTAGGAATCAGAGCATCGGTTTATAGTTTTAAAGAAAAGGTGCATTTTTACCCCAAAGGCTTTGGAGCACTTTGAAAATGGGAATCAAACCCATTCTAAAGCCTGCTGTCCACACACAAATAAAGTAAGTTGGTATTGTCATGGAATAAACACTCAGTCTGTTTTTTTAGACTTGGGTCAGGCAGAAGAGGTTTGTTTCTACAGCTATCAGAGAGCAGGCAGAGCAGCAGAGGTCCAGCCCGCTATCCCTACGAACTCTAATGTAAAACAAAAGCACTGGGGCTTATATACATTTAAAACAGATAAAAAGCTGCCCTGAGAAGGGGCATCTGCATGGAAAGAAACTTGGTTGGAGCAGATGCACCCCTGCCTTCCTGGTAACTCAGAGTCCACAGCCCTGTGGCCTCAGCACATCCCTGTTCACTTCGTCCCTCTTGCTCCTGATGCTTAGAATCATAGAATCATAGAATAGTTTGGGTTGGAAGGGACCTTCAAAGCTCATCCAGTCCCACCCCTGCCATGAGCAGGGACATCTGCACCAGCTCAGGTTGCTCAGAGCCCCGTCCAGCCTGGCCTGGGATGTCTCCAGGGATGGGGCATCCACCGCCTCTCTGGGCAACCTGGGACAGTGCCTCACCACCCGCATTGTAAAAAATTTCTTCCTCATGTCTTGTCTGAATCTCTGCTCCTTTAGTTTAAAACCATCACCCCTTGTCCTGTCATAACATGGCTTTCTAAAAAGTCTATCCCCATCTTTCTTAATGGGCCCCTTTTAAGTACTGAAAGGCCGCAGTAAGGTGTCCCCGGAGCCTGCTCTTCTCCAGGCTGAACACCCCAACTCTCTCAGCCTGTTGTGTCCTCATGCTGTTGTGTCCTTGACCGATTTATGGGCCTGTGTCCACATTATGTATTATTTTTCAGTATCGTGACTTTCAAGCAGAGCTCCTGTTTGGGGAGGGGAAGGTCTGTCTCCTAATTTCCAAGGATACGTCACAATAACTTTCATTTCTCCGTTCTTTGTCTTGCACCACAGATCCATATCTGAAGATGAGGCAACAGTTCAACATTTCTTAGAATCATAGAATAGCTGGGTTGGAAGGGACCTTAAAAGGTCATTTAGTCCAACTCCCCCTGCAATGAGCAGGGACAAAGGACATTTCCTAATGAAAAGAGCACATATCAGACCGACAGAGTAAAATAATTCCTGTGTTGAGTTGTGTGCAGCAGCCAGACTATAATGGCCATACTGTCCACGGGGTGTACTTCAAGAAACCTCTCAACTGCATGGACAAAGTTGAAAAAAACCTACACATTAGCAGGAAAAAAATAATTCCATGTCCTGCATCCCTCTGTCAGTAGATGGCTCTGCAAGCCGTAGTGTTGCCTGGTTAACCATTGTGCTGTGGAGACAGCTGGGGCTGAAGATGGATGAGAGCCTGGCTGTGTGCCCTTCTGCGGTTCTTGCTTTCTGCCTGGGGAAATTTGAGGTGCCCCAAAACGTGGGGGCGAAACCCCGGGTTTTGTCTAACCCTTGTTCTTTCCGACATCTTTGCCACCCTGACATTGTTCTTTTCTGACGGACATCCATCCCATCCTGTCCTCTCTGGTGAGACCCCCCTGCAGTTCTGTGTCCAGCTCTGGTTCCTCAGCACAGGACAGACATGGACCTGCTGGAGAGGGGCCAGAGGAGCCACAGGAATGATCCGAGGCTGGAACAGCTCTGCTGGGAGGACAGGCTGAGAGAGCTGGGGTTGTTCAGCCTGGAGAAGAGAAGGCTCGGGGGAGACCTTATTGCAGCCTTTCAGTGCTTTAAAGGGGCCGATAAGAAAGATGAGGACAGACTTTTACCAGGGCCTGTCAAAATACGACAAAGGGAAATGGATTTACGGTAAAGAACGGGAGATTCAGGCTAGACATGAAGAAGAAATTTTTTACACTGAGGGTGGTGAGAGCCTGTCCCAGGTTGCCCAGAGAGGTGGTGGATGCCCCATCCCTGCAGACATCCCAGGCCAGGCTGGACGGGGCTCTGAGCAACCTGAGCTGATGCAGATGTCCCTGCTCATGGCAGGGGGGGCACTGGGGGAGCTTTGAAGGTCCCTTCCAACCCAAACCTTTCTATGATTCTATGATCTAGCTCACCATGAGCACACAGTTGTTTGATCACACCCCATTTCAGCTGCGCTTTCATGTCTGTAGCTGAATGCCAATGACATTAGCTGGGTGAGGACATCAGGACAGCATCTCCTGCAGCCCCAGAGTTGCAGCCCTGCCCTCCTGTCCGCAGCATCCGAACCACCTCACATATATGGACACATGCTGCATCACGTCTCTGCCTGCCGTGGAGATGCAGCTGTTGGCTGTGCTGTACTGTCAGGCACTGAACAGGTTAAGTCAGCAGCTGTCATCTAATATACTGCAGAAAATACAACTCAGGACAGAGCGTTTTATCATCTCTTTTCTGCGCCTGATGCTGGAAGCCTCTAGAGGTCCAATCTGCTTGACTTTTTTTTTTTCCTATGTGGCAACTCGATTTTACCGGCATTTCTCTCCTGTGACTCTGCACAGTCACAAATTGCATTTTATAGATAATATGTTCAGGTTGGGGATGCGAGCCAATTTAAAATGCACTCTTATGGAAATTTGAACAGCACAGGCTTGAAACAGCCAGGGAAAAAGTGCATCCTTTCCAGCTAGAGCCCTTTGCAGCAGATTGCTATGGAGATATCAAGATTTGTCATGGGTGGCAAGCCTGGGGAGCCTGGGGAGTTTAAATCATGTAAACAGATCATTATGTAGGCAGTAACATCCAGGCTGGGCAAAAGGGGCTGCAGCTTTACCCGATATCTAAAAAGATGGGCTTGTTCTCTAAAATTCTTGTACTGCATCTGTAACCGTGTTTTGTGTCCCCTCCCTTACCACACAGGGTATGATTAAAAAAGGTCTCTGAACTTGCTTAGGCAGTGGATGGCACCACTTCTACACTGTCATGTACTGAAGAGGCACTGAGGGTTCTTTTTTTTTTCTCAGGGGCTGGAAACACGTAGAACTGACTTGAAGGAGGTTACCTCTGAATGGGGGACATGGTCATGTCATCAGATCTGGGCTGAAAAGACCGCATGTCCCACACCGAGCTCCTTCAAAGCCCTTCCCTCCCCAAGGGACACATGTTGTTCTGTCTCTGAGGGGCATTTTCACAGCTGGGACCTCACCTTAAACTGATACTACGTGACTGTCATCAATATTTTGCATGTGCCTGGTACCAAAGAGGAACACATCTGTACGAGTGGCCACATCTGTACGAGTGCAGTGCCTGGACACCGGTGCTCAGCTGGCTGCAGGCTCATCTGGGTGGAACAGTCCAGGCACACGTTTGGCCCCAGCTCTGCCCAAGCAATTCCTGAGGTGGTTTCAGGACTTAACCTGACACAGGGACCATCCCCAGCCACAAATTGGGTGCACCCACCTCTTGAAAGGATAAAAATTTAATAATATGGATGTGGCCTTATCACACCAGGCAACCTCAAGGTCAGAGAAAAGGCAAAGAAGAGTTTTATAAGAAAAAAAAATGAAAGTCATGTTTCGAAATGGAAATCAAAATGTTCTCTTGCAGCAAAGCTGAGGTTTGGCTCCCTTGACAAATTCCAGGTGAATCAAGGCAAGAGTGTGCTCATTTGGACAGACAGTGCTTTCCTGGCTGAAAGCCATTCCTTCAGGGGAGTGGGCACAGCCTGCCCAGCGCACAGAATAAACCACGATTTGCTTGTTCCCACCTGCCCAACACAGCCCAGCATTTGTCAGGGTCACCTTCTCAAAGTGGGGATCTCACAGGCCTGGCATAGCATAATTTGGAAAGGAAATGGAAAGAGCTTTAGCTCACATGCATTTAAAAAATAGCTGCATCAATCTACAGAGTCTTTGCCCTGCTTTTTGTCTCAGTCCTGTGTCCTAACTGGAGGCTACAGCTCCCGAAACAGATCTGGCCATGCAGAACCTACATCCACACCTTTTAGAATCATAGAATAGTTTGGGTTGGAAGGGACATTCAAAGCTCATCCAGTGTCCCCCCTGCCATGAGCAGGGACATCTGCACCAGCTCAGGTTGCTCAGAGCCCCGTCCAGCCTGGCCTGGGATGTCTGCAGGGATGGGGCGTCCACCCACCTCTGGGCAACCTGGGCCAGTGTTTCACCACCTTCACTGTAAAAAATTTCTTCCTCATGTCTGGCCTGAAACCTTGGCTGGGCTGCACTGCAGTACAGGCATCTTAGTGCCAACCCACCTTCACGGGCCAGGTTGGTGGATGTGTGAAGCTGTGACCTAGAGCAGGAAAAGCACCAGGTGCCTTCCGTTCTGTCCCACCTGCTCTGCTTTTGCAGGAGACATGGTCACAGTGGGGTGGCACAAGAGCAGCATCAGGCACCACTGCTGGATTGGGCACAGCTCGTGTGTCACAAAAGACCAGATTGCAGGAGAAGTCCCGGGAGGTCCGACCCCTCAGTGCAGTCCATCATTTCAGCAAGTCACCTATATCAGCAAGCCCCAGGGAATTTCATGGCTGCTCAGATCTCTAGGTTTTACCACACAATTTTCAAAAGGCCCCCACATCTTTAACTTCCCTATTGAGGAGCCCCATAGCTCTGAAAGGGCTGCCCAAGCCATGTGCAACCTGCTGCTGCAGGAGCTGCCCAGGGCTGTCAGCATCCTGCAGTCCTCCACCTTTTCATGCCTCACTTCTTCATCCATAAGCACAGGGAAGAAGACATCCTTGCACAATTTGATATGGCTGTGTAAGAGGAATCACAGAATCATAGAATCATTTTGGTTGGAAGAGACCCTCAAGATCATAAAGTCCAACCATAACCTAACTCTGGCACTAAACCATGTCTCTAAGAACCTCGTCTATGCACCTTTTAAACCCCTCCAGGGATGGTGACTCCACCACTGCCCTGGGCAGCCTGTTCCAATGCCTGACAACCTGTGAATAATTTTTTCCTAAAACTTCCCTGGCACAACTTGAGGCCATTTCCTCTTGTCCTATCTCTTGCTGCTTGGGAGGAATAAGGCAGGGCTTGGCAACCTTGTACTTCAAACCAGGACAGCATAGGGCTGGGGCAGTGCTTGAATGGACACGAGCCTTAGGGAATAACAGCAGTTCTTCTTTCCCGTCCATCTCAGCTGTCCCTCCACATGTCCTCCAGTCACTCCTCTCCTCTTTCTCTGGTCCCTGTCTCCTTCTCCCTACGCTGAGCTGCAAGCTGCTGCTCTGCCCTTGCGTTTGCAGGCTCTAAACTGGACAAAACCTGTGCTGGAGTCCTTCTCCCCAGGCTTAGTCTTGTTAATTGAAAATAAAAGCAAGCGTGAACTGGCCTCCCTGCCAGGTTTTATCATTACTCATCCAGCCTGGGCAGGATGGCACGAGGTTGCACAAGAAGATGCTTGATGCCATGTAAAGGGCTAGCCTGGGAGGAGACTGAAATCCTGGGAGGATTTATTGCCTAAGGATGCCTTCACGGCTCTTGGCAACAAGAAGGAGTCTTGTTCTCAGTATTGAGGCCTGAGGGTGGCATACAAAGGCATCTCAGAAGTATCCTAGGCTGGGCTGACTTGTAAAAGATAAAGCTGCTCAGGCGTCTTTGAATGGAAGGTGTGTTTGATGACTAGGCTTTAATGTATTACTGCCTGCTTTACTATGCTATGCAATGGATTCCAGCATTTTAGAATTATGACCTTTATTAGCCCCCAAGAGGTGTTTCAAGGCAGCCTGAAAGGATAACAGCCTGTTATCTAAAAACCTTGACATGGTGATTTGTCTCAGGACCCTGACTGTGTTATCGCTCAAGGGCTGAAATCTTCTGTAATCAAAAGCTCAACTGAGCTTCCACTTTCCTTAAAACATGTCCCTCCCTGAGCATCATCTTCACATCAGCCTGCTGGTTCACGGCAGCAGGGAATACGGCAGCTCCTTCATCACTGAGCAGTCCTGCCGTAGCTACGCACGGCTGTGATTTTAAGTTCTGATATGCAGAAGCAAAGGGCCTTTGAAAGGGCCCTATCAGAAAGACTTTTTAGCAGGGCCCGTTGCAATAGGACAAGGGGTGATGGTTTTAAACTAAAAGAGGAGAGATTCAGGCTGGACATGAAGAAGAAATTTTTTACAGTAAGGGTGGTGAAACCCTGGCCCAGGCTGGCCAGAGAGGTGGTGGATGCCCCATCCCTGGAGACATCCCAGGCCAGGCTGGACGGGGCTCTGAGCAACCTGAGCTGGTGCAGATGTCCCTGCTCATGGCAGGGGTGGCACTGGAGGAGCTTTGAAGGTCCCTTCCAACCCAAACTATTCTATGAGTCTATGAAGCTGCTTCTCTAGCAGTAAAACCCGTGTCCCTATTTCCCCTGTCCCAATTTCCCCTGTCCCTATTTAACCAGCGGTATTTACTGGTGGTGGTAGCCCCCAGCCTCAAATTAGCATCAGGATACCCTGAGCTCGTGCCCAACGAGGGCCCATGGGTGGAGGGGTGGAGATGGGGTGGCTGTGTGTGGTGTGGAGCTGGATTCGGGGTCTGTGCTCACAGGTGTTGGAGGGCTGGAACAAGACAGGTCTTGGAGGGACCCTCAGGAACGAGGGGAGCGATGTGGGGGGTGGATTTCTGGCTGCACGGCCATGCAAGCTGACTGCCCATGAGTGCAGGAATGAAATGGAAAAGCTGCATCAGAAAGAAATGTTTGGTCATGCATTCAAGTCTCATTCCCAGCCTTGTCTGCACCTATGTGCTCTGCCAGCTACAGGATAATTCGAGGTGGGCCTGGCTAAGTCCCCCTGAAGGGTATGGAATTGGTTATTTCCTTTCCTGCTAGTCCTCCTTCCTCTCTCAATGACCTCCATCACTGACCTTCTTCAAAATCTGACATCAAATTCAGAGGCTCTCTATAATAAAACAACAAAACACAGCGCTCAGTAACAACTCTCCGTGTACCTACTGTATGGAATGGAGGCATCTGCCATGGTCTGTCCTGGCAGCTCTCCCCGCCCTGAGCAGCCCTGAAATCACCAGGATCCAGTTATTTTATCCAAATGCTGCCAGGTATCTTGGAAGCCACATTCATCCTCAAAAATTTCTGTGTTTTCAAAACAAAACTCTGCAGGATTTTGGTTCTGTTAATGTTGTTTGAGGTTTCCTTCCAATGCAGCATGAAAATAACTTTGCAAATCCCAGGGTAATATCAAGGAAATTGGGCCTCGTGGTCTGTTGTGGCACTGTCACCCCTCTTACCTCTCCTCTGTCGTATTGCCGGTTGCTGAGACATGGAGGGACCACCGTGACAGTTTTAGGAAACACTCTGCACATTTTCCAGAAGTGCAAGAAGCAAAGTTGGAGTAGAGGACAGCCAGGTCTTACACTAAGCCAAAGCACAAGACCTTCCATATACTTCTATGGCTTTACTCCCAACAGCTTCCTTCCCTTCTTTTGTAAAATAAAAGCCAGGCTTTCGTTGAGACCTTCCCATGGCACCAGAAAAATGTTCACTGTATTGTAGCAGCAAACATGAATCCAGGTGACCAGTGAACGGATGATGGTCACCACTTCAGAGGGTCCCCAGGAGGGCTCTGGAGAGAGAGCTGCTAATTCAAGCACTATTCAACTTTGCCACTAGTTTGAGGGCAAAATAAATATCATTGCTGGTAAAAGCTCGGGATTGCAGAAAGATTGGTGGGATGACCAGTAACTGCAGTGACAGAGCAGTTGGAATGTGGTCTTCATCCCTTCCAGCAGTGTAGAATGAATATCGCTCAGTGCAGTGGGATATACTGGGGAACAAGGGACACAGGCAGTGCCTATAGTATGGAGACTCAGTGTATCTAGAAAAGGATTTGAGGGATTTAGGGGGATCATCTGTACCAGATCTCAGTGCGATGTTGCAGCAAAAAGGATGGAGCCTGAAGAACAGATGGGAAATCTGTGCGTTAGTCAAACACAAGCTGTTGAACTCAACAGGAGGAGCTGGTTACATGTTATAATTCAGTGTCATACAAGAAATCAAACTAGATGTTCCAACAGAATGTAAGTTTATGATTTGCCAAGGGTCACACAGGACGTTTATCGTAAAGAAGAAAACTGAAGACACGTCTTTGAAGCCCCATGGCCAATGTCCATCCTCTGGATCTCTCTCCATTATACAAGAAATATCAAACAGTTTTAATTCCCTTTCCCTTCCTTCCCCTGCCCTCTGATAAGGAGTGTGCTGGCTGGGAAAGCCGCGGTTGTGTAAGGCTGCCCCTGGTGCTGTTACTGGGAAAGCTGCTTTTGAGCAGAAATTCTGATTACAGCACAAACTTTTTGTCCTGCTGCACCTCATGCTCAAGCCTACCTGGATCCCACAGTACCAATCTCTGCAGACCCCATGGCTTTAGGCACCCAGATGTGAAACATGGGTCCAAGAACTTGCTCCAAATGTTCTCCCGGTCTCTACTATAATTGTCCTGGGTCTCACACAGTTTTCTCTCCCTCACTGCTCTACAGTAATGGTGGGTCACCAGCTCAAAGGGGCTCACACCCAGGATTTGGTTTGGAAAAACACCAAAAGGGTGAATGCTGCTGGCATGCTGGCAGCGCTTGTTAACTTGACGTGCGAGCTGCTACTCCAGAGACGTGGGAAGTGACATGTGGTTCATCCGGGAGGCTTGGCAGTACTTTCACTGCGAGCTGCTCAGCTGTGCTCCTCAGGGAGAGAGTGGGAAGTGTCCTCATTTCCCTGGGAGCACAAGGCACAGTGTACTTTTAGCATAAGTGCATGAGAACCATACCTTCACCTGGGCGCTGGGACCAAAGGACGTTTCCTTCCCTCTCACAGAACCACATCACAAGGGAGCTGTAGTGGTAATACACAAGAGATCAAAGATGGTTTTCGCAAGAGAGCTGGGAAGAGAAGGGTTATAAGGTCCTTTCCCATCCAAGCCTTTGGGAAATCTGCTAGAGTTGCAGAGAGAGCCTCTGTGTCCCAGCTGGCCAAGAGCTGAGCCGCCTGGGAGGGACAGGAGGAGCTCCATGGAGAAGTGCTCTGGACAGGGCTGCTAACAGGTTTCCTGTGGTGTGAGATCATAGAATCATAGAATCATTTCAGTTGGAAGAGACCTTCAGGATCATCAAGTCCAATCATAACCTAATCTAACCTAACTCTAGCATTAAACCATGTCCCTAAGAACCTCATCTAAACGCCTTTTAAATACCTCCAGGGCTGGTGACTCCATCACTTCCCTGGGCACCCTGTTCCAATGCCTGACAATGTTTTCCAGGAATAAGTTTTTTCCTAGTATCCAATCTAAACCTCCCCTGGTGCAACTTGAGGCCATTTCTTCTCATCCTATCACTTGCTACTTGGGAGAAGAGACCAACCCCCTCCATGCTACAACCTCCTTTCGTCAATGTTTATAAATATATAAAGGGTGAGTGTCACGAGGATGGAGCCAGGCTCTTCTCGGTGACAACCAACAGTAAGACAAGGGGTAATGGGTTCAAGCTGGAACACAAGAGGTTCCACTTAAATTTGAGAAGAAACTTCTTATCAGTCAGGGTGACGGAACACTGGAACCCAGGGAGGTTGTGGAGTCTCTTTCTCTGGAGACATTCAAACCCACCTGGACGCCTTCCTGTGTAACCTCACCTGGGTGTTCCTGCCCTGGCAGGCGGATTGGACTAGATGATCTTTCGAGGTCCCTTCCAATTACTAACATTCTGTGATTCTGTGGTTATAGACAGCGATAAGGTCTCCCCTCAGCCTCCTGTTCTCCAGGCTGAACAGCCCCATGTCCCTCAGCCGCTCCCCATCAGACTCGTGCTCCAGACCCCTCCCCAGCTTCATCGCCCGCTCTGCACTCTCTCTAGTACCTCAATGTCCTCCTTATGATGAGGGCACAAAACTGAACACAGGATTCAAGGTGCGGCCTCACCAGTGCTGAGTACAGTGGCACGATCACTGCCTTGGTCCTGCTGGCCGCACTATTCCTGATACAAGCCAGGATGCTGTTGGCCTTTTTGGCCACTTGGGCACACTGCTGGCTCATGTTCAGCCGGCTGTCACTCAACAGCGTGAGGAGCAGCAGGGAAACCATGTGAGTCAGTGGGTTTGCCTCCTCAGTCATGGCTGCATCCAGGCTCTCAGCTGTAGGAAACATCCTCCTTTCTATGTCTTTTCACAGCCAGCTCTTCATGGCAAAGCCTGAGCTAACCCCACCACAAACACAACAAAAGCCCAGGGCTGTGGCTGCCTGTGGTGAGATCTCCACACTGACCTGCTCTGGTAGACAAGGAAAGTGCATCCTCCTGGTTTGGACCAAGGATGATATTTGGTCTTAGGAGAAGCCAGAGGGGGAATGAAACAGGCTTCACGGGGCTGTTCCTTGTGTGGGACCTGCTGACTGCTCAGTAATTTTGTTACAGACCTTGTATAAGAAAATCTGCTTGTTGAACCTGACAGATAGAGGCTTGCGTTCCCATTTCAAGGTGGGAGAGACTGTAATGCTGTGAGGGTGAAGCAGAATCAGATGCCAGGAGAAGCTACAACGGGCAGCATTTGAGGGGCAGCGGGTGGGGAGTAGCCAGGGTGATAAGGCATATCCCATACTCCGCTAGTTTCCATCGGAAGTTCCCAGGCACAAAGACTCACTCATCACGAAACAGTTGACCAGGTGCCGGTCATCTCTTCCTGAGGGAAACTCAGTGCCACGGACTGTGGGTGAGTCCTCTGGGACCAGCTGAAGGACCAGTGCTCCAGGCAACCTGACAAAGGCCTCCTTCACACCCAGTCCCTTGGGACTGTTACAGACCCCGGGCCAAGCTCAGATCTACAATGATGGCGACGCAAAAGTCACCTGACCTTCTCCACTACCATCTCCATTTAAGCCTGTTGTGAATCTGCCCCATTGCTCCCGTCTGACCATGTCCTCCTGGGCACGGCAGAGGTTCATCCTCAGGACAGGAGCCCTGCAGGCTGGGGAAGCCTGGAGGTGTAAGACTGGGCAGTGGTGGGGAGGGAAGCATGAGATGTTTGCTGGACCACCCATTTCTCAGGGGAAGGGAGAAGGGAGGTGTCTTCAGCCCAACAAGTCCCAGGACTGGGACAAGGGGATGATGAGAGGACAGTGGTGCTGGCACACCTCCTGCTTGCCAGTCCCCAGAAGGATGATGAGCAGATTTCCACTGCTCTGTGTGCCAAGGAAAGGTGGGACAAGCCAGTTGGGCCACTGGTCCCCGAAGGACACTGTGCCAGGGCCAAGGCTACAGCCATGCCCTGCGGCTGGGCACTAGCAAAGCTTTTGCTCTGTCTGGGCCAGCTCTTTGGTCCCTGAGTATTTTGTCCTCCGATATCATCTTTTTCTCCCTCTCTATCACACACATTTTTAGCATTACTGATGCTCATTCATTTTTAACACTGAATACGCTTTTCCTGCTCAAAGCCTTTCCTAAACACCAGCTAATGAAGCCTCTGCGCTCCCCTCGGAGACTGGCATTGGGCATGATTATCCCCGTGGCAAGGATTTGCCCAAGAGCATGAAACAGGTCATCTCCAGAGCTGGACTTGAGCCTGAAGCCAGAGAGCCCTGAGGCTGTGTTTGGGCCAAACGTGTGGTTCTGGAGCATCCCACCCCTTCCCCTGGGAAGGGCAAACACAAGCGGTGGGTGAGGCCTCCAGCCAGGCTTAGGGTACAAAACGCCACGTACGCTTTTGGGCTGATGTCCCCTACGGGCTGAGCTTCACACCCAAACTGCCATCGCAGGTCTAGAGCCATATGCAGATTAGGGGATAAGAAGGGCTGTCCTGTCTGTACCAAGCTTGTCAGCTACAATTGCAGAGATATTTGGCTCCCAGCAGAGACCACCAGTCACCCAATTTACGGCTATAAACAGCAGTTCCTCAGTGAAGGATGTGCGATAGTAGCCCCAAAGCCTCTGTATCTGAAGGGTAAACTCATTCAGCAGTCTGTCCAGGTTCTTGTTGCCCTGGTGTGCCTGGTCCTGGGAGCTTCCCAGAACCAGGAGCTGTCTGCATCCCAGCACTAACTGCCTTCAGTATTATTATTATTATTATTATTATTATTATTATTATTATTATTATTATTATTATTATTATTATGGTCTCCTCTATGTCTGCCTGCAGTTTCCTAGAAATGGCAAGCCACTAAAGCATTAGAGGAACAGCGCGCAGAGCAAGCAGAGCCAGAGGGGGTGGGGGAGCACCTCCATGTAAAAATATTTCCTGCTTTCCAGAGCTCAGCTTTGCTCGCAAGTGGCAGCCGGATCAAACTGAAGAGCGGGAGCCTCCGTGATCTGCAGTGCAGAGCTGCTGCATCTCACCACTGCAGCCCAGAGGTTCCTGGGGACGGCTGGGCACAGAGGGACGCCTGTGCCTGCAGGCTGCCTTGCACATTCACTGCCAGCTCCTCACTCTTTAGGTTGAGCTATTTCTTAATGTGTTTTCTTTCCGAGGTGGCATTTCGGGGAATATGGAAATGCCACCAGTGTGTTAAATGAAAGACAGGATGAAATCCAGTGAAAGGTCCCTAAAAATGAAATGTGTGTATGCATCACCTTTTCTCTTTCTACTCACATTTTTCCTTCTTTGCATCTGAAGCAAAACAGCTACAGTAAGAGGAAAAAAACAGCAAGGAAGGAACTGGGCAGAGAGCAGGCTGGGAACAGGACATGTCATTTGCCCAAGCCCCAAAAGCCCATGAGTTAGAGTGGCAAAACGCTTATTTTTAATTATCATCAGCAGACCCAAATTGCTCTCTCCCCTCCGGGGCAGCGCGTCCAGGGGCACTTGCAAGTGCCTTGAGTCACACAATTTATTTGGAGCATCAATGAGAAGAAATAATACACATAGGGCCTTATTTGATGAGGCTGTTTTGGGGATTAAATCATATCTGTGTATAGGCACTGCAGTACTGGGAGATGTTGTAATGGAGAAGTGCAGACCCACAGCCTTAGCTGCCTGTTATTTGAAAAACGAACGCACAGACAAAAAGGTGCAGCAGATAATTTAGTGTTTAGGTGATGCGTAATGATGCGGATTTGTATGTGCACCTGGGGAAGTAGAGGGGGGTCTGTAGCATCGCTTTCCTAGAACATATGTTACCCCAGATTTGCCAGAAAAACGCAGCAGCATGCAAGAATGGACACGATTGGAAGACAACGTTTATGTCCGAAGACCTTGTCTCACCCCGCAGGATTATGACCGGTAATCCCAGAGTGGTAATGGGAGTGATTTTTGCTTCATCATCTTCTTTGCTCCAGCCTTGTCCGGAGGGGAGCGGTTGTGTCCCATCCCGACTCCAGCAAAGCAGGAACACTTCTGTTCTCAGCCACAGCCACGGAAACATTTTTCCTTTTCTTTTTTTAAATTTTATTTTCATCTCTCTGGCCTGAGTTGCCGTTACTGTAACAAGTCACTGAGTGCATATACAAGAGATAATAATTGGCTAAATGCACAGAGAGCACAAAGAAACATTGAAATGTGCCAGAAATCAATGAATTTACACCAGTATTTACTCCTGGTGATTTCAGCCTGTTCACCAAGCCAAAGTTGAGTTTCTCCGATTTGTACGTGAGCATCTATAAAATCAACATGTACAACCTACAAGCAAGTATACGCGAGAATATTCCTGTGTCTCCACAATTTACCGCCTTCCTGAAATTGTCCCGCTGTGAGTACAGAACAGATGTCGACATTATACTTCTAATAAATTCATTGGCCATCCTGTTTTGCATGCAGACATGCTCGTAATTTTTTAAAAATGGGGCAGAATACAAAAAATGAAAGAATTAGTTATCAACAACACCCTTCAAAATGGGAGAGTGCATGAAAAACCAGAAGGCAAAGCCGTGACGGGAATCTGGTACCTTGGAAAGTCTGCAAGCAGTTTTACATGTGAGTCATATTTTACTGTCTTGTCCACTGTGACATGAATCTTTCCCCAAATCTGCATGTAAAAATGCCACTGCCAAATTATTAGCTATTAATTATATGCTGGATTCAAGTGAGAATTACCATAATGTGCCATAGCATCCATAAATATGAGATCCAACCGGGGCAGAATGGCCTTTTGTTTCCCTCTGCAGAATTATACGCATGACCCAGTTTTTTCTAATACTGCAGTGGCAGGAGAGACATAGCATTGTTTGTTCAACACAAAATGGGGAGGGATGAAGGGCTCTATTTTGCAATGTGCGGCAAATAAACTCTTGAACTGCAGAATAAAATCAGAGGAAGGGTGCTCGAATCTCTTGCTCCAGCCAGTAATATTAGCAGCAGCATCTCACGGCTAACTCTAACATTTTCTTCAACTGTTCAGCGCCAATCTCAGAACCCAATTTTCATTCTAAATACCTCTCTTCTACATCCTGGGTCTCTTGTTTGTGATGTAGGTTGGCTTGACATGCTGGTTTGGATGGAAGATGAAATCTGTGAGCACCAGCCTCTGGTGCCTATGGGGTTTAGAGGGGCTCAAGGCTTCCCAGGTGGCCAGAAAACCAAAGAGGGCTCAGTGCTCAGGCTTGGACGCAAGTAGGACATCAAAGCTGGGAGGTGCATGGTCCTCACTCCAACCAAAGAAAACTCAACCTCCAGCCTGAGTTGTCATTGGGATGAGTGGTGTGAGACATGTCAGCAAGCTCTGGCTTTGGATGAAGATTTTGGTGGCTGAATTTTCACAGCTGAGAACCCCCTGCCATGGGCAGGGGTACATAAATACGGGAGATGGGATGATCCAGTTTTCCTGGAGAAATTCCAGTGCTAAGAGTGACCTGGCGAAGGGAAAAAGGCAATGCAGTGATTATCTACTATGTCTATGCAACCTCCCCCAAGAATCTAGGAAATAAATAGGTACGACATGAATTCTTAAGGCATAGCCATGATGATGACATTATACACAACCAAAGCACAGCACAGGAACCTACCGATGTCCTTAGGGAGGAAATCTGGGAAGAGTGGAGGAAAGGAAGGCAGTGCTGGGAGGGAGGCAGCTGTGCCTGGGATGTGTCCTTGGCAGGAGATGTGAGGAGGAGGTCGAAGAGATTTTTCCGATTATCAAGAACAGCCAAAGTGAAGGATGTCATTTTCATTACCCACAACTGGAAATGAGACAGGCAAGGACAGAGTCCACCAGTTCTCCAGGATGTTGGCGATGAAATTCCAGCTCATGGGGACAAACAGCTACATAGGTTGGACTGTGACTATGAGGACCCATCTGGGAACTGGTGGGAAGAGTGATTTTTGGGGAGAGCAATCACAAAGTGGCAGAATTCATTTTTCACACAAATTGGGAGATGTGAGGGCAGAGGGATGCTGGACCCAAATCAGCTGATTTCAAGACAGGTGAGGAAGCCATGGGGAAGCTCCTGGGGAAGCAGGACAACCAACACAGTGCGGGGAAAAGTTGTAAAGGCACTGGGTGCTTTATCCTGCCGGGAGAAAGGCAGAAAACGCAACCACCAACCCTGCCCGCCGTGGTCCTGCTGCAAACCCAGGGTCAGCAACACAGGGCGGGTGGAAACTGTGGCCATTTGCAGCCAAAACCACCCCATTGCGAAACCACATAGGAAGGGATGAAAGAGTTTCAGCTAACAAGGGTGGGAAGGCAACAAGAGGATCTATAAATACGTCAGAAGGAAAAGAAAGAGGAAAAGAGAGAAACCAAAGGATGACTCAGAAAAGGCCAGTGCTGCGTTCACAAAAAAGGTTCCTTGTTGCCAGCTGATTCACTTTAATTACAGGTTAATCAAAAACCAAGGAGTGGAGCAGAAAGAAACCAGCTGGAGACAGTTTAGGTGGGATGGAGAAGGCAGAATCAGCACAGGTGGAGGAAGCAATCACGATGGTCTTCCCAGCCACCCCAGACTATGAAAGGTCCCACAGGGCTGAAACCAGCAGGTACAACAGTTGTCTTTAAAAAGAGGGGAATTACACATAAGGAGCCTAATTTTGAGCCCTGGAGAGCTCCCAGAGCAAGTTATTAAACAAACAGTTGATACAAAGCCAGAGGAGAATATCGGGGTAATAAGAGAAGGTGAATTTTGTCAAGAATAAGTTGCCTAAACCAGAGTAATGTTCAGCTCGGGCTGCTTCTTGGTTAGCCAAAACATGCCTTGATTTAGGTAAAGCTTTTGAAACAGTCCTGTCTGACATTTCACAAATTCTCTCAAATTAAGGAAATATGGGAAAGTGAATTTAGGAACAATTGAATAAAAGACACTTGGAGTCACCGACAATGGTTTTCTGCCAGACAAGGAGGAGACTTTGAGTGTGGATTAGGCATAAAGGTGCTTCTATTCAGTATTTTAATTTACTAACTTGAATGCTGGCCCAGGCTACACACTTCTAAAGTATGCAGGTCATGCTGAATCACAAGCACCAGGAGGACCAGATCAGAATTCAAACCGATCCTTAAAAATTGGAGAAAAAGCCTGACAGGAACAAGATGAAACCAAATAAAAACCAGGACAAACTGCTGTGATATCAACTGCTTGGTGCCCACCAGGGAGCTCTTACCAGGTGATGGTGTGGCAGAAACGAGGAGGTAAAGCAAGTCACAAAGGATGGCAATGAGAAATCTGCTGTTGGGAAAACACCAGCAGAGGAAGTAAATCTCATTCCAGGATGCAATAACAAGACTGGTGTGTGTAAGGCAGAGGAGGTAATTATTCAGCTTTCCCCTGTGCTGACGAGGTTGTAGTTGGACCAAGTCTCCTGTTTAGGGTACACTTTGAAAAATATGTTAATTAACTAAAAAAGATTAAGATATGAAAAAGTAGAAAGGTTGAAGGATTTAACTTTGTTTTGCCAGGAAGAAGCTGTGATAAAAGCTCCAGGATACAGCCAGCTGTTATGAAGAGCAGATATTCCAGTGTTGCAAGAGGAAATCACATTAAATGCCAACACAGCAGCTGCTCCATGTCCATTAACCATCTAATTGCCTTTTTCTGGCCTTTCTTCCCCCAGCACACCAGCTTTGGGGTGCAGGCACCAGAGCAGCACATGGTGCTGACCATGTGGGTGCACCAAGGTTGGAGACAGCAGCAGAGTGGTACCTGCTGCCCCGTTCTCCATCTCCCCCTTGGTCCCCTCTCCTGCCTGGGGTTCCCAGCTCCAGCAGGGATATCTCAGCTGGACTCACCCAACCAGGCCAGACATGAGGAAGAAATTTTTTACAATGAGGGTGGTGAAACACTGGCCCAGGTTGGCCAGAGAGGTGGTGGATGCCCCATCCCTGGAGACATCCCAGGCCAGGCTGGACGGGGCTCTGAGCAACCTGAGCTGGTGAAGATGTCCCTGCTCATGGCAGGGGTGGGACTGGGTGAGCTGTGAAGGTCCCTTCCAACCCAAACTATTCTATGATTCTGCGAATGAGCAGCACAGGTTTTAGCATTGCTGAGCACAGGAGCAGGGAAGAGCAGCCACATCTCCTGCAGTGAATGAAGCAGGACTGGGGGCTGGCACTGGATGGTCCAATTTAAGCATCAACTCATGGGTGTGTGGCCACCCTTGGCATGGGTCTTCTAGCCCTCTGCCTCAGCCCTCTGGACTCTAATTGGGTTCAAGCCGTTGGATACGCATCACTTGAAAATAAACCCAGCAATAATTAAAACACTGTGTAATGCCTTTCTGTTTAGTGGGGGCAAAGAAAAAAAAATACATTTGTATTTTTGGCCTGGTTTCCCTCATTTTTTGACACAGAAAACAATTCTCCTTAATGAAGACTGTTCCATGTACCCGCTCGTGTTCCTTGCTTTTGTTAATGTGAAGATTTAAAAGCACCATTTAATTCTGACATGGGCCAATGAACTCATGGTTACGCTCGCACTCCCAGCCTGCGAAGAGGGTGCACGATTCTATGACAGGCAATTTAAAAGCCTATTATAGGATCGTGGAATAAGAAATAGATGATATATTAAAACAAGGAGCATGTTTAATTTATAATTCCAAGTTATTGCGTGCTGTGAAGGGCTAGGGAGAGAAATGAATAAAGAAAGGACTTTGTAGTGTTGCTGTCTATTAAGTATTATAAACAGCAATATATGTCTGGCTGTCAGAGCCTTCCGGCAGTTTTGCATCTCAGGCATCCCTGGTAACTCCCTCCCTGCCCCCACAGGGCAACTTATTTCCTGTATTTCCAAATCCAATAAGAACTTTTGTTGCATTAGCCAAAAAAAAGCCCTAACCTCATCATTAGGGACCCTTTGATGCTAAAGACCTGGCCTTGGGGCCAGGATGTAAAGTGGAATTATGCAGTTTCTCTATTAAAATTCAGCCCTAGTAATTAAAATTTAATATTAATGGTAAAAACCAGCTCAGCACCCAGACATTGCAGGGGTGAGTTCCTTGGTCATGCTTCTGTCCCACAGGTGCCTGGTGTGATGGCCCGAGGCATCGCTCTCTTGGCAGCCAGGAGAAGGTGGGTTGCAGTGGGGGCCCTGCTCCCCATTTAATTTTCAGAGGGAAAAGGAGAGGTATATCGTGCAAAATACACAAATAATTGCAGGGATGGCAACTGCATGGATGGCTCCATTCTTCCAGGAAAGACTGATGAAGTAGGGTGCAGCACTGGTGTGAAAACCCCTCCAAGGAGGTCTGTCAGGCCAGACTGAGGTCCTGGAGAAGTGCCTGACCCCACCTCTTCCTCCAGATGGGAAGACTGAGGCTTTTCCACGGAGCCATGCTCCATACACGTGTTGTAGTGGTGAGTCATCCTCTGAAGAGCGATGCCTCCTGCCACAGCAGCTCTGGTGACAGGGATGCTACGAGGGATGCTAACATGGGATGACTGAAGCCCAGCAGCTTGCTGAAGGAGGTCAGAGAAAATCCCAGAGAGGAGAAGTCAGGGCAAGAGATAACGCAAGGGCAAGACATCTCGGACCTGCTGGGAGGGCTGGGAGAGGAAATGGTCCATTAGCAGCTCTGGTCTGGGGGAATCAAAGAGCCATTGTGCAGTGGTCTCTGTGTCCAGCTTTCTCAGCGTGTTTGCACCTCCCTGGGGACAATGCTCCAGCCTCTCACCTACTTCTTACGTCAATGCCTTTCCCAGCAGATTTCCCCATCTGTTTATCATCTCTGGTGGTGATGGATCTCACGGGGAGCTCTGCCTGCTCTGCATCTGCTCTTGTGACAGGCTCCGTTCTGTCTGCGAGAGATGAATGAGCCGCCCTGGGGCAGGGAAGTCCTGGGAATAAATACTCTGGTCTGGGGAAGGGACCTTCTATGATGAGGGTGAGACGTGCAGCCAAAGGGGTCTTTGTCTTCATCCACAGAAAAGAAAGGATATTTTCCTACATGTCTCACTTCATATGGCCTTTAAAGATAGTCACTCCTTGGCTAATTAGTAAACAAGAACTTTATTCTGCCTTCCAAATGGGATGACCATGTCCCAACAGACTTGTTGGCCAAAGGACTTGCACATAGCAAAGGAAGAAAGAGAAGAAAGAGAGAAAGAGAGAAAGAGTGAAAGAGAGAAAGAAAGAGAGAAAGAGAGAAAGAAAGAGAGAAGAAAGAAAGAGAAGAAAGAAAGAGAGAAGAAAGAGAGAAGAAAGAAAGAGAAGAAAGAGAAGGCTGTGGGGAAACCTTATTGAGGCCTTTCTATACTATAAAGGGGCCTGTAAGAAACATGGGGACAGACTTTTTGCAGGGCCTATTACGATAGGAGTGATGGTTTTAAGGGTGATGGTTTTAAACTAAAAGAGGAGAGATTCAGGCTAAATATAAGGAAGAAATTCTTACACTGAGGGTGGTGAAACCCTGGCCCAGGTTGGCCAGAGAGGTGGTGGATGCCCCATCCCTAGAGACATCCCAGGCCAGGCTGGACGGGGCTCTGAGCAACCTGAGCTGGGTGAAGATGTCCCTGCTCATGGCAGGGGTAGCACTGGATGAGCTTTGAGGGTCCCTTCCAATTCAAACTATTCTATGATTCTATAATTCTAAGATGACTAACAGATCCTGAGCCAAACACACCTCACACAAGCAAACAGCCACCAAGATGCTCAGGGCACTGCAGCACATGGCCTGGGAGCAGAGGCTGAGGGTGCAGGGTCGGAGAAAAGACAGCTTTGGTGGGGAACTGATAGCAAGGTGGATATGAAGATGATGAAGGCAGGCTCTACACAGTGATGCGTGGTGGGAGGACAACAGACATCAGCCATAAGATGAAACAAGAGAGGTTCAGACTGCATATGAGGAAAAATGGTCCCACAATGAGGACAGTCCAGCACCGATACAGCATGCCCAGAGAGGCTGTGCTGCCTCCAACCTCGGAGGTTTCCAAGACTTGGCTGGGTAAAGTTCTGGACAACCTGGCCTGACCCCAGAGCTGGCTGGTTGGACTGGAGACCTCCTGCGGTCCCTTCCCACATGGGCTGTCCTGTGGTCCTACAGTGCCCGAGGGCATCCTGTGCCCAAGTCACATCTGTGGCTGAGTCACTGCCAAACGCTGGCCTCCCTCTCTAGGAACAGCACTGGTGACTGCTTCTTCTCCCTTGCTGTGGGACCTCCACCAAACCCGCAGCTACCAGATGGCCAAAAGCTGCCTCCCCCGCCAGCACTAGCAGAGAGAGGGGGAGCAGGGAGCCTTCCAGCGCTCTCCCAGGCATCCCTAACCACAACGTATTGTTCTGGGCATCGCACAATAACCCCAGACGGAGCAGAACATCGCGGGGGGGTGGGATCCACAGTCACGTCTGGGATGCTGCACGTCACCCCTAGGAACAAAGCCTTGGGGGAGAGGACAGGGGGCTGTGCCCACTCCCCCTCCCTGCCTAACGCGGGGCGCAGGAGGGATGAGGACTGCAGTCCTCCTTCCTCTGTCACGATCAGCATTTGATTATCCAAAACCAGCCATCGTAAAAGTCTCCCGTTATCTGGTAACAATAATGAGCAGGGGAACAGCTCCTCGCTTGCCTGGCACCACGTCACTCATCAGGCATTGCAGACAGAAATGCATCTCCCCATGCTCCTGCTCCGAGTGTCTCCTCTTCCACTCCTGCTTGAGCGCAAGGTGAACCCAGAGGTGGAAACTGAAGGTCCACAAGCACTCTTGCTCCTGGGTCAAATTCATAGAATCATTTTGGCTGGAAGAGACCCTTAAGATCATCAAGTCCAAACATAACCTAAATCTAGCACCAAACCACGTCCCTACAAGCCTCGTCTACACGTCTTTTAAACACCTCCAGGGATGGTGGCTCCACCACTTCCCTGGGCAGCCTGTTCCAATGCCTGACAACCCTTTCCGTGAAGAAATGTTTCCTCTTGTTCCATCACTTGCTACTTGGGAGAAGAGACCAATCCCCTCCATGCTACAACCTCCTTTCAGGTAGTTGTAGAGAGCAAATTCCTTTCAGTCCAGGACCTCAGAACCTTAGCTCAAGAAAACCACCATCAGAAATGCTGCATAGAAAATGGGCTGCCCTTGGGTTTGACTTTATATAGGAAGCTTTCTGAGAGAGGACAATACGGGATTCCTGCTAAGGGCATCACTGAATAGCTAATGATGAGTTGTGGCTAATGGGGGTGGCTGGCTGGATGGCTGGAGAGATGGATGGATGGATGGATGGATGGATGGACGGACGGATGGATGGATGGACGGACGGATGGATGGACGGATGGATGGCTGGCTGGCTGGCTGGCTGGCTGGCTGACTGGATGGCTGACTGGCTGGCTGGCTGGATATCTGCTGCCTGTGAGAAATGCACAGCCTGAGGCTTGAGACCAGTGAACTGAGCGCAGTGGGAGGCTGCGGGACGGAGGCAGTAGCCAGCTTTCCTGGGAGGCTCTGGAAAAGCAAAGAGAAAGGGAGAGTTGAGCAGTTCTTTGTGTACTTTGGACGGGGTGGTTGTTTATTGTTATATTATCTGCTTTCCTGTTTCCCTGGCCTCTCTTCCTTTTGGAGAAGCGCTGTTTTCTTAAGTTTCTTAGTTCACAAGTGGGGAAGGATAGCTGGGAAGGGAAGCAGGGGAAGGATGGCTGGGGCATGGCGGTCGAGGAAGGAGAGCAGAGGCAGGATGGTGGGGAAAGGCCTGCAGGGCAGGGCAGTCCCTTGATTGCCCAGGCTGGTTTGATTAAATTTTCCCAGGTTTCTGGCTGGAGATTAGTGATGTGTTTGTAAGGATCCTTAGAAATCAAGGGTTCCTTAATTGCCCTCTTGCTGCCAGAAAGGTTGCATTGTAGCCCCAAAAGGACTCATCTCTGCTTCTCCTCTGATCCCATATCACCTGGAAATAGGCTCTGATATCATTTACCTCCATAGTGAGCAAACCTCACAAATATCCTGCCTGAGACCATCCTCCAGCCCCCTCAACCCCCAGCCCCCCTGTTCACTCTCCCTTGCATCAGCTTTGGTGTTGCACAGCCTCCACACACCCAAACTAGTAATCTGGCACAAAATAACCGAGCAAGACAAGAGAACAGGTTTCTGCTAAGTCAGCGCTGAATCAGCCAGCGTGAGGGCTAAGACAGAGGAGAGGACGGGCTGGTGGCCTGGAGCTGCAGGAGAAAGGACAGGAATGAGACCTCTGTGTTTGGCAGTGGCATGCTATTGAGGTCATAGACTCAGAATCATAGAATAGTTTGGGTTGGAAGGGACCTTCAAAGCTCATCCAGTGCCACCCCTGCCATGAGCAGGGACATCTGCACCAGCTCAGGTTGCTCAGAGCCCTGTCCAGCCTGGCCTGGGATGTCTCCAGGGATGGGGCATCCACCACCTCTCTGGGCAACCTGGGACAGTGTTTTACAACCCTCAATGTAAAAAAATGCCTTCCTCATGTCTGGCCTGAATCTCCCCTCCTTTAGTTTAAAACCATCATCCTTTGTCCTACCAGACAGGCCCTGCTAAAAAGTCTGCCCTCATCTTTCTTATAGGCCCCTTTCAAGGTCAATGCAAGCTGACGTGTTTAAGCCGTCGCTGAAGGCGATTTTTGCTCGGGGAGTGGGACTTATCCTCTCGTCTCCTTCTCATCCAGCCTGAGCATTACTGCAGTGGCAAGCAGGACCAGAAACCATCCCAGAAGAGGGTTTGAAAAGCTGACATGGGAACAGAGAAAAACTGCCCAGTCCCTAGAAAGCACCTGGTGGCTGGTGAGATGGGAGGGACGTGTCCTTCACATAAGCTTCCCTGTGACCTCTGTGCTGCTTTACACATCAAGCCTTATTCTCTCCAGCAATAACCTGTGCTAACCATGCTCTCTTCCAGAGTTATTTAGCACCAGGGCTAATACTAAATTTCCTGGAGGAGGATTTGCACACAGTAAAAATGCGTGAAGGCAGGAGAGTGCCAGACTGCAGGGAGTTTCCTACATGCTCTTCTTGCCTTTTAAACTGGTGCTTAAAGCAAGGTTTGAGCTCCCTTGTGCTGGAGGTCTTGCTCCCCAGGTCTTTCCATTAACAGTTTCCATGGCACAACCAACTCCTTATACAACCCACCAAGATACTCTAGCCAACATTAAGTATATAAGTTAGTCTTTAAGCTATGACTGCTTATGTGATGATTAAATAACCTGAACTGATTTAAATCAGCCAAACTTGGGCAAGGCTTTTAAATAGTTGTGCTGGCCTGTGGAAGCCCATGAAAGAAAGATGCAAACATCTCACTATCTCCAAGCCACTTTGCCCCGCTGCCCACAGTGCCGAGGACATCCAGCTTGGACCCCAGGTAGCTGCCTACAGTCACAGCAGGCTGCTTGGGATGTGTTTTCCATCATCAACTGCTCCAGGGAAAAGCAGCACTCAGACGACGTGGCGGGGAACACCCGGGACTGAGGTTGCACAAATCCTGGTGATTCAGAGACCTGGCACATTTCCAGTTTCCATCACCTACGTATGCTGTGAGTGATATGTTACTAATTCCCCCATTGGCTTTCTCTGTATCATCCGTGACTTCAGCGTCATGTTCCCCGTGCTACCGTGTCTGCTGAGCCCTCCCCATCCAGGGGCTCCCCCACACCCATCATCATCCTCACAGATGCAGGGGAGGCTGTTTGCCTTCCTCACCTGATGCTGTGCTGAGACCTGATATTCGGGGGAGTCTCCAAAAGGCTCTGGGATCTTGTTCCTAGGTGGCAGTAACCCCTGTGGAGGGAGTCCTTGTCCCTCTTCAAGGACAATGAGTTTTACATGTGCTTGTATTGCCTGGTCTGACATTACTTTAAGCTCTTTGCAGTCACCCTTAGTGACCACCCTGGATAACTCTGTATCCTGCACAAAAAGCTCAAATATCATGCACAGTACAGGGTTAGCAGAGTCCCTGTGAATTACTCTCATGCCGACCATCCTCCCCCCATGAGCATCCTTATCTAGTGGACGTAGCCCCCTTGGCACAACCCCGTGTGCCCTCAGCCCTGTGGCAGCAGAGCCGTGGGGTCCCCCTGAAATCAGTGAGGTGGGAGGAGACCTTAAGCTGTGACTAAGATTATCCATGATCACTCAGCAATGAAGTCCGCCCCCGCTGGGTGCAGCTGGGGTGGCCGAGCAAGGTCACTTGGGAAATGACATTCTCCCGGGGCTGCAAAAAAAAAACCCCAAGTCTGTACAGCTGGCTTTGAGCTCTAGCTTGAGCAAAAATAAGCATTGTGCTGAGCCGAGTGAAATGGAGCCTGCTGGGTTAGAGGTGGTGGGAGTTATTTGCTGGTTCATCTCCGTACCAGGAGGATTTAAGCTGGATTAGGCAGTGGCTGCCTGTGCCACTCTGACGGTCCTTCTGCAGGCGACACGAAGCATAAAGCCGGCAGCATCACGTGCGCCGGGTAATCTGACATGAAAGGGATCTTGTGTCCACAGCTGACATGAGCCACAGATTTGCGGGGGGAGGTTGATCGCTGTACTTTCGTGATGTTGAACCTACAAAAGCACACAACCCTCCCAAGAAAGCACTTGGCTTTGGGAAACTCATGCTGAGTTTTGCAGTGCTCTCCGAAAGCTCTGCAAACCACCCATCACTCTTGCCACCTCCACATCCCAGCCGGGCTGCGCTGGGCTCAAAGAAGCAAGACAACACGTGGTCTTCTGCTTCATGTGAAGCTCTCAGCTTTGCTGCCAACTCTCTGATCATGGATACACTGCTTAATTCACTACTTTGATTTCTCCAGTGTAAGCTCAGGGACATTGCAAGGCTTTCAGATATATGCATAAAAATGATCTTCATCATTTTTCATTTCCAGCTTCATGACCATCAGGATGCCTCAGCTGAGAGCAAGGCTCTGCTTTGTTAGGCATCGTTCAAGCCTCAGCCCTGGAGCACTTCCACCCAAAGAGAAGAAGGAGGGTGAACAAGGGCACTACATGATGTGCCCAGGGTCGTCGTGATTTTTGGTGAGGTTGAGATGAGCCTTCAGGCTTGATCTGGGCCTCACTCCCCATCTGAGCCAAAGGACCTCCTGCAAAACAAGACTGTATAACCAAAAGGATAAAACTCCCAAAAAGGAGCCTTAAATTTACATGCGTTCATTATTTTTCCCTTGAAATGTATAGACCTGACTGCTGGGCTTGTTCCACCTGCACGGAACTTGGCGTACAGTCAGCCGTGCCTTTGAGAGGGAGATAAACTGTTCTGCTTTGCAGCACTGGCATTATGCGCTGCTCTGGGGCAGAAGGGAAACTACTTTACAGCAGGCCACTGGCCTGGAAGGGACTTACCGTGCTATGTGCCCCAGTCCCCTTTCTTGCCACAGGTGAAGATGGAGCACCAGCTGTGCATCATGTGCAGCCTCATCTCCCTGTCCTACCTGCTGGTTATCCCACAGGTGTTACTCTGGGCACAGGGTTAAGGTCATGTTTATGCATTTAACCCTGTCACCAGCTGCTGAGCTTCTCCTTTCTTAAAGTCCTTTGGGAAAACGTGCTTTTCAGACGTGCATCAGCCCTTTCCTGTGAAGGATCTGGAGCACAAGTGTAATGGGAGCAGCTGAGGGAACTGGGCTGTTCAGTCTGGAGAAAAGGAGGCTGAGGGGAGACCTTATCACTGTCTGCATCTACCTGAAAGGAGGTTGGAGCATGGAGGGGGTTGGTCTCTTCTCCCAAGTAGCAAGCGATACGATGAGAGGAAATGGCCTCAAGTTGCACCAGGGGAGGCTTAGATTGGATATTGGGAAAAATTTCTTCCTGGAAAGGGTTGTCAGGCATTGGAACAGGGTGCCCAGGGCAGTGGTGGAGTCACCATCCCTGGAGGGGTTTAAAAGGCGTTTAGATGAGGTTCTTAGGGACATGGTTTAGTGCCAGTGTTAGCTTAACGGTTGGACTCTATGATCTTGAGGGTCTCTTCCAACCAAAATGATTCTATGGTTCCAGAAGACAGATGAGCTCACGAGTGATGGCCACCAAACCTGCATCGACCGGGGCTGCATTTCATTTCCCAGTTGCCACCCCTGGGGTACCTAGGCAGGAGATCCATCAGTGATAACACACCTGCATTAAGGAAATCTCTCTCCTTCAAGATGCTTCTCAGTCAGTGGAATCAAAATGATATACAAAAGCAACTTGCTGCTGGCAAAAATTTAAGGCAGGAACTGGATTCTCCACAGCGAGACCCAGACTCATCTTAGCTCTGCAACAGAGAACATGATTTTGTTTTCCCACAACAGAAGGTGAGCAAAGTTCATTTAATAAGGAGACGGCAGAAGTGCACTCTGTCCCAGTCCGGACAAACGGCCACGGGGGAGCTGCTCTGTCCGCTGATCTGGAGGACATTCTCATGCTCTTTTTCGGGTATCATCTCACACTGGAAGACCAACGTTTTCTCATCTCACCTCAACCACCCAAAAGACCTTCCTGCATTTGCCATGGATCCTGCTAGAAAGCACTGTGTTTATATATATGCGTGTGTGTATATATATGTATGTTCCTGCTGGGAACATCTGCTCTTGGTAGATGTTTCCTTTCCCAATTTCCTGGAGATCACAAGAAGGGCCAGAAGGGTGAGAACACCCACCCAAACTCTCCTTTCGCTCACCCAGGGAAGTCCACGGGCTATGTTCGTTCAACTTCCCAATTTATGTTAATGCAAATGAGAACTGTGGTTTCTATATGAATTGGAGCTACTTTCCCATAACAGCAACAGAACACAGAAGTGTTGTGTTTCTACAAGAGATGTGGAAGCGACGGTCCATGTACAGAGAGTGAGAAAGTCTGAAAGTAAATTACATCTGCCCTGTTAGCCTGGCTTCTTTTATTCCAAATAAGTGATGAGAAATGGCTTCCCAGAACACATCTGCTTTCCACAGGATGAAGCAAGTGACAGTTCTGTAGCATGTTCTTTAACATTTCCCAAGAAAACTTCTTTTGGCGAAACAATTCCTCCTATTTCATTAATGTGCTTTAAACAGCCTCAGATGACTAAGCAGGACCACTAGCTTTTCCTCGCAGGAGAGGAGAGTTCACTGTTGAGGAGAAGATGGTTTCTGGTGGCAAATGAGGTCAGTGGATGTTCCTCCATCGGTCGCTTGGCCTCCCGCCACCATCTTAGCAAAGACCCAGGGGTCTCTGACCAACATAAGCAGTGAGGTTGACTAACTCTGATTAAAAACACCTTCTTTCTTGTTTGTTTGTTTGTTTTTTTAACAGACTTACCAGTTCACTGACCTGGTTGATACCATGGGCCTGTACTTGCATGACAATGGGGTGGCACAAGGGGAAAAAAGGAACCGAATGTGGGGAGGTGAGGAGGAACTTCTCAAACTTCTGTTGCCACCAAAAACACTTAATATGAAACTTCATTCTCAGCCACCCGCTTCCTTAGTTTCCTTTCAAAGAAAAGAAAAAAAAAAAAGGGAGATGCAGCAAATTGGACATTAATAAGCAATTTATGCCACAGCCAGTATGAACCAGTCTCGGCAGCGTGACTGGTGTTTGTCATTACAAGGGCTGCGAGGGGGGTGGGATGGGGGATTTACAGATCAGCCCACGCTTTTTTGGATAATCTGTGGACTGCCTTTAAGTTCTGTGTAAACAATAATAATTAGAAGCGGATGTAACTAATTGGAATCCATTCCACGGCAGTAACATGATCCATCTTATTGCCAATCCCCTGAGTCACCCTGTCCTCCAGATGATTATTTTTCTGCTTTTCCCTAATAAAATCTGAACAATCCAGCGTGGTTCGGTGCTGCCAGGGCATTTCAAACCCTATTCTAGCCCAGGCACAACCAACCTAGTTATCTCCGCACCAGCAGGACCAGACTTGTCCTTGTATTGCATCAAAGCTGTACATTTTTAAACTTAAAATCCCCTCTACCATCCCCAAGTCCAGTGTTGACCTTGCTGTGTTATCACCTTCAATTTGCCCAATTTATTTTGGATAAAGAGCAGCGATGGGCATCCCAGGTTTCCTTCTGGGCAGCCTTACTGCGTCTTGCTCTGCATGTGATCTCTATTTGGGATGAGGTTTCCCTTTCTTGACCTCCTGGGAAGAGCACGTTGTTCCTGAGTTTGGTGGCCCCGGAGGAAGGCAAAGCCCAACGTGGGGCTCTGCAGCACTTGCACAGCAGCAGGGCCAGATGTGGAGGAAGGTCCTCATCCTGCACATGTGACGTAAGTCTGGCTTGTTCCCTCCTGGGAACAGCAGTCCTGCCACTGCCACCCCAGCTCTGGGAGGGAAGGTCTTCTCCAGGCTCATTCCCAGGCTCCCGAGGGCCGTTGCTGCTTCCAGCTCCCTTCCGAGATTAGATATGGAGTACAGGGAGAAAAAGTCCACTTTGGCTGGGAGAGGAGCCTTCCAGCTGGATTCAAACCTCCCTGAAATCAAGAGGAGGCTTCTCATGGGCTTCAGAAAGGCTCAGATGAAACTCACACTCCTGTCAAGCAAGAACACCACCTTTTTTTCTTTTTTTTTTTTTTGAGATTTTCTGTCGTTCATGGGAGTTCTGTGCTGTTCTATTTGATGTGGCACTGAAAACCTCCCTTGTTCCATCTGCCTTCAGGATACCTCCAGAACGTGACTGTTGGTCAACATGATTTCTGCAGGCTCTGGAAATCAATTATTTCAATGTTTTCCTCAGTAGACAACCAGTAATGTAGAGAGTCATATAATGCCTTGATTCAGTGCACTCATAAGCCTTGAAGGCCCTGATCAGCCTTACCTGGGGCCTCCTCCACCCCTGTCCCGGTCTCCTGGTCAGACCTTGGACCCATCCTGAAGCATCATCTCTGTTCCTGTCTCCTGAAAGGACCTTGGAATTATGTTGCAGCCTTTCTAGTCCGGTCTCTGACCCCATCTCCTGTTCCTCGTGGCTCCCTGGATAGACCTGGACCTTTTTCCATCACTTGCCATGGCCATTGATGGACATTGTGACCAGCACCCTGCTCTGCACACCCTGTTCAGATGCTGCAGGATCTGCTTGTGCTGCGGCCACCCTCAGCTTCCAGTGGGAAAGGACCTTCAAAGCTCATCCAGTCCATCCCTGCCATGAGCAGGGACATCTTCACCCAGCTCAGGTTGCTCAGAGCCCCGTCCAGCCTGGCCTGGTATGTCTCCAGGGATGTGGCATCCACCACCTCTCTGGGCAACCTGGGCCAGTGGTTCCCCACCTTCATCATAAAAAATGTCTTCCTTATATCTAGTCTGAGTTGCAGAACAAGAATAAAAAAGAACATAAAAATCTCACCTCAAAAATTGATGCTGCTGAACACTCACTGCCCTGCAGCTTTTACATGTTCTCAGCCTCAGGATGGCTGAGCTCCACTTGATCAAAACTACCATGGGAAGACGAGCTTCTCCCACCCCATTTTTAAGGAGGATGATGGAGGGAGAGCAAACAAAGCCCAAAAGCCCAAAGCCCAAGGCAACATGGGGTGGAGACAAAGCAAAAAATAATTTCCTTTGCATTCCTACACAGCGCTTCCATCCCTAGGGTTTCAGGCAGCTGGGAGGTAGGCAACCCTGCAGAGAATCATAGGATCATTTTGGTTGGAAGACACCCTCAAGATCATAGAGTCCAACCAAAACCTAACTCTGGCACTAAACCATGTCCCTAAGAACCTCATCTACGTGTCTTTTAAACCCCTCCAGGGATGGTGACTCCACCACTGCCCTGGGCAGCCGGTTCCAACGCCTGACAACCCTTTTTGTGAAAAACCTTTTCCCGATATCCAATCTAAACCTCCCCTGGTGCAACTGGACACCATTTCCTCTTGTCCTATGGTTTGTTCCTTGGGAGAAGAGACCAACACCCTCCATGCTACAACCTCCTCTCAGGCAGTTGCAGAGAGTGAGAAGGTCTCCCCTCAGCCTCCTGTTCTCCAGGCTGAAACCCCCAGGTTGAACACCTCCAGTTCCCTCAGCTGCTCCTCATCCCACTTGTCCTCCAGACCCCTCACCAGCTTAATTTCCCTTCTCTGAACTCACTCCAGCACCCCAATGTCTTTCCTGTAGCGAGGGGCCCAAAACCGAACCCCGGCACGGAGGTACAGGCAGCGAGTGCCCCGGTACCGCACTGGACCCCTGTTTTCCACATGCTCAACACGCAGATTCCCAGCACAAGGATGCGTTTGGGGCGGCGGGGCCGGGCGCTCGCTCCCGCAGAGCCCCTGTGAGCATCGCCCCCAGCCCCACGGCTTCGCACATCCCGGGGACAGCGGTCACCGGCGCGAAAGCTGCGCAGGCTGCTTGGGGAAAGCGCATGGGCTATGAGGTGGGGGAGCGAGGGGGGGTATCACACAGAATCACAGAATGTCAGGGACTGGAAGGGACCTCAAAAGATCATCCAGTCCAATCCGCCCACCGGAGCAGGAACACCCAGATGAGGTTACACAGGAAGGCATCCAGGCGGGTTTGAATGTCTGCAGAGAAGGAGACTCCACAACCTCCCTGGGCAGCCTGGGCCAGGCTCTGTCACCCTCACTGATAAGATGTTTCTTCTCAAATTTAAGTGGAACCTCTTGTGTTCCAGCTTGAACCCATTACCCCTTGTCTTACTGTTGGTTGTCACTGAGAAGAGCCTGGCTCCATCCTTGTGACACTCACCCTTTATATATTTATAAACATTAATGAGGTCACCCCTCAGCCTCCTCTTCTCCAAGCTGAAGAGCCCCAGCTCCTCAGCCTTTCCTCACACGGGAGATGCTCCACTCCCTTCAGCATCTTCGTGGCTGCGCTGGACTCTCTCCAGCAGTTCCCTGTCCTTCTTGAACTGAGGGGCCCAGAACTGGACACAATATTCCAGATGAGGTCTCACCAGGGCAGAGTAGAGGGGGAGGAGAACCTCTCTGACCTACTAAGCGTCCCCCTTCTAATCCCCCCCAGGTCCCACTGGCCTTCCTGGCCACAAGGGCCCAGTGCTGGCTCACGGTCACCCTGCTGTCCCCAGGACCCCCAGGTCCCTTTCCCCTGCACTGCTCTCCAACAGCTCATTCCCCAGCTTACCCTGGGGTTCCTCCTGCCCAGATGCGGGCGGTGCCACGAGTGGGGGGGTCCGCGTGCGCTGCGCGGCGCTGCGCGGGGGGGCGCCCTTGCGCGGCCGGGTGACGCCACAAAGGCCGCCCCGCCCCGCCGCGCCGCCCCACGTGCGCGCCGCCCCGCCGCGGCAGAGCGCAGCCCGCGGCCCCGCAGGCAGGTGGGAGCGCGGCGGGCGGCAGGGCCCCCGCCCCGCCGCCATGGGCGCCTGCCCCCGCCGGCCGCCGCCGGCCCCGCGCCCCGCCGCCTGAGGCAGCGCGGCTGAACGGGCAGCGCGGCTGGACGGGCAGCGCCTCGCCCGCAGCCCCTCCGCGCTGCGCGGCGGCCCCGGCTCCGGCCGCCACCATGGGGGCCGCCGCGGCGTGCCGGAGCGCCGCCGGGCTCGCCGGCTTCCTCGCGGTGAGTGTTGAGTGTGTGTGCGCGGAGCGGGGTGGGGGGGCCGTGTCGGTCCGTCCCTGCGGCGCCGCCCGCGCGAGATCCGCGGTGCGGGGGGTGGGGATGTGCTGCAGTGCAGGGCTGCCCGCCCGCGCGGGGGGTGCGTGCTGCTCGGCTGCTTTGGGGCGGGTGGGCAGGGTGTGTTTTGGGGGCGATACGTGTGTATTTGGGTATCCTGCGGCCCCCCCGCCTCCTGTCCGCGGTGCCGTGGGCTGTGCGGTGCTCCCCGGTGCCCACCCCGGCGGTGCTGCCTGCCCCGGCCCCCGCACCGCCAGCGCTGCCAGCGGGCACAGGCTGCGTCTGACATCCCCGGCTCCATCCTCTGCCGTCCCCCGGCTCCATCCTCTGCCGTCCCCCGGCTCCATCCTCTGCCGTCCCCCGGCTCCATCCTCTGCCGTCCCCCGGCTCCATCCTCTGCCGTCCCCCGGCTCCATCCTGTCCCGTCTCTGCTTTACTGCAGGCAGCAAAGGGCAGCATGCTCCCCAGAGGCTTCATCCAGGGCTGTGCCACACCTCGAGGTCTGAGCGGATCCTTGCTTCACCCTCCTGCCCTGCTCCCAAAGCTCAGCACTGGTCTGGAGTCTGTCCATCCATCTATCCCTTCCAGCTGCTTTTCTTGCCACCCTTTGGGCAGGCAGCAAAACTCACCACCAACACTAATTGCAGGTAGCCGCCCTGGCTTAACACAGAAATGTTTTTCTGCTGGGTTCACCCTCAGGTTTACCTTTCCAAATAGAGCCCTTCCCAGTCAGCACTTCGGGGCTACATCCTGTCTTTTTGGCGAGAGACAGTAATTCGGTGTGTCAGGCACACGCTGCAGCTGCTGCGGCTGGGTTGTGTAACCGAGGAGTGCACTTGCTCTTGAACTCAAGGTGGATCTTAGCAAGCTGGTGCTGGCTCGGCAGGAATCCGAGTAAACAAAAAATAATCTAAAGCTGAGAGAGCATTAGCTGGGAAACAGCCTCGTTGCTTGGAAGGCGAAGGGTGACTTCGTGCAGTAGCGAAGCAGCACGGTGCTGGCTGGGCGCTCTCGAGCACTGGTTTCCCACTGGGAGAGGCGAGCACTGCTGCACATCTGGAAGATGAGATGCTGATGGGAAGCTTGAGATATGGAGCTCCAGCTGGGATCCTGGAGGTCAGTTGGGAGTGGTGGGTATAGAAGGGGATGGGGGGGAAAAAGGAGTGATATAAGGCAGTGATGTCAAACTCGTTTTCACCAGGGGTTGCATCAGGTTCGCGGTTGCCTTCAAAGGGCCGAATGTAATTTTAGGGCTGTAAAAATGTAGGAGTAGTTAAATTTATACAGTCCTAAAATTACATTTGCCCTTGGAAGGCAACTGTGAGGCTGTTGCGGCGCCTGGTGAAAATGGGTTTGACATTCCTTATGTATAGGGAAATGCAACAGCAATTTTGCAAAATGAAGCCGAGACTGAGCAAATGTGCATTGCTTGCGAATGCGTGTTACTCAAACTTTGCGTGTGCTGATTGTACAAGCAAACAAGCTGTAAGATAAAATTCCCGTTGGCTTGTGGGCTGGCAGGATGCTCCCTTGGCCACCAGCCCAGGTTTCTTCATTTGACACGTTCATCTTCAAAATTTTGGGCAACTCCCTTTAGCGCCACGAAGAGTTAATGTTTTTCCAGCCTGAGGGAAGTAACTTCGAATCAATATTTGGTGGGTCTCTTAGTGGTGCAGCAACCCCAAATCTGCCTGGCTGGTTTTTGAGCAATAGCCGCTCGGCAGCAGTTGTGTAAGGTTGGTGTTGGTTGTGGTTTCCCTTACTTGGTGTGGGCTTTGCGTGTCCATCAGCAGGTGCAAGATAGTTTCCAGTATCTCCTCTGATACCCAGCACGATGTCACCTTGCTTTGATTCGGAGGTTTGGGGACTCTGGGCATTTCATCTGCTTGGAGCAAAACCGTGGCAGCCAGGGATGCTTGTGAGCTCTGGTCGGCTCTGGCTGCAGGAACAGCTGCTGGGTTTTCCTTCATGGAGACCAGATGTGCCGGTGCTGCCGTTTTGGCACACTCGGCTGCCTGCGTTTTGCTCTCGAGATGTAATAAAGGGACTGCTGAGCAGGGTAAGCCCCGGACTCTTGGTTTCACAAACCCCAAACCAGCTGAAATAGCTGGATGCTTTGCAAGAAGCAGAAAATTGCTTTGTTCCTTGGTACTCTCCTCACAGGCAACTTTTTTCAGAGCAAGTAACTTGATCCTTTTTACAGTAAGCAGGGCAGGAGATGGGCTCCTCCTGGCTGCAAAGTTACCGTAAAACTTCCAGACCAGTTTATTTGTCTTTCTGGACTTGTTTTATTATTATTTTTTTTTTCCCTCCTTAAATGTCGCAAGAGATTTCCCGGTGCTGGTCGGCGGAGGGTGCAGCTGACCTTTGGGAAGGGCTGTGCGGCCCGTCCCCGACCTGTGCCAGGGCACTGCCATGGAGCCAGCTGCCATTTCTACTAAATTCTGTTGATTTTGCTCAGAAGCGGTTCCCCAGAGTATCAATTTAGCACTGTCGGTTTCTGCTCTCTTACAGCTCTCTGGTCCTGCTGTTCTCTACCAGGGTCAAGTGTCCTGCGTTGAGCTGCCTTTTCTCTTTTTTAATATTTTTTTTAGGTTTATCACTGCCTCCCTGCAGGGCTGGCAGCAGGGTGGCACTGTACACAGCCTGAGATTGTGACTGCCTGGAGGTGTCACCCTGTTTCAGGACACAAATGCCTGTAGACCTGCCAACTTTCTCTCGGTGTTGTGCCTCACTGGGCCACCAAGTGAGTTTGGGTCCCAAATGAGTTGTTGTATTCCCAGCCACGTCCCCCATGCGTGTGCTCAGGAAGCTTGTGACCCCTAAAAAGCTATTAACCGTGCAAATTACCCATTTGCAGCATGCAATTAATTAAGAGGGTGATGGAGGCATGGCTTAGATGCAACCATTGGGATGGAGACATCAAGCTGGGGGGTGGTAAGGTGGGTCATGCCTGTGTCAGCTGTGGCTCGAGGGTTTGTTGGCAGCTGAGCATGAAGGTCCCCTTGTCTGAGCTGTTTCCCTGATGTGGGGGGTGAAAATGAGTGTTCTCCAGCCTGATCTGCTTTCCTTGTACCATGAAACGTCGGCATGTTGGAACAGGTGAAAGTGGCTGGGAAGCACCTTTGCCGGAGCGGTGCAGAGTGTCAATGCTGAGCTGGGGATGTTCTTTGGGATCGTGGTCACCCTGTCCTTCTTGACTCTCTTGGCTTCATTGTCGAGAGCTGCTCCTGTGTTGGGCACGGAGAACACCACTGAAATATCTTGAAAGCAAATCTGCTCTTTAGTGTTGTATTGCACTGATTCCATTTTTCTGTGGTGGTTTGGTGCTTGTCTCTTCTACCGAGTGACAAGCGATAGGATGAGAGGAAATGGCCTCAAGTTGTACCAGGGGAGGTTTAGATTGGATATCAGGAAAAAGTTTTTCACGAAAAGGGTTGTCAGGCATTGGAACAGGCTGCCCAGGGCAGTGGTGGAGTCACCATCCCTGGAGGTGTTTAAAAGATGCAGAGATGAGGTTCTTAGGGACATGGTTTAGTGCCAGACTTAGGTTATGGTTGGACTTGATGACCCTGAGGGTCTCTTTCAACCGAAATGATTCTATGATAAGTAGCAGATGCTCAGCTCTGCTTAGCCTTCCCCCACTGGGACTTGCTGTTGTCCCTAAGCTTGGAAGCACATGTGCAGCTGAACATCTGGAGATGTTCAAAAGCACCAGTGCATCTTTGCTTGAGATAGGTTTGAAAAGAAACCTCAAACCCAACCAAAAAACAAACCCAGTCTTGTTACAGTAGTGCAGATCCCATGGGCTTTGGTTACCCAGACGAGTGATGGAAAGATGCTGGAGGTGAGCAGAAAAGGGAGAGCAGGATGGGACCCGTGGCACGTACTTGTAACAGGGTTGTTGGTGGGTTTCTCTGCTTGATGCAGAGAGAGAAATCAGGATCTGAGCTGGTGGCAATGCAGCTCATCCGTGGCAGGAGAACCAGGGCTTTTCCAGCCTCTCCTGACACCCTGTCCCACTCTGTGCTGGCATGGGGAGGAGGATGAATAACACAGGTGACCCCGCCGGGATCCTGCTACATCTGGTTTGCTAATTCAGGGTTGCGTCATGAGGATTACTGGCGGCAGGTTTCCTTAGAGCCAGCTAAGCACTTCGTTAAATCGTGTCTTAAGGAGGGGAAAAATAGAGTGCATCCTGTAAGCCTTTGCCGCCTGCCAAGGCAGCCCCGCTTTTTGTTTTTAATTTGACGTGCTGTAATTAGCCCGGCCGCTGCAGGATCCTCATCAGCTCCTGCGGGCTTGCCTGCTTCTGCCTGCTCTGTAATTGCTGCTTCAGGAGGGGAAAAAAAAATAATTTAAAAAAAAAAAGTGTTTTGTACAAATCCCAAGCTGTAAATTATTTAGCAGGTGAGACAGAAATGTGCTGTGTGTTTCCAGGAAGCAAGAGACTGCACCAAAAATGATGCGGCGCGGCTTGCGGCTCTGCTGCGATGTGTCTTCTGCAGAGTCATCTTGTTGGGAGGCGCTTTTTTTTTTCCCCCCTTATGAATGTTTTCTTGCTGGCTTGTAGCCCAGAATAGGTAGCAGAGCAAAAATAAGGGCTTGTATAACATAGCCAAGTGATTTATGTGCCTGGCTGTGCCGTTAAAAAGCGTTAGGGTCTCTGGTCTTTTTACCTTCAGTGTAGGAAAGCGTCTTTGGAAATTCAAAGTAACGTTGGCTCGTTCCTCTCTCTTCCTCCTAACCCAGCCTGCGGCTGTTTGAAAATGTTTTTTCTGTTGCTTTGTATGTTGTATGAGGTTGCGTCAGCCTTTCTTTTGAGATGCCTTTTGTTCTTGGTGTCTTATCTCCGCTGGCATACCTGATGTTGAATCCGTGGTCTTCTGGAGGAAGCAGAAGTCCTGCTCGGTAGATGAGGCATCTCTTGGAGGTGGAGCAGCCTCAATGCAAAGGAATTAAGGGAATAAAGCCCTGGGATTTGAAATAGGTAAATAGATTTGTAGCCATCATCTAGCCAAGGCCAGCTGGGTGTAGTTCAGTGTCTCAAAACCTTTTACCTGTGTCTGATGCAATGAGGAACTGAGTTACAGCAGAGCTCCTCAAACGGCTTAAAAATAGCGTCGGGTTTTCTTTCTGTTGCTAACACATCTGGGTTGAAGATGGTTCAGATGCGGTTGGACGCTCGAAGAAGAACATCCCCTGCGGTCTCACCAAACCCTGAGGGTTGCGTGGGGTTGTATAAATTATGGAAGGGCAGAGGGGCTGAGAAATAATCCGGTAACACCCACTAGCCCCAATTTCATCCAGGTGTGCGATTTGGAAAGGTAACTATTTGAACAAGTGCAGATTAACAAATACAGAAGACGAAAGCTTTACAGGTCAAAGCTGCCACCTGCGCATGTGGTGGTGTTGGTTTTTTTTTTTTTTGGTCTTCTTGGCTTGTGCTGGAACCTCTCAGCCTTGAAACGCAAAAGCTGCTCTGAATTCTCCAGGGGTGGCCAGGTAGCACGTACTGCTGAAACACAATTAGCAGTATTTACCGCCCTGGCAGGGTTGCGGTGTAAATGATGCTTAGTCTCGCTGAGAAGTGTGGTGTCAAATTTAAGGAGTTGTAGTCGTAGGTGGCGGTGTGTCAGGGAGAGCGTGCTGCCATCTGCACCGGTTCTTTTCCACCCCGACCTCGCTGAGGTCCCTCCCCTTGGGTGCGGAAACATCTTCGTGGTCCCACAGCTCTGGGATGTGCTTCGTGATCCCACGAGGGATCGCTGGCAGAAAGGGCTCCGGTCGCGTGCTGTTATTGATTAACAACCTCCTGTCTGTCTTCCAGCTGTTTGTGCTCCTGGGCACTGCTGACGGTCAGTCGAAGCTGACCTCCGAGCAGAACGCCATCAGCCTCCCCGCCGGCAAGTACCGCCACCTCGACCGTGCCACCAACAAAGAGCTGATCTGCGACAAATGTCCCGCAGGAACCTACGTGTCTAAACACTGTACGAAGAGTACCTTAAGAGAGTGCAGCCCTTGTCCAGATGGGACTTTTACTAAGCATGAGAACGGCATAGAGCGGTGCCACCCTTGTAGAAAACCCTGCGAACTGCCAATGATCGAGAAAACTCGTTGTACTGCCTTGACCGACCGCGAGTGCACTTGCCTATCGGGTACGTTTCAGACGAACGATACCTGTGTCCCTTACACGGTGTGCCCGGTCGGCTGGGGTGTCCGCAAGAAAGGAACTGAGACGGAAGACGTGAGGTGCAAGCCGTGCCCTCGTGGTACCTTTTCTGATGTGCCTTCTAGTGTGATGAAGTGCAAAACGTACACGGACTGCTTTGCGAAAAACATGGTGGTCATCAAGCCGGGGACAAAGGAGAGTGACAATGTCTGTGGTTCTCCAGCGTCTCTTCCCAACACGTCTTTGACTTCGTCAAGCACCGAAGCAGATGAAGAGCCCTATGAGGTTCCACCAACCTCTCAGCTTCCCAAAGGTAAGGTCCGCCACTAAAACATAGGCATGTTTTTCACAGAATCACAGAATGTCAGGGATTGGAAGGGACCTCAAAAGATCATCCAGTCCAATCCCCCTGCCAGAGCAGGGACACCTAGGTGAGGTTACACAGGAAGGCGTCCAGGCGGGTTTTGAATGTCTCCAGAGAAGAAGACTCCACAACCTCCCTGGGCAGCCTGTTCCAGTGTTCCGTCACCCTGACTGATAAGAAGTTTCTTCTCAAATTTAAGTGGAACCTCTTGTGTTCCAGCTTGAACCCATTACCCCTTGTCTTACTGTTGGTTGTCACCGAGAAGAGCCTGGCTCCATCCTCGTGACACCCACCCTTTATATATTTATAAACATTGATGAGGTCGCCCCTCAGTCTCCTCTTCTCCCAGCTAAAGAGCCCCAGCTCCCTCAGCCTTTCCTCACACGGGAGATGCTCCACTCCCTTCAGCATCTTTGTGGCCCTGCGCTGGACTCTCTCCAGCAGTTCCCTGTCCTTCCTGAACTGAGGGCCCCAGAACTGGACACAATATTCCAGATGAGGTCTCACCAGGGCAGAGCAGAGGGGAAGGAGAACCTCTCTCGACCTACTAACCACCCCCCTTCTAATCCCCCCCAGGTCCCATTAGCCTTCTTGGCCACAAGGGCACAATGCTGGCAAGTACTTTTTGGTCATGGGGTTGTGTTCCTGCCTCAGTCAAGGCTGGGTTTAGTCTGTTAAAGGGCAGCCTGGTCTAAAGCGTGGATGATGCTTTTGCTTTGTGGCCAGAAGGCAGCTCCAGAGTGCATCAGGTTGCCCTCAGTGGTGTTAAACCACGCTTAATACCATTTTCACTGAGACTTCGGTCGTGATTTGACTCCTGCCTGTCCTGCTGTTTGAATTGAAAGGACGTCACGTTCCTCAGCCACTTTTCCCATCTGTATGTTGTGCTGGCACAAGTCTTTGTGTGTTCATGGCAAACCTGAGCAGTGTGCAGCCAGAAAACCCCAGCAGGAGAGGATCTTCGCTCCATCAGGCTGTTTCCCTGAGGGATTCTCTGCTTTCCTGCCCGTGCTTTCCCTGCTCAGTTTCGCCCTGTGATGTGCCAGCATATTGGTTTGAATGGGAACCGTTGCCAAAACAGCCCTCCCAGGAGCCTGTGCTGTGCCGTAAATTTTTTTCTTTAACCTGCGAGATTTCCATTAGTTATCACCAGTGGGGAGTACCAGGCTGACTTTCTCATTCTCTCGTTTAATTGGAAACGATGGTCATCACAGTCTTTATGGAGACGCTTTAGCCATGGCTGGTGGCAGTGGTGCTGTGGGACCCCATTTGAGGTGGTGCTCGGCACTTCCTGAGAAGCTGCCTCTTTACAGTGTCTCAAATGGGGTGTTTTAATAAAAAAATGAAACTTTTGTTGGTCTTTACACCTGAGTTGGTAAATACAATAGCAGGGAAGTGTTGACAGTGGTAGACACCCAGTGCTTCTCCTTTGTTAGGTCTCAAAACTTGATATGATGTTTATGTGTCATTGGGAGAGGATGGGAGGGTGTTCCCTGACCTTTGAAATCAATCGTAGACAATTAGGTAAAAGTTAAAGCATTTTACCTGTTTGCGTTCTAGTCAGAGTGTTTTGGGTAACCAAGGCAGAAGCAAAATCAGGTTAAAGTTGGTTACACTCAGTCTTTGGCTCAACCGGGGTGAGATATGATCTTCAAAAGCCAAGTTTCCAAAGTAAGCTCTAGTTCTTGCCACAACAGCCCTTCCTTTTCTCACCAGGCTTTGGTCATGCAACTGGCTGGGACCGGAGAGCTGTTGGTTGATAAGAAAACTTAATAAAGATGGCAAGTAGATCTTAGGAGGAAGTTGTGTTTTTTTTTCTGTTGCTTCAGAAGCCGGTTTCATAGTTGATGCATCTGCAGCTGCTTGCGGTGCTGATAAAAATGTTTGTGCTTCCTTGACAAAACCCACTAGAGAGATACTAAGCCTTCAAATTGTTACTTATTTCTAGCCCAAGTACCAGATTCCACAACTGGAGTAAAACTAATGTTCATAAACTTAAGAAAGAAGAATCAACTCCCTCAAAGTGGTTTTTCCAGAGATACTGAATGTGGGACAAACACAGATTGACAACATGCCTTTAATAACTCGTTTTTTTTAGTGGGCTGCCACTAGCCTTAACCAACAAGGGTCAGTTTTACCTTGAACCTTCCTCTGTAACTATACCCAGCTGTTCCCAGAGCCAAACCTCAACTTCACCTCTTCCCTTTCTCGCTGCCTGGCATTGGGTTTCTGTCTGCTGGCTGAGCAGAGGCTCAGACAAGTCTCAGACCGTGACACGATGCCGTATCGCGTCTCCGGTGCCATGACACTGAACTTTCCTCTCCTCTTGCAGGTCTGAACTCTTCGGTTCCCGACTTCGTCCCTTCTCCTGTGCCACGCACATCCAGTGGCACGACGGAGCCAACGGGCTACGACAACGAAACCTCTGCCAACGAGACGGACGGTGGCGGCAGGACCCTCGCTGGTTCTGGCATCACCGGCCAGGCACAGAGCTACCGGCACAAGCAAACCAGCCGAGCGCTGGAGAAGCAGTCAGCGCTGGAGATGTCGGGGGGTGAGAAGTCCAGCATGCCATACAGGCCCCCCCGGCGAGGTCAGCAGAATGTCCACCAGCACTTTGACATCAACGAACACTTGCCATGGATGATCGTCCTCTTCCTGCTGCTGGTCCTGGTGGTTATTGTCGTCTGCAGTGTCAGGAAGAGCTCACGGACTCTGAAGAAGGGACCCAGGCAAGATCCCAGTGCCATTGTGGAGAAAGCTATTATGAAAAAGTCCACCACCCCCACACAGAACAGGGAGAAGTGGATCTACTACTGCAATGGGCATGGTGAGTGGTAGTAACTGAGGGCTGTGGGTGTTAGCATCTTCTCCAACATCCCACGCAATGCTTTGGAAAGGCTGCTCCCATGTCCAGTGACTGGTTGCGCTTCTGACTTGCTGGGTCTTGTAGCAATGACAGAACCCACACACTGGTTCCTCAAATGTTTCTTCATCCTTGGCTTTTCCCTGTCCCTGTTCCTGTGTTGTGTCTCTGCTCCCAGAAGAAGGGTTAATGGAGGGAATGTCACCTGCTTGCCCCAGCTCCTCTCCTTTTCTTTCCCACCCATCCTTGGTAGAAGGATCTTGAGCAAAGGCTTCTTTTTTTTTCTTTTTTTTTTTTTTTTTTCCCCCTCCCCTTTCCAGTTTTCTTCTGTTTCACACTCTGCTTGTTTTCTTGGTGACTCAGGCGGGGGTCTGTTTGTCTTTCATGTCGTCCTTTTTCCCTCACCCCATCTGTTCCCGGAAGGCTGAGTCATCCCCCACCTCTTGGCAGCACCTCAGTTTCAGGTTCGTAGCCCTAAATCCCCACCACTGGTTTCTGTTTCCAAGACCTTTGTCCATGCTGGAGCCTGGAAGGTTGTCCTTAAAGACCGTGTCACAGAGGCATACCACTCCATCAGTGTCGTGAGGTCTTTCTGGAGGCTCCACTTCGTATTGTTTTCTCTTCTTTTGGTGGATGTCTTGCTGTCAGCTTTTTGATTAAACTGTAAAGATGACCCATTTTGGTTATTATATTGAAATCTGTAAAAATCAATGATAAATTAATGGTGGCATGAACCACCAAGCTGCCATGATCTCCCTAGTAGGATGTGTGGTTCTTCCTCCGCAAAGCTGCGGTTGCAATTCTGACCCTTCTTATCCTATGCAGACAGCCCTGACAAGGCCTCGTTTTGGGTTGAGGTTGCTCAACCTTAAACTTCCCTTCACACTTAACCTTTAGAAAAGCACATTTAACAAGGCAGGGGCACACAAAGAATGGATTGAAAAAAGATTGGAAGGTTTAAGAGAGATCAGTGCTTGATGCAAGTCATCCTTGAGCGCTTAAGTACAAAGCAAAGGCAGCTCTGAGTAGGGCGTCTTCTGTCGTACTCTGTTCTCCTTCCTGCTGATTAATAAACCTATACATTGTTTGCCTTCGTTTAATGCATTTATAGAACCAGTAAGATCTTGTTGGAATTAGTTTTGTGCCTTCCCTTGTGTTTGTTTTACTTATTGGTTTCCTTTTAACTCCTTTGAATTCTCGTGATGTGGTTTCTTGTGTTTTTTTTCCCTTTGCAATTACTTTTTCCAGTAACCACTGCACTCCATTGTCCCTAAAATCTGTGGTACCCAAAGTGTGGTCCTTGGGGCAATGGTGAGTGATCTACAACGGGGTTGCAGAACCTTATTAAACATCTTTATTTGTGGGTGCTGCCAGAAATACTGCATGGCTTTGGCCATGGCTCATTGGCCAAAAACAGCTGGTTGTTACTAACTTGTAGTAACTTTTTTCCACATGACCTTAGTTATCAGTTTGTTGAATTTCTTGCTTTCCTATTTTTTTGTGCAGCAAATGTTATCTCAGAGCAGAGGCTTAATTTGAACAGGCTGGGGAGTGCTCAAGTGCAGGGACCAGACCAAGTTGCTTTGCTTTCTAACCTGGCATTTCAGACCCTGTGCTGAAAGGCCCAGCTGGCCCTTCTTCTGGAGGCCACATGAGAGCTGCCTTTGTGGACAGTGCTGTGTGTTTGGTCACCAGGAACGATTCGGGCTAAAGAAACTGCAGGTAGGAGAAGGTGATACATGGTGAGCAATGTGAGCAATGCTAACCCACTTATATATAACCCCACCTCCCAGATATTGTCATTCTCTGGGGTCAGCATTGTTCATGGGTCATGTTGTGCTTCCCAAGATGAGTTGTTCCAGTCTTCTCTGTCATCCTTTAACAGGTGGATTCAGCTAGTGCATCAGATTCACAAGATATTGGCCAAGTTTTCCCTTCGTCTTGGGAAGTAAGCTGGATGTAACAGCAAAACCACATTTGGCTGATAAACTGGCCCAGTATCTGATCAAGCCCCTCAGGTCTGGAGATGAATTAGAATCATAGAACAATTTGGGTTGGAAGGGACCTCCAAAGCTCACCCAGTGCCACCCCTGCCATGAGCAGGGACATCTTCACCAGCTCAGGTTGCTCAGAGCCCCGTCCAGCCTGGCCTGGGATGTCTCCAGGGATGGGGCATCCACCACCTCTCTGGGCAACCTGGGCCAGTGCCTCACCACCTTCAGCGTAAAAAATTTCTTCTCCATGTCTGGCCTGAATCTCCCCTCCTTTAGTTTAAAACCATTACCCCTTGTCGTATTCTAACTGGCCCTTCCAAAAAGTCTGTCCCCATCTTTCTTATGGGCCCCTTTTAATTACTGAAATGCCACAATAAGGTCTCCCCAGAGCCTTCACTTCTCCAGGCTGAACACTCCCAGCTCTCTCAGCCCTGTTTCTCGGGGCTCCGGGCTGGGTGGTTTGGCACATCCCTCCCAGTCATTCTTGCAGTGGTCACACTGGTTCCGTGTTGGCCTGGGTGGCTCCATGACTTCCTCCTGCCTCTGAATATCCTCAGCTGAACTTTGTGCAATGAAGGCAGACAGACGAGCGCAAACCAATTAATGCTTTGTCTTGCTTTTACTGCAGCACTGGTGTTGCATAAGTTGCGTTGGGTTTAGCTGGAAGGGCATGGCTCATTAGTTCTTTCCTGGTGATGGTACTCTGCTGTGTCAGATATGGAAATTGTTCTCCTCTGTGATGGTGTGTAAATCCCTCTTTGGTTTTCCTGTTGAAGAATCTGACTCTTAAGACTCTGTTTACTTGAAACAAGAGAAGATAGAGTGACTTTTTTTTTTTTATTAACTGCCTGTTCTGCTTAGACGGGGGTGTCAAACTCACTTTCACCGGGGGCTGCATGAGCTTCATGATTGCCTTCAAAGAGCCAAATGTAATTTTAGGACTGTATCAGTGTAACTACTCCTACATTTATACAGTCCTAAAATTACGTTCGGCCCTTTGAAGGCAAGCGTGAGGCTGATGCAGCCCCCGGTGAATGTGAGTTTGACACCCCTGCGCTAAGATGTACTTGCAGAGCTGCAGTGTCATGGCTCAGCCTTCTGCTGCTCCAGCAGTGTTTGTACCCAAATCAGGCTTTATCCTGAGGCAGCATTTCAGATAAGGGTGAAAACAGCCAGGAGCAAACTTCAGGCTGTCACAGAGAGGAAATCTTGCCCCTCCCATGCGGATCCCTTCATGGTCAGCAGCCAGAGCGAAGCCTCCGTAGACGTGAGGACCACAGCTTCTCCACAGGTCTTCAGGTGCCAGCCTCGTTTGTGGTTGCATTAGGGGTGTGGAGGGCAAGAAATCATCTTCTGGGGCTGAAGTCCTGGGCTCTGGTGCTGACCATGTGCCAACATCCATATAACCTCCCCACCTATACGTTGGCGGTCACACCAACAAGGGGTTGGGGTGTGTTTATTGCTGGGGCGAAGCCTGTGTACGTGGCTGTTGCGCGCAGTCTCCCCCCATTTCCTCCTAGTTTACCATCTCCTCCCTCCTAATCCTTTCAGTAAACAGCTTTAACCTTTGAAAGGGAAGACCGGGTCTGACGTAGGTGCTGCAGCCTCTGCTCTGAGGAGCTGTACTTGGGCGGCTGCCATTGCTCTGGCACCTTTCGCACCTCCCGTCACGCTGGTCAGGCACCCGAGGCTTTGCCTGTTTGGAGGATTTTATTAGTGATGGCTTCAAGGCCATCAGTTCTGGGTGACAGCAGCCCTGCTCAGTGCTGGAGCAAAGACATCTCGCTGTGGCTGAGCTACATCCCAAAAGAGGAGGATTTTAGGGTGTAAGCAGCTGCTCAGATTCTTGGCTAGTTCCTGGTGGCACTTGATATACTGAATTGCTTAAATAGTTGAGATATGTGTGCAGTCTTGGGCAGCATTTGTTGTCATGGGGCGTTTTGCTTGTCCTCATCTTCCCATGAGCTGGTGGCTCTGCCTTGTGCTCCCTCTGGTCATAATACATGCCTTAAATAACAGCCCCGACCTAAAAATAGCAGTAGCTTGGGAGGCCAGTGTTAAAACAAGACCCGTGTCCTCAATGTGGACGTGTTCCAGCCAAGGCGGCAAATGCTGATGATTCTCCCAGGATTAAATGGTTCAGAGGTCTGGGAAGAGCTGCTGATGACTAATGGTCTGAGTTAGCAGCCAGCCTACCTCCACGTCTGTCCCAGTGTCCTCTTTCTCCCAAGAAAGAGCCCCAAGGTCTCGCCTACATGGAATCAAGAAGGTAGAGCAAACACCAGTGGTGTAGTGATAGTTGGAGAAGATGGACCTCTTGCTGCTTCAACTGGCTCTTATATGGTAGCCCCGCAGATGGGAATCCAAAGGGGAAAAGCAGTTTGCCAAAGATTTCCAGAGAAAAAATAATCAGTGTGGTGCCTGAATGACGTGGGTACTGGGCTGATAGAGCTCTGCGGTTTTAACCTTGTATGACGGCTTTCTTTAGGAGATCAAGAACAGCCTACACACTGGAAGCACTTTCTTCTAAACAATCCCTTCATTTTAGCAAATACCCAATTCCTTTCTTCATCTGTTGCCAAAGGCAAGGAATTGAGCTTGTAATAAAAATGGAGAATTGAAGCCTCTCTCCTGAATGTCTTGGGAATGCTAAATTTGTCATCAGTCTATGCCAAACATGGAGATGGACTTGAAGTAATCTTGCAGACATTGCTGGTAGTGTTGCCTTTGACTTTCAGCCATTGAGTAGCAGAAGATGAAAGGCAAAGACTGTAAAATGGTGTGGTTTTGGATGAAACCTCCTGTGTATAGAAGAAGCTACCTGAAGTGACATGCTAAGAGGGAAGAAGAGAGTTTGGTGATTTTTTTTTTTTTTTTTTTTTTTTTTTTTTTGAGTTAAAAGGCTGAAGAACAGATCTTGGCAGTGCTGGCCTGGCATGAGATGCCGCTTCCCTTTTATTTTTCTTCAAGTCTGGTAATTGCACATTATTGCAGTGGGTGGTGAGAGTGAAGCCAGAAAGCCTCTGGTTGAATAATCGGGGAAATAAACTGTTCTTTGCAGCCAAGATGGAGCTGAGGCTTGACTGCAGGTAGACGAGCATGTACTGAAAATGGCTCAGGATCGAAAGCAGAGTGGGGAGTTGAAGGATGAGGCTGAAAAGATGGGGAGAGTGTTGGGATTTGGGGTCTTGGTTGCTCAGCTGTTGAGATGCTCAGCTGTCATCACACTTGGAGCTGGGATCATCTCTGCTGGCGATTTGTAGGGAGTAGCTCAGTTGCTGTAGAACCAGGGCTAAGCCTGAGCTTGGTCTGCTCCAAAAGAGGTCGGTAAGGGTGTTGGAAGAGGGACAAGAGCTTTGCTGGAAAGCCCTGTGCCCTGGAGAGCCTGGCCCTGTGCTGCAGCTCCAGGGCATCCCCTGTGAATACGAACAGCGGGTGTATTGGCAGTTCGCATCAGGACATCTTGGGTCATTGAAGGCTTGTCCTCATGTGGAATCAGATACTCATTTATGTTTAGTGTTGGAAGATGCTTATCAGAGTAAAATTACTTGATTCTCTTCTTTTAAAGAGACAGCACATTGACTGAACAAGCCCACGCATAACTGTAATCTCTTCTGTAGATCCATCCCCTAATGAAGGGAAGAGAGTGCATGGAAACAACCCAGCAGTGGATATTCTTAAGCCTGATGTTGTTTCCTAGTCAACTGCGATTTTAAATAGGGAAACCCAGCTGCAGGGATGGCACTTGCAGGTCTACAGGGTGACTCCCTGGCACTGGATGCTACTTCAGGACCCTTCCTTAGTGCTCATATGGGTAAATGAGATGAAAGGCACCTAGTGTAGTGGTTTTGTTTTGCAGAGGTGTTCTTTCCCTTCGATCAGCTTCCCAGCAGGTCACAGCTTGGTGGCAGGAGCATCACGCTGGGAAGCAGGGTGAGGGTGGAGGAGCTGCTGTGGAAACACACCCATGGGGACTCTGTCTCTTCTGCAAATCTGCAGAGCATGGGGAGGAGCGATGGGTTTAAAAGCGTCACCAGTCTCCAACTGTGACCTCAAGGTTTTGTGCCCAGACCACAGGTAGGGCAGAGATGGCTGGCAGCGTCTCAGGAGGGCAGGTGTGCCCATTGCTGCTCACATAATTTGGTAATTGCGGTTATGCTTGGCGAGGAGCAGCCTTGTGCTTGTTTGCAAACCCTAATATGACTCTGGCAGGCAGAGCGTGAGATGAGGGATTAATGTCTTGTCTACCTGCCAAAACAGAGAGGCAGAATGTGTTGGGTTTTGTTTGTGGTTGTGTTGGTTTTTTTTAATTTCAGAGGAGTCTCTCTTCTGGTATCTGCAGCTTAATGATCTACAGACGGATGACTGCTGGTCCTCTAACATCAGCCTGTCCACCTCTGCAAAGTGAGACCTAGGCAGAAAAGGAGCTTGTTAAATTGGAAGGGGAAGGGGTATGCTGGGCACAACATGGATGCTGTGGCACAGCTGAGCATTTAAACAGGGATACTCCCTCGCTGGAGCTTATTCGGCTGCACAGGAGCTCTGTGTCTTAAGCTATATTTGCTCCAACATTAACATGATGCTCCACTTCAGGGTGGGATGAAACAACCCTTCATCTGCAGCGCAGAGCTCTGCTGTGGGAGCTGTGGGGTGGTGTCTCAGGACTATTTGAAAAAACATATTCCTTAAAGCACTTGGTTTAAAACTTTGCTCAGATTGGCCCCAAACTCATCCTTGACCTTTTGGGAAGCTGCGTGGTTTCCAAAGGGCATATGCAGGAGCTGACCGAGGCTCAATGGTGAAAGGGAGCCTTGGAAAATGCAAATGAGGGAGGCTGCTGTTCTGTGTAAAGAGGAGGAAACTGAATCATGTGCAGGTTTATCATATCTTGCTACTCAGCCTTGCTGCTTTAGCAGGCCTGAAGACCAGTGCTTGATCGTGTTGCTAACTGAGCCATCTATCCCCAATGTGTGCAGGGCTCTGCAGATCTGCCCTGGGGAGCTGGTACATTTGATCTCAAATCTGCTTAAAAAATGGGGGGAAAAAAAAAAGAAAAAAAAATTATTCCATGGTTAAAATTCCTAGGAGGCCCCTGGATTAATTTAATAGGGGATCTGGATTTGTGCCTTGCCCATTAAGGTGTAGGTGTGAGTGTTGGAGGCAGGGCAGCTCGGCAGGGAGAGGAGGGTTGTCCTTGCAGAAAAACACACTGAGTCCACGAGTTTTTTGCCAAAAAAACCCCAGTGCTGGTTTCTGCACTGGGTGGGCTGTGATTTCTCACATGGCTCTTACACATAACTCCTCAAATAACAAGGCAGATTTTTTATTTCCTTGCTTACCAAGGCTTCGTCTGGGGAAAAAAAATACAGGACGCGAATTTAATCCTTAGGTTGGCATCTGTGGGTGTCTGGATATTTATATCATAGAGTCATAGAATGGTCTGGGTTGAAAGAGACCTTAAATACCATCTAGTTCCGCCACCCCTCCCATGGGCAGGGACACCTTCTGCTGGACCAGGTTCCTTAAAGGCCCATCCAACCCATCCTTGAACACTTCCAGGGATGGGGCATCCACAGCTTCTCTGGGCAGCCTGTTCCAGTGCCTCACCACCTTCATGGGGAAGAATTTCTTCTTTATATCTAATCTAAATCTACCCTCTTTCAGTTTAAATCCATTACTCATTGTCCTGTCACTACATGTCCTTGTTCAAAGTCCCTCTCCATCTTTCTTGTAGGTCCTTTTAGGTACTAGAAGGCTGCTGTAAGGTCTCCCCAGAGCTTCTTTTCTCCAGGCTGAACAACCCCAGCTCTCTCAGCCTGTCCTCCCAGCAGAGCTGTTCCAGCCTCGGATCATTCCTGTGGCTCCTCTGGCCCCTCTCCAGCAGGTCCATGTCTGTCCTGTGCTGAGGGCTCCAGAGCTGGACGCAGAACTGCAGGGGGTTCTCACCAGAGTGGAGCAGAGGGGCAGAATCACCTCCCTCCACCTGCTGGACATGCTGCTGGTGATGCAGCCCAAGATACAAATGTCCTTCTGGGCTGCAAGCGCCCATTGCCGGCTTATGTCCAATATTTCATCCCCCAGCATCCCCAAGTCCTTCTCATCAGGGCTGCTCTCAATCCCTTCATCCCCAGCCTGTACTGGTACTGGGGTTTGCCCCAACCCAAGTGCAGGACCTTGAGCATCTTCCAAACCTCCTCATTTAGGACATGAAATATATTTGGGTGAGAGGTTTGCATTTAGTTTCCAACAACCTGCCCTGTTTTTGTGGGGAGAATGGTGAAACTTTCACATTTCAGAAAGGTATTTGTGTGAGGGATTTGGGATTTCTACATGCTGGTTTGGCTGAGCTGTCGTGTCCTGTCAAGTGGAGCTGGGATGTGCTGCATCCTGGCTCAGTTGCTCATGCAGGTGCTTGGTGTGTGCTGGGAGGTAAAAATAGGCTGTGGCTGTTTTGCATGAGTCAGGGTGATATTTGGAGGAGGTGGGTGGGATGAGCTCAGGCACAGAGCTCGGTTCGCAGTGATTTGGAGCTTTTATCTGAAAAAGGGAGGGTTGGGCTGCATCACCGTGGTGGTTCTCCTGTCTGACTTGTGTGCCCTTGAGCTGTGCTCTCCACCCATGATGTTTCATCCTCCGGGTCTGTGCAAGTGTCGAAATCCAGCCAGTTTGTTGCGGTCAGGATTTATCATTTCACATGGTGTCATGTGCTCTGGAATGGGCAGATGGAGAAAGTGATGAAATGGCAGCTCTTCCCATGTAGGGTGAGGACTCGGTGATGGCAAATTGTGTCCTTTTGCAGAGAAAAGTTGAATTTCAATGTCTATATTATGAGAGGTCTGGATCGTGTTGATGAACAAGCCATTGGTCTGTGTGTTGAGTGGATGTAGCAATTAATATTGCCCAGCTCTGGGATACCTGTGTTACTAGGCAGGTGGCGGAAGCTCCAGGTGCTTTAGCTCAGGTTGGTGCTGGGATGGTGGAGGTCAGTTCCCGCAGGTGTCATGGGCGCACTGGTGGGACTCATCCCTGTGAATGAAGGGACGGAGTGTGGATTTCCTGAAATCCAGCCTTTCTGGAAGTTCATGAAGCTGGCTCTGGAAGCCTGGGCAGATGGGCTGCTCACTAGATGAGACCACATGTGTGCCACAGGTTGTGAAGGATCTCCTGGCCTTTCCTTCCCAGCTGTATAAGACTTGAACTGATGTTGTGTTAACCCTTCTGTGCAAATCCCTTTGTAATGAGTGGGACCAGAGGACACATGGCTTGGGAGGGCTCTGTAGACTTGAGCATGAGATTTCTCCTTGAAGGTGGCAGCTTCTCAGTGACCAATTTTCTGAAAAATAACAAATTACTTTTGGCTTGAGCTCTGAAAATGAAAATAATAGTGTTTTTTTGTTTGTGAGAGGGTGGGGAGAGGAAGGAACCAAAGCTCCTCTGTGGCTGGGCTGTGGTTAGACTTTACCGTATCTGCTATCAGGTGCTTGGGTGTAGCCTTCTGGTGGGTTAGCTCTTCCACTCTTCTCAAGTTTACTTGAAGATGTGAAAAAGCAATGTCAGAGATGAGTGAGGCTTATCCTGAACAAACCATTAAAGCATGGTTGAGTCCCATGCACTTGTGTGATGACCACCTCAGCAACGTTCATGAGTGGAAGGGGTGACTGCTTTGTCTATGTGAAACTGTGCACATGCAGTGAGGCAGGAGACATCCAAAGGAGTTGGAAACAAGTGGGGAAAACCTTGAATCAGATCCAAAATAAGCAACTGGAGGTTGTTGAAATAACATTTCTGAGGAAGACTGGGACAAGCAGCATGGTTGGAGGCGAGAGACCTGTTTATAGACCTGCCCTGCCTCTCCACAAAGGTCCTTCTTTCAGCTCAGCATCAGATGAGCTGAACACATATTCAGCGTTGCTGCTCGCTTGCACTGCTCTGCAGGCATCTGTCCATCCTGCCCGTGCGAGCAGGACTGTCTACATTTGCTCTGTTGACTGTAGGCCTGCCTAGGATCATAGAATGTCCTGAGTTGGAAGGACCCACAAGGATCATCTAGTCCAGCTCCTGTCCCTGCACAGGACAACCCCACAGGTCACACCGTGTGTCTGAGGACGTTGTCCAGTCTCTTCTTGAACACTGTCAGGTTGGGGCCGGGACACCTCCCTGGGGAGCCTGTTCCAGTGTCCAGCACCCTCTGGGGGAAGAACCTTTTCCTCATGTCCACCCTGACCCTCCCCTGGCACATCTTCCTGCCGTTCCCTCGGGTTCTGTCACTGGTCACCAGAGAGAAGAGCTCAGCCCTGCCCCTCCTGCTCCCCTTGTGAGGAAGCTGTGGCCGCCATGAGCTCTCCCCTCAGTCTCCTCTTCTCCAGGATGAACAAACCCGGTGACTTTAGTGCACCCTGCATGCACCCGTGTTCCCGTGTACATACACCCACCCTCAGGCTTTGCCTTTCCTTGTGTACAGGCCTTGTCCTGGCTTGAAGGGGAGTTCTTCACCGCTGCAGGCTTATTACCACCTTTATAATACAGAGTTGGTTCATCGCAATGTTTAGGCCATGCCAGTTGAAATGCCACTTGTCCAGGTACCCAAGACATGATGGATGTCCTGCATCCTTCAGATGCTGCCTTTGCCCTCTCTGGGATGGCCACTGCACACACAGCTCTGCTGGACTCATCTCAGGAGGCTTCACAGCAAGGGCTCCTCTTTAATTCCGGTGTCCTTTCAGGCAAGTGACGCTGGGCGATAAACGGTGATGGTTCCTGCTGGTGGTGATGAAGGGGGTGGTGGTGCCTCCTGCATTAGCAGCAGGGCGGTGGCAGCTCTCCCAGGCCATTCCCATGGCCCATCTCAAAAATAGGAGAGGGACTCGGGCTGTTCTCTGGTATTTGCAAGCTCGGAGCAGCTTTAGCATCGCACTGACGTGGCTGTGACCAGCCTCACGTGTGAAACATGAAACAGGTGGGTTAAAGCACCATCCCCGCCGAGCTCTGCCACTTCAGTTTGGGTTACTGGGGCCTGGAGGGCTTTGAGTGTTGTCTCCAGCCTTGGCGTGTGGATGAGTGTGGTGGGAGAAGGCCCACCTGGTTTGGTGGGTGAGGAGGACCTGGTACCCGAGGTGGAAATGGTTTTTTTGCTCCATGCACCCTGGTGTGCACCTTTCCATCCCAACAGGATGCTCTGGCACTATTAGTGCTCTACAGAGTAACCTGTAGGGCTTCCGGAAATATAGAAATAATAGGACTGTAAGCTTATTATAAGCATTAGCATTTTATTTTATTTTTGAACAAGCGAATTAAGTTACTGTAAATGGCTTGAGCAGTAATAGTTGGCAGCGTGCAGCCACAACTTGTCATGTAATGGTTATAATCTCATTTTTCAAGAACAGAGGGAGCAGTGGTTTTCTGACTGAAGCCAAATCTGCGCTCACATCTGTCTCTCTTCCATATCTCTTTGGGGTTTTGTTTGCACAATATTGTGGTGGATGGAGCGAACATATGGGCTTAAATTCATTTAATAGCTGCAAGAAAATGAGTTTAAGGTTCTTATAGTATTAAGGTAGACATTTCCAAATTTGTTTTTAATGGAACATTTGTTCTCCAAAGATTATTACGCGCCATTAAGTCCTCTGCTGCCTGGTGCATTCTCATGCCCTGGGATATTATTGCTAAGGGATATAAACATGTTTATGGGGCCGCTTTATTGAACAGTGAGATTAAATATACTGAACTTGAAAATGTCAGTAGGAGCATGAGTGCTTTGTCATAAATCTTGTGCGAGAACATTAGGACATAAATGTCGTGCCACCGCATAAAACTGGTGCAAATCAAGTTGTGACCAGCTGAAAACTTTTCTCATCAGTACAGCAGCTGTAAATACTGAGATTTATTAGTATTAAATACGTAGATGGGAGCAGGTAGTGTATGGGCTTTTCCTTTTCCAGGAGGACTAGGTGTGCCACGCAGAGGTCATAAAACAGCAAATTATGTTTTAATGCCTCTATATGGCTGATGTGTGTGGGAATGGATGTGGGCAAAGCTTCCACCTGGCTGTAATGCTTTGTCTTGCTGCAGGACAGCACTGTTGGGAGGACCTGGCTCTGCTTGTTTTATGTATAAAATGGGCAGCATTTTATTTTTTTAAATATGTCTCTATACATGTATAGATATAAATGGGCAGCATTATCTATATATCACTCAACCTAGGAAAAAAAAATCCCCGAGTATGAGGGTAGAAAAAGTTCTGACATAACGACTTATACGCTGAGATAATAACTAATGCACTGAGATATATCTATATCGATATATAGATATATAACAGGCAGCAGCAGACCTGCTCATCCCTCTTTGCATTGCAGTTGTTACCTTGGTGCACAAACCTTGCAGAGCTCTTTGTACCCTCAAAGTCAGGGATTAATATTTTTTTCCTGGGTCGAGTGATAAAATTATAAAATTAAACGTTGGCTGCGTAAACCCAGTGATTTGCTGATTTTTATGCCAAAACTGGTTGAATTTGCTGGTTTAAAGGATCTGACTTCAAACCCGAGTTGGCTTTTGGGCTTCTTACCGACAGAGGGGTGTGATACCCAAAGGTGCCGGCGTGACCTGGGCTGTCTGTCCTTCCTGCGCAGGACTGACAGCCAGCCCCAGCATAAGGATGTCAAGGGAGAAGAATTTGTCTTTGAGAAACGGGAGGAGTTAACAAGGCCAGGCTTAATTCCTGCTAGCATGTTGAACCATGATGGACAATAGTATGTATTTATGTGCCTCAGATAATTAGCCCCATCATAAATCTCAATAGCATATTCACAGCCTTTTCTTGTTCCTAAATGCTGGGGAACATTGTCTTTGTCTTGGGCTTATTTTGAATAATGAAAAGGGCCTTTTTTATTTTTCTTTTTAAATTCTTCTTCTGAGTCTCTCTGAAACTAAAACCAAGCCCTGTGCTTGGTTTGGTTTTTGGGAGGCTGCATCCCTCACGCTGGGCTGAGCTCTTATGCCAGGAGAGACCTTGACCCTCCTATATCCATGATGAGAGATGCACATCGCTGCAAATCAGAAGGGCAGAGGGAGGTTTATTGGTTACGGTGGGAGGAGGGTAGGGATATGCAAAATGCGGGTTATATTTCGGCGTTTCTGCTGTAGACCAGGTCGAACACCGGCTGCGGGCGCTCTGAGCACCATGGGGTCATGGCTACGTTATCTGGCTCAGAAGCAATAACTAAAGTCTATGTATAGCAGGTCTTGATAAGCTTGATTTATTAGTCAGGAGGGTTTGAGTCAAAAAATCTGTATCAGGCTGTATAGCTTTTTTTAATATGCGTGTGCGTATATGAGCGTATATACATACAGTTATAAAATATATAGAGAGATATATAAAAGTATGTATGTATACACAGATATACACACATATATTAAGATTTCTATATCAGGCTGTATAGTTTAAATATATCTATAAAAACAGATATCAATATTTCTATGTCAGGCTGTATAGTTTATATATTTATATATATATACCTATTATATCTATCTATTTGGCTATATCAGGGCTGTGACCCGAAGGTGCAGTTGGGAGGTTTGGTCTAAACTGTTAGAAACTGTGAAATTTTAGGTCAGCAGGAAAGACTCTGGCTATGATAATCCTCCGTAAGCAGCTGGTTTTGCTGTCGCCGCTGTCATGCCTGCGGAGGGATGGAGAGACAGTCCCTGTAGCGATGGAGATGTGTTGGTCCACGAGGAAACCCCAGGTGTGGTTACCTCTGGAAAAAGTGAGTTTCTAATTGCAGGTCACCTACACCAATACTTCATGTGGTAGTTTGAAACAAGGTGTTGCTTGGCTTGATTAAACAGGGTTAATTAGTTACTATGGCTTTATGTGAGGGTTTAACTCCTGTCCTGTGAGGAGATGCAAGGATGAGGTGCTGTTTGCATTGGCTGCCAAAGCTAAAGGGAGGAAACCCTCCCCATCTTGAACCAATGTGTCTCAAGGGCTTTTCTGGGGGAGGCTCTGCATTTTTGCTCTTCAGATCCCATAGCAGATCTTCCATTCACTCAACACTTGCTTGGGGTAGGGTCTCCTGTCCTGTAACTGAGTCATCCCACCAGTCTAGGCTGGAAATGGCTCTACATGCAATCATAGCTGCCGTAGGTGCTCTGCTGTGGAAATGTTCATCTTTATAGAGATGCTTTGGTGACTCACCTCTTAATCCAAAGTGGTGGCCACGGTGCAGATGTACAGGTGAGTGTGTTGTCATCTTCCCTGCTCCTGCAGCTGTGTGGTGGCCGAGTACCAGGGTTTTTCCTGTGCTGGAAAGCGCGGGAAATTTTACAGTTAAATTAATATGGTTAATTTTAGGGTGGGTGTGCCTCAGTTGGAGCAACCCGTGGGTCTGTCACCCCTTACTTGCATAGGAGGTGTCGAGCACGTTACGTGTGCTGCTTGTCTGCAGACCTCCTTGCAGCCTGAACTCAAAAGGTCTTTCACAAATGTTTGGAGTTGGAAGGGACCCCTGGAGATCACCCAGTCCAACCCACCTGCTACAGCAGGTTCACCAGAGCAGATCACACCGGAATGTGTCCAGGTGGGTTTGAATGTCTCCAGAGAAGGAGACTCCACAGCCTCTCTGGGCAGCCTGGTCCAGGGCTCTGGCACCTCAAAGGAAAGAAGTTTCTCCTCATGTTTGGATGCAACCTTCTGTGCTTCAGTCTGTGCTCAGTGCCCCTCATCCTATTTCTGGGCACCACTGAAAGGAGTCTGTTCTCTTAACACCTACCCTTGAGATATTTATAAACATTGATGAGATCCCCCAAAAATCTCCAAACAAACACCACCTAAAGAAAAGCAAAGTCTGGCTATTTGGGGATGGGAAAAGCTTTGCTAAAGCTTAGATTTGCAATGCTGGGAGGCTGCAGATCACCATCCCTCACGTGTAGCAATTCTGCCCCACAGGCATCGACATCCTGAAGCTGGTGGCAGCCCAGGTGGGGAGCCAGTGGAAGGACATCTACCAGTTCCTCTGCAACGCCAGCGAGCGGGAGGTGGCGGCTTTCTCCAACGGCTACGCGGCCGACCACGAGCGCGCCTACGCCGCCTTGCAGCACTGGACCATCCGCGGGCCCGAGGCCAGCCTGGCCCAGCTCATCAGCGCCCTCCGCCAGCACCGCCGCAACGACGTGGTGGAGAAGATCCGAGGCCTGATGGAGGACACCACGCCGGTAACCATGGGCTGGGCTTTGGGTGCTCTTGTCTGATGTGGTGCGTGTCTTGTCTGGCCATGGTGAGGATATGGGTGTGTGGGACCTGTCTGTGTCATCGAGCCTAGCTAAAAGCCAAGTAGCTGGACTCCATAGAATCATAGAATAGTTTGGTTTGGAAGGAACGTTAAAAGCTCATCTAGTCCAACCGCTGCCATGAGCAGGGACATCTTCACCCAGCTCAGGTTGCTCAGAGCCCCATCCAGCCTGGCCTGGGATGTCTCCAGGGATGGGGCATCCACCACCTCTCTGGGCAACCTGGGCCAGTGTTTCACCACCCTCAGTGTAAAATTTCTTCCCCCTCTCAGAACTTCTCAGGGGCTTATATTGAAGTCTTATGTTACTTTTGAGGAAAGCTTTGCCAAATTTTGCTCAAAACTTTGTCCAAGTTTTGACAAGGTCCGTAGTCCCATGTGTTGTGGTTTCCATGTGTCTTTGAAGGTCATCATGAGGACCTGGTGCTTGAGCCCTCGTGTTGGGGACATGGAGGAAAAAGCCTCCCCCTTTCAGCTTCCTCTTAAATGCTTTAACTAAGTGCCCAGGATTTTGTGAGAAGGGCCAAGCATCCTTGAGCACTAAATGTTCCTGTTGTGGAGCAATGAATCGCTTCCTCCAAGCAGGTGACTGGTGGCATGGGGGAGTCCATGTGTACTGTCTTCTAGAGTTTTTGCCCTTCTGTGGCAACTCTGGCCTCAAAACAAGCTGTCCCATATTTAGGGAGAAGAAATAAATTGCTGCAGAATATCCTGCGGCAGGGTCTCAGCTGACTGTAAGTAATTGGAAGGTTCCTCAGTCATGTTTGCTTTGGCCACCACTGCCTTGGCTGTCACTATGCTTTTGGGTTTTTGGCTCTTATAATTTGGTGGTCTTGTAAAGGTGATGGTCCCGTGCAGCTTTCACTTGTTTGCCTAGAAACTGGTAAAATTGGGTTGCTGATCTTTTGAGCAGGTGACTCAGGTGGGTCCACATGAGTAATGGGGCTCGTTTCAGCAAAGGATATGTTGTTTTTTCTTAACAAATTTACCTGAGTTGGCACATCCTTCTCCCCCGTGCATCCGATCAGACTTTTTTGCATGAACATCCCTCATGATCAGCCTTAGGTGTTGGCCGTTCTTGTGCCCTGAGGGTCCTGGACCAGTTGCTGCGCTGAAGCGACACGTGGGATGTCAAAACTCAAAATCACCCCGGGGTGCAGATTCAGCACGGCAACACGCTGCGTTTCTGCCAGGTTTTACCTGCTGTAACCTGTCTGCCTCCTCTCCCTGGATCGGCTCCTGCTCTGCGGGTGCGGGCGGTGATGGAGTGGCCGTGGGAGGGATGTAGAAAGCTGCGAGAAATGGTTTGGGCAACGGGGTCCAAATCTGCTGGTCGGAAAGCCTTTAATTAGAGCTAATTCAAGTTTGACTCTTGGTAATTTGTCTGTCCAAAACGCAGACAAATTGAGGCAGTTTCTCTCTGCACCAAACTGGTTTGGTGGAAGGAGTGGGTTGCCCCATTGGTGGCAGGTGGGGATGCTGAACTGCACCTCTCCAGCAACCGGCCCTGCAGAAGCAGGCTTAAGAAAAAAAGAGATAAAACAAAAAAGCTCTAATTTTTGTTGTTTTATGAATGGAACACCTCTTCTATGAGGAGAGGCTGAGAGAGTTGGGGTTGTTCAGCCTGGAGAAGACAAGGCTCCAGGGAGACCTTAATGTGGCTTTTCAGTAATTAAAAGGGGCCAATAAGAAAGATGGGGACAGACGTTTTAGCAGGGCCTGTTGTGATAAGACAAGGGGCAATGGTTTTAAACTAAAAGAGGGGAGATTCAGGCCAGACATGAGGAAGAAATTTTTTACAATGCGGGCGGTGAAACCCTGTCCCAGGTTGGCCAGAGAGGTGGTGGACGAACCATCCCTGGAGACATCCCAGGCCAGGCTGGACGGGGCTCTGAGCAACCTGAGCTGGTGCAGATGTCCCTGCTCATGGCAGGGGTGGCACTGGATGACCCTTGAAGGTCCCTTCCAACCCAAACCATTCTCTGATTCTGTGAAGGGAGGGAGGACTCTCATAAGCAATGCACATGGATGCATCTTCCTGGCAGCTAGCAGGGCAAAGCCCGTGGGGTGACCCAACGCAGCAGCAAGCATCTCACCTGTGCCATGTGTGTTAGATGAGCTTGGGAAGGATATGTGGGTGGTTGTGCCCTCTGTGATGCCTTTGGCCCTTACCTGGCATCCCTGTGTGCAAACGGTCGCTTCCCCATCTCTCCCCATGGCCCTGTATCCTGAGAAAGCACCAACACCCCCAACTCATAGGTAAAAATTGTGTTACTGGGTGACATAGCTCTTGGACAGCAAATTGGTACCCTAAACCCAGCCAGCCTTCGTTTGCCATCCCATCCCACTGCTATCACATCCTCATCCCAAATCCTTTATCTGGCATCTGGCTTCAGCCTGTGAAACCTGCAGAGGCAAAGCTGTTTCCTCCTGTGATGCCCTATTCCTTCAGCAGCCTTTCAGGCTCTGAAATTCAAATATTTACATCCCCCAATAGGAATAAAGGAATTAATGAGAGTCCCTGGGGCGTTTCTGTACATGGCAGGAACATTTTCTATCGGGTGGGGAAGGGCTCTGCTCAAGTCTCGCTGCGTTTTCTTAGCTGCGGAAGATTATACTGGTTTTGCGTCGCGCTGAATGAATTTAGGTTAAAACGAGATTAGCCCTGTGAATTGCTTTGCTGGGGTGTTTTTTTTGTGGTTTTTTGTTTTTGCAGCTGATCCAGAAAATATGGTGAGAGCAGCAGCTGTGGGAAGGTTTTTTTGGGGTGCACTTAACTTGTAGGCTCCTGCTAAAGGCTGACCCCAGCCACATACACTTGTCAGGCTCGAGGTTTGCAAAATCTCTCCCCTTGCGGGCTCGCCAGGCACTGGCACACAAGCCCGGGCAATGTTTAGTGAGCGCAGGCACACCCAAATTAATGGTGCTGACAACAGCAAAATTAGAGGGTGGAAGGGGGAAAGGGAGAGGTTTTCCGCTGCTATCGCAGTAAATTGCGATTTTCCATTTTGGGGTTAAAAGTGGAAAAGTTCAGTACAACGCAGGCACTGGGTAACTGGATTTTTTTGGGGTGCGTAACAGCATTTTGCAGATAGCCAGAGGTGTCTATGCCTGCTGGGGGTGTTGCTGGGACAGCTGGCCATGTTTGCTACCATAAATGTCCTACCGTGAGCAATGCTTGAAGCTGTTATATTTTTATTTATGGCTCATCTGGGCTTGGCTGCAATATTTTAGGGAATGGATGGAGGGGAAGCAAACAGCCTTGCTCAGGGTGTTCAGCAGCGCAGCCTCAGCAAAGCTTAAAAAATAATTTAATAATAAAGGAGATGTTGAGAAATGGAGGTGGGGGAGCTGCAGCCCTGAGCCCAACGAGGTTTAGGTCTGTGGCTAATTGCACATCACGGATGATCCCGTGAATCAGCAGATATGTCAGGGCTGGGTCTGGTGTGAGGTTAAGCCCTGGGGTTTTTGGAGGGTGCTGGAGAAGAAGAGGGTGTGAAAGCAGCCTCGTGTCCAGGCTGTGGCAGTGCCTTTGGCTCCTGTTCTTCCTCTTTTGCAGGTCAAAACCCTGTCGGGGGTGAGGGGGAAGGGGCAAGAACCTGGAGCAGCATTCCCCAAATTCAGGCCCATCCCCTTCATTTCATCTTTTGGCAAAGCAGAACTGGGCTGGACCCAGTTATTAGCAATTAGTTTTGCACTGCGTTAACATCAGGCATCGGTGGTGGAGTGAGGGTGAAGCTGTTGGGTGGATTTCCAAGTTGGGGGATTGGCTGTGGTCCGATGGCTGGGAAATGCCCAGGCTGCCATGTACAAAACCAAAATTGTATTCAGTTTTCCCTTCTGGACTTGAAACAGGTTTTATTTGAGGCACAAAGCTGTAGGATCAAGTGGCCGGAGCCTCAGGGCAGGGGTAGGGCTGGTTGGGTTTTGCTGGAGTGAGCATCGCTGTTTTCGACTAGGTTTGTTCTAAACCACAAGTTGTTTTTTGGCAAACCCAAGGCTGGGTTTGAACCAGCCTGGACAACGTGCAATAAACAAGAATTTATTAATTTATAAAGTAATATAAATAATATAAACACAAAAATGTAAACTTTTTAGTAGAAGTGGTTGTTAATGAGGTTTCCCTGTTGTGGTAGCCACATCTCCTTTGGTCTGTGTGTTTGCAGTATGTTGGGCTTGGGAGCATAGGGTGAAACTAGAAGATGGTGGGGTCAGAAGATGCTGAACTTGGTACTGACTAACCTGGAGTTAAGTTTAGAAACTCTTCATCATGGCTTCGTCAACTCTTCCTCATGGTTTGAGTTGAAAAAAGTAGATGTGCAAATCCATAAACAGGAGAAGTCACCAGGAGCTCTCATGAACATATCTTCTCCTGCTTGGAGAAGCACTTGGCCCACAAATGGCTGGGGCTGGTGGGGAAGAGCTGCTTCCTCTATGGATAGATGTGGTTTGGTCTTGGCGTCTAAACCCTCTCCAGTCCTGGCTTTGTCTGGGTTGTGGTGAGGCTTGACTTGAGTAGCTCTTCTCCAGGGCTGCCTTGTGTTGAGGAACACCAGCTCCGCCACAGAGATGGTGTTAAGCAGTCTTATGAAACCTGGCCTGGAGAAGAGGAGACTGAGGGGAGAGCTCATGGCGGCCACAGCTTCCTCACAAGGGGAGCAGGAGGGGCAGGGCTGAGCTCTTCTCTCTGGTGACCAGTGACAGAACCCGAGGGAACGGCAGGAAGATGTGCCAGGGGAGGGTCAGGTTGGACATGAGGAAAAGGGTCTTCCCCCAGAGGGTGCTGGACACTGGAACAGGCTCCCCAGGGAGGTGTCCCGGCCCCAACCTGACAGTGTTCAAGAAGAGACTGGACAACGTCCTCAGACACATGGTGTGACCTGTGGGGTTGTCCTGTGCAGGGACAGGAGCTGGACTCGATGATCCTTGTGGATCCTTCCAACTCGGGACATTCTGTGATTCAGTGAAGTGAAGGACATGGGAAGGACATTTGGGCTTTCCCACCCCAGGGTGCTGAGCACCCTCGTGCTCTTCTCATCCTGGCCAAAGGGGTTGCCTCCTGCTCTGCAGCATCTGCCACCTCAGTGAGACCTCGTGGCCTGGCCAACGGTGTTTTGTCTCCCGAGGTCTGGTCTGCCTTGAGGGTGGACCTCCAACTGCCATGTGTGCCATGAAGCTACTCATCCAGGTAGATCCTCCCTGTGTGTGGGACACCATAGCAAGAGCATCCCCCCCAACACCACCTGCATCCGCAGCATTGCCCAGCCCACCCTGCCTCGTGTGCCGGGGTTTCTCCCACCACATCTGCTACAGAGACGTACCAAACCTGGGAATCGGGCTGCTGTCAGCTGGGTGTCATCTTTTTGGCAGGGAATCAGGGAAACAGTGGCCTCGGTGCTAAGTTTATCCCCAGTCCCAAGAGGGTGTGCAGCCAGCCTCTGCAGAGGTTGCTTCTCTAAACCCAGCTCCCTGACAAATTTTCCTAGTTTTGTATTTTTTTTTTTTTTAAATCAGCAGTAGTTTTGAGTCTTGTTTGTGTTGAGGCAAGAAAACCCAACCCAAACACGGCTGCACAAAGCCGAGCTGATGCTGCAGCAAACCTGCCACCGGCTTTTCTCACCGCCCGGTTGCTGCAGCAGGAATTTCAGGGAAGCATCACCCGAGAGAGGGATGTATTTAGTGCCTGCGGCTTCTCCTTCCTTATATTAGCACAGCAGCTGCCATGTCTGTTTGTCCGAGTTGAGCTTTTATTGCTGTATAGTAAAACATGGGCAGAAAGAGGGACCAACCAGTTCAAACAGAGCTGTTGGGAGCAGCTGTGAAAACAAAGTCCCAAGCCTGTGTCATGTTCTGCACCCATCCCTTGCTGTCACTTCTTCTTTCTTTTAGGAAAAACCTTCAGACACTCCGAGCCACCTAGGGCATCCTCCCAGATGCATTGGGATCCAGAAGGATGTTGGTGCTTGAGCCGCATTCCTGAAGGGCTGCGAGTACACAGGAGCTTTTAGGAATATTTTTCTTTGGCGTTGCAAACCTCTTGCTGCAGCACTCAAAAATAAGTTGGCGGGGCGCCCTGGTACGACTAACCGGTTGCAGGAGGTTGCTGATGTGTCAAAGCCACCGTGGCACCTTTGGGTTTTCATGCTGGACTGTGTGTCTGACAGTCTGCCGTGTGTCTGTCTGTGCAGGTGCAGCTGCAGCCGCAGTGGCAAGCGCAGGACCCCTGCAAGGACGATGGAAAGGTGAGAAATGCGGCGGCTCTGGAAAGGCAAAAGGGCTGCAGAGTGGTTTGTTTTGTTTGGGGGATTTTTATTATTATTTTTATTTTTTTTTTTCCAGCCAGAGCTTGGTTTCGCCTGAGCACCACCATTCTCAAAAATAGGACGGCCAAGGTGGTTTCAAACAAATGAGTCACGGGCTATGAATAGTGTATTTTTACACCTATTCCAGAGGCTTCACCTCGCAGCAACCTTTTGCTTTTCCCTGGCCTTTCAAAACCTCATTCCCACTCACTTTCTTCCCGCGGTTTAAATATTAACACAAATCCGAGCATCCTGTTGACTTTGTCTCGTAAGCTTTGCAACCGTTGAGCTATTTGGAAAGCTTAGGGCTCCCAGGACACCTACAGTCAAATAACCTCGGGTGATTTCCACCCCCCCCACCTTAACCAGCTTTAGCAGCTGTTTAATTAAACTCCAAATGACTTGCAAGCTTCTGGGAAGGGTTTTTCCTCTCTGCTGGGAAGGCAGAGCTGGGGCAACCAGCTGTTCCCTGCCCTCCCAGATATTGATCCTCAGTTATTGGGTCCTTTTTTGGAAATCAGGAGTTAAGTTTATGGCTGGATATTTAACAGATGAATTGCATGAGGAAAAACAAACCCCTAAAGCATGTTTGTTGTTTTTAAAGGGGAAATCAGAGCGAGCTGCAATTTGGAAAGTGGCCAGACACTGTCCTGGCGCTTCCCTTGCTTTTCCCCCATTAGTGGCAATAGGCTCATTCTCGTCGATGAGCTCTATTGGAAAGGGACTTTCAGAGGAGAAGGCAGATTCTTTTAATTAAAAATTAAAGCTGACTTTTATTTTTAACATGGCTGTTGCATAACATGCTGAGCTAGAACAAATCCTTCCCTGTTTATTTTCAATGAGGAGGGGTGGGGGGAAAAAACCCTTTTATTCTACCATGAACAGTCTTCAATGGTAATTTAATATGAACTAATGGACTTCTCAGCAGACATGTGATTTGTGGGTGGCGAATTCCTCGACATGGATGAGGAATGTGCAGGCACATCCATGCCAGTGCAGGGGTGGCTCAGTGGCTTCCTGTCCCGCAGCCTTTAATCTGAATTTTGCATTTTAATTCCTGGGTAGCGAGCAAAAAAAGCATGTGAGCAGGAATTGCCAGGTCTTTCTTCTGTGGGAGGAGAAAACAAGGTTGTGAAGAGGGTTGAGAGAGTGGGTTCCACGTGGACAGGGCTTCCAAATCTGCTTTGACAGGTCAAGCAGGGATGCAGGGTTTGGGAAGAAGTTGAATATTAGATCAGGAGTGTCAAACTCACATTCACCAGGGGCCACATCAGCCTTGTGGCTGCCTTCAAAGGGCTGAATGTAATTTTAGGACTGTATAAATATAGGAGTAGTTATGTTTATACAGTCCTAAAATTACATTCAGCCCTTTGAAGGCATCCGCAAGGCTGATGTGGCTCCTGGTGAACGTGAGTTTGACACCCCTGTATTTGATGGTCCTCTGAGCAACCTGCCTGGGGGGACCTGGTGACCTGCAAAGGTGCCCAAGCTGCCTGGCTGGGACGTGGGGATGCTGCCCAATCAAATCACAGTAGGATAAGGAGAAATAAAACCAAATCATAAAATCACCTTCCTCCCACCCCTCCCTTCTTCCCAGGGTTAACTTCACTCCCAATTTCTCTACCTTCTCCCCCTCAGCAGCACAGGGGGATGGGGAATGGGGGTTGTGGTCAATTGTGTCTGCTGCTTCTCCTTCTTCGGGGGGGAACTTCTCATGCCCTTCCCCTGCTCCAGCCTCTCCCGTAGGCTCCCTCCCACGGGAGACAGTTCTCCACGAGCTTCTCCAATGTGGGTCCTTCCCATGGGCTGCAGTTCTTCATGAACCGCTCCAGTGTGGGTTTCCACGAGGTCACAACTCCTGCCTGCAAACCTGCTCCAGCCTGGGCTCCTCTCTGCATGGGGCCACAGGCCCTGCTGGGATCCTGCTCCAGTGTGGGCTTCCCATGGGGTCACAGCCTCCTTTGGGCACCCACCTGCTCCGGTGTGGGGTGCAGGTGGATCTCTGGTCCACTATGGACCTCCATGGGCTGCAGGGGGACAGCTGGTCTCACCATGGGCTGCAGGCGCTCTGGTGCCTGGAGCAACCTCTTGCCCTCCTTCTTCACTGGCCTTGGTGTCTGCAGAGTTGTTTCTCTCACTTATTCTCACTCCTGACTCTGGCTGCAATTGCTATGTCCCAGAGGTTTTTCTGTTTGTTTGTTTTCCCTTCTTCTTAACTATGGTATCCCAGAGGTGCTACCCCTATCTCTGACGGGCTCGGCCTTGGCCAGCAGTGGGTCCGTCTCGGAGCCATCTGGCCTTTGCTCTGTTGGACATGGGAGAAGCTTCTGGCACCTTCTCATAGAAGCCACCCCTGTAGCCCCGCCGCTGCGACGACCTTTCCACACAAACCCAATAAAGAGTGAGAAGGAAAACCAAGTTAAAATGCTCTGCTGTGGTTGCTCCTACCAAGAGTGCAGGTCACGTTGCCCCTCCTGCCTGTTGAGATCTAGGGTGCCAAATGCCAGTGCTGATGGCCACTCCAGGTCATCTCCAGTGCTCATTCTGGGTCAGCAGGTCACCAGGGAGGAGGAGTAGACCGCCACCTGAATTCGTGGACCACTTGCCAAGGGTGGGCTGGGGTGTGTTGAAAGCCGTGATGCAGATGGTTTTGAGTGTGACCTCACTGCCTAGCATCCCCCCAAGTTGATTTTCCCTCTCTTTCTTCCCCCCAAAGGTGGAGGTTGACAGACTGGCGCTGCCCGTGAGTCCCAGCCCGCTCAGCCCCGTGCCCAGCCCCAGCCCCAAGCCCCCCGAGGCAGCCATCCTCACCGTGGAGCCCTCTCCTTCGGAGAAGAAATGCTTCTTCGTCGACGAAGCGGAGCCACTCCTGCGGTGCGACTCGACCTCCAGCGGCTCCTCCGCGCTCAGCCGGACGGGCTCTTTTATTACCAAAGGTACCGAGATCAGCTCTGGGGAGTGGGAAGCAGGAGGACCAAAGGGATGCCACGGCATGTCCCCTGTGGTCAGCACGTGCGGCAGAGCTCACATGTGGCTCAGCCCAGCAGAGAAGGGCTGTGAAAGCCCTTCAGAGAAGGGCAACCAAGCTGGTGAAGGGTCTGGAGCACAAGTGTGATGGGGAGCGGCTGGGGGAACTGGGGCTGTTCAGCCTGGAGAACAGGAGGCTGAGGGGAGACCTTCTCACTGTCTGCAACTGCCTGAAAGGAGGTTGTAGTGTGGAGGGGGTTGGTCTCTTCTCCCAAGGAACAAGTGATAGGATGAGAGGAAATGGCCTCAGGTTGCACCAGGGGAGGTTCACATTGGATATCAGGAAAAAATTCTTCATGGAAAGGGTTGTCAGGCATTGGAACAGGCTGCCCAGGGCAGTGGTGGAGTCACCATCCCTGGAGGGGTTTAAAAGATGTATAGATGAGGTGCTTAGGGACGTGGTTTAGAGGTGGACTTGGCAGTGTTAGGTTAACGGTTGGACTCTAAGATCTTAAAGGTCTTTTCCAACCTAAATGAGTCTACGATTCTATATCATTTAAGTAAATAACTTGGAAAATTGGCTCTCTGGCATATGTATATCACATCCTGATTCCACACCTGAACATCCTGTTAGCAGAGATGATACAGATTTGAGAGGGGAAAACACCTTTAAAGGCTTTTAAGTATTTGAAGTGCTGCCAGTGCAGTTGTAGCATCCCTGGGTGTTGGAGGGGGTTTTCTTATGACTTCTGGCTGTTGCATTGTCCTGTGGGTTATTGCATGAGATGAAACCAGAAAAATGTCATTTCAAGACTGAATTTTTTCCACCCTTGGTCCTGTTTGCTGCAGCATGTGGCTTGACATGTCAATCACCATTAGCCACCCCCTCTTTTCTGAGGAGGTTTAATTTACTGCATTTAACTTGCTGCATTTAATCTTCTTTAACTTCTGATGATGGTGAAACACTGAGCTCAGTCAACCTACCGAATTTATACTTGAGTGCAGAAATGAAGCTGATCCAATGAAAACAACACAAAAGAGCAGAATTCAGCTTTTTTGGCTCCTCTTCCTCTTCACTTTTCAGTATTGGCCATTCAGCATTTATAGATGCTGTGTTTGCTCTAGCAGGATCCTGGATTTAGGTGCCTCAGCAGTGTTGGCTTCTACATCTTCTCCCTTCCCCATCACCCTCCACCTTTTCACTCAGTTCTCCTGGTTGCGTGTCCCTCTTCAGAGGTGGCACCCGAGTATGGACCGAGGTCTCCAAGGAGAGCAAGCCCTGGTTAGCAGAGGTTTCTGGAGGGGTTTCTTGACCACCTTCTCCTTTCCTCCCACAGAAAAGAAGGACACCGTCCTGCGCCAGGTGCGCTTGGACCCTTGTGACCTGCAGCCCATCTTTGATGACATGTTGCACATCCTCAACCCTGAGGAACTCCACGTGATAGAGGAGATCCCGCAGGCTGAAGACAAGCTGGACAGGCTATTTGAGATCGCCGGAGTCAAGAGCCAGGAAGCCAGCCAGACCCTCCTGGACTCTGTCTATAGCCACCTTCCCGACTTACTGTAGGCACTGGGTCACCGCACGCTCTCCGAATATCTGCTAGAGCTAGCTTGGCGCTCGTTAAGACGACCGACAATATGCAGGCAGGTTTTGTTGTAGAATATATGGCCAGTATTTTTGTTGAGGTGTCCCTGGTTTCTGGAGGGGGAGCAGTTTGCCAGCGCTGCACCCCTCCACCTTAACTATCGCTAAGTCCAAGTCTTTGCACCCTCTGCCCCCTTCCCCGAGCCTCTCTGCTCCTTGTTCTCACTCCAATCAGATCAGTCAATGCACTTTAAAAAAAAAAAAAAAAAAAAAAAAGAAACAGTTAACGAACTAAAAGACCACGAATCTGGTGTAATTTAACACATCAAATCGGGGATTGCTCTGTAACACACTTCTTCTGTCAAAGCTATCGCTCGGAGTGACCGTCTCCCACCGCCTCCCTTCGCCTCAGAGCAGCAGATGGCAAAAACACGCAAAAAAAAAAAAAAAATTCATTGCTGGTTACCGTCTCTTAAAGCAGCTAAGCTTCCCACCTGAGCTGACTTTTTTTATTTTAATGTACTATTGTATAGCTCATATCCATTGCCGAGATTTTACTAGCACGGTTATTTATTGTATGGTTTTCACCCGGACAATGCATCGCACTCCTATAAGCTAAAGCAGAAGCGCTTTAACAGCGAAGAAAAGGGTTAGTCCCACCAACCTTCGAGGCGATGAAAAGGTCCTTTGCCTTCAGTCGAATGTAAGGAATTACCTTGCCTTGCGGCGTGCGGGAGCGGCGGGGCCCCGGAGGGAGCTGGATGTGGGGAGACAAAGGCGGCCGCCGGTGCTCCTGCTCTCCTCCTGCTGTAGGACTTAAACCAAGCTCTGCTTTTACACTCGTGTCTCTTGGTTGGTGGTTTGTTTTGGTTTTTTTTTTTTTTTTTTTATACAGACGTGGCCGATAGGTTTTCCAAAGACCTTTACCTGGTCTTAATAGTCTCTTCAAATCACACTTCACTTTTTATTAAGGAAAAACAAAGGGGGGGTGGGGTTGGGGGGAAAAAAAGCTGCATCGTAAGAAGTCTGTCTGATTATATTTGCAACTATTATGCTCCCGTAATGAACAGTCTGTACTACGCTCAATTTGAAGAAATCATGATATGAGGGTGGCATGTGCCACCCCGTGGGAAGGGGTGGGAGTGGGGGGAGAGGGGAATGAATTGAAAAATTGCCTTCCAGTGTACTAATTTATTAATAAATACTAGGTGTTTGTTACTTGACATGATTCTGTGTTAACCTGCTTAACACCTGCCTCTGCTCAGGGACACCTGGGTTGGAGCAGGGGCTGCTTGGGGGGGTGGGTGAAGAGGGCGATTTTTGGGGTGGTGAGGCAGTTCTCCCCTTTAGCCTTGGGGCCAAAAAGTGGTTACTTTCTGTTGACAGTGCTGCCTTGAGCTCCATGGTGGCTGCTGGAGCTCTCTGCAGCCGGAGGCAGGTGCATCCCAAGGGGGCAGGTCCCCATGCTGAGCCGGGGTGGGGGACACATGTTGATCCCCATAGTGGTGAGCAGATCAGGTGGCTGCTGGGGCTTCCAGGCTTGTTTTTTTGCAAGCTCTGAAAGGCTTTGCAGGCATTTGGCGGGGGCTGGAGTATTAATTTTCCAGGATGCAGCTGCTGTGCTGAGTCACTCCTGAGCGCAGGTCTTGCAGTTGCAGCATTTCTCTTGCCCTGTCACGTTACCCATGTCCTTAAAATCTCCACTGCCAAATAACTCATCCCTTGTTATTCTGTCTACAAATGGAAACCTTAATGGTGCAAATGCTTCTGGTTTATAATACTGTCATTTTGTATACTTATCTTCAGAGTGTTTTCCATTAACTAGGATCCTGTGTTTTCTTTCTGGCTGGTGTTGAAAATTGCTGTTACAGGACTGTACGTAGGTGCAGGATTAAAACTTTTCAACATACGGACAGATGAAATACAGTGCAAAATAGCAAGAGCCTTTATTGGGAGTGCTGGGGTGAGGTATTCCCTCGCTGGCAATGAAGCATTGAGCTCGGTGGCTGCAACATGTCTTCAAAGCACCACGAAGAAACAGAGCGTGGCTTTTGTGCCTGGCTTGTGCCAGGTTGCTAAAATCAGTATTTTGAGGTAGGGTTCAATACCACCCTGTTGGCAAATGGTGGCATTTTGGTTTTTTTTTTTAATCTTTGTATTGGGAGTGCTGGTGGTTGCTGTCAATCTGCCTGGGCAAGAATTGGCAAGAGGAAGGAAGGTGTGCAATCACAAGCTTGATCAATAGCTTAAGGCAAGCACAACGTGCGAGCTTTAAATTATCCTCAGCAGGTTCTTGGAGTGAGTATGACTGGGAAGTTGGGGATTTACCTTTTTTTTTTTTTTTTTTTTTTTTTTTTTTTTTTTTTTTTTTTTTGGTGGTGGTCCAGGTGCTCCCAGCCAAACCCTCGGGTTGTAAATGCTGGAGCCATCGGATCTACCATCCCAGGGCATCACCAGCCTCGACCCGCAGCTCTGCTCTCCATTCTGGCAGCTGCTTGCATTTTCTGATGGGGTTTGGAGGTAAAGCAAAAAAAAAAGATAAGGTCCTGGGAAGAGGATTTAGCAGTCAGCTGAAGAAATGCCACAAAGCAGGCATGTTGTGCAGGTGCCTTGGCCAGGAGATGCTGAGGAAGCAAGATGAAACTGTAAAAATGGACACAGGTGGGTCCCTGGGCTGTTTGGACACATTTAACTCACTTTGGTGGCAGAGTCATGGGACAGGCCAAGGTTTGGGCAAGCCCTGGCTCTACCCGTGCCCTGCACGCTTCTAGCATCACTCCTTCCTTCGCTTGCACCTGGATGTTGGTCTCATCCCTGGCTCCATCATTTTGTATTTCCTAGCTGTGACCTCTAAACAGCCCTTTGTATGCATAGGTATGTATGTGCAATATATTTATTTACTATATAAATTTAATATATACAAATACATATTAATATATTCTGCATAAATATTTTCTATATTGCATTATATAAAAATATATTTTAAAATTATTATGTATTTATATACATGTATTTTTTATATATAACTATTTTATGTTTCTGGGGGTGTGCGGGGGAAATGTCTGAGAGCAGCTGAGCCCCACACACACAGGCAGAGTATTTCCTGGCAGTGTGGGAGGTGTGAGGAGCCGCAAGCCCAGTGCTCCCACCCTTCCTCTGAGCCAGCTCTCTTACACTTCAAGAAAATAAACCAGACGTCCATGGGTTCGTGACCTGGAGGTATAACTCCACAGGGGGAGAGAATGTCCTTGTCCGCGTACGTGGCTTCTTTGAGATGTTAAAAGCAATGCGTAAACCTTGCACGCTGCCGCACTGGCTGTGTGCAACTCAAGTGGGTGAAGTTTTTGGGTAAATGGGTTTGGCAAGGCGCTCTTGCTTGCTGTGAGCTGGGACAAAACCCTCTGGAGATGCCTCCAGCGTGGCCTGGCATCCTCAGGACTGGACGGCTCTGCTGTTCCGAGGTATTTTAACACCTTCAATGCAAATGAGATTTGGGATGATGGGTGTTTCTTTTATTCTCTTTTCTTGGAGTTGTTGGAGTGAGTCCAGAGGAGGCCACAAAGATGGTCAGAGGGCTGGAGCACCTCTCCTCTGAGGACAGACTGAGAGAGTTGGGGTTGTTCAGCCCGGAGATGGCTCCAGGGAGACCTTATAGGAGCCTTCCAGTACCTAAAAGGGACCTACAAGAAAGCTGGATAGGGACTTCTAACAAATGATAGGACAAGGGGTCATGGCTTTAAACTGAAAGAGTGGAGATTTAGATTAGATATGGAGATGAAATTCTTCCCCATGAGGGTGGTGAGGCTCTGGAACAGGTTGCCCAGGGAAGCTGTGGATGCCCCATCCCTGGAATTGTTCAAGGCCAGGTTGGATGGGGCTTTGAGGAACGCGGTCCAGCAGAAAGTGTCCCTGCCCATGGCAGGAGGGTTGGAACTAGATGACCTTTAAGGTCCCTTCCAACCGAAACCACTCTGACTCTTTTTTTCCCCTCATGAATTGCAGTGTTCCCTGCAGAAGAACAAGGTGTCTGGTGCACTTTCTTCCTACCTCATCCAAATTGGAATTTTTCCTAATGAGGAATTAATTGCAACCCTCCAATGTGGCTGCTTGCATTCCAGGTTGGAAAAGCACCTGGTATTTTGCGGGAGGTTATTCAGCCCTCCGGCTCCTTTTACACCAACTAATTGCCTCTGAATTGCAACACGGTCTCTGCGTAGGAGGAAACATCTGTGCAGCCTTTGTGTGAATAACCCGCGGGGAGACGGGTGCCGATGCCGCCCAAGGATGCCCCGCGGGCTCGGTGTGGGATGTGGGGGTTATTCAGGGGGGTCCACGCCCATCCCTGGGCTTTAAGTCTTTAAGCTTAATGTCATGAAGGCATTGCAGCATGGTTTTCTTCTCTTGGACTTTGCTCCTGTGAGTACCATGGCAGAGGAGTTTCCAGGGCAACTGGTAGGAAAGGGGAAAATGAAGGAGAAATAAGAGGAGTCATTGTTTATGTATTCATCGAGTACGTGCTTCATGGTGGCACCTCCAGACATGTTTATCAAACCAGCCTTTAGGACATGGCTGCTGCTTCACCATGTGAGCATTTATGAGGTTTACAGTTTCCTTCCTACTGCTGTAATTTAATTTTGTCTTCCAGCTTCCCTCCCTTTCTCAAGTATTTTTTTAATCAATGTAATCCAGAAAAACAACCAAAAAAACCCCAACGACAACAACAACCGACAACCAAAAAACCCCAAACAAAACAAACAGAATTAAACCAGGAGCATCCAAATAATGTTGGATCAGCTGTTGGTGAAGATGCTGGCCAGCAGCTCAGGCAGGGACTTTGTGGGGTTTCCTAAACTTGCACCAACCTTTCTGCTGTTAGAGTCGGGCAAGGTTCTTGTCTCTTTAGGTGCCAAAAATGCTCTTGTATCTGGTTCTGAAATCACTTAAGCAATATTAGAGATGTTTATCTCTTCGTCTCAGATTTGCTTTGACTGCTTGACTAACTGGTAATAGTGATCTAATTAAAAATTGGAAGTTAGTCTTTCCTCTGATATTTATAAAATATTGCAGCCCTGTGAGTTTTATTTTTTCTTTTAATTTTTTTAAATTCAATTTTATTTTTTTGGTTGTCATTTTTCATTATTCATCCTTGTGATTTCTTTATTCCTTCCCATCATGGATGAGATTAACTTTGCTTTAACCTAATTTGAAGGCAATGAGTAACTCTTCCAGCATGCTACTCTCAAAATACATTTCTGGGCACAGGATCTTTCACCAGGGCCTGTCAGGACCAACAGGACTGTGGGCAGGATGTTAATCTGCCTGACTTTGTTTCTGGCAGCTCAGGGCTTTCCAGGCTAATACTTCATGAGGATTAGATTGATTAAATCATTGATCTTCCTGGGTGCTTCGATGGGCTGATGAGTGCTTTTCATGGTAACTGCTGCTTCTTCTTTAGCGGTAATTTATTATAAGAATAACTAGTTGTCCTACAGCTCTCCCAGTGAGCAGAGCGGTGGGTACCTTGCAGCAGAGGTTGGCAGCGTTATTGTAACTTTACAGGTGGGGAAACTAAAGGATGGAGGTGAAACTCTCCATCAGCAAACTGATCAGAAAATAAATCGGGGTGAAATTCAGAGACAAGTGTCACCCTGTCAGATCCCCCCACCAGCCTCTCTCGAGGAGCATGTGGGTAAGATTTGGGGTTTGAAGTGCTGAGCCCCGACAAACAGAGAGGGTTGGAGGCAGTGTTCCTAAACCATGCTTTCCAGTAATTAATTTGCCCATTAAATTAGGTTTTGAGCTGAAAATAAATCCGTGTCCATGCTGGCTCCCTGGTTAGACCATCTGCTTTCCTCTTGCCCCATCTCACCAGATGCGGCTGGGAGGAATGTCCAGCTCTGGAGCTGAGCAAATGGTCCTTCACCATCTGCCCATTTCCCCCTGAGAAAACCACTCACTCCTGCCCCAGCCTGTCCTGTCTCCCCAGGGCAGGGCTGCTCCTTCCCTCTGCCCCATGCCAGGGCATGGCAGTGATGCCCATAGGGCTATTGATGGGAAAAAGACCCGAAACAGGTGAGCACAGCTCTGGATTTTGCAAGCAAAGAGGTTCCATGTGGCTGGGAATTCACATCTGGAAATCACAGTTGGCCATGAGCTGCAAAAACTTTATCATTTTTTGGGCAAGGGGGTGAGAGAAGGGAATTAAAACTTATGAAATGCAACGTAGCAAATAAAGCATTTCACCCATTTCTTTTCCTTTTTCCTTTTTTTCCTTTTTCCTTTTTTTTCCTTTTTCCTTTTTTTCCTTTTTCCTTTTTTCCTTTTTTCCTTTTTCCTTTTTTTCCTTTTTCCTTTTTTTTCCTTTTTCCTTTTTTTCCTTTTTCCTTTTTTTTCCTTTTTCCTTTTTTTCCTTTTTCCTTTTTTTCCTTTTTCCTTTTTTTCCTTTTTCCTTTTTTTCCTTTTTCCTTTTTTTCCTTTTTCCTTTTTTTCCTTTTTCCTTTTTTTCCTTTTTCCTTTTTTTCCTTTTTCCTTTTTTTCCTTTTTCCTTTTTTTCCTTTTTCCTTTTTTTCCTTTTTCCTTTTTTTCCTTTTTCCTTTTTTTCCTTTTTCCTTTTTTTCCTTTTTCCTTTTTTTCCTTTTTCCTTTTTTTCCTTTTTCCTTTTTTTCCTTTTTCCTTTTTTTCCTTTTTCCTTTTTTTCCTTTTTCCTTTTTTTCCTTTTTCCTTTTTTTCCTTTTTCCTTTTTTTCCTTTTTCCTTTTTTTCCTTTTTCCTTTTTTCCTTTTTCCTTTTTTTCCTTTTTCCTTTTTTTCCTTTTTCCTTTTTTTCCTTTTTCCTTTTTTTCCTTTTTCCTTTTTTTCTTTTTCCTTTTTTTCCTTTTTCCTTTTTTTTGGCAGTGCAGGGACTGGCAGCAATGGGAAGAGGATGGCCTGGTGCTGGTGCTATGCCAGTCTCCAGGATGGTGGCACCTCCAAATCCCTTTGTAGGAAGGGAGAACCCACCTGCCAGTCCCAGCTTGGACAAGCTCTGTGAACTGTTTGACCTGTGCCAAAGCCAGGCTGGGAACCATCCAAAAAATTCTTTACTGGACAGTAAAGATGAATTAACCAGACAAGATGCAGTCAGACCACCTAAAGGAGGTGTCAGGACAGGGCACCCCTGCTGTTGCCATCTTACATAATTTCCTTTTTTAAAATGACATTTAAGCTTGAAAACAGCTTTCTTTTTTTTTTTCCTCACCTCTGCTCTCTTCTCCTCTAATGGCTAGGAAGTTTCCTCTAATTAAATGTATCCATGGACAGATAATCCTGTTTTGGTCTTGTGTCAATATGATCCTTTAGCTAAATTAAATATTTTTCCCTGCCTGATGTTTATCCCTCCCTGTCTGCCCCTTGGCTCCCTCCTGGAGGTTATTTGAAGACTGTGATCCCATTCCATCAGATTTTTTTCAGAGTTCTGACTCGTGCCTCATCATTTAAAGGGTTCCCATCCCCAAGCCTCTAGAGGTTTCCACTCCTGTAGCAGCAGTGTGGAGAATCACAGAATCATAGAGTAGTTTGGGTTGGAAGGGACTTCCAAAGCTCACCCAGTGCCACCCCTGCCATGAGCAGGGACATCTGCACCAGCTCAGGTTGCTCAGAGCCCCGTCCAGCCTGGCCTGGGATGTCTCCAGGGATGGGGCATCCACCACCTCTCTGGCCAACCTGGGACAGGGTCTCGCCACCCTCAGTGTAAAAAAATTTCTTCCTCATGTCTAATCTGAATCTTCCCTCCTTTAGTTTAAAGCCATCACCCCACCTCTCTCAACCTGTTCTCACAGCAGAGCTGTTCCAGCCCTCTGATCATCAGAAGGGGTCTATCATCTCCCCAGCTGCCATAGCTAAAGCCATCAGGAACTGAGACCCAGAGCCCCTTTTTCTTGCGTGAGCAAGTCCATTCTTCCCCATCGGGTCCCCTCCAGCTCAGCCCAGCTGCAGAGTGGGAAACCAGGGCTGTGGCTGGCACTGCTGCTGCTCCAGACCTCAGGGTCTTCCTTGGTACATCCAGTGTGTGAACACAGCGCCGTGCCACCAGCACACATCTCTAATGAAAGGTGAAATACATTCACCTCTGCGCTGACCTCGGGGTTCTTCTGCTTGCAGCTTCCCTGCAACTTTCCTCTCTGCTTTTCACAGAATCACAGAGTGGCTGGAGTCAGAAGGGACCTCTGGAGATGATCCAGTCCAACCCACCTGCTAAAGCAGGGTCACCAGAGCAGATCACACAGGAATGTGTCCAGGTGGGTTTGAATGTCTCCAGAGAGGGAGACTCCACAGCCTCTCTGGGCAGCCTGTTCCAGGGCTCTGGCACCATCAAGGTGACAGTTTTGCTTGGCTTGGATCAATGGATGGCAATTTATGAAGTTAAATATTTGTTGAATGCCTTCCCCTGTTTTGGGGCTGCATCTAGCTTTGTCTTGAGCTCCACATTTCTGCACGGGGTGGCAGGTCATCTTCCTTCTTGAAGCTCTTTGCTGTTCAGCGAGCTCGACTTCCACTGCTCCCCTCTCCCCTCCCATTGTGGACATCCAAGGGAGGGCCCTCACTGCTGGGAAACCCTGGTTACTTTAATTCTTTGCAGTCTTGTTGTTTATTCCTTGTATCCTTAAGATGGAGAGTAAACTCAACAGTGCCAGTGCCAAGTGGTGGTGTGATCCCCCTCATATGAAACATCAATTCTCATCCTCTCGCATGGGGTGGCCCTGTCCAAATTCCCGCAGGGACAAGACGATGGCCCTGCCTTCCTCCAGGAGCTGTGCACAGGTGACCTTTGGGAGGGTGTGAGCTCCCCTGGGCCAGATCTGGGCCAAGGATGTTCCTTACACCGGTGGCATTTGCAGCCAGCCTTTAGTGATGCTTAGTTTGTGAGCTTTGCTCTTGTGAAATCAGGAGCCTTCATCATGGCCCTGCATTTGCTTATGCTTTCACTTCGCTTGCATCAACCACCCTGTCTGGACTAATTCGGCCCCTGTCTCCTCTGACTTTCTGTGGTTGTGGTAAATAATTTATGTAACAGGCTGAGTCAGGATTTGTTGCCTGGGATAAAGCACGCAGGCTTCTGCAAAACCTGCCTCGGTCTTGCTGCTAGCCTAGAAATAGGGCCATTAATAAAATAAACATGTAATAGTCTTGGCATTTCTCCCTCCTATGGTGAGATAAATTGGGGGTGACACTCACTCGGTAGCTGCAGCTAATCAGTTGTGCCGTGAGTGTGCAAGATGAAGTGCCAAAGAGATGAACCTACAAGGTTTTCTGGATCTAGCAGGGAAATAAAAGCTGGTCTAGCAGGGACCAAATCCTGACAGGTCACCGACAGACATAATCTTTGAACTCATGAGCATGGGCACATATCATGGAAGAAGCTCAGCATGCCCTTTGGATACACAAGCAATTCCGTGGTGGGGGAAAAAAGCTTTTTGATGGGGAGAACAAAAGTAACCTGTGTTTTCTGTGGCCTCATACTGAATGTCACCCTCATCTTTACCATCTTTTCCCCCTTCCTTGTATTGCTCTGCTTTCCCCTGCTGCGTCCGAGAGCAGCATCCCTGGAGGACCTCAATGTGGAAGGATGTAGGGTGGGAATGTCTAGGGGTGGCTTTCTTCCTGCATTCATTGCCAAAGTAATGCACTCCTCCACATCATCCCCATGGATAAATAATTCCAATGATGCTTTGCTGCCATGAACAGCCATGTGGGTCTTGGTCTGAGCCTGGCATTCTGAGCCACCAGTGCTCTGGTCCTTTTGAGGCCCTTCTGGAGGAAGCAAACTAGGATGGCATGTCAGATTTTAAATGAATACGTGTGTATCTGTGGAAGAGGCAGTGATACAGCAGCTGGTTTGTATCCTAAAATAGCATTCAGCTTAAAATCATGGAATAGTTTGGGTTTGAAGTGACCTTCAAAGCTCCTCCAGTGCCCCCCTGCCATGAGCAGGGACATCTGCACCAGCTCAGGTTGCTCAGAGCCCCGTCCAGCCTGGCCTGGGATGTCTCCAGGGATGGGGCATCCACCACCTCTCTGGCCAACCTGGGCCAGTGTTTCATCACCCTCATTGTAAAAAATTTCTTCGTTGTGTCTGGCCTGAATTTCTCCTCCTTTAGTTTAAAACCATCACCCCTTGTCCTGTCACAACAGGCCCTGCTAAAAAGTCTGTCCCCATCTTTCTTATGGGCCCCTTTTAATTACTGAAATGCCACAATAAGGTCTCCCTGGAGCCTTGTCTTCTCCAGGCTGAACTAGCCTGGGTTCACTGATTTTTGGGATGCTCATCCCAGCATACACTAGCTGAGGGGCACCCAACCCTCTGGTTTGGGTTTGGATGTTTGCAGGATTAAAAAAACTTCCCCTGAGGGCAGCAAATCCTTCCTTTGGCTGAACCCCTCTAATGCCACCCTGGCACTCAGTGCTGCCCTGAGGTTGGGTCCCTAGGCCAGGTCCCAGCTCCCTTCTCCTGTGCCACCCACTGGGTTCTCCATACAAAACCCGCTAACCGGACTGGTTAGTCACTGTAAAAACCCGCCGCTGCCATTGCACGGTGGGGAAACCCGTGCTCAGCAGGGATGGACAGGCACAGGGAAACTGCACGATGGCCGAGTCACCCGACATAACCCCTCGTTTGTCTGGAGTCCCAGCAGCTCCTGGAAAACGAGCCGAGTGACTAATGCTGCAGCATCAACACATGCTGACAGAGCACCGCTAATTATAGCGCCCAGGCTCAAGCAAGCGCAGCACAATTAGTGTTTCTTAGACGAGGTTGCAAGAGGCAGGAGTGCTGCTCAGCTGGTCCCAAACTCCTCCAGGCTGAAGGTGACAGCACGATGCCCACCAAGAGCTGCCCTGCCCTGGTGACAATCCTACAGCGACTGGCATTTACACCCCACTGCCCCGAGGGTGATGTTTAGGCTCAGTGTCCGGTATTTAATAGCAGAGCAATAAATCGCATGCAGGTATTGGAGGAAGGCCAGATGCTCCCCACTGGCAGCTGCAGCAGGAGGGGGGCAAGTGGCCCGAGTGTGACATTAAGGCTCGCAGCGTCTGTCCTCTGCGTCACTCATTCTCATTGTTCCCTGAGGCTCTGTTATAAAGCACAAGGTGTAATTTTCAGCGCTAAAATGCCAGCAACTTACCACCGTCGATCTCTAAATGTGCAGCTACTTCCTTCCTGTGGACACATTTTTCTGAAGATAGAAAGAAATGTCTATTTTGACCAGAGTAAGTAGTGATTTTCATGCACTTGCTGTTTCTTGGAGCATTTGGCAAGCTGACTTTACCACATTAATATCCGATTTAATGTAATACCACAGCACTCCATAGACACACCCCTCATTCCATCAAGCTGGAACACAAGAGATTCCACCTAAATTTGAGAAGAAACTTCTTCTCAGTGAGGGTGACAGAACACTGGACCAGGCTGCCCAGGGAGGTTGTGGAGTCTCCTTCTCTGCAGACATTCCAACCCGCCTGGACACCTTCCTGTGTAACCTCATCTGGGTGTTCCTGCTCCGGCGGGGGGATTGCACTGGATGAGCTTTTGAGGTCCCTTCCAATCCCTGACATTCTGTGATTCTGTGATTCCGTGATCTTCAAGCTCCGGGAAATCTCTGTGACAGGCACAAATAAAGCACCTGAAATTTTTCATTAAAGACCAGGGATGGTCCCTGTGCCCCAATATGTGATGCTCAACGCTGCCACGACTGGTGCCAGCCTGGGCACCAATTCCAGCCTGGAGTCTGAGGAGATTAAGTGAACATTTTTATCTGGGCCTATCGGGATGGGACAAGGGTTGATGGCTTTAAACTAAAGGAGGGGAGATTCAGGCCAGACATGAGGAAGAAATTTTTTTACACTGAGGGTGATGAAACACTGTCCCAGGTTGCTCAGAGAGGTGGTGGATGAACCATCCCTGGAGACATCCCAGGCCAGGCTGGACGGGGCTCTGAGCAACCTGAGCTGGTGCAGATGTTCCTGCTCATGGCAGGGGTGGCACTGGATGAGCTTTGAAGGTCCCTTCCAACCCAAAATGTTCTGTGATTTCTGATCAAAGGGCTGAGTGGGCCTTACTAGCTCTTCTCATGGGATGTAGGCGCTCAAGTCCCATGCCAAGGACCTGCACCCACTTTCAGTAGGGAGATGGCACAAGTGAAGTGCCATCAAGCCTCACGTGGCTCTCCTGGGACACATGGTGGTTTGGAGGTCGTCTGTCCCCATCGCTGCAGTGAGCAGGCATCCCGCTGTCCCCCAGTACATAGACCTGGGTCCCCATGGAGTTTCTATTTGGATGAGCTCAATGCCCAGCACATCTTCGCATCGCATCCTACACCTGCGCATTTTCCCTCTGCTTCCACCCAGCAGCTCTCAGCGGCATTAGAGCTGGTTCATTAGTTCAACTGAAAAGTTTGATATTTAACTCATTTCCGCAGCTGTGAGAGGTGAACCAGCGAGGTCTCACCTTATTTCAGCCAGAAAAATCACGTCTTGTTCTTGCGGCAGGAAAAAAACTTGGCCACAAACTTCTTGCATCTTGCTGTGCACTGGAAGTATCTGCTTCTCACCCAGGCTGGTGTCTCCTCCTCTGATCCATGCGGTTATGGGCTAAAAACTGGCACAATCCCACCAGCTCAGCATCAGATTGATGCATGTAACTGCCTGGTGTGTTGACAGTTTTAAAGTGTGGCCCATATGGTGCTCATAGCTTAAAAAACAACCTGCCTTGTGCCTGGGATTGGGCTTGCTCCATCTCACCCAGCAGCGGTTTGGGGATTGTGCCTGCCTGCGTGTGCAATCTCACATCCCCAGCACAACTGGTTTAACGAATCTGAGCAAACGAACACAGAAACATGGAGCCATAAGGATTTTATGTTACTGCCAGATTTTGCACCCATCTCGGGTGGTGGGAGCCAGGGAGACAAAGTACAGCTCATTTTGTTGATGTCAATGAGTTTAAAATTCGAGACTAATTAATTACAACTGCAGTTTTTGATTGGTGAAGGCGATTTCATGAAGCATTTGTTAAAGACACCACTTTAAGGAGGAATTTCCCAACTGCAGAAGTTAATAGCTTTAAAACTGCTACTCAGGCTCCCTGCAAATGGGACTTTGTGCTGCAAATCTCTTTGAGACTCATAATTCAATCCTATTTAGAAGCAAATTTCTTAGATTTAAAGCAATGAATATTTAAATACTACCAGTTGAAACATTTTCAATTTTGAGATCATTTCAAAGCCGGGAGAGTTTATAGCATTCGACTACTCTGCAACGCTTTAGCATCTGAATTGATATGGACTGTAGCTGAATCTTAAGCAGCTTAAACAGCTATAAAGGGTTAGAATAGTTTAAAGGGTTAGGGTAATTTAAGCAGAATATCGTGTTTTCAGGGCTTTGGTTAAAGAAACGAGTGTTCACGGGCTGTCAAGCTGAGCAGCTCCAGATGAAGGACCTGACAAGCATCGCTCGAAAAACTCTCTGAAGCACTCAGCATGTTCTCTGCTTTCAAACCTTGTCTGCTTTATTTTTTCTAAGAAAAACAAGAAAAAGGAAACAAAATAAGCAGGTTGAATATGCACACAAAATGCAGAATAAAGGTAAAATGTATGGGTAATCCTGTGAAGGTGGCTTTGCGCTGACAACAGGCTTGTTGCTGCTTTCTGATATCTGACACTCATTTTTCTTTGGTACAAACCACTTCAAAACACAGCAACACTGTGAAAATGGCTGTGAAGAAAACACATGAGCTTTCCAGTGCTTGCGTTTAGCCTCTTCCATGTCAGATACATGTAAACTAAAAATTGAAAGAGAGAGCTTTTAAAAACTCGTGAGCCCAAGCTCATTCTGCACAAGTATTTGACCAGGATGATTATTTTGGACGGGAAAGAAGACAAGGAGAGAAGGAGGTTTGTTTTTTATTTTTGGTAATGTATATTTATGCCAGTCTTAGCCATTAAAAAAAGCCTCTGTGTGCCATTATGATTTATTCCTCTTGACTAAAAGCCATGCATATTCCAGTACAGTTGCTCCATCTGTGCTGTTAATGTTGGACTGTGCAAAAAACAATTCAGGATTTATTGGATGCAAGAGGCAGCTGAGGCAGAGGGAAGACTCCTTAGCTTGGTATAACGCAGACGGATGAATGTGTGGGATCTGATTCCAGTTGTTTCTCCAACTGGACTGGCATAAGGATGGTACCTGGGCTGACACAAGCCACCCACGCCTGGGTGACAAAAGCGAAGTGAGAAACAGTGCAGTGGAGGTGACCCTGCAAAGGGTCTTCCTGGTGTTGTCTCTGCTGCATCCCCTTCCCATCAGCCGAAGGGGTTACAAGAATGGGACAGGACTGCTGTACCAGGTCACCTGCATGTCCCAGTCACCCCCTGTCCTGTCCTGGACATTCACCAGAAGCAGGTGTCTGGGAAAGGGATAGTAACAGGTAATGACCATTGCCTTTGCAAACCCTCCTGTCTCTGACCATGTGTGGCCTGGGGAGGGTCTGCAGCAGCTGGGGTCTCTGGGTGCTGGGCGACCCTCCATGGGCGTCTCACCCATAACCACCCAGGCTCCTCCAGAGAGAGAAGGACCAGCCTTTGCCACCCAAAACTGGCCCTGGCAAGGAGTTTTACAGCTTATCAAAACCTTGTACCAAACACCAACTTGTTTATTTCAAGCCTGGTAACCTTAGCTGATGCCCTTATATATTTAGCTAGTTAGTTAGTTAGTTAAATAGTATTTTTTACTGGATGAAGCAGTGAACAGTCTGTCCCCTGCTGATTTCACAAGCCTCATTGTGTTTCTCCTCCAGCCATTTGTTTTCAAAGACAGGGAGCCACGACCTACTCATTGGAAGAGCTGTTGGATTTTCCCGACATCCCTTCTCCAAACTTCTCCCCTTCTGCCCGTGGTGAGTGGGATGCCAGACAAGGCAAGATCACATCCACACCGGGACCATACCCCAGCAGCACTATTGCTGCAGAAGAAAGCACCAGCCTTGGTCAGATGTCCCCTTTGAGGCTATTTCCAGGGCTTTCTTCAGGGATGGGCTGTGTAGCATTGCCACAGTAGAATCCAGGTAATCATTCAAGTGGAAAAATAACTCAGGTGCCATCTTCTCCCAAGTAGCAAGTGATAGGATGAGAGGAAATCATCTCAAGTTGCACCAGGGGAGGTTTAGATTGGATATTAGGAGAACTTTCTCAACAGAAGGGGTTGTCAGGCATTGGAACAGGCTGCCCAGGGCAGTGGAGGAGTCACAGTCCCTGGAGGGGTTTAAAAGACATGGAGATGAGGTTCTTAGGGACATGGTTTAGTGCCAGAGTTAGGTTATGGTTGGACTTGATGATCTTGAGAGTCTCTTCCAAACAAAATAATTCTATGATTCTATGTTGTCCTCAAAAGCGTCCAGCCCTTGCTTTAATACTTGCTGTCCTGGAACCCCTTTCTCTCTCACTGGGTTGTGGTTAGAGCACCAGCATTCTCTGATCTGGCAGGATTTTCTGTCCCCTCTGAAGTTGGCATGTGGCAGATCCCCTTTCTTTTCTAAAGCACTTTGCAAGAAAACTGCTTATATATCATATTGAAAAGGATAGTAACATCTGCATCAACAGCATTGGGACTTCCCTGCATCAGGATTTCTTCTGGCTTGTGAACCAGTTCCTGGGACAAGACAGTGACAAACTTCCCACCTGACGTAAGTCACCAGCAGATTTCATCATCCCAAATCTTTCCAGGAAGCCCTGAGTCAGGACTGTGTGATCCCGTTCTCCCACCCAACCCATTGCCTTGACCTCCTCCACGGTGGTCAGGCTTGGGGGCTGGAGACGTCATCACAAAAATGGGCTGAAAAACGAAAGACTGGGGGGGGAATTCCTTGTCAAGGGTCTTTCTGTTGCGGTTTTGCGAGCAGACCAACTCCAGCTTGGCTGGAGCTCTTCCCAGCGTCTTTTCAAAGGGTTTTCGCCCTCTGGAGGCTAACTTTGGGAAAGCAAACCATAGAGTCATAGAGAAAAAAAGAAAACGGGCTGACTCAAATCTTGCATTTGCAGAAATACAGTCCTATGAGAATAAACCTGCAAAGAACTGGTGGGATTCCAAGTGCTTCTCCTGAAAAGCTGGTCACGGGCAAGGACAACTGTTGCAAGGCATTGAAAGCCTCAGTGGGACCCAGAGGTATTGTGCTCAACCTCAGCCTTCCTATTCCCACTGCAACAGCACTAAAAAATATATCCAGACAATGTTGGATCATCTTGCCTTGACAATTACAGATGAGACCTGCTAATATGGTTCATTTTACAATTATTTTATTCCCTTCCCCCCCCCCCCCCCCCATCTTTGCCACATTATGATTTTTAACACACTAGACAGAGCTGAAATGCACATGACATTTCTAAATTTTCAAAATTAAATGTTCGGATATCCTTTGAAACTCTTTGCCTGCACTTAGAACCAGAGGACAAAAACAGTAGTTGTTTTCCTTGATACATAAATATTGGGCGGGGGAAAGGGTGACACTGAAAACCTGGACTCAGGTTTGATTTGCACTGGGCTTGTTCTAGCAGCATCTACACATCTGTCTGATTTTATTTCCCTGTGTCTTTCTGCCATGATTCAGTCCTGGTTCTCCAGAGACCCTGATAGCCCATGAGGTTCCCCAGTTCTTCTGCATTTTTCTTGCCAGCCTCTAGTACACCCTCTGTTGAAGTAACACACAGCTCAGCCTCATGAGTCTCAGCAGGAATACAAAAGCTGCTGTGCGTGGAGGCATGAGGCCAAGAACATGCCCAGTGGAGGCTGTTTTCCAGGCGTGGGTGATGTGATTCAGTGAGCTGCAGGCAGAGATGCAGAACGTCCCTTTCTGACCAGTGCTCCCACGCGGGACACTCTTGTTTTTTGCGTTTGCTCTCTTCCAGTCAGGCCAGGTCCTTGCGTGTCTGCCAAAATGACAGCTTGAAGCCAGGTGTATGAAAGAGCTGCAGGCACCAAGCTCCTACTGGTGGCATAAACACTCATGGGTGCTGACACAGGTTAGAAGTCTACATAAGAATGATGCTCCTAAACATCTTTGTGGACTTGGATCTTGTTTCCAGAACACAAAGCACACAGTAAATGTGAGGGGCACCATAGATTGTTAGATTTTCATAGCCTCAGAAACATTCACCCGCAGCTTCTTACCCCACTGTCTATTCATCTGTAAGAAGGAGTTTCCCAACTGTGACCTATACATCTCAAGAGCTCAAAAAGCTCCCATAATCCCCCGATATGTCACAGCTCTACATCACCACTCGTGGCTGGAAGAGAAGGTGTGCAACACCATGGAGTAGCCAAGTGTCCCACACTTGCCCTGTCCAGCTTCATGCCCAGTCATGACAAGGTGCCCACTTCCAACTCCATGATGTTCAACTCTTGTGCATGGGGTCAGCTCCACCCCACAGGGCTGCCAAAGTGAAAGCCTTTCCCAAGCAGAAAACCAGAGACTGTGGGAAAATGAAGCCTGAATGAGAGAGAGATAACAAGGAAAACCTAGATGGGATTTGCCACATTCTTGGTCTTTGATCTTGAGTAGTGATGGTTTACCCAGTGCCACTGGTTGAGTCCTACATCGTAGATTTGGGTTGGCCTTTGCTTCTCTGCAGGCCTGTTTTAACTTCCCATCCCTGAGCTTGTTAAGGTCCTTCTCTGCTGCCCATAGGGCCCACAGGTCACTCAGTCATCTGCAGACTGTTCTGGGCCAGTAGCTCATCAACTGTCCATGGTCACCACAGCCACCGTAGTTCCTTGATGCCAACACCAGCAAGCCTGTGAAGGCCTCAGCTCAACAAGCTTTGATGTTTCTTGATCCCTCAGCACCTGAACTCACAGCCATGAGTTTAGCATCCTGGATCTTCATACAGGACTTGAGGAGATGTCTGTTTATGTCTGAGAATGACTCTTCCCACACTTGTATAGGTCTGAATTTGGGAAAAAGCCTTCTAAAAAGCTAACCAAAAGGGGAAAAAAAACCAAAAACAAACAAACAAACAAAAACCCAAACAAAAACAAGCAAACAAACAATCAAAAAAACCCAAACCAAACAAAACAAACCTCCAAACCCACAATTCTTTTGCATGTCCCTTTATCTCAAATAAAAAACATGACCATTTCCTACTGTGCACTATTGGGGAATCGCATGCATTCAAGAGACTTCAGAGGAACTCATAGCCATTGTAGCCAAGGAATGGTGGCATGTAGCTCCTCCATGGGACCTCTTTTGGTGTGTAAGTAACTATTTAGTGTGAGGAAATGTGCTACTTATTTGGGTTTGCTCTCGGCAATTCCCAGTACAAGAGCTGTGAGAAGGCATTGGACAGAGGGGGACCCAGAGGTTGCTCTGCCCCAATCCCCGTTTTAGGGGTTTGGGAGGCAATTTTAAGAGGATGCCTTCTCAGACATGACACTGGTTGTGGGTGAGGGCTGAGAAAAGGGCTTTTCCCTGTTTTTGAGGGATATTATATAGTGCCAATGAAACATGTCACATTTTAGCAAAAGATTCCACAGATTTCAATGCTCTTGAACATCTGACCAGAGACCTGTCACCACGCAGCAAAAAGACAAAGCTGAGACAGGTGATGCTTGTCACAAAACCCCCAGAAGTTCTGGGTACCACTGGAGTAGGGAGCAGAACATAATTTAAACCACACTATTACAACACCTGTGCAGCCCAGCAACTCCTAATGCAAGCAATACCATTCCCAGCTCCTGTAGGCAGTAAATTACTTCATAATTTAATCCTGTGCTCTACAATAAAGGTAAATAGGTTTTGGTGGAGGAGTAGAGGTAAATGCGTTTTGGTGGTGGAGTACATCTGGTGTGCACTGAAGTTACTAAATTGAAGCAGAAGCCAGAAGGGCACTTTCATAGCATGTGGTGGGAGGGGTACGGTCACAGGGACGTGATGATTACTACAGATTTGGGATCGGCTTTGTCAGTGCTTTACAGGGAACCCAGGAAGGCGCCAGCGATGTTTTGTATTCTGTCTGCAGGACCGAGATTTGTACAGCTGAGCAGGTTTTAATGTGATGTTTTCTGAGGCAATAGATGTGGAAGCCCGAAGCGCCACTGTTACGAAACTCCAGTCCAAGCAGAGACACATTTTAAATAAGCAATAAAGATGCAAGAGGAAGTCAGGACTGAATAGCAATTCCACTGAAAGATCACGAAGCCATGACCAGGCATAACCCGATTATTTATGCATGTTAAAGTAATTGGAAAGTTGCCTTGTACCTGTTCCTCATCTTATTAAAGGACCTGCTCCTATGAGGACACACAGGGTCATTTTTCAATGTTTCTGGCACTCTGCACAATTCCTTGGCTGGGTTTCACAGTGTGCCAGTAAAGACTTACCTGCTTGTTTACTGGAAAAGCAAGGATTTCAGACCTTCTTTAGAAGATTATTTAATCTTCTTACACATCATTTTGCACTTGGATAAGCAGGTCAGCAGCCAAGGGTTGAACCAAGAATACGGTCTGCCATCTCCTTACCTTCTGCCTCGGCCAGCACTGGTGTGCAGGAACAAGGAAACCAAGCAGGACACACACGTCTGAGTCTCTGTAGCTTTAGCTTGTTTGTTCATACTTGATGTACACATGCCATATTAGCAAAACTGTGAAAATTTGACTCAGCGTGGCCTGGGCTGAACATGAGTTGGAGCCCTAGCAAGTAAACAAACCTATAAGTCATTCTCCAGCCGAGCTGCCAAGAGGCTCTTCAATCCCCAGGCAGAATTCAGTGGGTGCCACGCTGCCAGACTGTCCACAGCCTGCTGCTAATAAGGAAAAATCATCACAGTTTTGCTCTCCTTTGATTCATCTAGCGTACACAGAGAGCTAATCCTGCAGACTAATTCTCAGCTGGCTCAGCCACAGGACAAAGAAAGGGAAGGTCGTTTTACAAAAAGCAACACAATTCTGCCTTGCTCAGCCTGTGGTCACTCAGGAGGCGGAATTGCACCATCTCACTGTGACGCCAAGGGTTTACACCCGTGACAAAGACATGCCACACGATGTCCAACACATTTCAGGAAGCAGCTGATACTTCCACTTAGTCCTAAAAACCTACTTTTGTCATGCTCCTGCTGAGCACTGCGTTGTCCTTGGTCGAGTCATCACCCGCTGGGTAGGCATGTAAGTATCTCTGAAGTCAACCATTGCTGGTGAGTTAGTGACTCAAATCCCAGAGTTTCTCATCTGAGCAGCTCTTTGCCTGTGCAAAGGTAAGAGGAATCAAGTCTGAATAAGGAGTAAAATCCAAAACCAGGAGGATGAAATGATGTTTTCCATCATTTATAAGCTGGCTCTGAACCATCACTATTTGCTCTCTACAACTACCTGAAAGGAGAATGTAGCATAGAGGGGGTTGGTCTCTTCTCCCAAGTCACAAGCAATAGGACAAGAGGAAATGACATCAAGTTTCACCAGGGGAGGTTTAGATTGGATATTAAGAAAAAAATTCTTCCCAGAAAGGGCTGTCAGGCATTGGAACAGGCTGCCTAGGGAAGTGGTGGAGTCACCATCCCTGGAGGGGTTTAAAAGACGTGTAGACAAGCTTCTTAGGGACATGGTTTAGTGCCAGTGTTGGGTTAATGGTTTGACTCGATGATCTTGAGGGTCTTTTGCACACAAAATGACTCTATAATTCTATGATTCTATGTTTTTCCAGCTCAGTCCCTACATGTTGCTATGACAGCTGAGTGAAGGCAGCTGCCTTTGTCTTCACTGGGGTGTGACGACCAACCCAGCTGCCGTCACCCCTTGGCTCGGAGATGGGAGAATCAATACAGCTGGGCAAACTTTTTTTCTTTTTTTTTGGTGAATGTTTTACCTGTAACTGCCATCCTGCATAGCATATACCCATCACGTGTGCCCTGCTTCCTTGTCCCATGAATGGGGCACGTGTGGTACATAATGCCACTTGCAGCAAGAACGTGGGCGGGAGGAAAACTAGGTAAGGAGGGTAGAAAGGCTGACGGTGAGGACAAGAAAAAAATGAAAGAAACTATGCAAGACAGTAGAAATAAAACAGAACCTCTGTAGAAAGCTACAGCAGAGCTCAGTGAGAGGATGGCACATCTCCCTCTGGGTTCATTAACCACTAAGAGGATTTATAAGAAGAATTTGTCACACTCTTAGGAGTATTTAGAAAAATGAAAAAGTAATCTGGAAAGAATCTTACACCCTATAAACATCTATCCTTTTTAATGAACACTTCATGCTTGTTAAGAGTGGAGGAAGTAAAAGGAGCTAAGCAGAATCAAGCAGTGTCTGGTTTGAGATGAAACCCCCTGAGGTGCGCAAGGACCTGGAGTCCTTGGCTCACACAGATATTTAGGGCTGTAAGAGGTGCCCTGAGCATCTGGCCTGGCCTCCAACCACCACTCAGTGGCTGTTGATGTCCCACATGTTGCACCTGGAGCACGTATCTATGTCTCTGCTGCCCATGAGCACCTCGATGCTTTGGGCTTTCAGTGAAGCTAAGCAATAGTGCTTCCATGGGCTTTCTTGTATGGGTGCTGCAAATTATGGGCCAGGCTCAAGGGTAAGAAAGGTCACATTCAGATTCAGCAGATGTCACAACCTGAATGGACCAAAATCCTCCACTGTAGAAGGAACAGTCTCAAATGGCTGCTGGTGACCCAGAAGATTCTCATTCTTGCCTGGGGAGAGAAACATCAGGCAATGACCTACTTGAAAGCAACTGTGCCACCAAAGCCAGGACCGGTGACACTGAGGCACTGACCCCTGACTCTCTCACAGAGCTGAGCTTCTCAAGGTGTTCTCCATTTGTTCTGGGCTTTAGGAGTCCTAACAGCAAACCAACAAGTAATGCCTGAGGCATTTTCAAAGCCACCCTGATAATCATTAGCTTTCAACACAAGGTGGCAGGCTGTCCCCAAGATGGGGAGCAGCCAGGGCAGTCCAAGCGTCCAGAAATGGTCCTTTGTCACCACTGAATAGAAAACGTTGCTCCTTCTTGTCCCCTCTTAGAGGAGCGAGGAAGGGCACAAGGTTTCTGTGGGACCTGTGGTGACTTAGTTGTAGATGGTGAATGAAGGATTGTTGCTGTGAAAAGCTTCTTCTGAGCCTGAGCTCTTGTCCAAAACTACCTACCAGGTTGGGAGGAAGGTGACTGCAGAGTACTGGCAGTCTGGGTGTGGTGGTGGTGGTGGGATGCTGCTGTAGATGCATCTCTCCTGCCCAGAAATTAGATACTGGCAGCACCCTCAGTGCTTGGAGAAGAGGAGACTGAGGGGTGACCTCATTGATGTTTATAAATATGTAAAGGGTGAGTGTCACGAGGATGGAGCCAGGCTCTTCTCAGTGACGACCAACAGTAAGACAAGGGGTAATGGGTTCAAGCTGGAACACAAGAGGTTCCACTTAAATTTGAGAAGAAACTTCTTCTCAGTGAGGGTGACAGAACACTGGAACAGGCTGCCCAGGGGGGTTGTGGATTCTTCTTCTCTGGAGACATTCAAAACCCGCCTGGACACCTTCCTGTGTAACCTCATCTGGATGTTCCTGCTCTGGCGGGCGGATTGGACTGGATGATCTTTTGAGGTCACTTCCAATCCCTAACATTCTGTGATCCCCTTTAGTGGTTTGGCTACCAAGTCTTGGGGCCAGACTGGAGATGGAATAGCTGAGGGCTGTTTCCCATCCTTTGGACCTGTCTCACCCATATGGACTTGTCTGGTGATCACCAGGCTGTGTCTAAGCCTGTTTACCCTCACCAGGCCTGATCCTGACCCCAACCTGCAGGTTGACTTTGCAGCTTGATCTTGGATCCACCTCATCACCTCAACTTGCCTGAGGACCTGGACTCTTGGTTATAGAATCATAGAACCATAGAATGCCCTGAGTTGGAAGGGACCCACAAGGATCATGGAGTCCAACTCCTGCCCCTGCACAGGACAACCCCACAGTTCACACCATGTGTCTGAGGACGTTGTCCAGTCTCTTCTTGAACACTGTCAGGCTTGGGGCTGTGACATCTCCCTGTTCCAGTGTCCAGCACCCTCTGGGTGAAGAACCTTTTCCTCATGTCCAACCTGAACCTCCCCTGGCACATCTTCGTGCCATTCCGTTGGGTTTTGTCATTGGTTGGTAAAGAGAATACCGGTTGAACCTGGCCATCATCTCCTGACCTGCAGCAAACCTGCACCAGCCATGTCAATAAGGAAGAAACAAGAGGTAGGGAGATGCCTTTGAAGGCCACTCACCAGTGCAGATGTACCCCTGGCTCAGCTGCCCAGAGTTACCCCAGGGGTTCATATCCCTGTGGGTGCGGGGTGGTTCTGTGATCATCTACCTGCTCTTTGTCATCCCCTGATGAAGGAACGCAGAACACATGGACCACAGAGCTCTCCGCGGAGCAGGAGCTTCCCATAGCTCCTTGTCCTGAAGTTTATTTATAGAGCACTTTATATTGCAAAGAGCAACTAAGCATGGTGGGACCATGGAAAGAGCAGTCTAATCCATCAGGTCTCACATCTACAGCAGCTGTTGGCACTAGGTGACTGGCGTGCTACCTTTGACGCTGATGTTGGAGTTTGAACGCTCCACACTAATGGCTTGATGCCCTGCCTTCCCCTTTCCCAGTTGAGAACATGCCGGGTTCATTAAGCCCATTTGCATACAGCTCTGTATGAAGTCATTAAGAAGTGCCAGACATAAGAGTGAAACTGGATGAAAGCTTCAGCAGTGGGAACAATCAAAGGAAATCCCAGCACTCAAGCTCCAGTTTGCCTCAACAGAGGGGAATTCAATTAAGGGCTGATTTGATTTGTGCAGCTCAGAGAAAAGCCACCTGACTGGGTGTTGGACATATTTTTGGCTCTGAATCAGCCATAAATACCAAGGATTGTTTTAAGCAGACTGGAACAAACATGCTGGACCAAGCCCATCTCCAGCTACCAGCTGGGGAGCCAGGGTGGGCAGCAGAGGAGGCAGAATTGCCCCTCACAGCTAGAGAGCTGATGTGTAACTGCTCGCAGGGGTTGTCTTCTCCACAAAACCCTCTCTAGGAGGAGATCCTGCAGATTTCAGCTGTGCTGGATCTGTCCTTGGCTCCCATGCAGCTTGCTCATGCTCCCAGCTGCCACACACCACTACCTCGTTAGTCCTCAAAGACCTGCACGGTCCGTTGCACTAGAAATGCACCTTCTCACTTCAAGAGCTTTTGATCTTGCAGTTGCCTCCCTGGGGACACTGAGATAAGGATGGTAACCAGTTATGATCAAACTTTGCAGAAGCGATTAGGTATCCTGTGTTACTCATCTTCCTGTTATCGTTCTCTTTTCTTCCTTTGAAAAACTGCTGTTTGTAAATGAACTGATTAATCCTTTGCCAATGCACCGGATGAACAGTGCCTGGTTTGGTTTACTTCTCCCAGGTTTCTGGCTGAGGATACTCAAGATGAGTGGTTTCTTAGTGATCTGAGCCCACCTCTGGTGGGTACCCATCAAATCCTATCAGCTGCTGGTCCTCCTAAAGCCTGGAGGAACTGCCCTCCCTGTGAGTGCACAGGAAAATTTAGCTCTTGCGTGCAAGGAGCTGCTGCACTAATAAAATTAATGTGAACCTTGCTCCCTAAACACATGGGCTTGTGCTCAGCTGTGGGGCTGCATAAACACGAGGCAGCTCATGCAGCTCCTACAGGGACCTTGTCTGTCCCCGGGGTCCCTCTGTGCCGGGCAGGGACGGGATTGTCCCGCTCTGCTCTGCACTGGGGCGGCCTCACTTGGAGCGCTGTGTGCAGGGCTGGGCAACACAGGATAAAAAGGATATAAAGCTACTGGAGAGTGTCCAGAAGAGGGACATGAAGTTGGTGAAGGGTTTGCTTTCTCACCGCCTGTGAGACCCAGCCACCATTGGTGGTGCTTCCAGGAAAACCCTGCCCAGCAAAGCCCTCCTGTGCTGAGGGCCTCAGGATGTCTCAGACCCCAGCTAGGGAGCCAAGGCAGCATAGATACCTGGAATCCATATCTTGGACACCTGGGGTCTGTATCTTGGACACCTAGGATACTTTCCCAGTATGACCTTGTGGGTCCCTTCCAACTCAGGGCATTCTACCACTCTGTGTGCCCAAAGGTGCTCATAGGCTTAAAGCACAAGGCAAACGCCAGTTCTTGTGCACATTGGGAGCAGAAAAGATGCACAGAGCTGCCCACAGTTCCCAGGAGCTACATCCACAGGGAAAGATGATGCCTGGAGGCACAGCCAGAGCCAGAGTGATCCCTGTGAAATGGACAGGACAAATGGAGCAGCCTTGGGTAGCACAGAGCAAGTGGTGCTCAAAGACTAGTGCAAACAAGTTGTTCATTGAATTCCCTCAGTATTTCATATGCACAGTGGGAATTAGGGAGTCCTTCTCAGATGAAAATTTATTTCCAGTGCAAAGCAGAGTATTGGGTTGACAACACAGTGTTTTTTTCACTTGCTCAGGGAGCAAAATGGAAATGCGTAGCCCCACAAGGGAGCAATGAACTGATTTAAAAGGATTTGTCCTTCACATATTAAGAAAGTCATTGGTGCTGCACCTGAGGTCACATGAGACATGTCTATGTGAGGGTCTTGCTTGTCTACATAAAACAAGAACTTCTTGGTAGGACTGGGCAAAAATCCTCTCAAAATATTTACCTCGGGAGGATATAAATTTTCTGCTGAAACTGCTCAAACAGGAAAATTCCTATGGGTGAGTTCACTTTGTTTTTTTCCTCTCGTCTGTATGACACAAGGGCTCAAACAGAGCTTATCATCTCTTCCTCTCATGCTCTTACCCATTTCCTCTGCCCTGTGGCATCTCAAGCGCTCAACCAGTTTCTCCTTCTGCCGTTCTGCTTCATCCCTCTATTCTGACTGCAAACCAGCCCAGAAAGCAAACATCCCAGAGGTTTCCTGCCAGCTCGGTGAGCTGAATCAGCTGCCCCAGCCAGGCACCCATCGGGAGTCAGGGAAGGGGAGGAGGCAGGGCTGGAGCCTGCCACATTGTCCTGCTGGAGCTTTTTACCAGCTAAAAATTATTCTTAAAATTGGGGAGGGGGTCTGGGAAGCACCGAGTGGTGATTGGGCTGTTGGGAAGAGCTGCCTCCCTCAAAGACTTTTAATATTGTTGATAGCTTAATGCTCCATATGTGAGTTCCCTCAATTAGAAAGGATGCCAAAGGCTGGCTGGAGCTGCCTGGGTAAATTTTGAGTCTGGTACGAAACTCTCAGGATTTCTGTAGCAGTTCTAACATAAAAGTGGACAGACAGGCTATCGCTAGCCAGCTACAGCCAAAGCTAAACCTATCTGTTTCAATACTTGGCAAAGACTGCATTTAATACTAAATAAATATCGCATTCTTGGAACCATTTCCCTTTAAAACGAGCAGGCTGGATGAAAGGCTTCCCTGGCTCTCCCAACCACATAAAAAGCAAGATTTATTTTCTTGCTCGGCTGAGCAATGCTGGTGGACAACCATACCTCAGGTTTTCCTTCCTGCTTCTATCATGTCTGCTTATCAGAAAGTATCACCTGTTTACCCAAGGTATGACAAACAGAGTTTGCTCATCTGAGGACCTTCAGAGACATCCCATGAGCATCCTTTGTAGTCTGAACTGGACAACCTGAGACCGACAGCCCCCTGAGCATGCAGCTCAGGCTGCTCAGATTTGCCGGTGTTTTGAGCTGCATCAATGCGTATTTTTATGCAGAATCAATGTGAAATCTGGGCTGTGCTTCCCAGGGAGCATCTGACCAACTTTAAAGCTTTGAATCAGAAGGAGGAAGCAAAAACTGTTCTTCCCAGAAAGCAGTAGGGACTGGCGCCTTTCCCATCTGAGTTTGATTTTTGGTCATGGGAATGGACATCGTGGCCATGTCTACACAGATCGGTGTTGTCCCATGGCCCCTCACACTTTGTGACTTGCACTGTTGGACATGAACAAGTGGGTGAGCAGGGGCTGGTAGCGGCGTGTAGCCCTTGGCAGGACTAAAACCCACCAGCAGCAAGCGGTGCTGGTCTGTGCTGCCTGGTGGGAGGGGGAACGGGAATGATGCTTCTCCTTTGGGACACATCCTGCACCAGACAGCACCCATGGAGAGAGGTCCCACAGGGATCACAGCTCCTCCATTCACCCCAGGAGCACCAGCCCCTGTGTGCCAGTAGGGCCAGGGGGATGTGTTTAATGAAGTCTGTGCTTGAGGCGCTTGCCCACACAGTTCCCAAGGTCATGTCTAAGCTCCAACAGCCTCCTTTCAACCTGGAGAAGAGGAGACTGAGGGGACACCTAATCCTGGCTCCAGCTTCCTCACAAGGGGAGCAGGAGGGGCAGGGCTGAGCTCTTCTCTTTAGTGACCAACAACAGAACCCGAGGGAACGGCAGGAAGATGTGCCAGGGGAGGGTCAGGTTGGACATGAGGAAAAGGTTCTTCCCCCAGAGGGTGCTGGACACTGGAACAGGCTCCCCAGGGAGGTGTCCCGGCCCCAACCTGACAGTGTTCAAGAAGAGACTGGACAACGTCCTCAGACACACGGTGTGACCTGTGGGGTTGTCCTGTGCAGGGACAGGAGTTGGACTCCATGATCCTTGTGGGTCCCTTCCAACTCGGGACACTGATTCTTTGATTCTATATGTATCAGCAGCACCATGTCCTATTGTCCCCTGCCTCACTTTGCTGGGACCATAAGGATAGTGGATTTGGATGAACCAGCAGTTTGCTGCGCCAGCTACTGTGCAAGGGATCTGATGAAAGGAGAAAAAACAGGAGATGTGCCACATCCACCCAGCAAAGTCCTCCTACACCGTGTCTTTTACACCTGCTGCCAGCAGCACCATCTCACACCCCAGGAGACCCCTCAGAGTTGTGTCAAGTGACAGCACGTGTCACCCCTGCATTCTTTGCTGGGTTAGGATAAGGCCAGTGCTTTCAAGTGTAGACTAGTCTCAAGAAATTTATCTTGCCAGCTTCCCTTTTGTAACAGGAAGGATAGCAGGCAAACAAGAATTGCAGGAAATGTGCAGCTGACCCAGGCAAAGGTAGAAAGTTTGCTCTGGATCGACATTGTGTGCAGATGGGAATGAGGAGAAGAGCCATTGCTGAAAGTCTGTCAGTCTTCTTCATGGACTTTTTCTTTAACTGAGAAATGCTATTTTGTCACAAATGAATTCTTGTGGAAATGTGTCTGACTCCACAAAACTACATATGAAACACTGACAGGGTTATATGTGCTAGAAGACAGCCTGCTTTCTCACCACCTGTGAGACCCAGCCACCATTGGTGGTGCTTCCAGGAAAACCCTGCCCAGCAAAGCCCTCCTGTGCTGAGGGCCTCAGGATGTCTCAGACCCCAGCTAGGGAGCCAAGGCAGCATAGATACCTGGAATCCATATCTTGGACACCTGGGGTCTGTATCTTGGACACCTAGGATACTCAACAAGTAACAAGAACCACTTCTGAGCTTGGTGGAAGGTCCTCAATGCCCTGGCCTGGGGCAATTTTCCTCTAGTGTTCAAATTCTGTAGAACTTGAGTATTCACTGTTTGGACTGACAGCTAGCAAAGTTGAGAGAAACCATCAACACCCATGGCTAAGCCTCTGTTTCAGTCTCAGTATCATTTATCAGATAATTAAAATGAAGTATTTTGTTTATTTCAAAATGTTTTTCCTGTATTTCCTTCTCTTACAGACCCTATTAGAGATTCTTGTTTAAAGTCCTAGAGCAGGATACAATTTTTACAATATGTGATGACTTTCAGCTGAAGGAAAAGTCCAGTTTTCAACCACCTCTAATCTCAGCTATCTTCAGCCTCCATTCCCTAGCCTGTTGGACAAATTGCACTCCAGAAATTGGACTGGGGAGATCCTGCAATGTCTTAGGCCTTCTGTAAGGATCAGCATGTTCAGTGATCTGGAGCCTGGGGAAGAAGACTCCCAGAGGAGCGGCTGTACTTGCCAGTCCACAGGTCTGGTCCCCTTCTCCATTCACCCTTGAAAAATGAGAATTTACACTGATGCTGATGAAATTCTGTTGGTGCAAAACCCGTGTGAGAGGAAATTCAAGCCAAACATTTGCTGTTCAGCTGGGACCAGAGAGAAGGTCAAACCTGTGTCCAATGTCAGCTGAGCCTGCTGATTGCACACCCTAACCTAAGAGCTGGGTTTATTTTCATGTACACAGTCTACTGTTGATATTTCATGTCCATTTATGTGTTAACCATTGAGAAAGAACCACCTTTGTGCTGCACTAATAAAAAGGCCAGGTGTGTTGGTTAATAAACAAATCTTTTTAATCCATAAATTGCATTGCTGGGACGTGTTAAGCTGATAGTTTGGTATTGCCCCTTTCTCAGAGGGCTTTTGGGGTCTGCTTTTGGAGATTTCTGTCCAGATCTGTTCTACACGTGATATGCCTGTATTGGGCCACAATCCTGCAGGTTTTCCAGTAATTTCTAGAAGTGAGATCTGAAATGCTATTGGGAGAAAACAAGTCTGGAAGAAATCATAAAATGCACATGCAGTCCCAAATCTTTGACTTGGCCAGGGACAGCCTGTAATCATCAGCAATGTCTTCCTAGGTGGATGATGTCTGGACCTGGTCCAGGCTGAGCTCCTCAGGAAGGGACTCTCAGAAACCTGGGAAGCTGAACAGGGATCTACCCAAACAATTATTGAGCAGACAGAGGCATCTATAGGCTTAGACAACAGCTGATTTGGGCTTTCAGCATATTCGATAATGGACACGGAACTTGGCACCTGAGGTGGCAATTAGGTTCTCACAACCCTGCGGGTGCTTTGTTTTGGCTTCAGAGTTCCCTGCTTTGAAAAGCACAGGGACTTCCCAGCAAAACCTGTTGTTAGACGCAGCACCTCACACCCGTTCCTGCTTTACTTCAGAAATACCAACGCAATGCAGCCTCAGTACGTCCAAGAGATGTGAAGGAGGCCATGACACTGCTTATCTCACCTAAATCCTTTAAGGTGCAGTTTGCAGTTGCTCAGCAATGCCTATATCAGCTCTGCATGGGTGTCAGAGCTCAGCTTAAGGGATCAGACCAGAATGACTGCATACCAGAGAGGCATATTTTGGTGTTGACAAATGAGAGAGCTCAGGGGCCGAACAAAAGCCAAACTTTGGTCTCAGATCTGGGAAACTGAGTTACAAATCAAGGTTGTGTCTGGCACTTGATCCCTTTGGCCTATAACACTGAGGTAAGTGTTTTCCTTGTTAAGAAATATTTGCTTTGGCTTCTCAGATCTGTCTTTCTCTATTAGTCTCCCTACTTTTTTTTTTTCCTACTCTTTTTTTTTTTTTTTTTTTTTAACAAGGAGAAAACACAGCGAACTGAAGCCATCAGCACAACTGAGGGCCCCAACCATGGGAAAAGTCTCTAAGTGAGGCTGCTGACAGAAGGATCCCATATCTAGCAAGGCGCAAGGGATTTGGTACTCAAATGCCACACCATTCTGCATTTCACTCTTGTTCCAGCTGGATCTGGGCCACAAGTCAATCAGTCCTCCTCGTGTGTAATGGCAAGCCTGAATAATGATCTGAGAGCAAAGTATTATGGTAGGAACAGATGCTTAGATGAGGCGCTGCCTCTTTCTTCATGTTGAGTCTCGGTATCTTTGAGTTTTGCAATATAACTGCATCCCTATGGACTGAAATACTCCCAGTAGTCATTCCCTATGGATTCAGATGTCTATGGGCAAGCGTCATGGCCCTGAGAGCACTGACAGGCTTTGCAAGCTCTTTCTCTCTTTGAGGATTGTTTGCCTGTTCCCAAGGCCAAATCTGCAATGGTACAGATGTGTAACCAGGGCTCAGACTGCTGGGAAGACAGCTAAGCTGTGAGAAGCAGCTGTGGGACATCTCACTGGGGACCCTGGCTGTGCTCAGGAGCCACATTTAAGTTTTGCCCTTGGTCCTTGGCTGAACCACTTTTTGCATCGGCGTGTGCCCAGCCTTATACCTTCCTAATCCCAACAGCAATTCAATGATGTGACCTCCCAGCTTCACCTTGAACCTGCACCTTCACTATGGGTTCATCTGGGGATGGGACTGTGAATCAACTCAGTCACTGTCACCAGACCTGCTCTGCTTTCCTTGTTCAGATGCCATGGGACTGTGGCCATCGGTGAGGGCACTGCCCTGCCATCCTCACCACCAGTACAGCTCCTGGCTCCTGCCATGCAGATCATCCAGCTCCTTCTGCTCCCTGGCACGGAGTCTCCCCTTCCCCTGTGGGTTGAGCATCCACCCAGGCAGTTGTAAGCCAAGTCCTAAGTCCCTCGGCAGGTGCCTTTCCACTGGCTTTCCTAGGAATTTGCCAGTCCTTGGGAGCAAGCTATTGCAAGTCAACTAGAAGCTCTGCTGGTGTCTTCCATGCCAATGGAAAGCACCAGAACATTCGGAGTAATGGGTTATCCAGCATTTGGGATATCTGCTGGTGGTTCCGATCTGCAAGATAATTCAGTTCCTTATGGCTCCCTTTATCTTGAGTAAAAAGCGGCTAATGGGCTGGTGAACATCATGTATCAGGCACAAAGCAAAGATACTTGGAGCAGGGGTGTCAGCCTCATTTTCACCAGGAGCCACATCAGCCTCGTGGTTGCCTTAGAAGGGCCGAATGTAATTTTAGGACTGTATGAATGTAGCAGTAGTTACATTCATACAGTCCTAAAATTACATTCAGCCCTTCGAAGGCAACCGTGAGGCTGATGTGGCCCCCGGTGAACATGAGTTTGACACCCCTGACTTGGAGAAAGTTTAACTAACTACCACAAGAACATGATAATGCAAAAATTCTACCAGCTAGGGGATGAGAAGGGGATGAGTCATTTGTCAGCATTCTCCTGATAAGCAACTGAATTGTGCCAGACTTCTTCCACACTACCCAGAAAACAAACTGCAGCTTCCTTCATGCTGTTATCAGGCAGAGTTTCCCCATTTCACAGGGCTGTAAGCAAACAAGGAAGTATCTCTTAGAAGATGGGAATTCAGGTGAACCACCTCTCCCTGTCCAGTAACACTGATAAAAGCTGCTGAAACACTCCTCACTGGAGCCAGGGTGCCCTTCCCCACTGCTCTGGCTCCAGGCCCATTGCTGTGTCTCACACCCGGGACACTGTCCTGAGCTTCTCTCTCCTGAGTCCCTAAAGTGCAGGAAGATATGGGGCTGTTCAGCAACCTCCCACCTGCTTAGGATAGAACTGTAAAAAGATAAAGTCTTATGAACCACAGAAGTGATGAAGTTTTTCGCCAACTTTATATCCAACAATTTTTATTGCAATGTTGTGGAGTCCCATCATATTATCATAGAATCATCGAATGTCCTGAGTTGGAAGGACCCACAAGGATCATCGAGTCCAGCTCCTGTCCCTGCACAGGACAACCCCACAGGTCACACCGTGTGTCTGAGGACGTTGTCCAGTCTCTTCTTGAACACTGTCAGGTTGGGGCCGGGACACCTCCCTGGGGAGCCTGTTCCAGTGTCCAGCACCCTCTGGGGGAAGAACCTTTTCCTCATGTCCAACCTGACCCTCCCCTGGCACATCTTCCTGCCGTTCCCTCGGGTTCTGTCACTGGTCACCAGAGAGAAGAGCTCAGCCCTGCCCCTCCTGCTCCCCTTGTGAGGAAGCTGTGGCCGCCATGAGCTCTCCCCTCAGTCTCCTCTTCTCCAGGCTGAACAAACCAGGTGACTTTAGCCGCTCCTCATACGGCTTCCCCTCCAAACCCTTCACCAACTTCATGTCCCTCTTCTGGACATTGTCCAGTAGCTTTATATCCTTTTTATACTGTGGCACCCAGAACTCTTCCCTGTAATATTCACCCGTTATGGTAAATAGTATAATATGGTATAATACTCAAGCTACCACCCCTGCCTTAGACCCTACTGCAGTCCCTTTGTGTCCTCTCTATGCCTCTGTTCCCAACGATTTCCAACAGACCTGCCCCTTATCTCCCCATGGTGCTTCCCAGTTCATTTCTATACTCCCCTTTCTAACACCATCAACCAACACATGTGTCTGCTCCCTGGTTCAGCCTGGGTGTTGGCCTATCACGAGTCTTCACCGTACAGTTGGCAACCACTTAACTGGTGTTTGACTAGTTGGACATCTTTTCTAGCAGCTCAGAAGCCAAACAAAACATACTTGTCCTTTAGGTATTTGTCTTTCAGCCCAGCCTCTGACAGGAAACATGTTGGTATTTATTATCGTTGAGATTACAAGAAATGACAGTATTTCTGTCCTTCACAGAAAATGTGTCATCAGTGTAAAAGGTGTTAAGGAAGGGATTAACAAATATTGCAATATGCAAACCATGCTCATGGCTAAACAAAACCCTGCCTCAAATCAGTTTTCTTCTCCCAATAAATGTGGTGTTGTCTCTTTCTGGTGACATTAGAAGTGCCATGGACAACTAGCCAGGGGACCTTTGTGGAAATATTGTCTTCTTTTTAACAGTAGAAAGAGCGCATCTTGTCCCAGAGCAAATAAGTGCGGCAAAGAAGAATTTGATTTCATAAAAAAATAGGACTAGGACCTGGACCTAGTCCAGGGAACACATGGTGGTGAAGACCATGTCATGTCATGTCTGCAAAGGAGCAAAAAGATCAGATTCAGACAGGAAAAGTGCCTTTCACAGGCAATTGTACCAAATACAAAGGTTTCTGTATGGTCAGAAGTTTCTGTTTCGCCTAGTCATTTTCTATGCAAAAGAGGAAATGGCTTGCTGAATGAATGGGCTATATATATGTATTTATATATAGAGGCTCTCTGAAAGCTGAAATTCACAAATCCTTTTCGAATCTGGCTCTCTTTGGACTCAATTACCTCTAGTCATCCATGTAGTGACTCCATGGCTCCCATGGAGTGATCTGACCTTTGCTGCCTCATGCTTGCTTGGGATTTGCAGCGAGCTGATGGACATTTAGGGCAGAAGGGTGACTGGGGAGCAGATGTACGACCAGAATGCTCTTTACTGGTAACCAGTGTGATGCATAAATATGTTTGGACCCAGTCAAAAGTTCTCTCTTCACTGGAAAGGATATGTAAATCCATGAGCTAAACATACATGCAACCCACTGCCATGTACTTCAGCCAACACACGTTAAATGTGAATCAGTAGTGGTTGTACAGTCTGCATTCTTTCACTTTGGAGACTCTCACAGATAGCGGTTCCCTTCTTCTTTGCCTTCATAAGACATTCTGCACGGAAAACGCTTTGCAGGAAATGCCCAAGGTATTGTGCCTTAATATCATAGATGTCATTTGCTGTCAGAGCAAGAATTTTAAATCCGTGTCTTCCTAGGCAAGTTTATTATCCTAATGCTTACCTACATGAGGCTTCCTCTCTCTTGTTAAATAGATTGACTACTAAGTAAATAGAGTATTAAATGACAGGAGCACGAGAACATAAGAAAAGGCAGTATACACACAGTCTGTCTGCCCACTTCTGTGCTTGTCATGGAGACAAGATGAGGAGAAAAGCTCCTGGAGCTCTTTCCCTACACATTCTCCTTTACCCCAGGAGAAGAATACCATTTTTTTATCATAATGTAACACCTCAACTTCCTCACCATGTTGGACTATGTTCCACATCAACCAGACTTCAAAAGAAAGGTCTTGGCCCTGAAAGCACTCCCAGCTGGTTCCCCATGTGCATGAGGTCACTCCCATGCCAAAGTCTGCGCACTACCAGAGCTTTAACTTTTCAGGAGCTTCCATTCACACCCTGCCTGAATCCTGAAGGTTCTGCTTGATTCCAGCTCCAGGTGATGATATTCTCTTCCCTCCATACCCACTCGGGTTCTGGCCATCTCACTGATGGCACCATCTGGATGATGACAATATTCTTCCATCTCTTTCTGCTGGTATCTACTGAGCAGTGTCCTAGTTTGTCCCTTTGACATGCCAGGACCAGGACCACTCCTTGTGCCCCTGTCCTGTCCCACTTGTGTATCTTCAGCTCCTACTTGTCCTGCTCTTTGGAGCAGCAGCTCTGTGTCTGCACACCTTCAATGCAAAGGTATCCTCCTGACAGCTGGGCTTCTCTGTGTTGTTATTATTACTTCTATTAATAAATTTTATGTGCAGCTAATACAATAAGTGGGAATTTAACAGCATACTGCATTGTATGGAGTTCTTAAACCTCGTGTTATGTAGGATACAGCTTTGCAGAGCTCTCCACACTCAAATCCCTCAGGCCATCATTTCTGTTTGATAACGCACCATTAAAGAGCATTCCCTTCATTGTCCATTGTCAGCAGAAAGGATGGGAAAATGGCCATTGCCTGGAGCCATCTGTTTTAAACGGGGCGCAGCTAACCCAAGGGAAGCTGCCTGATGTTTCAGAAAGGAATGGGTGGGTTGCACTTTGTGGGTAGGGACTCATAAATCCCTGGAGGAATTGAGGAATTACTGCATTTTCTTCTAGGGGAAATCCAACAATCGCATGAACACAAAGGCTACCATTTACAGGCGTTTTCCACTTCCCCTCTCGGTTTTCACAAGAGTTCAATGAGTTCTCCATCGTTCTGCAGAAGTTGCTACCTTGGCCTGGGTCTCTCCAGTGGTACTTCGTATCAGCTGTGAAGGCACTTGGCTGCCTATTGTCAATACTGCTTTTAGCACACGAAGCTTTATATAACCCCAGGCAAAATGTGCCATTAAAACCACAGTCCACCAGAGCACCCAGATGCCTAATTTAATAATAAGAGGGCTCCAGCAAATCTAAAAGCTGAAAGAGCAGGCCCTATATTAGGGATGTCAAATAGTTGTATCTCTATCTAAGCCCAAAAATGAAGAAAAATGAGGCACCTAATGTAGGAAAGCAGCCAGCTGTGATATGAATGTGTCAAGTATTAGTGAATAGCACAGAAATTTGAATGGATGGTTGATTGTCAAGATTATTAAAAATGTGAACCTTTGCTTTTAAATTAAATTTGTTCATCTTTAGTTTCCCACATTTGCTTTTTCAGTGCCTTTCTCTAGAAGATTAAATAGCCATTTAGCATTTTGTGGCTTCTCAACACCATGATTGCATTACGCATTATTGTAGTCATCATTCTCCTATGATGAAATTCATACAAGTGTGGCAATTAGCCTGAAAAAACATGCTATAAACCCAAGACATTTAAACCTGAAATAAACTCACAAAGTTGGATGATGGCAGTATACAACTGAAGCACTCCAAATACCCAGATTAATTGTAATCACTGCAACAAATTCCTGGCGCTTCTGGAAAAAAGTAATCTTCAGGAACCTTATTCATGCAGATAAATATTTTCAGTTGACCACTGGCTGCAGTGAGACAGTCCAGAGCACGTCGCTCCTTTTGATATGAAACCATTCAGCCTTTCAGCACTACTGTCAGTTCTAAATATATTACTCAAGTCAGGTGTATAATGAGACATCTCATCACTTCCTTCCTTCTCAGCACATTAGAGCAAAGTGAATCAGGATTTGCTGCCCCTGGTACGAGCAAAGGTTAATTCTTTGCTCTCTGCCAGGATCACCAGGAAAACTGAAATATCTCTTTGCTGTCCCCGTGCACATCAGAGCATTGCAGCTCACTTGATGGTCATGACATTCCTTGATAAAGACCTGCTATATCCTCCTTCTAGTGACCTGTGGCATTTAACAATTTAGATTGGATATAGTTGTACTGAGATTCCCCCGCCAACTTCAGAGCTCCATAGTGCTCAGTGCTGTGGAAACTGAATAAGCTTTGCCACGCAAAAACAGAACACAGGAGATATCTATATATATCTATCTATCTATATAGAGATATATATAGATATATATAGATATATACATAGATATATATAGATATATACACTCTCCTCAGGCCCTGCAAGCCTTTCCTAACCTCTAAACCAGATTAATTCAAACCTAGCCATACTTTGCATTTATTCATACCTGCTCAAATATCAAAAGTTCAGGCTTTCCTCATTCCCTTCAAAATGTATATGTCCAGCCAGAGCGCCAGCCTGCATTTTGGCAAATTGAATTGTTGGATGTTGCTAAACCATGCCTGTCAGCTCTTACCTTGAAGTCCAAAGAACCATTCAACTTTGCATAATGACACATTTATTGCAGCAAGGTCTTTCCACAAAGAGTGTTATTCACCTCACTTCACTGGAAATGCCGGCAATGTAGATACCTGCTCCTGAGATGGTCTTTGAGGCTCCTGATACTCGACAGACAGTATAAGCATCTCTAGTCCAAGTCGATTTAGATACTTTCCTCTGAGCTATTTTAGACATTTATTTAACTGTTCTCTAGAATACTCATTTCTCTCTAGTTCCCAGATGTGACAGTAAAATCTGCCTCAGGCTTTGTTGAAGATTTTAAACTTATCTTGATGTTGAACAGGAACAATTCTGAAACCTTGGAAACTAGTGTGGGGATGGAAACCACCTTCCACCCAACACAAAACCCACCAGCAATACCAATAAAAGTCAGAAAAACAAGAATGAACAATAAACGTACCACAAGCACTTTCTATATACTTTAAAAAATAATCCGTCAGGTGCTCCACTTTAGAGAAATAATCATTCTGTCACTCTAATCAAAGAATGTCAGCAGCATTTTCTTTCCTAAATGTCCCAACCACCATATTTCGCTCATCCCAGTCTGCAGACGGAGATAAATGGGAATAAAATTTCCAGCTCCAGCCAGACAAAAAAAATGAAACTGAAAAACCCACTGAAATGAAATGAGTGCTGTTAGATATAGAGTCTGCTGCTAAATACAAGGAAATGTAGATCACACTCATTAATTGAAAGAACATGAGGATGTGGTATACAGCTCTGTCTCTTTCCCTCTCTGCGTGAAGTGTATGTCAGTGAGCACATGGGTGAGGGGTATTCAGCAGCGAAATGTCCAAATGTCCCTTTTTGCTTGTATAGTATGAACTGGACCATGATACAGTAACTAAAAAGTGATCCTGAGTAGAGATATCAGGCTACTAAAATAAATTCCTGATGTGTCCAGAATGAAAGATGCTCTTAGCTGTGGGGTCTTGAGTCCTATATACAATTTTCAATCTTAAGACATCCTCAGAAGGATGGTCCAGATACACCCTGTTCAGAGCCTGAAACAGAGAGAGACGAGCTGTTCTCAGCTAACAGTCAAGACAGAGAAGCTGATACCCTCACAAAGCAACACTCATCATAGGTGGCACACGCCCTGTGCCATCTCATGGGTTGATGTAGGATCACAATGCTGTAGTGTGTTGCTTGCAAGAAGATCAGAGGTGGTGCAAAGCCAGGAGAGACTCAAGCAAGGAAGCCATTATTGTGTCCATCACCATGACTGAGCCTTAGGGAGCCATCCCCACCTTCCTGGAGTGCAGTCCTTTGGCTAGCTCACGAAAACCACAGAATCATAGAATAGTTTGGGTTGGAAGGGACCTTCAAAGCTCACCCAGTGCCCCCCCTGCCATGAGCAGGGACATCTGCACCAGCTCAGGTTGCTCAGAGCCCCGTCCAGCCTGGCCTGGGATGTCTCCAGGGATGGTTCATCCACCACCTCTCTGGGCAACCTGGGACAGGCTCTCACCACCCTCATTGTAAAACATTTCTGCCTCGTGTCTGGCCTGAATCTCTGCTCCTTTAGTTTAAAACCATCACCGCTTGTCCTTTCACAACAGGCCCTGCTGAAACATCTGTCCCCGTCTTTCTTATCGGCCCCTTTTAAGTACGGAAAGGCCACAATAAGGTCTCCCTGGAGCCTTCTCTTCTCCAGGCTGAGCACCCCCAGCTCTCTCAGCCTGTCCTCCCAGCAGAGCTGTTCCAGCCTCGGATCATTCCTGTGGCTCCTCTGGCCCCTCTCCAACAGGTCCATGTCTGTCCTGTGCTGAGGACCCCAGAGCTGGACAAAGAACTGCAGGGGGGGTCTCACCAGAGCGGAGCAGAGGGGCAGAATCACCTCTCTCAACTTGCTGGCCATGGTTCTTTTGATGCAGCCCAAGATACGATTAGCGTTCTGGGCTGCAAGTGCACATTGCCGGCTCATGTCCAGCTCCCTCTCTGAGATCCCCAGTGTTAGGCAGCAGGACCCACACAGCACAGTTTGGGTGTTATTCCAGAGGTACTTGTCCTTCCAGATGCATGAACCTGCCAAGATTTCTCTGAGACCTTGGCAAGGAGCCTTTGTGCCACAGCTGCATCACTGGGTGTTGCTGAACACGAGTTCTGTGTGGAAAGGCTCACCCATATTAATTTGAAGACAACTTCAGCACCTCTCAGCATGAAAGGCACCATGGCTGAAAGTCTGAGAAGCACCTAAACAATTCAGACTCCAGACCACTGTGCAGAGTGACAACTGAGGAGGCTCTTAGGACACCTTACCCTAGAAAAACAAGGTAATTTATTTTACTTTCACACCCCGATGACCAAAAAAGTGTTTTCTTCATCTTGAAATTACGCTTTCCAGCAACTCTGTGAGCACCCCCACCCAAGTGTCCCTTACATCCACTTCCCCACCAACAGCAGGAAATCGCTTAGAAAATATTTCTCAGGTTCCTTCCTGGCCAGAGGTCATCTCCGTGTTTCGTAGCAGCAGGAATCACCGTGTTCTCTGACACAACAAACGGAGAAGGAAGATCAGCCCTGCCCATCCAGCACAGCGTTTTCAGGCTTGTGTTTTTCAGCTGCAACTCCACCCCGTGCTGGTGGAGAAGGCATCGGTTCCCACTGATCGCAGGAAAGGGAGGTCACGGGATTTGCTTGATTAAATCACCACAAGCCAAAAGGTTCTCTCCCTTACAGAGAATTGCTCACAGGCTGTTTAATTTGTTCCAAAAAGAAACGCAAAACAAAAAAGCAAACAAACCCCCAAGCCCAACAACCAACAGCACACACGGAAAAGCAGGTGTGTCTGGAGCTCTTGGGAAAACAAAGGGCAGAGACCGAGGCAGGAGTTGACACTTGGATGGGAAGTTTCCTTCCCAGCACAGAAGGACCAGTTTGGAAAAGACTCGGACATGACCAGCACTTGTTGTCCTACAGGTATGGATGATGTGTGTGAAATGCAGCATCGGTCTCCTTGCATAGTTGAACAGTTTGAGGCAGGTGAAGGTGGCTTGAAGGAATTTCCGGGGCCAGAATTGGACATTGCGGTGAAAGCTTTGCGTGACCAGTAAACTTGCTGCAGGTTTCTACTGGGAAAGCTGCAATCGGCGCATGTTTCCTTTTCTGGTGATGAGTTGACGGGTTTCTGTAGGATGCTTTTGGCTTTTCAGGGTATGAATTAAACCATTCAAGTTTCTGATGAAGTGCTACCGCCTGTTAGTTTGGCTAGAGAAGATTAATAGAGGTTATGATTATTCTAGGTTAAACTCAGGGCTGCAGAGGTAAAGAGGGATGTGCATGGAAATACAGTACTAATCTGGACTGCATTTATTACCTCCTAAGGCATACTGCATAGTTTCTAGAAAAAAAAAATAACTGCAATAGCATTTGGGTTTTTTCACTTTGTTTTATGCTTACAGCAGCTGGGATTTGCAATGCAGATAGCAGGCACTTTATTTTTGTCAGCTATATAAAATGATGGGTTTGTTTCTTTTAAGAGCAATCTCTTGCATCCCCTTCAGTATCGTATTAGGTGACGGTGACAGGGGAGAAGGTCTTGGGGCGAGCGTGGCCACAGGCTGAGACACTGCCGTGTACTGTCTTCAGGTGTCACATTTATCTTGTTTCCATTCCTTTCTACCTGTGTTTTAAGCTGCTTAAATGAAAACCAGTTTTATGGTGTTATGTTGGAGTGCTGTTTCCTACTGCTGAGTGTCAGGGGGATGTGGGGATGCTTTCTGATGCTTTCACCCCCATTGGTGTCTGTAACCCCCAAAGTTCTGCTCCATCCAAACATCTCTGGTGCAGCAAACCTGCTGGTCGTTTAAAGGATCATGATTCAGAAAAAAATACAGCTGTGTTGTGACCTTATACAACCTTGTTTCTCTCTCCGCATCAGTAAGAAAGTGATGATTGCCTACACGCATCAGGAGCTGTCAGATTTGGGGGAGAAAGGTATAACTGTTTGAAAGCTGTAACTCCCGCTTTCAGTGACAGTTTTATGGGAGGCAATGAGCTTATAACAGGCAAGAGAATAGCAAGGGAAAGGGCATTGAGAACTGGAAAGCCTGAGGCTCCATTTCTCCTCACTCCACCACTTGCTCTTGCATGGTGAAAATGGCATTTCTCAACCCATAGATCTTCCTCTCACCCAGAAAATTCCTCATCCATTTTTGTCACTTAATCTGTCTTGTGATGTCTGGCAAAATTGCATAATGAAGTGATATATAAGGAAATTTAGGGGCAAATCTTCAGCATCTACATAGAAGTGACACTTGACTAAATTCAGCAATGGTTCAGCCGGATCAGCAGGAACCTGGTGTATTTGGCATTTGTCATTATTTAACTTCCCTAGATTCCTCTGAGTTTGTCTCCAGTGATGCAGGTTTAAAAAACAAACAAACAGAACATGCGTAGGCTCTGGGAAGATATCTTTGTCCTGATCTCCTTGATTATTTTTATTTTTTTAACACCTCTTAGACAGGCTTAATAAAACAGTTTTCCAAAGTCTGAATTGGAGACGTGGGAAATTCCTCAAACTAGGCAGAGCTTCCTCTCATTGTTAAAACACAAAAGACCAGTGCAGCCTTTACTAGAGTTCCTTTTTTAACCCATTCATCTTGATCAAGAAAGCCTCCCCACTGCTGCCACCGTTCATGGCTGAGATTTGAGGTTTTCCAGAAGAAACAAAAGCTTAGGATGTGAATTGCATCATCCATGAGGGCATCATTCATTTTAGGGCTATATTTGCACATTGTAAATGAAATGTACTGGGACTTGAAAATGAAATGCTTCACTGCTGGAATTAATCTCAACCTTGGATAAGAATTGTGGCTTTTTAAGACCAAATGGGATGAATCTACAATAAAATCAAACTCATTTCAGAAAACCATTTTCCAGTTTTCCATGAAACAGTCTCTTAGAATTGTCATCTCAAAGAGGGGTCCAGCTGCCCTTCATGAGCTGATTCGCTGCAGCTTCATGGTTATGCAGAGCTGATTTCTCAAATGATCTTGTGTGTTGCTCAGCATGCCTATAGGCAGTTACCGCCCATCACTAATCTGATCCAGCACCTGCTGCCTGCAGTAATGAAGCAGCAGCTTGTTCCCCTTATCTGTGCTCAGCAGCATCCTGCACAAGGACTGAGCCAGCACTGGGCGAAACTGGAGGGCTGTGGTGGTGGCCCTGACATGGGCTGGAGGGGTTGCGTGAGGAAAGTGGGTGAGATGGAAGCACAAGGTGGGTGCGCAGGAACAGGGAACGTGGGAAAGAGCATGTAAAGGATGATTTGCAATGGCTCGTTTCTGTCTGATGGAGGAATGATCCATCCATGGAACTGAATGCATTAGCTGCTTTATATTGAGGTTATCTGAAATCTAGTGAAACTTGGGCCTATTTGTACCCTTTGCAGGGTGTAGAGGAAAACACTGAAATAGTGAAGGGTCAGCTATCTCAGACTTTGGCCACTGGAAGTCTGAGAGGAGCTCTGATTTTTTTGTTTGTTTGTTTTCCATCTTGAATTTTCTACTTTTTCTGGTTGAATGTGCACAGCATATCTAGAACTATCCATTCACTTCTCAGAAAACATTTACAAACTAAAGGTTTTCTAGTACTTTGAGAAGCATCTAGTTGGATATATAGCCTCTAGCTCATGTTGGAAAAGAAAGTTGAATCTTTGGTATGAGAGGAAACTTCTGTTTGCAGGTTAAAGCAGACACAAGAGGGAAATTTTTCATGATGAGAACAAGCATTCGAATAATCTCCCCAAGGAAGTGGTCGATTCCCCAACATTGGACACTTTTAAGATTCAGCTGGACAGGGTGTTGGGCCATCTTGTTTAGACCGTGCTTTTGCCAAGAAATGTTGGACCAGATGATCCTTGTGGTCCCTTCCAACCTGGTATTCTATGATTCTGTGCTTTTTGCAGGAAAGAGCAGTTCCTGCAGAGCAGAGAACCCACTGTGACTGGTCGTTAGTAACTACAGTACTATATTTGCATGTTACAATGATGCACTGGTGGACTTTGTTAAGGATTTTTTGACTATATTTGCAGCCTATTCTGAGGGCTTGTCTAATTATGGTGATGGCCTGTGAGAGAGTTTTCACTCTGACAACCTGATCTAGTTGAAGATTTCCCTGCTCATTGCAGCGGGCTTGGACTCGATGACCTTTAGAGGTCGCTTCCAACCCAAACTGTTGTATGATTCTATCATTCTATGATTCTATGTTGTAACCTTAATCCATCATTTCTACACCCAGCCCATATCTTCTGTCCAAATTTCTGTTTATCTCTGTGGAAACCTGTAATGAATCTTGCCCCAAAGCCCTCCCCTCTCCATCGTAACTCCCATCAAGATGGGAGTACTGGGTATGGCTGGGACAGAGTTAACTTTCTTCATAACTGCCCATAATGTGCTGTGTTTTGCATTTGTGGCTAAAACAGTGTTGATAGCATGCTAATGTTTTGGCTACTGCTGAGCAGTGCTTGCACAGCATCAAGGATTTTCCTTTTTTCTACTCTGCCTCTGTAGTGAGTGGGCTGGGGGTTGGAAGGGGCTACAGCTGGGAAAACTGAACCAAAATCACAAAAAGGATGTTTCAAACCATGTAACATCATGTTCAACAATAGAAAACGGGCAGGATTGTTTTCCAAGGTCATCATTGCTTGGAGACTTGCTGGGCATCTGTCTGCACGTGGAGGTGGGAGTGATCGCCTTCACATCACTTATTTTTTCTTTCCTCTTTCTTTTGTTAACCTGTACTTATCTCAACCCACCAGTCTTATCACTTTTTCTCTTCCTATTCTCCCCCATCCCACTGGCAGGTGAGGAGTGAGTGGCTGTGTGGGTGCTTAGCTGCGGGCCAGGGTCAACCCACCACAGTAGGGTATCTAGCCCGCCTTTCAGACACCTTCTAATAGACCACTTTTGAATAAATAGAAGGTTTTTCCCAGCCCAGAAAAAAAAAAAAAAAAAGAAAAAGGAAAAAAAGAAAACACCTTTAACTCCCCTGTGTCATCTCAATCAGCTGATTTACACAAAGTAATATTTGCTTTAGGAAGAACTCAAAGGTCACCTAAAATTGACCACTCCTGCTACTGAAATCCTTCCCTCTGGCTGAACGGGGAGCTGTGTCTCATCTGCCTTTATACAGCTCTCCCTTTATCAGGCTGTTAGTGCAAGCACTGATGGGTCATTCCTGCCCCAGGTTCCCTCTAAACACCCTCTGAAGTAGGGACAGCTACTTGTTTGGCAGCAGAGAACTGAAGCACAGAAACAGTGAGTGTCTGCTTACGTGGCTGGCTGCTGTTAACGCAGGTTCTGCCTAAATCCACCTCAACAGGAAAGAAAATGCTGTGGCATCCCAGGTTTGAGGATGCCTGTGAGTAGCAGAGCTGTATGTGTTCCCCATTTAAATGTTAATATGAAACATTAATTTCCAAATCCTTTCCCTAAAAACATAATAGAGCTGTGATCTAGTATGTAATTTACTGTCCTCGGAAATGCCTCAAAACAGCAGAACTTCCCCCAATTGTTCATGCACAGAGGAAAAGCTCTCCTAGAGTTCCTGCTCCGGCTCGCTCCTGTGACCACAGGCTTGGCCTTTGACAGCCATCAGGCTGAGTGTGTAAAAACCATTTTCATTCCAAAGCTGTCCCTACGTGCCTTACGACAGGCTGTTCACAGCATGCCCCTTGCTCCTGAAATTGTTTTACTGTTCCTTCTTGAGAGAGAAATTCTTTAAATTCCTGCATGGGGTCCCTAAAATCTGGGTTGATTGATCGCATGGCTGAGACCTCAGATAAGCCTGTGCATACCTAAAGTCTCTCCAGCTGTGAAACAGGACTGATGGCACTTCCTTCCTTCCTTCCTCTCACTATCTGTCCAGTTTCAAGCTTATGGCTTAAAATGTCCAATTGCTGTTCATAATTACTGGACCTTATCTCAGTAAGGACACTCAAGATGTTACAATCATAGAATCATAGAATGGCTTGAGTTGGAAGTGACCTTAAAGATCACCTAGTCCAACCGTGCTGCTGTGGGCAGGAACACCTTCCGCTAGACCAGGTTGCTCAAAGCCCCATCCAACCTGGCCTTGAACACTTCCAGAGATGTGGCACCCATGACTTCTCTGGGCAGCCTGTTGCAGTCCCTCACCACCCTCATGGTGAAGAATTTCTTCCTTATATCTAGCCTAAATCTCCCCTCTTAGAGTTTAAAGCCATTATCCCTTGTCCTATCACTACAGGCTCTTGTAAAAAGTCTCTTTCCAGCATTCCTGTAGCCCACCTTTAGCTACTGGAGGCTGCTATGAGGTCTCCCTGGTACCTTCTCTTCTCCAGGCTGAACAACGCCAACTCTCTCAGCCTGTCCTCATAGGAGAAGCGTTCTATGCTCCTAATGCAAATCTGGCTCAAAAGCTGCCTGCTCTTTTCCCAAATGACTTATTTCTGGCCAGCCTTGCAATGGTGGCTCCAGCACTGTTTCAGCATCATAGTACCAAACTTGACAAAGACCTAATCCATCTGACAACATTGAAAGCAGGCTTCCCTTGTCCCTAATATAAGTGCAGATGCTTCTGAGGCTGTTGAAACAGAGGAGATTCCTACTGAAGTAAGGCTTAGATTGCCTGTATAGTCAGTGGAGAGAAACAAAGGTACCTCTGAAGATTTGCCATGAGAGATGCCACCAAAATTAGCCACCAACCTCATCTCATTGAGGACAGAGAAGCTAAAGAATATTTCTAATCTTGAAATGTGTGTTTTACCTTAGCGCATGCTAAGATTAGAAGAAACACATGCGACAGCAACAGTGCAGTGTGAGAGGCTGGAGTTGTTCCCTAACCCTGAGGCCATCTGTCAGGGCAGAGCTCTCCTCCATACACCCAAACTCTCCTTTTCCCTCTAAAACAAAGCAGCCTAGGCTGTGCAGCTGACTGGGAACAACACCTAGTCCATACTGTGTATTGAGTAATTTCTATGAATCTTAGCATTGGCTGAGAGAGGGAACAGACGAACTATTGACTAGGTCTCCCAGAAAGACACCTCAGCAGGTCATCTACTCTGGCCCTACATCTAACGGCAGGTGTTTGTCTAAGCTCTCCAAAGGCACCCCGGGACCTAAGAAATGTCACTACCCAGCTCAGTGTTGGATCTAATGAGTAAACCTGCTGTCAGGTGCAAGTTATCTTTGCATTGCCATGCTTTTACGTCATATGAACCCAACATGCACCACGGGTGTTGACAAGGTTGGGCGATCCCTGGTCTAAATCTGAAGTGTGATGTCATTTTGAACCAGGTCAAGCATCTGTCTGAAGTCTGATATTCCTTAAAAGTCTTCTGAACATCAGTAAAACAAACTAGTCCCAACTATGTTGGTCATATTCTGTCTTGATCTCACACCTAATGCCAACGATGAAGATGAAAGAGCTCTGATGATTTTGAAAATGTTATAGACAAGTGTAGCCTTCAAGGAAGTTAAATACTAGCACTATTTAGCATTTCTGTGGTATCCTGTGCTCTGAAAGACAGACAAGTACAAAAATAGTAAGTCTGGAAGTGAGATCAGCAGAACAAAATAGAAACAATTATTTTTTCTCTCAGGCTCAATCATTACAAAAGGGAATAACGAGATATGGACAGCAGAGACCTGCTCTCACTGATCTAAGGGACTTCCCTCCATCTATATGATTCTTTGTGCAAAAGGTGGATGCTATTTTGTACTTCTACATTTTTTGTTGCTAGGTGTGACAGGCCAGGCCCTCAGGCAGGAAACTCCTGCTGTCCAGAGCGGGATTATACAAACTCCAAATGGCTGACACCTACACAACTTACAGTAGCTTCCTACACAGTCAGCTGTGCTTGCAGCAATAACAGGAAAAAAATCAAGAGGTTAATAAAATGAAATGAGCAGGAAGCATGCAGTCATCAGACTTTCTAGTACTTTGGTCTATAGAAGTAACCTGTGGCTGGCCTGACTTAGGGACCTAATCCAAAACTCATTGAAGCCCATGGAAATTCCACTTCAACGGATGTTGTTCGACCTCACTCTTTACTATATCGATATGGGAGTATAAGGAGTATTCCACCTTCTCCATGCTCACAACACGTTGAGATCCAAATCTCTTGCTTTGTTAATACTAGCTGTGAGACAGGCCAGACACTAATAACTCAAAGGCTGAGGGAGCTGGGTCTCTTTAGCTTGGAGAAGAGGAGACTGAGGGGTGACCTCATTAATTTTTATAAATATATAAAGGGTGGGTGTCACGAGGATGGAGCCAGGCTCTTCTCGGTGACAACCAACAGTAAGACAAGGGGTAATGGGTTCAAGCTGGAACACAAGAGATTCCACTTAAATTTGAGAAGAAACTTCTTCTCAGTGAGGGTGACAGACACTGGAGCAGGCTGCCCAGGGAGGTTGTGGAGTCTCCTTCTCTGGAGACATTCAAAACCCGCCTGGACACCTTCCTGTGTAACCTCATCTAGGTGTTCCTGCTCTGGCAGGGGGATTGGACTGGATGATCTTTCGAGGTCCCTTCCAATCCCTAACATTCTGTGATTCTGTGATTCTGTGAACTGCAGATGGTCCAAAAAGGATGAGAAGAAGGGAAAGTTCATGACTACACCCCTTCTCTCATCCCAGCCATTGGAGGTGAGCAAATGTGTGCTGGCATCTGCTTTTCCACAGCTTTTCAAAACATGGTACTCAGCTATGTGCAAAGAGCTGGAGTAGCAGAGTGGAACTCATTGTTTCACATTTTCTTTCTTTTTTTTTTTTTTTTCCCTTGGTTCCTTCTACAAATCCCCAACATGAAGGTCAAGCAGGAGCCTTTAGCTGGAGTTTAGAAAAACCTCTTGAGTACAGATGAGGAAGAAATGCCAGGAAGAAGGCAAGAATTGGGATGGGCTTTCTTTTTTTTTCCCAGTAAAGCACTGATTTAAATGTCTTTTTCACTTTGGTTTCAGCTACCACTATTTTCAGCCTGACAAAGTAATGTGCCATGTGGCCTGGGGAGCATTCATCCCTTCGTTTATGAGTCCCGTGGCATCTATTTGCATGCAACTACCCCACAAAAAATAAAGATTGACCCTGCAATCCCCCTGGGAACTCAACCTCTGCTTAAGTCCTACAGATCCCTTTGCATCCCAGCCAGCTCAGCCCCTGGCACCATGCAGGGCCCAAAGCTGGAATAACAGTTTCTCAAACATCACAAAGTATCTCACAGCCTGTTTATTGCCTGTTTGAATCCTTATCACCAAGCAGTTCGATTTGGAGTCCTTGATTAATTTGTGTTTATTTTATTTTTGTTCGCATTCAGATGTGTTATCTAAGGTCAGTGCAACTTCCCCTGCCCCCCCCCTTTCCCTTTTAGCCAACTCTCCCATGAAATATTGTTGTGCCTGGGTGTGTGTTTCTTAAAGTCATTGTGTGTTTTATGTCTGAAACAAACATTGTCTGATCATCCAACTTATTACGCACTACCCAAAGGTCATGTTTTATGCACAGACGGGAAAGCTCTTCTATTGTGGCTGAGGAAGAACAAACTGGATGGTCACTGAAAACAAGGGCTTTAGCACCAGAGATGGAGTCTCTGAAAAAAATGCTGTCTGGAAAGGGCAAACCAGGGTTCAGATGCCAGAAGCTGCTGGGCAGCCATGGAGCTAGACTGTCTTGTGCAATCCACGTATTTGCTCCCTTCACACCTTCTGATCTTTAGCAACTCCTGGTTCCTCTCTCCATGAATCCTCCACCTCCACACATCCCATGGCACAATAGGCCTTTAATCCAAAATGCCTAAAGGGAGGCAGAGCTCTTCAAGCCACAGCGAAATGCTGGCATGGGGACAACTGAGCTTAATCAAATTCAAAAGATATAGCTCAATTGGAAAGGTGCAGAGCAGAACAAGTACCGAAGAGGTGGGATGGCTGCTGTGCTAGAATGACGTAGGACTCGTCAGCCTAGACAACTGATGGGAAATTTAAAAGTGATGTATGCTATTACAAGGCCGTGGAGAAAATGTGCCATCCAGTTTGAAACGTAAGGACCAAACCTGACCCTAATTAGTGGCAGATGCAAAGCAAGCAAAGGAGATTCAGACCTCCTTGCTCCCGGATGTTGTGGATGTTGGATGCTTTCCTAAGTTTTCTTATAGTTTACTTCATTTTGTGTAAGCTCCATAGGCTGTCAAGGGCTATTAAACACCAAGGTCTTGCCTTTGCCTCCAGAAGTCCCTCTACCTCTGATGGCCAGCAGTGGAAAGAACATGCTGAAGAGTGCTGCAACATGCTTATTTTGCTTTTGTAAACCTCTTCCCTAGGGCCTCTACCATAGCTCATGTTGGATAAGAAGTGACTGGGCTAGAGGATCCTTGGATCCAACCAAGTGTAAGTCTGCTTATGGCATTAAGCAACCACTACCCATTAGAAAGGTCAAGGAACTGTCTTTCAGTGTGAGCAAAGGAGTAAAAACACAGAACTACCTGCTTTTACAATGAGGCTTGACAAACCTCTAAAGCAGAATATAGGAGGCTGACCACACAGTGGGGTCATAGCCTCAGTGACCCAGGACGTGTCTTACAGCCCTAGGAGTGGGCCAAGAGCTGAGGCTATGGACTAATACCTCACAAAAAGCTCTGCTGGTTGATGATATCTTGCAGCTACAGAATTGTTTGTTATTCTCCTGCCATTGATGCCAAAGGTGTGTTCATCTCTACTTCAGCTCAAAAGGGGTCACATTCCCAGACACAGAATATGGAAGTTTCAGCCAATGGGAATGAAATACCTCTTTCTAGGATGGCTGTGTGAGGATGGATACCTCTGTATTCTAGCACAGAAATGCTCGTTTCAGCTTACGCTTCTTCATTCATAATCCCTCAGCAAAGAAGCCACACGAGGATGGGTGCTTCTTGAGTTCCCCTCATCAGTTATTTATAGACATTGACAAGATCCCCTTGTGCCTTTCTTTTTCCAGGCTAAACAGTCGCAGCTCTCTCAGCCTCTCCTGACATGACAGATAAGAAACAAGAGAGTGGAAATCTGAGAGTCAAACAGAAGTATAAGGTGGAATAAGCCAGGTCCTGCTGAGAGTAGGTTACCCAAGTAACAAGCCACAGCGCTGTAAGAGTCTCTAGAAGCAGTCTGGCCATCAGGCATGAGCTACCAAGTCCTGCTGCTAGGAATAATACAGCATGTCCACTATATATTACTTCTGGCTCTGGTACAACCCAGGTGTCTCTGCACCACGTTACACTGGTAAGGCCATAGAAGCCATAAGCTACGTGGGCATCATCTCCCTGCCAAAGATGGACGTGTGTACTCTGCAGAAAGTTAGTCCTCAGTAGTCCTTTCCTATCCCAACACAGTGAAATATCTCTAAGGGCTGGTGAACTTTGTTACCTAGTCCCATGAAAGAGGCAGGCCAGAGGTCTAGTGTTGGTGTTGTACCTTCCCAGACAGGTCCACTGTGCAACTAGCCAGCAACTGGGACAGTGCAAGTGTCCTGCCAAATGTGGCAAACTGTTTCACACCTTCCTCCTTCCCTGAGATACTGCTTAGCCAATAGCTACCACAATTAGTGCCTATTCATGTCTGAATGCCCTCACTGATCCAGCAGATTGCTGTTCTCCACTAACAAGCAGCAAGTCCAACTGTGAACTGTTCCAGCAGGGCTAGGATGATGTACTACCCATGCTATTTCAAAATGGTCATGGAAAGTTCTGTTTGCTGCTCTTAGAACATTAGAACTGCTTGAAGGATGTCATAATTTGGCCATTCAGCCAGACAATATTTTCTGTACTCTCAATTATCTGGATGACTTGTTCCTATTCCTATTCCAGCTACTGTGCCTCACAATCAGACTTGCAGAGTTATTTTCTTCTCATAGGAAGTCCTGCTTGGTCATGGTATGAATTGAGCCTGATCTGCAGATAGCTGGGGCTACATTATTTTCATTTTCCATGTACACTGTTTGAGTATGTAAAAAGGTCATCAACAATTAATGGGAAGGCTTACAGAGGAATAGAGGAATTTAAAGTCATAAAGTCAACAAGGAAACGTTTATACTTCATAAGCAAGGATGGAAAATGTGACTTGATGTAGAAGAGAGTGTAAACCAGACCCCTTCTCTGGAATATCATTTAGGGGAAAACCTTGACAAGACTATAGATACAGTTCAGCTCCTCTGTGCTTAAATCAGTGGGAATGTTGTGCTGGAGTGGTCCAGAAAGGAATTTTGGAACTTGTCAAAGATGGATATAGCAGAGTACAAACACAGCTCTGAGTACACAGATTGATGGTCTTGCACGTCTCCTCTGAAGGCCTTTGAACTCATTCATTGCACAGAAATTGAAGCAGTGTAGAGAAACAGGAAGAGGTAACAGGAAGAGGTCAATACCTACCTGGTGCCCCATCACCATAAACACACATAGAGGCAGAAACAAGGACTCTCTTCCATGTCAGCAATTTTATAGTCTCTGCTTATAAACCTCCACTGAAGAGAACTTTGCAGCTGTCCTGGGTAGCCTAATTCAGTGTTTCTAACCTTTACAGTTACACATTTTACATATTCACCAATATATTTATCTTTACTTCAGATTGTCCAGTTTCACAGCATCCTTCATCCAGCTGTCGTTGTGAACATTTATGTCGGTCCTTTACCAAGTGACAGACCGTTATTGTGTCCTTACCTGAGTCTCATCCTATCTAAACCAAACAACCTCCAACCTGTCCACAAGGTCATCTTCTGCTCATGTCTTTCTTCGCATTCACATGGCTCTCCTTTGGATGCTCTCCAACACATCAACATCTGGACACCGCTTTCCCGGCCAAGGCATCACAGCATCAAGTAGAGTACTTTTGTTACCTTCCAGGTCTTAAATTAAAAAAATACTTGTTAATAAACTTCAGAATGAGATTAGCCTTATTTTCAATAACATCAGCTGAGTGGAGTTAGGTAGCAATTTGCTAGGACTCCCTCCAGATTATTTTCTGCAAGACTAAGGCTGGCAAAACAATATAAAATCATGTGAGAGAGATAATAAATGAAGCACCAGACATGGACAGTTTCACCTCAAAGCCTTTTGTCTCAAAGTAATCTGCCTGTTAATTCCAATATGCTCAGGATACACTCTGTCCTCCCATTTCTGAAACATATCTCGCTGACAGGCTGACCATGCAAAATTCAGACTAAAAAATAATAAGAACAGCAAATGGTGTAAGAACCTGCGGTGTTGTATGCAGCTTCTGAGAGGTTTTGCTATCTTTTTGTGAGTTTGGGATACAAGTGACAATAGGATTTGATTACACGAATTGTTCAGGTTAGATTCTAGAGATGAGACTGAAGTGTTAACAGCCAGGACTGGAATAAAGATGGGTGAATCGAGAGGGCTGTATCTTGTTAAAATTCATTTCTAAGCTGTTTCCACATTTACTTTTGCTGTGAACAGAATCTCTGAGGCTGCACCTGTGTGGGAAGATTACCCTGGTCTATTTTGTTCACGCAAGATGAAATGTGTTCTCATGTTTTTGTGGTAGCAGATTTCCAGGGAATTACGGGATCAGTGCAGCTCTGCCTTGTTTTGGATAAGCGCTGCTCATTCAGAGCAAGCGTCCTCTAAAACACCTTTTTCTTGCTTTCTTGAGCCTGTGATTGCTCTCTAAGTGCAGTCTCAGATCCTGAAACTAAAAGTGTTCTGGGGTTAAAGCTTTAAAAGTTTAAAATCCAGGAAGTTCACAGTTTCTGGTGACATGACAGTAAATGATGAATGCATATAGGGAAAAAACAGCAGGATGATCAGGACATTTCCCTGTGCTCACATACCAAGTTGATTATATACCTAATGCTCTGACATTGTGCAATTTTCAGATTCTCCTGCAAAGTGAACCAAGATTTCTCATCTGATAATACAGCGTCTAGAGCAGAAACCCTCTTTTAAGGAATATTTTCACCTTGCTGACATTCTTTCCCATTCTGCCTGCAGAGAGAAAGGTGGTTGCATTTAGTGCTATAGATGTAGCCTCGTTTTTCTGCTTGTTCAGGTTCCTGAACCAGACTGATATCACTGCAACAGTGGGAACAAGCTCTATGGGCAATGAGGGCATCAAGCATGCCAATTTCAACACCTTAAAACTGCTGCAGAAGGGCAGGCTGAGGGCTCATTCACCACATCGTGGGGCGGAGCAGATGACCAGGTTTGCAGAAAAAGGAACAGGAATAGGCTGTATTGCTGCCAAGGACAATACACCCTCAAGTTGGCTCACTGGAGAGAAGTTTAAAATTATGTATTGTGATATCCTCAGTATCCTTAGTAATTGCTGGCACCTGCAAAGGCTGCAAGGCAAACTTTTCTAAACACACGTTTTGCTTTCTATGAATCACACCTGGCAGGAAGCAAAATGCTCTGACATGTCTTAGGGCTTTTAGAAATGGAGCAACCAACACACCACAGACAGCTGATAGAGGATTCAAGACCTGGTCCAAGCTCACTGTGATGCAAAAACGGTCACTACTACTCTAGTCAGTTAACACCAAAGACAACCCAAACTATGCCAAATGCTGCTGCGACAGCTGTCACTCCTGCTCCCCTGAGACAGCCCATGTCAGCTGGCAACACGATCCTATTGCAACTGCTGGACCAGCACCAATGTCACAACTCCTTTATTTGGCAAGTAGTGTCAAAGTGGGAAAGACATGTCACCTTATCTGGCACCTTATTGACTTTCTAACTTCTGTTTTCCTTCTGCTGTGTGGCAATGAGTGGCATTTACAGCTTGACTCAGTTGTCTACCTTGGAGATGTGTGCCTTTTTGGCATGCCCTGGTGTGTCCCACGTTGCCTTCCGCTGCTGCACGGTGGCTGTGAAGGTCCTGGAGTACATCCCATGAGTCCTTTGCTCCCCATGGACTTATTATGAGAAGGGAGGATCTCCACAGGGACCATTTCCAGTCTGTAGGGGAACAGGAACTCTTTCCATAGACCTATTCCCTGAATAAATCACTGTTTAAAAAATAATCCCCCATAATATAAGTTTAATCCCAGGCTTTTCCACAGACACTGCATGAGTCTCACACACACTGATATGGAAACAAATTCCATTGATAAACTGTCTGTGATCAAACACTGTAGGGACAAGCACCCCATTGTTCTCTGGAGAGATGTCCCCTGTTTGTGCACTGGGTTTCTGGCTCCAGAATTTGTTCAAGGTCAAAACAGACATAACACACCAGAGTTTCCCCTGGTTTCTGGGGTTTTCTTGCTCTTCCATCAGAGTCGTTGGTCTGCATCACTGTGCAGCTTCTCCGAGGGCACCAACGCCAGGTCCAGCCCACAGCGAGTACGCTGCCAGCTCAGGTAGGAAAACTTTAGAGTTTTCCTCCCTTGGTGTCTTAATGAAAGCCCACAAACATTTTACCATAGCTACAAAACATGATTTCACTATTTTCAGTCCTCAACACCCTCTTTTGTTAGAACAAAACAGGTAAGAGCAGTGGAACAAGTTAGTCCACTTGATAAACTAATCTGCAGATAAGACACCGAAGGACTTAGATCAGTGCAGGGTGAAATAATGAGTACTGCCTGATGAATAGTATCAGGAAATATCTCCTCTTAAAATGCCTTGGGGGTTTTCTGCAGCGGCATCTCTGATCAGCCTTGCACTTGAAAATCACATGCTGGCTCCAGAGGCAACTTGTTTTCTGGGCAGTAATAACATGTCCAACTAATTATACAAGTTCATGTGTCTTGATTTCCCTCTGAGAGAGCAGCCTGAGCTATACTACAAAGCAGAGGGTGTTTAAGATGGATCTAATTAGAAGATCTTCTATTCGAATCACCTGAGAAGGTAAACCATATTATAGTTCCAGGTGTTTTCATTATTTTTTAAAACATATGTGAGGGTAACTATTGTGCTGGGTGGATTTTCAAGAGAGGGTGTAAATATTTTGCAACATTTATGAAAAAGAGAAACTTAGAGAAGAAGTAGAAAGAAGGTCATGTAGATCATTTGTGTCCTGGGTTAAAGTGAGACCTTGCTATTTACCTCTAGGAATCTTCTGCGCTTTAGAGTTAGCTGTAAACATTTTTCAGCCTGAGAGCTGTGGAGAAGAAGAGATTTGGTAGCAAACCTGGGCTTCTCTAGCTCTCTAGGCTTTATAAGTCAAAGATGCTTATTGCCTTCCAGGAGACAGTTTGTATGAGAAATTATGAATGTGTCCACATACCCTGTTTTATCAACTCAGGGTAGATAGATACTTGGGAGATTGCTTGCTGAAAAATTTACAGCAATTCTGTTTTCAACAAGACATTGAATGAACAAGAGAAGCAGCCACGTTACTTGAGAAGGATATTAACATTTTTCCTTATTTGCAATTCGATATTTATTTGCTAGTTTTCTGTCTTTCTAGATACTGGTTTGGGAATTTTAGACTCTTAAATAGCTACCAAAGCCCGAGAGCAGCATGGTTCTAACTTACATGACTTGTCCTCTGTATGGTTTATTATGTATACAATTAATGGGGCATTTAGTCTCAGCTACATGGTTGCACAAAGGGTGTATTTGAAAATAGAGGCTGACCCACAACCTTTGATTGTTAATGCAAGTTTGTTGGCGCTGCAAACGATACATGCAAAACTGTAGCAGATGCTGTTTAACCTCATCATAAACTTTGTTTAATGATATTTTTTCCTTTTATTATCTGTAACCAATGAAACACAAGTTCTTTGTACAGATTAAGCTATTGTACCATATGTTGCGAGCATATGCTGCATATACAAAATTATCAGAAATCTTTGTTTTGTTAGTGTTTCTACTATTAAGCCACTATCTCAAAGACTTGTGCCACAGATTATAACTTGGCAATGTTTCTCTCTTGATTCATTTTGATCCATCTTGATCTTGGGGTCAGCCAGATTCATGGAAGACTTGAGGTGGTCACAAGTGGATGATGTCTTCAAAATAGCAAAATAGCCTTTTTTGTGGAATGCTGGATATACTGATAGACAGTCCCAGGAAACTGAAGAGATACTTCCTTTCTCTTACCTTTTTGTTGTTGTTGTTTTTCCCCAATTCTGTCAGCTATTCATCCACTAGATTTTGGGGTAGGGGAGAAAGATATTATGAATCTACGAAATGTCTTGGTTTCTGGTTATTCCTACATTGGTTCATAAGAGCAGCCATATTGCATCAGCTGAAATGTCTCTATAGCACAGTTTTCTGGTTTGTTTTGTTCTTGTTTGTTTGTTTTCCCTCTATTGCTACACTAGAATATATTAAAATTAATTTTCCTTTTTTAATTGCTCCTCAGTTGCCCCATCCATGGAGACATCCCAGACCAGGCTGGATGGGGCTCTGAGCAACCTGATGTGGGTGAAGATGTCCCTGCTCATGGCAGGGCTTGGACTGGATGAGCTTTGAAGGTCCCTTCCAACCCAAACTATTCTATGATGTTGTGATTCCACGATTCTCAGAGTTCAGCTGACATTTCCTCAGACTCCATTTCTGAGTGGTAATAGTGAATTCAGAGCCCATCACATAATACATAATGTCAGGATCATTTCTGTCTACCTCACACTTATCAATGCTGAATTTCATTAATTTCATGACCCAGTCACTCAGCATACTGCAATCCTTCTGCAGATCTCCATAGGCAGACTTTGCTTTTGTCAGTCTCAATAATTTAAAGTTTTCCATGGTGTTGCATCACTAGTCACTGCCTTTTCCACATGAGAACAGAAGGTAAGACACAGCCTTACATGCACATTTTGGCAGAGCTCTGGTTATAACATTTCTCTACTGGAAAAGCAAATAATTTCTTCCTACTTTTGCCTCCTGTCTTGTAACCAGGTCAGTGTCCAGGTGAAGCCTCACACAGATGAACCTTTCTAAGAACCACCTTTGATGAGAAACCCTGACAAATCCCTGGTGGATACCCGTATAAGTGACATCAAGTATATCGCTTGGCTATAAACCCACTGCTGTCCTCTGTCCTTTCACACGGTGAGACCACATATCATGTTCATATTATAATTTTCTGTCATGGGCTCTTTTGAGCAGCAAAGTCACAGCGAAGCACCCTGTCCACTTGGGAGCAGCAGTTCTGATGTGCAATGGTGGTGGCAATAAGCAGCCATTGCCAATGTTCATTAACATCTCAAGAGATGTTGATTTTTCTGCTTTCACCTGGTGATTCACAGCCTTTCAAATCTTGAGATTCTAGCTGGTTTGTATGAACAACCTTTTCAATACAAAAGGATAATAATGTCACCCAAGGTCATTATTTTAATCAAGCTGACGTTATCCACTCTGAACATACTCGTCTGAACATACTGTTCTTGTAGAGCATGCTGGTATTTCCTATGGTGTGAGTCAGCTGAAAATTCCCTGAGCGTTTTGCTTCATTTTCTTTTCAGGCTGTACAGCAAAGTCACCAGACAAAATGCCATCCCTGATTACTGCAGGTCTCCACTGCCTATTTCTGCTGGTCACAGCATGTTGTCAGACATCACAGGACTCAAACTTCAATCCATTAATCCACTATGTAGTGAGTATTCTTTCCCAACCCCATTGGTTTTCATTTGGTCTCTGCTTGTAGCACCCTGCTCTACACCTACAAATCCTTTACCTCCACAAGTCATTAAAATTTAGGTGGGGAAACTGAACACAGAGTCATCCTACTGTGTAAAAGAGGCGGAGAAACCCAGGACCTGGGCTCTTCTTGCTTCCCAGTCTTAAAGCCTCTCCAGAAGGAGCTGAGCAAAACTTCTGGTTTCTCACTTGTGTTAGGCTGTAAGGGATTTAAATTTCTGTCCCCGTGGCTAAGCCTCTGTAACAGCTACATGGACACTTCCTGATGGGATTCATCCATCCTATGAGAAAAACCAAACAAATCTTTCCTAGAAGTGTCCTGTCAGCAAAACCAGCTCAGGAACGGAGGTGCTTACAGGTAGGTGACAGGAGTCTCGCTGCTGTCTCCACAGCAGGACAAGTACACAGGACCAAAATGCCACTCCTGATTGACCTGTGTTTAGATGTGACACAAATTTACCAACTCTTGGTCTATCACAATTATTATTGGACCAGAAAATACTTTTTTTTTCTTACATCATGAACTCTATGAAGCCAAAATGGATTCTAACATCTATCTTCACCCCCCAGCACCACAGGGACCTTAGTTCTGATGGACCAGGTGGAACATAATGTGCTTTTTTGAGAAGCTTGCAAAAAGGAAAGGAGACATGAAGAGGAAGGTGGGAACTCCTCAACCTGTTTCTACCACCATCCTCTGTCTTGGCAAACCAAGATATAGCTGGTTCCAGCAGCCTCATCTGCCCTTCAGCAGACGTCTAATAGTGACAAATATCTTGTTTGATCTGTTTTTTATAAACCGTCGCCATCTCAGCACTTGCGCATTTTCATGAAAAGACTAACACTGTATTTTTTAGCATCATTGATCCATGATACACCCTGAAAATGAGTCATTATTTAACGGCACAAAATACGTGAAGTATTTAACAACATAGCAATATCCAGGAGTTGTCTGGGAGAACAACTGACAAAGGAAACCACTGATTCCAAACCTGGAGGAAGACGTGGATCACAGGGGGCTTTCTGTAACTCTCACAGCTGCCCTCTATGGTGAAAGAGCAGTACGAAAATGCCCATGCACCTTGGGATCTTCTTTGCCAGCACAGCTGTGATGCAAAGCCCAGCTCTAATCACACACCAGCTGGTTCCTTTAAATAAAGAGATGACTTAAGACTTGCCAAGCTATTCACCCTTTCTGTAAATAAAGATTTCAGTAGGACTCAAGAAACTGGCAAAGATGCAAATTTCCTGCCTGTGTCTTTGCTTGTGCTTTAGCTTTTCTTGCTAACTGTGGTGCCAATGTATTTTTAGGAGATGGCTAAAAAAAATAAGGTGGCCTGCGTCTCAGTTGGCTGCACCCTGCATGAACCCAGTCGTACTGAATTTGTGCCACCACTGCCCTGGTCAACAGTGCTATTGATGGCCCACAAAATAGCTGACCTGGCGCCTGAGCTGGAGCCAGGGCTTTTCAACCCCTTTTCTGCTGCTTCTCAGGCTGGCTTTGCTGCTGCAGAGCTGGAAGCTCAAAGAGGAAAGCAAAGGGTATTATGAGTCCATTTTCTGGATTCAAAGGCTGAGTGGCCAGGTCTCCCAAGCAGTTTGCAAGGCTGGCCCAGGACTCAGAGAACAACATCAGCCCCGTAGCCAGTTTGCAGCTCAGACACAGGATTTCTGCCTTGCAGAAATATGCAGAGAGACACCTGCAAACTCGGTACATCCTTCAGCTGGTGTTTAACATTTCCCTGCTTGGAAGATATGAATATTCTGTTTAAAGAGGAAAAGCAGGGTGGGGAGAGGCAAAGATTGGTGAAGGGAAACAAAAATATCTCTGCTGGTATTTTATTTGCTAATTCTTTCATGCCAAGAACAGCAGTTGAAGCTTCACTTTGTTTTTTCACAGAGCTTCACTCTTTTTTTCCCACAGATTGACAGTGCACTAGGAGAGGAAATCTTCCAGCCAGAGATGCACAGGCAGAAGAGAAACAGTACGTAGACAAATATGTGTTAACAGAGCAGGTTTCTAGTAAGCCAAGGGTGAAATCACTATTGGGGACAGTATCTTCTGAAGGTACTGAACTGTAACCATCAAGGAGCACGTAGTTGTTGTGGTTTAACCCCAACCAGCAGCTAAGCACCACGCAGCCAGTCTCTCACTCTCCCCCAGTGGGATGTGGTGAGAGAATCAGAAGGGTAAAAGTGAGAAAACTCATGGGTTGAGATAAAGACAGATAAATCAGTAAAGCAAAATAAGGAATTTGTTCACTACTTCCCATGGCGGGGCAGATGTTCAGCTGTCTCCAGGAAAGCTGGGCTCCATCAAGCCTAAGGGTTACTTGGGAAGACAAATATCATCACTTCAAATGTCCCCTGTTCCTTCTTCTTCCCCCCGCTTTTATCACGGAGTGTGACAACATATGGTGTGGATGTCATGCTGCAGGTGATATGGTGTGTGACATCATATTGGTCAGTTGGGGTCAGCTGTCCCAGTTGTGTCCCCTCCCAGCTTCTTGTGCACCCCCAGCCTACTTGCTGGAAGGACAGAGAGGGAAAAAGAGAAATCCTTGATGCTGTGTAAGCACTGTTCAGCAATAACTAAAATATTGTGTTATCATCACTGTTTAAATTACAAATCCAAAACATAGCTCCATACAAGCTACTATGAAGAAATTTAACTCTGCCCCAGCCAGAACCATTACAGTAGTAAAGGCACAAACAAAAGCGGCAGAAACCTTTGCCTGGTCAGAGGTTGACATGTATGAGCACAGCTTCTATGCAAGGTGAAATACATGGTATTGAAAAAAACACGAGCTTCTTAGCAGAACAGGTTAAGATAATCCTGTATGGCTTCAGTCTATGGTTGTCAACCCGTCCTCTTTCTGAGTCAAGGAGAGAAAGGGTGAGACAGCTTTTCTCTGTATATATTATGCCATTTATATCAGCTTCCTTTTGCTCTGAGACCAAAGAAATGTAGTTTTTGTCAGACAAGCAGCAGATGAAAGATGTGCAGAATATCTGCTGAGTAGGGATCAAGAAGATTTCCTAAGCAGAATGACACACTAAGCTACCATTAAACAGTAACAGAGCCCAAATGCTAAAACAGAAGCCATCAGTTTATGATTTACCCTCACACACAGCTTTGCAGTCTCATGCTATTTCTCTTTCAGTGCTTACCTTTGATCTTCCCCCTCTGGAGTACACTGTTGACATTGAAGTAAGCCTTACGGATTCATCTTTTCTGGAGCCGATCAAAGAGTATTTAAAAAACCTTAATCTCCCAGTTTCAACTAATATTTCAAATGCAGAAATGACAGTTTCAGACATCAACGTTACAACAGGTGGGTTGATTATTTATTTTTGTATTTTGGATTATGTGCTTTTTTGCCAGTATTTGATCTCTCCCAGTTTCACCATCCATCACACTTAGAAATCAGCAAAACTGAACTGCCTCTGCTGCCTACTGAAAGACCCAACAAGACTGAAGCTCAAGCACACAACAGCATGTTTTGTTTTCTGCATCCCACCGCTCCTCTTTAAATAATACTGGCATTAGGAATAGCCCTAAATACTTTACTTTTCCTAAGGAAGGGACAAAGCCAGAGGAAGCCTGAGCCAAATGATTTTGCTCTGGTTTGACTAACAAGTAGTCTGAGTTACTTTCAAGTTTCAGGAAGCTGTGACAGTGGTTATCAGACTGTTTACTTCCCTCCACTCGCATTTGAAATGTAAATTGCTGTAAGAGGTTGTACTCTGACCCTGGCAGAGACACGCTGCAGGAGATGCTGTCTTTCCCTGATATAACCCACTGAATGTATTCTTACAGGGCAAGATACAAGACAGGTTTTAGTACATGAGTTGTGGTTGTGCAACATCACATCCAAGTGACTAATATAGCAGAGGATCAGAGGCTGGAACAGCTCTGCTGGGAGGACAGGATGAGAGAGTTGGGGTTGTCCAGCCTGGAGAAGAGAAGGCTCCAGGGAGACCTTATTGTGGCCTTTCAGTCCTTAAAAGGGGCCGATAAGAAAAGACAGGGACAGACTTTTTAGCAGGGCCTGTTGCAACAAGACAAGGGGTGATGGTTTTAAACTACAAGAGGGGAGATTCAGGCCAGACATGAGGAAGAAATTTTTTTACAGTGAGAGTGGTGAAACCCTGTCCCAGGTTGGCCAGAGAGGTGGTGGATGCCTCATCCCTGGAGACATCCCAGGCCAGGCTGGACGGGACTCTGAGCAACCTGAGCTGGTGAAGATGTCCCTGCTCATGGCAGGGGTGGGACTGGATGACTTTTGAAGGTCCCTTCCACCCAAACTACTCTATGATTCTGTGATACACAAACACACCAAGCATTTACAACAGTAGAGAAGGAAATTTGGTACTTTCTTATCACCATAAAGGAGTGAAAGGAAGTGTTTATCAGGTCTCAAAACAACATGCAAATGGAACTTTCAAAGGCCTTCAGGTCACATGGAATGTGTGAAAAACATTTTGTTAATATCTTACTTTGCCAATGGTTCATTATGAGCAGAAAAACTTATAATTAAGTGGGTTCTTTTTATTTTTTATTTGAGAGAATGTATGTCTTTCAAGCATTTTGTGATACTGTTGCATCCTCTCATGCAGCATCTGTCAGGATACAGTCAGAATGACACAGCAGCTCACTAGCCACCAGGACTTTGAATGGCCATAACATGCTCTTACGATCTTTAAAAAGCCTATACATTTGCTTTCGTCCCAGGCAATATAGACATATCTAATCTGAAAACTATCACAGGACACTGGCCCATATGCCAGGTAAATTTTTAGGATCAGACTTCACATCACCATTCAACTACTTAAAAGTAATCAATCAGACTTACCCCTGTGTCAGCCTCATTCCCATTTCTGATTAGTCATTTATTATTAGTATAGTAAGATTTGCAAGGCATCAGTTCTTCACACTTACATCATTCAAGTGAACTCATGAGAAGGGTGATGTTTAGTTGAGATCATTGGCATAAAGATATAGCAGAGTAAATATATATCATGCAGTATGTTATGCCCCATTTACCATTCTCACAGAATTTGTCTGTCTGTCTGACACTAGTCTGCCTGCCCAGTGGTGAGAACAGTAGCTGTTGTTCGTGTGAAAATGGATATGCCTGGCCAAGTGCGGTGTGCAGTGACTTGATAACCTGCCCTTCCGTCAGCCAAGCACCCGACCTGCCCTGCGGCTACGTGAAGGAAGTGCCTTTCTATGGACCTTACTGTGAGCCTCGGACTGAAGGTAAGTGCTGAACTTCATCGCCATACAACTCATATACTGGTTGTGATAAAGCAGCACATGAGGACTGAGCTGTCTACCACATATTGCCTACTAATGTAGAAAGTCTGTAGAGACACTCAAGCTCCTCTTTTTGGGATGTGGGTCCACCTTGACCCAAGTACTTGGAGATATTTAATGCCATGCCGGAGTCCAGCTCCTGGAATCACTCACATGCCTCTTTGGGACTTTCAGCTTCTGCTAAGCAAAGAAAGTTTAATCTCATCATATTTTCAACAGAGGAACTTACAAATGTGACCAAAGTGTGCTGTAGTGATCAAGAGAAGAGAAGGAAGAAAAAACCCCGGCATGTATCTTTGGTTTTATTTCATGACTCTTGTGACAAGGTGCCCATGACTTTTTAGGAACCTGACTGATTCCTGGACACTTAGGCTTGGCAGCACTGGCATGGACCACTACCTGTTGTCTCTGCAATTCAAGACAAACCTCCATGAGGGCCTACCTCTGATTTGTGACAGAGCAGCATGCAGAGGTATCCCTAGAGCTGCAAGTAGTCCAGTGCTGTCATGATGCCCGCTCTAGTCAATTCTACTTAGAGGCAATTCTTTTACCATAGGGCAGCCCCACATCAATACTGCTACACAATTTCCAGGACCAAAGGTAGTAACTCTTCCATATGGAAGTCCAACATCCCTTAGAATTTGAAGGTCCTGGGTACACTGCTCCTCCACTGCATGGTATGGACATGTCCTTAAAAGGACCCAACTTAGAAAATCCCAATATCTCTCTAAGCATTTTATACTCTTTTGTGCCCATTGATGGGTCTTCTCCAAGAATATTACCCTCCTGGAGTCATTGAGGATTCGTCCATTAATTTCAGTGAGACATAGGTGGAGATTCACCCTGTGTAACTTCCGCTGTGTAGAAGTTAAGTGCCTGGTCAAAGTTACTCATGGAAACTCTCTGTAACTGGAACAATGTAGCAATTCAGCCATTGTGGGAAAGCTGTCTATGGCCTTCTGAATGTATCACCTTCTGAAGGTGCCTACAGGTTTGCATCAATGGGAGAGAAAGTATGGATATCTAGCAGTTGCCAGGCATATAAGTTAGATATAGAAAGTTAGGAGAATCCCAGCTTCCCTATGATACAGAATCTTAACAAGTTGTAAGATTTTGATTTAGGACTAGGATGACTTCACCAAGGACAAACTGCACCTGACTAATCTAGTGGTCTTATACGATGGACTGCATCAGTGGACAAGGGAAGAGCTAAGGATGTTATCTACCTAGACTTCTGTAAGGCCTTTGATACAGTCCCCTACATTATTCTTGCTGCTAAATTGGAGAGACAGGGGTTTGACCCATGAACTGTTAGATGGATAAAGAACTGACTGGATGGCCATGTCCGAAGAGTTGTAGTTAACGGCTCAGTGTCCAAGTGGAAGATAATAATGAGTGGCATCCTCAAAGAACTGCACTATTTAATATCATCGGTGACATAGAGAGTGGGATTGAGTGCACCATCAGCAAGTCTGAACACGACACCAAGCTGAATGATGCAGTTGATTTGCTAGAGGGAAGGGATGCCATCCAGAGGGACCTTGAACGCTTGAGGAGAGAGCCTGTGCAAACCTCGTGAAGTTAAACAAGGCCAAGTGCAAGGTCCTGCACCTGGGTTAAGGCAACCCTGAGTATCAATACAGACTGGAGGATGAATGGATTGTGAATAGCCCTGCAGAGAAGAACTTGGGGGTGCTGGTGAATGCAAAAATGAACATGAGCCGGCAATGTGCACTTGCAGCCCAGAAGGCGAATAATATCCTGGGCTGCATTGAAAGAACCATGGCCAGCAAGTTGAGAGAGGTGATTCTGCCTCTCTGCTCCGCTCTGGTGAGACCCCCCCTGCAGTTCTTTGTCCAGCTCTGGGGTCCTCAGCACAGGACAGACATGGACCTGCTGGAGAGGGGCCAGAGGAGCCACAGGAATGATCAAAGGGCTGGAACAGCTGAGAGAGCTGGGGTTCTTCAGCCTGGAGAAGAGAAGGCTCCAGGGAGACCTTATTGTGGCCTTTCAGTACTTAAAAGGGGCCCATAAGAAAGTCAAAGACTTTTTACCAGAGCCTGTAGTGACAGGACTAAAGGTAACAGTTTCAAACTTAGAGAGGGTAGATTTACATTGGACATAAAGAAGAAATTTTTTATAATGAGGGTGATGAAACACTGGAACCGGTTGCCCGAGGAAGTTGTGGATGGCCCATCCCTGGAAGTGTTCAAGGTCAGATTGGATGTCCCTGCCTCTTGCAGGGGGGTTGGACTAGATGATCTCTAAAGATCCCTTCCAACCCAAACCGTTATATGATTCTAAGATTCTATGATTAAGTTAGAAGAAAAGGCTAAGTAATCACTTTGTAAGCATTACTTCTGATTATGTTTACATTTATTTTTATGTTTTTCCCTACAGACTCATGTGGTATGGGAGAGCCCATTGTAATGAATATGTCAGTCAGACTTGACACAGACTTTTGGGATGATCTCAGAAATTCTTCTTCTGAATTATACAAAAAATACAAAGCTGACCTTGAAAAAGCGGTAATGACTTTTGTTTTCCATCTCTAACGTAGAAAGTCCTCTAAGAAATACAGTATTTACCCTAAGTATCTTGGAAATAGTGTGCACTGTCACTGTGTCCATGGAGAGCTGTGAATTAAGCAGCAGTGCTAGCTACAAAGTGGGCCAAAGCTGAACCTCCATTGAAAGGCAATGACAATATTCTCATTAATTTTAATATGCTGGCCGGCTGGGAAGTATTTAGGAATCTTTTGCATCAAAAGCATGGAAAAAAAAATCACATTATTCGTCCCAGCTTAAATCCACATAAGCACACACAGAATGAAACTATCAAAGCAAACTTATCCCAGTGACAGTGGGGAAGGCACCAGGCCTATTCTGTCAGATATGCTACGTGCCCTTAAATCAATGTTGAATGGAGACTTTCCTAGTTTAAGCATGCTAGAGTAATATACAGAGAACTTACATCATGTAATATGTCTTTGTTTACAGTTTAATGCTAGCTACAGATGTTTACCAGGCTTTGAATCAGCAACAGTAACTGGTTTCAGGTAGGTAAACCATTTCATTTTTTCCTGGAAGACAGAAATCTTTCTGTCCAGTCTCAAGGAGTCACCAGTCAGCAGACTACATTCATTCTGACTAGAACCCATGCCCAGTATATACATACTGAATAACAGTATAATAGCTGCAAAGGAAAACCCAACTATTAGCGTGGAAATAGGATTGTGGGTGAAATTCACCAGTGTGCAGAAGTCCAAGAAACACGACCATTCTCCATCTGGATCAAAGCCTTTTGTGGGAAAGACTGAATTCCATGCAAAAGGGGAAAAGATGTGAAGAAACCTAACACCATCTCCCAGGTCATCAGGAAGATGAATTAGTACATTGACTCTGGATATAATATTGGATCTGGATAAAAGAGACATCACTTAAGTCCGCACATATTTAAATGCAGCTGTATTTTAGGTTTTATAAGAGAAGTTTACTAGAAATAGACAGCAGATGAAGGAAATGTCATGTAAAGATGTTCCTACTTTGGGAAAAGCTGTAGCACAACCTTCTTGTATACCAGAGAAAGTTTTGAGTCACAACAGGAGCCTTCACAGGTCAACCCTGTGAAACCTTCCTAGCCATGCAAAGATGGGTCACCACAACAGACACAACCACTAATGTGCAAGGATATTTAATTCTCGTGCTTCTCTCATTCTTGTATCTCTTTAGGCCTGGAAGTGTTTTTGTGAACTACGAAGTAAAAGCAGGAGCAGCAAGCTTTGATCAGATAGCATATTCCAACAAAGTTGTACCACAATTTTTAGATCCAGCATATGAGCTAGACCAAGGTACCTTCACAACAGAAATAACTAGTAAGTTTAAAGCTCTCTCAGTATTTTTCTTTGATCTTTAGTATTTACAGCCTGAACCACGTAGCTGCCCTCTACTGTTGATTATTTGGTATGGATCTTCAAAAACCATCTATTTCCCTAGCTGTTTAATTTCAATCTGTGCCACCAAATCTTAGAACTTACATGAGATGACCATGCATGCAGAACCAAATCCTTCCAGCTACTCCTCATGCAGTCTCTCCATGAGAGAGAGATGGAAAACCCTTGAGTGTACCTCCAGAACTGAGACAGCTCTTAGCATATCAGGCTGCCAGCACTTCCCACTTCTTCAAACAAAATAAAAAACCTCCTGCAGTTTACATGAGAACAGGTTCCCTCTGCTTTCCTTGGCACATTTGCTATGCTGCTGCTGGGCAGCCTGTTACAATTTGGTTGCCTGATCAAGTGCCCCAGCAGATTACTTTAACCTGTTTGATTGTCCTCCTGGTTTATCTACTTAGAAAGTAGCAGTGGTGATAATACTCACAACTCTCTGCATAAAACCTTCTGGGATCTTTGGCAGACAAAGACAGTAGAAGGATATGTTCTGGGAAAATTGCACAGCTTGTATCAGAGGTGGTGCCCTGGAACTGATGCTAAGTGCATATTGGTCATGAAGCACCTAGGATTCCCACGAGATTAACAACATCATATAGACATGAGCTGAAATGGCAATAATGCAGAACGTTGCTCTTTGTCTTCCCAGATGAGACAAACTTCACTGTGAGTCCTGGTGACATTTTTGAAGGGGATACAGTAAGGCTGATTTGTGAGATAAATTCAACATCTCAGGATGTGACCTGGTATCACTTTGATCAGATCATCTCAACCGGCTTCCCGTATTTGATGGAGATAAAAGTTACAACAAGAACCTCAATGTCGATTCTCAAAATAATCAACATTACAATGAAGGATTCTGGTATGATTTTCTATAGTAAAACAGCAGATGTAAATCTCTAGCAGTGATTGCTTCTCCTAGAGCAAACTGTCACTCATAATTTTCCTGTGAATTTTTTTCTTTAATGAACTACGAACTGACTGGCATTGCCAGTAAGATGGGAACTGACTGAAGTGGCTACACAGGCCTGGGTACTCTCTGTCCCAGGTTTCACTGCCATATCACAGGAGACAGCGGTGACTACATGGCTGTGAGGCCTTCTCACCCTTTTGGTGTGGTAACTTGAGGCTGTGGTTGAATTTGTCCTTGATGGCCCTTTCCCCCTTTGCAAACATAACGTAACTCATCAGAGCTCAGACTTATAGTTTTTCATGTGTTCATGTTTAGATCTTTTTGAAATTGAGAAACAGGTAAATTGGTGACATTTTGCTGGGAAGAGTTATCAGGGGAATTAACATGTATTATCAGAGTTTTGACTCAAGCTCTCACTCAGTTCTTCTCTTTGAGCTAAGAATTTTATGTTTGACTTCGTAAAGGGTAGCCTGTGACCAGGTATTTGGGGAAGTACAAGTCATGCGTCCAGATTTCTTTGGGCTAAGGATGTCCTGAACCTTAGTGTCTCCACTCCTATGTAAGTGGCCTTCTTACTTGGATATCGCAATGGGGAAGGGAAACCCACATACCTGAACTATGAAGGAAATTTCGAGATCTGATTACCAATTTGAAAAGGAAGCTTGGCTGCATCCAAGGGACAAGTGCCTGAGAAAGTGGCTGATAAATATTCTGTTTTCTTTGGCAAAACCTTCTGAGCAGTGTATTTGCCTACAGTCAGTGTCAGGTCTTGTGGAGTCCACCTGGGCACCTCTCTCACACCCATTCCATGTAGGAGGAGCCTTTTGCACAGTTCACTTTCCTACCGTGACATATTTTGCTGCTGGACTATGGGCAACACACAGATCTCCAAAACACCAACTCAGGTATTAAGTATCTCAGTCCCAGAGAGTCTCAAGTACCCATCAACACCAAAAATGCCTAATCTGGATATGTTTGGCACCAGGAATCTGCAAAGAGCATACTGTAGATGACCCGAGGGCACATTTAGATTAGCAGAGCCACCAAAGAGCAGGGAGATAAGAAAACTAGGTGTGGAAGTAGCTCCCAGCCCTGAACTCCAGCTGTAGACAAAAAACCAGTAAAACATGTTCTCAATGCTAAGATACTGCCTATTCTTTACAGGTTCCTATAGGTGCACTTTCACAAACCGCAATCAGCATCTCACAATGATATACAACACCATGAAAACAATAGCAGTCTCTCCGCTATACATCACTCCAAACTTAAATGACATCGATGTTACATGCAACAACCCTGAAATGCAGACAAACAGTCCTCTGCTGTCCTGTTGTATTGACAGACACTTACCATCGCTTACTGGTAACTGGAAAATAAATGGAGCAATCAATATTACAGGTAAGGTTAACAAAATATTGTCCTTCACCTGCTAGGTTTGTTCATTCTTCAAAGATCGCCTCCTAACTGGTTACCCCAAAGGCCAAGTCCTAGGATGAATACAGGGTGTGCTCCAAATGGTGTGTGTCGGGGAAGGACGATGGATGGACAGCGTGGTACAGACTTCATAAGTGTTGTGCAGGTGCCAGTGGGATTCTGGGCACCTCCTGGCACTGTGCAGACATTGATGCTTAAAACGTGCCATCCTAGATGGAAACAGCTGCCTGGACCAGCATCATACTGACTTCTTCCAAAGAGCTGATTTCTGCATTCTCTAGTTTCGAGAGCAAGGATGAGTGTGTCAATGTCCACCACTATCTCCAGAATCACCCCTGGGGTGTGAAAAGCTTCTGTGTACCACGTGCTGAGATTTGGCAGCCAAGAGAGGCAGGTGGTACATTTCAAAACAGCAGCAGCATAGCTAAATACTGACTGCACAGCTTCCCTCGCCGCCTGTAGCTGTGATACATCCCATGGCAGTTGGGTCAGTGGCATCCCACAAGACTTTATTTACAGTAAGAAAATAAAGAGTTAATAAAGCACTAAGTAAATGTTACAAAGAGTTGCAAAATAACATCAACAGAAACTGTCATAAAGGCCTATGAACCATAGTCATAAACAGCCTATTGCCCTCTTAATGTTTTATGGGTATGGATTAACTGTTTACTGTTAACCATTTGTTATAAATGAAATTTAGCAGAAAGCAGGACAGCAAAATGAGGGAAAACGCTCAAAGCTCATGTGCACAGTCATTTCCACAGAGGACAGGTACCGGTGTGCAGCAGGGCTTGCACAGAGAGGGGTGACCCTGGACTACTGTGATCAACAGTTTTGCCCTCAATTCCCTGTGACCAAGCTTTCCCCAGGAACTCTGCTCTCAAGCCAGGCGCACTTTCAGCTGCAACTTGGGACAGCTGTAGTGGGGTTTTCCCCTTATAGCTAAACCAGAATTCTTCAGATTTAAAGTTGAATGACTGCCAAGTACCTCCGAATGTTTATTTCAAAATAATATGACATTGAAATCTACAATATTTACTCCTCTTTCATTCATCTTATCTTGAATATTGCAGATAATGAGGTTAGGCTGACCAGAATATTCTTCATTTTGGCTTATCCTGAGGTATCCAAGCAATCTTGTTGCTTTCAGTCTGGTTTTGGCAGTAGGTACCCAGTACTGTGCTGAGAACCATCTTCAGGCCTTTGGAAGACCAGTGTGAGTGTTGCCAAAGATGTGAATGAACTTCAGGAACGATGAGTTAAAAAGGCCATGCTGTCAAAAATTATCAGAGAATCTTTTTGGTTGGAAGAGACCCTCAGGATCATCGAGTCCAACCATAACCTTGTATGTAACCTTGTGGGTTACATACAAATCTGCGAGGCTTTCCTTACCTAGACTGATTGCTTGCGATTTCCAGAGCCCAGGTGTTTTTTGACATCCATAGAACTTCAAGGAATGTTTATTTCTCTTCAGGAGTCTCCAGTTTCAGTGAAAACTGCACTGAATACAGGCTCAACATTGATCAATCACTATGTCCACCTGAGAAGTCAGGTACAGTGACAACATATACGTGTGAGCTGCAGACTGGACACGGTGCCAGGAGCACTCAAAACATCAGAGTGACGTACCTGCGGAGAGGTAAGAACCAGGCAGCATGTAACAGACCATCGGTACGTGGCTTCTGTGGCACATGTCACTTGCAAGCAAATTGTTATACCAAGTGACTCTCAATAATATGACATTTATCTTGTGTTGTCTCAGCCCATGTAACAATATATCCGAGCATAAAGTCATCCGTTTCCAATGGATATGCATTCAATGTAACGTGTGAAAGTGATGTGAGCAATTATGACAGTATCAGTTGGAAAATCCAGTCTGGAAATAACACCAAAACAGTTGATTGTGATACGTGCATCGAGAACAGCAAATCTCCAGCCACATCTGTGCTCACAGTGAAGACCGCCACACAGGACTGGAGCGGTGAGTGAACCTGGTTTATAGTGGCTACAAAGGCAACGAAATGTCTGTACCAGATCATTTATTTACAGCATCTCTAACTCTACAAATCACTGTGAAGCCTGACCACGGTAAATTAAAAAAAAAAAAAAGAAAGAGCTAAAATTATAACTGGTGGAGGACATCAAGATGTGATGCTGCCAACACCACCGTACTTATTCAGCATTAGGGCTCATGACTATGCAAAAGCAGAGGAGCATTTCTGTTGACTGAAACAGGTTTTGTGTCACTTCTTTCAGGCACCTACATCTGCACGTTCTCCCAGAAGTACCTGGAAAGTTCTGCCAATGTGACAATTGATGTTATTTCCTTGCCTCTGAAGCAGAACATTCTGATAGACCCCATTGCAGCATCTATACAGTGCAAAGTGCAACAAGCCCTTGAGTGCTGCATAAGCACTAACAGCGTGGAAGATTACACTGTTACGTTCGTGGTTCAACAAAATGAATTTCAAGTTGGTAAGTAACAACAAACTTGCAGAATCACAAATTGCACTGTGTGTCACAACCCAGTCCCTGTGGTTTTTTGGTTTTATTATATATTTTCAGTTAGGTCCCTGTAACCAGTTCATACTTACTGCTATTATGACAACCCACAGGCACTCCTGAGAGTGTAGAAAAAGGGAAATGGACCTTTTTTAGGATGGTTGCCAGGCCTGGGGAGCACGGTCGAGATTAACAGAAGAGTAAATGAAGCCACTGATGTAGTGATAAATACTTTAATACTGATAAATACTTTAATGAATTAATAGATAAATTCAATATTTGGTTTGCCTTGCCACGCAGTGAGAAGTGAGTATCTTCTTCATTGTTCATATTAGAAATTGCTGAAATCCATTTATTTGCTTTTGTCCACTCTGCCACTTTTTTGAGCTGAGTATCGAGGAAATGTTACTTAAGAAGCAGACGTACTAATTAATGAAAAATGTAGATAACACATTAAGAATGCAGTTTGAAGAACTATTTTACTTTGTTCAAGCATACATGTAAAGTATCTTATATATCACTAAAGCCTAAGCTTGTATGTTTTCAAATTTAGGGCAGTTCTGCAGCTTCCCTGCATGTTTTCAAAAATTTTCAAGTGGGTTACAAAACAGTTAATTCGGAAAAAAGCAAAGAAGACCCACCAAAACTAACTCGGAAAACAGACAGGAGTGCAAAACAAACCGTCTGAAGTGTAAAGCAGGTGGAGACTGAGGGGTCCTTTGGTTGCTGAGAAAAATGCCACGATCATCTTCTTGGAAGATATTTCAGTCAGGGAGCCTCAGGCACAGGCACAATGAAAAGCAGCAGGAGTGTGGTACAAATCTTGAGTTCAAAAGAGCCATAAAAGAATGGCAAAAAAGTATCCTAGCCTAAATGAAATACCTGTGGTAGAAGAAGAAGCAGAAACAGTATTCTTCAAAACGATTTCTAAAGGAAATTTTGGTCCCCGCACAGTAAAAAGAGGATTTGGGCAGGATTTGCCCATACACTAGTAATTGAAAAGGTACTGATCATGCAGAAGCTGCCAAAAAATTTACTAAGTGAGGGGAACAAGAGACAGAGATCAGCACACAGAAAGGAAGTTTTTCGACAAAGGAAGTTTTTTTCCTCAGGACCCACGGAAAAGAAAGTTTTGCAGAAGCTTTCTGCTGTGTGCTAGCTGATTGTCCCCAAATCTGTGTTAACCTACCTTAAATCCTTCCATACAGGGAGGAAGAAAAAAGGAAATTTGTTTTGCTACATGTACAATTACACAGAAACAGAATGCAGCAAAGAGAAAGAGCTCACGGCGTATTGCAAGTTTATTAACCGCATTGGGCAGCAAGTCAACAGTGAAAGTATAAAACTGCAGTTGATATCTGGTAAGAAAAAAGTTACTATTTAAAGCTGTTAACTAGGAAATCCCAGTATCTTTGTTAAATCAGATACCACAAATTTATTACTGGTGACATCTAACAGAGGCAGTTTTTGTTACCCAAGAAATTTTGTCTCCTTTTTTGATGGGAAATTTTGAGATACCAAGGCAAATATCAATTTTGCCATATTTTTAAAAATTAGACATGCTGTTTTGTCTTCACTGTATTTCCTCAAGGCCCAAATGTATTACCAAGCAGTTATAGTTCAGTCATCTTCTGCTTCTGCTTCCTTCTGGTGAAGCCTGTCCCACCAAGACCCATCTCCAGTGTTGAAATGTTATCGTGCAGCTCCCAGCTTGCACCCGCAATTTAGCAAGGATAAAAGATTGTGATGCCTCAGGAAGAAGTCACCTGGCTCAGGAGGGCAGCCTGTGGGAGAGGATATTCACTTTAACCACAAGAATGGCAATGCCCCTGAGATGTTGCAGAACCTGGGCAGACCCAGCTTCCAGCCAGCTCTGTGGGAAATACTGGGAATTAGAATTCAGCATTGGTAAATCCAGTTTTGGTGTTGAGTTCTGACCAGAGTTTGGATGTTTCGACTTCTTATTCTAAATTGGAAAGAAAGAAATGTTGCATGTCCTCATAATGCAGAAATTTTCTCTTTTCCACAGTAGTGATGCCTACTGTTGAATCGCAGTATCTGGTTAGATTTCACTCTCTTCAGCAATAAATATGCAGAGACTTTATTCCCTTTAATCAGCAGATACTTACTGATATGACTAACCAAATCAAAGTTAATTAGCAAGACTCACTGTAAAAAATGTGCTAAGGCATCACTATCAAGGTCTTAATGAATTTCCTATTAGTGCTACAGCAGCACTGAGTTCCTTAGCAAAATAAACTTTGTGTGAATTACTGTTCACAGAGTGGTCAATATAATCCCACTCCACACAAATCTAACCCTGTATTGGGTATTGGTTTGCTGATTTGCTTTCTTGTGGCCAAGAAGGCCAATGGCATCCTGGGGTGTATTAGAAGGGGGTTAGTAGGTTGAGAGAGGTTCTGCTTCCCCTCTACTCTGCCCTGGTGAGACCTCATCTGGAATATTGTGTCCAGTTCTGGGCCCCTCAGTTCAAGAAGGACAGGGAACTGCTGGAGAGAGTCCAGCGCAGGGCCACAAAGATGCTGAAGGGAGTGGAGCATCTCCCGTGTGAGGAAAGGCTGAGGGAGCTGGGGCTCTTTAGCTTGGAGAAGAGGAGACTGAGGGGTGACCTTATCAATGTTTATAAATATATAAAGGGTGGGTGTCACGAGGATGGAGCCAGGCTCTTCTCAGTGACAACCAACAGTAAGACAAGGGGTAATGGGTTCAAGCTTGAACACAAGAGGTTCCACTTAAATATGAGAAGAAACTTCTTCTCAGTGAGGGTGACAGACACTGGACCAGGCTGCCCAGGGAGGTTGTGGATTCTCCTTCTCTGGAGACATTCAAACCCGCCTGGATGCCTTCCTGTGTAACCTCATCTGGGTGTTCCTGCTCCGGCAGGGGGATTGGACTGGATGAGCTTTCGAGGTCCCTTCCAATCCCTGACATTCTGTGATTCTGTGATTCTGTGATTCTGTGATTTTTTTCAGTACTAAAAAACAAGGGGCTTTGTTCAATTACCTTTTCAATGTCACGATTCTGAAAAATTAGGAATGCAAGATACATACACCCTGAAAGGTCATAATTAATGAAAAGAGCAAAGTGAAATTCTAATTAATTTAAAGATTTCTGAACTTCAGGAGCCCAGAGGTTTGATGAGGGTAAATTATTCATCTCTCTGATTTTTAGTTTTCTACCGCTATGTCTTTTTCTCAATACAGATACGGAAGTTTCCTGCTCAGATAGCTTTGGCATTGGAATAGAAGGAGCCACATTAATAAAGCCATGCTGTGACTTAAATAATCCAGATGGTTTTACCCGAGGCAAAAAAATTTACAAGTGCTCCAACAAATCATGGAAGATTGAAAGGAACAACTGTCTGTCTGCACCAATAAACAACCTGCTGACTGGTGCTGAGGTAACATTCATGAGTTTTCTAGAGGTGAGGGGAGGAGAGTAGGAGAGAACACAACTTTTTGTTGGGTGTGTTTTTACTTAACAGAATCTAAAATATATGAAGCCTTAAAAAAATCAAATATTTAATTAAATGTAATTAAATTTATCCTTTAAGATTATTTTAGGTCCCCTTCTCCAGTCCAAAGGGCATGTGGCACTGCATGGCTACCATCCATACACACAAAAGCTCGCTCCCCCAGACAAGATGACCTTATTCATGGCATCCAGTGGAACAGTCGCTGGCCTGGGGTGTTGCCTGGACTATGCTCAGGCATTTCCTTGCTGAATGCTTGTTGCTACAGAGTACACTAACAATGAGGCAGTAGGGACAATCTACACTTCACAAATAGGTGCTGGATCTTTGTTTTCAGCCTGGATATCCTATGATAGTGCTCTTCACTTCCACAGACCATCCAGAGTCACCCTTCTCTCAGAAAGGTTAGATGAGAACAATTAACTTTCTTTCATCCAATACTTAACTACGTTTATTTTAGTAGATTGAGCACGGCAAGGTCCCAGGCAGAGGTACAGCTACTCAATTAGTCATTTTCTTAACTTGCTAGATGAGTCCTTCATACAGTTCAGGCCCAGGCCAACTATTTTCTCTCCTAGAATTTCTAGGGCTAGTCTGTGAATCAGCACAGATGAGAGACCACTCCCAACAGGCAGTTTGGATATCCTGTTGCAGAGGGTCAGAGAGTTGAACACTACCAGCGTGTCTAGAATGACCCTGGTTCTGTTTATTTTACTAGTATAGGTGAAGCCATTGTGAAGGAGGACCAGGCTCCAGGCAGTTGCACACATGTGATATACTGTTCTCTTCTGTTCCAGGCCTTGGTCAACAGTCCTGACGCAAAAGCAGACCTACCTACCTACCTTGCAGACCTTAAGGAAGAGATAAAGAAGGAGCAAAACACAATAAGCAGTTCTCCTGCAAACCTTGGTGCAATTGTTACCATCCTGGACATGGTCTCCTCTATCCCAGCAGAAGCAGAGGAGCTCACCATTCAAGTAAGGTTTTATCTTCTCTCTTACCTATACATATCAAACACTTTGCCCCCTTTTGTCACAGGAGACGACATTCTTCCTGAAGAATTTTCACAGTTAGTTAGAGTGAGGAACAGGAAAGTATTAAAGGAATGAGATGAAATGACAGTAAAGATATGGAAGAGTTTATGAAAAGTCAAAGTGATGAAGACAAGGAGCCTATGCATTAAAGAGAGACTGTTCCATGCTTAGCAACTAGAAATGTTCCAGGGACCCTTAAATGTCTCTAGCATTCTAAGTCAGAGGAAAGGACAAGGAATGATGGATTAAAAACTGGATTTGAGCCAGCAATGTGCACTTGTAGCTCAGAAACCAAACTGCATCCTGGGCTGCATCAAAAGAAATATCAATGGAGGTGATTCCCTTGCTCTAATCCCCTCTTGTGGGACACCACCCAGGGTGCTGCATCCAGCACGAGACAGACATGGACCTGTTGGAGAGGGGCCAGAGGAGGGCCACAAGAATGATCAGAGGGCTGGAACAGCTCTCCTACGGGGAAAGGCTGAGAGAGTTGGGGTTGTTCAGCCTGGAGAAGAGAAGGCTCCAGGGAGACCTTATTGTGGCCTTTCAATATTTAAAGAGGGCTTACAGGAAAGATGAAGAAAGACATTGTAGCGGGATCTGTAGTGACAGGACAAAGGGCAACTGTTTTAAACTGCAAGACAGTAGATTTGCTTTGGATACAAGGAAGAAATTCTTCACCATGAGGGTGGTGAGACACTGGAACAGGTTGCCCAGAGAAGTTGTGGATGCCCCATCATTGGAAGTGTTCAAGGCCAGGTTGGATGTCCTTGCACATGGCAGGGTGGTTGGACTAGATTATCTTTAAAGGTAAAAAGCTTTCTTTGTTTCTATGATTACGAGCAGAAATAGAATAGAAAAAAAAAAAAAAAACAACAACACATTGAAATAAGGATGGGGATCAAGCAAGGAAAATCAATTAGATGTTACGAAAAATGAATGGCAAAACGTATCTCAGAAATACTTGGAAACATTGATTGTGAGGTACAGAGAAAGAGTGCTGCTCTTCTGAGCAGAAAAGTGCAAAGAGACATGATGTTTTGTAGCTGGAAAACCCTACAGGAGACATAGAGAAAAATCAAAGATAGTACAAATGCAGAGAAAGAGGGGAAAGAAGGCTGGAGAAAAAAAATACTAAATAATATGTAAAAAAAAGCCTCACAGCTCCACTTTTGGAAACCTTAACTTGAAAACAGAGCATGCAGAGGGTTAATAACTGAAGGTTTCACATTAATTGAGCAAAATAATAAAATGCTGGACTTTCTCAAAAGGCAATTCTAGGGCCACACAAAAATTACCATCAGAAACAACAATTATTTGTATGAGATTTCAGTAACAGCATTATTCTCTTCTTCCAGAATTTTCTCTCCACAGTGGACTTTATTGTTTCTGATTCCACAACTGAAGCTTGGGAAGACCTGAATAAAGAGGAGACACTCAGAAGTTCTTTGTTACTGCTTTCAGTAGAAAACTTCTCCCTGCACCTCCGACCAGTTAATAATACCATTCCTTCTGTCTCCACAAACAGCCTTCAGCTACAAGGTATGGTTGTCACAGAAAACAGCAACACAGATTATAATAAAAGCTTCCGCAGTACAGAAAACCTCACAGCCAATGTGCTCATTGATGAAACTGAAATTCAGACTCTAACCCAAAATTCAACCATTGTCAGTGTGATGTACTCACGACTTGGACAGATTTTGCCCCGGAATGAGCCTGACTACGTGAACGGCTTATTGATATCAACAACTGTGAGTGGCAACAGAAGCCAGAAGTTTGATATTAATATGACCTTTGCAAAGAAAAACTCATCTCTGAAGATGCCCCAGTGTGTCTTTTGGAACTTCACACTCAACAAATATAAAGAGGGCTGGGATACTCGTGGCTGCACACCCACAGAAGTAGAAGATTATGTCATTTGCTCCTGCAATCACTTGACATCATTCTCCATTCTGATGTCACCTGATAAATCCTCCCAGGCAGTCTTCGAAGACTATATTACCTACATTGGCCTGGCCATTTCAATCTTGAGTTTGGTGGTTTGCATTATAATTGAATCCTTAGTCTGGAAATATGTGACAAACAACACAACCTCCTATATGCGCCATGTCTGTATACTCAACATAGCTCTATCACTCCTGATTGCTGACATTTGGTTCATTGTCACCGCCTCCATCAATAACCAAAACCAACAGATGAGCAGAGATGTCTGTCTTGTGGCCACCTTCTTCATCCATTTTTTCTACCTGTGTGTCTTTTTCTGGATGCTCAGCCTGGGCCTCATGCTTTTCTACAGGCTGGTCTTCATCTTACATGACACGAGCAAGACCACTCAGAAAGCGGTTGCATTCTGTCTGGGATATGGGTGTCCCTTTGTCATTGCAGTTGTCACCATCGCTGTCACACTGCCACGGAACAGTTACACCAGAAAGGATGTCTGCTGGCTAAACTGGAAGGACAGCAAAGCTCTCTTGGCCTTCGTCATACCTGCCCTGGTCATTGTGGCCATGAATTTGTTCATCACTGCAGTCGTTATAATAAAAATACTGAGGCCAACTATTGGGGATCGGTCAAGCAGGCAGGAGAGGAAGTCTTTGTTTCAAATTGGCAAAAGTGTGGCCATCTTGACACCACTATTAGGCCTCACCTGGGGATTTGGCTTTGTCACCATCATCAAAAACAGCCATCAGGTTTTCCACATCCTCTTTGCTCTGCTCAATGCTTTGCAGGTGAGTTACACATATGTATGGCTTTGTTTCCTCTATGACCATTTAAAATGTAGTGACACCCTTGCAGTGCTGTGCTTGGCGGGGAATAAAACCATCTTGTGAAGGTTCAGGTTTGTCTTGCACATCCTCATTCCCAAAGGGCTCTTTGGGAAACCCATCCCAGGAATTCAGCAGTATTTTGTATTCTCAGATGTCTTAACAGACGTTCCTTCTAGATAAAGGTGATATAAAGATAACTCCCAGCTTTTCCAGTAGCTTTGAGAAGAATGTCATTCCTGAAAATCAGGAAAATAGCCCTATTATGTTCAGGTGGGAAAGTTTCAGCATGTGTGGTCTCATTTACAGTGCATCTGGAGGCATCACATTATGCTCTTGTGGGTTCGAGTAATGAGGGAGTATAAAGAACGTGAACGTTACCAAGGACAGCTGAGTAGCACTAATAGTAAAGAGAAGAATTGAACAAATTACACGATTGAGCGTTTTCCGTCAGTATGATTTTTACAGCAATATATTTAGGTGGCCAATAGGATCCCAATACAATAAGATTTCTTAAGGACACAATATTTATGTCTACTCCCTCTCATAAGAATGACCTCGAAAGCGTATGCTTCGGACCAAACTCATTTGCCTTTTATATTGTGAACCTGGTAGCTTATCTGGGGAGCAGAGACAAGGCGTGTCTTCCATACACAAATGTCTCTTCTTCCAAATATGTTTAGTGCAAGCAAACTACCTGTGTCACTTTTGCAGACCAGATATACACATGGTTTAAGTAGGCCAGGCCTGAAGAAGTCCTGCCACATCAGCAGTCCATTATGTCAGACACAGTTAGAAAAATGCCTTCTGTCTAAGGGTTCAGAGTTTCAATAATCAACACGGACATCGTTTGAGATAATTAGGCAATTAAAAGGTTGGTGTCATCAAACTTCATGTAATTATCTGTCTCCTAGGGATTATTCATTTTGGTGTTTGGGACTCTCTGGGACAAGAAGGTAAGAATTCAAACTATTTCTTATATTCTGTGAAAATACTGTTGGAATTTGAAAACAATTGCTGTATTTATGGATTTTGATTTTTTTTAACAAACAGATACAAGAAGCCCTGCTGAAGAGGAATTCAATATCCAAATGGAGTTCGCAGCAAACAAAGGTTAGAACCTTGAGCTAAGAACGTACGTCTGTTACTGCTGAACAGTCTAACATTCTCCAAGTGTCTTTTAAGTCAAATGCACTTTATATTATGAATTATTTATTCGAACTAGTCAGAGAAAGTGAAGATGCTAACAACAGAATTATAAATACAGTCCCTTTTTCAAAGGCCATTATTTCACTTACAATTGGTAAAAAATGAGAAAGAGGTTGTTGGATATTTGCTCTAAATTCCACATGAAATAAACCACAAAATGTAATTGAAACTTTGTCAGAACACAGAAAATTTCAGGGGCGCTGTTATTTATTCACAACATAAGAGAAATGCAAAGGGAGCTTCTTCGGGAAAACGCCCTTCAGCTATGAGCAGGAAAGGATGGAGGAACTGCAACTTGAACCCATGAAACAAGGAGACGGGTCAGCCTCCACTTCAGGCTGGTAGCAGAAAATGTGAAGAAGTTTAAATCTTTTGTCAAAATCATGCCTGTGTGTTGCAAAGATACATAGCCTCAAAGCAATTAAGGAGTCTACTAAGTATGAACTATCAGCTCAGAGGAGTAGCATCAGCTTAAATCCCTCCAGCTTCCACAAGAATCGCAGAATTGCTGAAGTTGGAAAGTACCTCCACAGATCATCTAGTACCACCCTCTCACTCAGAACATGGTCACCTAGAGCTCAGAGCCATGGCCAGTTGGGTTTTGAGCAGCTCTAGGGATCAAGACTCCACCATCTCTCTGTGCAGCCTTTCCCTGTGTTTGACCACCCTCACAGTGAAAACGTTTCTTCCTAAGTGGGATGTCACGGAGGCACCCCAAAATAAGTTTAGGTGGACAACAAGGTCCAAACCAAACTTTATTCTGGCTGGAAAAGTACCGCCAATAAAACAATTAGAAACAGGGTTTATACAATTAGTTAGCACTCCGATAACATAAGATACAGGTTCGGATATTAGGTTAGGAGATTATTTGGGGTGCAGTAAAATAAGAATAATGAAGATCCACAGCGTGCATATACGCACTCACGAGAAAACAAACCAGAGCCCTCTCTGCCCCGTTTTGCCTATAAGAGAGAAATTCCTGCCTGTTGCAACCAGGAATTTACACCCGTCTGTCCCAGATGAGGAATTTACACTCACCTACCAGGTGAGGACTTATTAAAGCATATATTCAGTAATTTATCACTCACCCACACGCGGAGGTGAGGCGCTCCCCATCCCGGGAGGTTACCTTAGACAGCTTCTCCATCTAAGGGAAGGGACTCCGACAGCATGGCAGACCCGCAGCTCCGAGAAGACCACACAAAGGGAGTGTCTGGTGGGAACCCCATTTATAGTCTGATCAGATCTGGCTGTGGGCATAGAGTTCATATAGTGTACAGATGACAAGCCAGCATTACAAAAACTCTAAAAGCACATTTCAGGTAACAGGGTTCTGCTAAGACCAACTGCTTACACACGCAGGCACTAATCTTCCTCAATGGTGTCACCCTAGCGTGACTCTCATTCCAAAGACTGACTTTAACCACCACCCAGTTTCAGCTGGAGCTTCTTCCACCCCGTCCATATGTTGCAGCAGTCAGGATTGTTCATCTTCCTTTTGTCCTGCAAGAGAACACAAATACAGACTTCGGTCCCTTTGGAACTGGGCTTTGTAGATGTTAGAAGTCCGGGACTATCCACTGGACACTAATGCAGTGGGTTTTCCCACTTTTTCTGTTGCTTTCTGTGCCATCCCCTCGAGGAGGGGGGACGGTGACCCTTTGTCTGTTAGCAGCCTCTCAGGGCAAGATGCCCTGATTTTAGAGAAAAGCAAATTGTGCTTTGTCTTCCTCCCTTGGAGGGAAATCATGAAAAGCATGTCTTTGTTAATCACCACTGCTCATCAGACACAGGAAGAATGGGCGTGGCTGATTATCTTTTTTCAAAATCATTAATGACCTCCATAATGCCTCATTTTGCTGCATTCAGCAGAGGATATTAGGAGTGCAGGTTATTTAGATAGCAGCAAAGCAGGAGCGATTTGCAAAACCTTAATATCAGCAACTCCCTTAGGCTGCAACGGCGCAGAGGTAAATTGCAAGGTCCTAATGGCAGCTGCCTCTGCCTCGTGGCTCTCAAATTCTAAGCACCCTTATCAGCTACTAAGCGGGCTGGGTGGTCCAGGTCCCAGGCCACAGCTTCTATTTTTCTTCCTCTACCTCGGTGGGGGGGTTGCTCGCGAGGCCGGGCACCACAGGCGGCTCCGCTCCGCGATCGCGGAGTGGGGGACGCTCGCGACTCGTTTTGTCTGTGTGGCCTCCTGGATCCAGCAAGTCCCAAAGCAGGAGGATTTCAGCCCAGGTTAATACATGTGCAGGAGGATTTCGAGGGTTCTGCTTGCTAAGGTCGATGGCCTCCTGGATTCTCTCCCCAAGGGACTGGACATGTATCTTTAAGGTGTTTGGCAGCTCAGGTGGCCAAAGGTGGGTCGGATTTACCGGTGCAGCCACGGCAGGGGGAAGTCCCTGTAACCCTGTCTCAGACCCCTGAACACACTCAACTAGCTCTGGCAAGCCTCCTACACTAATGGTGTCAGTCTTTCCACCTTCTCCAAACTCTTTTATTCCCGTCACGTTCCCGGAGTTGGGGGGGGAGGCACCCGGAAAACTTGAAATCACATCACTTGAAAACACATCAAGTTCCCAAAAGCCCGCAACTTCCTCATTACTCAGTGATATCTGATCGACTCCCGTAAGTGGAACATGCCAAAGATATTCAGTTTCTATCTCACCCAGCTTGTGTGAGAATTTAGATTGCAAGTCGCCAAGTTCAAGTTCCCAGGGAGCCGTCCGGAGGAAGCCGTCTGGGGGGAGGATTTCCACCGTGTGGTCCCATACGGGTCTCAGTTCTAAAGAGAGGATGCACATACTTTGTCTCCACCTCCTCATCAGCACTATTTTCAGAATCTCCCCAGATATCTCTGTCCCCGTCCTCGGTTACACACTGGTATGCCCAGCTCTCAATTACTTTCCAAATTAGGGGAGCCCCAGGAGGGGGTCTTGCCCGGGTTAACAAACACCATCTCCTTTGTTCTAACAAACGCATGCGCTTTTCCTCCCATAGCGATTCTGCCCTCAACCACTTTATTTCTAACAAATGCAACCTCCTTCTCAAACGATATATTTCCAGCTGCCTCTTATAATCACATCTCCCTGACTGGTCCTGTGTCTGCTTAAGGCATTCGCGCAGGACAAACAGTAGCACACACACGGCAATACAGAACACAGCGTACGCAGCTACGATAATTTCAGGACCAAACCACTTCACTTCAGCCTGAATGCAGGCAGTCGCAGGAGGATTATTACAGCTGTAACCCCGAAATAATTCCATTTTTAATATCCTACCGACTACGCCATTTAAATGTCACGGAGGCACCCCAAAATAAGTTTAGGTGGACAACAAGGTCCAAAACAAACTTTATTCTGGCCGGAAAAGTACCGCCGATAAACCAGTTAGAAACGGGGTTCATACAATTAGTTAGCACTCCGATAACATAAGATACAGGTTCGGATATTAGGTTAGGAGATTATTTGGGGTGCAGCAAAATAAGAATAATGAAGATCCACAGTGTGCATATACGCACTCACGAGAAAACAAACCAGAGCCCTCTCTGCCCCGTTTTGCCTATAAGAGAGAAATTCCTGCCTGTTGCAACCAGGAATTTACACCCGTCTGTCCCAGATGAGGAATTTACACTCACCTACCAGGCGAGGACTTATTAAAGCATATATTCAGTAATTTATCATTCACCCACACGCGGAGGTGAGGCGCTCCCCATCCCGGGAGGTTACCTTAGACAGCTTCTCCATCTAAGGGGAGGGACTCCGACAGCATGGCAGACCCGCAGCTCCAAGAAGAACACACAAAGGGAGTCTCCGGTGGGAACCCCATTTATAGTCTGCTCAGATCTGGCTGTGGCCATTCCAGAAGCTTCTTGGCTTCTCTACACCCCGCACTCTGAGTGTGGGCATTCCGGAAGCTTCTCAGCTTCTCTGGGCTGTGGGCGCTCTGGGCCCCTCCTCTGCTGAAGACCCTGTCCACTGACTCTGGGTCTCCACAAAGAGCCATCAGCTGCCCATTAAAGGCCCCAGTTCTGAGAGGAGGGGATGGGCAGCTACCAGTGCAACTGCCACACCAGTTCTCAGGGCGTGTCGAGGGGGAAAGTGCAACTGCCACATGGGATTTCTTCTATTTCTATTTATTCCCAATGCTTCTTGTCCTTTCACCGGGCACAAATGAGAGAAGTCTGGCTCTGTCTTCATTGCCTCCACCTTTTGTCCTTTTACTGGGCACCAAGGAAAAATGCCTGGCTCTGCCTTTACTCCTTTCCAGTCAGACACCCCCCAGCATGTCCTGGTGCATGAGGTTGTTTCTCCTTAGAGACAGGAAGACTTCACATTTCCCTTTGCTGAACTGTCATCCCATTTCTCCAGGCTGTTGAGGTGCCTCTGAATGACCTGATCTATCAGTCACTCCTTCCAGCTTTGTATCATCTGCCGACTTGGTGAGGGTCCACTTTTCCAATCTATATATCATTATCTATCTATATATCATGAATGAAAATGTTGAACCTGTATTGGACCCCGTAGTGACCTCTCTGCATGTCCCTTCCAACAATGTGCTGAAGGCTCAGAGGGAGGCAGCCTGTGATGTGGTGCTATTCTGACTGTGGGAAAAACTCCTTTTTCCCAGTAAGCTGCAAGGAAGGCAGGAATAACTGATACAGATAATCATTAAGCATCTCCGTTTCTTTATTCCATCCTGTACGGACACATCCAGCAGAATAAAGCAGAGAGAACAACCTTAATTCTGAATTCCTTTTCAGACAAAATCTCCTGAGCCAAACACTTCCAACTCTAGTTCACACTGTGGAAGCTGCCCCAGGCAATGGGAATTGGCTTATTTCTGTGTCAGTTCTGTAAATAAGGAATAAACAAAGCAAGATCAAAGTCTTTTTAGGTGTCATTCTTTTACCTTCTTTCTCTGCCGCTTTGTGACATAGGTGACAATGCACAAAACTGCTTAATTTCCCCCACCATAGTACAACCTAATGAATGAAGATGGACTGAACAGAAAAATATGTGTTTTCCATACTGTTTTAAAACACATCTTTTGGAGAAATCCCATTAAATTCTCAAACCGCTTCAGAACCGAAAAATAAACTTCATTTCAGCAGCAAAAAGTTCCTTCACATCTGGACTGTAGAGTGTTGTGTTCCAATGCCCTCTAGTGTGTCAAGTTAAATTTGCCTCTGACTATCTCAGGCTATTGGCCTTAAACGGCCATCCCCAAGCATATAAATCTCCGTTTTTCTGGATACTTTAATGGATATACTCCCTCAGATAAGGCACCAGACTCTGTACTGCCTGATATGACAGACTGTGGAGCCTAAGTCATCCTTCCTGGCCAATAGGTAGAGACAGGCTCTTTGTGTCCTATGGTTTCTTTTAAAGTTGATCTCCTTCATCACCATCATAAACATGCAAACAGGTGAACCTGATGCCTCACAAACATCTGATTTGTCCCTCTGTGGATTGCTTGCTCTTACTACTGAATAAAATTTTATTGTAACCCTTTTTTCCCCTCAATGTGGCTATGAAGAAAGTTCTAGGCTTTTAACAAAAAGCAATTTTCTCTCTTACAGTCATCCTCCCTGATCCTGGTGACACCAATGCTTGCTATGAGCTATCCATTTTCAAGAACCTTTAACAACTTATGTGGGAAAACAGGTATGTGACAATAGATCTCTCCTACTGACGCACAAACAAGGTTTTACCTGGGTTCTCACCCTCAGGGTCTGTCTATCCTGATATCTATCAATCTGTTTGTCTACCCATCCACCCATAGATGGTACTTGATCTTCTAGTACAAAGGAACTGTAATAATCATTGGGATCATTAGCGTGATGGCTCATGATTGTAGCATGATTCTAGCAGTGTATTTACCTAACAGTAAAATAAGTATTGGATTATGACATGTTTCACCAGTTGTAAAACCCACCAGCTGAGCTTTGTTTTGAGCTTAATGATATCATGACAGAGTGCTCCTGAGTTCATTTACAGTTCACGTACTCCTCGCCACCTTGGAGCTGTATCTCTTCAAAGGTTCTCTGGCTGTCACTTTATGGACATCATCATTTCAGTTATGACTTTATTTTGTAAGAAGCATTGCTGAAAATATGAGTAATTTCATTCCTATATGTGTAATCTTTGCATCCAACCATTTCTCAGAGAAGATGGTGACATTTGGTCAAAGTGGGAGAGGACAGAGTTTAATGTAGGCAAGCAACTGCTTTTTAAGAGTCTGTTTTTCGGTCAGATGGTGGAACAAGAAGTTGGTCTCTGACTGATACATTAAGTTTACATGAGTACACTAGCCAGATACAGAAGTCTCCTACTTACCATAGGAATAAGACTGACTCACAACTGCCCACCACGCTGCTGCCACCCGAAACTCCCAGATCGTCAGCGCTCTCTTCCACACTTTGCTCCCGGGTTCTGTGCACCTGGGTCTTAGTTCAGAGTCTCGTGGTCACGAGAAGGAGGGAGCTGGGATTCATTTCAAGGCCATGGGTTCTAGATGTGTCCCCACGCTCAAGGAGGAGCACTAGGTCCCTCCGTTTGTGTGAGCGAATTACTGCCCTGTGGCAGAATCGTCAGTTCAAGCTGACATATCCTGGCTGTGACACCAAAGACATTGGCTTCTGTGGTTGCTGGCATTGCTATAATCCAGCTAGTATCAGGGCTGCAGAGCAAGTCAAAGCCACTTGGGCCATCAGGACAGCTCTAACCATCCTTACTTTGCAGTGCCAACATCTCCCAGGTTATCTGTCTTTATGTCTAACCACTATGCTTTGTTTTGCAGGAAAATACAGAGTATCTTCCTCAGAGCCATCCAGCTCTTCCTCTGAAAACACTTCCAAGTCATATTCTTTGCTTAACTGAGGCATTGCAAATGCTAAATCACATAACTCTGAAAGGACCTCTGCTCTTTCTGAGACACACAGAAGAAGTACCTGTGAGTCACCAAGAAGTGGACTGCTTCATTTTGACTAAACTGTGCCTTGGTGCATTCTTCTGGAATAAGCATTTCTGGTTGACGTGTAAGGCAGAGAAGCTTTGAGAGGTGGAATTTTACAGGGGCTGCCAATCCCAGAAGGGATGACAAGATGTTTCAAACTTGGAAGGATTTGAAGGCCTTCAAGTGCCAGAAAAGACATTGGGAGTGAAGAATTCTCAGCCTTCAAGAGGGTGCTTAGCACTATGCAGTACTGAGCCATGAATTAATTGCAGTGCTATACACAGCTGTTGTCCAGTGGCTTTAGTATTTCCCCTATCAACTCTCTGAATGACTCTAAAGGCCTGTGCAGATACACAAGTACCTCATAGCTCGTCTCCTGCCCTCATATTAGAGTCTGGAAAGGCCATAAGGTATAGTGCTCACCACTTTAAGACTTTCTGGAGCCAAAGATTCACAACTGAGAAGGTTTATTTCAGATCTTCACTTTTGACTTAGATAAAATGAAGACTCTGATGATTCCTGCGTGGTCTTCTTTAAGATGGAATGTACTGAAAGCCCCATGTGGCACTTTGTTGAAGAAAAGGAAGCTTTATATCCTTAACTATAATTGTTCTTCCCTTGATATGTAATATGGTAAGACAGAGATGATTGCTGCCCTCTACTGCAGAGGGTACTGCGTTTATTTAATGTATAGTAGTATTAAGTACGCAAGGAGTCTTGTGTAAAGTCTCTGTGTTTGGGTCTCCTCTCAGAGGAGAATCACACTTGGAGGGCTCAGAGAGTCAATTCTGCAGTGAATATAAACCATCATGTGCCAGGCAGGATGAAAGGTTTTATATAAATTATTGCTCTAATGCTACATTTGTGGAATCAGTTATTTCCTAGCCTGTATACCTTTAAACGCAGGACTCCTGTCTTAAGCAGAGGGCTATGAGAGAGCCTGCAAACTATTTATAGCGCACAAAATGTTACAAAAATTAACGTAAAATATGATAGATGGAATCATGAAGATTTAGATTTGAGGCCAATATTAAATACCACTGTCGGGTGATACAGCCCCATTTGGTTGCTGGGAAATCAAGCCTATGTTTACCAGTGGTGAATCTGTTCCCTGGACTTTGGGATGAACCAAGGTGGGAAACTGTTGCCTACAGTTACAGGCATGTGTGACAGCTTGGTGTGGGCAGATAGTGATGACTGAAGGCAATAAACAAGCATCAATCAAATGTATTATTTATATTGAAAGCAATTTCTTTGTACTTGAAGATGTAGATACAATACTAGAACTAGAACACAGAGATTAAGAAGAAATATTTGAAAATCCAGAATCTCTTTGAACTGCATGGCCAGTGGAAACTTGAAAATCAGACCTTTGCACATTATTCCAACCAAAATTTTCCTTCGGAGAGCCGTTTGGTCTAACTCACTCTGGAAATAGTTTGTGCAATATTGACCTGCAGAACCATCCACTCCCACTTAGAATAGGCTTTACATAAACTGCAAAGTATGAGTCCCTGTAGATGGCACAGTCCCACCACACCTTATTTCTGCAGATATTTCATCTCTGAGGTTTCACCACACCTCCTAGTTTGGCCAAGCCTGGGTCTTGACTGTATGTGAATGAGAAATCAGGATGTGATGCAGAGCTGTCTGGCACTGAAGGGCCATCTTTGGGTGGATCTTCAAAGACAAGATCCTTACCGGTGCTACAGAAGCCAAGAAAATTCATGAAAGAATGACAAGGCATGAAAGAGAAGCAGTTAAGAAATTAACTGTGCCAGTCTTAAAGACTTAGGGCCAAAGCTTCACTTACATTTATACGTGGATCAAGATAAAAGAAGAGAGAATAAAAAGTGGAAGGGAGTGCTGAATGGAGGAAGAAAGGGAAATACATGGCAGTGACCACACTATACCCTTCCCAACCACTCCAAGCAGCAAGAACCAGGCACAGGCAAGGTGGACAGTGGGCTCACCAGCAACTTGCTCCCCTCAGGAGTCTGGCATTTTGGGCAGCTAGCTATTTTGGGTCAATTGGCCTATCCTTCCCTTTATCCCAATCAAAGCCCAAATCCCTCCATTCAGCCTCCTTCCTGAACTCAGGGCTGTCACAGAGGCTGTCTCCTGATGATTGCTGTCACTCGTGCCCCTCCTGCTTAACTGCGAGGCACTTGGTTAAAGCGCACTACTACAAAAACCCACCAGGTTAATCTCATCTCTGGAAAGGATGGGATCTCTGCCTTACTCACCCCTTATAGCACTGGATGGACAACAGTCACTGCCTTGGCACCTTCCTCTGATTTATCCCAGCTCAGGCAAAACAGTAAAGGGGGCAATTGTGACATGCAGGTTTTTGAAGCACTGACCTGCCTTCTCTCACACTCTCTACTTAGAGTTTTTGGATTATGACAGTTGCTGAACAACTCTTGCATGTGCTCAAGCCCAGATTTCGCCCTTCGTTCCTTAAAGACTTTGTAAACCTTCAATATGAACAACGCAAAGAGCCCAGAACCGTTTTATCCACACTACAGTGGCCACTGAAAATCCATGTGCCCCAGAACTGGGGTTTACAGGTGTGTGGTTCTGATACCTTTTCTTTGGACCATGAAGCTGATTATGCTCTGATCTCTGATGTTTTCACGGCTCAGCAGTCTGGTCAGCATGTTTACTGCTTACACTATCCCAGGAAACATGTTCAGGTCAAGTTAGGCAAAAATAAAAAGTACATGTATGAAGTGACCAGTGTGTAAGGTATGTTCAACCTCATGTTCCCTCATAGCACCTCTGGCCTCAGCTGGATTCATTAGTCCCACGAACAGAAGAAATTAGATTCATTTCTTACAGGCTTATGTCCTGTACCCACCAACCCTCTTCACTTTCCAGTCATCTGAGTTTCCATGGACTTCCAATCCTCATATATCTCTGTCCCACAAGATTAGGGCCTCCCTAAACCTCCCCCCCCATACACACGGTGCTTTCTCACCCGCACTGTCTCCAGCAGCTGGTAGGAACTGGATGTGCTGTGGGGAGGGGTTCTACGTTGCCCCTCTGCTCCGCTCTGGTGAGACCCCCCCTGCAGTTCTGCGTCCAGCTCTGGAGCCCTCAGCACAGGACAGACATGGACCTGCTGGAGAGGGGCCAGAGGAGCCACAGGAATGATCCGAGGCTGGAACAGCTCTGCTGGGAGGACAGGCTGAGAGAGCTGGGGTTGTTCAGCCTGGAGAAGAGAAGGCTCTGGGGAGAACTTATTGAGGCCTTTCCATGCTTAAAAGGGGTCAATAAGAGTACTTGTGAACTCACAATGAGAACTTCTCTGAGGTCTTTGGTTCTCAACAAGATTCAATGTTGAGAAGAATCATAGAATCATTATAATTAGAAGAAATGCACAAGATCATTGAGTCCAACTGTTAAGCTAATTCTGGCACTAAACCATGTCCCTGAGAACCTCATCTACATGTCTTCTAAACCCCTCCAGGGATGGTGACTCCACCACTTCCCTGGACAGACGGTTCCAATGCCTGACAACCCTTTCAGTGAATAAATTTTTCCTAATATCAAAAGACATGGGGCTGACGGGCAGACTCACTACAGACCTTGTCATTTCCTTAGTACTTTCCTGTTTGAAAACCAGGGATAAAGCATGCAATACAACCTACACAAAATACAGGATAATTTCTTCTAACTCACACTCTTTCCAAGCTCTTATAAGCTTTTACCTTGGGATAAATAACACCAGAGAGGGTTCAGGTTGGACATGAGGAAAAGGTTCCTCACCCAGAGGGTGCTGGACACTGGAACAGGCTCCCCAGGGAGGTGTCCCGGCCCCAACCTGACAGTGTTCAAGAAGAGACTGGACAACGTCCTCAGACACACGGTGTGACCTGTGGGGTTGTCCTGTGCAGGGACAGGAGCTGGACTCGATGATCCTTGTGGGTCCCTTCCAACTCAGAATATTCTATGATTCTATGAAATAAGAGCTTGCAGGATTTTTTCCACGTGCTGCCTGGCAGGAGAAATCACTCAAAGCAATGCTCTCAGGAGACGGTCCTGACAGTGCCCAGTCCAGCACTGCTGTGAGCATCAGCCAAACCACTTAGGCTATGCTGTCCCCAGGGTGGTGAAGAAGGAGTCTGTCTGCAGCCCCCCTGCAGCAGCGATGGCCAGACAGCCCTGCAGCAGGATCCTGTTTAACTGCGGGTCTGCAGCAGCCAGCCGTGCTGGGAAAGATGAGGCGTCTTGTTAACACCAAAGAAAATATGTGTTCATGAGAACTGTCTAGTTCCAGCTTCAGTCTTGGATGAGGGAACACCCACACAAGAGCCAGCCCACTGCGATGCTCTGAACTGTTAGAAAGGCTCCATTTCTTATACCAGCAGAAGATCTGGTAGTAGGGTAGGGGAGCAGAGATACGTGGGGTTATTTGTGAGCACTCAAGTCATTTGGATGAAGTCTGAAATGCCCCGGCAATCACTGCAGAAATATTTTCCGCCCTTCTACCCCATGGTGCCTGGCTATAGATCTTGTTTTGCCCTAAGTGGATGAAGTAGGTTCACACCCTTCAGTGATGTCATTGCTGATTAGAAAACCCACAACAGATAGGACGGGCACCTTGCTTGAGAATAACTGCTGCAACAGCTCTTCCCATCGACATCCTAAGCTTGGGTTTGGGAGCTGGCAAAGCTACACTTACCTGCTTCTTTGCTCAGGCAGTCTGAGCTGTGCCTTTCACATCTCTTCCCTGTAGCAAAGAGCTACAAGCAATTCTGACAACACCTGGTGGCACCAAAGTTATATGCAGGATAGGACTTAACTAGGACTTGCTTGGATCCTCTCTATCTCTGGTTATTCTGATTTCATTCCAAATGCAGAGAATAAGAGGGACAGAGTATTAACTTATTGCTAATGCCTTAATTAAATGGTTGCTTTTCCACTACTCACGGGACTGATGTGAGCACCAGGATGAATCCAAGTGTGAAAATAAGTGGAAACCAGCTCCCTGTGTACAACCTACTGCTGTGAGAGTGCATTTTCCCTTGGCTGCCATCCCTTGTGGCAAGTATCTGATAAATACAAGGGTAGCTTCATCCTCCGCAACTATTTACCATCGGCATTCTGAACTCCTCCTGTTCTGATAAGCAGACAAGAAGAAACTGCTTTTGGAGGAAACCTAGGCAACAAAGTTTCAAGTGTGCAAACTGTTAGAGCCCTGGAAAGCAGAGACCTCAGGACATATTATACTAGATGGGTTTCTTCCTGCCCTGTTAACACCATATCCAGCACACTCTAGTACCACAGGCACAGTCCACATCTTCTTACACTCCCACCGCCCTCCTTGACTTGTGAGATGATGATTTCCAAAGAGATATCAATTTAATGGTAACCACTACAGATCCTATCCTATGATAACAGATACTCTGCTCAACTTTCATCTAGAAATCATGGGATTTTTATAGGTGGTTAAAAAAACCCTTGGATTATGCCCAAGAATAGATTTACGCTTGAATATTTGAAAACTTTGTGTGGTGAGGCCTTCTAGAGAAACAACCAGCTTTAATGTGAAATTATTTCCCTGCTAGAGAATTGGCCGAAATTGTATAGTTGTAATTTACTATTAATTCTATGTAATAGCTAATCAGCTTTTGTAAACCAGCACAGCTCCACAGAAAATGAGTACTGATGTACTGATTTACGTAACCATGGATTTGTACCCTTTAGATTTCTTCAGTGATTTCTACAGGAACATTTCTAGAATCTAAATATATGTGTTCTGTGTGACTTTCGCTGGTGTTTTGAGAGGTTCTACCAGTTATTTCATCTAAGTTTGAACTGCAGTTGAGAATAAGTGCATGGACTCTCAGCACTACAGCTTGCTATTGGATGAAGAAATGAAACATTCAAAGAGTACACAAGAAAGGCAGTGTATGAACTTTCATTAGACAGCAGTTCTACAGGATATTCGTTCACTGTCAAGTCATACAGAGCAAACAGATCACTGCCAAGCTGTTAGTAGAGCATTTCTTCCATATGCTGACTGGTGTTCTATAAGTGGGATTCATCATTTTTCACTGAAAACTGATGTCTTATGAACTATGGAAAAATACCAGGGTGAGATTTATCCCTCTGCAGCTCTTTATCTTCTAGCCATCACAGAAATGAGGACGATGGTTAAGACAATGGTTCCAGCAATTCCACCAACTGTCATTCCCAGGATGTTCCCATGGACCTGCATTGACTGACACCTTTCACCCGTGAAGAAGAAGGCTTGTCCTGATGGACACCTGGGAAAATAAAGAACAGACTCACATGGATCAGGAGTTTTGTCCTGCCCTATGGGCCCACCTCAAGGTCCTCCCACTCACTATCCTGGATGGGCAGTTCCCATTAGAGGGGTTCACATCACAATATTTGCATGCTATTTACATCCTCTGGAAGCATCACAGATCTGAGTTTCTTAGCTTCTCTTTACAGCTGCTAGTAGAAACTACTCACTGCAGTGAAGTGTTCTGTTTCTACTGTCTCTTGAAGACCTAGTAGCTGAGACCTCTGAGGTCTGTAGCTCTGAATACTTGTTATCTGCATTGTTTGGTTCAGAAGAAAGTCAAGGCAAGCAGGGAGGGGGTCGGTGGTACCTGCAGCTTGCTCTCCCTTTCACATTCACACAGACTCCGTCATTCTGGCAAGGGTTTGGCTCACACGGGTCTCGCAGATAAGGCAGCTGGTCTTGAATAGGCTCCATATCCAGGGCTGCTCTCTTCTGCCTTTCAAGAACGAGGCCTTCCATGAAGGCAGGTTGTTCAGGTTCAACAGGGACTTCAGTGTTATTGAGATGAATTATATCTTTTAAAAAAGGAAAGAGAAGACAAAGACATCAGATAGGAGTGAGTGTTCTTCATACCAGGGGCTCACAGGGTGCTGTGGACTGGAAGGTACTCCTTGCCTGTTTGCCCTTTACAGAGCTCTTGCTGCATCACAGCAAGTTCTGCATATTTAAAGCACAAGATAGAAAATAATACTGAAATGATGGTAACTAGTTAGTTAAATCAGAGGCATTCTGTACTTTGAAAAATTATACCAAATGTGGCTGTTCTGTTTGAAAATAAACACATTGAGGATGGTCTTTTAGTATGTTCAATGCTTAGAAATGGACATAGCTACCGGTTAGGCTTCTTATAGGTGTCTAAGAAGTTAACCTTCAGTAAATCATCACCATTTAAATGTCTCTGAACTCACAAACACCTTGGTCAATATCACCCACCTGAAACTAAGATATGGAAATGTTTTTAAAAGTTGATCCTCATATAGAAGAGGACTCAGAGACAGATGGCAACAGTTGCTTGAGTGTATGAAAAGAGATATAAAGGATCACCCATTTGTTTTTGTAAAAAGAACCAGAAAGAGGGTCATTACCATTAAATTCTGCAAAAATAATCAGGTCGTCATTTTTCAGGAAGTTTCTCCGTCTTATCTGGCTGTGGGATATGAAGCTATTCCACCCCCAGTTTACACTTCTATAGCAATTGCACGAAGCATCGAATGTTCCAACAATTGATGGTTTCTCCCATATTAAGGTTCCGTTGGCATCTGCAAAGAGAATATTAGTGACAAATAAGAACCACAAAGTTCTGCAACTGGAATTATGACATCACTTTTTTGTGTATGACAGTGTTAAACAGGATTTATGCTGTAAAATCAAGTTCAGAGCTGAAATACGCAAACAAATCACAGGCGGCTGACAAATTATGGGTGCCAGCAGATCCTTAGATATGGTCGCTTAGTCTGTGTGAGGGCATTTAAATTCTTCAACTCCGCTTTCACTGAGGACTAACCAACCACAAGTTATCACCTTGTTGTCACCAGCTAAGAGCTCCCTCCTGCATAAGGACACTTCCTCATCAGTTTTTAAGTACCTGTGGTTTAGAGTCTAGCAGATCTTGTTCATTGCTATGGTTCTGTTAAACATATTCATACCTAAGGCTTGAAACTTCCTACTGAAAAACATGTGTACTAAACTTCCACTGGAAAAAGTGAAGAGGGATGGAGATTCATCTCTAGTATTTTATTCTGTACCAAACTCAATATTGTCCTGTTATTCTTATTTCTTCAAATTAACACATCCATGGAGAATCCTAGGGGTGAACGCAGAACTATGGTGCTACATGCTATATAAGCCCGGAGTTAAAAGGTAGCTCCTGTCTGAAATAATTAATAATCTGTAGTCTACATCCAGCCAAGCAAGACAGGCTTCAAATGATGCAGACTGATCTCAGAGGTGTTTTCAGGTATTTTTTCTTGAATACAGCTCCATTGTGTACCCTGTGCATTCAGACCATGTATGCTCAAATTAACCAAGCCTCCAAAATGCAGCTTTAACTTAAATTATTGTTGATTTAGCAATGGAACACAGCACCTTGGTGGCATTGCACCATCCAGTGGTGCCGTATCACCTATCGTAAGGGGCAAACCACAAGTAGAATGGGAATCATTAGCTCTTAGGAGAACTCTGCAGTTAGAGTCAAAATTAGATATCCCAGGGGTTGCTCATAATCACCAACCTTGTATGCATAACTTTTCACAAGATTGGATATTAGGAAAAAATTCTTCCTGGAAAGGGTTGTCAGGCATTGGAACAGGCTGCCCAGGGCAGTGGTGGAGTTGCTATCCCTAGAGGTGTTTAAAAGATGCATAGACGAGGTTCTTAGGGACATGGTTCAGTGCTAGAGTTAGGTTATGACTGGACTCGATGATCCTGAGGGTCTCTTCCAACCAAAACGATACTATGATTCTACACCAGATGATCTTTTGCAGACAGGAATTCTGAGTCATAGACAAGAAAGTCATACACAGGAAAGTCATACACAGAAAAATGTCCCAAACAGGGAAATGCAGCCAAAGTTGACCAGCTCTGAGTCCTACACTGAATCATTTGGCTCTGATTCCATGGCTTTCATTTTCACCATTCCTCCTGGCAGACACCACTTACCTGAGCTAATGTGATCTGTGCTCGTGGTGAAGCTTTTACTCGAGGACATCCTTTGCAAGACATCAGGGTCCTGGTCCAGCACTGTGAGCACGGCTTGGCGGTTCAGAGCTGGCCACTCTAGAACACCATCGTTCTCTCCACTGCACAAATGAAAGGCGATGCGACTGTAGCCACTGGTTCTGGAGTGGGGATACAAACTTACGCCGAAACCATAACCCTCAGGACTATAAAACCGGGGGCTTTGAATAACATCAGTTGTTCCATTTTCAAGGAATTGGCTGAAGTTCCGAATGACCCACACAGCTGTGGGACAGGGAGTCTCTGTCAGTGTCACGTCATCAATAGCAATTCCACCAGATGAAGAGCTGGGGTCGCCCTTTAGTCCTTGGAAGAGGTAACGGAACTTCTTCTGAGCATTGAGGGTTACATGGGCAATTTTCCAGTTATAATCATTATCCGCTTTGGTAAAAGGAAAGCAAAACATTGCCATCAGCATAATTACCGATATTATGAAACAGCTTATTCCTAACTACCCATTCCAGCTGCATTTTTAGACAACTGGAGCTCTCACAGAGTCCTGAAGGCTGGAGATCTTAGGCTGGTATTGTGATTGTCACATACTCACATTGCCTTATTGTCTAAATGCTTCGGACAGATTGTTTTAGGAACACTTCACACACTGGTGAATGACACTCTCTAGTATAAAGAGCAACAAGTTAAGGGCCAAGACATAACAAGCGGATGGGAGTCAATGACCCAATGTCAGAATTAAGTGTTGCTGCCACTTTATCAGGGACAAGGTGTGACAGCTTCAGACTGAAAGAGGGTAGATATAGATTAGATAAAAGGAAGAAATTCTTCACCTTGAGGGCAGTGAGGGACTGGACCAGGCAGCCCAGAGAAGCTGTGGATGCCCCATCCCTGGAAGTGTTCAAGGCCAGGTTGGATGGCGCTTTGATCAGCCTGGTCTAGTGGAGGGTGTCCCTGCCCATGGCAGGGGGGTTGGAACTAGATGAACTTTAAGGTCCCTTCCAGCCCAGACCATTCTATGATTCTATGACTTATCCTTCCCTGCAAACTGCTGCAGCTTGACATAGGCAGGCTGCTCTGGCAGGGGGATTGGACTAGATGATCTTTTGAGGTCCCTTCCAATCCCTAACGTTCTGTGATTCTGTGATTCTGTGATCACAGGTCTTGAGTTTTGACAACATAAACGCACAATACCGTGGTGGCAGAATTTATCCTCTTTAGAAAAATCAGCCAAAGTGCGAACTGGGTTCACATTTCTAAAACTACATATGTTTTTACATTTCCAACTATATAAAAATCAGGCTGGGATTCTTATTGACTGCAGATGAGCACAGGTATTTTCATCTGAGCTCACTGCCAGACCATATCACAGCTAGTGGAGATCTAGTCAATTCACAATGTGTAACATAACTGAGTGTAACATAACATTATTAGGAACATTGTGACTTCTGCTGTAGACCACCTAAATTACATTATTAAAACCCACAGTCTCACTACTAAATGCCCTCATGTAATACCAAAATCCCTAGCAAGATTTCACGATCTTCTGGTAGCTTTGGGAAAATGTTTTGATTACTGAGCCAACCCACATGGACTCAGTAAGACAACTTTTCCTCAAGTCAACTTTTCTTCCCCTAATATTCTACATATTCCTCACATTTCCAGAATTACCTTGAAAGGTTTGAATTTTCCTCATCTTGCGAACATTTCCAGTGCCATCATCTTCTTTAAGCCAGATGATCAGCTTGTCAGAAAGGCTTCCTGTGATCTTATAGAAGAACTGGAGGCATTGTTGAGTTCTCTTTGGATAAAGAATTCGAGACTCTAGGACTGCCACCTCATCTGCACTGCCAGAGCTGGTGCTGAAGTACATGAAGTAGCCAGCATCTGTGAAGAAAATGTGCAGTGTCACTGTCTCTTACCAGATTTCCTGCTGACTGCATGGTGTAAATTTATCATTTCAACTCTACTTTTTTAGTAGGCGTAAGTGTAGTACTTAGCATGAACAGCAGAGGAAATGGTATGTGATAAACATCCAAGAAAGACCAGGATAAGAACAGTAGCAGTAGTTTGGCATATGTATGGAACTCACTGCTGGCAGATAAAATCAATTTTGCATTAGTTGGTCTAGCTGGAAGTTGGATGCCTCAGGATTATCAGAGATATGAGACAGAGAATTCAGTGCTGACTGCAAGCAACTAGTAGACATTTTTTTCACTCGATTTATACTGATGATAATCAAAAGATGAGATCTTAAAGATCATATGCTATATTACCTTGTAAAGAGTAAGATAATTTCTTATCAGTGATAAAGATAATAAAAAAGGTTTGGACACAAAACTAGCATTCTCCTGACCTTGAACATGAAGAAGCTCTTTTTCACAGCTTGCCCAAACACTTTTCAAAACATAGCTTCTCAGTTTGGGGAAATTATTTAAGAATTCCTGTCCCTCTAGTTTAATTTCCCACTAAGATTTTCTGAAGTGTTCCTTACTTTAGATTTGAAGTGTCTACTTTTATCCTTATATTCACCATTTGCACACACATCCCATCTTGGTATCACATGAACTTGTAACGTCTTATCTGTATTTTGTTGCCTTTTAGTTATTCATTATAGTCTATGATTAAATTAAAAGAAATTCTTTTAGCTATTGTGTGGAAGCTTCATCTGTTCAGAGCCTCCTGCATGGTTAGTGGAGCTGTTCAAGCTGTTTATCATGTTTGCTCTAACCCTGTCAGGGGAATATTCTCCATTACCTCCTACACGGTAGCAATGCTTTGAACTCATACCCATAGAAACCTTGCAAAAGATACCTAATTGCTTTATGCCCATGCATAACACTTCACCATAAGTTAAATTTATGTTAAATTTAAGCATGTTAAATGTAAGTATGATCGCTGTTGCTCCAAGTGAGAAACAGGGCTGTGAGCCTGATTCAGATGCTTAACTTTGTTGTTGAACTTATTATGGTATCAAACCCCAAAATGATCTAGACTCTTCCTCCTTTTTGGTAAGAAAGTCAAATAAAAGCAACATTAAGCATCTATAGCAGTTAGAATATTAGAATATCAGCACTGGGAAACAGGGATCAAATCCAAAGCCAGGCTGCCAGCTCCTCTTGAAATGTTAGTCTGTACTTTTCCTCCTCCAGTTTAGCCAGTAATAAGTCAAAAATGCAAGAAGGCAAAATCATTTGGGCAAAATATCATCTATCTGTGTTAGAAACCTAAAATTTGCCCCCCCTTGAGATGACTGCAGAACCAGCTCTCCAAAAATGTCTGAATTTGAATGAACCGAGGGTCACCAAAGGCGTCCAAAAGGAGAGGGACTCCCTACTCGTGCAATTCATTCAGACACTCTGGAGATCCTCAGAGGCACTTACCCCTCTCCTTTAACTCTTCAGATAACATCAATACTTATTTTATAGCGAGTCACTAGATGCTAAAGCATAAATGCAAGTTAAGTGTTTACTTCAGACAGACTGGATTTTACCTGGTAATCTCAAATAACTCAGCTGGATTATTTCTTAGTTTCAATTATACTATATGGGGGGAGGCGAAGGAGAAGGAGAGAAAGAATTTAAAATATCAGGTGAGGGTTAGGAGCATGTACTTCTAGAAGCTGTCAGAAGGTTTTCTCAAGTTATATTTCATTCCTGGGCCTGATCGACAAGTACCAGCATTTTATCAGAGGCTGAGGGGAATAGGTTACTCTGGAGTGCAGCAAGTCAAATTTTTCTTTTATCAAAGAGTATCAAAGAGTAACAAAGCACGATTGAATGTGCTTTAGGCCAGGATTTCTTCACTCTGTACTTAGGCAAAATTTACTACAGAAGTCACTATTTTCTTGGAAGTCTGTAGTAGCTTAACCTGTCTAAATGACAAATCAGGCCCTTGCTTTTCAGAACTGCCTGTTGGGATTTAATCCTAATTCTCACTTGTAAACTTGCATCCTGAGACTGTGACTAAGGCTCACTCCACTCTTTTTGAGATTTTTTTCTCCAGAAAAATGGCAAAATTACTGTGTGAAAATTATCCCTAGACTCCCATCATAAAAGACTTTGCAGCTTTCTTCTGTTTCCAGAACCAGTTCTCCTCAAGTTTAACATCTCAATTGCTTTGCAAACACAACATTTATGAGTGGCTACAAGTGTTGTTTCATTCTTATCATGGGGTAACATAACTCTTACTTAGACTTTGAAGTTGCAGTAAATCCTTTTCCAGACTATATTCAAGTTAAGATTGTTCTTTGTCCTCTTTTATCTGTTGTGGAGAACATTCTAAACATTCCATTATGTTCAAAAAGCTCCATGAGACCACAAGGGCAACCATAAACTCACACTCACAGGGCCAAGACGCATGAAAAGAAAAAGAGCTTTTCGCTTAACTAGAAACATTACAACTCTGCTGTTTGCTGAGTAGTGTCTTAATTATGGTCATTTAATCCTGTGTTTTCAGAGTAGCCAGTGCTGGGTTTTCTCAAGGGTTGACTATAGTGACAGGTCCAGAGAAGTTATTAAAGATGCTGTATTTAAAGCACACAGACCAATACAGACATGCACAAGGGACCATTACTCCATCTAACCTTTTTTTTTTTTTTTTCATAGGAAAGTGTTCTGTTACTCCATTTTACCTCTACAGCGCCCAGAAAGTGTGTGGTCTTCCTGCCCATCAGCACTGCTCTGTTGATGGACCCAGTCTAGATCATCTATGGTGCCCTGAATCATGCCACAGATATTGTCCAACTCAAAAGAACACTGGTCCAAAAAAGTGTGAGTTGAAGCTGAAAAGAAAAGGCACACATAGTTACCTCCAAAGTAGTATCTCATTTAAAATAAAATTTACACTCCAATTTTGAGGGGTTTTCTTTACGCTAGTATATACAGCATGTAGAGAAGAACTTAACCCACAGCAGGTGTGAGCCCAAAGACTCAAAAGAGGAAAGGTTTTATTCCTAGAGGGATTCCCTGCGTAAAGAGACCAACATTTGACCGCTTTTCAGAATATTAACAAACTCCTATGGTGCAAGTGAAGCGCAGCGACTGGTGATGTTGGTCTTTGTGCATGCTCATAAGCCTTGGAGAATCAGATCATGTTGTGAACAGCAGTGGTGTTGCATTTAACCATTCCCCTGCTGGAGCTTATTGTTCTCCATGGCTCACTTGTTTGCTTGATGAGCATGAGCACCATTTAACCCATTTCAAGCAAAGTCCACTCAGTTACCTTAGGCTCATTCAACTAAGTTTGCCTGCAAATTGATGCTTCTGTCAGCAGATCCAAGGGGACAAGAACTTTTCCCTAATGGTGATAACACATGATGATAACACATGGTGATAACATCTTCAACCAACTAGACAGAGTGTTGGACTCTAGACTTAGCCAGTCTCAGGTGCAAAGTAAGATAATTAAGACCAAATGTCAGTGAAAGAGGACAGTGAAAGGGTGGTTCTAGAGACATAAGGGAGGTGAACCAGCCAGATTCAAGTATAAACAAAGAAACAGCTTGCCATGGGTCACTTATGACTTACTGCAGTTATACATGCGATTGAGTCTTTCCAGGTCAATGGCACTGAAGTCTAGACGTTGTCCAATTATGCTGTCGAACACTGGTATGTTCGCTGTGATTGTGGGGATGCTTTCATTTTTGTTAAATGAAAATGGTGCGTAGTGCATCAATGATTCGTAGTCATAAGGGGTGTTCAGGTCAGTGATGAAGCTGTCATCATACTTCTCAAAATTGTGCTCTCTGCCTGGTAAAAGAACAGAAAAGTTCTTCATTTTCAGAGAAATTGGAAAGGAAATGGCTTTAGCATGGCGCCTTGGATACAGTTTTTTGAGGCTGAATTACTTTACAATAAAATATTCAAATTTATCAAGATTTGTTTATGAAGTCATTTGGACAACTAAGTGGTGTCTTTAGATTGTGGTTCTGTGCCCTTACATGTGACTTCAGTAAGTTCAAAATCAAATATCAATGAGCTGTAAAGAATGTGGCATATAAGAAGTCATATTAGGTGGTCTAATGGTAAACATCCTGAAGGATTGAACTTAAAGATTAATGTACACTGTTCCAGAGACTGTGAATATTGATGCAAACATTTCCCAGGATATTAGATCACACATGAGCAAGGAGGAGACCTGGAGCCCTCCACTCATTAATGGGACAGGTATGACAGTCATGGAGTGCCTCCAGGTTCTGCTCTTCTTTGAAACAAATAATACATTAGGAATCTGTGAAAAAAACAATAATGTTTTTACCCTAGATTGACGATATTGCTACGATATTGCTATTGAAATGTCTTTTGGAAACGTGTTTCTCATGGTCTCTTGGTGAAATAATTTGTCCTTAGAAAAAGATTTGCATTATAAAGGTGTCTGCTAGATCAGAGAGAGGGAGCAATTTCACATACTTCAATATGGAAGTAAAGAGAGATTGCCAGCAATTCCAACTACAAATAATATTATCAGAATATTTGGTATTCTTTCTCCAAGAAGAAACAGCACGTGCCTGCTCTGGTGGATAACTACAGTTTCTCTGCGTAAAGACTTCCCTTCCCTTCTGTAAGTCTATTCTGGGTGCAAAGGTCTTCAGTCCAAGGCTTGAGATTGTATAAGAGCTTGAATTGTTTTCTTACAGATACCTGAATTGCACCTTTTATCAAAAGGGTGAGAATCTTGCTAATTAAAGTGCTATCACTTTTTTATAGCTGGGGAAAAGATCTTGGCAGGACACAGGCATGTGTAATGATGTTGTCTTTTAAGGTCATTACCAGGCAAAGGGTAATTTCTATGTGTTTTTAAAAGAAATAAACCATACAGCAAGGAGGCTGTTCCTTTAGGCTGTCTTGTGTGTTTTCTCTGAAGTTTAATAGGCATCTTAGCTTTTTTGACAACAGCAGCGTGAATGGGGGATGTCTTCTCTCATCAGCCAGCTATCTGCATTGCAGTTTATGAAAATGCATTATGGCAAAAGCTGCTACCATGCTATTAAATTTGAGATTGCAGATCAATAATTCAGGGACAGATGTGCACACACACGCATAGAGCACAATCATATCTGCCTTACTTTGCTTTAAAGAAACAGACAACTTTCAAATGGTTTTGATAGAAATTTTCTACTTAATGAATCCACCTAACTGGAAAATGAAGTTTTATGATATGGATAGAAACCTACAGAGTATAGGAAGTGCCACATGAAAGTCCATCATCTGGATAATTTTTTTGGTGTCTCAAATTTGTGGCTACTGACTACAACACAAATAAGTTGAGAGGATTCAATGACATATTTTTTTGAATTAAAAAAAATAATGCACAGAGAATTGGCACAGTTTTTCAGTACCTCTGTAAATCATGGAGCTCACAATAGTGCATTGTAAGTACATTGTAAATCTTTTTGCATTGGAGGTGGTTAGTCACAGTGCACAGCAAAAAGGGGCCCAAAACTCTGGGTCTGGATGCTATCATCATCATCATCATCATCATCTTCATCACCATGTTTCAAGATGGGGCCAAGTTAGCAATAAAGTGAACTGTTTTTGCTGCTGCTCATAACAATAAAAATTATGGTCTGCAAAAGGAATATCCACATCCCATCTACTGCTCAGCCACCCCAAGAGATGACACAGGCTAGAGGCAAGTAGGAATGCGCATGGCCATTCAACTTGGAGCAATTCCAAACATCAGATACTGCTCTTAGAGGTCAGCAGAAATTGCTCGTACCAGCAGTTCTTATCTATCCAAGAGAGAACACAGTGCTCCCTGAATCTTCTTCCTTCTTAATGACTATTTTGTGGGTGTTTTTTTACTTATCTGCAAAGATGGTGAGTGCATAACCCTGAAGACTGAAGTGATCAGTTCGCACAGAGCATGAGCAATGGCAGCGCAACTTTGCTAATGTGCCTTTCAGAACCTGTTATCCCGTTCACTTATTTTCACATATATGATCATTAAGTAGTATGGAACCAAACCTCACAGGAGGCAGCAGAAGAAACTGCCTAGGGACCAGGGGATTGTGGAGAGTTTGCTGAAACTCAAACAGCCGCTGAATCTGGTGATAGTAAGCCTGAAGGCAAGAACCTGTGGAGACAGGTTAGGAGCAGGACAGAGTCCTGTTTTATGTGTCTCAACTGATCTAATCACTTTGAGGCTTCTTCATGTGCAAATTAAATCTATCCAGTTGCAGGAAAGCCTGAATCTCTGAGTATAAAACCTTTCAGATTTTGAGAGGACCTCAAAGTTCACCATCCCGGTAAGTTTACGATTTGCATTGCACAGCAAGAGGAAAAAGACTCGTAGAGATGAAGTTATTTGTTCAAAATCAGAGAGAAGGCCAGTCCTGGAGCCAATGGGAAATAAAGTCTTCTGACTTCCAAGCAGGGCTTCTCTCTTCTGACCTTGGACAGTCTCTGGTCTTTGACCAGAGAAGTTGTATCAAAATCCTGCTACAGATTGAATTACAGGGGTCTCAGGTATGGCCCAGTGTTTCTAAAATTATATCTTTAAGAAGATTTTAAAATCTAGGAGGAAAAATAAAATACTGATGAGTTTGCACTTCACAAAATCTGACTTGAAGGTCAAAACCCACCTGTAATAATTTCATCCCACCAGATGGTCACATAGTCATCCCGGTCTGACCTCGACTGCTCATGATAAAATCCCAGAGCATGCAGGATCTCGTGTTCCACAATTGCTCTGTAGTCACACCCTGACCCAATGGAGAGGTCCTGGCCAGTCTGCAGGTCCCCCACCATGGACCAACACCTGAGAAAGAGAGAGACCTTACTGTCTGTTAAGTACAGTTTTCTTCTCTGTATTTAATTTCTCATTCTGCTCACTGGACTTAAAGCAATATCAAAAGAGGTTTAAATATAAAAGGAGTAATAGAAAACATTATTACATTATGTAGGTTTTAACCAAGTGTCTTCATACCGTATAGATACTCTGCACTGAAAGCAGACTAAGCCCCAAAAACATACTCACTGTCACTTGCATAAGGATAGTGTTTTACACACCCTCTGTGTTAGACAAGCTCACCTCTGATTTCTGAGATCCACAGAAGTTTAGTCCTATATCAGCTGCTATTTTCCAAAAAAACATGCCAAGAAACGTAGTATATATAAGGAAACACTAAACTTGTCAAGACAGACTGAGTTTTTTGCGATCACTTCAGCTAAAGAAAGGTTCTAGGGGGATTTAGAATAGCAGCATTTGGTTCTTTTTAACAGCAACTATACAATGCCTTCACCCTAGGTGTGAAATTATATTTTGGTGTGAGGGCCCAGCCCCTCATCCGTGACTCAGCAGAAACTAATCATGACTGAGGAGGAAAGGAGTTCCTCAACCAATTCAGTGGAAACTTTTTGGGGTAGCCTGAGGGTGATGTGAGAGGCAAGTGCTGAAGAGCACCTGCTTGCACTGTATCATAGAATCCTAGAATATTTTGGGTTGGAAGGGACCTTCAAAGCTCACCCAGTCCCACTCCTGCCATGAGCAGGGACATCTTCACCCAGCTCAGGTTGCTCAGAGCCCCGTCCAGCCTGGCCTGGGATGTCTCCAGGGATGGGGCATCCACCACCTCTCTGGGCAACCTGGGCCAGTGTTTCACCACCCTCGTTGTAAAAAATTTCTTCCTCATGTCTGGCCTGAATCTCCCCTCCTGTAGCTTCTTTTGCACATCACAAAGAATCATTGGGTCAAGTTTGTTGAAGGAGCTCTGGACACACTAATGTGGTACTGAAAACGAAAAGCTTGAGCCTCTGGTCTCTTGAATTGCTGCTACCAGGGAGTTTCCAGTATGAGACTCTTCAGCACCAACTTGTCAAAAATCATGGTGCTTTCAGTCTTGTAAGAGAAGTGTCACAGGACATATTACCCAAGGAAGAGCTGAGGGCAGAAATATCAGTGCCTACAGGCCTTTGTGAAGTTCTGAGAGAACAAGAAGTATTGACAGCTAACATAGTGAGAAGATTTTTGTGTTTTTCTAGATGTTCCTTCAAAGCATGTTTAGATGTAGGAAATTAAGTAAATCTTTCCAGTTCCTGGAAAACCTGAATCTCTGAGTCTAAAATCCTTTCAGATTTCAAGAGGAACTTTCATTAAAGAAGAGTCACCTCGAAACCACAGCAATATTACAATAAACTGGCTTTCCATGGCTCTTTTTTGACCTGTCTTCCAAAGATTTCAAAACCTAAATTCTGGCTATTCACATCCTCAGTAAGTTAAGAGAATGTACATGGGAACCATTTCACCCACCACTAGAATGGAAAACATCCCTAGGAAGGAAAGAGGAAGCAGTTGATGAAAATCCAGCGATGCTGGGATTCACCTTCTCAAAGAATGACCATCCAAACATCAGGTACCCATTCCAAGTTCATCATCTAAATATCCTCCGCAGTCAGCAGAGGGAGTCAGCTGCTTCCAAGCTTCGTGTCTAAGAAAGTTAGAAGGGTTGCTTTCTCCAGGGTCTCTTTTTCTCTGCTGACAACAAATTTAGACTAGACTTTTAGACTGCTGAAGTCAAATGGAATGAATTCCCAGTGTATTCTACACAGCAAAACTAAATGGAAATTGATATAACCCTTACCCGCTTTCTTTTTTAAAGAATATGTAGGTCCTCTCTCCTTCATATGGCTTAAAATCAATGCAAGACTTAAGGCGGAACATTTCAAATGCCTGGAGAATGACGCCTTTGGCATTCAGATCTGGAAAACAAGTGTCAGGAAAGCACCTTTAACACACTGCAGATCATTCACCCTGGAGAGTTAAGGTATGCACACAGATCTACGCATGAGAACAAAAGAAAAATGATCGAAAAGAAAAATTATTGAATTTGATTGAATTATGTTTTGTTACAATAGCCGTAGAAGAAAAAGAATTTTTGATATAAAGGAGACATCTAGTTATTAGTGAATTTTAATGTGATAGAACCAGTCCTAAAACAGGCAAATTTTTCATTATAATGACTCCAGTGCAAATAAGAATTAGAGTTAAAGTCTGAATTACGTATCTGCATTACCTAGGTTATCACTCAGAATATAGGGAATGGGGAACTTCCATCTGTAGGTCTCATTTCTTAGGGCATTTCGCTGCTTTTTCTGAAAAGGGAATTAACAGCTGGTGATGCATCTGCTGTGGGGAGATGGGCTGATTTGTAGCAAAAATACAATGAGGACACATGATGGATATAAAGTTTTTAGTTACTTACAGGAAGCATGATATCACCCTGAAAGAGGTCCAGTCCAGCAGCTGAAAAGTAATTTAATGAAAGATAATGTGAATGAAATATCAAATGTATTTCACATCATAAAACATATTGAGCATACTTATACAAGGTTAATATCCTTGGGCATTTACAGAAAATAAAGAAGGACCAGCCATTTTACATTGAAATATAGCAACAGGCCTAAAAGTAACAGTAGTTCCTACTCAATATTTACTACCCAGCAACATCTACCTTTTTGGTAGCAGAAATCTGGTGGCCACCATTATCCATGTGTAGTTTGATAACCTCTTGCTTGCTATCAGGCAGCAGCAACAGCCACACTGTGAGGTAATGCTCTAGAGAATATGGTGTGATGCATCAGGAAGAATATTGTACAGTGCACCATCGAAGGATGGACGGAAATTTACATTACAGGAAATTAAAAAAAGTAGAGGAAGAGAGTACAGTGTGTTGTGTCTTTTCCATTTGTTTTCCTTACTTCCTTATATCGAAGCTCAATAAACATCTAAGCTATATTCTACTTTGTAAAACTTTATAAAAATCATATAGAGATGGGAGAAGAATGCTGGTGGGACTCCGGAGCCTTTCTAGTTGATACAGAGTGTTGCTGCCTTAACACCATGGGTCTGTCCAAACTTCAGAAGTGAAAGACATCTGCACTCCTTCTTTGCATAGTTACATTCCTAGGATAGATTCATGTGTCATACCCAGAGGAAGGTAATTCAGAGCTCACTTAATTATATTTATCTGTTACTATGGGCTATCTGACCATCTACCCACGTCTTTTTTACGATACTGAAAACTCAGTATTTTGCTCACAATTTTTCAGGGGTTATGAGAATTTAGACATGAACTCACCTAAGTTTATGTCTGGAATGTCTTTGATTGTCTCACCAACATCAGCATCTGCTGCTGCAAGACAGACAAAACATCATCTGCTCAGATGTGGTGGCACACAGCGAGCAAAAGAAAAGGCGTCAAAACTCAAACCAGCTCACGGAGCACTTACCAGCTTCACTGGCGACGTGCCCAACCTGAAAGAGAATAAAATAGAACCAGTATAAGGTATGAAATGTCTCTGGGCTGAGGGGAGCATGTAGAAATCAGTTTTCTACTTACAGACACTGGAGTACCACACACATGATGTAACAAAAGCACCAGGCAGAGCGGGAAGATGCTGGAGCCCATTTTTGCAATGGAAAAAGAAACTGGTCCCTCCTATCTCTTGCAATATATAGGGCACACTGCTGAGCTTCCCACAGAACATCAGCCAACCAGCTTCAAACTTTCCACCTTTGTAACATTATTATAACAGCGAGATTTTCCTCCTACATGGAACGCGATGGCATTGTTGTTATCAATTACCAAAGTCCACTTTGGAGGAATGTTACAGAGAGGAATGTGATAACTTCATGGCTTCAGTGCAGCTGGTGAAAGCCCTACCCGGGCTTCCTGTGAGAAGATCTCAATCTGGCCCAAAGTTGCTGACTCCTTCTACTGTGTTTATTATCTGTCAGCATTACGATCTCAGCCACACAGGAGGAAAGCCCCATGCTTTATCAAAATTATTAAGGGTTTATAGCACTCCGGTGACATTAGAATTTGACCCAGTGGTGTTTTGAATTAATAATTAACATCAAATTGTGAAGATAAGAGATAGAAGAGATACGATTATGAATGCCCTGACAGCGATCCCATCCCAGGACTGATGCCCCAGTGCACAACATGCCACCCTTTGCCTCCAGAGGTGGTCAAATACATCAGTAGATCCTGGGCCTTCCAGATTGATGCTCCTTTCTTTTCTGGTGGGTTTCAGACATGAAAAAACTCTTGTCCTGCACTTTGCTGTCTTCTTTCTCAGGGGACACAAGTCAGGGAGGGCACACAGGCTGAGCCAAGGCTCCAGAGAGTTCTAGATTTCCCACATGTCCTGCATCATACCTGCAAACCCTTGCAAACATCCCATGTGCCCTGGAGTGTCACAGTGCCTTAAACTTAGGCAACTGAATCTTGTTCCTTTGTTTCACATCTGAAATTACAAGTGATGAAGGTGAGGATGTCCACCTCTATGATCAGCAATTATGTAGGAAAAGGCTCATGCCACAGACACCACGAGGGCTTGAGTAGGAAGACAAGAAAAAATGTTCTGGATGTGCTCCACACACCAGAACCAGCAGTGTTGGCAGGAGACACAGGACTGCAGTGTGGAGAAGATGCAAATGCAAGTAGGTTTTGAGTAGGAAATGTGCATGTGTACAGTGACTACCTTGTCCTGGAAAGGAGTCAGTCCTCCAACCTAAGCAACATATCTTCCTCTAAAAGATCAAAGTAGGAAGGTATTAGTACGCATTCACGTTGTAGAGGAATAGGTATGGAGATCTTTTCGATTTTTGAGAAGAAGGGCACCAGAGGACTGATCTTTCACCTAGCATCACCCCGTAGGGATCCTCATCATAAGAAGAACATTGAGGTACCAGAGAGAGTGCAGAGGTGGCAACGAAGCTGGTGAGGGGCCTGGAGCACAAGTGTGATGAGGAGCGATTGAGGGAACCGGGGCTGTTCAGCCTGGAGAACAGGAGGCTGAGGGGAGACCTTATCACTGTCTACAGCTACCTGAAAGGAGGTTGTAGCATGGACGGGGTTGGTCTCTTCTCCCAAATAACAAGTGATAAGACAAGAGGAAGTGGCCTCAGGTTGCACCAGGGGAGGTTCACATTGGATATCAGGAAAAAATTCTTAATGGAAAGGGTTGTCAGGCATTGGAACAGGCTGCCCAGGGCAGTGGTGGAGTCACCATCTCTGGAGGGGTTTAAAAGGCGTTTAGACGAGGTTCTTAGGGCCATGGTTTAGTGCCAGAGTTAGGTTATGGTTGGACTCGATGATGCTGAGGGTCTCTTCCAACTGAAATGATTCTATGATTCTATACATAGGTCTTCTTTGACACTTGGTTTTATGAACTGTTATTTTGAAGGACACTGATACCGAAGCAGAACAGGACACACTACTAGTAAACGAGAAGCACATCTCAATATACATCATGTAAAGGCTGTTTTCACAGATGAGCAGAGAGAGTCAAAACACAGCACAAGGCCATGATTTGCAAATGTGTACCAGCGGATGTGAGAAAGGAACAAGAAACTGAAGCAAATTAGAGTAGCCTGAAAAAAACTTGGCTTTTAGTCCCCTTAACTTAAAATTTACCCAAGAAACTAAAGAGGATGTCTAAAGAGAAGTCATTCTGTAGGCATATTTTTGAGTTTGTAGGGGACAATGGTTATGCAGCCATCTTGTACTAATGCAATTTATTATATTCATTTAGCACCTTGCACAGCGTATGCATCCCCAAATGCATCCTGTACTCAGTTCATGTGGCAAGGTTTTGGTAGCAGAGGGGCTAGAGGGGTGACTTCTGTGGGAAGACACCAGAAGGTGCCCCCTTGTAGGGCAGAGCCTGTTTCAGACGGTTCTAAGATGGACCCACTGCCGGCCAAACCTGGGTCCATCAGTGGTGTTAGTAACACCTCTGTGATAACATACATAAAAAAGGGGAAAAAATGGTGTGGAACAACAGCTGGAGGGAGGAGTGAGAAGATGTGAGAGAAACAACTCTGCAGACACCAAGGCTGGTGAATAAGGAGGGCAGGAGGGGCTCCAGGTGCCGGAGCAGAGATTCCCCTCAGCCCGCGGTGCAGCCCATGGTGAGGCCAGCTGTCCCCCTGCAGCCCATGCAGGTCCACCGTGGAGCAGATATCCACTTGCGGTCCGTGGAGGACCTCACACCGGAGCAGGTGGGTGCCCAAAGGAGGCTGTGACCCCATGGGAAGCCCACACTGGAGCAGGATCCCGGCAGGGCCTGTGGCCCCATGGAGAGAGGAGCCCAGGCTGGAGCAGGTTTGCAGGCAGGAGCTGTGACCTCGTGGAGGACCCACGCTGGAGCAGTTCATGAAGAAATGCAGCCCATGGGAAGGAATTGCACTGAGAAATTTGTGAAGGACTGTCTCCCGTGGGAGGGAGCCCATGCTGAAGCAGGGGAAGAGAGTGAGGAGGAAGGAGCAGCAGAGACAACATGTAATGAACTGACAACAACCCCCATTCTCTGTCCCACTGCACTGCTCAAAGGGAGGAGATAGAGAACTTAGGAGTGAAGTTGAGCTTGGGAAGAAGGGATGGGTGGGGGAAGGTGTTTTTAGACTTGTTCTTATTTCTCATTGTCCTAGTCTGTTTGAATGGCAATAAATTAAATAAATTTCCCTAAGCTGAGGCTGGTTTGCCCATGACAGTAACTGGTAAGTGATCTCCCTGTCCTGATCTCGACTGATGAGCTTTTCATCATAGTTTTCTCCCCTTGTCTTGTTGATGGAGGAGGAATGATAGAACATCTTGGTGGTCACCTGGTGACAAGCCAGGGTCAAGATCCAGACAAATTGTCATTCTGCTTTCAGGAAAACTTCCCAGTAACATTGAATTGGGTCCAAACACAGATGAAGGAGGCATGCTATTCTTTTAGCAGTGATCTAATGAGCTGAATACTTGGGAGTGAGTCTTATCAAAAGCTGGGCTTGACGAAGGGGTAATGGTCATGGGGAGAAATGGGAAATCCTAGAACAGGGTGTTGAACAGTCAAATATTGATGCTTCTTACTAGGGAAGGCTGGACAGAGAGACTGCAGACACAACAGCTGGAAAGTAAGCATTGCCATCAGCAAAGATAAACAAAAAGAATTAAACATGGGAAGAAAATAGATGATATAACTCAGAGAAGCACTTTGCCACTTGGCCTAAAATAACCTTTGGAGAAACTATGGGTTTGGTTTCTTAAAAATAACAGGAAAGCTTAGTTCAAATTCTTAAAATTCTTAAAATACAGAAACCACAGAATGTAGTATCTTTAGTGAAGTAATATATTTTATCTGTCATGGATGACTGTTAGCCCTTGTAGTGAAGAGGTTGAGGGCACTTGAAGGATGGACTGGCAGTTCAGACATTATCAAAGGGGTGAGATCTGCAAGAAAAGATAGCTAAAGTAATTATTGCATGGAGTATATAGTACAGTTCTATTGTATGTGTTGGGCTGACTTTCAGCGTGATTGCAGGGGCAAGAAACAAAGCAACAATAATTCATCTAAATAGCTGTAGAGGTTGCAGCAGCACCTGGTGAAGGAGGTGGGAGGAGAACTGGAAGAGCAGAGAGCTGCAGGTATGCATGGAGCTCCAGTCTGTGTCCTTATCAAGCCCATCAAGGGATCCTGGGATTACTGACCTGTAGGGAGAATGGGGTGAGAGAGGAGAGGCCTTGGGTCTGAAACAGGGTTGGAAAGTGAGGAGGGAGGGTGGAAAGGCTTGTGGAGAAGTAGGAGACAAGCGGCAGAACCTAAGTGGTTACAGAGACAGCCTTCAACTTTCATCAGAGGGCAATGTAACACTGCCCTGAGTTTATAGGCACCCTGGTATCAAAATGAATATTCAAATGCAGAGACTAGAACATTAGAAATCATAGAATAATTTTGGTTGGAAAAGACCCTCAAGATCATCGAGTCCAACCATTAAACCAACACTATCACTCAATGTGAGCATAATGGATTTAATGCCTAGAAATGAAGCCAAACCACCCTACAACTGGAGACTAAATGCAGTTTCCTAACAAGTCTTTCAATTTCTTAACAACAATTTCACCTAGCAACTGCAAATATTTTTGGGAACACTGGCACCCATATTGCACGGCAGGACTGAATTTCCCCAGTGAATTACTCTCGGTACAAAGCGCTGTCAGGGAAAGCACAAAGAGGGCTCAGCTGCTTGTCTTATTGCTCAAGAGAACTTGGAAACACTGCAGAATGCCCTACATAACCTGCAGAAAAGCTGGGCCATTCTGTATGCCAGAAGTGTAGACTGCTCTTTGCATTTTTGTCAGGCAGGACACGTTCCTGGTTAAGCATTCATAGGAAGCAGCTTTCCCACCTTGCTAAAGTTCTTGCAGTTTCGAAAGTTTCTTCACTTTCTGCCGGAATGAAAACAAGAACTTTGCTTTTTTTTCTTTTTTTTTTTTTTTTAATGAAGAGCAAGGGACAAATCCTCCTGCCAGGAGAGTTTGCAGTGGTGGTTCCAGCCCTCGGTCACCTGGGGTTAATCTGGATTATCGCAGCATACTCTTATAAAACCTCTGCTATCTGAGATAAGTGCCCTGACCCCTGCACTAGAGTCAGGTCTGGTTTAATGATTATTTACTCACACAGTGTTTACACTTTCCAGGCACTGACATTGTCCAAAGGAAACTCATTTCAGAAGGGTGATAGAATTCATCTCACCCACCATTCGTCATCAGTGATGGATCACTTTGCAGATGGTGGAGATCACCATAACAGAGGAGCAGCTCACCATAAGTCTAATGGAATAGGACCAACTGCTCCCTAGAGGAACCTATTGGTCTTAAATGACCCACCGAGGAGTCTAGAAAGTTCATTTTTGGACACCTAACACGAAATATCCTGTGTCTGGGAAGCACAAAAGACAGTGCTGTGAAAAAAGTTTTTAATCCATGCCGTAAAGAAACGCCAGTGCTAAATAAGCTCTAGTGCAGTTTCCACTTGAAAATAACTTTCTAGGTCAGGCAAAGTAGAAAAAACATTTCAATAGAAAAGAATTCTTCCTACATTAAAAATCAATATTAATATGAAAATACATTGAAATGTGGCTTGCGAACTAGTGTTTAGTTGATTAAATAAGGTATATATTTGGTTCCACTCTTTAGAAATGAAGTACAAACGCATGTGGCAATCCTGTGTGCAAATGTAAGTGGATGTACTTGGGCAGGGATTTTTTTTTAAAGACAAAATAGGAAAGTATTGGAAGGGTCCTGTTACATCAAGGCTTTCAGTCTTCTGTTTTGACTACAATCCATGCCCTGTAAACCTTTTATCAATAGATCAGACTTCCCTATAAAAGTAGCTGAAGACATTTTTACTTTACTTCTGCTGTAGGTAAAGAATTTATTAATTTCCAGCCCAATTACTTTGTATCAGCTCATGCCCTCTCATGCTAATGTATTTGACATAACTATTTCCTTTCTTTCATAGCTGATCTGCAATTTCGTCTGTAGACTGGGGTGATATTCCTCTGAGTCTTCAGCCTTCCTAATGACAAAGGCCACTTGCACATCATCTGCATCAGCCTCATTTTGCATATTCCAATTTTAAATCAGCTTATTGAAGGCAACAGAGCAAGTGCACCAGCTCCACCTAACAGCATCAACACATCCCCCCTCTGTAGGAAGAGTCTCCCCTGACAGCAACATCAAGCAACGTCACCTTGGGGTTTTCCAAATACCCCATGGCTGCATCTATGGGTTTGCACTTTTCTGTTCGTCTGTCTGGGAGCTGACTGATGCAAGCAGCAGAGAATGACTCTGAATTGTCACCTGATGCTGCTCTGAGCTCTGCTGCTGTCCCCAGCGACATGACTCTGCCTGGGTGTTCTCCCACAAGCATTGCTGCATTGCTGGCCTTCTGCAGTAAGTTCCCCTACAAACACCCAATAAGGCTGCTTATTTTCCAATAACTGCTGACCCATTCGCTCTCAGGAAACTTCTGAAGGCTGACTACTTAATTTTTAGACATTTTTCTTCCCCCTCCTTGGAGCTGAGCAGTTAATTGTGTGTCATTAGACACGAGAGGCAGGAAGCCACTGTCAGCTCCCCAGCCACACGCTCTGTCACACATCCAGAGCCCTCACAGCATCAGCAAACCGCAAACAAACAGCCCATCAAACAACAGCCAAAGGCTTTTTCCTCTAGAAACAAGAAGTCCCCAACGATGGGACCGAAACGACCCTTCTGTTCATTTTGCCCCCTGCTCGGACGGTCTTCCAAGTGCTGGTTTTTACACTGTGCCTTTCATCAGGTGCACATCTGCCCTCTCAAACCCCAGATGTGAAGAGAACAGGAGCATCCCCTCGCCCTGTCTGCTATGAGCCCACTCTCCTCAGTGACTGCAAATTTGTTATAACCGCAGGATCTCCAAACTGTAACCAAATGCAGCATTAGGCAGCAAATATGATCGCTTATTGCCAAAAGCCATCTCTTGCTCTCTCCTCCCTGGGAGTAGGTTCCACAGAAATGGCTTTCTTTTCTATTCTGTTTTTTTTTTTCCTCTCCTGCACCATGAGACACTTTTGTGACTGATCACCACATGTGTTTTGGGAAGCAGATGTGCCTGACTGTGACCACTCGTACACAGACCAGCTGGGCTCATGATCGTGACTTTCAAAAGAATTATTTTTCTTGAGGATTTTTGGAATGCCTATGTGACACTCCTCCGCAGTGTTGAATTTTTTCCCCACTGCCTCTGAAAACAACAGATCCTGCTCAACTCCTGTGTCCTGGCAGCAATCAAAATACTGCAGAACTCGATACAATCATATTTGTTCACTATACATTTAAATCAGTGCAGTTGGAGCCAAAGCCTCGATCAAAAGGACTCCATTCAACACTCTTCTCAGAAGAGGGGAAATCACTGCAGGTTTGCTTCTCAAATAATCTCTCAGCCCCCCTATGTGGTGCGACTGGAATAAATTTGAATTACTAGCAGCTACACCCTCCTGATATGGCTCTGCATCTCACAGTAACCCCTCCTTCAAAGTCTTCTGAGGGTGGTTTCCTCCTGCTCCATGACACATTGCTGAGGTTCAGCTTCCTATTTTGATGCTCCTGGATTGGTTTCAATGTCAGAATTTGTCTAAAAACAAGGTTAATGTATTGCGATGTTTGCTTATGCATGTCCTTCTGTGGGGATGCCTTAGGGGAACTCTTGTACAAAGGCAAAGTGGTTTTCAGATTTAAACAAAAACTAGAAAATTACTCAAAACCCTGTAAAAAATAGGCATAAACAGAGGAGAGTTTCACCTGACTAAATTCTATGGAGTTTCTGTAAAGTCAGTTGTGGAAATCTGGTGGAGCTCACTTCATTTTAATGGAGCTACCACCAATTTAGAGCAGCTAAGTCTCAAACTGTCGTTTCTTCATGAGATATTACAATGTAGGGTTAAGCATTTGAAATTAAAATTATAAGCCTTTATATCCGAAAATTCAAGAGTCGTGTTTAGCATCAGGTATACAGTGATTAATATTAATAGAAGGGTATTTCTAATGACTTATTTATCCTTGTGCATCTTCATTCTCACATGTCGTAAAAGCATGGCAAAGTCTAACGACCATCTAAAACTACACCTGTTACCTGCACAGCTTCCCACCAAAGTAGGTTTGTCTAATGTGTGGTCCCAATTAGCATCGTCTTCTCCATTTCTCTCCATTTCGCACCATTCCACAGATATTGATGTGTTCAAATGAGCACTGGTTCTAGAAGGTGAGGCTCAAAGCTGCCAGGAATAGAGTAATTTATTTTACCATGTTCATTAATATCAAATTAGGCTCTCACTGTCAACCCCGTTCTGGATTGTTTATATACGGCATTTAACATCAGGAAATACGTTCTTAATACAACTGAAGACTACATAAACTTTCACATCTACATCTCTGTTACTGCACATAAATGATGTATTCTCCTGAAAGAAACATCTCATCTCTTTCTCCCTTTCTCGGCTGAATATTTCCTTGCAGGAACCAACTTGGCCACCATGTGCTAGTTTTCCCTTTCAGACATCCATCATTTTCTTTAAGCCTGGCTGGGATAGGCTCTGTGGCCCATTTCTCTCTTCAGGGTGTAAATCAGAAGTATTTCTGCTAGTGGAAATATTCAGGTGTATGTTAACACAGTATGCCAGTACAATGGAAAGTACAATTATCTCCATTTGTTCTCCTGACCTCAATTGTCTCATCAAACTTCACATAGGCAGAAAAAAAGAACTTGAAATAGTCTGATTTCAGAGACGCCAATTCCAGACTACTGTTACTTGAAGATCTTCTCATCAGCAACAGCATGATGGCCATCATCCATGAAGGAATCATGCATTATTATCAGTAATCTAGGGAAAGGTCTGTGTGAATGAAAGGTGTTAGGAATTCTACAAAGAAATTAGGATCTGGGCACTGTGAAACTTGCTGCTGCATAAGAATTATAGTTTCTTTTAGCATTACAGGGCATCCCAAGGCCGAAGTGTCCCTGCTCATCTCATGTGACTCCATCCATGTTATCATGAAGTTTGAGTAAGGATTTTCGAATTCATGTGTGAGAAGGAGGACTTACTGCAGTTGTACATGCAAATCAGCATCAGTAAGTCAATCCTGCTGAAAACCAACTTCTGCCCAATGATCTCATTAGATTCAGGAATTTCTGTTGTAATGTAAGGAAGGTTGCTATTGATGTTGAAAGAATATGTTGAATACTGCAGGACTGACTCATAATCATATGGAGTATTGAGGTCATCAAGGAAACTGTCATTGTCTTTGTCAAAGGCGTATGCAAAACCTAGACAAAACCACACAGAAGTGATTAGTCAAGACCAGAAATAAAACTTTGCACGTAACACCTCTTTAAAATTCTTTACTTGTGACTAAATACACTGGATTCCTAGACACAGACCTTAGCTGGTGTCACCAGTTTCCTGATGGTCCTTCCCACATGGAAAATCCTCTGATCTAACTTTAGACAGACGTAGTGTTGGCACCTGCCATTGAGTGACCTTCCCTGGCACCTTTACAGTCCCTGGACAGTAACAGGCATTTGGGATGTGAGTCACCAGACCTATTTTAGACTTCTATTTTTGGTGAGATGGTCTGTGGCCTGGAAGAGTCACCTCCTGCCAAGGCAACCTGCGGTGACCTGCCCAGCAATAGAGGTTGTTGGATTCGACATTTGGTCAGGAAACCCCAACCCAGCATCTGAAAGCCAGGAGGAAGCTACATGCTAATGCAAACACACTAGTGAAGTACCCTGCCCCTAACCAACACCAGAAGGAAGCTATTTGCTCATTCTCCATGAAAGAGTGCCAAGAAAGGGATTCACTTCAGTTGCTAGGATGGAAATTGAAATCATAGAATCACAGAATAGTTTGGGTTGGAAGGGACCTTCAAAGCTCATCCAGTCCAACCCCTGCTGTGAGCAGGGACATCTGCACCAGCTCAGGTTGCTCAGAGCCCCGTCCAGCCTGGCCTGGGATGTCTCCAGGGATGGGGCATCCACCACCTCTCTGGGCAACCTGGGCCAGTGTTTCACCACCCTCAGTGTAAAAAATTTCTTCCTCATGTCTGGCCTGAATCTCTCCTCTTTTAGTTTAAAACCATCACCCCTTGACCTGTTGCAGCAGGCCTTGCTAAAAAGTCTGTCCCCATCTTTCTTACAGGCCTCTTTTAAGTACAGAAAGGCCGTAATAAGGTCTCCCTGGAGCCTTCTCTTCTCCAGGCTGAACAACCCAAACTCTCTCAGCCTGCCCTCACGGGAGAGGAAATAATATAAGAAAACACTATTTTAAGAGAAGATCAAATGCAGACAATACCTTTGGTTAGTCTGTTGCATTGGTTTTATCTCCAGCGTAATACAAATAAGCTCGGGGACTGAAATGTGCCTCAGGTATAATATTTATGTCCTTTGTACAAGCAAGCATGAAAATGAATCTCTTGAGTTGGAAGAATGGTCATATCAAACAAGGTGGTACAAACCAGATTGGTAATATAAATTTACCCATCCAGCTTCTCAAATTTCAGGCAAGTCTGTTCCCCTTCATAGGGCTTGAGATCAACCTTCAGCCTTAACATGTCAAATGCCTGTAGGAAGGGTAACACCTTCAGCATTCAGATCTGAAACACACAGCAGAAAACAATAGCAGTTGTTTTCATTTTATAATATTATAAATATCTATAATTCTTGACAGAAAGTATGAACAAGCATGCATTAAAAATCTGAACATGTTTAAAAAATACCTATTTGGATCATAGGCCAGGAGGCTGTTGGCAGAGTTCCTTGACTGGAGTAATCTTGGCAGAGGTCATAGTGAGAGATAATATCTTTTTTCTAGATAAACTGATAGTGCCGAAACAAACAAGCCAGCTTCTGTACATCCAGAGCATTGCTCAGGTTTTGCTGGGTAATTTTATTACATGTTGTTATATAATTTCAAGAACTGTAACCTTTGAGCTTGGGGTTAGTAAACACAGGAGAGGTCCATAGGATTTTAACACTGAATTACTGTTAGTTTTTACTCCTAAATTGTTCAAAATTTAATGTAGTGCCTAAAATTCAAAGAAAACAAGAAGGGGTAATGCTCTGAACTTTTTTACTTAGAAAATACCTGCATTTCCTTTCTGCCTGTAGTGAGCTGGGGCTGTTCAGAAGAGATAAGGCACGAAGGGTGCAGCAAATCAACATGCATGCTCTGCAGATCAGGATTTCCTGACTTCATTATCTAAAGATCTCAGCCAGATACACTGATACCAATTAAACTGGCTGCTCATCAGTATCCGGCTGCTAGCTGGAGCTGTTACATCAAAAACAACATCTGCCAGGGTAGAATTCTGCCGCTTGGTCTGGCCAGCAGTAACAAGGGCATTAATGCAGCATAATTCAATAGCAAACAAAACGAAAGCAGCCCAGAGAGATGGAGAAAAACAGAGTATTATTTAATGCAGGTAACAGATTGCTACCATAATAAAAGGTTTTATTACCCAGTCTGTCAGGTAGGGTATAGGAGATGGGAAATTGTCATCTGTAGGAGTTGTTTCTCAGAGTATTCTTCCACAGCTGTTAATGAGATCAACATGCTTTTGTTAACATTTTAAGCCAAATCTACACTCTTGCTAATGTTGGTTTAGATCCGTGGCACATACTAGTAAGATAATATCACCTTCAAAAAGCTTCCTTCTTGTTTCTGAAATGAGATAAAGAAAACATTTAGAGCAAAGTAACATTTCAAGAACTACAAGGTGTGTTTTTTCAAAGACCACACATTCTATCAGGCAGCCTCACCAACCAACACATTTAAACAGCAACTGCCCAGATTTCCATAGCAATTAAGATTTCCATAACAATTTCGTAACACCTGCCCAGAGAGATTTCAGTCTTTTTCCCAGGCTTGTATCCTGAAACAACTGTGAACTTCTGAACATTGAAGTTGATCTATAGGCAGAATAGATTTGTCCAGCATCTAGTGGCCTAACTAGTCAGCTAACGTAGGCTAATCATCTGGGACTCCCCACATGACCAAAGGAGAAAGACAAAGATTCTGGAGAGGCAAGAGGTTCAGCCTGAATTAAGCTCAGATTAAAGCAATTAAATTTATGTGATATGTGCCTCAGATCCCATTACAGCTGTCTCCATCCAGGTGCCTAAACGTGGGTGTCTGGTGCCACTTCACTTGCACAAGGGTATCCAAAATATCCACATTGCCTGGTAGATACAAAGTCTGGGAGACTTCTTCCCCTTCTAGAGTGGTGCTGGAAGTGATGGATTTGAACTGCCAACAAACACCTGTGTTTTAAGCAGCTGATTCACATATTCCATGCTTTAAAAATACAGCATGTGAGATTAATTTTATACCCTTATTTTTTGAGTTGCCAGATTCCCCACACAGAGCCAAGGCCAAACCCCAGCCACTGTATAGTCCTGCTAGTGTAACGTTTTCATTTAATGCCCTAGTATAAGCACGATCCCAACACAGATAGTTCATCTTCAGACCTTTTGTTATAGAAAAAATTTATATTTTCCTCACACATATATGGAGAGAAGAAGAAAAGAAGAAAAGAAGAAGAAAAGAAGAAGAAAAGAAGAAGAAAAGAAAAAGAGAAGAGAAGAGAAGAGAAGAGAAGAGAGGAAAGGAAAGGAAAGGAAAGGAAAGGAAAGGAAAGGAAAGGAAAGGAAAGGAAAGGAAAGGAAAGGAAAGGAAAGGAAAGGAAAGGAAAGGAAAGGAAAGGAAAGGAAAGGAAAGGAAAGGAAAGGAAAGGAAAAGAAAGGAAAAGAAAGGAAAAGAAAGGAAAAGAAAGGAAAAGAAAAGAAAAGAAAAGAAAAGAAAAGCGAAGCGAAGAGAAGAGAAGAGAAGAGAAGAGAAGAGAAGAGAAGAAAGGAAAAGAAAGGAAAAGAAAAGAAAGGAAAGGAAAAGAAAGGAAAGGAAAAGAAAGGAAAGGAAAAGAAAGGAAAGGAAAAGAAAGGAAAAGAAAGGAAAAGAAAAGACAAGAAAAGACAAGAAAAGACAAGAAAAGAAAAGAAAAGAAAAGAAAGAAACAACAACAACAACAAAACCCACAAACCTACACCATATTTTCTGTTCTGTCAGCAAAACCAGAGGAAACCCCCACCAGAGCCGATAATAGGCAATGTCAGGAAATTAAAACTCTCTCAAATCAACACTCTGAAATGCTGGCGCAAGGGTGAAGGTGCTTAAGCTTCATATCTTGGTCATCAGTCATGTGAAACCAACCAACTCACTTTAGATAAACGCACATCAACAAAGCAGCAGTTGAATTAGAGCCTCTGCCAAAGTTTCTCCGGGAGCTGTATTGCAGAAGGATGTGGTGGGGAGGGATGCAAATTCAATCCAGGGTTTGCTGAGCCTTCCCTGGGAACAGTTGGGTGTGTTTCCAAATTGAACATTAAGACCTTGGGCTTCCTACAAAATGATCCTTTTGGATATTTCCTGGCCTTTCCATCTTCCCTTTTGAACACCAACCTTTTATGGACCTTTCAGTCCTCTGCCCTGTACCCTGTTGCTGCTTTTCCATCTTCTCTGACTGCTACCAGACTCAAAGTGGAGATCTTCTCCCTTCTCTCCAGAAGTAGTTGGTGTTCACCCACCCATTTTTAATTGCCCTGCAATATCCATGATGCATTTGGAATGTTTTTCACATAGGAGGGAGCTGGTGCCATCACATCTGCCAAACTTGTGGCCCCCAAAAGCTAGCTCACATCTCTGTAATAATTCAACACTCTGCTTATTTACTATCCTGACTTACCTGAGATTATTTCTGGAATGTCCTTTCTAAGCTGTCCTCCATCAACATCATTAACTAGAAAAAGAAATAATACACCTAAGTTAGTGATGAAACAACATGAGTTGATAAAATTCCCCACTTCATGACTGGTAGGCTTCCCCTAACTTAAAAATATCGCATCCTTACCTCTGTCTTCATCAGAGTTTTGGATCTGAAACATAGAGAGTACAGTTTCAAAATCACAAGCAAAGTGAAATCTCACCCTGATCTCAAGTCAGAAAATGGAGAAGCAGGTGGGAATACCATAAAGGCAGAGGAGAAGGTAAATGGTGCTGTGAAACAACAGGTCATCCAGGAATCCATTTCGGAAGGTCAACTGGTGGCCTGCCAGTGTAGATATACTGTCCTGTGGGTGAAAAGTCTTCAGAAGTACTGATAAGCATAAGCCATCAAAACAGTTGAACTTTGCAAGGAAGAACAGATTTTAATCTTATTAGATATAGCCATAAACCAATCCGATAACCAATCTGCTTCCCCATTTTATAACTATTCTTTGTATATTAACCCCTGTAGCAGTCAGGAGCTGTAGAACTATTTAAAATTTCTGTGACTTCTTCAGAGATAGTCTCATTCATTTCTTCTGCTTTACAAACCACCCTCGCCGCATTCTGACATAGGACCACGAAAGCTGCTGAGTATTGAAGTAAAAACCTCTTCAAAAGAAGAGGCTTATGGTCTGCAACCTGAATCAATCACTTTAAGAGAAGGTTTGTTTGGGAGTTTTTTGTATGCCTGGAAACATCTTGTTAGATACAAAGAAATTTATGTTTTCATCTGATTCTATGGGTAAAACATCAATTTTAATTTAAAAATAGTGTTGTGTTTTAATCAACAGAATGCCATCCATCAGGTTCCAGCAAAATGTGTTCATTTGGGTTTCCTCAGGAAATACTGAAGACTTTGTCTCTCAGAGCAGGAGTACAGCAGCAGGTCCTGGTCTGGTCCCACTCACACGCCTGCGAAGCCATGTGCTCTCCGTGTTTTGCATGGGAATCCCACCCAGGTCTTTCCCTCTGAACACAACTCACTTTTGCCAGGGTGAAGCAGGGCAGGAGAAAGGCCCTCGGTGAGAAGGGAAGAGCAGGGCTGAGCTTTACCTCTGACTGTTCAAGAAGTTTCTCGTCCTGGCAGCCACAGGAAAGGGCTTTGCCCACTCCTGCAGCTTTCTTGCTCCCACAAGCTTCCTGCACCTCCTCCCATCTTCACACCCCTGTTGCCGCCTTTGCCTCCGCTTTGCTCACTCACCCAGCATCACGCTGCACCCCTATCCTTCAGGGCAAGGACTGTCCCAATCTGTCTGTGGAGGTAGGAAACAGGAGTGTCACGGAGGCAACCCAAACTCAGTTTCAGGTGGACAACGAGTTCCAGAACAGACTTTACTCTAGCCAGAAAAGTGTAGCCAATAAACCAACTAGAAACAGGGTTTATACAATTATTTAGCCCTCTGACAACAAAAACTACAGGTTCAGATATCAGTTGAGATTATTGGGGTACAACAACATAAGAATAATGAGAATCCACAACATGCACAAAGACACTTGCAAGAAAAAAAAAATAGAGGTACCACTCCAGGGTAGCCAGAGGAAATAATCACTTGCCTGGGTTAGGCGAGGGCTCACACTTGCCTGGTTAGGCAAGGACTCATTCAAGCATATATCCAGCAAATAACCACTCACCCAAATGAGGAGGTGAGGGCATTCTGTCCTGGGAAGTCTCCTTAGGCAGCGTCCCAGTCTAAGGGGAGGGCTCCAGTTCACAGTCCCGCTGCTCCGAGAAGACCACTCAAAGGGGGTCTTCGGCAGGGACCTCATTTTATAGCCTGGTCAGATCTGGCTGTGGGCATTACAACATGGTCCAGAAGCTTCTCGGCTTCTCTGGGCACCTCCTTTGTTGAGGACCTTGTCCATTGACTGAGAGTCTGACCCCTCCTGCCCCCCCAGCTGTTGGAGGTGAAGTCACCCTGACCGGGGGTAGGGGAGGATGTGACTGTCAGCACCTTGGTACCACCTGAGTTGTGTACGTGGGGACAGGCACAGTGGGGCACAAAATGTGCTAAGGAGCCATCAACTGCCCCATTGAAGGCTCCGGATCTCAGGAGGATGTGCAACTGCCACGAAGAGATATTCAGTAGGGAGCTTTTTTTTGATCTATGCCCTTGAGTCCAGAAGTCAAGGGTGGCTCATGCCAGCTGACCATCAGTGGATTTTCTACTCCTGCAAGTTGTTTTCAGGAGGCTGATTTGGCAATTTCTCTGCAACTCTTCATTCTGCTGCTCTTCTGACAGGCAGGCTGGGAGGTGTCAGCTGATGGGTGATCTTCTGTAAATTTAGTTTCTGCTTCCTCTGGCCCTGCAGTGAAAGAGGACAGTGGCTCCTCTGACTGTCCTTTGCTGAGCAAATACCTCTGCGAGAGCACCGTAGGTGACAACGGGACAGAAGAACCCGGATCATGAATCCTGGCAATGACCAAACATGGGACTGTCACTAAATCACAACATTGTTCACTGCAGAAAAGCATCTACTTTGTTTATGTCACCGAACACAGGTCTTCTGAATGGAAATTCAAATATTGAAGACTGACACTGATACCAGGTAAGGGAATATCCAGCACATTTACATCCCTGCACCTGCCCTGCTCTGAATAGGAGCAGCACCAAAATCCCCACCACCACCAGCTCTATAAAGTGCCTGTTCCCACGTGTGACACCCAGGAAACAGCACCTGCCAACCTGCGCCAAGCATTGGTGCAACAACCTGTCTTTCGGGCACAGCAGCTCTACCCATCTTGGAGGATGGCAGCTTGTTATTCTCAAAATAAACTTAATGTGACTTCATATGACAACATGACTCTACTCGTCATCACACTTCAGGCATTCGCTGGCATGTGGATAAACGGCTTCATTGTTTCTGTGCTTTGTATTGCTTGGGTCAAAAAGAAAAGCTTTAACTCCAATGAGAAGATCTTGCTGTTTCTGGGATGCTGCAGGTTTTTGTATTTGTGCATCACATGGGTATATTCCTTTCTTCAAGCAATTTATCCTTCATGCTATCAGGTTCAACCCATACCCCAAATATTGACAGCTATTCAAAGCTTTCTAAATTCTTCCAATGTATGGGCTTCTGCCTGTCTTTGTGTTTTTTATTGTATAAAAATTGCAAATTTCAGGCACATCTTCTTCACCTACCTGAAGGCAAAAATTGACAGGATCGTGCCATGGCTGCTGTTGGTTTCAGTGCTTTCATCCCTGGTCATCGGCTTCCTTGTCTACGACATTGCTCAGGAAGTACAGTCTGGCAGCTTCAATTTCACCTCCCTAGGAAATTTGTGGAAACTGAGTATCAGAGTGGATGAACATTTTTTCCCTATTTTTTTTACCACCGGCTTGGGATTTGCCATTGCATTCATGGCAGTAATGTTTTCTGCCTTTCTCCTCCTCTTTTCTCTCTGGAGACACAAACTCAAGATGCAGACAAACTCAATGAAGAACCACAGCATGGATGTCCACATCAAAGCCATTAAATATATTCTGTCCTTCTTCTTCATTTATACCATTAACTTCACGTGTTTGGTTTTGGCACTGGCTTATGCCACGAAGGAGGCAGATGCTCTGATGTTTCTCCTTTCGGTAGTTCAGTATGCTTTTCCAGCTATCCATTCCCTTATTTTGATTTTCAGCAATCCCAAACTGGAAAAGGTACTGCTAAGGGCTCTGCCCTGTGTGAGGTGCAAGGTTTGCAAGAGATAGGAACTGTAATAAAAGCCGGAGCCCATTAAAAATGTTGATATTTTATTATAAAAAAACGAGTAATTTCTTGTCTAATGCAACTCTCCAGCCAGTATAGATGACACAGATGTTCTAACTTCACCATCTAAATCAAGAAATCTTCATTAAAATGATTTGAACTAAATTAGTATGAGTTAAATAAATTATTATTATAACTTCATTTAGATAAATCTTTGAGTTAAATTATTGTCAATCACAGAGTTATTCAGACCTCGTACATGGGCTGGCTGCAAAAGGGGAACAAGAATTCTGCAAACCTAAAAATGCTTCGGTATTTGCTGATTCAAACTACTTAACTAAACAGCATGTTTATATCTATTTTGTTTTACATTTATTTCTGCTGTGGCTGTGTAGTTCGTAATATTATGAGTTGTATCCACTATCTTGCCTTGATTTATAACTTATGTGTGAGTATGTTGACCACTATTACTCATCAGAGGTGGTTACTGGCTTCTAAACAGCAATGCAGAAATGGGTGCAGGTAGAGAGCCCACCTCCCACATCAGCCTTATGTGTCCTCTCTCTGCCCCAATTAGTGCAAAAAATGTGACTTCCCCTGCTCTGTGCAACTGCTCTCCTGGTCTGCTTTTGCTTTTTAATAGATCTGCTTTTACCAATGGACTCTGGCTCAGTAAAACATAGGGGAACCTGGGTTTTGTGCAAAGTGCGGTGTGGAATAAAGTCATGTTTTCGACTCGCAGTGACCCATGGGCAGATCTATGGGGTGTTCGTGCCGGGTGCTGGGCAGCTGGGGGTTCAGGTGGATCTGTGAGGCAAGCTCAAGGCTGCTCTGTGCTGGAGAAACCCAGTTCCAGGTGTCTCCAACAGACGCACTGCAGGACACAGCTCAGCCCATCGGCGATGCTGGTGGCTCCTCTGGGAAAATATATTTAAGAAAAGGCCAAAAACCCTGCCCAGCAGTAAGGAGTGAGGAAAATTGTGAGAAACAGTCCTGCAACAAACAGGGTCAGAGAAGGAAGGGGAGGAGGTGCCAGAGCAGGGATTCCTCACAGCCCATGGAGAGGACAATGGTGATGTAGGTTGCTCCTCTGACAGCCCATGGAGGACTATGGTGGAGGAGATATTCACGCTGCAGCCCATGGAGGACCCCATGTTGGAGCTGGTAGACATGACCTGAAGGACTGAAGCCCATGCAGACCCCACACTGGAGCAGGCTTATCCTGAGGGATATTCTCCTGTGTGAGAGATCCCACACTGAAGCAAAGGATGAACATGAGGAAGAAGGAGCAGCAGAGACAATGCATTACGGACTGATCATAAGATCCATTCTCCATTCTCCCAACCTGCTCGGGGGATGGATGTCGAGGAGCTGGGAGTGAAGGAGTGAAGTTGAGCCTGGGAAGAAGTGCGGGTGGAGGTGTCTTGGTTTTGTCTTTGTTTCTAACCATCCTGCTATATTTTCAATCGACAATAAATGAAATTGTTTTTCCCCAAATCAAGTCTATTTTGCCCGTGCTGGTCTTTGGCCAGTGATGTCCCTGTCTTTTTCTCAACCGCTAAGCTTTTCCATCTTATTTTCTACCCTGTCCTGTTGAGGAGCAAGAGCTGGGTGGGGGTCTGTGCAGCTGGCCAAGGTCAACCCACCACAGCAGGTTATCTAAACATGAAATAGTTTCAGCAGGAACAGAGTGGAACCCGAACTGTTCATTCCTTTCACCAGCTGAGGCCCAGAGGGACATCTCGCCTCATGTCAAATGCCAGGTGTGCATTTTTGATGCATCTCGGCTGGTTTTGTTTCTGCTTTTGTTTTAAAACACTCACCCAGAAGGAGTAAATTTGCTAGGTGTGTAGCCCAAACCTCAGAGGCTTCTTGAAGCTCTGCAGAATTCAGATATATCCCAAATGAGTCATCTCAGGTGTAGCATCAGCCCTTCTGGACATTGATTCATTCTATAAGAAGATGTTGAGCTTTCTCTCTCTGCTGCGTTTTTGAGAAAAACCTTCAAAGTATTTCTACTAGCAGAAGGCTTCTCAGACTTTCTTTTCCCCTGATAAAGGAGATGTGGTCACCTTCTAGGACAACAGTGTGAAGGACTCACTAATTTCTATGTATTCTCTATTAGAAATCAACCCAGAGGAAGAGTTTGTGCTCAGAGAACCAGTGGCCCTGGGACAGTAATTTGAAAAGTTGAAGTGAAGGTGAAAAAGCTTTGTTTGTAAGATTTTTAGTTTAAGAGTTGCCTTTTCTGTGGGCAAAAGAGCACTCCCTTCCTTCTTCCTCTCCATCCCCACAAAAATAGAAAGGGGAAGAGGTTAATAAGAAAGTAAGAAAGTGTTTTCAAACCAGTAGCTTTCACTCTTCTGGATTTTCCTGCAGTAGTAAAGTAAAAATACTACATTCATATTTTTCTGCTAAAAAGAAAGAGTTAGAGTGATCTGACCAAAATTAGATACTCAGAGCACATTGCCTTTAGCTGCAATTCAGACCAGATGACAAACTCCACCAAGTCTCAGTTCCACAGTACAAGACACCCTCCATCACCCACATTTCCCGAGGGATGCAGATCTTAAATAACTGATCTGGACACATGTCCACAGCCGAAAGGCCTTTAAAGGACAGGAACCGCCACACCTCCCTTCTTTCTCTGCTGCCGCTCAATGCAGATGATCCTTTAGCATGACAGTCTCAATCACTTTCACACAAAGACCACGGAAAATCCATCTTACTCCCTACATCCCATGCAACATCATCCCTCAAAAGCTCACATACCACAAGACTCAGCAGGCAAAACCAACATCTTGCAGATGTATCTTGGGCTGCATCACAGCGAGCATGTCCAGCAGGTGGAGGGAGGTGATTCTGCCTCTCTGCTCCGCTCAGGTGAGACCCCCCTGCAGTTCTGCGTCCAGCTCTGGTTCCTCAGCACAGGACACACATGGACCTGTTGGAGAGGGGCCAGAGGAGCCACAGAAATGATCCGAGGCTGGAACAGCTCTGCTGGGAGGACAGGCTGAGAGAGCTGGGGGTGTTCAGCCTGGAGAAGAGAAGCTCCAGGAGACCTTATTGTGGCCTTTCTGTACTTAAAAGGGGCCAATAAGAAAGATGGGGACAGACTTTTTAGCAGGCCCTGCTGCAACAGGACAAAGGGTGATGGTTTTAAACTAAAAGGGCAGATTCAGGCTAGACATGAGAAAGAAATTTTTTACAGTGAAGGTGGTGAAACACTGGCCCAGGTTGCCCAGAGAGGTGGTGGCTGAACCATCCCTGGACACATCCCAGGCCAGGCTGGATGGGGCTCTGAGCAACCTGAGCTGGGTGAAGATGTCCCTGCTCATGACAGGAGTGGCACTGGATGAGTTTTGAAGGCCCCTTCCAACCCAAACTATTCTATGATTCTATGTGCTTGTCACAGATGCACACCGAAACCAAACCAGACAGACAACAAACTCAAAGCAAAATTTATTCTAACTAAAATAGCACAGCAGAAAACCAAACCAGAAATAAGGATTATTGAAATCACTCATTACTCCAACAACATTACAACTACAGGTTCAAGATACTGCTTGGGAGCTAATTAGTTGTCTACTATGTAGACAGCACAGACAGGGCACAGGGAATTCCCAAAGCTTTGGAATGATGATTCAAAGCGGGCACTAACTCACTCACAAAGGAGCACTCTCAAGGGTAACCCAGATGTTATCATCACTCACAAACAGGGTGAGGGTGCTCAAGGACAGTCCAGAAAATATAATTACTCACCAAAAAGGTGAGGGGACTTTACCTCAAGGAGTTTCCTTTGGCAGCATCTCAACCCAAGGGAGAGCCCCTGACTACAGACCCACTGCTCCGAGAAGACTAACTCAACACGGAGGTTCTGGAGGGTTCCCAGAGGTTTAGAATGGATATTAGGGAAAATTTCTTCACAGAAAGGGTTGTCAGGCATTGGAACAGTCTGCCTGGGGAAATGATTGAGTCACTATCCCTGAAGGTGTTTAAAAGATGCCTAGATGAGGTTCCTAGGGACATGGTTTAGTGATAGTGTCAGGTTAATGGTTGGATTTGATGAACCTGAAGGTCTTTTCCAACAAAAATGATTCTATGATCCTGTGTCTCTGCTTGCACTGTCACTAATTCAACAGCCAGGCCAACTGTGAATGGAGTTGACATGTGATATGGCTTAAAAAGTGCAAAATGACAAAAGACAAATCTGGAGCTTGACTTGTTTGTCCAAACATAGGCATCTCAAGTCCTCTGAGGCATCCTAGGATATCTGAGACATCTGCATGGGGTTGGGAGCTGCAGCAGAGGATCTTCTGGAGACCCGCAGGGTCAGACTGGGTACTTGAGAGCATCTCCAGTGGCATTAGGCACTTCTTTGTAGACAGTTGAATTAATCCCTGGAAATCTAGAAGAGGGAGATGGATCAGAGAGTTGTTAGTTGTGATTGCGATGCCTGACTGTTGTGGTTGGGTGTGAAGGACCCCTGTAACCAAGGCACTGCAGAAGGACCAGGTTTGGGCAGTGGAGAGGTAGCAGAGGGGAAGGGAGGCAGACACAGCATGGGAGGGGAAGTGGACACATAAAAGATGTCAGAAGTCAATACAAATGGCTGCCTAGTGCTGGCATGGAATGGAAAACCACTTTGGGTCAAATTCAATTTTTTATGATTGAGAAGTGAAACAGTTAAAAATGCTTTTTCCATGGAAAGTGTTGATGAGCAGAGGGATAGCTCAGGACAGGTTCCACAGCATTCCTATGAGCATAGACATAAAAACGGCTGGCGGCACTGCTAAAAATAAGGCAGTGCTCTGTCTTGGCAGCCACAGGTGTCTGAAAGCAGTCATGACGGAGAATGTTTTCCCTTCTGCTGGGCCAGGAATGATAGACTGTTAGTCGCATGCGTCCAGTAGAAGGTCAACATCAATGTCTCCTTCAGCCAGAAGAAGCAACTACACCCCACTCCCAAAAGGATAGGCAACACCAGAGACTACAAGCCCCTGTAGAGCCTCCTGGTTGACTCAGGACAAGAAGCAACCAAGCAAAAGCCACAGACATCACCAGAGTTAGCAAAACCACAGTCCCAGATGCTTGCCTGAATCAATTAGGAGCAAAACCAATTCTTTCTCAGACAATATGGGTAATTGCTGTCCTTTCTGTAAATCTGTACATTTCAGTGACTTAAAATGTTACTATATTTAAATATCTTCAGCAGTTTTCTGATATTTGAGATCTGATACATATACAGGGCTTTTCAAAAAGATGGACCAAATTTGAAATCACTCTACCTTTGAAATTGGTCAATCTTTTTGAAACACTGTGTAGACAAACTGACAGACAGAAGCACTTCTACCAGTTCCCTATTACTGACAGTATTTACAGTACATCACAAAAATGCATTCTTGTGGCCATCTGTTTCTCCTGTTCATCCATATTTCACCCTGTGGATGCATCCGAGGTTTGTCAGTGTCTTTTCTACAAATTGTGAGTTGTCAGGGGCACCAAATAGGCAAGGGACACTACTGCTTCCCCTTATTTTTTTTATTTTTCTTTGGAGCGGAGGATGTGTAGTTCTCCCGAGAACACGGTGGGTTTCTCCTCTTAAACTCTTCTTTCCTGAGTTCCCAGTCTTCATCCCTCTGGTCTAAGGGGATTCCTTTCATCGCAGCTGTCCTGCGATAGTTCTGGCTCTCCACCTCTGCTCTAGGGAAGAAAGCAAGAGGGCACCTTCAGATGCACAGTCACACCATCGTTCTTGAGTGACCCTTCTACAGGATCAAGAGATCATTTATTCATATCATCAAACCACTGTCGGTGGCAATACATAAGAAAACACTGAGGCTCAACCCAAATCCAACAGCATTCGTCGCCCCAAGTGACCAGCTACTCACTGAGAGTTGGGCTGAAGTGGGAAACCTTCAGTAAGTGTCTACGGTGAGATCGGACTTTTACCATTGGAATCATAATTTTAACCATAAAAAGCTTTCAAAGACTGATATTGTGAATTTGGGTGCTGTTAAATAGACTTAAGCACATTTAATGCAATTGCACACGGTATATTAACTCACTGCAACTGCAACATTTCCACTTTCATTCATTTTTTGTACTGCTTATTCATAACTACTAGAAATTCCTAATGCCAAAACATCAGATCTGAAGATGGTTGGAACTTGGGAGGATTTTTACGTCATTATTCTTTACAGACAACCTTTTAAAATCAGAAATTATCTAGTCCTAATCCAATTCAGCCCTGAAATTTTGCTAAATTTTGCATTCAAATCCAGAACTAAAGTTGACAATTTGTCCTCACTTCTGTTTTTTAAATAATAGCTTGAATTAAACAATGTTGTAGAAATAAGGCTGTGCTGCGGAGGTTCAAATTTTGCATGGGAAACCATTATGTAGAAAATACCATTTTCACCAGCCCAATATCCCCATATGCAAATCATTCACAACTCTCCTTTGGTTGCTGGGGTTTTTAGATGGGTTTTTCAAGTTGTCTCTATGATTTCAAGTGTGTGAAACCTGTTGGATGTCAGACACTGAACCACCATTCACCCAAACTCCGGGATTTCCAAGTCAGCAGTGAGTTTGCTCTTAGCATCCGTAATTTAACAAAGTTGTCATTGTTTTTCTGATATTCATATTCTTTCTATTAAACAAAATCAGACTCAGATCTTCAGTGAAGGACACTGTACAAGATGGTAACCTGAAAATAAACATAATTCACTATAATTTTCCTTATAGCCTTGAAATGTTAATGGTTTTCATTACACTTCCCATTGTGAACAACCAAAGCAAATTAAAAACCACTTTCATCAAGACCAAAATCAATACACTTTGAGCAGTAGTGAGTTTTTTATTTTATTTTTTTAATCATCTTAGTTGTGGTTTTGTTAATCAGAGCTCTAAAATGTTTTTCCTATTAAGTACTGTTAACTTTCTCTTTACGAACTTTACATGTGCCTGGCACAGACAAAGTAATTATTTTGGAAAAAAGTAACCTTAGACTAAAAAATAGATAGCTGCTTTCTGCCTTTTGTAGGCTCTGGGGTATTTCGAAAGGATGAGTACATTAGTCTTTCATTCCAAGTCATATAACACAGAATCGTGGAATGGTTTGGGTTGGATGGGACCCTTTCCTCCTACTGTCTGATTTTGTAGGTACTCGGTATTTATGGAGCTCTGTCAAAACCACCATCACATATTGGGAAAAGTCCTTTTTTCTGTAATACAGCAGCTTGGTCACATCAGAGCAATGCTGTCCTGGCTGAGAGCACAGAGTAAAGCCAGTGGCTTCACACAGATGTGCTGCGTGGCGTGGACCTACTATATATATCTATGTATACACACGTACATACATATATACATACACATGCACAAACATGTTTGAGAGAGATGGTTGATGCCCCATGTCTACCGGTGTTTAAGAGGCATTTAGAAAATGTCCTTAATAACGTGTTTTAACTTTTCATCAGCCCTGAAGTGGTCAGGCAGTTGGACTAGATGATTGTCGCAGGTCCCTTCCAAATGAACTATTCTATTCTATTCTGTTCTGTTCTGTTCTGTTCTATTCTATTCTATTCTATTCTATTCTATTCTATTCTATTCTATTCTATTCCATTCCATTCTATTCTATTCCATTCCATTCCATTCCATTCCATTCTACTGTATTATTCTATTCTATTTTGTTCTGTTCTGTTCTGTTTTATTCTATTCTATTAACTGCTACCAAGGGCAAGAAACCTCTTTCTGTATACTTTTTAATATATAGCAGGAGCCTTTGGTGTAGTTTCAACGCTCGGCACTTTGCAGAGAGGCTGGTGGCAGGGATGTGCTGCAGGTCTCTGTGCCACTCACCACCATCCTCAGCAGCTCTCACAGCATCCAGGGAAAAGCCCATTTTGTGCAAAAAAAATAAATAAATCTAATGCAAATTACATGTTTTTTACTAAGAAGCAGCTGTGTTTTGAAGGCTGTTTCCTGTCCTTTGCATGTCCATGCAAACCTCGGTGAGTGGTATGGATATTCTGTAGCACAATATTCCTAATATTTACATGTTAATAATATTTACATGTTGATACATGTAATATTTCCATGTTGATGCAAACAGTCCTCGGCACAGAGCAGTGGCTCAGCCCAGGTAGGCTGGAGTATCTTCATGCAGCTGGCAACATCTGGGGTCAGACACACAGTGTGCAAGGAAAATGGGGGCGCTCAAAGGGGCTGAATTGGGATTTAGGAAGGATCTGGATGCTAAAAGCCCTGTTTGGATATGCATGTCAGCCCTGCATTTGGCACAGACTGTTATTTTCAAAATTGCCTTTTCTCTCTTTTTTGCATGACAGGCAAACCTCCGAAACTGGCGGTGATGCTCTGTAACAAAATATCCCCCATATTTGCATACCAACACCACAGACACCGTGAGCAGAGGGCAGACCTACTCCACGGTGTGCAGACACACGCTTCACTTTCTGTCTGCAGCACAGGGCGGTTCTGCCCAGCTCCCACCAGAGCCGTGGAACACAGCCTGACCATGGACATCACCTCTGGGACCTTCTGCACACCCGAACGGGCAGAAGATAAATGTGATCATGCCACAAATGCCAGTAATTCCTCCTAGCTGCCTCCAGGTTTACTGACATGAGGAAGTGAAACTGTTGCAGGAGGGTGAAGGTGTCCACTGTGGTTATAAACTATAGTGGTTGGGTTTAAAAAAAGGGTTCCTGAGCCCCGATGATAAACTCTTGGCTGCCAACAGGCAGTGTCGTGGCTGTGAGGTGATCATACAGGTTTCATTTGGCTTAGGAAAGACCTTGAGGTGCTGGAGTGAGTTCAGAGAAGGGCAATGAAGCTGGTGAGGGGTCTGGAGCACAAGTGTGATGAGGAGAAGCTGAGGGAGCTGGGGCTGTTCAGCCTGGAGAACAGGAGCTGAGGGGAGACCTGATCGCTGTCTGCAACTGCCTGAAAGGAGGTTGGAGCATGGAGGGGGTTGGTCTCTTCTCCCAAGGAACAAGTGATAGGATGAGAGGAAATGGCCTCAAGTTGCACCAGGGGAGGTTCAGATTGGATATTAGGAAACATTTCTCCACAGAAAGGGTTGTCAGGCATTGGAACAGGCTGCCCATGGAAGTGGTGGAGTCACCATCCCTGGAAGGGTTTAAAAGATGAGCTTCTTAGGGACATGGTTTAGTGCCAGAGTTAGGTTACGGTTGAACTTGATAATCTTATGGATCTCTTCAACCAAAGTGATTCTATGATTCTATAAAATGTCCACAGCATGGGCATTCAAACCATCTTCCCAGCTATTAACTTGCCCCAGCCATGCTCCTGGCCGAGCCATGCAGCCACGGCGTGAGTCAGGCCAGCACATGGCTCTGAAAGAGACGTTTTCCACCTTAAATTAGTCATTCACCTCAGAAAACCCTCCATCAGCTACGAGTCGCCCTAGGCTGTTGCCGACATGGCACAGAGCAGGATGTCAATCATCCTGTCAATCATTCTCCCAGCCGCCTCCACAGGCACCGCGTCGGCATCATCCCGGCAGTTCCCTCATCCTTGCTGCCACCTCACCGTCACGGCTCTGGTGCGTGGCCAAGTGCACGGCACATGTGACAGACTTGGCAGGACTTGATAAGCAGGATTTATCGGTGAGATTAGTGCAAAAATGACAGCATTGAATAGGTGAGCAATTATTATAAATGATTAATCTAGGGGAACAGGCCTGCAGACCTCTCCCTTTCTAGGATAGAAAATATTTAGCTTTTCTGATATAGAAACTGAGCAAGCCAAGAACTGAGAACTGTATAAAGAAATAGAAGAAAGTGCCTTATTCTCAAAGAACCGGCAAACCTGAGTATTTGCTTATTTATTAATACTTCTTGTGTCTGATGGCTTTAATAGGCTTTAGGTAAAAATATAAGTAACACACTCATATTTGTTCTGGTCCTTTCTATAGCAAGTCAATTTAATTTTCACCGCTGCAGCCCCATCAGCCACCATGGTGGTTCTGGCCATCGCCACTCACCTTTCCAAGAACCTGGAGCAGTCCTGGTGCCCGTAGATTTCCGCGATCCTCTTGGGAGTGTCGCCGAAGAGGTCGGCCGCGTCCATGGCGGCGTGCAGGGAATGAAGGGTGCGGAGCACCCCCAGCCTCCCCGATTCGGCAGCAAAGTGAGCCGGGGTCCAGCCCACATCGCTCCGCAGGCAATGCCGGGCACCGTGGTCCACCAGCAGCTTGACCAGCTCCGATTGCCCTTGGTTGGGCAGGAAAACAGGGAGAGAAGATGCACCTGCATTAGACTTTGTACCTTCTGGATGCAGAAGGTCACATACAGTTGATCGTAATTCCCTCAGTCATGTAATGATGGATTCTACCCATGATCTGTCCCTTTGATTTATCCAATAAATGATACCTGTTAGAAAACACGGATTTTTTTTTTCCCAAACTAAACTGCTTCCAGAAGTATTTTGCAACAAAATCAGCAATATAATCAAAAAGCTTTCTACTAATTTCTGAACAGCACATCTCAATTAGTTATTGACGGATTGGCTGTCGACTATTTCATCGTTTCATTTTCGTTTTTAGTTCAACGCAAAATAAAATTTAAACATTAAAAAACTGGAAAACCTGTAAGCAGCTTTACTAAAACAAAGGTTTGTTTGATAGAAGACAGAGAAATTACTCATTTTCATTTAGCTTCATATTCTTCTAACTTGTGGAATTGCTTAAAGAAGCAAAAAAATTATTTCTTTCCCACCTCACACTGCCTTAACTGAGCTAGATCCTTCCCAGTGGCACCTAGGCCAGGCCAGTCTCTCATCACCATTTTCTTAAATAACTCAATTCCCTTTGCTGCTGCCCAAAGGAGTAATAATCCATCGGGACAAAAGTAAAACATGGTGCCAAGTGTAAACCAGCAAATCACACACCTGATTTCTGAGCAAAGAGAGATACCATGACATGAGAACCCAACATGTAACAAACACCCTAACATGGAGGAGTAAAGGCCCAGTTTCCCATTTTACACTGTGTACAACTATACATTATATGCTGTTGCATTCCTCTCTTTTCTGGGTTGAAACGAGATATTTTACTTTGACAGTTCTGATGGTGAGGGACCAAATGGGAGCTGCAAACAACTCTGGTCCTGTGCTGTTCAGGTGGGATAAAGGGAGTGCAATGTATAACACATTGTGATTATTTTGTTCTATTTGGTTTGATAAATACCTGGTTTAAATACAGTGGGTTTGACTTTCTGCTCATTCATGCAGGTGTATGTTAGAAATAACTACTCTGAACTCTATGAAGCCACCTCTTTGAAAAGTAAAGTGAGGGACAAGCAGACATGCTGTATGTACACATCATGTACATGGTAAACTTTCACATGTGATGGAAAAAAAAAAGCTAAAAAATCACTTTGATGGTAATCCCATAAACTATTTTGAAGGCAAAGTTCCCATTTAAATTGGTATTTTGCTCTTTTTCCTCATTAAGGACAAAAGCATCAGATATGAGCTGTGACTATCACCAGCATCAATTGCCATCGTAGCAAGATGTAATTACAATCAGCATCATTTTTCACAAAGCTAACGCAGAAGCGACAGGGCAGAGGGTGCCCTTACCTTTCGCAGCAGCCCAGTGCAGCGGGGTCCTGTCGTGCCAGTCGACATCCTTGTGATTCGGGTCGCAGCGCCCTGACCTCAGAATCTCCTCCGCCAGGTCGTAGTCCCCCACAGCCACGGCCTCGTGGAGCTCCGTCATGCCGCAGGCTTCAGAAAGGCGCCTGGTGAAAGGGGGACGGTTGTTTAGTGAGTGTTCACTGGTATATCAGCTCTTCCCAAGAGCAATTTTAACAGAACGAGCAGCATCTGGATTAAAAATGAGAATGTGGGAAACTGGGATTTATCAAAAAAAAAAAAAAAGAAAGAAAGAAAAAAAGGAATGATAGGAAGAAAACAAATAATTTATCCTCAAACCAGCGAACACAGACTGATGGTGATGTTTAATTTAGCCAAAAATCTGAAGTGAAGTGCAGCCCTTTATATGAAGGACAAAACCACATCGCATTTCTCAAGGATGTTGCTAATGAATGGTCGGCTCAGGCCAAACATTTGCCACAGGTTTGTTGGTTCTCACTTGCCATGGAAACTGGCTCCTCCCTTGCCAGTGCTGCAGATCCATTACTCGCAGCATTTTATTGCAATGGAAGAAATGTCTGCGTAAGTATCTTCTGATTTTATTTGGTGCAAATAATGTAGCTATGCCATGCTGCTTAAAAATCTCACCTCCATAGCCGTGTTTTGGAATTTCTAGTCACATGCAACAGATCCCTATCAAGAAACGCAAGTAGATCTCCAGCCCCAGCAGAGCTGCGGATTTAAACAATTATGCCTGTGCTAGGGGATATTTCCTTGCTGCTTTTCTGGCAAGGAATTTAAACAGCTTGCAAGGATCACTATGGTACCCAGAGGATGGAAATACTGCAATATTTTCTCCAGTCTGGCCAAATCAATGGGGAGAAAATTTTTATATTCTCATATCAACAGCTGGTCTTGAGTTAATTAGTCCAGTCCCACTCATAAACCAGAAGACTTTTAGGATTTGCTCCAGCTTTTGTGTTGCATTTACTTCATAGAGTAATTTTCGCAGATTGAAAAGAGTGTGATTTCCATGTTCAGCGTGTTGGAAAGGACCAACACTGGAGCTTGTAGGGGCTGATGTGACGGAACGTTCACAATCCCAGGGGCTACAGTACTTAAACAGGGCCTGTAAGAAAGATGGGGACAGGTTTTTTAGCAAGGCCTGTTGCAACAAGGCAAGGGAGGTTCAGGCCAGACATGAGGAAGAAATTGTTTACAATGGGGGTTGTAAAACACTGGCCCAGGTTGCCCAGAGAGGTGGTGGATGAACCATCCCTGGAGACATCCCAGGCCAGGCTGGACGGAGCTCTGAGCAACCTGAGCTGGTGAAGATGTCCCTGCTCATGGCAGGGGTGGCACTGGATGAGCTTGGAAGGTCCCTTCTAACCCAAACCATTCTATGATTCTACATGCTGGGAGCCAGAGGTGGATGAGGCCATTTCCCTGCTTCCATAGACATCCCAACCACATCCCAAATCCAGGCTGGAAAGACACACCACCATCTCCACCCTACTTTCTTGTAAGAAAAAGGTGAGATACAGAGGTCAGAGGGAATCACAGCCTGCTTCAGCAGGTCCCCTGACTTATGTGTTTGGACTCTGTAGACCAGATCCAAGAGAAAGACCCATGTGTGGCTTATACTGAGTTTGACTGCAGCATATTTGGAAATATCTGGATATATCTGCATATATTTAAAAATATAATAAATTTTGGAGCTCCTCAGTGGGCCACAAAAGTATCATTGGCTTTGTCATGTCTCTGTTACTTTAACCACTCATGCACGACCTCCTCCTCTTCATTGTCTCTCACTAACCTTCAGAGTTGTCCTCCAAGGCCTTTCATCAGCATTAAATCTATCCTGAAAATGTTAGACTTTAATGCATCCAGTGAGTGATGGACAAAAGTACAGAAAAATAAATCTTGGACCTTTCCATGCAACTTTCTTATTCTTTTCCAAAGAAATGCCAACAAAATTCAAAGCTTAAAAATATAACTTAAATTTCACGCACCTTTGTGCTCTGCTAGCTTCACATCGTACCCACCCACATCCATGCAAAGGAAGAGGAAGAAAAGCCAATGATCCCACCCCAGGAGCTCAGCAGCTCTCCAAAGAGACAGTCCATGGGTGCAGCTTCACAAGAAATTTAGGTCAAGCCAAATTTTACCTTCCCTCCCCTCCTTGTCATCATCTTTTGCAAGCCTTGACACTTATATGCTTGTTTCCTCACCTGGATCAACCTCTCAGAAAACTAATCTTTTATTTTTGGTGATGGTTTTAGGGTTAATTCCCTAAATTCAGCGTTATCAGGCTGCACAAAGTGGGAGGTTGCTTAAAAACCACCGCATCAGTAGGGACCTGCGCTTGATGCACCTTAAATCACTCCAAAAGTTGCACTGAAAAGTGGGATTGGCTTCCTTAGTGTGTTATTACAGAATCACAGCATGGTTGTGGTTGGAAGGGACTTCTGGAGATCATCTAGTCCAACCCGCCTGCCAAAGCAGGTGCACCTAGAGTAGATTCTGGCTTCTCATACAGCCAGAAGAAAATATTTTGATTTTCCTGGAGGGACCCTGAGCCAAAAGTCTCCCCGCCTTGCCCAGCCATAAGGTCGCAGCTCCTCCATGGGATGCTGTGACCCATCCGGGGGGATTTTCTCACAGGGATCCCGGTGCTTGACCCAGCCCGATGCCACCACGCTCGGCAGCACGGAGAAAAGCCAGAATTTCACAGCCACATGCAAACAAGCCCATATCTAAACCCGTCCCTGCCCTGCAACGGCACATCCCGGCGTCTACGCAGCCGCCGGGTGCTCCGGGGTGTGTTTTTGTGGAGGGGGGATGGCTCCATGCCAGAAACTTGTTTTCCAGGCCCGGCGAAGATGTCTCCCAGAAAGATCGTCTCATCTGAAAACTAAGGCAAAGTTTGGTCCCTCCCCTTCGGGGCCAGCCCGGCAGCCGCTCTGCCCGCCCGAGCCGCGTCCTCCCGCCGGAGCAGCCGCCTCTCGCCCGGCTCCGCGGGGCCGGGGCTGCCCGAGGGGTCCGTCCTGCTCCTCCGGCCGCTGGGACGGGAGCGGAGGGTGGCCGGGACACCCCACGCCAGGTACGTGGTGCGCCGAGCTCTGCCGAAGCGGGGAAAAGGGTCTGGGGAGAGCACGGGGAGGAGCAACAGTCATGCAAGCGGGATTTTAAGGAGATGTTTTTTGCGCAGCTTGCCGGGGATCCTGCTCCTCGGTTGCAGCCCAAAGCCTGTCCCCAGTGGGGTCTCACGCTCTGCTCGAGGGATCGTGCTCCTCCTCTTCCTCCCTTCCAGCCCCTTATCTGGCCTCAAATCCCTGCGTGTCTCCGCGGAGGGGCTGGATTTGTCCCGGGTCAGATGCAAGGGGGATACGGTGGACATTGGCCCTTCCTGGCTGCGTGTACAGCCGGCGATCCGGGAAAAGGGGAATCGAGTTTTTCCGCGGGGAAAAGTAACCCCCCTCCTGAGACAGACAAAAGCAAACCCCCCTCCTGACACGGACTAAAGTGACCCCACTCCTGACACACGGACTAAAGCAATCCCACTCCTGGCAGGGACAAAAGCAATCCCACTCCTGGCAGGGACATGCCCTGCGTGGGATGGGAAGCAGCAGTCCCTGGCTGCAGCAAGGGGAACTCAGACTGGATGGACGGAATAAAAAAAAGTCACAGCGAGGGGTGATTAAACGCTGCTTGAGGTGTGCAGCATGGAGATATGCAAAACCGAGGTGTCCCCGTGTGTGTCCTGCTTTGACCAGGGGTTTGGACTAGGTGATTTCCAGTGGTCCTTCTCCACCTAAATTCTTCTGGGAGGTCGAGCAGGAGGTTTTGGGTGCTCTGCCCGCACGGTGTTCATCGCCCCTAAACCTGGCATCTGCAAGATGGATGACTCTGCGTTACCCTGCGCCCTGGCTCCTGTTAGAGCTGGTGGGGAGAGAGACGGTGGTTTAAGCCTGATGAGCTCAGATATAGGTGACAAGGTGGTGGACTGTAACGTTAGATGAACCCGTCGGGAGAGCCCGGCTGTACTTTACCCCGTGACACAACCATCTGAGCCGCTGCGGTGGCTCTTCAGGGTACGAACTGAGGGTGGCAATGCCATCCGAACTTGCACATATCAACCATGCCGACATGATTTACAGCAGGCAAAAAGCTGTTGTGCTTGTATTGGCTGGGATAGAGTTAATTTTCTTCATAGCAGCTGGTATGGGGTTATGTTTTGGATTTGTGCTGAGAAGTGTTGATAACACAGGGATGTTTTCATTATTGCTGAGCAGAACTTACAGAGTCAAAGCCTTTTCTGCCTCTCACCCCACCAGTGAGTAGGCTGGGGCTGCACAGGGACTTTGGAGGGGACACAAGTGGGACAGATGACCCCCACTAACCAAAGGGATATTTCATACCATATGACATCGTGCTCAGTATATAAAGCTGGGGAAAGAAGAAGTGTGTGGGGGGGGAACATTCAGAATTATGGCATTTTGTCTTCCCAAGTAACCCTTATACGTGCTGAGGCCCAGCTTTCCTGGAGGTGGCTCAACACCTGCCTGCCCATGGGAATCAGTGAATGAATTCCTCGTTTTGTGTGCATAGCTTTTGCTTTACTTATTAGACTGTCTTTATCCCAAAACCACGAGTTTTCTCACTTTTACCCTTCTGATTCTCTCCCCCATCCCACTGGGGGGAGTGAGCGAGTGGCTGTGTGGTGCTTAGTTGCCAGCTGGGGTTAAACCACAACAGACTTACTGTTGGGGACACGTGGGATCCTCTAATGGGCAGCTCTAGGAGGAAACGAGAGGTGCTCAAATCTCCATGTCTGGCTGTCGTTAGTGGTTTCTCTGTCTGCTGGAAGTGAGAAAATTCATCTCTTTGAAATCACAGAATCACAGAATGTTAGGGATTGGAAGGGACCTCAAAAGATCATCCAGTCCAATCCCCCTGCCAGAGCAGGAACACCCAGATGAGGTTACACAGGAAGGTGTCCAGGCGGGTTGGAATGTCTGCAGAGAAGGAGACTCCACAACCTCCCTGGGCAGCCTGTTCCAGTGTTCCGTCACCCTCACTGAGAAGAAGTTTCTTCTCATATTTAAGTGGAACCTCTTGTGTTCCAGTTTGAACCCATTGCCCCTTGTCCTATCACTGGTTGTCACCGAGAAGAGCCTGGCTCCATCCTCCTGACACTCACCCTTTACATATTTATAAACATTAATGAGGCCTCCCCTCAGTCTCCTCCAAGCTCAAGAGCCCCAGCTCCCTCAGCCTTTCCTCACACGGGAGATGCTCCACTCCCTTCAGCATCTTCATTGCCCTGCGCTGGACTCTCTCCAGCAGTTCCCTGTCCTTCCTGAACTGAGGGGCCCAGAACTGGACACAATATTCCGGATGAGGTCTCACCAGGGCAGAGTAGAGGGGAAGGAGAACCTCTCTGACCTACTAACCACCCCCCTTCTAATACACCCCAGGATGCCATTGGCCTTCTTGGCCACAAGGGCACAGTGCTGGCTCATGGTCATCCTGCTGTCCACCAGGACCCCCAGGTCCCTTTCCCCTACACTGCTCTCTAACAGGTGGTTCCCCAACTTATACTGGAACCTGGGATTGTTCCTGCCCAGATGTAAGACTCTGCACTTTCCCTTGTTATATTTCATTAAATTTTCCCCTGTCCAACTCTCCAGCCTGTCCAGGTCTCACTGGATGGCAGCACAGCCTTCTGGCGTGTCAGCCACCCCTCCCAGCTTGGTGTCACCCTCAAAATTAGCTAATATTAGTGGTGGTTGGTTGGAGCTTTCTGCAGTGGTGCTTGCAGAGAATTGAGAGGGGCTGTTCCCACTGGGGGAGGTACACTTGGATTTAGCTCTCGGATCCGTAAGTTTATGGGAAGACTGAACCCAAGTACCTCCTCCTGCTGACTCCAAAGCTGCTGCCTGCTGCTCCACCTGATGTCTCCATGTCCTGACCACACAGCAGGCAGGTTTTCCACCACCCAGGTCCTGCTTTGGGTCCAAACCAGCAAGCAAGAGTTGCTTCACTGCCTAAAACAGGGCATTTAAGAGCAGGGACCAGAAATGGGGCTCTCAGGTAAATGTCGTAACACTTCGGGGTGCTTTTTCCCCCAGACCCAGTGCATGTTGAAATGTTTTAGTATATGGTGTAGGAACTAGGGCGATCTCATGCCCCAGTGATGAGAACTGGCTCTTTGGCTCAATATCTCCCGTGCTGAATCAGGCAGGGGATGTACTTAAAACAGAGTATTGGAGCTCAACAAGGGGACAGTGACACCTCCATCTGCTGGAGAATGTCTCACTGGGGAGTGCGACCCAGATGAGCACATGGAAGGGCCCTGAGATGTGGCTGGGAGGCCCTGGCCAAACCCGGGCTGCAGGAGCATCACCCCAAAGGCTGGGAATCGCCCAGCTGCGCCATTGCTTCGCTCCATCTCCATACCTCACCTTGGCAAGGGGGATGTAGGTCCTCCCACTGCCCAGTGTGTCGTCTGTGCTCTCCGTGATGTGCTATCACCGAATTACTGAGGTCAGCATCACCTCTGCACTAAGCCACATCAAGATGTCAGGTGGGAGCAGCCTTTAAAATGTGGAGCATTCCTGCTTACTGGAAAAAAAAGTGGCTCAGATCTGTGGAAAAACACACATTTGCATTTCAGCGACAGCCTCAGCTGTTTACACCCTGCAAGACAAAAGGAGTCGGCGTGAAGAACTCTTCAGCTCCCCCACATTCCCCCACTTTGGCAGCCTGCAAACAAAGGACAAGCCAAGGCCAGGGAAGAAAAAAAAATAAATTAAAAAAAAGAAGGAAAAAAAAATAATACGGCCTGATAAAACCTCCCTGAGCACTGCTCACTATCCAGATGAGCTCCTGCACAGAACTGCTCGCTGTTTGCTTTGAAGGCTCTTGCCCTGCCCAGAGGCCCCACAGCCCCGTCCTCCCTCGCTGGGGAAGCTGGGACCCTCCAGCCCGCAGCTGCTGGGACGGACGCTCGTGGAGGTGGCAGAGATCGGGTTTTGTCAGACATGGGGACAGCTCATCCCGACACCAGCACCACCACCCTCTGTTCTCCTCCACCAGTACCTTTCCACAAGCTTCATGGAGATGCCTGAGGAACAGCAAACCCACTTCAGAAGGTGTTGGGAAGAAGCACAGTGACACCCATGACCCCATCCTGCTGCTCTCATGGGCATAATCACAGAATCATAGAATCAGTTTGGTAGGAAAAGATCCTAAAGATCACTAAGTCCAACCATTACTCCAACTCTGGCACTAAACCATGTCCCTAAGAACCTCATCTACGTGTCTTTAAACCCCTCCAGGGATGGTGACTCCACCACTTTCCTGGGCAGCCTGTTCCAATGCCTGACAACCCTTTCCGTGACAAAATTTTTCCTAATATCCGATCTGAACCTTCCCTGGCATAACTTGAGGGCAGTGAGGTAGATGAAGCTCGTAGGGACATGGTTTAGTGATGGACTCAACAGCGTTAGGTTAGTGGTTGGACTCTATGATCTTATAGATCTTTTCCAACCAACATGACTCTATGATTCTATAAGCTCTCCTGCCACAAGCCCCTGGACCACTGGAGGGGAGAGTTTGCAGGATCTGGCCCAAAATGCACAATGCCAAACCACGTCCCTGCCTGAGCTCACAGAGACCCACAGAAGCCAACACTGATTTCTACTGACGTTGGACGCAGTCTTGGGATTTTAAAAAAGCTTCCGTGTTTATCCAAGAGCCAGGAAAAGCTGTCGGAGCTGCTTCCTGCTCCCTTTCAATCCCCGGCTCCGGAGCCGCTGCGGGAACCGCCCGGCCACAGCCACAGCACGTCGGCTCTGCCAAACAAACTCAAACCCACAAGCTAAAGGCAAAAACACCATTAAGCATGAGGAAGCCATTATCTGCCTGATTGCAACCACGAGCAAGAATGTGGGGGTGCTGCTGCCAGATGTAACTTTCATTTTCGGATCTGGACGCCGCGGTGTTTATCGTGTGATAAACGTGGACCCGGCTGAGACGTGCGTGGGCTGGGGCTGTTAAAAGTTTAGAAGCCAGACACGTATCTCAGGTCTCAGCTACTGTAAAACCAGCGGGGACACAGACTTCCAGACTTGAGACAGACACAAACATATACAGACAGAACCTGATGCGTTTCTTAAAAAGCACACTAGGATTTGATTTCCAATACTGCAGGATGAGCGTGGGGGTGATGGTTAGTAGGTCGAGAGAGGTTCTCCTTCCCCTCTACTCTGCCCTGGTGAGACCTCATCTGGAATATTGTGTCCAGTTCTGGGCCCCTCAGTTCAGGAAGGACAGGGAACTGCTGGAGAGAGTCCAGCGCAGGGCCACAAAGATGCTGAAGGGAGTGGAGCATCTCCCGTGTAAGGAAAGGCTGAGGAGCTGGGGCTCTTGAGCTTGGAGGAGACTGAGGGGTGACCTCATTAATGTTTATAAATATGTAAAGGGTGAGTGTCAGGAGGATGGAGCCAGGCTCTTCTCGGTGACAACCAGTGATAGGACAAGGGGCAAAAAACACAAGAGGTTCCACTTAAATTTGAGAAGAAACTTCTTCTCAGTGAGGGTGACAGAGCCTGGAACAGGCTGCCCAGGGAGGTTGTGGATTCTCCTTCTCTGGAGACATTCCAACCCGCCTGGACACCTTCCTGTGTAACCTCATCTGGGTGTTCCTGCTCCGGCGGGGGGATTGGACTGGATGAGCTTTCGAGGTCCCTTCCAATCCCTGACATTCTGTGATGAATGCTGTTATCCCACAGCATCCATAGGGAAATCAATTAACTTCAACTGCCCTAGAGTAATTAAACAGCCTACAGGTTTTTGGGTTGTTTGTCTTCTGCTACAGAAGGTGCTGGAGGTGCACAGATGAATGACGAAAAGTTGGTTTATGACAAAAAACCCAGGTTGATGATGTAAACCACAGAGGGTAACAGGCTGGAAGGTGGAGATTTCCTTTTCTGCTGTTCCTTCATGGGCTGGACAAACTGGGCACAGCACCAGTTTAGCATTTGCGTAGCAAAATGCCCTGCACAGGGCATGTCACTGTGCTGCTATTTAAATTCCCCCAAAAGAGTAAAGCAGAGCAAACACAGCATTTTTACCTGCACCCAACTTAGTCACCTTCTGAATTTTCCAAGGGATTATGATGTTTTTTCTGGACAAAAGCTGGAAAGGTGTTAAAGAAAAGCCACACTACAGATGTGAACTGTCTTTTCAATTTGTGTTTCTTACCATAAGCAAGGTGCATGCCCTGAGAAAAGGGTTTTTAAGGTGCTACAGGTGATGTTTTACTGAAATAAATTCAAGCATAAACAGAAGTGGTTCATAGGATAAGCAAATGGTTTCCCTACCTCTTTTGTATAATTTTCTTGATATCTATTATTGCTTTAAAAGTTAATGCTCTGCTTTAATACATTTGGCTTACAAGACCGGTAGGAATTTTAGTATTTAGTTTGCATTTCAAAAACCAGCCATAATATTGAATGAGTTTCTGGTCCTGGTTTGATAACCCCAAAACACCTTTCCCCTAAACACCTTTCCCATTCAGAAAAGCCACACTAAAGCATCCAGAGCCAGGGCGGTGGCTGCAGCTGAATTCCAGCCCTTTGGATGCGGGACAGGCAGTCACAGCTCCCCTCCTAAACCTCCTGCCAAATCCTTTCATAGTCCTGGGTAAGGGAAAGCAAGCATTTCCAGCAAAAAACATTAAAAAATTACATTAAAAAGAAAAAAAAAACCACCACATTCTGCAAGATGACAAACAGGGCTTACTGGCATATTTTAAAATTAAAAGAAACCCTCAGAGAAATTACATCATCGAATATCACACACATTTCTTCAGCAACTTAAAATGACTGTTTTATTTTTGCTTTTCCGCGCTTCAAAGAAGAATAAAGATCCCAACAGCCCCAGAAGGCCTGAGGCTCCCCTCAGGTACCAATTTTTGTTTGGCTTATGTGCTAAATGCAAAAATTCCCTCCAGATTTGCAGTTATGGTCAGGACAGCTTTTGCTCCAACACCTCTCATCAGATCCTGCTCCGTAAATTATGCTTAATTGTCAGCTGGAACCCCAGGCAGCAAAGACACTGAACTCAAAGAGTATCAAACTTCCCTTTACAAATTCACACGAAAATAAAGTTTGCTTTTCTTTTAATTCTATTTTTGGCTATATTTTTACAGTTCCAGAAAGGCAGTACTTGGCCTCCTCGATACTCCTGACCCCAAACAACCCCCTGCATTTCCCCCCATATACGCGTTCCTCCGTATCAAGAGAAAACCCTTCCAGGAGCAGCTCCTCTGGTCACTGCGCACCGTCAGCTGATGGAAGAACCATCAATCTTTCGTGGCAATTCTTAGAAAAGCAGCAGCGAAGCTGCCAAGCTCAGTCCTAAAAGAGCCGCTCAGCCGGGCTTAAAACCCGTCCAGCGGTTATTATTAGCAGCCGAGCACTGACACCTGACCGTGTCCAGGCAGGGACCTTTCGAAGCACTTTTGCTTTACGGGATGTGAGTATGAAGGAGCTGGGTTATCAGATGTTTTCTTGGAGCGATGGATGTGGAAGGGACGTTCCTCTGTGCGGATGAACGGAGCCGGTAGCTGCGAAGGGGAGGCAGGCGCAGAGCAATACTTTACTAGGAGTGAGTACGTGTCCTCCTCGCGCCCCTTCCTGGTGTGTTTGGAGGGGGGGGTTAAATATCTGACGGTTTTACGCGTGTCCCAAGGGGCAGGGGCAGAGAAGCGAGGGCAGCCGATGCCGGGCGGGCCGGCGCATCCCTAGGCGGCCAGGTCGAAGTCATCGCGCTCCTGGTTGTAGTCCAGAACCTTCTGCCGCAGCCGAGAAGCATCCACCCAGGTGATGAAGTCCTCCACGGCGCGGGGGACGAGGAGAGCGGGGTCGGTCACCACCTCGGGCCCCACACGGACGTGTCCCTGCTCCACGAAGGTGACGGCGTGGCGCAGGCTCTGCGCCATCCGCAGCTTCACCAGCAGGCAGGGCAGGCGGCGGCGGCAGAAGGCGGCGGCCGAGAGGCTCTCGCAGGCGGCCAGGGAGCGCCGGTCGCTCAGCAGCCCCAGCCCGTACAGCTTCTCCAGCAAGGCGGCGGCGCAGCGGGCGCGGAAGGCGGCGCTGGCCGGGCCCAGGTCGCGGAGCCGCCGGGCCAAGGCGCGGACGGCGCGGGCGAGCGCCTTGTACTGCACGTAGTCCTCCCGCCGGCCCAGCCGGTACCGCCGCAGCGCCTTCACCTCGGCCAAGTTCCCCGCCGACGCCTCCCAGTTCACCAGGTCCAGCCGCCGCAGCAGCTTCTGCTCGTGGTATTTCAGCTTCCGCACCATCCCGGCGACACACGCGGCTCCGCGCTCCCGGCGGCAGAACGGCCCTTTCCGGGGAGGAGCGGCCGCGGCGTCCCGCCCGGCCCCGCGGCTGCGGGGGAGCGGGCGCGCCGAGCGCCGGAGGGTGGCGCCGGGTCTCTCCCACGGAAACGCGGCGGGTCAGCCGCAAGCCGGCTGGCGGAGCGAGGGGCAGGGGACGCGGCTCCCGGCGGCTGCCTGAGGCGGGGATGCGGCGGGCTCCCCCCGAGCTCTGCTCTCCCCCAGGGCCAGCCTGGCTCGGACGTGGCACCCCAGGTACGGGCTGGGGACGGTCAGACCTTCCCAACGACCTCTCCTGCACGGGCAGCCCTTCCTTTCCTCTCCAATCCTCTTGAAAAAACGCGTTGTTTTTCTCCTTGGCGTCCTTCTCCCCGGCTGCGTAGGACGGCGTTGTTTACCGAGAAACCACAAAAGCTTCTTCCCTCTCTGCCCTTCGTCCGAGGAGGAGCAGCTCTAGTTCGTAGCCAGGCAGGGAGGGAACTGCCCTCATGTCTGAAACTCTCCACTTTTTCTTCCATCTTCATGCCCAAGAAGCGCGACTGCCGCTGCTCTGCGCCTCGACCTCCCGAGTGCCACCGCGCTGTCCCCAGACAGGTGTTTCCATCCTGCCTTTCGGTTTGGTGCACGCTGTCGTCCGACCCTCGGGACTAAAGACACTCTTCTCCAAGAATATTCCCTAATAGAGCAGGTCAGGCTGGTGACTCGGGATTTCAGCTCCCTGATTCTCATAAGCAGGTTCTCATCAGCTCAGCTTTGAATTTCCTACTCCTGGACCTTCGACACACTCAATTTTTTTTCGGGGTGGGTGAAGTGGTCACACAGGCCATGGCAGTCTTTTTATTTGCTCTGTGTTTTTCCCCAGGTTTAACAGCAAAAGCACCAATGGAAATGGGGAGCCGCAGCACTGGGAAGTTTTACAGGATCCCAGAAGGAAAGGGACCGCACTCGGTTGGATGTACGGACCTGATGACGGGAGATGCAGTTGAGGTAAAGCTCTTGGTTCTGCCTCCTTTGGATTTAAGCCGCTATGTTTATGAAACAACTCACTGTAGTTTAACAGGTGGATCAAACAGAAGGTCTCTGTGTACAGGGATGCTCCATGGCTGAGCTTTCTATCCTCTCCGTCCCAATGTAGGATGTGTCCTGGGCACAGCTCAGGAAAAAACAGGTGTCTCCAGGAATTGGTTCAGTTTACCAGACGGTCAGCTGCAATTCTTGCCCATGGCTACTTCCTCCCTCCTCCTAATATCTGTGTCTTCCTGACTCGTCTATGCAAGGCGCTGCAGAGAAGCTGTGTCCTCCTGGGACCCATGGGCTTCTTCCCATCCACCGCTTTCAGCCTGGAGAAGGGAAGGCTCTGGGGAGACCTACAATAGTACAATAGTAGCCTTTCTGTACTTAAAATGGACCTGTAAGAAAGATGGGGACAGACCTTTTAGCAGAGCCTGTTGCGATAGGACAAGGAGTGACGGTTTTGAACTAAAGGAGGGGAGATTCAGGCCAGACACAAGGAAGAAATTTTTTTACAACGAGGGTAGTGAGACCCTGGCCCAGTTTGGCCAGAGAGGTGGTGGATGCCCCATCCCTGGAGACATCCCAGGCCAGGCTGGACGGGGCTCTGAGCAACCTGAGCTGATGAAGATGTCCCTGCTCATGGCAGGGGTGGGACGGGATGAGCTTTGAAGGTCCTTTCCAACCCAAACTATTCTGCGATTCTATTCTGTGATTCCCTTCTGCTCCTGGAGAGACTCCGTATGTGACTGTAGCTGTTCTCATCACAAAGATCCCAACAGGATTTGGTGATGAGGGTACGTAGCTTTTCAGCTGCAGGGTAAAGCATGAGATGTCTTCTCTAAATTTTATCTTTCTGAAAAAGAACGGGATGTCAATTCTGCAAGCAGTTATTACAGAGAGAAGCCACGATGAGTAGATGGGGACAGTACGTATTAGCCAGATAATGAGCTCACTTATGAGTTTCCATTTCAAATCCTCTTGCTTTTTAATTTTCCCATGAGAATACAGCTGCATTTAAACTGTGGTTTTACTCCTCGGACTGTCCAGGTATAGTGGAATTTCTGATCAGTTTGTACTGGTTATTCATACATTTTCCTTTGCTGAGTTTACTGTGTATTAGCACAAGGAAGCAATTAGTTTCTCTTTGCCATCGCCCCGTGTGTTTTTCTTAGATTAGCAATCTGTACAGCTACAGTTTTCTCAAGCATAGATAATGAACCTCTTTCCAGTGAGCAGTTGGTCACCCAGGGAAGTTCACTGGGACTACTCTGCGATAAAATTAATATCATTGCCTGTACAAATGAAGGTTTGATGATTTCTTTCTCAGCGGTCTTTATGTCAAAGGTTAAGTCTGACGAGTAAATAGAAACAAGCTTCATTAAACAAGCTTTTGGTAAACATTGTGTATGACACTGATAAATTAGTGTTCAAGACACAGGACTCTATTCCAAAGCTCATGTTCTTTTTGACCCTAGATTTGACTTGTTAAAACAAAAGTGCAGTTGAAGCAAGACAGTGAATTTGAACAGTGTGTCGCAAATTCCCTTGCAAAGCAGGAAGTAAGAACGCAAATTACACACAGTTCATCTGCCTGGAGACCCGCTGTAAGGTGTGCCTTGGTACATTGCTGCTGTCTGCGCAGGAAAAACACGCACAGGGGGAGTATGGAGGGTCCACGTGAATGTGGAAAGCTTGAGTGGTTTCCTGGAAGACCTGGAGATCAGACAGTGAGAGGTGATCCAAACCGGTGGTAAGAAACAGAGGCAGATAAAACACATGTCAACAAAATTGTGGTTAGAGAGATGGACCATTACAGACTTGTAAACATGTTGGTGAGGAGGGAGAACAATACATTGCATTTCTTGGCCGTGCAGCTGCCCCAGAGCTTCACTGGCAGCCTTTGGCTCTGGTTAGCCAGGAACACTGTAGCCACATTCAGACCATGCCCCTGACTCTACCCGCGTCCCCTCTGCTGGGCCACACTTCCAGAAACCAGCCTCAAGGGAAAATTGGTCTTGCCAGCCTAGTGGAAAAATAATTCTAGGAGAGTCCTTTTCCCCCCCCAAGTTTAGCAAGGTGGATTGGGTCAGTGACAGCTCCGTGAGATTCACTGGTGCAAAGAAAGCAACAGCAGAAGGGTGATGGGGACACAGTCACCCCAGTTAAATGGACCGTTCCCCTAAGTGTGGCATAGCGGGGAAGACAGGAGAAAAGAGCCAGCAAGATGTTTGGGGGCAGCAAGGTAAAGAAATCAATAGAACAAAGAGGTAGCGAGTGATTATAATGATTAACTTAATTAAATGGAGCGGTTTGAATTAGCCATAGGGTAACCTAGAGACGGTGATGTGTATCTCTACCTGGATGCCAACAGTCGTGCCACTTTAAATTCATTGCAGGGACAAAAAAATAGTGGCATAAGATTGGTATCAAAGCCTGTATAGGATAATAATTTTCTCATGAGATTCTCTTAATTCTCTTTAGTTGTCATTCTTACATCTGAAGCCCTTGACATAAATGTTTTTCTCTTCCTTTTTTTCTGCCATATATAAATAAATATGAAACTTCCCTTTTTTTTTTTTTCTTTTCCTCTAATCCCAGGGAAGCTTCTTGCGCCTGTATTATCCATGTGATGCCACAGATAATGAAGAGGCAGCGTGGATCCCAGATAAAGAGTACTACCAGGGGCTCTCTGACTTCCTCAACATGTACCGAGTTGTCGGAGAAAGGCTTTTCCAGTACTACGTTGGTAAGCCAGGTTTTGGGTTTATTCCTTTAGTGGTGCAAGGACGTGAGCTCTGTGTGCAGGTCGTTGCCTCACTGCTCCGTGAGCAGCGTGTTATTGCTGCAGGACTGAAAACGAGTTCTCAGGCAAAATCGTGGTTCCTGGCTGCAATGAGTAGGAGTATTTTGGCAATTTGCTCTAGGAAGAGCTTGGATAAGCTGCAGCTACGTGTTGGGATTTAAATCCCACAGGGATATTTGCAGATATGCAAAGGTCAGATAGATACTAAGCTCTGAACACCTACAAAATTTGGATGCCTGACTATTGCTGAAAATCTGTTCTTTTATGATTTAAGAGATACACAGGCCTGTGGTAGGCTGTGGATGGGAGGAAGAGAAGTAAAGTATCTTCTACCAAATAGAAAGTATTTTCAGAATCAAATCCATATTTGTCTTTTATATTTTAAGGATGAGATTTGGTACTTTATCTTCAGATGAACGCTCTGAAATCAGTAGTTACCAGATTCTCAGGGTCTCTCCCACAAGAACACACACTTTCTCTCATTCCAGTAATAATGACATATGTTTTGATTTTTATTTAGGTTCGGTGACCTGTCCTGCAAAATCAAATGCTGCTTTTAAGCCGGGAGAAAAATACCCACTCCTCGTTTTTTCCCATGGACTTGGAGCTTTTCGGTAATTCTGCAGTTTGTTGACAAACTATTTTTGTCGTCCATGGAGACAGCAATCTCCAAGGGTGGTTCTGAACAGATTTTCAATAGGGGGATTGAGATCCCTGTGAAATTGAAACAGATTTGAAGAACAGGCTGCTGTGTATCAGTGTGCCTCCACCGAAATCAATAGCAGTAAATGAAAGCAGGGTGGATGTATTTATTTGTGTTTTCCCCTTTGTATTTTAGGGGTGAAGGTATTTGCCCATCCATAAGCATGTTGTGATGATTTATGATTTGCTAGTTGATTTTTGGGCAGCACTTTTGAAGATGCAATGTGTCGTGTGTGCTGCTTTTAAAAAATCATTCGCATTTTTCCTTCTGAATAGGCAGAAAAACAGTAACAAGGTTTTGTGAACAGGCTTTTGTGCCTGGCATACAAAAGCCTGCTCTGCTGTCTGGTAAGTTCAAGCAGAAGAGATACTGAATGGGTGCGTATGTAGTGTGGTCAACATTTAAGTGTAATTGAAATAATTACGTATGCACGTATCTCACCATAGCGTGGTTTTGATTGCAGGACGATCTATTCTGCAATTTGCATAGAGATGGCTTCTCAGGGCTTTATAGTGGCTGCCGTGGAGCACAGGTGTGTATACTGCACATTTTTGAGTTCTGATGGAAAGAAACTTTCTCACGTCAAATAGAATGTTATTTATGCTAAAGAAGAACTTGTGATTTTTTTTAAAAAAGAAAAACTAACACATCTTTTTCAGCCCTGCCCATGCCCCCTGTTTTTCTAGTTCAACTCTTAGCTAAGTAAAGGAGATTTGCTTAGAGAAGCCCTTGAATGAGAAGTCCCAGGGTGGATATCATTCATCATTCTTCAGGCATGCTATTTTTCTCTCTCTTATTGTTAGAACCTGGAGAATATGAAGGAGGTGGGAATTTTGCTGGGGTTATTGCATTATTTAGAAGGTCTGTCTACACTCAGTTGTGATTGCAGCAGCACTGGTTGGGAGCCGGATCTCATGAGAGAAGTGAAATCTGAAACTTCTGCTGACTTCATCTCAAACCAAACGGAGTACGTCCCCAGAAATAACCTTTTGTTGATATTACAGAGATGAATCTGCTTCAGCAACGTATTATTGTAAAAAAAAGTCAGTTTCTGAACCAGAAGAGTCTACATCAAACATGGAGAAGGAGTGGATCTACTACAGGAAACTAAAAACCGGCGAGGAAGAGCGTTGTTTGCGCCACAAGCAGGTACCTGTCCTGGGTCTGTGCTCTGGGGAGTGAGGCAGCAGCGGTGTGTTCAGGCTCTTTCCCTTTGGCCATAACTCAGGGGATGTATAAAAATGCACAAAGTCATAGACTCATAGAATCGCAAAATAGTTTGGGTTGGAAGGGACCTTCAAAGCTCATCCAGTCCACCCCTGCCATGAGCAGGGACATCTGCACCAGCTCAGGTTGCTCAGAGCCCCGTCCAGCCTGGCCTGGGATGTCTCCAGGGATGGTTCATCCACCACCTTTCTGGGCAACCTGCGCCAGTGTTTCACCACCCTCATTGTAAAAAATTTCTTCCTCGTGTCCAGCCTGAATCTCCCCTGTTTTAGTTTAAAACCATCACCCCTTGTCCTGTCACAACTGACCCTGCTAAAAAGTCTGTCCTGTGTTCCTGAAGATGGGAAGGCCCACAACAGCTTTCTTCAGAGCATAAACCAGTTCCTCAACAAAGCTTTCTCAAGAAATTGCACTTTTGAGCTTAGTCAGTTGTTTCTCCTCTGGTTCCACTCGACTTTCTGTTTCTTCTCTGTGTCTTCACGCTTTCGCCGCCCAGCTCAGTCTTTTAAGTGACACAGAGTTGAATTCCAATGTTTGTGTGGCCTTAGGCTTGCTTTAGCTTTTGTTTGCTGTTGGGTGGCAAGATGAATCATGGCTGCTCTAAGGGGAAAGTTTGCTTCATCATCTTCAACATAGCTTAACGTGGTTTGTAGCAACGTGAACAGTGCCGACTTCCTGATTATAAGCAGCATCCATGCTGGATGTGACATGGTGGTATTGATGAGCTCCTTGCTGGTCTCTGCTTCCACGTAACAAGCGATTGGATGAGAGGAAATGGCCTCAAGTTGCACTAGGGAAGTTTAGGTTGGATATTAGGAACAATTCTCCACAGAAAGGGTTGTCAGGCATTGGAACGGGCTGCCCAGAGAAGTGGTGGAGTCACCATCCCTAGAGGGGTTTAAAAGGCATTCAGATGAGGTTCTTAGGAACATGGTTTAGTGCCAGTGTGAGGTTAGTGGTTGGACTTGATGATCTTGAGGGTCTCTTCCAACCAGAATGATTCTATGAGTCCTCCAAGCATAGACTTGCCCTTTAAAATATGGGAGTGTTTTCTTCCAGCTAATGCAAACTCTGCCTGGAGGTGTTTATCTCCCTGGCCATACAGACAGCAGTGCAAGCGTCATTTCCCATGTGCATACAACATCCCACTTACGAGTCTAAATACGTCATGTCTGAGCTTGCAAATAACCCCCAGAAGCTGTTGGCTGCAAATTTCACTAGAAGACAGGAGATGGAGATTTATTTGAAATTCAATGAGGCACAGATATCGCTGGCTGCCTACACACTGTGGTTCCCAAAGGACGCCTCTGTTCTTTGGTTCTATTTGAAGCTTTTCTTTTACTGACATAGCAGAGTCAAAAACACTTCTTACACCGAACAATGAAAACCTTTATTTGCAACAGCTTTACTACATTTTTTAAGATTGTGTACATATTTAAAATGAGACGGGCTTCTTGGCTGTTTCTTTTTTGGGGGTTTTCCAGTGTAATTCAGTTTCAAAGCTATTGTGCAAATGAGGCAAGTGATGTAATGACATTTTCTCATCAAAACAAGCCTGAGGAGGAGCAGCGAGTCAGCCCTCCTTGTAGTTGTGTAACTTAAGCCTTTGCACACCCCAACAACTCCTTCTCTGAGTAGTGACAGGACAAAGGAGTTGGAAGGTCTTTGGCATGTGTTACAGAGATAAATTCCTCCACGTGCAGAGGATCTACGCAAGAGCTTCAACTCATTAGACCTCTAAAAGTCAGTTTTGTTGTTGGTCAGACTTCGGCAGCGTTCCATTTTACAGTTCCATTCTCTGGTTCAGAATAGTCATTGCTGTATCAGGCACTTAAGGGTAAAAAAAATCACCTAAGTCTTGTGTCCAAAGGGCTGTCAAATCTCAGAGTTTTCTGATAATTCCTTCCACTGATCTGCCCCAACTTCTTTTTCTCCCCAGGTGCAGCAAAGAGTGCAGGAATGTACCAGAGCTCTCGATCTCATTCTTAAAATCGATTCAGGAGAGGAAGTAACAAATGTACTAAATTCAAACTTTGACTGGAGTAGCCTAAAGGTGAGTGAAGGGCAGCGACTGCGTTTTGTTAAATGCCTAATAATGCTTCTGGTTTCCCTCTTTTATTTCTAAACTGCTTCTTGTAAATTATTCTGAAGATCACACCATAGACCTGTGAACATATTCTCAGCTCTTCCCAAGCTGGATAGATTGTAATGGAGGTGAAATTATGCTCTTCCTACTTCAATAGGATCTATCGCCTAAAAAATTATTCCTTAAAAAAAAAAAAAAGTTTGGGAAAGAAAGTCTCTTACAGCACGTGGATTTTTTTGGCAGGATTCTGTTGATACTAGCAGAATAGCTGTGATGGGACACTCTTTTGGTGGTGCTACAGTTATTGAGAGTCTCAGCAAAGAAATAAGATTCAGGTAAGTATGCAAAACAAGGCAAGAGGTGTTTGGCACTTGGGAGGTCTGGAGCAGGGGACCTTACCTAAGATGCCCCGACTACTAATTAGCTCTTGAAGAAAAGTTTGGGTTGGCATGTCTTGTTTTCTCAAGTCATGCTTCTATCAGCTGTGGGGATCGGGTGGAACATAATAGCTGTATCATATTATATCGTGATACTGTGGGATCCTGCAGAAGCTCCTGTGCCCAGTTGCACCTGGCACTGGAGACCGACAAATGCAATAATGGATCAGTTCTCTTCCCCCAGAGCAGAGATCATTTTGAAACAAAATGATTCATTAACCTGTTTACCCATTCAATATCAGGGAGAGTTTCTCTTTCCCGTGTCTCCTGCAAATCAAAGCATGCTGAGAACTTCATACAAAGCTTTCTGCTTCTGTGACCATATCCAGTTGTTGTCAGCAGGTGTGGCATTTCCCTCGATCCATGGATGCTTCCAGTAGGTGATGACGTTTACCAAAACAGTGTCCAGCAACCGCTGCTTATTATCAACTCTGAAAAATTCCAGTGGGCTGATAATGTCTTGAAGATGAAGAAGCTCATCTCCAATGACACAACCAAGAAAATGATCACTATCAAGTGAGTTGTCCAGAATCCATAATTTCTGTGGTTGAAGATGAATCTTTACTCTTGGTGGAGCATTTCAGTTACATGGAACTGCAGAAAGACAGTCCAGGTTTTCACTGCATGTTTAAATTAGACAACAATACAGCAGGGACAGGGTCCTCTCTCAAAGCAGCCAGTAACCCAAAGTCTAAGACACTCCAAGGTGTGTAATCCTGCCCCAGGGCACAAGTTTTTCTCTGGGCCTCATGCATCACCTGTATCTGAACACCTTAAATATTGTTCTGGGTGGAGTGATGCCCTGACTAGAGCAGAGATGCAACTCGATCTTAAGGTTTTGCCTACGCTTTATTGCCATTGCAAATATGATGACTTACAGTCAGCATGTGGAAAACTTCCTCCCTCTTGTGGTTAGGACAGAATTTGCTGCTAATATTGCGTGCTCATGAGATTAAGCTGGTTTATCTTCTTCTGCTAGAGAAGACAGCATAAGATGTGTGACTGTCTTTGAAGAAATCTGTGCGACCTCTGGCATCTTTTAATCAGAGGACTGCATTCTTATAAACCTGTTGATTGTTTTTCTGTTTGCAGGGGGACAGTACATCAGAGCTTTCCTGACTTTACCTTTGTGAGTGGAGATATGATCGGAAGATTTTTCAAATTAAAAGGAGAAATAGATCCAAATGAAGCTATTGATATAAGCAATCATGCTTCATTAGCCTTCCTGCAGAAACATTTGAGTAAGTACCTGCTTACATCAAAGTATGAAGTTAAATTAATACTTAATTCCTACAAAGCTTTTTATATAACCATTCTGTTTAGAATAAAAATTTAAAAAAAAAAATCAAAAGTAAGTGTGTCAGAAGAGTTTAGGAAAAACAGTGAGACTTTTTCTAGAGGTTTGTTACTTACTTTTGTAATATAAGCAAATGCGAGGAGGAACATAGTGGTTTTGTTCTAATACATCATTCCTCCCCTACTTTTCCAAGTTGATTCATCCATCATATAATTTAATTTTTCAGTGTAGCTTTACAAAAAGCTGACTACTTAATTCACTACCACTTGGGTTTTCTTTCCCCCATTTTATAGGTCTTAATAAAGACTTCGATAAGTGGGATCCTCTTGTGGACGGCGTAGGACCCAATGTTATTCCTGGCACCAATATTGACTTATCTGCAACTGAACCTGAATAAGGAACACAAAGAAGTACTGAAAAACACCATGGACACCAGGACACTAATGTTGGCCAGACATTGCTCAGACATGTGATAGCATTGGCCACCTACACAGATTTTGGGGTGTGGAACAAGAACAAAAAATAAGGCATTAGCTTACATTGTAATGAAAATGTAGGGAGGTTTTAGTTTGAATGAGTTAATGGGATTCTCTGAAATACTGCAACAGGGTAACTTATGCTTTATAGGCAGCTGGGGGAAAATATTTTGGTAGTAATTTAAGTGTTCTTTCTGATTTTGCCTTAGAACCAAGTTTGAAGAGAGGGAGAGAGAGATTAAGCTTCAAGGAATTCAACTGAAGTTCTGCTTACCAAGCTTTAACTCAGTTTGCATCAAGCAAGCCTTTGCAGTGTAAGGAAAAAAAAGTTATTAAACTTATTAGTTGTTATTAGTATTTCAGCTGTACTCTGACAACAGCTGAGATCTGGAGATTTTTTGCTCCTTCTGGTCAGAGAGGTGCTCATGGAAGAAGGTCTTCAAAACTGTCTTATTTTACTAAGAGTCACAGGAAATGGTTTAAAATAACAGCAGAGAAAGGTGCATGTTCAGACACAGGCCTTTTCATATGAACTTAATCCACTCACCCTTAAGATCTGTGTTTATTGCTGTACTCAAAGGATGTTTCCGTTCCAAAAGCTGCTGAAATGGTCACTCTTGTAGCAACTCTAACTCTCCTTAGGCAAAGCTCCAGACAGTGCCTCTCGTGTTAATCTCTCTATTACCACTGTCAGTCATACTGTTGTAGGTGAAATTACAGAAGAGATGTGTCACTTCTACCACTCTCTTTAAAAAGGACAGTGTAAGCATTGCTTGATCACCTGGAAGTCTTTCATGGTTGTAATACTCTCCAGACACTCATCTTTGTCCAGGTACCAGCATTGTTGTTTGTATCTGTCAGCAGAAGCAGTTGACTATGAGGCTGGCTAAAGAGGGCTCCGATTTTTAGAACTAAACTCTTTGAAGCTGCCACATGGAAGTGACTTCTAAAGGAATGAGCCTTGCAAAAATGGGGGACTACTAACTATAGCCTATTTGTTTCAAGTGGAACAAGCAAAGCAGTTAACAGTGTAATTAAATATTTATATAATCTGTGATCTTAACACGAGATTGCAACAACATCTAAGACTTGTTTTTCACAATTTAATTAAATTCTGTCCAGCCTACTATCATGTATTATCTCCGTTAAGGGAATCAACATGCAAGTGTGTCTGTTACTGTGAAAACACTAACACTGGGGATCTGCAGTGATACTCAGTCAGACCATTACATTGTCAGAGATAGTGGGTTCCTACAACTTTATAGCAGCATGAAAAATCCATAGCGCCTGAAGAACAACCTGTGCCATACAAGGGCACAGAACAGGACTGGAAAGTAGAAACCCCTTTTCAACACAAGGTGGAGAATAAAAGGTGAGGTAAGCTGCACCTGTTTTAAGAAGTCCTTACTGCCCTGGACACATGCAGCAGCAAAACCATTCTGCTGGGCCCAATTTATATTAACAGGAAAAGCTTCATCTTTCATTAGTGCAATTAAGCTGTATCATAAATGTGATGTTTAAAGCATTCACCATAGTTCACTGTGCTCTCAAGTTGTTTAGCATTAAAACAGAACCAGTAACTGCAGAATGTGGTTGGTTACACTTAACTGCAGCGGTACACTTGATGCTCGGTATGCATACCTTTGGGCCTATGCATAGGGAAAGAACACAAGCCATTAACAAAACACTGATCAGTATATGCCAGCCAAAGCTTTATTCCAGCTTCTTCCATTACTTTACAACAGCACCAAATGCAAGACTTCAACCAAAAACAGCTGTGTTCCCCTACCTCCTCCCCCCAAAAAAAGATACCCTCAACTTTTCTTAGGAAAAACAAAACAAATGAAAAAACCCCAAAACAAACAAAAAACCCCCCAAACCACTCAACAACGGAACTTTTCAGAAAGCAGCATTTGTGCACCACAGTAGCCTATACAGCAATCCACAAGAAACCTTTGTTAAGAATCACCCACCAACAGTTAGATACAAGTTAGTGCACACGCACATGCAATAAGGAATGTCAGTCGAGGCGAATTCTTATTTAAGTCAAGAAAGTGCAGCTATAAGAAGCCAAGTTGACAGTAACAGTCTACCAACAAGCACTAGTGGTAGACTTAAAATGAGAGGGAAGTATGATAGTGACAGGCATTTGTACAGTTCAGTAGAAAAACAAAACCTCTGCTTTGCTTTGTATTCTTGTTCCCATGAAAACACATTTTCACATGAATGTCTGTGTACCCTGGTATTTGTTCAGCTTCACGTGGTGAACACATCACTTGGTTTCAGGAATGTCAGAGGACACTAGGATCTTCAGCAAAATCTGAACTGCAGCCAGTTTACTTTTCTACAGGGAATAAAAACAGATTAGACCCATCAAGATGTTTCTATAAACATGTATAAATACATTAATATCGCAAGTCATAGCTTTACAAGGCTTCAGACTAAATGCCAAACATTGGACCATGTTGAAAGACTACACTTACATGAAGTTACCATATAAGGATAAGACAGTTGAAACAACAGAACTGCCCAAGAAAATGAAGCAAGCAGTGCTCCCAGATTTCAGTTATGAGTTCAAGACACTCCATCCCTGCAGGAGTTTCAGCATCCTGTGCATCAGGTACCTCCTATTCAAACTGCCTTTCCAGGCAGTGTCTCACATGCAGCAATACTGAGTTCTGTGCCACATCACTGCGTGACCCAAACTCATCTTTCCTGCCTGTTGGATACACCAACATTGTGCAAAGTGTTCAAGAACACAGACAGTGGGCAAATTTGGACAATAACTAGCAACCAAAGGTGGGGGAAGGGGATAAAGTTATGTGGTAAAAACTGTAAAAGTATTATCAAAAGCAGCAACATCAAGATCAAGAGTAATCCTGCATTTGAGTGATAATTTGTAGATTCACCAGTTTAACATCTTAATCAAGTTCTTTTAACTACTTTTTTGCCCAACAGGTAACTAGATCTCAGTTGCAGGCTTTATTATTTGTTATCCATAAACCAGTCGGCTTTCAGTACAGTTGTGCTGAAATACAATTGCCAATTCAATCACTGAAAACACGAATGCTATCTCTACTTAAGCTTACTTCCATCTCCATCAGGCAACCACTGGTTAAACACAGGAACAAGCTGCCCAGAGCAGTCCTGGAGTCTCCATCCTTGGACAGATGCCAGACCCAAAAGGAAGGTCTGAAGCCACCTGATCTAGTAGACCCTACTTGTAGCAGCTCCAAAGGTCCCTTTCAACCTCAACTGCTCTATGATTCCATAGATTACAGAAATAGTAGAGTCAGAAAGAACCTGTACTATTTTCTTTGTTACACAGAACAGGCGTTTGCCAGTAACACTTCAAAATTTTTAATTAACAATAGATGTACATGCACTATTCACAAACTATCCCTACAACAATTAAGATGGTATTATTATGGGTTTAGATTCATAGAACAAGATCTATTATGGGATTTGGGCATTCAAATCGCAACCTACAGTGCCTAGTAGAGTCTGCCCAGCAGTTTCTCACCTTGCCTCAGAAACGTGATCAAGAGTAGCATGCTGGTGGTCGATGCTGAAAACCCCACCCAAAATCTATAACTTAGGTGTATCCCCACAGCTTGTCCACGAGGCTCAACCCACTAGATCAAATAAATACTAAATTTATTTCTAGTCAAGACATAGTAGCTTTCATTGCATGTATTCACCATTAAACTGACAGTACATAAGCTAATGCTAAGAAAATTACAACAGTATTAAATACATACACAAAAAGAAAGCATGTTTCAGCTTTATCTTCTAAAATAAAGCATTGTCTACAAAATTAGAAAGCATCCAAACACTGAGTACACAACCTCTTTGGGAGGTTTAAGGTAGTCTTACCTTGGAGCAAGGACTCCTCTGGTGAAAACCGCGAGTTTTCTGTTGCAGGGGTTATTGCCTGAACAAAAGGACATTCTGTTAGGAAGCTGGCACTACTGCCAAGATAGTTTCCATTGAGGTGCTTCCTTTAACAGACGACTAACTTTTTACACCAGCACTGCTGGACTCTTATTTACCACTGTATGTCTCCCTTATAACTCCCTACAGAAGTCTCCTGCCCACTTTTCGCTTTGATGCAGAAACTGCGTGTGAAGAATAAACTGAAAATTCATTCTGTTACCATCAGTAGTATGGCTGATGACCCAAGTTTTGGGTTTGAGACTTCATTTTTTCCATTTGTTGGTACTTCATGGAGAACACCAGTAAAAACCTTACTATCATTTCCTAATTACTTTGTAACAGAAGTATTTTTCATGACTTACCAGTTACATACCCTACTAGCATGATCTGTTAAAAGCCACATATCAGCATTGTTCTACAGTTGTTGATTAATAGTACTCTTCTAGTAATGTTTCCTCCTTCAGGCTGTTTTCATTAATCTATTCCCAGACTGAATTCACAGTCCTGAGGCCAAATGGCTGACAGTTTATATAAATCTATGTAGAACAGTTGACATAAACTGTATGAGTTATATAATAGATTTATACAGATTTCTATAGTCTCCATAGAGATCTATTAGAGAAGGAAGGACAATATGATGCCTTAAAGAAAAATAACTGTGCTTCTAGTGGCTGGCATCAATGCACGAATTTAGATTAATGCTGCTTTGCCTTCCTGTTCTCATAGTGACACAAGAAGAATCACAATTTAAAAAAATCGTTATTGTTCTGCCCAGTCTGCTTCCACACCACCATACCTCAGATGACCTGCAAGCCCAGTCAGGAATGCCGTTCCAGACGTTCTCAGGATCCACAATCTCCTCATTGCCACTGGAGAGATTTAAGACCTGCACAGACAGAGCCAAATGGTATCTCACACAGCAATGGATCCTGAAAATACACTCAGCAAATGAGACATAGTAGTAGGAAAACACAACTAAGGACTCTCTGCCTTTGACAGGGCTTTCAGTCTGGATCTTTTAAGGCAGAGCAAGTCAACTTTTAATAAAGCTGAATATCGCTACTGAATCTGCTCAAGGCTCTCAGGGGCTTCTAACCCACGAGTAGCAAAAAGGGAAGGCTGGCAAACACCTACTAGATCAGAACTAGCAGGAAACGGATGAACAGGGACATCACTACGTACCTGACGCTGACACTTATCTGAATACAGCTGAGCTTGGCTTAGGATATCTAAGGAATTTACTAGCAAAAAAGCTGGCTTCCATGATCTCAGGCATCCAATCTTCCAAACAGTTACTGTTGTGAAATGATCATCTGGATTTGCAACTTTAAATTACAACTTAAAGGTGTGTGTACATACACACACTCCCTCTGAACTGGAAGAAAACTCATTTATCCTGTAGCTTAAAAAGCAGTAGAACAAGGCAGCCCATTAGATTATTATCTACTGTTAAAGTTCACTCCCACCAACCACTAATTCACCACGCATTTCACTGAAGTAGGAATAGTTGTGTATTCATTATTACTTACAGTAAAATTTAAGTTTCTTCCCAAGTTTCTACTGTTCTAGCACTCATTCCTCAAAACATCGGTAAAATAATGCCAGATTTCCTAAGCGTTTAATGGTAACACGGCTCCACAGCAGAACAGTAATTTGCAAGCCAGAGAGAACCACACACAAGGATGTGTCTCAAACTGGAGCCAGATCCTTCGGCCTTCCCAGTCAACGCAGGGAAATAAAATGCGAAGAGAATATCAAGTGTTGACATACAGCATCTACTCCATTTGAAACACTGCTTTTTCTATATATTCTGTAAGTCCAGAATCAGCCTTTGCAATATTAAGTCTTAAATTGTGTAAGAGACTTCTGTAAAATATTCAAAGTTTGGAAGAAGACCAAAGAAGGACCAGATCTTAAGAATTCAGAAAGAGTTTCCAAACCATACTTACCCTGGTACCTTTTTCGGACACCTCCAAAATGCGAGCCTCGCACCATTTTAGAGAGGTCCACACCACACATCTGGAGCCAACAGCAAAGCCCTTCAGATTACAAGTATAGTCATTGTGTTCTACAAAAATGACATATAAATGAGGGAGAAATAAAAAACAAACAAACACACACACGCAAAAACAACCCCTCCAAAAAACTCTAATGCCTCACAACCCTGCTCCCATACTCCCCTGCCCCCCTCTAAACTACTTAATAAATATTTGAAAGTTAAAAATTTGGCATCATGAACATTCTTGAAAAATGCATTTCACTTTCAGAAATATTCTTCCAATCAGAAAATCATTAACCTCTCAAGATAAGATTAGTTGCTGTTAGACTGTCACATTATCCATGAGATACAACCCTTAGTCTGATGTCCTCAATCCAAAGTATACTGATGTTAACACTAATACATTAACTTATTAGGGAATAAAAATCCATTTTCTACAAGAAAGCTATTCTCAGGTTTGAATGTGCACAATATTTTGATTATTTAACTCCTTAAAATCAGGTACTTTACCTGCACTGCAGTCAGCCAAGTTCTCATTTTGCTTTTTTTCTACTTCTTCATCCCCAGGCTTAAAGTCTAAAGACTGCACATATGTACTTCCACATTCTTTAAATGAGTCCGTCAAGTCTTGTTTCATCCATTCTTCCACATAACAGTCATCTTTCTTCTTCTGCCACTCCTTACGTTTCTCAGCTTTGCAGTCACATGATTTTCCAGTGCAAACAGGGCTCTGATTCATCAAGTCTTTTGTAAGAAATGAAAACTGACTTCCACTATTTGCAGAACTTTGCAGCGCAGCCTGTTCCAACCCTAACGAGTCCTCCTCCCCGTCTTCCCGAGTCGGCTGCACATCGGGCAGCACCAGTTCCAGAAGCTGCTCGATTTCGGCACCCAGCATTGACAGCATGTCATGGGTCTTCAGGTCCAGCTGTTGCTCAGGTCTACCACCAGATGAAGACAGCCTTGAGGGACAAGGCTCTGCTTCCATCCAATCTTCCTCTATAGCTTCTGTTTTAGGAACTCCAGACAAATTAAATTCCAGTTGCTTTGCCTTCTCTCCCAAAAGAAGCTGAACATCGGATGGGATCAGCTCTACTGCCTTCTCTCCATGACTACCTGAAAGCGCCAAGTGCTCGCTCTCATTAAGTGATGGTAAGATTTCAAGAAATTTCAGAGCTGCCAAGTCCCCTGTCTCCCCACTTACAACTGGCAGCTCAAACGATTCCCGTTCCAACACCTTCTCTCTTGCTCCGCTGCCCAAAGCTGCCTGCATTTCAACTGACTCTGTTTGCAGAGCTTCCTTCCTTTCTTCCCCAAAGGAAGAGTGCACTGCAAGGGCCTCTAGCTCCAGTATGAGCTCATTTAGGTCATCATACGAAGGCTGTACTTGTAATTGGTCCAGTTCTACTACGGTGCCCATTTCATCGCTTGAAGACGACTGTACCTGGAGCATTGGCAACCTTTGCAGTGGTTCGTTTCCCAGGAAAAGGCTGGCTGACGAAGCGCTGCCTGCCAGTTGTGCTTTCAGCTCAGCATCCTCTTGAAATGCTACTTCAGATAATTCTTGTTCCGCAGCTTTCATTTCACTCCCCAAAACACAAAGCTTGCAGCTTCTCATTGGTTCTAGTAACACATTGTTTTCACTCTCTCCTTCAGACAGAGGTGTCTCCTTATCAAAGCTGCTTTGATGCTCAGCTGTTCCACATCCATCATCAGCCTTCCCAGACATACACTCAACAGCTCCCACCAACACATTTGCTTCTACAGTATTTGAACACTCAGAAGTTACACCCAGGAAAAGTCCAGAACCAAGTCTAGCACTTTCACTTTCTTCTTGAGCTAATCCACAAACGGCAGTAGCTTCTCCTTCCAGACAAAGACCCATATCATTGTTTGAGCATCTGTTTTCCTGTAAGGGGCTCGCAAGGTTTGAGAAAGCCTTGTCACCAGTTCCTTCATTAGCCTTCCAAAATGATTTCATTGCTTCGTTAATGCTCTTCCCAGAAGCTTCCAGCTTGACAACAGACAGAGGGACTTCAGCAGATTTATCTTCCCGAGTTTCTATAACTTCAGCTTCCAATAAGAGGTCTTTGGTCAGATCATAAAACTTCTCTTTTGCTTCACTGAGCCATGAGCCCTCTGAGGACCTGAAGCCTGACAGACAGCAAGCAAATGCTTGATTTGGTACTTTAAGCAATTCACATGGGATTTGTCTGACCACCTCCAAGCTTACAGCTTCCTCGCTTCCGTAATCCACATGTCGAACAACCGCATTGTCACCTTTTATGCTGCTGACTTTAGCTCTGCAGAACTTTCCATCTTGACTACATTTTGCTAGACAAATATCACCACCTTTAATACGAGATTTGCAATTGTTCAAGGAGCGTAGTCCAAGGTTTTCAGCTTCCTCTATTTTTTGCTTTATGTAGTTCATATCTTCTGCATCAGCGCTGCAACTCCAAAAATATTCTGGACTATTTACCAGTGTGACATAAATTTTTACAGTCTGACCTGCCTCTGGGAACTTCCAGATAAATGATTTACAATCACTCACACTGGGAATTTCATTTTGTGCCTGAGGAGGCAAAGGCTCACACACAGTTACCATGTCACTGTTTTCCCTATCAAGTACTTCTGCTGAACAAGACCTTTCCCTACTTGAAAGGCTTTCATCAGCTAAATCCACTGTTATTATACCTTGATTATCACTGAGAATAACCTCCCATTTATCCTCAAACTTCTGTACAAATTCACATGTTAGCAGAACGTCCCTTGTTCTCTTGATGAAGCAAAGAGCTGCTTTCTCTGCCCAGTCCATATTGGTTTTGCATTTAAGTCCACCTAGGAAGCAGTGAATGCTTATTGCTGGGATAGACGATAAGTCTTTGGGGAGTCTCTGCGCTTGATCAACATTGATTACTGAAGTGTTACCATAATCAATATATTGTATACTTATCAAATTGTCCGAAGTCTTCTCTTTTACTACAGCTCGATACCACAGGCTGTCTTCTGAATAAACAGCACTGATTAAGTCTCCTGCTTGGAAAAGTTGTCCACAAGGGTTCTCTGCTTGTGTCCTATTGTTTAAGTTTTCCAAAATGCTGTTAAGCTGAGCCTCATCGCTTTCTAGTTGAATGTAAAAATCCAACGGATCGTTTACATGAGACACATACACTAACACTTTAAGAGCTGGCACTACCTTCTGTTGCAGTAGATCAGATGTATTTTTAAGTGTTACACACCTGCCTTCAGCATCAGATTTAATATCTGACTGTGTATCCATCCGGACAGAGAAAAGAGGTTCCTCCCCTGCTTTATTTAACAAAAAAGCTTCCTTCTTACTGCTAAGCTTTTCATCAGATTCCAGTAATCCAGCTGCCAGATCTCCCTTTGTAGCAGGCTGGAAAAGGCTTACATCTTCTTTGAAGTGTCTTTTGCTACTCTCTCTTCCTTCCTGGGCTTCAGATCTGCTTTTGTTTCTTTCAAGAGCCCTACCTGCATTTAAAGGGGACTCTGAAGCCTCCTTCCTCTCAATTGCATCTGTATTTCTGGAACACAAAGTTTCATCTTCTAAGTGCATACAGGGTTCCATATTGTTTGTTAAGCGTAACTGCTCCTTCAGTTTTGCATTAATTTGAGTATTACCATCAAACAACTCAATCAGCAGTTTACCATCAGACTCCTTTGCTACTACTATTGCTTTTAATTGCCTTTCCAGGACAGCTTGCTTAAACCATGGCATAGTTTTTTTGGGAATATTAGATATATCAGATAAGGAACACTTTATGGCCTGCATTGGCAAAAGCAAGATATCATAAGCATCATTGGGTAAATGAAGCAGATCATCTCTCTCTATTGTCTCTGTGTTCCCAAAATCCACAAAGAAGACCTCCGTATGAGGTTTTGTTTTCACAATTACTCCCCTGTACCAGTTATTGTCAGTATACTTTGCTAGACACAAGCTCTCGGACTTTTGCGAGTTTTCTAAGCCGCTCAGTGTTTCACTTAGGCAACTGATATTATCAGTAAGCTGTGCTAAGGCGTCTGCACATCTTTCAAGTTGGCAGTAAAATGTCCACGGATCATTGACGTGTGTAATATAAACATCTTCCTCACTCCCAATTTTGATACCGTGCATGGAATAGTAATAAGAATGAAGCTGAAGCAAAGGTACCAGAGGCATTTGAGGAGATAAAGGTCTGGCCACACCTCTCTCGGTCAGAAACTGGCAAGCACTCTGAAAAGGCGTCATTAAATCTACAATGTTAAATAGCTCCTTATTGTTTATGGAAGCCAAGGCAAATATTGTACATTTCAGCTCAAACTGAGATGATGAATTATCAACAAACTCCTGAAAAGCCTGAATTGCTTCTGCATCCCAAGCAAAAGGATCCTGCCCATTCGGCTGGATTAAGTTGTAAAGGCTGCACCTGAAAGCCTGAGCTTCTAACCTCAGAAAGCGTTCGTTAGTTGAGCGGAGGTTCGTTAATGAGACCAGCTCTCTGTTGCCATAGTCAACATAAATGACTTCTACTTTTTCTGCAGAAGAAACTTCACTAATAATTAAAGCCCTGTACCATTTTTCATCCTCCGAGTACTGAGCTAAACATACAGAATTCGGCCAAGCATGTGGAGGGGATGAATTTTTACAATACTCCTGAATTTCAGCCATTAAGACCTTAAGGTCATGGCAATTTCTACTTAACTGACACCAGAAATAACTAGGGTTTTCAACATAGGACACAACTACATTAACTGTACTTCCCACTTCTAACTGACCTCCATAAGAGAAACTCGGCCTCATTTCCACATAATTCTGTTTCAAAGGTACAGGCAGGTTTTCCTTGGCCTCATATTCATGAGCAGGAAGACATTCACTACTTTTAGAATTCTGAATGGCTACAAAGGGGTTCTCTCTGACCACCACAGCCGCATCAGGATTAAGTGCTCTATCACTTCTCTTCAGATCAGCTTCTTTTCTGAGCCTCTTCTCTGCATTTATTTGGTTTTCGCCCCCAGTACATGCTGGTGAAGAGGCCTGGCTCACAGCCTTACCAGATGATTTTGGGGGAGTCTCAGGTATTTCACACCTCTGGTACTCAGCATACCCTCCCTGCACCATGAGTTCACTTACACTTTTCTCTCCTAATTGGGACTTGCCAAAAATTTCAACCATGTGTTTGTCACACTGCACGCTCAAAAAGCGAACCTTCAGTCCCTTGTTCAGCACAATCTCTCTGAAGGCAGACACTGACGATTCGCTCCAACTCCCTCTTGGAGGAGAAACACCTGCCAAACAACACTTGAGAGCTAAAGCTGGTAGTTCCCTGAACTGAGGAAGCAGCTCCTTTACCGCACATTGATCTACAGTTTCCATACTGCCTCTGTCCACCAGGTGTATTTCTACCCCATTGTCCAGCACCTTGGTGATCACCGCTCGATCAAAACCACCCTCTTTCCCACGGGCACAACAAAGGGATCCAGGCTGCAGGTCCCACCCAGCACCATCCAGCTTCGATGCATGGGAGTAAAAATTCCACATGCTCTGCCGCAGCTGCCTGAAGAGCTGGCGATGCTCATGGAGCTGCAGCCAGAACTCAGACGGGTCTTGGAGATGGGAGACCTGCACGTTGTGGAACGCACCCAACTTCAGACGCATGCCAGGTACAGAGGCCACATCTCTGTGCGCTAAAGCGACGGGAGGTGCTCCTGGTGGCAGCTTCAGTCCTTCAGCTGTGGGTTCTTCTGCTTCCAGCTGCTCCCAGGCCTCAGTTTGGCCGACCTGTGTACAGCTTCTGACCAGGCAGCAAGCCTGCACCCCAAAAAGATGGTTCAAATTGATGCCATTTTCCCCATAGAGGCTCACAGAATAGAGATGCTCAAAGGAGTTAAAGGCTTTGATGTGAGCACTCACACCTTTGCCTAGGACCAACGCTTTCAGCTCATTAATCTGTGATGGGGACCAGCCACAACCCCCGTCTGAGACGCCCTGAAGAGCACACGGGTAAGTCACCACAGGCATACGGAAACACTCAACAGGCAAATGGCGCAGGTTAGCTCTGGTCACAGTCTCTTTCCTGCCATAGTCCACAAAAATCACCAGAGCCACTTGCTGGTCCTGCTCCCCAGCAGTAAGTTCTAGCAGGAGCGCACGGTACCACTGGCCATCAACATCACGGGCAGCACAGGGCGAGCCCACTTTGGGCAAAAACTCCTGCTCCCACTGCTCATACATGTGGCACATGGTATCAGAAAGACAATGGATCTCCTGGGACAGGCACCGCAACTGGCAGTAGATGTGGTGTGGGTCAGAGACATGGGTCACTAGGACAGGCTCCATCACACCCAGCTGAAGCTGTGGGTAGAAGTAATCCAAGGTAGGGGATACAGGCTGGTATGAGAACAAAATACGGAGAAGCTCTGGCACTGCAGAAGATACAAGGGAACACGCTGGAGGCTGCAGCCTGAGCCGGTTCCTTAAGTGGTCAAAAGTTACACCGCGCTTAAGCACCTGGCAAAACCAACTGCGAGTGACCTGCCTGGCCAGTCCCAGGCGCTGCATCTGGGCCACGAGCTGGGGCAGCTCAAGCACGATGAGCTGCGGGGTCATCACCTCCTGCACCAGGCCGGACACCTCTTTGCCGTGCAAGTGGCTGAGAAACTCCATGGCCTCCACCGTCCAGGTGGAGACCGGTGCATCCCCGCAGGCTGCCACCCTGGGGCCTCCGGAGGGCATGACATCAGCCACGATACAGCCCAGCACCTCAGGGGGCAGCTGGAAAAGCTCCTTGCAGCCCCGTGCCAGGTAACAGGCAGACGTGACCATGGTGCAGCCCTCGTCGAGCAGGAACACGCGGTAGTCCTGGCCGCGGCGACTCACCACGCAGCAGCGGTACCACACCCCGACCACCTCCACCAGCGCCAGGTCTCCTGTGCACAACTCGGCGCCATCGCCCGCCAGCCCGGCGGGGCCCGGGGCAGCCGCCACACGCGGCCCCACCGCGGCCTGGACTTCGCGCCTGAGGCGGCTGTAGTCAGCGCCGCGCGCCCCCCGCAGCCCCCACAGCCGCACCACGGGCACCTCGGGGCGCAGGCCCACGGCGCAGACCCGCAGGGTCACGGCAGTGCCGGGAGCGAGCAGCCCCGGCCCGGAGCTCGTCGCCGGCCCGCAGCTCATCCCGCCGCCTTCGCCGCCCGGACAAACTCAAACGGCCACCGACCCCCAGCCTTATGGGCCACGCGCCGCCCACGTGACCCGCGGGGAGCCGTTATGCGGCTTCGCCTGAGTGGTCGAGTCCATTCTGATCGGGGAAAGGGGGGGGGGAAAGGAACAGGAGTGGCGGAGCGAGCTAATACGGTGGGCAGTTCCTGCGAAACTGAGACTGCTCGGAGGAGCCACAAAGAAGGGGGTTATCACTGGAGCCGCAGGGATCAGCCCGGAGCCTACTGGAGCTGCCCTCGCCCGAAGTGGAGCGCTCCACGCCCGCTGTGTGGTAGCGGACCGGCTGGGGGGCGGGGTGTGGGGAGAACCCTCCGAGACCTCTTAGCCTCCATTGGCCAGAGCGGGCGCTCGGGGCGGGGCGTGCGCGCAGGGCTTGGCGTCTATTGGCCAGCGTCGGGCGGCAGTGTGAGGGCAGGGCCGGGCTGGTGCGAGGCCGGCGGCAGCGGCGACCGGGTGAGCTGCGGGGGTCGTGCCGCCCGACGGTTCTCCCGGCTCCGGTTTTTCCGGCTTCCCCGGAGCCAACCTCCCAGCGGGGCAGAGGCGCATGAGGTGCGGGCTGGGCGCGTAGGGCCTCCCCTCCGGCGGCAGCGAGGCCCTGCCGCAAGCCCGCCTCAGGCTCCCTCAGCGCCTCAGGCTCCCTCAGCGCCTCAGGCCGCCCGCCGCCTGTCACCTGTCACCGTCCGATCTGCGCCTCATCTGCGGCCGCCGCACGGCACGGGACACCCGCCTCCACCCAGCCGTGGCTGGCTCGGCCGTCTGCAGGACGGGGATGGTGACACCGGGCTGAGGGACAGCAGTCCTGCCTGTGGATGGGGCCAAGCAGCATCTCTGAGGGCCTCGGGGAGCAGCAAGTGCGGGTGCTCTGTTTGCTGCCCCCCTTCACGTAGCCTGGACCGTCACCCTGCTGCGTTTCATCTGTTCAGCTCTGCAAGAACGTGATTTCTCCCAGGTTTCGCCCCCTTTTTCCCAGGCCGACCCTTGAGGTTTTGATGAAGCTGCGTTCCAGCCTTTAGGGACAATGGTCTGAAGTGGAGGTGTGAGGAGGAGGAAGGCCCAGGACTTCAGGGAGCCTTTCTCAGGCCGCAGGAGACCCCAGCCCAGGAACCTCAGGGCCGCCCTCAGGCTAATTCTTGGCTTCTGAAACTGAAGCTGGTAAGTAAATAAATATGGCCAAGTGCTTCACAGGGTAGAAGCTTCGGCTTGAAAAGTTTCGAATTGCAAAACACTAAGAAGTAATGCAGAAAGTGGCATGTTTTGCTATTCAAATTATTTATTTTTAATACAAAATACTGTGAATCAGCACTGTTACAAACCTCTTTAGTGTTTCATGCTCAAAAAAAGGAGCTTTTTTAGCTATTAATATAGCTAAAACAGTTTTTCACTACAAGTCTTTTAAAATTACTTTTTTACAACTCAGTAGATCAGGTACTTGTGCATATCTACCATCAGGGTTATCTGAGTAACAGGATTGCAGGCAGGACCGCTCAGGATGTAACTAAAGAAGCAGCTTTGACTGCTGGTTTATAATTGCAGGTGATTGTGTGCAAAAAGTTTCTCAGACTGACAACTAGAAAAATTACAGTATTTCTGAACAAAAACTTCTGATACTCTAATAACAGTGAGATTGTTTCTAACCTGAAGTCACACACCCAAATGCATGCAGGCACAGCAGATACAATAAAAAAGTACAAGTGCAAGCCAAGAAGATGCCCAAAGTGTTGGCATATTGAAGGTACTAGTTGCAAAGACTAGTCTAGAAGAAATACTGAGTATTTGTTCAGAGGGCTGTGTCTTGTACAGTCATTTAATTACTAGATATTGATGAATCAAAGCCAGCTTTGTTCTGTCTACATTATGATTGGTTATACACTGCATTTTTGCTTCCTGATTCCAAAGATAAGCCTGGTGACAAACAGCAGTAGTATCCTTCTCTATGAAATCTGGAAAGCTTTAGATTTAAAAGTAAAAATCACTTATATTCAAAAATTTTGTGTTTTTAAGAGAACATCATAGTTCCACCTACATTTAAAATGGGCAGTATGTATTTCTGTGGGAAAGCGGTAGCTTCATGACTTGGTCTGACACATCAGCACTGGGACTCTCAAAGGACAAGTAGTTCAACCTGGTCCATGTGTCCTGTGAGTCCTTTAAGAGGGACAAAGCGAAACAGGCTTTTGATTTCCTGGCCACAGGACTGCATTTCACTCATGGATATTATTCAAATGGTTGAGTGAAGAGGTCAGGCGGTCTCTGGGAAATAACAGAAACACAACCCCTTCCACCTTTTGTGCAAAGCGAATTTGAAATCAGGTAAACTGCTTTAATCTTTTTCAGTTCCTAGGACTAGAGGTTTGGTTTGCTGAGGCATCAGGCTAATGAGAGGTAGTTCTTTATGTGTGTGCAAATGTAATAATAACAAAAATTCTCAAATAATTTTATAGACTGCTTAACCACAGAAGATCACAGAATGGTTGGGGTTGGAAGGGACCTCTGGAGATCATCCAGTCCAACCCACCTGCTACAGCAGGTTCACCAGAGCAGATCACACAGGAATGTGTCCAGGTGGGTTTGAATGTCTCCAGAGAAGGAGACTCCACAACCTCTCTGGGCAGCCTGTTCCAGGGCTCTGGCACCTCAAAGGAAAGAAGTTTCTCCTCATATTCAGATGGAACCTCCTGTACTTCAGTCTGTGCCCGTTGCCCCTCATCCCATCGTTGGGCACCACTGAAAAGAGTCTGGTCCATCCTCTTGCCACCCACCCTTGAGATATTTATGAACATCGGTGTTCAGTGCTGTGTTGTTCAAGCTGCTTTTGCCCTTAACAATAGGAACCATCTCCATTATCAAACAAGCAAACAGTATTATGTTCTACTTGCTTAGTATATTTGTTTTCCCTTGTTTATTGTTCCATAAAGCTGATGCTGGCTGCCCGTTGCAGTATTATTGTGACCATTTTATCTTTTGCTTAACTTAAATTTCATATAGCAGTCTGCCAAGCAAAGAGTATCCTTAAGCCATGGCTACTGCTAACCAGTAAGGACTTGGTTTGAGACAACAACCCATATGTGCGATTCTACTGCCAGTCTCCTAAATGAATTAGTTCCCTGTGGGGTGGCGATGCCTTGTGGAATGAGGGTTCAGCTTTCCGATTCTTCTTTGCTTTGGGAATACTGAAGTGGTTTCACGATTTTAAAAAGAACTAACTCCGCAGATCCTTCTGATTTGTTCATACGTGAGCCAGAATACTAGTGACCAAGGAGCCTATGAAAGCAAACAGAGAAGTTAGAAGCTTAAACCAGAAGTGACCCAATAAATAAATCCATTAGATTAAACTGCCTCCACTTAAAAATCAGATTCTTAATCTCATATTATGTCTTTCATTCAAAAATTGTAGTGTTGCATATGGTTAAAGCTACCCAGTCCTTCACAAGACACCTGAAACTTTTTTTCAGCTGGCCAACCGATATCTGTTTGACCTGAAATGTTTCATGTTTGGGAGGCTATTTCAGGCTGAATGCTTTTAAGTTTTTTTTTTAAAGAGTTTACTTGTTCTAAAACCTGAATCAGAAAAGGACATGGTTCTCCTTGCATAAAATTTATACCCTGCACCTGTGTAGTTGAGATGCTCTATTTTTTTTTTCAGCAGTAGATTGGCATTTGGCAAAAGGCTTCCTTGTGCTTAGGAAACACCTTCTCCCCCTCCTCTGAAACACCCACTAAATGTTCCCAAAATTACAGGCCTTTAGGAAATCTAAGTAGGCATATGTTCCATGGGAATTTTTAGCTTACTAATAAACTCGTAAAAACCTCATCAATATTGATTGTGCTCCGGCTCAGGGACATGGCGACTGAGCAACTGAGCGGAACCTCCCTGTAATTGCTCCTACCAAAGGCTGCTGCCACTGTTGTACTTGGTCAAATTAGAGAAAGGAGGCTTTTGCCTCTGATCATAGTGCTCAATCTGGTAATTTAAACAGTGTCAAGACCTTGAAGCCAGCTGGCAGAGTCTAGGTGTAGCCATAGTGTTAATTTCTTTAAAAAAAACTTAAAAAACCATAAAATGTAGTCACATCCAAACTGACTATTGCAAATTGTTCCTTGCCCAAAATAACAGTATTTATTTATCTATCTATATTTATATAACAGTATATATTTGTAGAACAGTAGATATTTATATAACAGCTGAGTTCCAGTTCCCATACTCCAACTGCTGCTTGGCTTAATTGTACAGGTGCAGCTTGAACAGCCCAGCTGTACACAGGAATACAAGAGGGGAAAAAGTGAGATCCAGGATGGAGCAGTAATGAAGTAATTCTGAGATCAGGAGAGAAGGAAGAATGAAAGTATGAGGGATGCAAAGGGAGTCCAGGGCCAGGAATAAGAAGGGTACAATGGAGAGTTTGGGGAAGGGAGAAAAGAGGGAGCCTGGAATTATTAACAAAAAAAAAAAAAAAAATTAAAGGCAAGGAAAATCAGTAGCAATTAAGCAGGACAGCATTTTCCAAATTAAAGAGGTGCAAGAGGCTATGTGGGGGAAGTGACATTGAATGCGGTTGTGTCATCCACTACATTCAGCTATACTAGCTGCAGTTAAATAAATTGTGATGCACAAATCAAATAGTTTTCAAAAAGTCTTGACAGAGAAAGAACTCCTTACATTTTAAAGCCACATTGTTCAACTGTAAAGAGAGTTAAAAGGCACTTACCATCCGCATCCAGGTTGGTATAAAGCCTTTGTAAAGGGACATAAACCCTTCACCCTGTACACTTTGAATCAAGCAGTCCATGGAAGACCTGTACAGCAAACCTCTAGCGATGTGCAAGGAGAACGAATAGTGTTAGGATTACAAATACGCAATTTAAAAAAATCTCATCCCCCCTGAAAAATAATCTGTCTCTGATAAATTTGTACAAGCAAGAGCTGTTTTGTAAGCTCACTGGTGTAACTGGGGATGCTTAGGTGGCCATCACAACACCCCCAGACATTTACTAAATCAGTAAAATGATCATCAGAAAGGTGAAGAGCAAATTAGAAACTTAGCACTTTGAAATCAGTGAGACTCAGGGTGTCAATTTTCTACTGAGAAGTCACTCTCAGAAATGTCTGTACCTTCCCTGCTTGTCTCTTGGCTGGTTCATTATCTGGGTTTTGACCACATCAGCAGGAGTTCCCAGAACAGCAGCTACCAGGCCGGAGCAGCCACTGTCAACAGCAACAGACACTTAAAGAAGAAACTAAGATTTATCACAATTTAAGCATCATGATTCTAGTTCTAATAATAAAGGCATGTTAAAACAGCTACCATAAAATCATGAGTAATACCTCATAACCTAACATAAACTAGATTCGGGAGAAGGCTTGCTAGTGTTGCTCTTGCCCGACACCAGCTGCTCTTACCGCTATATGCAGCTCTGAGGCAGGGAGAAAGGCTTCATAATAAGCAATTTGTGATATTGCTTATATAAAGCATATTTCTTCATAATTTAAGGGACTAAAAGAGGTTTTTTTGCAGGAGTTATGTTGCTCATTCTTACTGTTTGCTAAACTTAAAACTAGATTAGATAAAATAGCAGCAGTTCTAGAAAAGTGAAAATTCCTGGACTCTCACAGATCAGAGCTAAGGTGTTTAAATGCATCAGCAAGGCACTTCTATTGAGGGCAGTTTTGTAGCAATGGTTGCATCCTTTCTCTTATGTATTTTGTAAAAAATAACACCTTAGAAAGGTGCATTTTATCAGCAGTATCACTACCAAAGACTGGTGGATTCTGCTGGCACAGAGAAGTAGATCGAGACAGTGAGGCTGGAAATGCTCCACAGAGTAAAAGGGGCGATCAGGGAATACAGCACCTGGCGATACTGTGAGTCACGCTGTTGTCCACAAGTGGCGTGTTCAGAAGCAAAAAGTGTTTGACTGAGTCATAAGTGGTCAGATCTGTAAAAAGGACAATGAGAAAAAACATTGTCACAAGTAAATGGTGTCTGTGCTGTTCATTAGTGACATGGAGAGTCCAGAGGAGACCACCAAGATGATCAGAGGCCGGAACAGCTCTGCTGGAAGGACAGGCTGAGAGAGTTGGGGTTGTTCAGCCTGGAGAAGAGAAGGCTCTGGGGAGACCTTATTGCAGCCTTTCCATACTTAAAAACGGTCGATAAGAAAGATGAGGACAGACTTTTTAGCAGGGCCTGTTATGACAGGACAAGGGGTGATGGTTTTAGACTAAAAGAGGGAAGATTCAGGCCAGACATGAGGAAGAAATTTTTTACAGTGAGGGTGGTGAGAGCCTGTCCCAGGTTGCCCAGAGAGGTGGTGGATGCCCCATCCCTGGAGACATCCCAGGCCAGGCTGGATGGGGCTCTGAGCAACCTGATCTGGGTGAAGATGTCCCTGCTCATGGCAGGAGTGGGACTGGGTGAGCTTTGAAGGTCCCTTCCAACCCAAACTATTCTATGATTCTATGACAGGATGGAGGCTTGGCAAGACCTGAATTTCCCGTGCAGCTCCTGCCATTGGCACAGCTAGCACTCTGCCACTAGTTTCTGGTGACAGTTGTGGCACCTAGATGCTGTCATTAGACATGAGTACATGCTCCCTTCTACTACTGCCTTATCTGATTTGCCCTACAAATGATAATATGGATTGCAAATGGAAAGTTCTGCAAAATAACTCATTAGCCAAACCTAGAAACATCACAATAAGGACAGTTCTACCTCTCCTTCCTCTGTGCAAGCATTATAAAAATGCTAGAAACATTAGACAAAAAAAGTAGATGGTGTTATGGAAGTTATATCATATTCTTCTGAAAGCAGACATGAGTTATGGTGTCTGGACAATCTAAATGAAAGAGTTAACAGAAAGTTAACACCGGATCTAGGTTACATTTCCAGTGTCCTGACCTTAAAACTTAAGAGCTCAGCCCACTAACCAGGATAACCCTCCCAACAATTTGTAGTGATTTACAGTCGAAACGTACTCCATGGAGATTGTCCTCCACTTGTAAAAGAGTTTGTGTGTTTAAGTTTACAGGCCGAAACTGCAAGTTGATGTTATGTATGGAGAGACACACCTTAGTCATTCTATAGACCTCATGTAACAGCTCCTGCTGCAAACATTTATCCACCCAGTGATTCCTTTACTGCTGCTTATTGAGGTGGAAGCTTGCACCACCTCTCATTTCCTACCTTCAAGCCTTTTTTTATCATTCTGCTAGCATAACCCTGTGCTGAATGACCTAGAAATTAGTAGCCATCACGGCAAAGAAAATCAACTGTCCAAAAGAAAAAGTTGCCAAGGCACTGCTATATTATGTGCCAAACACAAAGCAAGTATTTATGGTGAGAACTCTCAGGCAGTGTCTTTCACTCCTAAAGACATCTCCCTCCTTTCTTGACAAACAGAACTCGAGGAAGGAGAGCAAGGACCATCCAACTTATCCTAGCCGTTTTGGAGAGACACAGGAAAGGTCTATCTCTATGTGGAGCTGCTTGAATCTGCCAAGCACTCAGGCGAATGTTTGGAGTCTCCTTCTCTGGCGACATTCAAACCCGCCTGGACACATTCCTGTGCGATCTGCTCTGGTGAACCCGCTTTAGCAGGTGGGTTAACTGGATGATCTCCAGAGGTCCCTTCAAACCCTAACCATTCTGTGATTCACCCTATAAGCTACAGTCCCTGCCTGGACTACACTCTAGGTGTACCTTCTTGCAGCTCCATCACACTGTGCCTGGGCTGTGGACCTTGTTGATCTGGATGCTGACCCATGGACTATCTCCCTAGCTCAACCTAGGACCTGTTTTATCACCACAGACCTTCTGGTGATCACTGGGCTGTGTCTGACCCTCATCAGCCCTGATGCTGGCTTGGCCTCAGACCTGCCTCATCACTACACACTTTCTCAAGGATCTGGATCTTGGTGAAACCTGCCTTCCTTTGCTGTCTTCTGCCCTGCTCACCTTGCCTGGGCACTGGGGGCTTGGTTGTGGCTGGTGAGGTCCCTGCTCTGCTGCCTGTGGGATCCTGCAGCTCCCAGCCCACCATCCCTCAGGCTCAGGCACAAACTGATTTTTAAGCAACTTGATTTTGACAGGAACAAAATGCTCAAGGCAGAAGTCACCTGCAGTGTGCTCCAAACAGGTCCACAGTGTAGATAACCAAGAAATTCTGACCAAGGAAGCAGGTGAACTTTCCTTAAAGCTTAGATGCAGCCTTAAGTGCTGCAGTCCAAGTGATTACATTTACCTCCCATGTTCACCAGAGCAGCTCTCTGGACATTTGGCACCCATCCAGCCCAAAGCCCCCGTATTCCTCCTTCGGACAGGATCTTCATAAATGCATGGTGCACTCCTCGAAACCTGAAATCAATATGCAACTCGTAAGTAGAGAGCCCAGCTATGGGGAAGCCTTTGCATATTTCAGCACTGTGCTGGACCAGGTCCTCACATAGGAATGGTAATTTATATCTGGGAGGATCTGGCCCTTTTTGATCCATCTTTGGATCCATCTTTGACTTTCACACCATGATATTTTACCAAGCGTACTGGTTGCCCTGGTAAGCAGCAATCTGGTCACTAATGACAGACGACCCATTGATCCCACAGCTGGGATGCGATGCTAAATGTATGGGACACCAAAGGATGCCAGCAGTTTTGGATGCAAAGAGCAGCATGTCCTGGTATCTGCAGGAGCACCTTGAGCCCTGCTATCTGCAGGCAAACCAACCCTTCCCTGCGCTTCTGCATCCGGCATGAGCCATTTCCCCCATCTTTTCTTCCAGCTTCCCTTCAGAAAGCCACAACCACACCCTGGGCCAAAGCGTGATCATTAGCAGGAAAAACACGCCAGCTTCAGGAGGAACCGACCGTAGTGGCTTTCCTTCCAGCTTCCTTTTTCCTTCCATCTGCATCTGCACCTTTACCAGATCAGTCGGGCTGGCGAAAAACTGTCCGATGGCACCTGCAGACATGCCTCCAACTACAGCTTTCCTGCCAGACAGGGAAAAAAATGTGCTTCAAAATACATTGAAAAGGTACAAATCACAGTGCTTGAGCTGAAGAGTTCAGCAGTGGGACCCAGGTGGAACAAGTGTAAATGGTCATTCCTTATACTAACAGGCAGGGTTAAGGTAATGTGGAGACTGCAGGTAGTTAAGGTGTCAATAATACTTCTGTCAATTTTAAGAAAGGGTTAAAACTTATCTGGGGAAAAAATATCAAGTTATCGTACGTCACCAAGATGCTCTGCTTCTTCTCCAGGTTACATTATGCTCGTCATTTAAGGTTTAAAGGCAGGATGGCTAGGTACACAAGTAAGGGATGGTGCTCCATACATTATAATAACTGAATGCTGATCTGAAACTGTAAACTGCTCGCTGATATATAAAACTTTTCTTTATCTCCCATTGCTACTAGATGAGTTTTGTTAATTTTCTGATTCTACTTGTTTTAGTAGAACTGGAACTTTCAGTATTATCCCTACTCCCCCTTCCGTAGCATCAGGCATGACATATACTTCATCTGTATTAGATTTTATAAATGCCGTCTTTAAAACATTACATTTTTCACCCAAGATTTTATTTTGGAGCAAATGCTTGATTGGATATGATACTGTATATGATTATAAAATATATGACTGACATTTTAACTATAAGGATTTGACAATTAGAAATTACCAAATTTTGCAGAACTTACAGAAAAATCTGCTTCATTCCCCACAGGCAAAGAGTTAATTCTGTGTCTGTATGCCACTTGCATTGTCAAAAAAGGGACTAAGATTTAACTGTTGCTGGATTAAACTTGCAAAACAGAGTCTTTGGGTTTGCTTTTTATAGGGATCACTTGTCTCCTCAGGAAGGATGCACAGGTTTAACTAAGGCTGACATTTGTCATACATAAATGAAAAAAATAGTGTCTTTTTCTTCACAACACGCCTCTTTAGTAGCCAGGAGATTTCCTTCTCTCACTAAGATACACAACTAGAATCCTATTCCCCTTACACTCTCTATTTATAATCCAGTGGCATAATAATTTCTTACCCAGGCAGTATGGCAAGGAGCAAACCAGCAAAGTGTTGCTGTATGGCTGCTACACAACACCTAGTGCAGGGGTGTCAAACTCATTTTCACAGGGGGCCACATCAGCCCCACGGTTGCCTTCCAAGGGCCGAATGTAATTTTAGGACTGTATAAATGTAACTATTCCAAACGAGTTTGACGTCCTTGACCTAGTGGGACCCACCCCTTCAACAGCTGGGAATCTGAGATGTACCACCCCTCACTTCTTTTCTCCAGAGCTCCAGAGGATATTTGAGATGTCCATCATACCTTTGGAAATGTGTCCTCATCCCTTGTGGAGCTATTGGAGCTCTGGGGTGAGCTCAGCTGAGCAGGGCACGAGCTGTAAGTCCAGCTTGGCTCAGCTGAACCCCTGGTTTGCATTACCCAGGCAGCAGTAGGATTAGTCACAGTTACGCTGGTGTCGGGTTTGTGCAATGGCTTCTCCAACATCTGTCACAGCTGTACAGTCACCTGCGCTTCCCAACACCCCCTGGCCCACGTGGAAATAAAAGAGCTGCCGCTGCATCACAGACCTTGAGTCACGGTAAAGCTGCCCGGCCTCTGCTCCCATCCAGGCTAATTCCTGCCAGCCCAAGACAGCTACTCCTATCAATGCAGTTTATCATCCCTCTCCATCTCTTTAGTAGAGTATCCTTATTAGAGTAATCACAGTCCTATTTAAGCCTCTAAGAAACTCATTTCAATATTTCTTAGACCTGTTCCGTTCTGAATGAAAAGATACTGCCCTGAAGCTAAAATCGGAAAGTCTGTAACAGCTCTTAAACCCCTGCTTTATTTTTACTCTTTTTAGGGTAAGCGAGCCATGAAGAAAAGACAGATTTTATGGCTGCAGGACTCCTACAGTAAGGACAATCCCCAAACAGGCAAAAGCATAAATACACAACATTACCACAAAGGAAAGCTTTCATCCTCAGCCCTGCCAAGCACGGAGTCACGGAGATGTTCGTACACAACCATCCGAATGCCAGAGTACACTGTGGAAAACAAAAGCAGGAGACGATTCTTGGGTCTGTCATTTCTGGAGGTCACACTGTGATAGAGAGATCAAGAGATTGGTTGGAAGACACTCCAGAGCTTGCCTAGGCCAGCTGGTCACTGCTCTGGCATTTGTGATCAAAACAGGGACAGTGAGGGGGCTGCCTGGTAGCATGGCCAGAGCCAGAACCTTTCAGCATCAGAGAATCTCTCTCATCTGAGCCAGGAGGCAGCACGACTTATGCCCACACGCTAAGGAGATGTGACCACATTGCTTCCCTCCTACCTGGTGCCAAGCACAAAACCTCCCACAAGTGCTTTTGAGGTTTGTTGCTGTCACCCTATTTCCAAATAAAGCACAGAAAGCTGTTACTTGTGGCCAAACCGTTAATGCATTTCTTCATTCTAGTGCTTGCAACCTTATATGTTTTTTTTCCCCAGCCCATCCCCACTTCCCTTAAATAAAAGATATTTATTGTTCTGAGGATTCTGCGCCTGCATGCGCTGAAGACCTTCCTGCAGAGACCACAGGGAAATTATATTTTGTTGTCCCAGAAGCCAGATTAAGGCGGTGAGGGAATGGGCAAGAGAGGATATTGAGCCAGAATCCCATATATTTAAAAGTGGGATTGCAGGGTGGACTGAAAAATCCTCACAGATATATTTAAAGTCCAAGAAGATACAGCAAGCTCACTTCAAAAGGCTATTGGCCACAGAAGGCAGGACCCAAACTTGTCCCGTCATGAGCGGATAATCACCTATGTGGCGGTAGACAGCTGGTGTGGCTCCTTGCCAGAGCTTTCGGAATCCCTCCTCTTGCACGATGCCAGCCGCCGTGCGCAGCATCCCACGGTAAGGGACCGCCCGACTGGCGGCAGCTCCATCGTGATGAACGGCAGCTTCGCCTTGGACCTGCAGGCGGGTTTTCGTGAGATCCAGGGGAAATGTCACTGCAGGGAAAGAGCAGGGAACAAACGTGACTATGGGTGCAGCTGTGGGGAGACCTACCATGCTGGTCACATCTGTGACCCGGTGGGTTCTGTGTGAGCACCAGCGGACTGCAGGGACCGTACCCAAGGGGGTGCAGGTGATCCGTGGAGAACAGTAGAGTCACATCCAGATCTGCTAAAGCATCTCTGCTCACGAGTAACCAAAATATGTTCCTGTCTAACACCAAGTCTTTCTCCCTTATTTATTGTTGCAGATTAGTTATGCAATACGCCTACTTTCCAAGAGACTTTGGATTAAAAATCCTGTTCCAGTTATTCCTCTTGAATAAACATCAGTCAAATCTCTTACTGAGTGTGTGCCCCGTCCAGTTCTGCCCAGCATGGTGGCAGCACACATTACAGAGTCAGGAGCAACCCCACGGTGGCTGTCATGTAATACAGACACCCATGCAGGTGGACATCTGCCTTACAAACCTGAAAACATACCAGAGCTGCTTTGCTGATGCAGAGACAAAAAGCAAGTTTAGCCTGTCATTTGTCTCAGTGGTGGCCAGGCAAAGTGGTCCACCTGGATCTCAGCATTCCAGGACTGCTCCTGAAACAGTATGGGTACGTATTTGCTGCCCCAAATTTCACTTCCAGGGCAGGAGTGTCAGTGGGTGATGGATCTTCCCAGCCCATCTCAGGCGATGAGTCCCCAGGAGCAGGGTTGTATTTGGTTCGATACCTCTGCAACATACCGTGCTACAGGGTCCTTCCAGAGCAGGACTCAGAGGTACAAGGGAAATGCAGTCAAAGCCTCAGCAGATTTACAGTCTGTTCACGAACTAAGTTTGGTATTCATGTTTAAAGAGTAGCAAAGATTGCCAAGTTACAAATCATGAGAGCAATGCAACAGATTCGCCTGTAAGAGCTTGTAGAAATTATATAGAATATGATAAGAAATATTCCAAATAAGTTACTGATCACAAAGTAGTGCTATGCAGTTACCAAGGTGCTTCTTTCTTGCATTAGAGCAAGCAGTTTACTATACTACATTTTTACAGACATCTCGACCGTAACCGGAAACATAAGATTTGATTTTCCTTTGATAACCTGCTTTAACTATGAAAAGCAAATTCCTGAAGACGTCAGCCCTTTGCTACTAATTTAGGCAACAGATAGTCCTGCCTCTTTAGTCTTCTTCCAGAAACCCAGCAAGTGCAAAGCTTAAATTAGTCACAACAGCTCTGTTGTCACTGCAGCCCTTTGGTCTTGGAGGCCAAGATTTTGACCGGAAAAACCCCTCCCTCCAGTCACAGTCAGGTGGTAAAAAAAGACTCGCAAGGCTTAAATTATGGAAAAGTCACGATGAGCAGAGTGGAACGAACAGATTTGCTGGAGCAGAAAAGCTGGAGTGAACACCGAGGAATGAGGCATCTGGAGATTGAAGCTCCCCGTGCCACCCGTAAGTTAAATTTTGACCCCCTTCCCTCTCAGAAAATGATGGTGAGTTGTACCTAGTTCTGCCACAGCCGCTGCACAGGCTGACAGAGCGAATTTGCTGGCTCGGGGCCATCTCTCTGGAAGAGGTAAGCTCTTCTCTTCTTCTGCAGGTGACATCTAGCATCTAACATGAAACAAGGCTAAAACCAGCCACCCTGCGAGGGTCTGAAGCAAAACCAGCCCCTAACTCAGCTCTGTTGTGGGTTGTTGAGGAGACAAATTGCTGAAGGTCATGTTTCTCCAGTGCCAGCGCCGGGAACTGCAGCAATCCAAGTGCCTTCTGCAGAACTGCGAGGTCCTCGTGCAGTGACACGAGACTCCTGCGCAACAGGCTCCTGGGAAATGTAGTCTGTCACCAACGCTACCCTCTGCCAGGAAACCGGCAGTGCAGGTACAGTCACACACACCATTTTGCCAGTTATCTACATTAAAAATATATATATAATTAATGAGATCTCATGATTATGAGAACACATGTGGGCTCTGTTTGCTTTATGGGGTGCTGTCTTGACGGCAACGCCTCAAGAGCCCCAGACTGCATCCCCATGCCAGATGGCTGCACAGGCACCCAAGATGTATAAATTGATCCAGAGCTGGTTTAATTAAAGCTGCATTATGAACAGCTACGTGCAGAGCTGGAGAACTAAGTTCTCCTAGTTAGCAATTCACATCTCCTGGGGATTAGGCACAGAGCAGTGCAGTGTGAGCAAGGGACATGCAAACCGGAGAATACAGAAGCTGATCTCTGCCCAAATGTGAAAAGTTTAAAGCTTTTCCTGGCTGAATGCTGAAGCCCTGTTAATGGTGTGCCTAATTGTCCCCATTTCTCTCAAATTAATGGATGCATATTTAGGTTCTCATAATGAAAAAAAAAAAAGAGTAAGGCATGCACTGTTCAAGAGAAGCTTTTCATTTATCATTAAGGCTCAGCTGAATCACTAAGTTAATCATTAGCCATTAATCACTAATCCTCATGCTGAGGATTTGAGGATTTTTTTAGGTCACAGAAACTTATCCCAGAACACCCCCCACCCCCCTGTCTGACTGATTAACATTTTGGTGTGCAGTCCAGGTCACAACGTTTCAGACAAATTAAGGGATCACTGCAGGTGAAATATTCAGCCAAAGTGAGATGAATTTATCCTGTCAGTCACCAGGAACCAGTTTTAAATTGGATCCTGCTTTGGGTTAAAATTTGTTAGAATTCATGCAGTAACGGGACAAAGCACTGACAAAACCCTGATTAAAATGGAAAGAAGGCGTATTGCAATTTAATGCAAACATGCCTGGCTGCACTGAGGGTACGAGCGGTTCAGAGGCTCACTCTAGGCATTTTATGCAATCTGCTGTTAGTGCTTTTGTGCCTCCCTCCATAGCTATTTTCTGGGTTTGCATCAGCTTGTGCCACTTTATATCAGCCTGTATATCATCGATTCGTAGAGTAATTTAGAGTGGAGAGGACGTCTAGAGGTCATCTAGTACAATACTCAGAGAAGGGAGAGCTTCAGAGTTACATCACGGTGTCCAGGGCCTTGTTTGGTCACCATCTGAAGACCTCCAAGGATGAGGATTTCACAACCACAGCCTCCTCCAGTGCTTAACTGCTCTGTGAACACTTTTTCCTTATATTCAATCAGAATTTCCCCTGTTGTGTCTTATGTGCATTGCCTCTCAGTGCTTAGATGTACATCCCTGGGGACGGTCTCGCTCTGTCTTCTCAAAACCCACATTTTAGGGGTGAAAGACAACAACTAGATCCCTCCTTAAAATAAACCCCGTAACATTGTGGCATAGATCACTTTAAACTCACTACTCAAGGTGTGTGTATGATGTAAATATACTCAAATATTACAGGCTTTTATTTCTCTTCTAACATAGAAGTGTAGTAATATCAAAGTTAAAAGTGATTTATCTGTTTCTTCCAGACAGTTTGCAAAATGGAAATCCACATCCCACTTGTCACGGTTGATATTTTGGGCTTGTTCTTATGCACCTCTGAGTAATGTAGGTAACATGTCAATATATTTCAGCACAACTGTTTTAATCGAGGCCATAGTTCTGTTTTTCACAGCTCTTAACCTCCTACTATCAGGTGTATTTCTGCTGTGCTACTCTTACTGTACTGCCTGTCTACACAGGTACCAAGTGTCCTGTCTGTGCACCTGTTCCTGTATAAGAAGGGAGTTAAACTGTGTTCGTACAAAGCACTTTAAATGGAATAATCATGTTCATACAAAGCGCTGTACAAATTGTGCACCGTACAAACAGTGTGGTGGTCCCACGGCACGGTGTTAGAAAATAGACTAGCAATGAGCTATATCCTTCTCCTAGTAAAATACATAAAGCTGGTGACTAGATAGGGCCTCTGGGTTAGTAACTACTGAAATATTATAAAAATATGCATGAGGACAAGTTCAGGCACAGTCCAGGTTTATCGATTACTCAGACATCAGTGTGGTTTTATTCTAGTGAGATTTGGGAGCATAGATATGAAGAGAGTGGAACAAAGTTGGGTTCGGGAGGAAGGACATGGGGAAACAGTTTTGGGGGCAGAGCCAGAAAGGCTGAGACCAATTAAAAAGGAAATGCATGTGTGGAGGTGGTATTTGAGTAAAGGGAGAAATGTAAGATGTGATTTACAACTGGATGCCTGTCTGTGGAACAAACATATCAGATGAAGAGCTAGAAAGTCTGAGCAGGTCTTATTCAACCAAGGAGTCTGGACCTGAGGATCAGGTCCTGGGATCAAGCAGAAGAAGAGGTTTGGACAAAGAGCCAGAGCAAAAGAAGAAAAATCCCCAAAAGAAAAAAAAGGAGAGGAGAGGAGAGGGAAAAGAAAAAACAATCAACCAACCAAAACCACAAGCAAACAAACAAAAAAAACCCCATACAAACAACAATAAAAACAGCTGAGGTTGGAAGGGTCCTGGAGACTGGCTAGTTCAACACTCTGCTCAAAGCAGGTTCACCTAGAGGAGGTTCTGAGGACTGTGTCCAGCTGGATTTTGAATATCTCCCAGGACTTCCCAGCCTCTCTGGGCAACCTGTTCCAGTGTCTGGCTACCATCACAATGAAAAAAATAATTTTAAGTGGAATTTTCTGCATTTGTGCACACTGCCTCTTGCCTTTTCACTGGGCACCACTAGGAAGAGCCTGACTCCATCCTCTTCACACTCTGCTTCCAGTTGTTCGTGCACACTGATAAGATCCCCCTGAGTCTTCTCTTCTCCAGGCTGAACTGTCCCAGCTGTCTCAGCCTCTCCTCAAATGACAGATGCTCCAGCCCCTTTATTAATTTCTTGGCCCTTCACTGGGCTCACTCCAGTCTGTTCATGTCTCTCTAGCCCTGGGGAGCCTAGAACTGGACCCAGCACTCTGATGGATCTCTCTAGCTCAGAGCAGAGGGGGTGATCACCTCCCTTGACCTGCTGCCAACATTCTCCCTAATGCAACCCCGGGTGCTGTTGAGTGCAAAGGCACATTTCTAATTCATGTTCAACATGGTGTCCACCAGGACCCCAGATCTGCAAAGCTGCTTTCCACCCAGGTGGCCCCCAGCCTGGTACATGGGCTCATTCCTCCCCAGGTGCAGGACTTGGCATTTCCCTTTGCTGAACTTCATAAATTCACTTTTTTTATTAAGAAGGGTTGGACCATTGATCCTCAAGGTCCCTTCTAACCTGGTATTCTATGGTAAGTCCCTGTTTACCGATTTTGCCAGCCTGTTGAGGTTCCTCTGAATGGCAGCATGTTCATCTGATCCATCCAGTACTCCTCCTGGTTTTGTATCATCTTCAAACTTGCTGAGGGTGTGCCAGGGTAGGCTGTGAGAGCACTTTCTAGTTTTTTTTAATACTTAATGAATTTTATACGCCATCTCAGTGTTTCGCTTCCACGCCCACAAAGAAACCAATCTGACCTCTCTGAAATCTTGTCTTCTGACATTGCAGTGATATTGCAGGGGCCACCAGCATGTTTTGAATTGTCAGTTCAACCTCCGAAGCCTTTCTCTGCTCCTCGGACACTGGACACACATCTAGCTTTTAATGATATAATCTCAGGAGAGAAATACCTTTTATAAAGCTTACTACTCCATGTGATGCCTGCAGAAGCTTCTTGCCACCTGCCTTGCTGAAAGCAAAATGTCTGCGAATCACAGACTCTCTGCTTTGTAATCTTGACATTGCCAACAAATACTTTTTAAACTGAAGAAAGCAACTCACTGCTTTGATTGGGTAGCCCTCCAGCAACTCGTGTGAAGTTCAAGGACTTGTCACAGCAACATCTGAGTTTTGCAAACAGTGGAGTTTGTCCTCGTCCCAGAGTGGAGGAGAATTGGCTCTGCCTTTTCCAAAACAAGGGCTTGTCCCCCTGGGTGGGTCGGCGCTTTGACAGCTTGTCTCCGTGGCAGTGGTCAGCTGGCAAGACTGATAAAAAAGGTCCTTGTCACGGACTGGCCCTGCCGGGTGCTGCGTCAGGCGGAGCAGCTGCTGTGTCAGGCAGCGAAGAGGCAAAATGGTTCTTGCTCTCCTCTTGTCAGCGATCCTGGGACTTCTGATTGTCAAGGCTGTTTTGTTTCAGCTGAGAAATCCGAGCTCCCCTCCTTGCATCGGAAGCTGGATCCCTTGGTTTGGAGCCACGTTTCAGTTCGGGAAAGCTCCTCTGGAGTTTATAGAGCAAGCTAGAAGCAAGGTAATGGCTGTGGCAGTGTGTGTGCTCAGGGTGGCTGCCTGCAAGGGGAGAGGCAAAGAGAAACTTCTGCATTAAGTTTTCACTTTCCTGTCACATTTTATAACATTTAGCTGGTGGAGGTTCGGCTTTGTACCAGTAATGTTGCTTAGTTGTGGATCTGATCCAGGCACGATCTCTGTGCTGGGATCATCCTGTCTGGAGCCGGCACCTCTGCTGTTTTGCTTTTAAATTCTGGCCACATGTTAATCTTGGTTTCAGATAATGTGGAAAGCCCTGTGCCAGATGCTGGGACCAGGAGACTAATTATTTGTGCGCCTAAAGTTAGGTGAGATTTCTGAGTACCAGCTGTTGTCTCCCAGCATTCAAGGGAGACACGGGAATGCTTGGCAGGCAGCTTTTTCCATCCTAAAAAAATTACTGGAGACGGGCATGAAGATTTACCCCCTGCATGTGCCTTTCTTCCTCTGTGTCTATCTGATAGAGCCCAAATGATTCATTTAGATTAGATGCTTAATTTCTAGGCAGCTAATACTGACATAAACCCCATCTTATTGTTTTCATTCAGTGATATTACCTGCTACTGATGCAATATAGTCAACCTCAATTATTCAATGCTGAAGGATCACACAGCCCACTACTTGCAAAAACTAGCTACAAATGTGACATCCTGAAATTTGAAAACAAAAATTCAGAAATACTGGATATTTTAAAATTTGATTTCTTGTTTTGAACTATTAGATTTCATATGTGTAAGTATTTCTTTGCATCACGGTTGTTATAAACTTGTGGTTTTAAGTGAAAGCAAAAATTCAAGTATAATCAGCTGAAGTATGAAGTGTAAGAATATCAAGAGCTGCCAATCTTGTATTAAAGCACATTGGGTCCACCTTAGAGTAAGCTCATGGATATGATCTGCAGTTTCTTGACTGCTTTGATCTTAACAGGATGGTTTTAACCTTATATTATTATGCCTTGTATCTTTCATCTGTGCATCTGAGGCCACCAACGTAAGAGGGACATGGACCTGTTGGAGAGGGGCCACAGAAATGATCAGAGGCTGGAACAGCTCTGCTGGGAGGACAGGCTGAGAGAGTTGGGGTTGTTCAGCCTGGAGAAGAGAAGGCTCCAGGGAGACCCTATTACATCCTTTCTGTACTTAAAAGGGGCCGATGAGAACGATGTTGTATGGACCTGTGGTGTTTCCCAGTCTTTGGAAAAAAACAGAGCAGCTTTGGAGGCCCTAAATCCTAAGAGGATTTTTATTTTGCTTTCTATATCTCCGAATGTCATCATGTCTCCTTAAACACCATTTCAGACAGAGCAGTAAACTGGGATGCAGTGTTGGCAGGCGATGCCCACACTTCGTTGGTATCCACCCATAACACAAGGATGGTAAATGCACAACTGCTTGACAGCTTGTTCCAGTAACTGACCTTATTATGTTAGAGCATCAGTGTAATTATACCAGGGCAGATGAGAAGTGTCTGTCTTGAAAAGCAGCTTTCAGTAGATGCTCAGTAACAAGGCGTAAGGAGCACAGCCAGATCAGAGCACTCCACCTTCTGCTTTTTCTTCCCAGCTTCTGGTCATCAACAGCTTAGGGACTTCCTAGGCTGAAATTTGCATCCAGATGATCTGACTATCATAACCTAAGCTTTTTGTTACCCTGGGTATAATTTTGGCTTCACGGCATCCCACAGCAATGGATCCATAATTTAACCACGAACCATGTGAAGAAAGCATTCTGTCTGGTTTAAAACCAGAAGGTAACTTCTAATAGGTGCCCATTAGCTTTCACGTGGTGAGAAACTGGGAATAATTACTCTCTTTTCACCTTTCCTGGGATCTAAGCCCACTTAGTCTCCGTTAATTTAAACTTTCATTCATGCTTGCTGTGCATCCCTCTGCCTTTTCTAGCTCAGTATGTCCTGTTGAGATGGAGGGGGCAGAGAAATACATTGAATTGAAGCTGTGGGCACACAATGGGTTCAGATATTTGCTGTCCTTTCTTTGCTCCTTTCCTAGCAAAAAGCTTGTTAGCTATTTTGATATTAATGTTTAAACACCTGTACAGGAAAGAAACTGTTGGTATTAGCAGAACCTTTAAACTAGAAAAGAAAAACAAAACAAAACAAAATAAACACCCAAAATATTTAAAAGATGCAGGAGTAGGTAGTTTTTGTTAAAAAAATGTAGGTTGAAATAAGTAGGATTATGGATTTTTACAATGTGGGCACTTTGCTATGGCAGCCAAGGGGTGCAGTAGATAATCCATCACTTGGGTTCTTTAAATCCAGGTAGGTTTGAACTGTAACATACTTCAAATATATAGTGTTATTGTGGAGAAGGAATCTCTTCTCCTCTGCAAGAGGTCAGGCAGGCCCTGGTGATGTTCGCTTCTGGTTTGTAAATCTACAAATTTTGGTCCGATTCATGTTCATCTTTGTGCATTTCTGAGCAAGGTGCATGAGAGCAGGAAGGGCCAGGTCCTCCCTCCTGACCTCTCAGCAGCACTGAAGTCCTGCTAGGGCTCCCGTCAAACGTGTTAACAATACAGTAATATAACATCTTTGTTTCTTCCAGCATGGGCCTGTGTTCACAATATTTGCTCTGGGAAAACGATTCACTTTTGTGACCGAGGAAGAAGGAACTGAAGCATTTTTTACATCTAAAGACTTAAATTTTGAACAGGCAGTACAACAAGCTGTCGAGAATGCAGGTAAATGAGATGTAGCTCTTTTTTAATGGAAATCAAATCTAGTTACCCAGGACCATTAAAGCATAATCCAAAGCCAATTAGTTTATGATCATGCGTTAAATGCTTGTCTTAACCCATGACCGTGCTACGAAATGAAGGTGAAATGAAATTCCTTCATGTGGATCCAGCACTGTAAGCCTGCAAAGTGATTTGGATTCAGTCTTAAGGGATCAAAGGTTTCTGAAGCAAGGACTGTTCTTACTGATGAAAAACATAAAGCAGCCCCAGTTTGAGATCAGGTTCTTTTCTGTGGCTGGACACTCAAACAATGTGTACCAGGTTTGGAGCAATAATATGTTGTCCTATCACTTAATTTGAAAATCAGCTTGTAGCAATAATTAGTTGTTACCCTGCAGTACAAAGGTCATTAGGAAGGGACGAGGTATATATCCCATCCGCAGAGGCGTGTTCTGTCAGCTTGTGTGCTTATATCCACATGGAGTTGCGCAGACAGGAATTCTTTGAGTAGTTTGGCACTTTGGGATTGTGAAAAGAGAGAGAAGCAAGTTGGCAGAGAGATTAAATTGCAGAATCCCTTTGGCTGTGAGGCAGCGCTGGTGATCACCGAGTCCAAGCCCTGCTTGGAGCAATGTCAGTGACAGCAGGTTGCTCAGGGCTGTGTCCAGTTGGGTTTTGAGCATCTCCAAGGATGAGCACTCCAGGGCAACCTGGAGTTCCTGTGTTTGACCCTCCTCACAATAAAAACTTTCCTATGTCTCAGTGAAATCTCCTGTGTTCCCATTTGTGCCCATCGCCTCCTGCCCTGAGAAGAGCCTGTCCCCATCTTCTGTACTCCCACCACCAGATATTTATCATAGAATCATTTCAGTTGGAAGAGACCCTCAGGATCATCGAGTCCAACCATAACCTAACCTAACTCTGGCACTAAACTGTGTCCCTAAGAACCTCGTCTGAATGCCTTCTAAACCCCTCCAGGGATGGTGACTCCACCACTGCCCTGGGCAGCCTGTTCCAATGCCCGACAACCCTTATCTGCAGTGATAAGATTGCCCTGAGCCTTTTCTTCTCTGGGCTGAACAGTCCCAGCTCTCTCAGCCTCTCCTAGTATGACTGAGATGATTTACTATAGCATGAAGACCCAAACTGTTTTTTCTTGGATTAGTTTATTTTCTTGTCAGTCAGTTTTGTGGAGCACATGCTTCTGTACATCCACATGGGAGCTGGAGGGACGTGTCTGGATTGCTGATTCTGGCACTGAAGCTTCATAAGGCAGGAAGATGTTACACAGACTGGTAGAAGCAGAGCGCTCGCCAAAATCTTTACGGGGTTAGAAGGAAGATTTCTGGGAGTTTCAGTCTAGGGAAATTAGGGTTAAGGTGTTTAGAGTCACAAGTTATGTGTAGAAAATTTTTACTCTATCTTTCAGTGAAAATCTACTTCATCTACTTCCCAAAACGTTTCTGGTTTTTTTTGTATTTAGTTTCTGTCCCTGCAGAAGCATTTTACCAGAACCACGGGAACCTCTACAGCATGATGAAAGGAAAAATGGCTCCTTCGAATCTGCACGTGTTCACAGGCACTTTGTGTGAGGAACTACATGAGCACATGGCACAGCTGGGCATGGAGGGCATAGGCGACCTCAATGACCTGGTAAGGTAAGAGAGCTTTGCAGCACATCTCTAGTGTACAGGTAACCTATATGGGAGCAGAGATGTCACCATAAAGCTGGTGGAGCTCAGGCTCATAAATCTTAGAAAAGCTATGTCAGGATACTCATCACAGCTTCACAGTTTCAGGTGGCTCACAGAGTAGACAGGGTTTCATCCAAAGGTGATGAACCATCCAAAGGTTCCTCCCAGCGGGGAGGAACATCTGAATTACCTATTTGGAAGAAAAAAAAAAAAAAGACAGACCACAGCATCTTCCAACAAACCCTGTTTCCCGAAAGATGGGATGAAAGTTTCACATGTTTATAGAGAACTTATGAACAGACAAAATGCTTCATCTTCAGCAGGATGAAAACTTTCCTTGCATGTTTTGGGCCAAGTATAGCCCAAAATTTAAATAAGACTTCTGCAACTGACTTTGCTGCCAGAACTTCATCCTTCATGTGAAAAAAATCCCTTAACTGAGAGTTTCATGTGACAAAACCAGAGCTTTTAACTCCTTCTCCTTCCTTATGACCTGGAATAACCCCTGTATCTTACCTGTCCATCAGGACTACAATTGCCTTTGTGTTGGACCTATTTCTAAGATGTCCAGGTTGTCTTTTGCTGACATTTCCTGCATATTATATCTACGATACAGCTTTTTACTGCACCTAAACCACTGAGCACTTGTTGCTTCAATTACTGCAATTTGGATTACCTGGGGAAAAATGTGGGGGAAAAAGGGCTTTGAAACCCCCCAGCCCTCAGTCCCACTGGTCTCAATAATGAGGTGCAAACCCCCCCATCCCATGGTGTTCTCCCACTGTCTTCTGAGAGCAGAGTCACATCTAGTCACAGGCTAGATGATAAACTACAGAATCGGTAAGAGGCATCCACAGTAAGTCTGTGCTGAGTGTGATCTGTTCTTATGGTTTTGCCAGATAGAAGAATTAGGATGCAGTGACCTGGATAATTGTTATTTAGCTGCCTTGAAACTAAATCTATGCAGCCAGCAGGTGGCTCCATCTTCCTTACGATCTGTAGAAAAGCAAGAAAGTGAAAGAGCCATTGCTTGAAATACATGTGTAGCAGTGACTGGAACCAGCGAAAACTGCGTAAGGGTTTCTCAGAGCTCAGGAGTGCAGGTGAAGAGGCCTGGGAAATGAGCTGAGTTTGCAGAATGACAGAGGAGCAAATAGGGAAGGAGTGAGACAAAAAGAAAACAGAAAAAAAAAAGCATTGTTCAGTCCAGCAAAGCTGCAGGCAGAGGAAGGATTTCTCAGGGTGTCTGGTTGTAGAAGGAGATGTGCAATGCCCACAAGGTCCACATGGGCTGGCCTGAAGTAGAGGGGTGGTCAATGGGGAGAAGGGGACCTCAGTGCCCAGAGCCTTTCTGCTGCTGCTCAAGTGATCAGACATAAACTGATGAAGTTCAGTCACACGCAGAGGACTAGCCTGAGGTCCATGTGTCTCCCAGCCTCTGCTTAAAATCTGGGAGGAGAGTGTGAGTGAGGCAGGAGCCTTGTGCCAGCCCTCCCATCCTGGTGTGACGCTTGAGTCCTGCACTTCTAGAGCTGGCAATTCAACATGCCAGTCCTGACCTAAAACTGCCACAACAGCTTCCCTACAGCCTGTAAGTCATAGAATCATGGAATCATAGAATCATTTTGGTCAGAAAAGACCTTTAAGATCATCAAGTCCAACCATTAACCTGACACTGCCAAGTCCACTTCTAAACCATGTCCCGAAGTACCACATCTACGTGTCTTTTAAACACCTCCAGGGATGATGACTCAAACACTTCCCTGGGCAGCCTGTTCCAATGCCTGACAACCCTTTTTGTCAAGAAATTTTTCCTAATATCCACCCTAAACCTCCCCTGGTGCAACTTGAGGCCATTTCCTCTTGTCCTGTCACTTGTTACTTGGGAGACCAACCCCCTCCATGCTACAACCTCCTTCCAGGTAGTTGTAGACAGTGAGAAGGTCTCCCCTCAGCCTCCTGTTCTCCAGGCTGAACAGCCCCAGTTCCCTCAGCCGCTCGTCATCACACTTGTGCTCCCGACCCTTCACCAGCTTCATTGCCCTTCTCTGAACTCACTCCAGCACCTCAAGGTCTTTCTTGTCGTGAGGGGCCCAAAATGGGTTTTGTCCTTGCAGGCATGTCATGTATCCAGCAGCGGTGAACACTTTGTTTGGGAAAGGCATCTGCCCAACAAGTCAGAGTGAAATCAAGGAGTTTGAAGAACATTTTCAGAAGTACGATGAGGACTTTGAATACGCTTCTCAGATGCCTGAGTGCTTCCTGAGGTAAGAGAGCGGAGGTGATGCACGTGGTGTACCCATCATAGGCATTTTGGCTGCTGGGATTTCAACTGTGAGAGACATTTCCCCTGGAGGGTGATGTGCCGTCTTTATCGATGGTGTGTCTTTGGGTCAGGCAGACTTTCAGCTAGCTGCTTCAAAGAAGTTCTGAGCTTCTCTCATGCATTTTCCTGGCATAAAGCAGAAAGAACCTGAAGTAGGCAGGGTCCACCTTGGACCTGGCAGGGAGCAGCAGAACTGGGCAAAGAGCAAAGGCCTGAGCCTAAACATGACCCCTAAGCTGAAAGGGTCCCCGGTGATGCATCTCTTTGCTCTCTCCCACACCTTGGCTGTTTTCCCAGCAAACTGCTCTGGAGTTACACAGCCACACTGTTGCAGAGCTGGCCTTGGGTAGAGGCAACCAAACTCCAAGGAAGGGAGCCTGTCAGGGCCATGACAGCACCTTGAGCACCTTAAAACAGCCTTCAGAAAGACCTAAGGACGCTCTGAAAATGTGGCCTTTATTTTCTCAGGGAACGTCCCAAGATTGAACTAAACTAAAGCCACAACGAAAACTTGTAGGGAAATAGATCTGAAAATCTGGGAGAATTGCAGTCACAGGTCCTGGCTGCAAGGTGAGGCCTGGCCAAGGTGAAGGTCTCAGACATGCTGTTCCTCACATCAGTCAACACCACTGTCAGTCAGACTGACGCTTGACTATTCATCAACTGACTGCTGCCCTGGGGCTTTTGGAAAGAAACCAAGGAGTCCTCATGGAAAAGGAAATGTTGGGTTGTGCTGCCTCTGTTAAGTGCTTCTTGTTTGTTGCTTTTCTTTACAGGAACTGGTCTAAATCCAAAAAATGGCTTCTAAAATTATTTGAGAAAGTAGTGTCAGATGCTGAGAGGACCAACCCTTCAGAGACTGCATCCAAGGTAAACATCCGAGGCTATGAAATAAGATGACTTCATCATATATTCTGACTGAAGTGATAGAGGGCAAGAATTATTTCAGTACTGGAAGAAATAAGCCAAATATGTCAGCTTCAATAGCTGTACCTTAATTGTCCAGTGTTGCTGTCACCTGCATTAGAACAGACCCATAATTTTGAGTTATACTCCTCAATGTAGTTCATTTCCTACAGTTCTGGGGAATTTTAAGCCAAGGGTTCAGAGCTATGACCCATCATCAGCCTCTGGTATCGCAGTGGAAAGAGGTGAGAGAAAGACCTCTTCAGTTGTTTCTCTGAGGGCACCGCGCTGTGAAATTTCAAAACCTTACATGTACTATTTTTAAACCCTGGTGTAGAGTGAGTAGATCCTCCAGCAGCCAGACTAGTAGAAAATAGCAGATTACTGGATTGGAAGCCAAGTACCCTAAATATTGATTGTGTCAAAGCTCTGATAAGTTGTCCCTCTGGTTATTCTCCATAAGCTATGGCAGGAATTCTGTCTATACGGTTGACAGATGTGAGGGCAGACTGGCCTGGGAATTTTAATCTACCAAATGATTATAGAACAGATCATTAAACAAAACAGGTTTTATTTAGACTTTAAAAGCTTTACATACCACAATTTCTTTCATAAAATAAACCAGAATAATGGAAAGGAACGGGGCTGGAGAAGGCATGGTGGGAGATAAGAAGGTGCTGGAGGTAGGAGGCACATACTTGGTGTCTTAGATTGGGTGGGAATTCGGAAAAAAGAGCGGTCATTTTTTATTCAAGGTCAGCCTTTTCTCCCCTGAATACTAAACAAGAAGCTTTGCCTTGAATGCATGGTTGCCTCGTATATTTAAACAAATACTATAAACAAAAGCTGATGTTAGAACATCACACAGTTGCTATAGTTTCAAAGAATATCAAGCTATTGAAGTCACTGGATAGGTCACTAACAAAGCACCTGGAACTAGGGAGTTGGCTGATCCATCAGACCATCTCTTCATAACAAGCACCTTTTTGGCAGGAACAGAGAGAACATTTTCTTCATTCGTTCAACTTGCTCGGTCCTATTTTCAGGTTCTTTAAAGTGGAGAAGTAGAGCAGGAATTTCGAAAGAATAGAGATTTCTTTTCTTTCTTCCACATACAAGGAACAATGGGGAGTGGGGGAACCAAATCCCCCCCAAACTTGAAGAAAATGGAGGGCAGGGTGAGTGTTCAGTAGGGATTCACATGGTGCGTTGACTTCTTCTGGCCCCCTGCCTGTGAGTGAGTCTCACTTTCTCTTGATGAATGTCACCTCTTCTTCGTGACTACCGAAAAAACATAACTAACGTTAGTTCTTTTTGATAAACTAGTCTTATGTTGTATTCTTGAATTCTAGTAAGCCCTACCCTAAACTAGATTATAATATTTATTTGGAAATACGTATTATTTTATTTTATTTTTAACAGACACTACTGCAACATCTCCTGGATTGCTTGCAAGAAAAACATCTGGCTCCCAGTTATGGTCTCCTAATGCTCTGGGCTTCCCAAGCAAATGCTGTCCCTGTAAGTACATCAGCTGGAGAAACACCTTCTCTCTCTCCTGTCCAAAAGCCTGTATTTGGGAAGCAAAGGCTTTGAACCAGAGGTCACACACGCTGTGTGTGTCCCAAAGAAGGGATTATCACGCCCACATGCATCTCTACAAATACACCCAGGCTGCAGTCTCACAGATCAATGACAAGAAAAGCTCTTCTTGTATTTTTCCTAAATTATTACATCCCCTATCATAACATTTGGGCAACATATGTCTCGTAGCTATTAGGATCACAGTCTTAAGCTGTGAAGAGCATTTAACTCTGTTTAAATAGCCTGGCATTATCAAAAGCGTAATATAGAGTAACTTCATCTGTGTAAAAGTCCTGGAGTGAATTTGGCTCTCTTGCTTTTTGGGATCTGCTGGACAAATAGCAGTGTTGCTTCAGGGGGAGAAAAGCAATAGTTTGATTCTCCTGCCACTGAAGATTTGTCTCTGTTAGAAATGGATTTGACAGATTAATGATCCAGATACATGTATGCTAACAAGCCCAATATATCTACCACAGCTCAGGCCGACCAAAGACATTTATAGGAATTTCTCAGATGAGAAATCCATAGCAGCAAAAACATCCTTTATTTACCATGACTACTAAGCTCGTTCCAGCACAGTTATGTCCATTACAGATGTGATTTAGAAAAAAATGATGGTGAGTTATTTTTAGATATACTCCTAATGGATATATCTATGATTTTTGTAGATTGGATATTGCTACAATTTACCCTAAAGTAATTTAATCCATTTTAGTGAGATTTCTGTGGTTTTACACGTTGGTATAAGTGAGAGGCACAGCCTGCCGTCTGTTACAGGATAACTGACATTCCTTCCACAGCACTATCATTACTTACTCCTGTAATATTCTGCTGTAAATAGACATACAGATATTTTGTTGTTTCTCAGAATAGTCACAACTACCGTTCTGGTGACTGGAATGACAAAAAAAGGCCTTTCACCTTCCAAGGGGATTTTTTACAAGTGCGTTAAACCCTTTTATCTGAAACAATTCAGTTTTCCCTCCTCAGCCCGTGGAGCGAAACCACAGTGTCCAAGCACTGTACAAGAAAACTAAGCTACCAGATTTGTTTTGCAGGAGGAGGGCCGCATCCACGGGGGGCTGTTTGGGAAATAACAGTACGAGTTCTCATCCCTCAGCAGCACAGATGGCCCGCGACCAGATCTGCGTGCGGACGGCATCTCCCGCCAGCTCAGCAGGAGGAGAGAGACTCCTGGCAGCTCTGCGAGTCCTTCTGGTTTCATCCCGCTTAAGAGGATTTTCTCCTTTCTTAAATTTCTTGATTTTCAACTTCATTGCATAATCAGTTAGCAAATTATTTCTAAAGGGGATCTTCTACCGCTTGTTTTGCTGTTAATTAAGTTTTCTTGCCCATTTTAGTGTGACTCACTGTGACAATGCCCTACTAATCATTTAACCTCATTTCTGCTAATATTGGTAGGAATTTACTATTTAACTTTTTTCCATTCATGCAGCTAAATCTAATCACACACAATGATTTAGTAATTCATCTTAACACCTAGTTATTTGAAATTAAAGAAAGGATTCTCTGTTTCAAAGCCAAAGCTGTGTAATGTTCACTGAAGATAAGTACACAGCAGATCACTAAACCTAATCTTCCAGGATCTGCACCCTTGGATGTGGATTTACCCAGAAAACACAACTCCCTGTGCATCCCAGCTGCAACAGGCACATCCAAAAAAGTGCAGATATTTCCACCCGCCTCAGTGATTTGCTACAAAGATACTGTAATTCTGTTCCATATTCCTGAGTTAAAGTACTTTCATCTCTGTTTAGATTGCGTTCTGGACCCTTGTTTTCATACTCTCTCATCCTTCCATTTACAAGAAAATCATGGAAGACCTGGCTTCTGTTTTTGGCAAAGCAGGTAATAAGTCAGACCATGTCCTTCTGGAACCTAGAAATTATTTATTTGGTGTTGGCCCAGCACTTGGTCAATAACCAATGGCTGAGAATAATCACAGAATCATAGAATCATTTCAGTTGGAAGAGACCCTCAGGATCATCATGTCCAACCATGACCTAACCAACTCTGGCACTAAACCATGTCCCTAAGAACCTCTTCTCTACATCCTTTAAACACCTCCAGGGATGGTGACTCCACCACTGCCCTGGGCAGCCTGTTCCAATGCCTGACAACCCTTTCCAGGAAGAATTTTTTGCTAATATCCAATCTGAACCTTCCCTGGTGCAACTTGAGGCCATTTCCTCTCATCCTATCACTTGCTACTTTGGAGAGGAGACCAACCCCCTCCATGGTGCAACCTCCTTTCAGGCAGTTGCAGCCAGTGATAAGGTCTCCCCTCAGCCTCCCGTTCTCCAGGCTGAACCCCCCAGGTCCCTCAGCTGCTCCCCATGAGACTCGTGCTCCAGACCCTTCACCAGCTTCATCACCCCTTCTGCACTCCCTGCTGAGGGTACTGCTGATAACAGAGTCCAGCTCAGAGTTCGTTATTCAGTATATACTCAAGACATCTTTTTAAGCAAAACCACTTTTGATGTTAGCAAAAGAAGGTAGAAAAGGTAGAAGGTAGAAAAAGAACCATATGTATTTGTTGCTTCATTCCACACCTACCGTTTAGACCTAGCTTTGTATCAGCCAGTCTTGTGCTTTGTCCATGCATCTATTGTAGTGTCGGGTAAGATCTTTCAGTTCAACTGCTTTTTATGATGAGACACTGGCCCAGGTTGCCCAGAGAGGTGGTGGATGCCCCCTCCCTGGAGACATCCCAGGCCAGGCTGGACCAGGCTCTGAGCACAGAATCACAGAATCACAGATCACAGAATGTCAGGGATTGGAAGGGACCTCAAAAGCTCATCCAGTCCAATCCCCCTGCCAGAGCAGGAACACCTAGATGAGGTTACACAGGAATGTGTCCAGGCGGGTTTTGAATGTCTCCAGAGAAGGAGAATCCACAACCTCCCTGGGCAGCCTGGTCCAGTGTTCCATCACCCTGACTGAGACGAAGTTTCTTCTCAAATTTAAGTGGAACCTCTTGTGTTCCAGCTTGAACCCATTACCCTTTGTCCTATCACTGGTTGTCACTGAGAAGAGCCTGGCTCCATCCTCGTGACACTCACCCTTTATATATTTATAAACATTAACGAGGTCACCCCTCAGTCTCCTCTTCTCCAAGCTCAAGAGCCCCAGCTCCCTCAGCCTTTCCTCACATGAGAGGAGCTCCACTCCCTTATTCATCTTTGTGGCTCTGCGCTGGACTCTCTCCAGCAGTTCCCTGTCCTTCTTGAACTGGGGGGCCCAGAACTGTACACAATATTCCAGATGTGGTCTCACCAGGGCAGAGTAGAGGGGAAGGAGAACCTCTCTCGACCTACTAACCGCCCCCTTCTAATACACCCCAGGATGCCACTGGCCTTCCTGGCCGCAAGGGCACAGCACTGGCTCATGGTCATCCTGCTGTCCCCCAGTACCCCCAGGTCCCTTTCCCCTACACTGCTCTCTAACAGGTCATTCCCCAACCTATACTGGAATCTGGGGTTGTTCTTAAGTTCTTAAGCCTTTCTCCTGGCCCTGTTTTCTTTGCTAGTGTCAGCAGAGCCCGAGAGCTCAGCCAGGGCTGCTTGTCTTGGTGCCTACAGTCCCTGAGATTTCCATGCAGTGTCCTACCAAAGTACCGAAATAGTTCAGGGACTCCTGACTTCCAAAATGATCTTCGTTTGGCCTCTTCTGGACAGTGCCATATCTACACCAACCTCGGAGTTATTAAATTATCTTCAACGGCTTTTCTTAAGTTGTACTGATTTTGGTCCACTTATTTGCTTTGAAATATAAAGAAAATTTCTGGGTGTAAACAAGGTGTTAAAATCTTGAGGTATTCCATCAGAAGGTCTAAAGCAAGACATGTCGGTGTGTATCAAAACAGGTATGAAGTCTAATTTTTACACAGTCTTCTTTCAGGTAAAGATAAAGTAGAAGTCTCTGAAGAGGACCTTAAGAAGCTCCCTTTTATTAAATGGTGCACTTTGGAAGCCATACGGCTGAGGTCTCCAGGTGCAATCACCAAGAAAGTAGTAAATCCAATAAAAATTCAGGTGAGTTTTGTTGGGTTTTGGTTTTAACCAAACAGCTGCTTTATGATTTGTCTAGAAAGGGGCCTCCCAGAAGATCTGGATAAAATTAATAGAGATATTCCACAATGTCACATATATATTCCGTTTAGGTTTAACAGTTTTATTCATCATCATCAATTCAATCATCACTAATTTAAGAGTGGTTTCGCTTTTCTTGCTCATAGTCTTACCTTCAATTTGAATTTATTTTAGATTGAATTGAATTGAATTGAGCTGGAGACACTGTGCTAACAGTATATGAAATAGTAAACAGACACAACAAATATAGTAGAAGGGACCACAGTTTAGTAACTGGTAAAACTGATTTTCTGTTTGTCCTCTACATTGGCATTCAGAAGGGCAGTGCCAGTGTTCAGGAGTCTAACAAATAAATATTTGGGAGAAAAACATTCTCTTAAGCAATCAGCACTCATGCCCATTTAAGAAATTACTGAAATCCCATAAAGGTCTACTGTCATATAAGTTTTTTTATGAATTTATTTGCATTTTGAAGGCAGCCCTTAACAAAAGATTTAGCAAAAAACACCAGTCCACATGATACATCAAGAAGCAGGAAAGACAAAAATAATGTTTCTATTATTTCTATACCTGAAAAAAACCAAATTAGAACAAAAATAGTCTTTCCACATTCTCCACTGTTTAGCTCTTACTTTAAAAAAAAGGGCAACAGCAAGAAGCAGCTTCATACGCCCACCATGGCTTCACCAGCCTCACCTGCCCTCTGTTAGGACCTTCTTCTGAAGGAACAGACGTACTTAGGAGGGACTGGTTTGTGAGTTGAACCCCTGATCTTCCCTTTTCTTAGAGTTTTCTCTCCTTTTCAGAATTTCACCGTCCCTGCAGGTGACATGCTGATGTTGTCGCCATATTGGTTACACAGGAATCCCAAATATTTTCCTGACCCAGAGATGTTCAAACCTGTAAGTTGTCGCTCTTACTGGGGGTATTTTGCTGTCTTATCTCCTCTTTGCTTATTTCACAACAAAAGCTTAAGGACAAATTGGCTTTTAAGTTGGTTATTCCCTATCGTCTGGAGGGTGGCCTTGTATACAGATATGTGCACAAAAAGGAGCACCTTGTGGGATAAGCCAGACTTTAAAGTTCAGTTACATATTCCAGATAATATGGTACTAATTTATATCCCTTTAATCTTGGTTCAAACCCCACGATGGAAAGACCCCCTTGATTTCACTGTTGAACCCACCTCCAAATATTCTCCTCTCCCTGGCAGCTGCCTGTACAGCTCATCTCCACATAGTTCCCCAGGTTCCATGGTCTTTCCAGTCGGATAATTTCTGGTAGGTATTAGCTCCGCTAATTCAGCAGCTCATCTAGAGTTTCTTGATTATTATTCCACTCCAGGTGGCCGTGTGGGCAGGTGCATAACTGCTCTTTTTAGCACCATCCGCTATAGAACGGTTTGTCTTTTTTACAGAAATACTTCAAGGAGTAATTTAAACAAAACTTCTAGAAAACTCTTCACCAGTTTGAAATCCCTCGTAACAATTCCTGCCTGTTTGAAATCCTGAACAGAAAGCTTGATGCAGCAGCTTATTTCTTCAGTAGCTTTTTTCTTAAAAAGCAAGCTTATTTTTTTAGAAACCCACCCTTTTTCCATGAGGAATAGGTAGCTGCCCCTTGGACACTGCCATTCCAAATGGTGTTGCCTTGCTTCATCACCGCTGAGATTTTTTTTCTTGCTTTTATTGGATTTTGATGCTAATAGATTTCTTCTTCAGAAAGCTCTGAACAGCCCCAGTTGAAAAAAAAACCCATCCAAAATAAACAAACACAAGATTACATCTTCTCTGATACAGCTTCATCGGAGGAGTTCACCACCACAAACTTGACAGGCTGTTACTTGAAGGTCTTGGTAGAGCTGCAGTAAGTTTCTGGAGGCTGGTACAGTTTGTCACCCACCATTTGAGAGATTTACTTCTGTCATTGTCACTCACCCAAACTTTAGCCCATATTGCCTTGTTCCCTGTGTTGTTCCTTTTCTCTTAAAGCAACTCAGGATGGAGCAAGATGCTCTCTGGGTACACGCAGGCTGTTTGTGTCGAGTTCATTTTCTCACACTCTGGCCTGCACCTGAGAACGGGGCTGTGCAATCCTTGTGTTTCTCTGGTGTGGCAGCTGATACAGAATCACAGAATCACAGAATGGTTGGGGTTGGAAGGGACCTCTGGAGATCATCCAGTCCAACCCACCTGCTAGAGCAGGTTCACCAGAGCAGATCACACAGGAATGTGCCCAGGTGGGTTTGAATGTCTCCAGAGAAGGAGACTCCACAACCTCTCTGGGCAGCCTGTTCCAGGGCTCTGGCACCTCAAAGGAAAGAAGTTTCTCCTCATGTTCAGATGGAACCTCCTGTGCTTCAGTCTGTGCCCGTTGCCCCTCATCCTGTTGTTGGGCACCACTGAAAGGAGTCTGGTCCGTCCTCTTGACACCCACCCTTGAGATACTTATAAACATTTATGAGATACCCAAACACCTTGTGTTTGTGCACAGCATCTTAGAAATGGTTTGTGTGCAAAATGCGGATGAGCCATTTGTGTGCATACAATGTTATGGCTGACGGAAGGTTCCAGTTGAACCTTTGCTTTGAATGTATTTATATATATATATATTGCATATATATAAAAGGAGAAAGTCACACTTTTATAGGCATTTCAACAGCTCGAGATGCTGAATTTAGAAAAATGGGAAGGATAGGAAGAATGCTTGAGGGGTGATTTTGAAAACCTCTCCAGCACTTTGAGCCACCTAAGTATGTTTTGAATAGCACCCTCATTTCTTTCCCTGAGTTGCTGCTGACTTTTGAATCCAGACTTTTAATACTAACAGGTTGAATGCAAAAAAAAATGGCATTAATGCAACTTTGTATGGAGGATTAGCTGTCCAAGGTAATTTTTAGCTTGCAGAAATAAAGTTAAGCTTTATTTATATAAGGCTGATTTGGAAAAAAATGTTTCTTCCCACAGGATCGTTGGAAAGAGGCAAATTTAGAGAAGAATGTTTTCTTGGACGGCTTTGTGGCATTTGGAGGAGGGAAGCATCAGTGTCCAGGAAGGTCAGTGAAACAGCTGGGGTTTATTTATTCCCAAACCCTGCAGAGAACAACTCTCTTGAACTGGGCTCCTCTCACACTTGGAGAGAAAGTGTTTTCATTGCTTTGCTCTTTGTCAGTCTCCTAATGTTCAGTATTATCAGGACCTTGTTTAAACTAACTTGAAAGTGGTTTCGTTCCTGGAAAAGACAGGTTAAGTCACGATGTAAAAACAGAATCTGAGACTAGTGTATCAAAGGATATCCCCAGGGAGGATGGTCAGCCCAGCTCTGCTGCTGCTGAGGTGTCTTTTCATCAAGGGAGAGTTGTTCCACTTACGAAAAATGCCAATTTACAGACATTTAGGTTGCCGTAAACAAGTACTAAACTAACCTAAAGAACTTTTCTGTAGTCTGAGACTCTTTTTCCGTCCTCTGTGATGCCACTGACATTTTGCTGATCTTCAAATGTCTTAACTGGCTCCACTCTGTTTAAATCTTGTCTTTGCATTAAGGCCCACGCAATTGTACGATGGCTTAAATTGCAGATCCTGTCTCTCTCCACTCCTCCAGCAATGCCAGCCTTGATGCTTCCTGCATTCCTTCTGCTGTTTTCTCTGCTCTCCCTCTTCCTGGAGCAAGTCCCAGGGAGCCAGCTGCTCCTCCTTTCTGTGTTCAAACATCTCCCTGCTCAATTCTCTGCCGTCAAAACCTGGTGTCCTCTAAGAAGCAAGTAACCAAGAGCCCTTAAAATGAGTCCATTTAACTCAAGAGTCCCATGTGGAGCAGGGAATCTAGAGGGTGTTGCAGAGGATCTGCCTTCTTAAACCTGCAGCCTACAGCAGGCTGGACGTGAGTGTCAGAGAAACTTTGTGAAGCCATTAAAGGCATAAACAAAATGAAAAAAACTGCCTTCACCACTGAGGCTTGCCAGAGGAACGTGCTCACTCGCTGCTGTGCCTCCGTGGCTCGTACTGTATTCCTGCGCTAAATGTGAGTGCAGCCTCGTTCCCAGCGAGGGCGATGGCAGAATTCGCAAGAGGCATCTGCAGGTACAGGACAAGCTGCAAAACAATGTTTCCGAAAGCTGCTGGTTTATATATACTGACCTATTTCTTCGTTCAGGCTGTTCTGCAGACTCTGATAATATCTTTAAAATAAGTTTATGGTTAGAAAGAAAATGACAACATCTCTCCATAGACAACAGATGGAAAATCTTTTTCGTGCTGACTGACAAAAAGTCAGTCCACGTAACACACCCCTTCATGCTTTTCAGCAATAATTCCAAAAGAATAATGTGGTGGTCTTGGAAGAAAGGAAAATAAATCAAGGGATATATCTAGATCCCAGGTTGTAGATTTCCTTGGTATGACTGAATGAAGCAATGACATTTCAAGTTTAATTCAAGTTTTAGTTCAGTACTGGGATTTACAAATGAAATGTATTAAACATTTAATGTCTCTGTTGCAAAAGTTCATCATGAAATTAAAAGCTAATTTAATCAAACTCAAAGGTAGAAGATAACTCATCAAATATTCTAGCAAACACAACCTGCCAAGCCAGTGAGGATAGCTCAGAGGCAGGACCTCAAGCACCAAGAGCCCAGGACCACGCTGTGCAAGCAGTACAGTGGCTGTAAGGAGCCCACCTTTGTATGGTGCTGCCGGCATGGCATTTGCTTGAGTAAGTCCTGCCTAAACTGAGCTAGACATGAGCAAGAAATTTTTTTACAGTGAGACTGGTTAAACACTGGCCCGGGTTGCCCAGAGAGGTGGTGGATGCCCCATCCCTGGAGACATCCCAGGCCAGGCTGGACGGGGCTCTGAGCAACCTGAGCTGGTGAAGATGTCCCTGCTCATGGCAGGGGTGGCACTGGAGGAGCTTTGAAGGTCCCTTCCAACCCAAACTATTCTATGAGTCTATGAGCTAATTTCCATTGAAATATCTCTGCACTGCATTCCTCCAAGCTCAAGGTAATTCCAATGTGAAATCACAGAGATAATTTGGGTCTGAAGCTGCGCCAAAACAAACAAGCATCCTGCCACTGGGGAGCAGAGGGCGGCTCAGCGCGCAGATCAGCATGGCTCTGCAGGAGCGAGCTCGGGTCTCGTGGGACTTATTAGCTGCTTCTTCACACCTGCCAGGCCAAATCCAGCTGACGCCATGTGCAGTCATGTGGCCTTCTCCCCAGGGAATCCACCACTAGCCAAGTTTTCCAGCATCTCTCAAATAATGGAAAATAAACTGTGTAGAAGAGCAAGGTAGTATTACTATTTTAACTAGATATTTAAGACTTAAGTCTAAATTCTTCAAGTGAGTGATCCCTTGACCCATAGGTACATGCTAGTGCCTGAATGCAGAAAGCTCTTGTACATGTCAACAGAAAAAAATAATGGCCTGGAGGAGATCACCTGCAGTTATTGGAAATCTTCTCCAGATGACTAAGACAGACCTTTCTTGAGAGTGTTACAGAAAAAAATCGTGCCCTTGGGTCTCACACTGCATTCTAATGCTGACGCATTAAATACTAACTCCCGCTGTCACAGCTACTCTGATGTCATCAGGCTCCCAGCTGCATTATATAACTTTATATAGCACAATTAGTCATATAGCCTTTTCTATATTTGACTGTCTGCTCACTCCTATGAAGTTATTTCAAGTCAGCAAGCGTTAGAAGAACATAAATGTTTACACAGTGGAAAAACCCATAATGATAAGGGGCTGTTTTAAAATTAGGGTGTCGGAGACTGTCGGTCTACAGTTTCACTGGAAAGAAGGGGCAGCCGCTACATTTGTGTTCTTCGCCGGGGAATGAAGCTGAACAAAGCCACAGCATATTTTCCTACTGAAGATAAACTTTCAGGCAGAACTAAAGGGTTGGAATGTAAAATGTGTCAAAGCCACCCTGTGCCTTATCTGATGATAACATACATGTGACGGTCAGGCTGGATGGCTGACGTTTTCCTCCCTTTTCTTGCAGGTGGTTTGCCATCATGGAAATCCAGTTGTTCGTTGTGCTGTTCCTGTACAAATACCAATTTGTTCTTTTGGATGCAGTACCAAAGGAGGTAAAAAAATCCATACTTTTATGTAGCATTCCACATCTTTCTAGCTTTCATTCATCATGCTAAGCTGAACAACCATGCTCTACTGTGGTTATGGATAATGAAGCAAAATTTTGAGAGTGTTAATAAAATGTGTAATGAGTAACTCGATCTTTGTTTTAACTCAGACAGCCCAGATTAACTCCATCAATGTCAGTGGGGCTGCACTGTCTGTACAAGAAAGCACTTGCAGGAGTATTTTGTCTTATAATTGCCTAAACATTACAAAAGATTTTATAATTGCTTTCTACCACTCAGAAGAACAATGAATATGGAACTGGAATATTAATACTTAGAGATATGAAATCAGATGCAGCATTCACAGTGCTGTTCCACTACATATTCAGTGGTGGAAATGATTAGGGTAAGATGTAGGAGCAACACAGAAAGATTTTCCCATTAAGGATGTGTGGTGTAATCTCCACTTTCAGCGGTAATTTCCTTCTCCATTTGCACTGTGTCCTTTCCATTTTCCAAAAGTCTTTGTTCCTCACAAACACGGACTGCTGCAAAATCAGCGTGTCTGCCTGTCACAACCTCAACATGACACACACGGCCTGTAGCTAAACCACCAAGGAGAAGAGGGAGAAGTTGCGAGTGGCACAGGCTTTGAGTGATTGCCCTTTAGGCTGGAAGTCAGAAGCTGGGAAAACTTAATTCCTCTGCTCTGCTTGAAGAAAGTGAGATGTTGATCTCCAGTAGTGGTAGGAAGTCCACCTAAGACCAAAGCTCCAAGAAAATGTTTATATCTTAATGTTTAAGCACAATGATATTTCCATTACTGAATTAACTTAAGCGTTTCTACTGACTTTCTTCTTTTTACAGAGCCCTTTACATTTGGTGGGGACGCAGCAACCCATGGCACCATTCCGGGTCCAGTATAAATGCTGGGATTGAAAGCTGCCCAGCGCTAACTTACCTTCCTTTGCCAGACACCCCGGGATGGATGGACCAGTGAGCTGCTTCCCTACCCTCCACCTTCAGATAGAATAATAGAATCATTTTGGTTGGAAGAGACCCTTAAGATCATCGAGTTCAACCAGAACCCAACTCTGGCACTAAACCATGTCCCGAAGAACCTCATCTACACGTCTTTTAAACACCTCCAGGGATGGTGACTCCACCACTGCCCTGGGCAGCCTGTTCCAATGCCTGACAACCCTTGCTGTGAAGAAATGTTTCCTAATATCCAATCTGAACCTTCCCTGGTGCAACTTGAGGCCATTTCCTCTTGTCCTATCACGTGTTACTTGGGAGAAGAGACCAACACCCTCCATGCTACAACCTCCTTTCAGGTAGTTGTAGACAGTGAGAAGGTCTCCCGTCAGCCTCCTTTTCTCCAAGCTGAACAGACCCAGTTCCCCCAACTGCTCCTCATCACACTTGTGCTCCAGGCCCTTCACCAGCATTGCCACCCTCCTCTGAACTCTTTCCAGCACCTCCAGACAGGTTCTTAACAGTTCTTAATTTCAGCTTTAAATGCTGTACGCTCTCTGTGCTGTGGTTTGCCATACCAGTATAGTCATATCTGCGATCCTCACCTGATTGCCTGCCTCCTGGTATTTAAAAATCCTGCTGCATTCATGATTTGTCAGCCAAATTCTTCACAGACTTTGAAAATCCAATATACTAAACTCACCAACTAGACATTCAGGACAAAAAGCTGCTACATTTGGAAATCATTCATGGAAGTTGTGCGAGAAGGGGTAGAAAAGCAGATCCCTTGGGCCAGGTCACTGCTTCCTGCAGGTCTCTTCTTCAAACCAAAGCCAAAGTGGTGCCTGGTGGTAAGAAATCCAATCGGTCACTCCGTAGGGTTGCTGGTGCTGGTGTGCGCAAAACATGCGACAGCGCTGAGCAGAGACCTCCAGATCAGACCCGCAGCCACGATAAACGAGCATCACCTGCGTATCACAGCCTGGATCGGTAGGCGAAGATCTGGCCTGCTCTGCCTACAACCGGTGCATCTTTTTTTGCAAATAAAATGCTTTTGTAAAGGAAAAATTTCAAGCATGGGAAACACTGGGGTCTTGTTCCACTGGAGCACCAAAAATTCCTGCTGAGCTTTATTTGCTCCACGGGATTCAGAATCGGCCCTTGCATGAATATGCAATGAAAGTTTGATCATGATGTTTGGCTACTAATGAAAACCGACTGCAAAAAAAGCTATTGCTATTCATTAGACTGCTTGTCTGATATCTAGAACATTCTCCCCTTTAACATGACTGACATAGAACAAATTGCACAAATCTAAAAATATTAAATCCTATAAAGAATACCTAGTAAAAGTTGTTCAAAGAAGCTGTTGAATAAGTTCAGATACCAACACTTTAACTGCTGTCAGATTTCATAGACGATAATACTTGGCATGTATTTTTAGTCTTGTAAGTAGAGATTATTCATCATTTTAGAAGCATCTGCAAAAAACACAAATGGACTTTCGACAACAGTAAAAACTATGAGAATAACATCCATCGGAAAATAACCTGTTGTATAATTCATTAGATGGTTGGCTTACCTCAGTTATGGATGCAACAATTTGACAAACTTAAATGATTTATATGGCTGGAAAATGATTTGTCCAGGTTTCTAATTTAGCTCCTCATGGTCAATTCTGCAGAAGTTGCACTCTTACCTGCTGCTTCAGAATATCTTCCATAACAAAAAACTATTCCCTTGGTTTTCATGTGTGGTCATTACCCAGAAGTCTATTTTAATTTTAAAATTTGGAAATGTCCACAGTATCCATTCAGGTATCTGGTAGTTTTGTCAAGATTTTTTTTTCCCCAATGTGCATTTATTTTTACTTTTCTGTTTAATTCATTTTGGGGTTCGGGTGGGTTTTTTTGGGGGGTGTGTGTGTGGTTTTGTTTTGATTTTTTTTCCAAGTGAGGTAACTCAAAAAAGAAAAATTCTGTAACTAAACCTAACTAAAAAGGTCCCTAAAGGGAAGTATAACCTGAAGGTCAGCACCAGTTTGGTTAGTATGAATGAAAGGCATCTGAAGCCACCTGTGAAGATTTACAAACACCCCATCGCACAGGGGTTCTGTACTGTCCTAAACACAGTCACAGCTCTGGTGTAGTTTCTGCATTTTACTGAGTTTTTCAGACTTGGTGTGATCTTGTGCCTGCTGAGAATTACATTTTTCTTCCTTCCACATCCCACAAGAACAGCCTGTGGGCAGTGTACAGGATGAAAACCACATTTCCCCCTCCAGAGGGGAGCAAACGCAGGCAGGGACCCTGCGCAATGTCCTGCCCAACACCTCCTTGCACACAACTTTATAGGGGGTGTTCAGGGGAGGAACCAAAGGTGCAGAAAGGGAGGGATCAAGGTGGGTTGGGGAGGAACAAATGTGGAAAAAAAAGAGGGATTAAGGGGCTTAAGGAATGGAGGTTCAGGGTAGACATGGAGAATAAATTGTTTATGCTGAGGGTGGTGAAACACTGGTCCGGGTTGCCCAGAGAGGTGGTGGATGCCCCATCCCTGGAGACATCCCAGGCCAGGCTGGACAGGGCTCTGAGCAACCTGATCTGGGTGAAGATGTCCCTGCTCATAGCAGGGGTGGCACTGGATGAGCTTTAAAGGTCCCTTCCAACCCAAATTATTCTAGGATTCTATGATAAAAGAGGCAGGTTGCATGTAAAGATCCTGCTGAGTGGTGTGTTAGTCTGCTGAGTTAGTGTTATTCTAGTTAGTTAGTGAGGTACCTGGAGTTTTTGGCTGCTGGAGAGCCCACGGAGTCTGGGGGTTGACCCAGACTCACTTGTACGTGTGTGGGCAAGTGTGTGGCTCTGGGCAGGAGGCAGCTGGGGAGAGTGAGGATTCAGGACTAGCTACTGGAGGGATACACCTTGTATATGTGTATTTTTATATATATTTTGCACTCACAGACCCTCACTCTGATCTGCCAGAGAGGGGAGCAGGATGAGGCTGTCGGTGCCACTCATGTGAGTGCTGAGTGTTTCTGTCTGTGTTGACCAGTGGGGCCACCAATGTACATACGTGTACATACGTGTACATACGTGGTGTATGCATGTGTATGTGCAGGAGCCAGCTGGGAGACCACACACAGCCTTGCTGCAGGCCAGACCCAGGCCTGTGGAGCTGCGGCAGCCTCACCTCTTTCAGGCTACCAGATTTTGCAACTCCCTAGCAAGTAAGAACAGGTCATAAAAATATTTATCCTGAAAGGCAGGGCCTATTTTTATTAAAGTGCAGGATTCTGGTAGGAAAGAAGTACCTGGTTTTGACAGCCAGAGAGACACCAAACAAGCAGGTGAAGGAACGTGGGCTGGACGCTGTGACTGCCCCATGGCAGATGACGGCTCCGGGTGCTCGCCAAACTTTCCTAGGTAGGAAAAAGAAGGGAAGCTGATTAATGAAGCAATGTGGTGGTCAAGTGAGAGAGCTAAATGGGGTCTACCTGGAAATAATTCAGGAGCTTCTGGGTGAAGGCAAGACAGCATTTTCCCAGCGGGACAGGGTTAGATGGGTATTAAAAGGTCATCACAATACCCTACTCAGGAGTGGATTAATGTTATCTAAATTATTCTTCTTCAAGCGCTTTTAAATACAGCAGTGCTGAATTTCCATGGGGGATTTGTCCTCTTGCCTGACTCTCCCTACTGTTAGAAAGCTTTTCTACCTATCAGTAGCAGGAGTTAGAGTGAGGTTTTATTCACACCACTACCACAAGGGTGGATGAAGCAGGAGATTTTTAAGCCCACAGAGAAAAAAAAAATAATGTATTTTGGCTTATCTTTGTATTTCTTCTTCCTGTACGAAGTATGGATGTTAAAAGGAATGCAGTGGGGCGTCCCTCAAAAAGTCTTAGAAAACGCAATTGTTCCTCCTCCACACATGCCATAAGCCAGATCTATCTAAGCAAAACCGCGGTTTGGGCTGGCCAGGACTATAGGTTAGTATTCAATTATATTGGGATAAGTAAGTCCCATGTCTAAGCCAGGCAAACAAATGGTAGGAGTCGTCTTAACTAGGAAGATGAAATCTAGAGTTATGAGAAATGAGCGATAAAACTCTTTTAAATTAAATTTCCTTTAATATTTTTTTGGATTTGATTGTCTATTAAAGAAGGGTTTCAGAAAAAAAGAAAAACAAAACAAAACCGCAGAAACTGTTACACTGCAGCCAAACCTTGCTTGATACTTTTGAGGAAAGTATAAACGCTTTCACTGAAATAATAAATTTCCTGTGGAAATATATTTGACAGAAAACTCATCAAAACACTTTGAGTTAAAATTGTTGACCTGCTGCAAGTGAATCTTCTCCAGTCAGCACGGTTTAAAGATAAGTCTTATCAGCAGCCACCTCCCAGAATAATCACAATTTCTTTTATGTCTTCCCTCTAATGAGCCTCACTGAAGGCCCCTCTCATCTGTACTTAGCAGTCAAGTATTTCAAGTGGTCCCTTTCTTTACACTACCAATAGTATTCGGTATCTTTTCTGTGCCACTGATTGTCGCAGAAACCAGAAGTTTAGGCTTAGCACTTATACCTCCTGAAAATAGACATCTGGGGACTAAAAGATACGGCTGTAGCCATTGAGAGGTTGGCTAAAAATAATGCATTCCTTTCAAAAAGAAATTAATTTTAAGGCCCTAGCTCTGTGCTGTGCCTAAGTGCTGTGCCAACCAAAACCCAACTTAAGCATGTGTTTTGCTTTGAGCAAATGCTTAAAATGAATTTGCAGAATAAGAAAGGATTTCAGTTTAAGCACATGCTTAAGTGCTTTGCTGAACCAGGGTCCAAATGGCTAACGTGTTGTTTACAGCTGGTCTTGGCATCTGTGTTGTCATTTTAAAGATATCCAAGGGTTAGTGGAAATACTGAGGTAGCTTCGCTCATTTTAGGTGAAACTGGCAAACGTTAAGGGCTTTTAGGAAAAAAAATATTTTTTTAAACAGTCACATTTATAGCATAAACCAGTAGGTTTTATTGGCAGCGAGCATCTTTCCCAGTTATTTGGTACATTCTAAACGTGTGGCTCATCACGTGGCAAAAAATATTTCCTCTCCACCAGTATGCCGTGGAAGGGGAATTAGACACAAGAAAGGCATTCAAAAGATAGCAAGTGTTTAATTGAAACAACCAAGGAGAAGCTTTCATCATGTGGCCATTCTGAATGACATTAGGCATGCAACTGATTGGCAAAGCGTTATTTTTTTTTTTCACTTTGATCATAAAATTACTAGGGAAGGCTTAATGGAGTTATAAATATCTTGTTTCCATGAGAGTCCTGGGAAGATAATTATAGCACTGAAGTCTTTACAAAGATAGAGCATTTATAAAATATTATCTGAGGGCTCCAATGGATAAATGCAGGGAATTCTGTGCTCTATTCCCAGCTCTCCTATTGACTCACCGTGCTCTTTGGGCGAATCACTTCATCCCTCAGTGACTCAGTTTCCTCATCTATACATTGTGGTAATAATGATAATTACCCACTGCTGCAGTGTCTAGAAGGTTTCCAAGTTGTAAGTGTTGCTCACACTGCTCGGAGCAGTCAAAGCTACTCACTGCTAGTGACAGGTGTCTGTAAGAATTGGGATAAGCGTGTGCTTTCCTGAATTGGGACCGACAGATTTGTGTTACTGGTGAATTATGTTATTTGTAGAGTCACAGTCACAATATTCAGAAGAAATATTTTAAATCTCTTATCTCACACTTTTTAAGACAGGACCTGAGGGAACGGCAGGAGGATGTGCCATGGGAGGTTTAGGTTGGACATGAGGAAAAGGTTCTTCCCCCAGAGGGTGCTGGACACTGGAACAGGCTCCCCAGGGAGGTGTCCCGGCCCCAACCTGACAGTGTTCAAGAAGAGACTGGACAACGTCCTCAGACACACGGTGTGAACTGTGGGGTTGTCCTGTGGAGGGACAGGAGGTGGACTCGATGATCCTTGTAGGTCCTTCCAACTCAGGACATTCTATGATTCTGAGATGCTGATGAAACAGCTCTATACCTGACTCCTCAGAAATACTTTGTTGGAATTTAGTTTTGCTTGGAATTTAAATACTGTGGGTAAGTTTCCTGTTGAGTAAAAATACAATGTCCTTTCATAAAACCAACCACTACATAGGAGCATGATATAGAAGGTTGTCTAGCAGCTACCTGTGAGGTAGGAACTACACCTATACTCTGACTTTCCTAAGTTGTATCAGGCTTTTTTACCTATGTGTTCTGCTTTTACTGCATTAGAAGTTTGATACATCATCTTTCCCAAGTACCAAACAGAGTATTGGAGTAACAAGAATCAAAAGAGCCTAATGTACAAGCCTAGTGCAACTATTACTGTTAAGTCTTTACAGCTTTGAAAAAGACAAGTGAGGAAAGGAGTTATGAGCAAACAACTGGGCCTGAGCTCCCGTGGGATACTGTACTTGAAAGGGATAACACGGATTTTGGATATAAAACCTTCTGTGCTGGACAGGAGATACTACAGTTCCCATTGACAGCACTGTAAGCACCCTGGCTGTGGTTCCAAAAGGCTGCTGATAAATTTGAGAGAGCTCAGAGCTGAATCAGGAAGTTGATGAAAACGTTGCTAAACCTGCCAAGTCAATCTGGGCAGCTGCAGAAAGGCAACGCTCAGAAGCGGCTGGAGAACAGGCTGAGCAAACCGAAGTTCAATAACTATGGGACTTGGGAGCTTGTTGTAGCTTTCTGCAGCGGACTGAAGTGAAAACAGGCAGATTCCCACCTGAATTGAGGTAAAATGCAGATGAGGAAATGGAACTGGTTTACCAAGGACTGAAATTACGTTTCTATATTAACAGTCCTGCAAACAAAATTGCACATTTTTCTGAAAAATAAGCTTTTGATCTGGTGTGTGTGTACTCCTGGGGTGGAGAAAGAAGGGAAAGGCAACCTGAGTACTTTTCAGGAATCTGCAAAATGTAAATCAGAAAAGTCTGAAGACCTAAATTCTCTACAGAGACATTCCACTTACGTAAAGCAACTTTTAGGTAGTCTACGAAGGCAGAAAACATCTTTTCTGAGGGTATGATACTGGTCACTGAAGGTAGAGTTTAGAAGATATCAGCTCAGGCAATCGCAGCTGGCCAGAGAAGCCGAAGGCTAAGGAGGATTGTGCTCTTTCCAAAGTGTCATCACTGAATGGCAAGATTGGGCATTCGCTTTTCCCTGGATCTTTGTTCAGAGATTTCTGTGGACGTCTGACCCAAACAAGAGCCAAGGAGGCTCTATGGATTTTCAGGGTCCCCTACACCAGCTGTGGGGTGTTGCGCTGGTAAAACGTGCTCCAAGCCCAACACAGGGCTCTGTCACTCTGCCTCGTGCCAAAGGTCTCAGTCGTAGCTGGGCTTGACTCTTGAATTAAACACAAAAGTTTCAGCGGGTTCATAGTGTTGGTTTTTGTTAGTGCTGACGCAGATGCAGAGGCAATTTCAAGGCCTTTTATCCAGCCTTTATTCTGCAAACTGTCATTGCTCAGAAAGCATTAAGTGTGTCCTTCTGTTTACTTGCTACCAAAAGAAAATCAAGCGCTTTCCAGTATCATGCCGTGGCTGCCCAAGTGTGATTCCCAGGTTAAAATGAACAGTTAAGCAGTGCAAGATACTTGAGGAGATCTACTCTTTAAGTAATTCATTACAGCTCAAGATACTGCCTTTGATGTGCTTCTTCTATCCAAATGTTGGTATTGTCATTTGCTATTTTAAGGTTGTTTATAGAACTGGAATAATACAGAGATAAAAAAAGGATGATTACAAGGGTGTTTTCGGGCATTAAACCTGAGGTTTGAAGTTTCTTTTCCTGAAAAAATAAACCAAAGAATGTTTTCGTGTCTGAAAACCTGGCAGCTGGTCTTTGCTTACCATGAACTGAAATCAGGCGCCACTTTGTTAAAAGCCAGTCTCATCACAATGATCTGGTTGTTCCTTAAAATAATAAAAAGAGCCGAATCAGCAGGATGTGGTTATACTGTGTCCTTTCTGTATTAGAATCACAGAATCATTTCAGTTGGAAGAGACCCTCAGGATCATCGAGTCCAATCATAACCCAACCGGATCAATCAACCAGGTTAATCAACATATTCAGCCTTGCTAAATTTCTCTTACAGACACTGGCCTTGCGTTCTGGTTTGGAGGTTTTGTGGACACGCGCAGTTTGCATGTGTCAGTATATGGGTCTGTAGGAAGAAACTGGGTAACGAGTTCTCTACATACCCACAAGCCAGGACAAATCCAAGTGACAGAACATACCAAAAGCTGCAATCGCGAAAGCATCTGCCCTGAGCTACCACACCTGCCCGCACCGATCTGCACATGACAAGAGACATTTATCCCTCCACACAGGGACACGCCAGCAGTGGCCTCTTCGTGCAGGGGTCGAAGGTGGAAGCTGAGCAAAGGGTGGGAGCTGCGGCTGTCCCACCTTCTGGACTCTGAGCACAGAATCATATTGGTTGGAAATGACTTTTAAGATCATGAAGTCCAACCCTTACCTAGCACTGCCAAGTCCACCACTAAACCATGTCTCTAAGAACCTCATCTATGCGTCTTTTAAACGCCTCCAGGGATGGTGACTCCACTACTGCCTTGGGCAGCCTGTTCCAATGCCTGAGAACCCTTTCCGGGAAGAAATTTTTCCTAATATCCAATCTAAACCTCCCCTGGTGCAACTTGAGGCCATTTCCTCTCATCCTATCACTCATTTCATGGGAAAAGAGACTGACTCTCACTCTAGTAATCCCTCCCTGTCACATTGCTTGCTCTGAATCTAACACACTTCCTCCAGATTCTAGTTACAAACACTTGTTATAGTCTGACCTCGCTGTTGCGCCTCCCTGGCCTGTTTATTCAGCAGCTCAGACGATTGAAAACTGATGTTGCAGCTCCTGTTTTTCTTTCTCTGCCTGTAAAATCCAGGAAAAAAAATAATAATAATTTGAAACCAAGCAGAGCAGTGTCCGAATTGTTTGTGCTCTTGCCCATGTTGGTGATTGTATCTCACATCTAGCTGTGCCACTGGATGTCTGAACATGACATCTCTAGCACAGGCTCTTTCTGTGAATAGATTTACGTAACGAATTCTCAGCACAGCTAGTTTCTTCCAGAGGCGGCACTGGAGCAGCCCAAGGGCAGAATCTACACCAGAGGCCCCGTTTCTTCTCTCCTTCCCTTTTAACTTCTCTTTACTACTCCTGGGAACTTCACTAATGCTCTTTTTCCCTCTTCCCCGCTCAACTGTAAGCCCGGCTTACTCTTTTCTTCAGGATTTACAGACATCCAGGCTGCTAAATAGCTGAAAAACTTCAAGTTGGAGTGCAACACTGCAAGGCTAAGCCTGGAGATGAGTGTCTTGGTAGGATGCGATGCCTGGATGGACCGGCTGTCTCTTTTGGACCTCTGTGACACAGCTGGGAGGGCAGGAAGATGGGGGAGATACTTCCCTCTGGCTGGTGTGGAAGAAAGACACTCTTCAGAGGCTGCTCTCCCACAATGACTCGTGTCATGAGGGCTGTGACTGCCCAAGAATATCCACGTCACAAAGACCGTTTCCATTTTGCCATCTCCAGTGTTTGCCCTGCACAAGGGCTGGCTGTGCACAGGCACTGGCACCATCTAGAGGCCGCCTGTCAATCATGGATGTATTTCTAGGTCAGTGCCATAATGGATAAAAGTAATAATATATATAGGCATACGCTAACATAATGTGTCTAAACAAAACATGTCTTGGTAAAAGTGATGAAAAAGGCAGTGTGTGTAAGTCTACTTCTAGGCCTAATTCAGGCACAAAAATATAAATATCGTCTCAGTCATTACTTACCAGCTTGAGCTGCTTATTTCCTCTTAACTGAATGAGTATGCGGTGACTAGTAACTCATCATTCGCACGCCTCTGCTTCCAATGATATTCCAATCATGCCTTCAACAGTCACCAAATAGTGTCAGAATAATGACTGAAGATTTCAGAAAGAAAAGAAAAACACAAAAAGCCTTAAGACTATGGATCACACTCTAAGAGAATGAAACACATAAATATTTTTATGATCCCTCAATATAAACAAAACTTAGTCTGACCTTTTTTAAAACCTTTCTGTGAAAGTCTCTATACTTACAGATAAAGATTAATAGAAGGCAAAGAAATATAGTACAGTGGACTTCTCCATCAAACCTGCCTAGCGCTTCTTCAGAACCAGGGCTCCTAAATTCTACTTCTCAACAATTAATAAACAATAATTACCACACTATTCACTTCATAAGAGTAAATTGTGTCTTGCAGTTGATTACATTCTGTGACCTTCTAATTAGCACATGTAAAAATAGTATTTGTAGTGCCTTTGTTTTCTTAGTTGTTTATATTCTGAAGCAGATTAAATAATATATTCAGGAGCTCAGTCTGTATATAGATACCTAAATAAGCATTTTGATTTTTCAGAGCACCTACAACTCTCAGAGTTGCACAGTGCTTCTCAAAATCAGGCCATTTATTTAGGTGTCTATATTTAGGTACATGAGTTTGAAGCATTTGGCTTGAGGTCACATAGCTATGGCTCAAAGTATTTTTTTTTATATCCATTTGGGTCACAATGGGCAAGTCACTTCTGATAATTCTCATCACAAATCTAAGAAATAGCAAGAGAGGTGGTAAGAATTACTTACTAAATACTGTTATGATGCTTGGCACTTCCTCAAATACACAAAGTTTCCTTCCTAGAGAATTTCAGTCTAAAAAAAAGATAGAAATTGATGCATCAGAAAGGTAAGACAGTATGTTTAGAAACTGAATTTATGTTCTGGTTAAACTGTGCTTATTTCCTGGATTTTATTTGTCTGGCATTGTTGTCATTCCCTCTAAAACCGTATGATCATTTCGACAAGCCAGATGTTTTAGCTTCATGTATTTTGTTCGGGTAAATCCCAGAAACCAAGTGCTTCTACTTGTTAACACGTGGCAGCAAACCACAGTTTATTCTTGAGGAATTTGAGCTGACATTATCAGACACGCTGTGGAATTGTGACTATACCTCCAAGACTGCTTTTGAATTTGCCTGGTGGCCTGTGCTGGCCTCGACCTTAATGAACCAGTTATGAAATAAATGGTCTTAAGACTCTGCAGAGACATCACTGGGAAAAGGTCATCAGGAGGAAAAGACAATCTTTAAAGAAGGAAATAAGTTTAGTTAACATCCTACCTCTGCAGTTTGCCGTCCCTCTGCTTCACAACATGAGAAGCTTGTAGCTTGGGTGGCAATCGGCTGCCTTCAGTTTGCATAGGGATGACACCTGAGAAGAAACAGGCAGCCCATAGGTGAAAACAATAATCTTAAATACCTCATGTATTTCAACAAAATGAAAACATCCTTGTCTTTCCGCATCCTCATTCAAATTGGAGAATTTAAATCTTCGCATAATATTTCGGATTTGAGAGAACTGTACTTGTACTTTAAAGATGTTATTTGTTACAGACAAAAAGCTGATTGTTTGTTTGTTTTTCCTTTCTTGAAATGGAGATTGTTTTAAAAGTCAACGAAACCTATTTTTCCCCTTGATCTATCATGCATCTAGGCTAAAAAAACATCTCTTGGTTAAAAATATTCCTTAACCAGAAATTGGGACATGGCATTTTTGTTGTCTTCAAAACTGAGGGTTAGCTGGAAGATAATAAAGCTCTATTTTGTGGGACTTCATGTTAGATATGGAATTTTTGCAATGTCAAATCAAAAAGACTTTCAGGCACCTCTCACTCTCAGAAGTGGTTGGAAAATGTGAAGATTCTCTGTTCCTGTTCTCATTGCCTTAAAAGACACGAGCCTCCCGTCTGACCTCTGTCTGCCCCGAAGATGCTCCAAAATACCGTGGATATACCAGAGAGGGGGTTTAGGGAGCAACAGAAACAACTGCAGGGGCTGTCCCACGGCAAGGCTGGGAGCTCATGGGTTCCCAGAGCAGTGCCACAGCTTCTCCCCACTTGCCCGAGCCCCACACATCAGATTAGGAAAGAACCTGCATCACAGAATCCCAGACTGGTTGGGGTTGGAAGGGGCCTCTGGAGATCATCCAGTCCAACCCACCTGCTACAGCAGGTTCACCAGAGCAGATCACACAGGAATGTGTCCAGGCGGGTTTGAATGTCTCCAGAGAAGGAGACTCCACAACCTCTCTGGGCAGCCCATTCCAGGGCTCTGGCACCTCAAACGAAAGAAGTTTCTCCTCATGTTTAGATGGAACCTCCTGTGCTTCAGTCTGTGGAACACGCAGTTCTGAGGTGCCCAGTTGTGGCATGTGCTTCTCCACATCTCCAAGTGCCCAATGCAGGAAAGAGCCCCAGTCCAGGATCAACCTGCTCATGGAGCACCATGTGCTAGAGAATCACAGAATGTCAGGGACTGGAAGGGACCTCAAAAGCTCATCCAGTCCAATCCCCCCACCGGAGCAGGAACACCCAGATGAGGTTACACAAGAAGGTGTCCAGGCGGGTTTGAATGTCTCCAGAGAAGGCGACTCCACAACCTCCCTGGGCAGCCTGTTCCAGGGTCTGTCACCCTCACTGTGAAGAAGTTTCTTCTCATATTTAAGTGGAACCTCCTGTGTTCCAGTTTGTACCCATACAAAATCACAGAAGAGTACTACAGGCACTGAAATTTTACAGCGAGTGAAGCATACTCTCCTTTTCTGCAGCAATTTTTCATTTGTGCAGTTGTTATTCTTGTACCCAGAACTGTGCAAAATGCTCTGCAGAAAAAAAAAAATAATAATAAAAAGAGAGAGATGGCCTTTGCTTTGCACATTTGTAGTTAAACATCTGCAGTTCATTGTACCTAAACTGCTTTGCAGTTGCTACACACATACAGGATGGAATCTAAAAGGTGTCGAGGCAACATTGCCTCACCATACTGAGTGACGGGGTAATAAAGCAGCAGATGAAATTCAGTGGTGATAAGTGCAAAGTAATGTACATGCGAAAAAAAAATAACCCTAACCGTACATACAGAGGCACTGGTTCGAGGCATCGTTTTGCTGCAGGAGATCTGGAGGTTGAAGCGGAAAGCTCTCTGAAAATGTTAGTGTGGGGCTAGGAAATAGTCAAAAAGGGGAATGGAATGTTAAGGATGAGTAACTCCTCCCTTAGATGACAAGGGGACCCCTAAAGTCATACGACTGTCGCTCATATGCTCAGAGTTTTCTGAGTCCCTCAGCCATAAGCTCTTGCCTATTCTAGATCCAGCAAAATTCAACAGTCACTTTAGCAGAATCGAAGTTTTAAAGAAAGTAGTGTTTTCTAGTAAAATTAGAAAAGATAGAATGGGTGGCAATAAAGTTTCACACTGGAAATAGAACCACATCAGCTTGAAAAAGGGATAGCTGAAGAGGAATCCAATTAAAGTCTGGAAAATAATGACAGTGAGATGGTCAGAAAAGAAATTTAATTTGCTGCCTCTGTAACAAAGGAACACTTAATAAAACAATCAGGAAGAAGACTTGAATTTTTTTCTACACAGTGAAGAATTACCATGACCTGGCACATTGTGGGAAGCAAAACCACAGATGGGCTCAAAAAGAATTAAGACAAACTCTAGAGAGCAGGACCTCTGGTAGCTACTAAGCATAGTAGCTTGGATACAACCTTGAGTTCTGGAAGTCTCTACCTTACTAGTTGTTGGAAAATTATATGGTAAATAGGAGAAGAATTCATCATCTGTTTTTACACTGTTTTACTAAGCATCCAATCTTGGCTGCTGGAGACAAGATAGAGAGCTACATGGATCCAATATTCTAAAAAAGTAGGAGAAAAAATCAAGTGTATCCTAAAGGTGATAGAATCAACATTAATTTCACTTGCTTTATCCACTCTAATCTCCATACTCAGCCATTTGCAAGAAATCCTAATCTATATCTGGCCAAAGAATTTGGGATTATCCCAGTGAAGAAGTGTTGACTTCTTGAGAATCTACAGATTTTTGAGATGATACTTAACTTATTTCTTCCGAAAGGAGAAAACTTCATCACCAAAGCCCCTGCAAAGGCTGCAGGAGTGAGTCAGTGTTTGTATTTTGAAGATCAGAAATCAGCACAACACAGGGGGCCAAAATCTTTTGGTTTCAGCACTTTATTTGTGTTGAAATTCACCATGGTTGCTTCAGTACATTTGAGAGGCCACTTTTGCTTACGGATTAAATCTGTAGATAAGGAGCAGGTGTGGACTGAAGATAATGAGCAGCTCAGGATCTGGACAAGATGGGTTGAGCCTGTGCCCTGAGATATCAGTAACAAAACTCCCACTCAGTTCTGGGGGAGCGGGACTAAAGCGCGGCTCGCGAACCTTGCAAGTAGCAGCTGTTTTATCACCTCCTTTGGTATCCTTTCCAGAATTTCAGCTTCCTTCAGGTTTTGGCACTCAACGAGTACTTGGGTTGTGGGAAGACGCCCACGGAATTTAGGAAGCCCAGGGTGCCTGTTCTGGCTGCGTGGCCTGAATAGCGCTGGGGCCTGAGGGGGTGAACAGTGAGACCCCAAGAAGGGTGTTCTCTCAATTGCTCTGACTCTCTTGTTTTTGCATCACTGCTTTTCTGTGTCTAAATAACATATTCAAGCTTTACTAATAGAAATCTATAATGCTTACAACAGGGGATGTTAAAAACCCTGCAATTGTTGCCATTCTCATTATTTTTTGAAGGGCATTTCTATGTCAAACAGTGGAATTTGGTTTTTTCCCCCTTTGTCTTACCAATAATATTTGGATGAATATAAAAGCCAAAGTACTGACTTAGCCATTCCTGATTTTTCCCGAACATGGATTAGCATCCTTTCGTAACTCTACAGATTCCCATTTTACTACAAGGAAAGCAAACGCTTGGGCAACTTCATCACAATGAAAATATTCTTCCCAATATGAAAAAGAACAAAACTTGAAACTGGATACTGTGAACAAGACACATTTAAGAGGTGTGGGGATAAGCAGACACAAGGAAATTGTATAACATAAAATGTGAGACGGAAAAAGCTCTTCCTACTCAGAATATTAAAATAAGACATCATGCAAAGGGAATGCACGTAAACGGAAACAAAGGAAGATATCCTACCAGGCTTAATTCTTAAAATAAAAACTAAACCAACAAGCATATAATTTGATTTAAAACCTGATTAGTTTATACTGTGACATCTTTGGTTCCATAGCTTGCTCTCTCTTCTGCATAGTGCCTAAAGCAATAAGAACGTGGTCAGGGATTCATATTTTAGGCACAAGTATAAAACAACAAGAAATAATAATTACTACTATCAGTTACCTATTATACATTAAAAATTAAAAGTAGAACCAGAGAAGAAAGCCTGGAAGGTGTCTAAACCAGTTATGCATCAAGGCTTAAGTCAGTCCTTGGTTAATGGGACCAGGAAGAAACTCTTCTGTTGCAAGTCCAACGATCTACAATGCGTTGCTCTTATTTGCAGGGATGAGGTGGGACGCGCTATTGATCTCATTCATTACAACAGGTTTTTTATGCTATTATTAGAAAGCACTGCTATAGATGGCATACATCTTTTGAACTAATGGAGAATTATTCCTTCCATGGATTTTTATAGTGTCTTTAATAATTATATGGGAGTCTTCTTGTTCTCCATTATATACTATAGATTTTCAAAGCCATTTCTACAGAAACCTATTTACATTTCTGTATCACCCTATTGATTAAATCCCTCTGTATTACATCCCAAAGCAAAGACACCACAGAAAATCAGCATTAGCCTCTGACGCTTAGCAGTCTCAGACATACAGCTGGAAGAGAGAAAATAGCCCTTCCTTTAATAAAGCGTGCCTTGGGGGCACCCAGATGCTTTCTCTTCCTTTTAAAATCACGACCATGATTTTCCACTGTAACCGTGACATTTTCTAAGAGTCCTACAAATGCACCTTCTGGTCTTGTCTGTAATGGGGAGTTACACCTTATTCACCTGTTATTCTGAAGAAGAGATGAGCGACAGCTGGATCCATTCCAGGTGGAGCTCATGTCAAGGGCCAGTTTGGTTATCGGTGGTCAGAAGTAGGAATGGTGGTTGGAAGCTCCATCCCCCAGAGGCATTTAGGCGCCCTACAAAGTCACCACAGAGGGCATGAGGAGGTTTGTCACTAAAACCATGGTGAGGTGTGCTGGCATTGTGTGGGTGTCCATCCCACCTGTTCTTTCTGCACCCTACCCCACATCTCCTTATCCCATCCCAGCCCACATCTCCCTACCCCATCCCAGAGTCACAGAGTGGTTGGGGTGGGAAGGGACCTCTGGAGATCATCCAGTCCAACCCACCTGCTACAGCAGGTTCACCAGAGCAGATCACACAGGAATGTGTCCAGGCGGGTTTGAATGTCTCCAGAGAAGGAGACTCCACAACCTCTCTGGGCAGCCTGGTCCAGGGCTCTGGCACCTCAAAGGAAAGAAGTTTCTCCTCATGTTCAGATGGAACCTTCAGCCTGTGCCCGTTGTCCTTCAGCTTACCGTTGGGCACCACTGAAAAGGGTCTGGTCCATCCTCTTGACACCCACCCTGGAGATATTTATAAACATTGATGAGATCCCCTCTCAGCTTCTCTTCTCCAGGCCGAACAGCCCCAGCTCTCTGTGTCTCCTCATCAGAAAGATGCTCCAGACCCCTCATCGTCTTCATAGCCCTCGCTGGACTCCCTCCAGTAATTCCTCGTCCTTCTTAAACTGGGGAGCCCAGAACTAGATGCAGAACTCCAGGCACGGTCTCATCGGGGCAGAGTAGAGGTGCGGGGAGCAACGTGAGACCCCCCTCCCGGCTCACCTGTCCCCTCACCCCTTCCCCTCCCGCCATCGCCGCCCACGCCGGTAACCGAGACCCGGCACGAAGCGGTGGGAGGTGAGGGGGCGTGGCCAGGGGCTGGAGGGGGCGGGAACATCCTGCTCCTCGCATTCTTATTGGTGGCTCCCGCTTGCCCGTTTAGGTGGGAAGGTTTGCTGATTGGGTCGTGGTGTTCTCTCATCCCTCCCGCCTTGTCTTCCACCTTCGCCTCAGCGGCGCGGGGCGTTCGCGGCGGAGCCGGCGGCGCGGTGCTCGGGGCGGTGGGGAGGCGAAGGACGAGCGGGCCGCAGCAGGTAAGGGCAGAGCCGCTGCCTCGGTGTGGGCTAGGGAGGAGTGCGTTCCTTCCTCGGCGAGGCCGCCCGGTTGCAGCCCTGCCCCGCCGACCTGGCGCCGTGCTCCCGCCGTGGCGGGGTTATGTAACCGCCCCGCGGTCCTGCCCCCGCCCCGGGCCCCGCTCTTGCCTCGGGGCTCCTGTCCCCGGGGGCGAGCCCGGGGCGTCCCCGCGGGCGCCCGCCCTCCGGCCGGGGGTCGTGCCTGCCGTGCAGCCCCGCTCGGCAGGAGCGAGGGGCGGAGGTGAGGCCGTGCGGGGAGGGCGGGAGTCGTGGCGGCTGGTCCCCCGGGCAGGAGGGGAGGGGAGCTGGGGGAGGTGAGGGACTGTCCCGGCGTGTGGGGAGGGGGTGGAGGAGGCGGGAAGCGCCGGGTGTCGGCTCGGAGCAGGTGGAGGTTTGCGGGGATGCGGAGCCGTCCCGGACACTCGCACAACTTGGGGCTGGTGTGCGGAATGCAGCGGAGCTCCATGTGCAGGGGGAGACCTCTCTGGTGACCAGTGACAGAACCCGAGGGAACGGCAGGAAGATGTGCCAGGGGAGGGTCAGGTTGGACATGAGGAAAAGGTTCTTCCCCCAGAGGGTGCTGGACACTGGAACAGGCTCCCCAGGGAGGTGTCCCGGCCCCAACCTGACAGTGTTCAAGAAGAGACTGGACAACGTCCTTAGACACACGGTGTGAACTGTGGGGTTGTCCTGTGCAGGGACAGGAGCTGGACTCGATGATCCTTGTGGGTCCTTCCAACTCAGGGCATTCACAGAGTGGCTGGCGTTTTAAGGGACCTCTGGAGATCATCCAGTCCAACCCACCTGCTACAGCAGGTTCACCAGAGCAGATCACACAGGAATGTGTCCAGGTGGGTTTGAATGTCTCCAGAGAAGGAGACTCCACAGCCTCTCTGGGCAGCCTGTTCCAGGGCTGTGGCACCTCAAAGGAAAGAAGTTTCTCCTCATGTTCAGATGGAACCTTCAGTCTGTGCCCGTTGGGCACCACTGAAAAGAGTCTGGGATTCTGGTTCTATGAGCCTTTTCTTGGGCTGTTTTAAAATTAGCTGCAGCATCCCCACACTGATGGTAATTGATGCTTATATAACAGGTAGCTCGCCGAAATTGTTGGTTGTATTTTTTCCCCCTACCTCTCCAAGGTTCTTTTGTATGTCTTTAAAATATTTTTGGTCCCTTTACTGCTTGATTTAAGCATTTAATCTAGTTTTCTAAAAGGAGAATGCATGGTAGGTTTATACAGTTGAAATAAATCATACAGACGAGAATCATAGTTTAATCCAGGGTTACACTTTACTTGAGCTTCTGTGTTTGGCTTTCAAGTTCTACACTTACAAATTGGTTTGATCTTTGTGTTGTTTACCTAGTTAGAGTGGTTGCTTTGTGGAAAAGGAAGATGCTTTTCCTATGAAAATAAATAATTATCGTAAAGAAACTTTGCTGCATTTATTCCTACAAGAAAACTAAATTATATGGTTGCACATCATTTCTGAACAGATGGAAGTCTGAATACTGTGAGAATATGAAACATTCAGAAAAACTACAAATGCATCACAGTAAACAAGGGCAAGATTTTATGTAGATTATCAACTTTGTTAACTAGTAACTGGTACTGTTATTTTTTTAACAGCAGGAACTATCCCGTTCTCCTTAAACTTCTGAGAAGGAGTTGTCAGCTATGTCATCTAGTTTATCTGTCCTTTTTCAGACATTGCAGCGTATTCAGATTCAGTGGCTTGGTTTGTCATTGTTTGTTTTGAAAGTGTTTGTCATTGCCTTGGTGTCCTTAATGCTTTTAAAGTTACAAATTACTTGTGCATGCCAGCAGAAAATCCTGTTCAAGAAGACTTTGAAATTTTATTCCTTGTCATCTAGGTGTCTTGAGTATCTTCTAGGAGTTAAACACTGAACAGCTCCCGTTGCATGTAATCCCACCATGTGTTTCTCTTTTTTTGTTGTTTGTTTTTTTTTGTGTGTGTGTTTTTTTTTTTCCTTCCAACAGAGATAGGGAAAGCAGGTCTTGGTAAGAATTGGAGTAGAGTTGTGCTTTTTATGTTACAGGCTAGAAGGCTATGAAATGAGTGTTCCACTGACCCATGTGTGAGGTGACAGATCTGGCTGCAGGCCAGTGACGTGGTAATACTGTGTGTGCCTTATAAAACAGGCTGGCTTTAAATAGAGTAGCATAGAGGCCAAGTGAAGGTAATCAGAAAGCTCGTTCTCATTTCTTTAAATTTGGGGAGGGTTTTTTGTTCTTCGAATACCTTAATGTCACCATGATAATTTTAGTGATTGATTATTCAAAGCCCAACTTCTTGACCTTAAGAACAGCACATAAAATCTTCATGCCTGGCACTGATTGCTCGAAGTATCATCTTCTGATTGTGGAATGGGGCTGGAGTTTTGGTTTAGGAGGGTTGAGCACCAGTGTCTGCTGACTTGTTTCCCCCAGGGCTGGAGGTACAAATTGCTTATCGAGCCACTGCCAGCTGAGTTCCTCTACATCCCTGGCATTGCGGGGCACGGTTGAGCTTCCTGAGCAATAAGCAGGTCTCGAACAACCCGAGCTGGCCAGCTCCGCTTCAGATGAATGAAAGTGAATAGTCCTTTTTGGTTGTTAAAAGCTTCCAAAAATAGTTGCAAAGTCTCAGCTAAATTTAATACGGCTAGAATGGCAATGGGAAGGATTAGAACATTTGGGATTTGCACCAGTTAACATTTAAAAAAAAAAAAAATCCTCTTCCTCATATGCCACTTCTGTAAGAGGAATAGTGGAGACTGACACTATTTTTGTGTGGTGCTAACCAAATTGGAGTTTAAATGTGAGTGGACTTCACTGCACTTGTAATTTTTATTACTGTCAGGGGAGTAGTCATTGCCCAGGTCCTGTTCTGCTCTTTCTAATTAAGTAAAATGTCTCAATTTAAGTCCAAGGAAGCTTTCCAGAGTGAAGAACTAGCACCATATAAAAATAAGGCTAATCTCCGGTGTTTGTTTTGCAGAACGGAATGAAATTTCAGGAGTTTACTGCTATGTGAACTTCCCTGTTATACTCCTGTGTTCTGCCAAAGTCTTTGGTGTGGGTCCAGTTGCCTTGAGCAGAAGTTGCATCCTTAGGCTAACCCTCCAGATAGGTGACTCTGCTTCTGTTAAATCAGTGAGTATTTTAAGTGAAAACTGGTTATTTCACTTAAGTCTCACTTAGTGGATTTGAATTATGGTAAAACTTGCCTTTTTTTTTTCTTCTTGATGGGAGCAGAGGTGGAATTTCTACACTTTCTCTGGACCCTTCTAGAAAAACAACTACAACTTTCCTTGCTTTTTGTTTTTTCCCTAAATTTTCTTAATTCCTGTAGATTACAGTTTCCAGGTTTGCACTCAGGACTCAATACTTCTAGTTTATAGTGCTTATATTTAGAGCTTCTATTTGTAACATTTTGTTTGCTTTATTCTATTTTTAGTCATGTTGTTTGTCATGGCAAGCAGTGTTTAATAAAAAAAAGTAAAGTTTCCTAGCAATTTCAAGAGATATGTGCCTGTTTCTTTATGTCCCTCAGGGACTCTCTTTAAAAACTCTTAAGACAGGAAAATGGTCACCAAGGAAATGCCTTATTAGTTTCCATAAAAACAGTGGATAAATCTATATGTGCTTTGTGATGTACAAGGTATTGATCCATTCAGACACTTCAGGTCTTCAAGTTGTCTTCATTCAGCAAAATTTCAGCTGAAGCTCTTTGTTCTGTAGGGGTCTAACTTTATAACAAGATGTGTGTCTTTCAATTTTAGACTGAAAAAGCAATACTTTTTGATAACACTTTTTCAAACAGAAACTTAGTAAGCTATTGCTATTTGCCAATGAATACAATTTTCTGCTGGTCCCTGTTAATTTGAATTAGAGGTGTACAATATCTAAAAATAGTGAGGTGGCAGAATTAATACTTATCTCCCACCTGGAATCTCTACAGCGCTTTCGGTTACGGAATCTATGGGGTTGAAAACTGACATGGCCTAATCTGTTCCAGTGGGAAAGGCGTTTGCTTCGTGTTTGGAACTATCACAAATCGTAACCTCTTGCACAATTCGACTGCAGGAGGTGAAGTCTGAAATAACTTTTGTCATTGTACAGTGATGCAAAGCATGGATATAAATTGCATGAAACAAGTGACAAGGAGATTCCATGTAGGATCTGGAGGGATGGTGGCTGCAACGGTTTTCCAAAGGTTAAAAGTACCACACTCTTGTGGTACTCGGGTCTGTGTAATGTATTTTCTGACTTGAAAGTTTAGGGTCAAAACACTACACCAAATTCAGAATAACACAGGAATACAGATTGCAAATGGGTGAACTTTAAAGGGGATAAATGGATATGGCAAGGAATCGGCATTAGCTGGAGGTTACACAAACTTGGTCTCAGGTTTGTTTTTGTTGCAGTATCTCAGCCTTATAAAGGGAGAAATCCTGCTACAGGGTCCCCCTTAAGGTCTTGATGACTGAATTTAGTATCAATATTGATGCTGGATGATGCCTCAGTGTTACTGTATTATCTTATGGCGTTGCCCCTTTTGAAATTCTCTTGGACAACTTTTGGTATCTTAAGTATCTGAGAAATTTCCTGATTTGGGGAGGGAGAGGTAAATGCACAACTTGGTTTGAACTCATTACATCTTAAGGGTAAACCATACTCATATTTCTTAAGTGGATGTCTTTCCGTATTTTTTTGATAATAGAAAAAGGACCATAAGAGGGGGGAAGCTAACTTATTTTTTAAGAAGCTTTAATATAAATAAGAACGTGATCCAGTGATTGTATTATGGTTACACAAAAAATTACATTTAATTATATTTATTTTATATGGCAGCCCAGTTCTTGGATTATACATAACTTGGAATTAATTGTTTTAAGGGATTTGGAATGTGAATTCTTTTGTTCTAAATTAGTAGAAGAATTGTAAAGAGAACATTTTTTTTGACAGAGAACTGGCTGAAGTGGCAAACTAAATTCAAAGACATCACAAAACACCATCACCAAAACACGTGAGCCTTACGGTGTTTGGTCATAATAAAGGATATGTACTTATGATGCGTCTTACATATGTTTAGCACTATAAATAATGCAGAGAAAGGTAATGCCAGCTCATGACTGGCTGGAAACAACATCTGATATAGTAACTCATTATGAAGTCCATGCAGAGCTGTGACAACTCAGACTACAATTTCATGAATGCCTTAAGTAAATTAGTTGTTGGAAAGTACCACTCTAACCTTTGCTTGTCTGTTCTCAAAAAGCTTTGCCCACTTTTTCTGGTTGCTACAAACACTTGTGCACCCACGGGTCAGTTATCTACCTAAAGGAGTTAAACCCAAGCTTTTTTTTCCTTAGGCCTGGTGTTTTCCTTTAACTGAATTGGTTTGTGCAGTTGTGCCACGAGTGGGAGCAGGAGATGCTTTCTTCATGACAAAAGGTAGCGGAGGCCTGTCTGTGTAGGAGATGACTGATGTTGGAAGTGAGAAGCTCAGGTACAGGTCCTAGCAAGTGATAGGATGAGAGGAAATCATAGAATATCTCAAGTTGGCCTCAAGTGGTACTGGGAAAGGTTCGGATTGGATATTAGGAAATGTTTCTTCATGGAGAGGGTTGTCAGGCATTGGAACAGGCTGCCCAGGGAAGTGGTGGAGTCACCATCCCTGGAGGTGTTTAAAAGATGTATAGATGAGGTTCTTAGGGACATGGTTTAGTGCCAGAGTTAGGTTTTGGTTGGATTTGATGATCTTAAGGGTCTCTTCCAACCAAAATGATTCTATGACGGATATATTGCATCTTTTGGCAGAAGTGCCAGTTTGTCCAGTCAGAGCCTGAACTTACGGCCCAAGGGTCTGAAGTGTGCCAACAAATGTTGATTTGATTGTCCCCTCTGATTATCATTGTACTCAGGCTCACAGGCAGTTTATTTCTCTTGGGGAGCGTATATGTCTTTTATTACTGAGATTTTTATTTTAATTGTGGTGATGTGCTTAATATTGTGCAGTACATGGCCCTTGTTTCATAACATTTACTATACAGTAGTTATGCCATACAGATATTTTTAACTGTGCAATTAAATTGAGCAGAGGATTTAATAATCAAGGTATTGTAAATTGATTTGCTAACATAAGGAGGACTGATTGGAATTCTGGGTATATTTTAAGTGTAGAAGGAGCATGAGCATGTATTCACACCCACGTACGAGTCTTGAAAAAGAGGTGGTCAAAAGGCACGTAAGGCAGTGACTTTCTTAAGATGAGCAAATATCTCAAGAAGTGATTGAAAAAAGGAGCAAGCTCTGCTGTTAAAGAGCTCCAGCAGAGCAAAACTACTGCAATGTAATGTAAGAGTATATATTAATTTCTAATCTCAGATGGAACTTTGAAGCCTATATATTGTAGCATTTCCTGCTATAGTGTATGTTTCTTATTGCCAGCTACAATGGTTAAAAATTTGAACTTCATTGTTGTAACTTAAAATCCTTTTCTGTTTTGCTGCTTGTCATAGTGGTTTTGCTTAATTCTTAATTTAAAAACTTCATTTCTTACCTAGTACTTTATAATGTGGTTCTCCCAGGAGAGAAAAAAATAAACAAAGAACAGTTTAGTGAAAACCTGTAGACTTTTCTGACTTCTGTTGATATATTAACATTCTTTACTTCTCTGCACACCCTAATAGCTTTGTTATGTGTTGGGGAAGAGGACATGTGAAATTTGTTAGCTGCCATGAAGTTATCTTTAACATTACTATCACACTTCGTAGTGAATTGAAGCTTATTTATTAGACTAAAGAAGTACATCTTAAGAAGTCAGCTAATATAATTAGAGATGTGTATGGAAAACCAGTCAGTGCACTGTATCACCTCTCTGCTCTACTTTGGCTGTAAGTTCCATTCAGCCAGCAGATTCTTGTTTCATTATGTTCTAGGACATTCTTCTAGTTCTTAAACTTCTCTACTTCCAGTTCTTTTTAATCTCCCCTCTTCTCACTGGAATGTTTGAGCGTTAATCCAAATTCCTACAACTTTTTGAGTACCATTTTGTGTTGCCTTTATCATCTTGAGTCTGTGTGAGGTTTGCTTTGAAACATCTCTCTTTGCTGAGTGGACTCATCCAGCTTACTGCTTGTGGGGCAAGAAGAGTTTTACCCAGTGTGACTATAAAATACTTGGTATCTTTGACTGGAAGTAGTTTGGCTGTTATGAATGAAATACTTGCTGCTAGCTCTGCCATGTAAGTTGTATTTTGTAACACGCCAGGCTTGAGGTTTATTTTCATAAACTTAAAAGCAATGAATCTAATCTTGACACAGGCTAGACATGATGGCGAACATTTAGAGATGATGGCATTTGGAGTACATGATCTATTAATATTTCCTGCTAGAGTGATGATACATTCTGAATTTAAGTTTTTTCCCCAGTAGCAGCAACTGTATTTCTTTATAGTATTTATCTGGGTATGACTACACTGAAATGTGCAGTAATACCAGGCTTGACTGAGTTGGTTAAAATGCCAGAGGCAATATTGCTCTAATACTGAATTCTTACTACCCTAATGTTTACTGTTGAAGTTCCAGCCTTCGCCTCTGTCATTTATTTAGGCTGTTTTTCCACTTAGAATTAAATTCTTAAATTGAAATTAGTTGTGCTGATATCAGCCTGAGTTGGCAAAAATACTGTTGTGTATCTGATAGTCTAAAAAACCTGTCGTCAGGTGGACACAATAAAAAAAGAGGTAACTGACCTGAGCCTTTCACAATATACCTGCTTCCTTACAACACTGCATCTTTTTTGTTTTAACCCTCTCCCTCATAAATTACATATATAGAATACAGGACTAGGAAACTATTCTCTTTTTAGCTATATAACATATATTAATACCTGGAAAAGGAAGACAGCTAAGATCCTGTGACCTACCCTGTTTCCCCAAAAATAAGACAGAGTCTTATACTAATTTTTGCTTCAGAAGATACGTTAGGGCTTATTTTCAGGGGATGTCTTATTTTGCCATGAACAACAATCTACATTTATTCTTGAACAACAAAATCACCATTTATTCAAATATAGTCATGTCATCACATTCTGGAACATCGTCATAACTCTCCAAACCCTGAATTCCATCATGAATTTCTTGCTTGTGACTCTATTTCGTTTAGAACCATTGGCCTCAATTTTTCATGTCTAGCAATAGCGCTTTCCTTGAATGAGCACCTCTTGTCCATGTCTCCTGCTCATAGCGCATCGGCAACACAACTGTCAGTTGTCTGTCAGGTGTCTGCTTTTCTTGGTGAAAGGTCTATCTGTCCTGCTGCATTCTATTGCCAATTAATTTTACATTTTTACATGTATAGCTGCCTGGACACTACTTAAATTGACTTTTAAAATGCCCTGTAACTAGGGCTTGTTTTTGGAGTAGGGCTTATATTTCAAGCATCCTTAAAAATCCTGAAAAATCATGCTAGGGCTTATTTTTGGGGTAGGTCTTATATTTGGGGAAACAGGGTACCAGCTCTCCAAAGATCATATGTGCACTAGGAGTGGTATTGCTGGACAACATTTCCCTCTGGACAAAGTCCTGAATTATCCTGCTCAGATCTTGCGGTTGGAATGAGATGACCTGTGTGGTCCCCTTACTTGTTCTGACTGGCTAATAAAACAGTTTCTATTCCATCATTTGAGAGTGTGATAAGTGTGGACTCAATTCTCCAAACTGATGCTTTTGAGCGTGACTTGAGCATGTTTTCTTGAGGATTTCAGCAATAATAATTACTGACGTTTCTTCCCGTAACATAAGGTTGCAGCACGATGTGCTCTGTCATCGGCCAAATGTCATTTCGGAGCTGCAGCAGGATTGAGGTTATGTGAAAGGCACAGGCATGGCAAATTAGCTCCATAATTTAGCATTGCTTTACCGAGATTAAGTCTAAATAAGCCCATAGGGTTTAATTTTGGACACTAGTCCTAAATAGTGTATTTGAACTAATATTTACAACTATTTATAGAGAGCAGCTAGTACGCAATAGAGCAAGGGCAAATCTGAACCAGATGAGCACGCTGTTTATGTAACTCTCTAACTCTTTATGTTATGAGGAGAAAAAGCAGCCAATGATTGCATTTTGTTATTGAAAGAAAGAAAAATATAAAAGAATTAATTATTCCTCTATATAGTTTCTATCAGCTTACTGGAGCTCTATGGAAGTCATAGGTTGATGCTTAATACACTTATACTAAGGATTGTTTACACTGGCCATGATAAATACCTGAATTTATACTGAAGAACACACTGATAATTTATTGGACCTTTACTTACTCCCCTTAGCTTGTATGAAGTTTACTCTTGTATCAACAGTAAGGACAGTGATTGTATGGGCTTTTTCCTTCTGTGTCCTTCAGTGTGTCTTAAGATTAACTGTCTGCTCTGATAGATTTGGGGTAAAGGCTTCAAAGTCAGCAAGATTTTCCTAAAAGGAAAGAGACTCATCTACTGAGTCCACTCTTTGCTTTTTTATTTGCTTCCTAACATAATTAAGATGCAAACAAAGAAATTGCTAATGGGCATGGAAAAACAGGGTACGTTCTGTCCTTAAACTGTAGAAAAAACTGGCTTTATTCTCTGTAATAGGGATGTGACTTAGTTGTACTGGTTTTTTTGGTGATTTTATGTTCATGCTACTTTCCAATAGGGTCTTTTTCTTGTTTTATCTTTGAGTAGATGCCTAGTATAATTCGCAAAGTTACTTTATTTTTTTCTTATCCTGTGCATTACACTTTTTCTCTAAGCCAACTGCAAGCTCGGAAGCCTCAGCCTGCCTTCCCAAACATGACTCAAACCCAAATACAACATAGTATTTTCTTTTAGGGTAAGGGGCACTTTAATGCCCAACTTCTGGTTGTGTTCAGCAGCTTGTGCTGGTATGGTTGGGTCTTTTCTGCACTAATAAATGAAACTAAAGCAAAGTCCCCATTTGAGCCTTGGTGAAATTAGTGTCTTGTTAGAGGCCAATCACCTCAAAATAGTGCAAAATATACTTTTTACAGGCTAAGCCCCCAAACTAAGAATTTCTGATTTGACTCATGTATGTGATAGTTTTAAGTGTAGTATAACTGTGTCTCTTCTTAATGTTGCCAGGGATGAGGGGAGACTCGTACTTGTTTGGAATGCGAGGCCTTGGTCACTATGGCTGCATCCCGGAGGACGAAGGACAGTTCTTACTCTACTCTATCAATGGAGACGATGATTTGAAGAGGTGTTTTGCAGAGGAAGATTTTCATGAAATAATTGACTTCAACGACCTCCCAAATTCTCTTTTTGCTTGTAATGTTCACCAGTCTGTGTTTGAAGATGAGGACAGTAAGGTACAGTGTCAGTTTCCATATTTTCAATGTAAGAGAAACATATTCCTTATATCTGTGTTTATTGCATTTTCAATTGAACAGATATTGCACAAAGAAACTGGATCCCAAATATGAGTTCCAAGGTGGCAACAATGCTCTGCCATGATGTTTATTTCAAGAGCTTAAAAGCCTTTTTGTCAACTACAGTGCACAAAAATGTGGGTACATGTCTTTATAGCAACCATAGTTGCAGTCATAATGGAGGTGGCAAAGTTTAATGTGTGAAAGTTTCTTCTGCTTAGTGATCATATATCACTGTGCTGAGAGGCTGCCTTTTCTTATATTTTTCTCAAATGTTCTAAGTTACCTGAAGTTTTATCTGGAAAATCTGATATGAATGATAGTGACAACAAAGACAAGAGGAACTGCGTGAGAATAACTTTAACTCTGCAATTAGTCTAAAACTGGCTACCATAAAAAGAAAAAAAACAACTTTTGCAGGAAATTGAGTTCCTGTTTCTTAGCAGAGTATTCTTCCTGATGGAGATGTCGGGAATACAAAACTGGTAGTTTGGTCCTTTATTTTCTGATAAAATTAGTCTAGGTTAATTGATACAGACACACCTGAGACTACTTGAGTGTGTTGTCCAGAATTTTCTATTCAGAAACAAGCTGGCAGTAGTAAAGTAAATTTTGGCTGGAACTGGCTGATGAGGTATCCAGATAATACTACAGATCAGATTCAGTGGGACCAAAGCTGGCCAGGTTGGACAAAGGGTCTTTAGTGGGGAAATTACCAGATGAAAGGAAAATAAAACAAGACTTCTACGGATACGGCCTTCTTGTTAAAGGTACTGAAGGTGGTATATACTGAGGCTTCACTAGTGAAATTCTTTGGGTTTAATTTCTTAGACATCTTTGTCTTCCATAATGATGTTTGAGTAATACAGATTGAAAGAAAATAAAAGTTCATACCACAGCACTAGACAACGATCATATTTATATATAAATAAAAAAGCCCTCTAAATTGCAATCTTGGAAAACAATGCACCATTTAATCGTGTCTAAGTCCTTTGGCTAATAGGCGTCTTGCATTTATGTTGTGCCATTTTGTGGAATTTTATAACCATCTGGTAATGAACTTTGCTCAAGTTGAAGGTCTAAAAGTCCAGTTTTAAAGGAAGAAAACAGAAGCCTCTCTAGAATTAGGGAATCTCTTCATCCTGCAGAGGTTCTATCGCTGCTTGCTCCTGAGCTTTCTCTTCTGGAAGCTGTATTCTAGTGCTCAGCTGATGGCTTGGTTAGAAAGCGGAATGAGTGATTATGTTGTTATGTGGGATCACAATCCCCAAAGACTTGCAGGACTTCAGGATACTTCTTAAGAACTGCAGCTGGGTTGTGGAGGTGGATTTTCTGTTCCATGTGCGTGTCTGTAAACTGTCAATGACATGGGTTGAACAGCTTTGTTTGCAGGTAAGTAGTTACTCCTCTAAGTCTATATTTATCTAGATGAGATTACCTTCAGATTTCTCATTAAATCCAAGGACCTGGGGAGCTGATTATGATTTTTATTATTCCTGTAGAACATGTACTTGTGTTCCCAGTTGATTAATACCCATAATCCTTTCTATTATTATCCCGCAGCAACAGTTAATAGCATACCTGAATTCAGTATAAAATATTGTCAAGATACTAAGCTTAAGTTTAAAGTTTCACACAATCACAAATACTGGTAACAATCGTATATGTAGTGGTACTGTAAACAAGTTACAAGTTAGTAAAGACAGACAAACTGTATCAGGCCAGCCTTGAGTTTTCTGGCTGGCACCCTGAGATGTCAACGTAGACAGTGAATCTGAAGGGTTATGGGCCCTGGGACCCGAGGCTTAAAGAAAGCTGCTCAGGAGTGGCTGCCTGATCTTAAACACTGGCAGAAGAAAAGGAGAATGTCATAGAATAGTTTGGGTTGGAAGGGACCTTCAAAGCTTATGCAGTCCAACCCCTGCTGTGAGCAGGGACATCTTCACCCAGCTCAGGTTGCTCAGAGCCCCGTCCAGCCTGGCCTGGGATGTCTCCAGGGATGGGGCATCCACCACCTCTCTGGCCAACCTGGGCCAGTGTTTCACCACCCTCACTGTAAAAAAAAATTCTGTATGTCTAACCTGAATCTCCCTGCTTCTAGTTTAAAACAATCACCCCTTGTTTTGTTGCAACATGCCCTTCTAACAAATCTGTCCCCATCTTCCTTATCAGCCCCTTTTAAGCACTGAAAGGCCTCAATAAGGTCTCCCCAGAGCCTTCCCTTCTCCAGGCTGAACAACCCCAACTCCCTCAGCCTGTCCTCCCAGCAGAGCTGTTCCAGCCTTGGATCATTTCTGTGGCTCCTCTGGCCCCTCTCCAACAGGTCCATGTCTGTCCTGTGCTGAGGACCCCAGAGCTGGATGCAGAACTGCAGGGGGGTCTCACCAGAGACTATAGCCCCAAATACTAATACAGATTAGTGCTATCTACACACATCTCATTTTGCTATGGTAACAGAGCATCTGGTCAAAAAATATTTGGCTACCTTTCAGAGCCGTGTTCTTGGGAAGAAATCTCTACTTATATCGGGAGAATGCCCTGGATAGCTGGAGTCAATAATACGGGTATTTAAGGATTTGCACAGGATGGCTTAGCAGCCTTGGTGCACTAACAGCTTGCTACAGCTGCAGGGAGGTAGTTTTGCTTATCTCGACTCCTATCATGGACAGCTTGCTCCTTCATATGGAAAATAATGGAATTGTGTCTTCCTTACAATGTGACTAGAAAATACTGAGCTATTTAGTTCTTAAGGAAGAACAAAGGCTTGGAGAAGTAGATTATCAAACAGGCCTGTTGCAAATCCAGAGTCACATTCAGCTATGTCCCCATCACTGTCCTGTGTTCTGATTTGTTTGTTGTGGCATACAACCTGTTAATGATAAGGGCAGATTTTTTTTTTTTTTTTCCTCCTGGTGTATAACACTGTCTTGGTTGAATCATGGAAGACATATTGTAAAGAAACTAAGAATGGAATTACTCCTAAGCCCTGGGATTTTCCACATCTCTTGGGAAAAGTGATGGCACTACTTATGCAAGCAAGAGATGGCAAAATTGAGACTGTTATTTTTGGCTGATAGTGTGACTGAATGGAAGGTGCTGCTCCTTTTATCTTTCCTGATAAAGTAATTGCGGTGATGAGCCAAAGGGCATGACTCTGATTACTCCAATGGTGGATATGTGTGTCTTTTAACAGTTAATTGCTACACGTAGCCCTCAGGCTTTCCGGATAGTAACCCTTTTGTTGTGGTTTTGTTATGCATATATCACTGTTTTCTAAAACCATCCTTTCTATAACATCACTGTGTAATTTCCTTCAGGCTGAAACTGGTAGGCACACTGTCAAAGTGAAGCATTTTTGTCTCTTAAGATGTTTCCTTCAGATGCTGTAATGCCTCAGGAGATGCTTCCACAAAACTGTCACTATTAGAGTATGCTTATGTGAGGGAAGGATGTGTTTCCTCAAGCTGTTTCCAGGCTGTATGCTCTTTTTCCACTATTTTGGTTCAAATTGGAAGGAGCGCCTATTAAACTTGATTAGTTATATTTCAGATTAAAATGCTCAGAAACTAATCAATCATTCTTTGTTATGGTGGAGCTGCCTGGGAAATTATAGCCAAAGTCCATTAAGTGCTTTTTCTTGCCAATATAATTCAAACCAGTAGAGGATATTATTATTATTTCTGCTCATGGATTTCAAGAGGATGGACCAGACTCTGTTCAGTGGTGCCCAACGACAGGGTGAGGGGCAACGGGCACAGACTGAGGCACAGGAGGTTCTGTCTCCGTGAGGAGAAACTTCTTTCCTTTGAGATGCCAGAGCCCTGGACCAGGCTGCCCAGAGAGGTTGTGGAGTCTCCTTCTCTGGAGACATTCAAACCCACCTGGACACATTCCTGTGTGATCTGCTCTGGTGAACCTGCTTTAGCAGGTGGGTTGGACTGGATGATCTCCAGAGGTCCCTTCCAACCCCAGCCACTCTGTGATTCATGCAGAAAATGTGGTGACCCAACTTCTGTCCAGTTCTGGACTTCCCAGTACAAGGAAGACATGGACATACTGGAGAGAGTCCAGTGAAGGGACGCTGTGATGATGAAGGGGCTGGAGCATCTCCTGCAAAGAAAGACTGAGAGAGCTGGGACTGCTCAGACTGGAGTAGAGGAGGTTCAGGGGAGATCTTACCGATGTGTGCACCCACCTGAAGTGAGGGTGCAAAAGGGACAGAACCAGGCTCTGCTCAGTGGTGCCCAGTGGCAGGACCAGAGGCCATGGACACAAACTGAAACACAGGAGGTTCCCTCTGAACATCAGGACACACTTTTTCTACTGTGAGAGTGACTGAGCACTGGCACACGTTGCCCAGGGAGGTGGTGGAATCTCCATCCTTGGAGATATTCAACAGCTATCTGGACATATACTTGGACAACCAGCTCTAGGTGGTCCTGCTTCAACAGGGGGGTTGGACAAGGTGACCTCCAGAGGTCCCTACCAACCTCAACAGGTCTGTGATTCTGTGGACATATGTTGAAGTGTGTCCTAATTCTTCTGGTGAAGAGGGTGTGAATGCAAGGCTGGGGAATGGAAGTGATTAAAAATGCATTTCCTGAACCTTGAGCTTCATGGAGGTGAGGTAGAGAAGAGAGGAGAAAAGAAGTCAAAATAACAAGTCAATGGAAAAGATAATCTTGCTTTAATGGAAGGACATTTTTATGAGAACAGTTACTGTTTCTGTGAGGGATTCTTTCATGTTACAACTTTATTTACATATATTGGATGGCTACTTTCTTTTACTACAGAAGCCTATGCTAGACTTCCTTTGACTTTTTTTAATATGTGTTATTGAGCTCAGAACTTGAAAAGACTTAAAGCTGCCTCAAGCTAGTGCTGGAATATTTGTCCAAGGATGATGCTTTAAGTGAACTCTGTAGCCTTACTTGGAAAGGCTTTTTTCCTTTGTACTTGCATTCAGCTTTGTCAACAAAGCACATCTTCATGCTGCTATTTTTATTTTTAAGGTGCGGTAAAAGACACTGGACTGTTCAGTGCTCTGCTGTGTTGTCTTTAACTTTTATACGTTAATTCTGGGATTGAAGCTTCCTAGGGATGCTTTGACTCTGAAGCATATAATTGAAACGTGTCTGTTCTCTGCTCCTGTTAAACAAAGTGGAGCCGCTGTGTCTGCTGCCGTGTATGAAATGTTTCTTTGATTCCCTTTTCCTACAGGCTAATTCAAGAAGACGCTGTAGGAGGCAGGCGTTGTTTCTGCAGGGGAAGATCTGTTCCTTTTTTTCCTTTATTTTTAAAAATCTAGATTGTGAAGTCAGAACCTCTTTGGTCATGTTACATCACTGAAGCCTCCAGGTGTTGAGTCATCATTATATTTGGAGAGTGGCACACTTTTTTTTTTTTAGTCTAATATTAGTATTCAAGCCTGGACTCAGTGGAAGGTCACCCTAGCAAAGATGAAGTCACCCTTCCAAGGCTGGAAAGGAATGCAAGCTTCATTCTGCCTTCCTGATACACTTGCTGTTGCTTTGTTTTACTTTCAGTTTTTCTACCTTTTAAGGTTGTCGTCCGTCGATACGATAACATTATCAGAAACTGCCACTTGAAGCAGACCGGGCCTTGTGCTGTGGGATCTCTGCCTGCTTTGGTTTTTTTCGGTTTTATAAATGGGATGAAAGTTATTCCCTGTCACTCTGTTAAAAAAAAAAAAAAAAAAATTGAGGTGTGTTTCTTTACTACACACTGTGTATACATCTAATAAAATAAAAATACAGAGAGCTTGCAAAGAGAAGCTGCAGGATCAGCGTCCTCCAGAACTTCATGAATCAAATCTGCCCTCTGGGAATCCCATCTTGGGCTCTTCCCTGGGTGGTGATTTAGACAGCTAAGAACTATTTTTTTTTTTCTGTGATCATGTAAGCACCAAAGTATACAATAACTACAGGAGGCTGTTCTTGATCTGAGAAATATGCAGTCTAAAAAATTTTTCTGTGGCATTTATTCTGTAACTAATTTCAAATACTTTCCTGATAGACCATATCAGTGCAATACAGTATTTCAGCTGAAAACACCTATGAACTTTCACACCCTGCCTCTGAGGTCCCATCTGACTGCTGGGGTGATAATCCCAACTTTTTCAGCCCCATTAAGTCTTTGCAACCTAAAAGAGCTGTTGATATTTGGCATTCATAAACCTGCCTTTGTTTACTTCCTATATTGAGGAGCTCAGATAACAAAAATAGTAGCTTCATGAATTGCCCTAAAGCTTTTGAGTGTCTGGAACTCACTAGGACTAAACCCACAGTAACATTAAAGGTGCTGAGATTTTACTGGAGAAAATCCAGTAGCCAAGTGAACCTTCATTGATATTTTGGATCTATTGAATGTTCATTCTAGTTTGGGAGAAGAAAATGAATTAATTTTGACTGGTGCGGTTTGCATATTCAGAATCTTAGTGCATATTTATGGCATTATTTTAGGTTGGTCTTGTTGCTGTTAACAAGACAAATTCCATTTACGTACAAATATAGGGTCTGACACTAATTTCCTCTGAGGTGATCTGCAGAATTTCTAATGGAACTGGAAGAAGTCATCGGTCTAATCTGATTTAGGCATTCAGTCTGTCTTCTCTCTTAGGCAGTTCTGGCTGTTACTGAAAGTCTTCAGCATTTCTACCTTCTTTCTGGAAAAATTCATAAGCTTTATGACAGCCCTTGAAGAAACACTAACGGCATACTGAGATTGTGTGCTTGTAACAGTTTGGTCAAGTTGAATTTATGCATATACCCACTTCATCCCCTGTAAGTAGAAGGTGTGCTGGGCCACCGTTATCCTGTTGGCATCAGGAATTACCGAGCTCCAAATATTCCTCAGTTCAATCAGTATTTAATTTCAACTCTGAAAATGAGTTGTGTTGTGTGGTTTTTGGTTTGGGTTTTTTTCGTGTGTTTCTTTTTGTTTAACCCAAAACAAACAAAAATCCACCACCCCAAAATCACAAGCAAGCAAATCCCAACCAAACAAAAACCCCACCCAACCAAACAAAACCAAAAGCCAAACAAACAAAAACCCCACAAATATTTCTGGGCCTGAAATGCCACTGTCTGTAACGTGGACGCTGTCTAATAAATTTATACAGTACTTGGGTTTATTTTCCCATCCATGTGCGAGGTGCTTGGTAGCACAAATGCCCTTGTTTTGATGGGAGAACGTGCCTGGCAAAAGACCAGCTGGGTTAAAGGCTGCCCTGCATTCGTTGCAGCTGAAATTTGGAGTAAGTGCTTCAAATCGTCTAACCATACTGGCTGTTTGTAAATTACAAAAATAAACTGATTAATGTTCTTTCCAGAACACACGAGACAGCAGTTACTGTCTGCTTTTTAAATTTGGAAATGTACTTTTCTCCTTAAGAGCAACTGTGGAAAAATTCTTCTAGTATTGGCTTTCTGTGGTAGTGTTCTACTCTGGAGTCTAGAGGGAACGTGTTATCTCATGAAACTGGGCTGGGTGGGAAATCTTTCCTGGGAAAGGACCATTCAGAGTAAGTATTTCAAGTTTTTTTTGGTGCAGGAATAACATTTTCTTATCAGTTCTGCTGAAACGTACAGAGTTTTGAAGAATGAGACATTTTAACGAAAGTGTTGGTAAATCCGTGCCAAGGTTTTTGAGGACGTTCCGTTGTGGGATGAGAAAACAGGCTCTGGGAGCCAGAGGGAATTGCAAGGTTTTATCTGTAAGTCCGTAAAGAATCATTGTATTAATTACTCCTTTCTATAGCACAATGGACACTGTAGGATAAACTGTGTGTGGGTTTGATTAAAATATCCCTAAGCACGGTACAAATTGAGATTCTGCTTTGCAGTTGTCCGTCTCCTGTAATAGATTGAACTAAATCGCTGGACTCAAATGTCTTTTGATCTCTGAGGGAGTCGAGATGTGGCCTGGAACACTGAACCTGCTGCCCCTTTCCTTTGGACTTGCGACTAGGCTTAGCTGAGACGCCGAGTTCAACCAAGGATTTCTGCTGACAGAGGAGTTTTGTTGATGTGTGTTTTTCCTTCTGATTATCCTGCTTGAAAATATTTGAGAGCTTGACTGTGTGTATGTGGAATACTGAGCCTCTTTTTTTCCAGGATGATAGTAGGATATGTTGCTTTCTGGGATGATAAGCAAGAGAACCCAGCAATCTTATGCCATTTCCTATTTACCAAATTTGAGAGGGTTGGTTTTATTATAACTTGTGATACTCGCTGTTTTTGATCAGCGTTACTCCTGGGTGTGCTGGTTTGTTTTCTCTCTCGTCTGGCAATCTAAGGTATAGCATGTTTTTGTAAAGCAATGTAAAGCCAAGAAGATAGACACCAGGTCACACTTGGAATAAACCACAGCAGTGATTTCTACAGGAACTTCCTTGCATTGAATTGAAACTTTAATGTTTGCACAGTGTGTGTTAAAGCAAGAAGTCAACCCTCTCAGTATCTGCTGACAGAAGCAAGAGCTATATCTTTCAAAGGGAAAAGCTGCCTTTATGCCATTTGTAGAAAAGTCTTTGGTTTGTTCCACTAAATAGTTCTTGTCAGCTAATATCTGCTAATAATCAAACACAGTTTTGCCTTCCTCCCTCCAACAAACTGTCATTTTGAAGTCAACAAAGATACTGTTTTTCTAGCTGATAGTAATCAAAAAGTGCAGTAAAGCCATTCTAATGTGGTTAGGGCAGCAGCTGTTCCTTATTTTAATACCATCACAGGTCCTAATCCATCCACAAGTTCTGATATCTGTTTTCTGGCCCAAGGAAAAGGCTTCTAAATGAAGGTCAGCCTTCATTACCAATCCATAAAGACATTGTGTTTACAGAAGCTACTTTCTGGCTTAATCACATTGAAAACAGTAAATTTACAACTCTAATTACCTGTTATGTAAAGGAATTTCTTGGATGTTTCATACAAAATATATTTTAAGAACACTGCACAAGAGTTTAATGTAATTAATAAATAAAGTAATGCTTGATAGAGGTAGGAAAAAAGCTAATGCTTGAAAAATAATGTATTTTTAGAAAACAAGGGATATGGGAAAGTGATTTGAGGTAATACAGAGTGAAGGAGAGAGAGAGAGAGAGAGACAGCAGCTTTAAGTTTGTGGCTTTGCTTAAGACAAATTCTGCAGCAGATTTGAGCACGAAGGTGGGAGATCATATTCGGAGTTGAATCGAGGTGAAATGAATTAGCAGTTACTTCTGTGCGTTTGAAAACAGTTTTTCTTCTGTGCCAGATAAATTCGTGCTTTGCAATTGGTGGAAGTTTTGGTATTTGCTGCGGTAATGCAAAGGTTTCTCCATGGCTGTGTTCTCAGATCAATCCTGATAAATGAAACCATTCTGTCAGCGGAGGAGTTTGCTCAAATTCTTAGTTTACTGTGTAGTACAAGCGCATGGTTTTAAAAATAATGTACCTCGTACTTTTTTACTGTCTTGCTTTATAGTGATTACTTTTAAGCGAAGGTTCTTTTGCTGTAATTTGATTGCATTTTATGGATACTTTACCCTGCTTAAATTACGTGATTTTGTACTGGGCTTTGAAACTTAATACATAAGCAGGGGCATTGCAGATATAGTAGATGTAATGCGTATGTCTCAGAGGAGTAAGAGAAACTTTTTCCGTGTTTTAGAGACTAATGAGCAGGAAGTTAAGATGACAGTAGGATGGGAAAAAGAAATTATAGTATGGCAAGAGAGTAATGAAGACACTTATTACACTGCAGCAAGGTGGATTCAGGTCAGTACCTGTTGTCTTTAACTGGGTTTGCAGTTAGTCTGAAAAGCATAAAGGCATTGTAAGACTGTGGCATGCAATCATTTAGAAATTTTCCATTTAATGTTAGCGGAACTAGTGTTGGGGAGAAATCCGATGGTTTCATCTTCATGTTGCCAGTGTGTGGTGGGCTCACCAGGTAAGAACAAAACTGGAAACTTCAGAAGATGCTGAAGAAATGAGGTACCAGCCCCTGACTGAGTGGGAGTTGGCCCTGGATTTAAGGCCTCAAAACCAGACTGATGTGCACCACAGGCCTGACTTCTAAAAGCCACGATAAAATCAAGCGACTTGTGTCTCTTCTGTTTTTATTCTTTGTAACTCTTCTGAATGCTGACTTTATCTATTTCTCAAGGCAGTTCTTGTTGAAAGAAAATACAGTCACAGGCTGAAATACCACCGGTGATGGGAATGGGTATTTCACATGGCTGAGACTGTGTTGCATCAAGCCGCAGTGCTCTCTAGATCAGCCTCCTGCCAGTTTGGAAACTAGAGTTATTTTTATTTGGTTTTCCCTGGGTTCCTGGGCCAGGTACAGACTGAGAGCACTGACACAGCACAGGTCTCGATCCAGAGGCTGGCTCCTATGTTGTCCGAAACATTAAATATATATATATTATATATGTGCACATTATATATGTTAAATAATATGTTAGCAAAGTTTACTGTCTTTTGACACTGGTTGCTTTCACTTTCTTGCCTTTGCAAAGCTTTTGGGTGGGCTCTCCCCAAAATCTGTGTTTAACAAGCAAAGAAAAAAATTCGGTTTATATAGTGACTTGTGCTTACTTGAATAACTTCTAGAGCCATTCTGTTCTCTGCTGGTGGTCGTGTTCCTCTGAATGAACATGTGTGGCTGCTTCTCACCATCTGACTTCAAGGTTTTGCTCCTGGACAGTTCCAAATTCTTTTTCAAGTCTGCTGCTGTCAACAGGAACTGCAGAAATAAATCACAGGATGGTGTTACGCCGTCCTTCCTTCCTGTGTCTGTCCGTAAATCCCCTTACCTTCTGTATCTGTAACTGCAAATCTTCCCCGTTACTATGAGCAGTTAGTTTCAGGTGTTTGGGTTTTTTTTTAAACATGGTGTCCATTATATCTCTGTAATACAGCACTTCTGATATTAGCATTCTAATTGCTTCTGTTTGTCTCGCAGTTAGAGGGAGAAACACATAGCGCAATTTCTTAGGGAGATAATCTGTCTTCCTTTTTTATATTCCAGTTTCAAATGATTTACATAATAAAGCTTATACATTTTAATAAGCATTTCCCAAATAAATAGCTTTATTCATTACTGATTGTCTTAATCACCCTCATAGTTTTAAAACTGAGGTTTTTCTGACTCCCTGCTGTTTCCTGACCTACATGTAGCAGATGCAGTGTGTCCTGTGTATGTATTTAAATCTTGAGAAATTTTTGTGGTGGTAACTGTCACTTGCTGAAGCATATAGTTCAGATTATCTATTCAAAACCCTACTGCACTGTAGTTTTTCTGATCTAAACTATATAATCAGGTTGATATTATGTAGTGATAGTTTGGCTGAGCTATTTTAAATGGTTTTCACGATATATCTGCATTTCTTGTATTTACTTCAGGTCTAAGAACTAAATCATTATCTGGTATTTGTAAGTCTTAAACCAGAAAGAGATGGATGTATGCCTGACCAATAAATCTACTGATTAATATACAAAATAAGATGAGATTTCTCTGAAATTTGTGTCTTCTATTCCCAGTATAATCCTGTATTTTTCTAGGCCGTTCTTTCTTCCCCTCCGTTAGTAAGTCTTGCACAGATCTGCACTTTGAAGGAGAATTATTCCAATGTAAAACCAGACCACCAGCTACTTTCTGGTAGTATATCTGAAGTGGGGGGGTGGACTCTGAACGCAAACATCAATGAACATTGGATTCTCAGAAAATTCTTCATAAGCTGAAAGTCACGAGGACAGTGACTTTTAGGATTTTGTGTGTTTTATACATACTGCAAATATGTGGTATGTGGCTTCTGGATAGACTGATCTTGAAATATTTGGTACCTACCTTGCTTTTTCTTCTACTTTTGCATTAGCAGTTAATGCCCTCCCTGCCTTACTTTGTTTTTAAAGGACCTTCAGCTTTCCTTTATCCTTGTTCTTGTAGCACATGGATGGCTATTAACCTCAGACCTATAAAACATGGGTTGTGTCAGTATTCTGCGATATGTATTTTTAGGAAAACTTTAGATTCTCGTGAATGCCATCTGTGTTTTTGAGCTTTATGGTACAGCTGAATCGCCATCTGTATGTGGTGTTTTGTTTTTCTTTTTTCCTAAGGTCATATCTGAGGTGTGTGTAGGGTGAGGCAAAGGAGGGTATTTGAGATTCACATGCGGATACATCACTTCTGAAAACAGGGTAAAAACAGCAGTATTGTGGAATTTGAGATTAAAATTATGAAAGTGAAACACGCTGTTCCACTTTCTGATCTCTCCTTGCACCTAATAATGATGTACCTTGATAGTGAAGATAAATCCCCCTTGGACTATGTATGCTGTAGGAAAGAAAATCCTGGCTGGTGCAAACAAACCCACACTCGCTGTGGATAATCATCTGCTGTTTGTGAGCAAAAGGACATCAGAATATGTGTGCTCTGGTTGTATCGAGTGCCTTGGGTGCCATCTGCTGACTCCTTCGTGTACCACGTAGTAATAGCTCTTCAGCTGCAGGAACAAAGACCACGGATGTTAAGGAATGTAGTTTTACATACCCTGCCGCTCGAATATTAAATACAAAATAGAATTTGCAATCCTTGCTGGTTTTGTGCAATATGAACAATAGTGTTCACCCTTAATGTACTTGAGTTTCATTTCAGCCCTGCAAAATAGTTTTACAGAGTAATTACCGCTACTATCAGTGTTCTTTTGCAGTGTTTTTGCTTATGGTGAACCTAGATCTTAATTTTTGCAGTGCATTGTGGCTCATGGTCTGAACTCAGCTTCTAGCCGTGCACTTTTTTATATTTTCAACTTTTTTTGCATTTCTGAACCTTTCTCATCCCATTTGTTATACTCTGTATATGGTATCCTGCAAATACCTAGGAATTGAGACTGAAATTTTCTATTGTGCTTGCTTGCAAACCTGGTAAAATAGATTCTGTTGTCTTTAGCAAACATACCAGCAGTGCTACCAAGTAAGGTGATATAAGTATTTGGCTATACCTGATTTAGTAACAAATCTGAGAGAAGAGGCAAACTGGAGGACTACAGTTTATCTAGACACCCAGAGTAGTTTATAGCCTATTTACTAAATTGATTTTAAAGGGAAACTTTTGTCTTGCTTGTCATCGTTTTCTTCAAAACCTAAATTGATGTATTGCTTTGGATCACTCAGCTGAATGCCGATGAGTATCTACTGAGAAGAAATTCAATGCTAATAAGCCTGAAAGTGTAATATCTAATGCTGTAGTCCTAGCCTGTGTTCCTGCTGTAAATCAAATAGTGTTCTGGCAAGGGTTCCAGCATGATAATGTGAGAGATGTTTTCAACTGAATTGTTAAAATGGTTCATGACACACTTTTGGCTGAGGACAAGTACTGTTTTTCCTAACAACTTCCAGACATAGTGGGGGAGTCTGCACGGTCCCAGGGATCATTTCCAGTAGCCATTTCAGAACAGCTTCCTTGAAATAATTTAATTATCCCTTAATAACATAAATGTGTCCAGCATATAGAAGTTTGTGTCAGGGCCCCAAGTGCACCAACACGTTGCAATTACTGTGACCAGCCTCACCTTCTGCTTTTGGTCCAGGAGCTCCATTTAAGCTCAGGATGGGGCCTTCATCCTTGGCCTGAATAATTCTATGGATCTACCTGTCCAAGTCCTGTCCTTGGACCAACATTGTAGCCTTGGACAGATGTTGCAGCTTTTCTAGTTTTGGCTTTTTCTCCTACTGACTCCCTTGGCTAGACCTGGACCTGTTTCCATCGCTTTCTGTGGCCAGGACTGTCGATGGGTGCTGTGATCAGCACCCAGCTCAGCCCCTACCCTGTTTGGATGCTGCCAGACAGGCCCTGGCCAGTAGGACCAGGGCAGTGATTGTCCCACTGTACTGGGCACTGGTGAGGCCACATCTCAAATCCTGGAGTCAGTTTTGGAACCCTTTGGACAACAAAGCCCTTGAGGTGCTGGAGTGAGTTCAGAGAAGGGAACGGAGCAGGTGAAGGGGCTGGAGCACAAGTGTGATGAGGAGCAGTTAAGGGACCTGAGGCTGTTCAGCCTGGAGAAAAGGAGGCTGAGGGGAGACCTTATCGCTGTCTACAACTACCTGAAAGGAGGTTGTAGCATGGAGGGTATCGGTCTCTTCTCCCAAATAACAAAACAAGAGGAAATGGCCTCGAGTTGCACCAGAGAAGGTTCAGATTGGATATTGAGAACAATTTCTTCCCCGAAAGGGTTGTCGGGCATTAGAACAGGCTGCCCAGGGAAGTGGTGGAGTCACCATCCCTAGAAGGGTTTAAAAGATGCAGAGATGAGGTTCTCAGGGACATGGTTTAGTGCTGGAGTTAGGTTATGGTTGGACTGGATGATCTTAAGGGTCTCCTCCAACCAAAATGATTCTATGGTCTGTGAGGACACTGTCTGCACTGTGGTCACCCTCAGCTTCCAGCTGAACCTTTCATGGAGCAGCTTTGCTCTTGGAACTCCCTGACAGTTGGCCTCAGGACTCAGGGATGGGCTTCTGTATTGCTTCTGTCATGTAGGAGTAGCTCTAGTGTCCTGATACCAGTTTAAGCCTGCTGGGTTAACTGGAGGTTTCTCACGTGACAGCTTGGGATCAGATGATTGAATGTACAGTCAGGGCTTACGCTAGTTACTCATGGAAGTATTGCATGTGAACTAGGGACAATAATTCTAGAAACATCTAGTGGGGAACAAAGAACGTATTTTAGAGAGTTATGAAAAATGAAAGGTTGGGTGCACCTTCTTTATGAGACCCTGGTTGTAAATCAAGGGGTGCTCCAGAGACTCTCAGTATAGCTGCAAGCAGAATGCGAAGGCAGATCCTGATGGAAAGTGGCGAGACTTCAATCTTGATGAACATCGATGCCAGAGATAATGTGCTGAGGGGTCTTTTTTAGTGTCTGAACCCACATATGACCAGCAGTGATGGGCTGAACTTGAAAGTGCAGATAAGTCAGGAATGGATATTGAGAGAAGTTTATAAACATTCTTCCTGTTACCTGATCTTCCAAACCGTAGTAGAAAATATAATACCTACAGAGGAGAATAATAGTTGAAAGCCTTGGAATGATACCATCAAGACTCCTGTATTTCCCACCCAGCTTTACTTGTATCTAGCAAAACACTTAAAATTCCACTTTTTTTTCCTTACTTTTAAGGACAAAAGCAAAACATCTTGAAGCCTTTAACCCAAAAATGGAGTCACAAAACCTTAATATAGAAGGTGTGAAGGTACGTGAAGGTGTGTGCTTGGGATACAAAGGTTCATTTTCCAGCTTTTTTGCTTCAAAGAACTTGAGGCTGGTTTTCCTGCTTTGACTTTGGTTCGAAGGATTAGTCTATCTTTAAAATTACATTTGTTTCTTCCATTGTTGAATTATAATGAAACTAGTATTTTTTTCCTGCAACAAATTTGTTCTTGATTACGTGAGGTTTTCTACAGAAACTCATTTTGACTGAACAAAAACCTATGGAGTTCTTATCCTGGGCTCGTTTTAAATACCTGAGATAGAAGCCTGCCTACTTTGTCTGAAAAAATTAGAGAAAATATCTGAAATGGGAATTCATACAGTTCTTTTACATTTGCTTTTTTCCTATAGCTATTTGCTTTCCTCTGGATCACAGTCTTCTTGAAGGTTATAAAATCAAAGGGCACTGCTGTATGTGTATTGTCTGTTATTTCATGATGCAAGTTTTAATTTTCAAATCACTTTAACTAGAACATACTTCTAGAAGGTAATCTATTTTTTTGAAAGCTTGTTTGTGTTATTGGTTTGCATGACCATGATGTGTTTGATGGGTACATGAAACTTGAATTACACAAAATTTCAGTTTATACAGTCACTCAAACTCTGAATTAAAACACTGCCAGCTTGTACGCTGCAGTTGAACTGAGGGCGAGTAGGAATTATCTGCAAGGTTTGAACAGAACATTTTGTGCGATTGAAGTGCTCTGCAGTGCTGGAACAGACTTCCAAAAACCAAGTATTGATACGAGCACCACAGGAAACCAATTGATTCTCAGTGCTTTACATTAATAAATTCCTTTTAACACTTAATAGGTTACATAGTTAAACTTTAAGTTAACAATTTTTCAGTGCTTAGAAGATTTTGTCCTTCTAACTCAAGATGAATGGCTAGTGGTTTGCAGCTAATTCCTTTTAAACAGATGGTTCAATGCCTGGAAAAAGAGACCTAGAATGTGTTGGAAGGGTTTAGAATCTGGCCCTGGGGAGTGAGGGTGGAAATCAGTGCATGAAAACTTGAATTGCAAAACCAGAGGCCTGAGGCACCAAAAAAAAATAAGGCAGTTGGAAAAAACACAAATCCTGTTCCTGGAGATTTAGTTTTACAGTCTTCATGTACTAAAAGTGTCACTAATGGGCATGTTATTTACAAAAGAAAGGTCAACCTTGCACCTCCCTTGAAACTGGAAGCTTAAAATTTATTTATTTCTTTTTGTTTTTCTCTCTTGCGCCGTGAACGCGGCTGCGCTGCTGTGTTTGAAGCAGTTTGTGTGCTGCTTAAATTCTGGACTTAGGTAAGCAGCAGATTCTGTGCAGCCTAAGGAAAACATAGTAACTGATTTTTGTGAGGGAAGCTCTACGCTTGGTAGTGTAAATGTCGGCTTTTATTTAAATTTTAGGATGTTTTCAGGCTTGGAATCTCTCTGAATAGACTCACCAGAAGGTGGGGATGCGGACCTTGTTAAAAGCTTGGAGAGGAAACGTCGGAGCTTTATCTTTACACTTCTGCCTCGTGCCGGTACTTTACGTTCTCCACTTTATATACGACAGTAATTCAAATAATAATTATTGTATTTGGATATAATTCCACTTACTCTCTTAACTACCCTCACCGTGATTTAAAAATAAAAAAACAAACAAAACCCACCAACAACATAAAACAAATAAACAAAAACTATGGAGGTAAAATAGCTTTCAAATATCTGTTTCTAGTTTGTGGTTGATTAATTTTAAAATTTTTAAAATTTTTAAATTTTTTATTTTTTAATTTATATTTATATTTATTTTTGGTTTTGTTTTATTTTATTAATTTTTTATTTTTATTAATTTTAAAATTTTTATTTCTATTAAATTTTTAATTTTTTATTTCTTATTTCTTTTTTTTCCTTCTAACCTCTATTTATTCTCTGTCAGTGTTTACCTCCATCAACCCATTTAGCTGTGGTGTGTACAAGTTCTGTTCCTCATACCAGCTGACACCAGGATATTTGTACCTACAAAGGAAAAGATCCAAGGTACATATTGAGTGGAAAATCCTTAGTGGATAGTTTGGAATCTGTGCTGTTGAGAAGATGCATAACCAAGTGATTACAGACCTGTGTGGGACTTTGGACCCAAATTGTGTTCACTGGTTTATTTTTCTGTCCTCATCAGGATGTTTTATACGTGTGTTGGAGGGTTCCATTACTATCCCACCTACTGCAGCAGGGATATTGTTACAATAGATGTGTCATGACAATTATTTAAGACACTTAACAGGCCTTGCTGTTACAGGTAGCCCTGACCTTATTTTTTTTCTTTAAAAAAAAAAAAAGAAAAGAAAAAGGAAGGGGAGGGAAAATGCATTGTGTTGATTAGAATCTGACCCATGTTTACGCATATTTGTTGTCTTATTTGGCAAAGCCCTACTGAAGAATATAGGATTACTCAGAAAGCAAGGTATCCATAAGGTGGATAAAGTTTCAGCCTGGCCTAGATGGATGGGATCAGCTAAAATATGCAGTTGTAAATTATTTAAATAAATTCATGGTGTGTTTTGAACAAAATGGGAAGATTGAGTACTTGTGATGGTCATAGTGCAGCCTTGGGAAGGGGACTGTTTTTGTTAAAAATAACTTGATAACATGTTCTAGTATTTTATCTTTGTATCTTCTAATTTAAGAATATATTGCCTGTGTTCTCTCCACTTGACTGTTTATGGAGCTGGAGAGAAATCTTTGGTATTCTGATTTTTTGGGAGGAAGGAGGATGTTCTCCAGATATCCACAGAAATACTTAGCAGAGGTAATTGTTAACTAATGGATACAGTCACTATCTAATGCATAACGATAGTTAAGTAAATTAACAGACTGAAGAGAATGCTTCCTGAAGGGCACATCAGTAGTTTTATGCATTCACCATAAAAAAGTATATTTTTTTTTTCAAGCCTTGCAAACAGAAGGACTGATCTCTTTGACCAATAACGTGGTTATTGGATTTTACTGCCATTTTTAATTCCTTCCATTGCATGCTCATTTAACTCTAGTGCTGAGTGACATAAAAGACCTCTAGATGAGCGTCCAGTTTGGGGTATATTCACTTTACAGATGCTGTAGAGAAATTGTTTTCATAAATTTACTCCATTTTGTACATGGGCCTGGGAAGAAAAAAATAAATAAATTTCATTTGGGGTTATTACTAATCCATTGATGCTGCATTGCTTCCTGCATGAGAGCATTTTCTTAAAGATGTTAAATTCTTTATCAAAATCTATATTTTGTAGTTTGTATGGTATTAATGGTACATACTTGGGGGGAAAGTTATTTTTTACTTTTGTGTAACTCTCTACTGGGAGCTAAATTTGATCCCCGTATTCATATTAAATGACAGTTTTCGTCCAGTAGCAGCAGTCTGCTGCAGGAAGCTTTTAGAAGTTTATGCCCTTTTAGCATATTAAATAGTTTTACCAAGAGTAGACTTCCTCATAATTTATCAGCTAGAAAGTTACAAATGCCAAGCTAATGTCTTATTTTTGCTTTCTGATTATTTAACAGGATTATTTGCTTTCCTTATCTGTAACTTACACTATATCTTAAGCGCTTTAGGACTGTGATGCTTGTTAGTGCCACCCCTAATACAATGTATCAGACCCCAGAGGAATAAACACAACCAACATGAATAATAAAGCCCTAGTGATGCCAGGAACGTTTTTGGGCGTAGATACAACTCCTGTCCCTCTGTAATACCAGAAGTGATCTTGGTGATGTTATTTCATATTTATACAACTTTGACTTTTAAATGAACGCTAAACCAGACCACATAAATACAAACTTCCTGCTCTAAGGTAATATTTGAAAATGGTTTTACTGTGTGTGGAAGTAGCTTGATATATTTATGTAAGCTGAGTGTGGTGATTACTTCGATGTTCTGAGTATATAAGGGCAGATAATAGATCTTCCTACCAGTTTGATTTTTTTTTTAATTCTTCTTTATTTCTGTGTTGCATGTACATATGAATATAGTATGTGTATGTGTGTACTTCAGAAAAATAATTCTGATATGAAAGCTAAATGTGGTTTTCTTGGGCTAACAGAAAAGTCAGGCAATTTTAAGGAAGCCAGTAGAAAGTCTGCTTGCCATGCTTCAAACAAATGAGTTACTGGAGCAGTCTAAGCAACTAAAATTAAATATAAGAAACTTTGACAAGCATAGAGCAACATAGAGGAGAAGTCACTGAATGTTTTTTTGGTATAGAGACAACTTGCTACTGTATAAGTTATGGTTTTATTTGCAAAACAATTTGCTCTGACTGGAATTAAATCCTGTGTACATCTTATTTCTGTTGGCAATACTGGAATAGGCTGTAGGCCAACCAGGTGAGAAGATCGCTTTGTATACTCAAAAACCCCTGTGATGAATTACATTGTAATTCAGAGTTTGGGTAAATGTAGTGAGGTACTTAAATGTACTTACAGTGATATTTAAGTGGCAATCAGTGAGTCGACAGAGAAGTGTCAGACAAAAGCAAAGGAGTCTTTTCTAAGCTCTTGGCCATGCGAAGTATTAATATACTGTATTATTACCATATTGAGGATCTGACTCCTCTGTACTTGAGGTTTTTTAACTCTTCAAGCAAACAGACATCTCTGCTTTCCTTCATGCAAATAACAACTGAGAATCTGTAATGAGAGGGTCTGACACTAACAAATTCCTTTTTCAGTCTGAGAACGGTAACAAGTATCCATTTACCTGGCCAGAATGGCAGTTTATTTGGTGCATCCACCTAGTGGACCAACATTTACTTTGTTTTCCCCACGAATGTTCCCCAAATTGCTGTCCTGAGCAGTTAAGTTCCTGCATTGTATCTTCAGTGAATTAGAGACATGGGTTGGAAGGGATCTCTGGAGATATCTGGCCCAACCTTTTGCTCAAAGCAGGGCTGTTGCCAACACTAGGTGTGACTTTTGATCAGTTCTTTTTCAAGATGAAACTCCACAACCCCTCTGGGTAGGTGGCATCTGTGCTGTGTTACCCTGCAAGTGAAGAAATTTTTCTCCAATGTCTGAGCACGACCTCCCAAGCTGCAACTTAAGGCTGTACCCCTTATTTTACTATCGATTTTACTACCATTTGTGCTTTCAACAAATTTGCAATTTGTCATGTCCAGAGTGCTTAGGAAGATATTGAGCAGTATTTGCCCTGATACTGACCGTTATGTTTTTCTGCTTGTTCCTTGTTGCCAAATGGATGTTGAACACTTGATTATTAGTGTTTCCACCTATTGGTTCAGCAAATTTTCAACCAATTTTAAGTCTGTTCATGCAGCCTGTACTCCAGGTTACCAATGAGATCAACGGGTAAGGATTTTGTTATGTCAGTCTTGCTCAAAGTTCTTTAAAGTGCTTATGAAACAGGTGATATTTGCATAATATTTGAATGCTTAGTATGGGTCAATGATTCTATTAGCATGTTATTTATTGTATGTGTGGGTTTGTTTTTTTGTTTGGTGGCTTTTTTTTTGTTTGTTTCTTTGATTTGGTTGTGTTGTTGTGTGTTGTGGGTGGTGTTTTTTTTGTTTCTCCTTTTTTTAATGACTGGAACTGGCCTACAGAGAGAACTCAGTTTGCATTCTGTGAGCGACTGGACCCTGAGACCTGAGCTGCTGGACAGTCCAAGAGATGTTATTTCTTCCTTGGAGGCAACTGAGCACTAGAAAAGACAGGCTTCCAGAATGCAAAGTAGGAGGGGAGGAAAAAAGGCTGAGAGAGCAAGAAAACTGCAGTGCAGCTGAGTTTTGGAAAGAGCTGGGAGCAGAAACCCAGATCACAGGGATATTGGAAAGAGATTTCCCAGGGAACCAGGGGGCAATGTGTTAAATTTTTGCTTTATTGCTGGATGGAAAGCCACCTGGAGGGTAAGCCTTCTATCTGTGAGGATGCAGTAGACAGGGGTAAATTTGCTTCCAACTGTGTTTCATTTTTATTTTCTCGTTGTGAGGCTTCTGTGTTCTAAAATGTCCCAGCTCTAGTCTTCAGCCACAGCTTGCTGCATAATGTGCTAGAGCCAAAAGACTGAAAGAGGTGACTTATTTACTTGTGAAGCAACATTGGGAATAATGTGTTCTGTTTTGGGCTCCCCTATACAAAAAAAAAAAAGTTTAGACTAATTGGAGAGGGTCAGGAGAGGGGCACTGAAGGAGCACGTAACACATGGAGATGCCATCTGTGGGGACTGGGTTTGTTCATCCTAAGGAGGAGAAGACCAAGGCTCAGGAGGCTCCAGTTCTTGTCCTCTACCACCGATTGTCTGTAGAGAAAAGACAGCCTGACGCTTCTCACAGGTGCACAATGAAGGCAGCACATATAAGTTGTGATGTAGGAAATTCCAACTGGATATAAGGAAAAGCAGTTTTCACAGTGGGTAAGCACTGAATTGAGCTGCTGGAGGAGGCTGAGAAACCTCCGTCCTTGAAGATTTTTTTGAAACTTGACTGAAGAAGACCCTGAACAATCTGATTTAACTTTGAAGCTCTCCCTGCCCTTGAGTAGGAGGTTACACTACATGATCTCCAAAGGTCCTTTCCAACCTAGATTATTCTACTGTCCTAGAAGACATACAGTTATACGGCACTTTATTTGTGTATCCTGGAAAGTAATATGGTTTTATGCACATGGGTATTCTTCTACTCTTTGACTTTTGAAGATCCTTCAGCAAAGTGGTTCTCATAGTGTTGGCTTTGTAAAGCGTTTGATCTTCACATGTGAACCCTGTGGCAAGTCTGTTTTAGAAGACTGATTTACTAGATATTTCTGGTGTCAGTCTTTTTGTTGTCTAATTGGCAACTGTAGAGCTTCCTCACATCTAAACTGCCATAGATGGAGCATGATCAGTTCCAGGCCTCTCAAAATCATGCTTTTATTCCAAGCGTTTCTTGACCTGTCTATGCATTGTTATTACACATCAGACGATCTCATTCTTCACATTCCTTCCTTCATGACTCGAAGAGATGGAAAATGGTTAGTGTCATTCTGACACCAACCTAATCCTTTTTGCATTGTTGATAAAAATTTATTTTTTTCTGTAGAGGAAAATAGTTGTATGTGTGTTATGTGTGTTGCAATGTGGTATTTCTGACTCCTAATTAATCTAGTTTAAGTCCTCTGAGCATGCTCATTATGCTCCTGGAGTGCCTCTTCCACTTCAGTTTTGTCCCAAGAAATCCAGTTGACATACTCAGCCTGGTCACTGGTGTAAAACAAAGTGTGATAGGTGGGGGTGGTTGGGAGAGTTGCTTCAAAAGATCCTAATCTGAACTAAATGCAAATATAGATGCATCTGTAAAATACTGTTGTGTTTTTGCTGTATATTTGAGGTCCCTTCTAACCCCAACCATTCTGTGATTCTGTTCCTGTGTGATGTGCTCTGGTGAACCTGCTTTAGCAGGTGGGTTGGACTGGATGATCTCCAGAGGTGCCTTCCAACCCCAACCAGTCTGTGATCCTGTGATTCTGTATCTGTGAAATGTATTGCAGTTGAGATTTTTCTCACCTGCCTGGGGAGTTTTTACCCAAATTAAAAATCAGGCTCTGTGGAAGTAAAATACCTTCCAGTATATTCTCAGTTTAGGTTATTAATGGGCTCCAGTTAGATTTGGATTTGATACTGTATTCTCAATTTACTGATGAGACATAATGTGTTTTGCTCTGTGCGTCATTGCCTCTTTGGGTAGGAACCCTCTTTAAGTTGCCTTGGCTCGTTCCTGTATTTCACAGGCTTCAGTCATCAGCACAAAACCTGGACTTGATTCAGCTTCCCAATTCTTACCTGGCTCCTTCAGTCCAGCTGGCTTGTTTTAATGGACACTTACGTGTACTTTGCTGACAATGTAAAAACGTGAATGACTGAAACTATTCTTCCTTCTCTGACATCTTTTTTTGTTCTTTTATGCTGAATATGTTGCCATAACTTTGCCCTAATTCCAGGTGACAGATCCAGACAATTCATCTAATTTTGTCTGTGCTCAGCAAACTTCAACTTTGAGAAGTATTCTTTCCCCCAGCTTCTATGGCTGAAGAATATATTTGCTGTAATAATCTTCTAGTTGAGTTGACCATGTGCTTGGGTTTCACAGCTCCCACACTTTTTCCCCTGTGCTGTTTCATTATTCAAAACTGCTGTTAGGCTTCTTCTTTATGAGTCATCGTGACTATGATTCTGATGTATCCGATGATGCAAAAAATGTTGTTTTCCTCTCTCCAGCACTGGCACTCTTACCTATTCACAGAATCACAGAATGGTTGGGGTTGGGGTTGGAAGGGACCTCTGGAGATCATCCAGTCCAACCCACCTGCTAGAGCAGGTTCACCAGAGCAGATCACACAGGAATGTGTCCAGGTGGGTTTGAATGTCTCCAGAGAAGGAGACTCCACAGCCTCTCTGGGCAGCCTGTTCCAGGGCTCTGGCACCTCAAAGGAAAGAAGTTTCTCCTCATGTTCAGATGGAACCTCCTGTGCTTCAGTCTGTGCCCGTTGCCCGTCATCCCATTGTTGAGCACCACTGGAAAGAGTCTGGTGCATCCTCTTGACACCCATCCTTGACTGATAAGATTCCCTTTCAGCTTTTCTTCTCCAGGCTGAACAGCCTCAGCTGTTTCAGTCCCTCGTCATAATTCACACTGTTATTTTACAGTTCCGTTTCAAGCTTATTGCCACCATTGCTTTGCACTTGTTTCTTCCCTGCCACCTCCCATACTTAACTTAAAAGTCTTTCAAATTACTCTTTTTTCTTTCCAAAAGCAATGCCAGTCTTGCTGTCCTATTAGTATTGCTGCTGACATCTTGGAGCTCGTTATTTAATGACAGGTGTGCGTTCATTTGCTCTGCCACTACCGTCTTCTCGATATCTCTTCTTTAAATTGACCTGAGGTGTTGTAAAGTCACATAATGACTTGTCTTCCTTTACCTGGAAGTGTTCTGCCACTGAAACCTGGGATTGCGTTGGCATTTTCCAAATTCTGTTACATTAATTTACCAGCGCTGCCAGTCTGTAATAAACTCCTAGTCCCAATCTCGATTTGCTTTGAAGACGCCTCTAATTTCAAGCCATTGGCAGTTTTGTGCGTGCCTCTGTGTTGCGTGGGTCATGTGTGGGTTGACATGAATATGCCAGATAAAATTACTGCGAATAATACATTTAAATGGAATTTATAATAATAGCCTTCCCTCGGTCTGGTACTTCCTTTGTTGACACTTAGCAGTTCCTACACAAATCCTGTCTTCTCTGCATTAATAAATGATTTGCTCTTCAGTACTGTGTCAGATGTTTTATTGTATGTGATCTACCATTTGTTTATCTCAAATAAACCATTCTAGACAAAAATCTATTAAAGACGAGCTTTGAACCCTTCTATGATTCTATGACATTTATTAGCTTTTGAGAATTTCATAGTTAGCCCCACATATAAGTGGATCTTAATGTAGAAACTCTTCTCTCTGTCGTCCACTTTTTCTTTGTATCTTTACAGAACCAAGGCAGCAAGTTGAGACCATCTTTATGGATGTCAGAATATGGATCTTTATTAATTATTGTCTTTTAGTTGATTAGTTTAGTTGGTTTATGTTGCTGCTTAGGTGGAATCAGTGTAAGACTTTGTGACTTTACCTTGTCCTTGTTGCATGGCCACTGGGTGTCCTGCCTCATAGCCAGAAAATAGACTGATGGGAGTGTCTTTTTTTAAATATTTATCTGCAAATTTTTTATGCTATGGCCATCACTACAGTGAATGTGATGCCTGGAAGACTTCAATGGCCTTCTCTTAGGACAGTCTAATATGAGGCAGATCTCTGCCCTGCAACAGTCTGCAACCTGATACAGGAATTGTTCTGCTGGGGAATTTGTTATTTTCTAAAATCTGCTTACTGTATATGGTCTGGTACATGTCCTTTCAGAAACCTGGCTGCATTCTTTGGTGTATATAAAATATTTTGTAAATAGCAACCAGACATTACAACAATATTTAAAGATGCTGAAAGAACGTTGACGGAACGGGAAATATAAAAACTGCTTCAGTTGCTCTGTCCAAAAGATAAGAAATTATTTTTTTTGTTCAAGTTCTAATTCAGTTATCTTCAAGGAATGTTTCTTGGCTTATGACTGTCTTCAATTACTTCCTTGTGTCGTAGAAACATAAATATGCTTGAGATACGCTGAGTAATTTAGAGTGGGAATAAATCTGTACGAGCTGCAGAGCGTGTCCTTTCCACGAGAAGCGGTTGCTGTCACTTGATATCATCCAATGTTAGAATATTTTTTAGCAAACTTTTAAGAGCTAATTTAAAGAGTTTTGACCTTTTCTCTGTTGTACACATTTTGGAGCATAAATTTCTTCTTGTTGAAGTTGATGAAAACAGTGCCATGAAATAAAACAGCGCATTTCCAAGTACTCCTTTGGGAGCAGGTGCACCCAGGATGCCTCTTGCTACGTGTTGTAATATTTGAGCTTAATTTTTTCTCTGTGGCCGGAGGAAATTGTATAGAATTGGTGGTATCTCAAGTGAATTGAAGCAGAATTTTGCTTGTCCATCTTAAGTTAGAAGGGTATGAAGTTCTGACTGTAAAAACTCAGCTTATGGCTAAAGTTTATAGATGCTATTTTAAATACCATTTATATAAAATTACAAATTAGTACTTGCGTTCTTTATCTTTTCAATAATGAGCAAACAACTTTTACCTTAACTAATACCTTTTTACACTAAGTCCTACTTGCTTAATGCTGCAAGGAAAAAGATTCCTTTACAGGGGAAAGCTGCAAAACAGATAGTGACCTCAAAACTAATATAATATCAAGTTCATATTTATAGTAAGCATCGGTAAGGAGCACCTTATATCAAAGGGCATAGGGTGGAGAGGAGTAGGTGTTTGGGATTTTGTGTGTGTGTTGTTTGGTGAGGTGTTTTGGGTTTTTTTTTGTTGTGGATTTTTTTTTTTTTAATTATTAATGAGAATTTTTTTCCCTTAAACTGGGCTCTTACACATTATATGAAAATTGAGGCTGTTGGAGTTAACTCGTGATGGTTTGAAACTTCTGATTTTTTGAATATTTCAGTGCTGGCATTCTCTTTCTTCATAGCTTATTTGCATTGTTCTGGTTTAACTGACTAAAGAGAAAATTAAGTGATTTATACCTATGTGATAAACTTCCCTGTATAAGGGAAAGCTATAGCTTCTGTATCAGAGCTGTATCCATAACTGTTCTGTGAATTGGTTCGTATAACTAGAACAGAGTATTAACTTGAATTCTTGGTAACAGATTACAAAAATAATTAGCATATTAAAGTTAAATCAGTAATAAATACAGGCTCTTAAATGGGCCATTGTGGTCTTTTTCTTCTGTTTGTGAAATCACTAAATCAGCCTTGCAGGGAGGACTCTGATAAAGCCGTTTATATAAATGAATTGAGAATGACTTGGATTTGGTGTGGTGGGTTTTTTTTGGTCATCATTATATGCTGGGAGGGTGGGGGATCAAAACAAACAAAAAACCACCAACTTTCTTAGCAGGTTTCACTGTAGAGCCACTGGAGAAGCTTTATATCTGACTTTTGGGTCCCACATATCTATTCTTCATCTGTCCTTTGAACATAAATAATAGAGTATTTATCAAAATAGAAGACTGTGTCTTCTGTCTGTAATGAAGACAAGAATGGATATTTGTATACAGTAAATTTTGAGTATCAACACTGCAGTTGGATCAGGAGATTAATGGGAGAAGAGATTGTCTGGTTTACAGTGTTGCAGCAAAATAAATATCTACCCCATAATATCAGGATAAAATAGCAATTACGTAAGAAATCTATTATTCATTGCTTCATTATTTGCTGTCTGACTGCATGCTGTTTGACAGGGTTGTTCTTGTTTTTCTTTCCCTTTTTACTGGGCTGCTTCTGCTGGCTTGGCAGTAAGTGCTGTTTTCTCTCAGCACAGCCATTAAATCTCTCACCTGTGTGTCCTGTGCGGAGCTGCAGCTCAGAGATAAGGTTGGTCTCTCGCAGCTGTGAGCATTTGTATTCCAGGCTCTTCTTTCAAGGGCATTTTGCTGTGATGAAGTGTCTCAAATGACAAGGAAAGCATACAGGCATGTTAAATATCCTTGTTAGTCTGAGACAAGTAAGGGTAAATGGGAATGATTTAAAAATACATTTTGGAACTGTTAGCGGAGTTTGTGGATAACTGTAAATCACATTTTTAGGCAGGAGTATTACAGGCCTATCCTAACCAGCATCATCCATTAAATAACATCTCTTAATGGAGAGAACCTGTCCTGCCCAGCTTAAAATCCAAATAAAACACAAGGGCTCTGTGCCCTTCTGAGTGTGAGTTCCTGCATGTTTTTAAAGCACGGTCTGTTCTGTGAAGAACTGAATCTGTCTCTTCAGCATCTTGCTCCCGTGCCAGCCCATGGGCAGGTCCATCTTCCCAATGTGAACTGAGAAGGTGCCTGAGATCTCAGGGTTTCTTGCAGCTCTCGGAGCGTTGGCCTGGTGTGCTGTGTGTGTGGCAGGTGTGGCAGAATCCATGTATGACCTGGTGTCAGTTCTGTTTCCAAGTACTGCAGGGGTAAATATATGAAAGTGCATCACCTGTTTTGCAGTCTTTGATAAATTTTTATGTTATCTTTAACTTTATAAATTAGAAATGTGCCCGGGAAATCTGTTTTACATGTGCTCATTAACATCACCATACAGCAGGTATCACCATTCCTGTCTTGCTGTTGAGAAAATTGAGCTGCAAGGGTAACATTCAGTATAGGATTCAATTCAAGATCAATGCTCGAATCAACTTATGCATAACATAGAATCATACAATAGTTTGGGTTGGAAGGGACCTTCAAAGCTCATCCAGTGCCACCCGTGCCATGAGCAGGGACATCTACACCCAGCTCAGGTTGCTCAGAGCCCTATCCAGCCTGGCCTGGGATGTCTCCAGGGATGGGGCATCCACCACCTCTCTGGGCAACCTGGGACAGGCTCTCACCACCCTCAGCACAAACAATTTCTTCCTCATGTCTAACCTGAATCTTCCCTCCTTTAGTTTAAAACCATAACCCCTTGTCATAAGAGACCCTACTAAAAAGTCTGTCCCCATCTTTCTTATCGGCCCCTTTTAAGTACTGAAAGGCCGCAATAAGTTCTCCCTGGAGCCTTCTCTTCTCCAGGCTGAACAACCCCAGCTCTCTCAGCCTGTCCTCCCAGCAGAGCTGTTCCAGCCTCGGATCATTCCTGTGGCTCCTCTGGCCCCTCTCCAGCAGATCCATGTCTGTCCTGTGCTGAGGGCTCCAGAGCTGGACACAGAACTGCAGGGGGGGTCTCACCAGAGCGGAGCAGAGGGGCAGAGTCACCTCTCTCCACCTGCTGGACACGCTGCTGGTGATGCAGCCCAAGATACAACTGGCCTTCTGGGCTGCAGGGGCCCATTGCTGGCTCATGTCCAATCTTTCATCCCCCAGCATCCCCAAGTCCTTCTCAGCAGGGCTGCTCTCAATCCCTTCATCCCCAGCCTGTACTGATACCAGGGGTTGCCCCGAACCGGATGCAGGATGTTGCACTTGACCTTGTTGAACCTCATGGGATTTGCATATAGTGCATATGCGTCTATGCACCATGTGTTTGAGTTTTTGTTGTAGTTGCTGGAAATCTAGTTAGCAATCAGTGGAGATTAGAGAGCAATTCAGCCCGTCTTAAACTACACATCAAGTGACTGGTTAGCAAAATCCTGCTCTAAAGTCCATTGAAACAAGAAGCAATTCAGTTCTCTGGAGACATTCGAACCTGCCTGGACACATTCCTGTGTGATCTGCTCTGGTGACCCTGCTTTAGCAGGTGGGTTGGACTGGATGATCTCCAGAGGTCCCTTCCAACCCCAGCCATGCTGTGATTCTGTGAAATACAGGCAATTTAAATCACTAATTTAAATATCTTAAAGAATCTCTCAGGCCCTCTGGGTGATGATTCAGAAGAGAAGGGTCTTCCAGAGGTCGTTTATCATATTTGTCAACCTCATGTGTGTGTCTTGGATACCCTGAGGCATCTCACATTGCACTGGCTAACCATGCTGAAACAAAGTAAGTCTCAAATCTGTCACCTATAGCGGCAATATATATACCAGGCTGTGGAGATCTATGTTCAGTTCTTTGAATTTAAAACTGAAACCTGTGCAATTTTTCTATGATACCGTGTAAATAGACCGCCAATAAATTTAGCTTGCACTGCAGGGTGACGATCGTCTGTTTTCAGGGGTTTGTGTGTGTTATGTATTCTGTGGGTGGTCATCTGTTCACCAAATTCATCAAGGACATCCTGACTTCTGAACTGCAGCAGCTCATTTTATGAGAAAGAGGATTCTGGAAGTCACAGTTCTTATCCTGCGTGGATCGGGTGCGGAGAAGGATTTGTAACCGTTTCCAGAAGACAGATGCACTGATTTCCACCCCCTCACACCTCCCTGCGCATACTTGGAAGCAAATGACTATGAATGATGCTGCCACGTTAAAAGTAATTGAACAAATCTGACTCAGAGTTGAAACTTGTATGTAGCTAAATGAGACAGCAAAGTGATGATGGCCAAATGACATAGTTGCTTATTCAGTCACTGAAGTGTTATCACATTATCATACGTGGGTCTTTGAGTTGTTCTTTATTAAAGGAAGGAGAAAGCCTTCAAAATGTTAATGATTTGTTTTATTTTCTGATTCTTGGACCCTCAGATTCTGAGAACTCTAAGTGTGACTAACAGAAAGTTATTACCTACAGAAAAGCAAAATATCACTTATAATATGGAAAAGGTATCTTCCCAAAAATCAAGACCAGCCGAGACATGGTTCAGCAAGGGATTTTCCAGATGCTAGAATTTCTGCACACATGAAGAACTTATTGATTTAGGCTTATTCTAAGTTTAATTAAACTTCTACTTTCTTTTTTCTTCTCTGGCCAAAATCTTTAAAAATCTTCAAACCATAGGAATGATTATTTATTATAAGAAGGGGTGAATTGGAGTCCTTTTTTGCCACAATTGTTGCTGCTTTAGAATTCGTGGAAACTTCAGCTTGGGGAAAAATTTGTAGCTGTTGGGATAGTTTATTGTTCTGTATTTATTGTAAATACTAGTTAAATTTTCTATCTAAAAGATATTTTATTTGATTTATAATTCATCTCTCATCTTTGGGGGGGTTAAAAATGCTCTAGTTCTATTTTATATCTTTGATATTGCTGTGTTCCTTAGCCTTTGAAAATTCATGAAATTTTGATAGTAATTTACAACCTAGGAAAGAATAAGTTGGTACAGAGAGGCTTCCTCTGGCTTAACACACTTGTTTAGCTGTTGACTCTTCTTGGAGAGTTTGCTAATGGACATTAATGGAATCTCAGGCTTTTTCATGTATTGCAAAATAAATAAATCAAGAGTTAAAACCCTTACAACATTATTAAAAGGGGCATAATTTAACAGAATTATACTTGACGCCATTCTGTTTGGGAATTAGTAGTGGGAACGTAACAGTGAATGCATCTGGCATGGTGATGCTAGCTCATAGCATCAGGTAATATATAAAATATCTCATTTGCATTTACATTTCCTTTAACTTCAGACATCTGTCTCTGATTTGTGTCCCGAATGTCCCAGCCTTTCACCCTTCAATATATACGGAGCGTAAGCTGCAGCATAGCTCAGGATAAGGACAAATCCTCCCCTTTGTTCCCAGTTCTTGGCCCAGATTCCCCTGGTCTGTTGTGTTGCTGGTGTGTTCCGCTGGCTGGATTTAGCCTGTTACTTCCATCCTTTTGGGGGTGATCTACTTTAGTCAATTTTTTTTTTTTTCTTATGACAGGGAGTTTTATGGAACCCTACTCAGTCTTCACTATTCCACTCTCGTTTGATGTCTTTGAAGGAGATAACTTTGCTACTCAAGAACGTATCTGGTTGGCCTTTCTTCTGCTGCAGACAGAGAAACTGGAAGAACTGACTTTTTTTTTTTTTCTGAGCTTTTCTTTTTATGAGTTCTAAAAAGTATTTATCTTTTCTAATTCTGTTAAGAAGCAGGATTATATTGGTAAAAGTGTGTTCCTGGCGACAGGCACATAAGGGAGCTCGGTTTAAATACTTTTGACTTATGTAGTAGGCTGAATGAGATTGATGAAGATGCACATCATTAAAAACATTTGAGTCAGACATAATGTGCATCTGTTTAGAGTGTTCCATTCAAGTGCCAGCAGGTCATTGATGTAGGTGGGTTTTTTATTGTTCTGGATTTGTGCAGCACCTTAGACAACATGTTTTGCACCTGCTAGCAGAGCTGCTACAGAAATGATCCCTCTGTTACTAGTCATAATTGTGTAAGCAAAAATTGTCACATTGCTTCTGGATTTAGCTGGTATTTTTCGTTACAATGTGGCTGATGTTACTGTGAGGTCCAGATACAGTGAAGTTTCCCTAAGGCTGAATCAGTAGTGGTTTGCTTGCAAAAGGAGGGTCAAGATGTTGCACAAGTTGTTTTAACGCCTTGTGAGTTGAGCCTGAAAGTCTTAAATCTGTGGTACTATTTATAGGTCTCAAGCTGAGACATAGATATAACTATGGTAACAAGGTAAGAAAACAAAAACTCCATGCACAGGAGTAAAGGTTGTAGACTGGGACTGTGTTATCCCAGGCTCTGTACAAATCCAGAACGCAAGATTAGAATCGTAGAATCAATTCAGTTGGAAGAGACCCTCAAGATCATCGAGTCCAACCATAACCTAACTCTGGCACTAAACCATGTCCCTAAGAACCTCATCTAAACGCCTTTTAAACCCCTCCAGGGACAGTGACTCTACCATGTCCCTGGGCAGCCTGTTCCAATGCCTGACAACCCTTTCCATGAAGAATTTTTTCCTAATACCCAACCTAAACCTCCCCTGGTGCAACTTGAGGCCATTTCTTCTTGTCCTATCACGTGTTACCTGGGAGAAGAGACCAACCCCCTCCATGCTACAACCTCCTTTCAGGTAGTTGTAGACAGTGAGAAGGTCTCCCCTCAGCCTCCTGTTCTCCAGGTTGAACAGCCCCAGATTGTACCTGGTGGGAGCAACGTAACTTATTTTCCTTCTGATTTTGGAAACTTTTTGTCTTTTTGAAGGGAGTTGCTGATTCAAGTATAAGACATGATTATCATGTGTTAATCAACAGAGAGTCTGGTGATGCTACGGGATTATTTTGGTGCTTGTGAAGGAAAAATACTGCTCGACGTTAAGTTTAAGCAGTATTATTCTGAGTTCTCAAAGCTATTTGATGGCTCTACACATAACTATAAAAACTTGGTATTTCCATACTCAGCCTAGATATACAAGTGGATCTCAATTGCTCTTAAATTCACTCTCTTGAAATATTCGCACATAGTGAATAGTATCCATTTAATTCCATGCACAATTGTTACCATGGACAAAACCTGAAACAAATTGAGAAACGTCTGAATGACTATTCAAAACTCTGCTTTCTATTCTTAGAATTAGTGGTCATGGTCTTAAGTCCAATGTAAAATTGGTAGAGGATGGCAATAGAGTTATATACTTTTGGATGCACTTATTTTAATATTAATACTCTAATTCAGGGAATCTTCTTTTGAAATGGTCTTTGAGCTGCACTTTGACTCCCATTGCAAACCACTTAGAGGAACCTAAACCAGGTCCAGGATTGGTTCTGCTGTGCTGATGCTGGGTATATTAATACTAGACCTAGCCTAAAATAATCCTTCTTGAAATAGCTCTACTCTTGATGTCAGGTCCCCAGCACCACTTGTTATACTTGGGGAAAAAAAAAAAAAAGTTTGTATTGCTCAGTATTAATATTCCATGTATTGTGTAGTCTTTAACTTTCAGGTGAGGCTTTAAGGTATATATGTGATCCACAAATCCTCTGGCTTCGCACCCACTAGCAAGACTTTTTCTTCCCTGTGGATGTCGGTACAAAATCCGCGATCAGGAGCAGTTCGTGATCTGGAGAACCTACCGAAAGAGCAGGTTCTTTGAGTATGCTGAAGTACATTACATATCTATATCAATTTATGTTTATTGAATATGATACTTCAAAATATACATGAAATATGGCTGTATTTTTTCTTGGGAGTTTGCTGAATTGAATTTAGAATTTAGACCCGGAGTTAAGAATTGTTTTGAAAGAAATTGAAAGAAATCTTCCTTTAAATTTGATTGAAAAGCGAATCTCCTGATCTGGAGAAAGCAGTCAATATTAACCAATTTAAAATTATCCAGTAATAAAATTCACTATTAACATTAGATGAGACTATAAGGAATTGTAGAATGCCCTGAGAAAAATCTCACATAGGATTATGTGTTGATTTCAAATCAGGAGTGAGTAGTAACAAATAGAATGTGACGTATATTGAAAGACGTAAGTTGAAGTACTAAAGCACCCTGTAGATTTGTTCTGTTAGGTAATAGTTGTTTTTGAGAAACAGAACCAACTAAGTTGTCTCTGTAAAGAGCTCACTAAAATACCGTAGGGAGCTAGAGTGGTTTTTAAGGGGAAAAAAATAGGTTATGCTTAAGGAATAGGCAAGAAGAAATAATAAATGAAAGTGTTTGTCATCTCACTAAGGTTTCCTTCCTCAGATGGAATGGAAAAATTGCAGTGATTCTGTTTGGAAAGGAGATGAATAGTGGAAGTGCAAGAATAACCATGAAGTGGAACAGGTCAGATTGCATATGTGTACCAGTTTTCATCAGAGAATTAAAGAGAAGGGCTGTTGAAATTGATAGGTGGCAGTTTTAAAAATGAGAAAAGGAAATAATAATTTTTGGGACTATCCAGTGTAGCTGTGTATTGCCAGATCTTTTTTCCATCACTGCTATGAAACCACACTCAGACCAGGCATCGCTTTCATTTCTGATGTCTTTCTAGACCTTAATGATCAACATTGTCTAATTCTTGATCTTTTTTCAAATGTCTGTTACTTTTTTTTTTTGTCCTTTTGCTCCGTACTGCTAAAACTTTCATCAGGCTCAGATATACGAGACTTGTCTTTGATTTCAGTGTTTCCTTCCAGCTCTTTGATAACCACTTTACTAACATCTCAGTTTTCTGATGATGATTTTTCCATTGCTGCCCACTTAGAACTTCTATCAGGCATCTTTATGGCTCTTTTCTATTATATCACCTATATATGGTGTTCAAATATGTGAATAAAAGTTCCTCTAAACATGCACAAAAATGTTAACTACAAATTCTTTCTAAAACATCTTTTCCTGAGGTTTATGAAAAAGCTTCACAGCAATTAAGTGACTTGTGTACAAAACAATTGATTATCATGATAAACGGTATTGATTAATTTGCTGCCTTATACTACTCCATCCATTTCTGTTGATCGGTGTGGTCTTGGTTTGTGAAATCTTTAGTGCTGGGAAATGTTTCTGTCCTGATTCTGAATCTTAATTCGTGATTACTGCTGAGGGAGCCTCTCTATAAATGCAACTTAAAAAGTGGGTAAGTCATTTAATAGAGCTTGGAAAAGTGTGTTCTGCTGAGAGATCTCAGCTTTTCTGTAGCAGTATGTAACATTGCTGCCAGCTCAGAGGGCAACGAGTGGATTTCTCAGCTGAGGTTGTTTTGCATCGCTAATTGGGAATTCCCTGTCTTTAACCAATTTACAGTGCTGTTGAAAGTGTAAGGTGGGAAGCCGGGTGGGCTTGAGTCTGATCTGAAGCTGCTTCTGCTTTTAGGGGTGTGAATGCAGAGTTTTGGTGCAAAGAACTTGATAATATTTTCGCCAGGTGTCTTCATTTTGAATTTCATGAAGGGTATGGTAATCTGCAGCCCAAACTGACTGTGGTTCAGCGAACATGTCTGAGGTGATTTTCACAGAATCACAGAGTGGCTGGGATTGGAAGGGACGTCTGGAGATCATCCAGTCCAACCCACCTGCTGAAGCAGGTTCACCAGAGCAGATCACACAGGAATGTGTCCAGGTGGGTTTGAATGTCTCCAGAGAAGGAGACTCCACAACCTCTCTGGGCAGCCTGGTCCAGGGCTCTGGCACCTCAAAGGAAAGAAGTTTGTCCTTGTATTCAGATGGAACCTCCTGTGCTTCAGTCTGTGCCCGTTGCCCCTCATCCTGTTGTTGGGCACCACTGAAAGGAGTCTGGTCCATCCTCTTGAGACATTTATAAACATTGATGAGATCCCCTCTCAGCTTCTCTTCTCCAGGCTGGACAGCCCCAGCTCTATCATTCTCTTCTTATAAGAAAGTTGCTCTAATTTTGGACAACCTTGTTTAAATATCAGTAGCAAACTATGTGCAGCGTCACAGAACATGGTGCAAGCTGCAATATCTGTCAATGGAAGTGGAGTCAGCAGAACAGTCTCGTACATTGAGCTACGTGCTGCTGCTGGGTTTATATCCACTTTAATTCTGCCTGTTAACCTGACTTACCCATAAATGTCATCTCTAAGCCTTCAACAATTAAAAGTAATTTATGGATCACAAGAATGAAACATTAGAGGAAAAATAATGGTGCAAGTCTGGGATAAAGATCAACTTTCGAACTCCCAAATTTGTAGATATTTTATTTCTATCATTAAAAAAATAAATTCGCAAAGAACAGACAGACCACTGAGTCAGTAGATGTAAAACATCTTCGCTTTACATAAATCTATTCCTTTCAGTTGAATATTGTTAACATTTGTGAAGGATTAACCCTAAGGACAGATGGTGAGAAGGTTGCCAAGTGCGAAATCCTAATTTTAAGGGGAATTTTCGTGTTCTGTTCTTTGAAGGGGCATTGACTTCCAAGTCACACCCAGCCCTGAGTCAGGGTGCAACCCGTATGTCTAAGTCTGGGGATCCAATTTGCAGTACGTCGATCGCTCCTGATGATAGGACTAGATGTTCTGTGATCTCATGTGTGGGTTTCAATAACGTGCTTTAGTAAAAAAGAAGACTTGGAGGTATTAAAAGCAGAATGCAGAGGTTTTTGGTGTACGGGTTGTGTTTTTTTTGTTTGGTGGTGGTTGTTTTTATTGTTTTTAATTTTCATCAGTGCTCTGCGGTTGATTTTGAAGTATAATAAAGTAACAAACATTACCCTGAGCATAGTGGCTTTAAATGCTGGGTTAATTTACACTCGGAGCGGAGCTTTCAGTGTCAGGCGATCTTTTTTTTGCCAACATAAGCACTCAGCTGAAACAACAGCTATGACTCAGTTGCCAGCGAACGCTGCTCGAATTGATTTAGTCCCGGTTCAGATTTAGCACATAATCATGTTCAATTTGATCCACTGCGCTGCCTAGAGATAAAAGGGTTGGAAAAAAAGAAAAAAAAACCAACTAGATGTAGCGTGTGTCAGTCTTTGCGGTGATGTCATTGCCAGGAGCGATGGAACAGCAAGCGCCGTGACTCTGCTCAGTGGTGGGTGTGCGGGGACAGACTGGGAGCAACTCCGGGAACTGCAAAGACCTCGTGTCGGAGCCTCGCAGAGATCGAAACAGAATTTTGGACTGTGCAATTGCAACACTGAAGGTTTTGTTTTGTTTGTTTGGGTTTTTTTTCCTTTCCGATCGTTTGTTCTGCCGAGGTTGCCTAACTCTGTGCGCAGAGCGGGGGATGCCAGCCCGGAGCATGGACTGTGATGTCTCCACGCTGGTTGCTTGTGGGGTTGACGTGGAGATTTTTGCCAACCAAGAGGTTAAGGTACGAACCTGCAGTTCTTTTGTTACGGATGCTTCTTAGAAAAGCCTTTGGGGAGCGATAGGCGTTTGTATGTGGCAATTCAGAATAAGGAGGCAGATGAGATTCTGCCGCAGCAGTGAAAGACACGCAGTTAAAAAAAAAAAAAAATCTGTTAATTAGGGGAGAGAAATATGGGAGAGAAACGTGCCTGCTTTGTACTGTGTTTGGATAAGCTGGAAGAATAGGCTGGTGTTTACTCTTTAATGATATAAAAAAATGGGTTATATAACCAACATCTGTGCATATGCACGTTTCATACTCACAACAAATCATTCATTGTTAATTTTGTCAGGATATTTTTAGTCCGGTGTCACTTTTTTAGATCAGCCTTGCTGCAAATGTTATTTATCAATGTTGATAATCTTCAGATATTTTCACTCAGTTGAAGAGCAGCTGTTTCTTTTGTTCAAATCCATATCGTCTGTACAAGTATAAATGTTTTGTGAAGGGTTAAAAGTTTGTAGCAAGTATTTTGGTGCATCTGCAGTGTAACAGAATACAAAAAGTTGTGCATCTTGCATATCAAATGAATCCCTCAAAAATAATACTTTAATCTAAAGCTTGGTATGCTGGGCTCATAGTCTCTTAATTAGACAACTGCTGTAGAAAAATCATGTGTGTAACTGCTTACTGTTGAAAGAAATTATCTTTTTCTTTTATTCTCATATTACTGCAAGAAAATCACTGCAAATTAAGTTTGAAAAAGGAATTTTCAGTATGCTTTTCACAGATTGTCTGAAAGAGCTCATAGGCGTAATACAGTGACATTGAGCAGTTTATTTAAAGGACAAAGATACAGGCAACTTTAGTTTCTAATACCATTGCTCTGTTCTTAGTATTAATAAATTTGGAACAGGGAGAAAGGTTTTACAAACTGGAGGTCAAATTTTGAACTTCTGGAAATAAAACCATTTTCATTTACAAGAGGTTATTAGGATTTTTATTTCCCTGTTAATTAGTTATCAGGTGATATAATGTACAGATGCTTTTGTGTTCCCAGCAAGAGATTCTTCTTAAATTAAGAAGTTTTTTCTTAACAGTTTAATACTGGATTTATAGATTAAATAGGGAATAATTCAGATGAATTGTGCAGGTGAGCAGCCTTGTCTGCACTGACATGTTTCCTGTAGCATTTTGAAGCAGTAAAATAATCGTCTGTTTATTTTTTTTTTCTTTTTTACTTAATGACATGTTTTAAAAAAAAGGTAGGAACTACACCCGCATTGATATGGACTCCTACCTGAAATAACTGTCTTTCAGTGTCTGATCCATGTTCAGCAGAAAACTATGCAAGAAATTAAAGTTTCAGTGATCTTCTTGTATCCTTATTCATATGATGATAGCAATGAAAAAGCAAAATTTTGGCTTCCATGAAATCAGCAGAAAGCTTTACATTGACTTTGGTAAGACTTAGATTAGCCTGATTCAAGCTGCAGCATCTGGAAAGTGTGATAAAAGAGAACAAAAGGGTTACAGAGACGGTACAGGAATTGTAATCCCTTTGATGTTACTTGGACTTTCCGTACTTTGTTTACTTTGGTTAAAAATGCCTTTTTTTTTTTTTTCCTAATGACTGAGTGCAAGGACTTTGGGTGTATTTAAAGTGGAGACTGCACTGCAGACTGCAGTGCAGCTTAGTAAGGCTAAGCCTACTTGGAAGTTTTCTAGCATAGATGCCAGCAGTAGCCTGTCCTCAGTGACCCACAGCTCACTGCAGACTCATTTTCACTTACATGTCAACAAATTCAGTATTTGGGGCCGTGTCCAGCGCTGCCACGGCTGGGCTGAGCCCAGAGCTCAAGCCTAGCTAGTTCTGCGCTCATCCCCAGCCTTTCTCTGCACAGCAGGCGTCCTCTCTGGGAAAGTTTCAGTGCTGCTGATGCTTTAAAGGTGGAGAAACCTACTGCTCTTTGCTCATGCCCAGGACAATTGCAGAAAAAAAAAATAATATATACATACATATATATATATATATATATATATATATTTGGCTGCAAAAGGGGTTTGCTTCAATGTGTTTGTTGTTGTCGTTGACAGTATGGTCGCTGTCAATGTAAAAATATTTATGTTGACTTGAGGATGATGGGAACATCGAGCTTTAAGGTTAAAAGGGAAGGAGGTTGTTTCTAAGAAGAGAGGGGTGTGGAAGTTGAAGGAAAAAAGCAAGCACAGAAATCCTGCCTTCTCCCACCCATCCCGGTTTTCCTGGACCTCTCTGCCCAGCCCTTTTGCAGGTCAACTGGAAGGCACAAGCAGTATTGAGAACCAAAGTCTTGGCTCTTTCAGTTTTCTTCTGCTAGAGAGCTTTTCACGTAGGGAAGAGTTTTTTGCAGGGAATGTTCCTTCGGTGGTACAACAGACGTTGAAGGGGCCGAAGAGGACGGTGGACAGGAGTGGCCCTGTTCGCCAGGCCTGCAGTGAAAGAACTTGGTGTGAGTTTGGGCTGTGGAGCAGGAGACCTTGCAGCAGGTGGCCGTGATGTCTCTGCTTTTCCACCTATGGAAGTGACCTTATTTTGTAAACGTTACGCTCTTAGCATCTGGCAGACAGGCTCGGAAATGCTCTTTTCTTTTCCATTTGGCCTCTGGAACAGGAGAGGGGTTACTTAGTACTGAAAGCAAAGCTTTTTAGTTTCAGCAGTTGGAGTGGCTCATCCTTTCAACAAACAGAAGCTTGTGTGGAAGCCCCGAAACTGGCAGCTGGCCTGACACCGTAGGTTCACAATCCGTGAACCCATCCAACAGGCCTTTCGGTTTCGATAATCCAAAAATTTGGTCAGACTAATCAATATGCTACTAAATGTATAGTAGATGAGGAACTAGTAAAGTTGAGAAGGCAACCATGGGAGTCACAAAGTGCAGTTCTGCTTTGACGTTCACCTGGATAGGTGGCGTGTATTGGTGATGGTTTTAAACCAGAAGAGGGGAGATTCAGGCCAGACATGGAAGAAATTTTTTACAGTGAGGGTGGTGAGACCCTGTCCCAGGTTGGCCAGAGAGGTGGTGGATGCCCCATCCCTGGAGACATCCCAGGCCAGGCTGGATGGGGCTCTGAGCAACCTGATCTGGGTGAAGATGTCCCTGCTCATGGCAGGGGTTGGACTGCATGAGCTTTGAAGGTCCCTTCCAACTCAAACTATTCCATGATTCTATGAATTAAAATTTTGGTGCTTCTGGATGATAATTTTATGTAATGATGTTTGTTACATAAGCAATTAGCTAATGAATATCTTGTTTATTTCTAATAGAGAAATTCCAGACATCACTGAAACAGTGGAAGAGGATTTAAACTCATAGCTCTTACTCTAAGCAAGATATTCTTGTATTATTAATTCCTCATGTTCTCTCTTCAGTTGTGTTCACACGCACCATTCCACTTGGCAACAGGGTATGATTGGGATGACGAGGCATTACTGTAACAGAGAAGAAATACTAATGATCCACACTGACCGAATTTGTGTCTGAAGACAGTAACGTGGATTATCTTAATGCAGGGAAAAAACAATGCGGATATTAACCAGGCAGCAAAGGGAAATGGTAGAAATAGTTTCACCGTTTTGACCGTGTTGCCTTGGGAAATTAATCCCCATTGGAGCAGGATCTCTGTCAATCTGAAAATTCATTATTCAGTTCAAACACTCCAGTGAGCTCACTGCTAGTATTGGTATTTTGGGATGGATGGTTTGGACATCAGTCATTGCCCAGCAGTTGCCTTTGACAGGTTTAGCAGTCTCACATCCTATCTAAACTTCTGAGGTCTAAGGGGCAAAAGCAGACTAGGTTTTTGTGGTTTTTTCCTCTCCGCTTCAGTTCTCCATTTGTAAAAGCAGCTCATTCCCAGAGATGTTGTGAGGTTTAAAGTTTAAGTGCTCTAATATTAGAGTCAAGCGAAGAAAGTTGTAGAAAAAGGGAGGAATGTTGCTGCCCCTCTGGGTACTGCCAGCTGCCCAGTGGCACAAATCATGACTTGTTGGGAGAGTTTCAGGGTTTCTTTTTGAAATTCTTCTCCTTAGCCATGTGAGCTTGATTTGTCATAAGACTCCACACAACAGCACAGCTACCAAAAATACCCTCGTGGCTTGAAAGGACTACTCTGTAACTTCTTTTAGTATTTTACGTACCTGATAGTTCTTTCTATTTGCAAATAACATTGCACCTGTGAAATCTTCAAGAACAATAGTTCTGCTTGAGAAATAGATATACGTGTCTTTTGATTTCTGCTTATTGTCTTCATCTAGAGTAAGTAACAAAAGCGAAGAATGAAAACATGTATTTATTGCTTATTTATCTGACTTAATGCTTTTAAAATAGGACTGTCCGGTTTGGAGAGAAAAGTGCAACCTCTCTACAGTATTCAAAAGGTTGTTACATCAATATAAGTGATGTAAGATAAAGGAGTTAGATACAAGATGTCACCTTTGTTTTAAGATATTTGTAATCTATTTTTTTATATAAAGCACTAGTTGCTGTGTTGTAAATATGGAAAAATTTCAAAAGCAACAGAAATATTTCCTACCTAAATAAGCAGGTACATGTCCAGAGAGATACTTTCCACTTTTGATTTACTGGTAGCGCTGTTCTCTGTTCTTCAGAAGGTCCCAGGAGCTGTCGTGCTGTTTCCAGCACGTTGACATTGCTGTGTGGCTTCAATGCTGGCGCTGGGAGACTCTGAGCCAGCAAACCTGGGGCTCCTGCAGATGGAGGTTCTGCCGGTAACCTGTGATATAAAAATAGTTTACACTTTGTCCTTCTAACAGCCTCCGTGTGAAGGCAGTTGAGTTTTTGTATTCTTTTTGATCCCTGTTTCTGTTGGGATTTTCATGGGTATTTTCATGAGGACAGTTAGCCAATGAGCAAGTTGTGGTCAAAAGAAAATAAATAACAGCTAAAGATCGTTGCTAAAAGATGCAGCATTAATCTAAGGCAGGTTAATGAGGTAAGATGGACCTTGCAATTATACCGGTCAATGGCCCGGCCTATGTGAGGAGCAATGAAGAGATGGTGATTTTCTTTAGCAGGTTTGAAGAATTAACAGTACAACTGTAGATCGAGATCCTTCTAATACAGATGCAAGTGCAATACTGATTATTCATTAAATAACTACTTTGCCCAGAATTCCCACAAGAACCCAGAGAGGTGAAATACTAAGATTCTTTATTTTTTTCTCAAATAATTTTTTCAAGGGCACGTTGTTTTCAGGCCTGTAGTGATCTAGTCTCATTCTCCTCTGAAGGTACTGAATATGGGTACTGTTTTGTCTCAAGCTTTACTGATACCATTTGCTGCTTCTTAGCATGATCTAAGCTTTGATATGGAGAGAAGTTGCAGGTTTTGGGCAGAGCTCTGCACCAACCTTCTTGTGTGTATCTCTTTAATAATTTTTTTTTTCCACATCGATTAATGGATATGCTTTATGGTTGTACAGTTCTTCCTTTAATATATTCTAGGGGTGATTCTACCAAAGGCATTAAATAAACTACTTAGTTTTGATCATTCATGTGTTGAACCATATATTTGCTTTGGAAGATATTATCTAATCGTATGCTAGAATGCAAACAACCATGACAGTCTGGTCTTGAGCAGTGAATTCTTCCTTGGCAAACAGAGGCTGAACAAGAAGAGAACCACAGTTTAGCAAACACTTGGCTAATGCACAAGCTGCCCAAGTCCAGAAACTGGCCAAGCTGAGCCTCTAGTCAGAGCTTAGTTGCTGCAGGATTTTGTGTTTTCCATCCACTTATCTATGGCGGTGCCAGGACTGTGTGCATGGGCCTTGCCTGGAAATTTCCCCTGTTCACATGGCTAAGTGTCAATAAGCACCTTCTCCTTCTAAATGCCAACAGAATCAAAATTTTCCCCATGGGAGACTTCTGAGACTGTACTAACACCCCTTGAAGCAGCTGTATTTATTGACTTCCTAGTCTTGACTCTTTTTTTTTTTTTTTTTTTTTTGGTGTAGATCATATAGGATATTATACATTTAATTTTTTTCTGGCCAAATAGTTTCTGTTAGGAAAAACTTTACCAAGTGCACTTGGTAGTGTTCATATCTCATCTCTCCCAGGCACTTCAGGATGCGTGTAATCCGCAAATTGTTGTGGCTAAACCGGTTCAGGTTTTGAAATCGTTCAGCCCAATTCTCTGCTCTCTTCAGCCCTCCAGTTTCCTCGTTGATCAGATTGATCCTGTAAAATCTCAGCATGAGCTGATAAGCACATATAAACCTTTGTCTTTCTCATTGACAATGCTTATAAAATGCACATGCAGCCATCAAGTTTGGCTCCAGCCTATGTTTCCATCTAGAGTTCAGGTTGATTTCTGCTTTGCTCATGTTAATTCCTGAAAGTGCTTTCTCACAACATCAGTGTTCTTGTGATGCATTTAACTGCCCTTATTTGGAGTCACTGAGGCAAGGAGAAGCCTTTGGTCGCAGCAGCTCTGATAGAATAAGCAGCCCCACTGTCCATGTGGGGTGTCCCCACAGCAAACTGGCCGATTCACGAATAAAAAGCTCCAAGTATTTTCATTTGCAGATGGAGAACTAAGGAACCAGGAAATAAGTTTTCTGATTAGGAAGCAGGCTTGGGATGTATTGGGTCTGGTGTAATTAATAATCCTTGGTTTTAATTATTGGGTTCCGTAGATGTTCAGTCTCAAATGCTGTTTGAGCTCTAGATGCTTTCCAGAGAGCAAGGAGCTTTGCTTAGTTGATAGCTGGATTTTGGGTTGCTTTTTTTTTTTTGGAATTAGCCCAAACTTGCTGCCTTTCAGAATCTGACTGAGATTCTGGCAGCATCTGGAAAGAGAGATGGATTTTTATCTTGCAGCATGGCTTCGTATTTAGCACAAGAAATGTTCTGCAGCATGGAAGAGCCTCCGGTTTTGCAACACTGGATCATCCTTTCTGTTGAAATAATAGTCACCGAACTGAGAAACAGAATGACCCTGTTGTGCTGGGTGTCAGCAGACAGCCGTGCGCCGTAAATCCTTCAGCTCAATTTGTCACTTGGGGGGAAGTATTATATCATTATATCTGGCTGCTTCATATAGCACAGTGAGTAAATTCCGTACGTTGGCCGTGAAAGGTGGCGGCGTATCAGGCAGCTGAACCGTCCAACGAGTTCTGCTGGGTTGTACCCATGTTGCGGCCACAGAAGTGGTGACCTTGCAGAAATTTCCTTCGTCCTTTTATTCGTGTAGGTAAGATGTGCTGGTGTGCAGGGGCATGGACAAATTACAGTAAAAGAACTGCTAAGCCTCTCAAGAAATAAAATTCTGTTTATGGAGGAGATAAGATTATTGCATTTGCAGTATGAGCCTTACTCCAAGTTTACCAACCTCAAGTTTCATCCCGTGCTGTGTTTCATCTTTTACCAGTGACAGAACCCAAGGGAACGGCAGGAAGATGTGCCAGGGGGGGTTCAGGTTGGACATGAGGAAAAGGTTCTTCACCCAGAGTGCTGGACACTGGAACAGGCTCCCCAGGGAGGTGTCCCGGCCCCAACCTGACAGTGTTCAAGAAGAGACTGGACAACGTCCTCAGACACACGGTGTGAACTGTGGGGTTGTCCTGTGCAGGGACAGGAGCTGGACTCGATGATCCTTGTGGGTCCTTCCAACTCAGGACATTCCATGATTGTATGATTCTCTTGCCTGATGACAAGGTTCATTCAGTTTTAGTTACTTTTCCATGTTTATCAAAGAAAACCAATAACTAAACCAATAAGAATACAAACTTTTCCATTGTCTAAATAAGTAGAACTATACTGGGAAATTTATTTTAACCACCACTTCTCTGTAGCTGGTGGTTTGGTGGAGTGCTTTTTAGTTTTTTGTTCATTTGTTGTTGGCTTTTTTTTGGGGGGAGGGTGTTTTGTTTAGGAGATTATTATTTTATTTGCTACTGCTGATTAAAAACAAAACAAAAAACCCCAAATAAACAAATAAAAAAATCACCACCATCAGTAATGCCCTTTCTCCCTCAGAAAAGAACATTTAAGAGAAGCAAGTTTCTTTAAGGAACAGGTCACCGGTGGGAGTCCTCTGAGCTGTGGATTTAAGATGAGGGAGGAGGAAAACAGTCGGTTGTTCCAAAAGGTGGCTGAAATGAGGAAGGGGAGCATGAGGTTTCAGAGGAGGGAAGTCAGTACAATGACAGGGCTTTATTTTATTTGGTTTTATTTTCCTGTCAGAAGTGCCTCTGTGGTGCAAGACCAAGAACAGAGAAAACTCTGGAGGAGGCTGGGGCAGGGAGGGACGTTGTTCCAGGCTGATTGAGTGGATGGCAGCAGCAGAGGTGTTAGGATGGAGAGAAAATGGATCAAAATGAGAATAATCAATGGAAGACCAAGGTGAGAACAAACAACTTTGACTTCTCATGGTGTAGCAGAGTGATTTAAGGACTTTGAGAGCAGAAGCTGACACAAGATGCTGGAAAAACAGAGTGATGGTCAGAAAAAGGGGGACTTTGTGACAAAGCTTTCACCAGGCAGGTGTCAGCATCATTAAAACCTTAGGTTAATTAATCTTAATAGCTTTCTACTTTCTGAAAGCATCTTCCACAGGCTCCTCCAGGTAACAAAATCTCTTTGTGAGCTGTTACTCTGGGCTGCTGCCGCTCTTCTTTCAACTCCCTCTTCAAAACCTTTTGGTGCTAAATATCTGACAAAGAATTAAATTATTAAATGTGGCTAGACTCAGCTACACCTGCATGCGTAGGACAGAAAATATTTTGTAAACCCTGCCAAAAAAAACCCTATTCTCTTTCAATATATCTTATCCCTGCCTTCTCTGTCTTTCTGCTTCATCCTTCTGGAATTTAAGAAGGCATTGTGTGATTTCTCATGTTGTTTTTGTCCAGTATGGTAGATGATACTAGAAATAAAACCCAATGATTTCTAAATTGTTGCAAGTATCCGAACAGTAAGTGATACAGTGAGAATGTGGTATATCAAATTATGAGTGTTCTGGGCACCCATCTCTCAGAAAATGGAGGTAGGTAATTTGTGTTTGATTTTTGATTATGATCTTAACAATTAAGGAAGAAATGAATAATGGAGGTACTTTTGGTGAAAAATATTTTGACGTAAGCTTTTGAAATAAAGTCTGAAATCCGGTGAACAAGGAAAATGAATTTTTTTTTAAAAGTCATTTTCAGCAACGTTATGGAACTGGCAAATAGTGTCTCCTAAGAAGATTATTTGAGAGACTGAGAGGTGCATGAGAATTCGCAGTTAAGGAGGCACTTTTGAATGCATAATGGAGATTATCTGTCCTGATGCAAAGGACAGATGGGACAGACATTAAGAGACTCTTATGGCCACATCAGATACTCCTGTTGCTTTTCAGTAGTTTAAGGATTTCTATATAAAGTGAAAGCCAAGTGTACAAAGTCACAAGATGAATTTCACTCAGCAGTGGGTTTAAATAAGAACAGGGCAAGTCTTGTGACGCATCAAAAGTAAGAGGAAAACAATGTGCAAATCCATTAACAGCAAGATACATATTGAACAGCATGGGGAGGGTTACGGTATGACTGATTTCATGTGTGTTATATAAAGTACTTGACAGATAATCAGCTAAATTAATAGAAAAAAAAAACCAAACAACAAAACCAACCCCACTAGTGGCCAAAGCAGAGGAAAAACTGCTAAAAATACAGAGGTAAGACAGTCATTCAAGCGTGCGAGACCTGATAAAAATCTACCAAAGAATGCTTTAGGAGACGGTTGAAATAATCTTTCTACTATTTGAAATTACCTTTGAGAATTCATACATCACAGAGAGACTGCTGGGGATGGGAGATGGGAAGAAATAGCATTTGTGTTTACAAGGAGAAGCGGGAGAAAAGCCTCGATAATTACAGATATTTTTCTCTCACTTGAATTTTGGGAATTAGTTTGTAAGCACTTTGGAAGTAATTAGGCCTGGGTTGTCTAGAGAAAATCATGTCCAGTCAATGTTGTTCACAGGGCAACTGGGTAAGTGGGATAAAGGAGACGTGGAAGGTAGATATTTTAAATAAAGCTTTCACGCTGTTCAAGTCATTTTCACAGGTAAACTACGGTCTAAATAAGTGTGGATGACACGGTGCTGGGAGGGCAGGGTCAAAATTCGGAACAACCTTTAATTAAGCAGCAGGATGAAATTGAGTACCAAGGGTTACACCTGGAAAGGAATCAAAGTCACAGTTGTATAAAGAAATTTATGTGGCTCAACAGGTGTGTGATGCAAATCTCTGGAATTCCAGTGAATTGCAATGATGGTGGATGTCAAGAGGATGGACCAGACTCTGTTCAGTGGTGCCCAACAACAGGATGAGGGGCAACAGGCACAGACTGAAGCACAGGAGGTTCCATCTGAACATGAGGAGAAACTTCTTTCCTTTGAGGTGCCAGAGCCCTGGAACAGGCTGCCCAGAGAGGCTGTGGAGTCTCCTTCTCTGGAGACATTCAAACCCACCTGGACACATTCCTGTGTGATCTGCTCTGGTGAACCTGCTTCAGCAGGTGGGTTGGACTGGATGATCTCCAGAGGTCCCTTCCAACCCCAACCAGTCTGTATCAGTCAGCTGTATCATACTTTCGTAATCAAAACAAATGTAGAATTACAGAATGGTTGGAGTTGGAAGGAACCTTCAAGTATCATCTAGTCTAACCCTCCTGCCATGGGCAGGGACACCAGGTTGCTCAAAGCCCCATCCAACCTGGACTTGGACATGTCCAGTGATGGGGCATCACAACTGCTCTGGCAGTTAATTAGTTTGGGTTCTGTGCTAATTTGGCCACAGTTCAGTTTAAGTACTGACTTTACAATTGTGAGTTTGTCTCTTCGGGCTGGTTAGACTTTTCAGATGAACATTTTTTAATCTAACAACGAGATTTCATGTTGCTACCTTGTTTACAGATCCTAAGAAGAAAGCTACTGAAGTGTGAAAGGTAGTACCTTTATCTTTAGAAACAGCTGGTTATATTAAAGGGATTCCAGGGCTCTGCAGCCATCCACATTTCTGCAAGCAATTGCCAGTCCTTGAACCATAATGTGAGAATCATTGAACTAAAAAAAATTCTTATTAATCACAGCAGCTGGGAGCAAAGCCAAATGCTGGGCCATAACAGTTATAAGTATGCTGCTTATGTTAGACAGAAGTAAATTATTGGCCTACTTAAAGTTTTAGAGGTTTGGGAAGTTGATGCATTTTTGTCTGAATTTTTAAAATAAATGAATAAAGAGGAAACATGTTTAGATATCTATTTCTTGCTTTTGTAGTAGATAACTAGACTAAAACTGTTGAAAAACTGTAGTGATTTAAGCTACCTGTCCACAATATTAACTCCCAAAGTCCTGATATTTCTCAAGGTAGGAGAAGGAGCTTGGTGTCACCAAGTATTGCTGAATACAAACATTTGCTTGGCATAGAGTAGCAGTCCTGAAACAAGAGAAACAAGAGTGCATATTGCATCCTACAAAACAGTAGAGAATATTTTTTAATGTCATTGGCTTGGTGTTTGCTAGAATTTCTGATTTAGCTTTAACTATATGATAGAGTTTTATAGTGAAACAGAAGCAAAGCAAATGGAAATTTAAGAATTTTATAAAGAAAAGGGATAAGGAAAATTTACTTGGGGAATAAGTAATTGGTATAAGTGTGGTAAAATGAAAATTGTGTGTAAAATGAAGTATGTGGCTGCTAATAGCTGCAGATTGATATGTATTGAACTGCTCTATTTTGAGAGCACTTATCTATAGGAAGGAGCCCTTGCTTTTAACCGTTTTTGATTTATTCTCCCCTAAATGGTTTCCATCAAATTAGGGGTTTATATGTAGGAAGTCCAGATTGACCATGTTTCTCAGTATCCCTTGTAGAGAGTCTGTGGATTGTGCTGAGGGACTTGTAAGATGAACTTGGTCACTTTTAGTTGATATTTGGTCCTTCTTAATTAAATACCAGTATCCCATACTGATTAAGTACACAGTTTCCAATTGAAATTGAAAAGTGTAAATTCTGTTGTTAAGGCTACAACTGAAACTGTTTCTGCAGCATGGGGGTTTGCAGCAGGATGCAGGTCCAGACTGAGTGGTCTGGGAAGCCCTCTGCCATTTGAAGATCACAGAGTCACAGAGTGGTTGAGGTTGGAAGGGACCTCTGGAGATCATCCAGTCCAACCCACCTGCTACAGCAGGTTCACCAGAGCAGATCACACAGGAATGTGTCCAGGCGGGTTTGAATGTCTCCAGAGAAGGAGACTCCACAACCTCTCTGGGCAGCCTGGTCCAGGGCTCTGGCACCTCAAAGGAAAGAAGTTTCTCCTCATGTTCAGATGGAACCTCCTGTGCTTCAGTCTGTGCCCGTTGCCTCTCATCCTGTTGTTGGGCACCACTGAACAGAGTCTGGTTCATCCTCTTGACACCCACCTTGAGATATTTATAAACTTAAATAAGATCCCCTTATCCCCAAGATGTAACCTTGGTAGTGAACAGGTTGCTTCCCTTTATTTTAACTCAGTAGTTCCCCCCAAACAGGCAGTCTCACATCTTCTCATGAAATGTAAAATCTGTTTGCACCAAACTTTAGTGTGTTGAAAATCTCATTGACCTCAAAGCCAGACCCCTCGAGTCTGTTTGTCTTCAGCTCTGCAGATACTCCCATTATTGATTGTCCCGCTGTGCTCTGCACTGGGGTGGCCTCACCTGGAGCACTGTGTGCAGGTCTGAGTGCCACAGGATAAAAAAGATATAAAGCTACTGGAGAGTGTCCAGAAGAGGGACACGAAGTTGGTGAAGGGTTTGGAGGGGAAGCCAGATGAGGAGCAGCTGAAGTCACTTGGTTTGTTCATCCTGGAGAAGAAGAGACTGAGGGGAGAGCTCATGGCGGCCACAGCTTCCTCACAAGGGGAGCAGGAGGGGCAGGGCTGAGCTCTTCTCTCTGGTGACCAGTGACAGAACCCGAGGGAATGGCAGGAAGACGTGCCAGGGGAGGTTTAGGTTGGACATGAGGAAAAGGGTCTTCCCCCAGAGGGTGCTGGACACTGGAACAGGCTCCCCAGGGAGGTGTCCCGGCCCCAACCTGACAGTGTTCAAGAAGAGACTGGACAACGTCCTCAGACACACGGTGTGACCTGTGGGGTTGTCCTGTGCAGGGACAGGAGCTGGACTCGATCCTTGTGGGTCCTTCCAACTCAGGATGTTCTATGATTCTATGATTATGAACTTAGAGAATGACATTCACAAGGCATGTGCCTTTCTTTAACACAGTGTGAAGCAGTGCCACAGGGCAAGAAGCTGGACTCTACAAGATACTAATTATTTTTATATGTCCTACTTATTTTTAAAAAACTTGTTCCTAAAAAGAATAAAATCTACATTTGGTTACCACTCTGCTTGCCCATCGCTGGACTTGTTGCCTTCTTACCAATTGCTCTGGACACAAGATTCTATGATGAGCAGCTTCAGTTTCGTAGTGCTTTTAATATGCTGTTACTGATACATTTTTCACATCAGGAAATGAAAATGATTTTGATGAAGAGCAGCGCTGTTTTTAGCTGTAAGATAGGATTAGTCTGCTTTCCAATTCTTGTTTCTAAACAAAATCTCTGCCAACTGGAAATTATCCAGTTGGTTTGAAAAATGACATGGGAGCAGTTGGGTCAGGAATATTTGCTTTATCACCCTGGAGTTTCTCCCATCTGCCTAATAAAACAGCGAAATCTCTGTAGGACTGAAATTCCCTCGTCTGTATCCAGTCTGGTAGTGGACAGTGGCTGTTTAGTCAGATACAAACCACGGCTTCTTTTTCTGCTTTTACCCTGTTTCCCCAAAAATAAGACCTACCCTGAAAAGAAGCCCTAGCATGATTTTTTCAGGATTTTTGAGGATGCTCAAAATATAAGCCCTACTGCAAAAATAAACCCTAGTTACAGTTTATTTAAAAGTCTATTTAAATAGCGTCCAGGCAGCTATACATGTAAAAAAGTAAGCATCTTTTGGAGCAAAAATTAGTATAAGACCCTGTCTTATTTGACGGGAAACAAAGTTTGTACCTGATACAGAGCCCACGTCTGTCACCTCAGCAACCACGTCTTGGGTGCTGGGAAGCTGCAAACCAAGTCCACCCAAAACTTCTCTTTGGCCAACACAAGCCCAGTTTTCCGACACTTGCTAAATTATCTTTTTCATTAAGTACTATAAAAGTAGTTCTAGAGGCTAATTAAACATTGTGGTGTACATTGGAAATGAAAATATACTATCACTTTTTTAATTAGGCAGGTAGACCACTTTATGGCATTTCTTTGATATTTTGGCATCTGTGCAGCTTGGGATCCTGGAGTCCTCTAAAGACTGTGACCTCTGGTGAGGGAGAAAACAGCCTCCCTAAGCATAAAAATACTTCAAGCACTTTTTTTTTTCACTGAAATTTATTCTAAATGGAAAGCATCTTCAATTTTTTGTAGGACAGTGCTGAAATGGCTGTTACAGTGACAATACAGAAGCAGCATGGAGGGAAGAGTGGATCATCTCTGTTTATGCAGATGCTTTCCATTCATTTTCTGCCACGATCCGCAAAAATCAAATTCGCGGTTAAACTTGTCAGAGAGATAACAGCATTAAGATCAACTATACCCAGCAGATTGTAGCTCATCTGAGGGCTGCGAATCGGTGAATGTGGGAGGATGATAGACTTGCAGTCTTTTATAGTTGCCTTTTTCAGTGCAATGTATAAATATAATCAGTTTAGTCTGTGGAATTTCTGCCATTTGAAGTTCAGAGGAACAGACTATTACCTGTAGTTATCCTCTCTTATTTATATATATATATATATACACACACACACTGATGTATTTCTATTTTTTCATAGCACAATTCCTGTTGTGAGGAAATTCTCTATCCTGTGTAATGATAAAAAATATTTTTTTCTCTTCAAATCATAGAATCATAGAATGTCCTGAGTTGGAAGGGACCCACAAGGATCATCAAGTAAATGCATCAAGCTCAAATGTTTTCTTACAAGCAATTAGTGAAGGAAAGACTACAAAGAGCAAAATACGTTAAAAAGAAAATATATAAAAGAATTGATGATGAAGATGGATTTTCACTGGCAAGCTACAGAAGGAGAATTTCATGGATCATAAAAGCCCTTCCTGGAAATCATTTTGCTTAAGAGATTGCAACAACCCAACATATTTTCTCTGTCTCAGTTTTAAAGAGATGTCATAGTTTCTGAACTATGTTTTGAGGTTGTTTATTTCGCCTTATTTTCCTGTTCCATTATCCATTATTTCCGCACTTAAAACGCTTTTCTGTTTTAAAGTGAAATTAGGAACTGGAACAAGTATTTTAAGAAAACTATTCTGACCTCTACTTAGCGGGATGTGAAGGGTATTGCTGGATTAACCAAGCACAAAATGCGGAAAGCTGTGGAGTGGTGTAAATGTCTCTCATGTGATCCTGGACCCTCAAATCCTTATGTAGCCTGTCAGGTAAAATTTATTTGAGTTATGTGTGTCATCCCTTGAGCTGCGGTGTGTTGCTGTTTGACCAGTGTGTCCCTTTTTTGTCACCTACACCCAGCTGGAGGTATGAGGGACAGAACAGGTCAGAGTACGGCTGAAATAATTGTCCTCCTGTACTGGGCACTGACGAGGCCAAACCTTGAATCCTGGGGTAAGTTTTGGGCCTCTCAGGACAAGAAAGACCTTGAGGTGCTGGAGAAAGTTCAGAGAAGGGAACGGAGCTGGGGAAGGGGCTGGAGCACAAGTGTGATGGGAGCGGCTGAGGGAGCTGGGGGTTCAGCCTGGAGAACAGGAGCTGAGGGGAGACCTTCTGATCTCTGAACTGCCTGGAAGGAGGTTGTAGCATGGAGGGGGTTGGTCTCTTCTCCCAAGTAACAAGTGATAGGATGAGAGGAAATGGCTTCAAGTTGCACCAGGGGAGGTTCAGATTGGATATTAGGAAAAAATTCTTCACAGCAAGGGTTGTCAGGTATTGGAACAGGCTGCCCAGGGCAGTGGTGGAGTCACCATCCCTGGAGGTGTTTAAAAGACATGTAGATGAGGTTCTTAGAGATGTGGTTTAGCGCCAGAGTTAGGTTAGTTTATGGTTGGACTTGATGATCCTGAGGGTCTCTTCCAACCAAAATGATTCTATGAAATGGAGCCAAGAAATGGATTCCTGTATCCCTCTATTTGTAAGCAGAAAGCTGCTTCTGTGAACACCTTTGCTATTTTCCAGCCCAAGGATGATTTTTTTCTTAGTTTTCTTTTTGCCTCTTCCTTACATGTTTTTTTCTGATACTTTTTTTAATACCGTTAGGCTTGGAACGCTATTCACATGTAGTTTAAGTAGGTTTGCTACAGACTCCATTCACTCGTTCAACTGCAGATAGCCTGTTATTGTCCTCGGTGCATTTTTATCATACAAAGAGACTCCAGCCTTAGAAGCTGCAGCTCCCAGGAGCCGCTCACATGTACACAGACAACAGACCTGCCTGAGTGATTTGCCAACGAAGTGTAAGATGGCAAATGGGAGACGGTCCAGACAGACTGGCAAGAATAAGAAACAGTCAAATAGCACAACCAGGGCGTTACACGGTGGTCACTGCAACAGCAAGAGGGGACAGTGGGAGGCCCTTTGGTTTATGTTTGAGTGCAGAAATGCAAAGTAAGACTAACACCTTCAGTGAAAACTCAATATTTTTGTCTCCAAGTACACCGTTTTCCTTTCTTTGAAGCTGCATTTCAGCAAGGATTTTTTTTCGCTAAACTTTTGAGGAGGTGCATTGGTGGATCAATTGGTTTTCCCTTGTACCTCTCTACTAATGTTTAAGTAACATTTATAGAGGAGCATGAGGTCAGATTCTTTTCCATTCCCTCCCTCTTTTTTTGTTAATAGTCATTTTCAAAATTGTCCGTGTCCTTTCTAAGTGCAGACAAGCTGAAATGATATTTTTAGTCTTGTTAGTGCAGTTTGCAGTTGTTGGGGGAGGGGGAAAGGAAAAAGCATTCCCCAAGACCGTGATGAGAAACAGCTGAAATGCTATAAACGTCGATCTCTGTAGGCAAAATAGTAAATCGGGAACGGGCAAGGCAAGCTTTTTATTTGTTTAAACCGTTCCATGGCTTTTTCGTGTTTATTTTTCTAGTTTAACTGAGTTGACAGAGACAGGGAATAAATAGGATGTATTTTATGGTTGTTTTACAACATTACAGCTCCAAGAGTATAAATAAAACAAAGTTTCTCAGCTCTTAGTGTTCTCTTTATTATATTTCAGTCTTGCATCTAGCATTCTGTTCAGTGAGGTCCTGATTCTGCGTCACTGACAGCAATAGAGGCGTCCCCTGACACTTCAACAGCCTCAGTAACAGATTTTTAAGAGATCACAAACTGGTTGGGGTTGGAAGGGACCTCTGGAGATCATCCAGTCCAACCCACCTGCTAAAGCAGGTTCACCAGAGCAGATCACACAGGAATGTGTCCAGGTGGGTTTGAATGTCTCCAGAGGAGGAGACTCCACAGCCTCTCTGGGCAGCCTGGTCCAGGGCTCTGGCACCTCAAAGGAAAGAAGTTTCTCCTCATGTTCAGATGGAACCTCCTGTGTTTCAGTCTGTGCCCGTTGCCCCATATCCTGTTGTTGGGCACCACTGAACAGAGTCTGGTCCATCCTCTTGACACCCACCTTGAGATAGTTATAAATATTGATGAGATCCCCTCTCAGCTTCATTTCTCCAGGCTGAACAGACCCAGCTCTCTCAGTGTCGCCTCATCAGAAAGATGCTCCAGACCCCTCATCATCTTCATAGCCCACTGCTGGACTCCCTCCAGTAATTCCTTGTCCTTCTTAAACTGAGGAGCCCAGAACTGGACACACAACTCCAGATGCAGCCTCACCAGGGCAGAGTAGATGGGGAGGAACAACCTCCCTCCACCTGCTGGTCACACTTTTCCTAATGCACCCCAGGTACTATTGGCCTTCTTGGCCACGAGATCACATTGTAGACTCATGGTCAACCTGTCGTCAACCAGAACTCCCAGGTCCTTCTCTGTGGAGCTGCTTTCCAGCAGGTCCATCCCCAGCCTGTGCTGGTGCCTGGGGTTGTTCCTCCCCAGTGCAGGACCCTGCACTTGGCCTTGTTGAACTTCATCGGGTTCTTCTCTGCCCAGCCCTCCAACCTGTCCAGGTCTTGCTGGATGGCAGCACAGCCTTTTGGGGTGTCAGCCCTTCCTCCCACTTTGGTATCATCAGCAAACTTGCTGAGAGTGCACTCAGTCTCTTCATCCAGGTCATTATGAACCGTTTGAACAGGACTGGAACAAACACTGACACCTGGGGAACCCAACTAACTACAGACCTCCAGCCAGACTCTACACCGTTGATCACAACCCTTTGAATAAGATACTGTCATAAAGACTTTTTCTAGATGCTCTGACTGGGATTTTATATGCTTATAGAAGAAAGATACTTCTGAATGAGTTACAAGAACACGGGTTCTATTCCTCTGGTTGCCCATAAGTGGGTACTGTGATTATAAGCATCTGTCCTCAGTGTCACCACACAGAAGAGGAAAGTTATATCCCAGAAGAGCTGAGGAGATGAAACTTGAGTTGTCAAAGATCAGTGAACAATAATGTAATAAGAGGATGGATATTTATTTAGCATTTCTTCCCGTCCCTAAGTTTATATGGTTAGCATGAATATTTGTTCACACAGCTTCTCATAATGCATAACTTTAATCTGAGTTTCCTGCACAAGTTGGACTACTAGTCCCTTATTTATTATTGTCCCTAGCACCTCAATTTTTTATTTTTTTTTTTTTTTAATATGGCTTTTCCAGGAGTCCCAGCTAACTACTCTTATGAGACACCGGCTTGCATCTCCATTAGCATTTTTAGTCTGAGTTGGGGATTCTTACGAGGCGACTTTCCTCTTGATATCTATTAACTGTGCTTTTTGTTCCCATCACAGAGCGGTTCATGAACTGGGTGTCTTTCAGCTGAAATTAATACAGAAGATGCACTCTAGGCATGTGCTTAATATTCTCCAGCTGCTGATGGGCTTTCAGTCCATGGTACCCAATCAGAAAGTCCTCAGCACCAACTGTTTTGTTGTAGAGATCTGCTGCTATTGGAACGCCCTTATTGATATAAATGGAGCAGCTATTGGTAAAAACTAATTAAAATTGTTTTTCTTCCATAACTTTATTTGCTAAATTAAGATAATAGGGACTTTAGGAATTATTGAAGCAGGCTAAATGTATAGATAGCAATTTGTTCCTTGTGCTACCAATTAATTGTTGGGCTTAAATGCTTGCAGCAATAAGACAAAATCGATAGTCAGTATTGTACTATGTACATTCTAAAATCCAATGCAGACGAGCTCCTTGGGAGTTCATTACATACATTATCTACTCATTTATTGTTTGAATTCTTAAAATCAAGCAAACAAAAAAAAGGCTTTTTTTTCAGTCTGAATCTTTTGTTCATGTCTTTGTTATTAGCATTACTTTAATCGTTCTAAAGCCAAAATGTAAGGCTGCTATTTGGAAAACAGAAATCGCATTTAATCCTCCACAAACCTGCTCTTGCTCTTTTTTATTTTTCACTGCCAAATACAATGAAAATGAAAAAAAAATAATTGAGTGATGCACAAAATGGTACCCAGCACAGAACTCAGAAGTAGCTTCTCGGAGAACAAAGAATGATGTCTCTGCAGAACACATCGTAGCACTGGAGGCAAAAATAATAGACCTCGTCATGTAATGTGCACTTGGCCAGACGGTTTGAAAGGGCATTAATATGGCATCTGGAACTGGAGTACGTCAAATACGGGGCACTTGGAAATTTGTTGCTGGTGAGACGGTAAAATAGCAGTGCTGGGATAAAGAAGAAATGTAAAGTGTGGATTTTTCTTTTAGCTCGGTCGTTGAGTGTGAAATTGAATTGAGAATTCTCCAAACTATATTAAATCGTCCCCTTGGCATTGCCACAGGAACAATTTATTTCATCTTGAAGGAGCCTTTGGTTTCCAGATCAGTGGAGCCAGGCAGGAGGAATGTGCGTCACACTGAGGTAAACAGGGATGTGAGCTGGTTAAAAACAGAAAAGGCAACGCAGCAAAATTCCGTGCCCCTGACATTTGTCAGCCTCTTCTGAAATGTGAGTGCCATTTCCATTAAGCTTTGGGGCAGATATTATCTTTGTACCTTTTGTTGTGCTGGTAAGTTAGAAGCTGAACAGAAATGTATTTAGTTCAGCTGATTTTTCAAGAGGCAAGTCTGTCTTGGTTTGTTCACTAGGAGGTTTGCAGTGCTATTGCAGTTGCTGTCATAGACTCATAGAACAGTTTGGGTTGGAAGGGACCTTCAAAGGTCATCTAGTCCAAGCAAACTATGGTGCCTTGGTGGACTGTCCCCATGCAGGAGGACGGGTAGTGATGGATGGTTCTTAGTCCTGGTGCGAGGTGAAACGACTGAGCTTCTTCCAGTTTCCTACCTGTTTTTGTCATTGCAAGTTTTTGTGAGGTGATGAATTCCTAATGTCTGTACCACATTGTGTAATATCTGTTCTACTTTGAGGACAGGCTGAGAGAGTTAGGGGCTGTTCAGCCTGGAGAAGAGAAGGGTCTGGGGAGACCTTATTGCGGCCTTTCTGTACTTAAAATGGACTGATAAGAAAGATGGGGACAGACTTTTTAGCAGGGTCTGTTACAACAGGACAAGAGGTGAGGGTTTTAAATTAAAGGAGGGGAGATTCAGGCCAGACATGAGGAAGAAATCGTTTGTGCTGAGGGTGGTGAGAGCCTGTCCCAGGTTGCCCAGAGAGGTGGTGGATGCCCCATCCCTGGAGACATCCCAGGCCAGGCTGGATGGGGCTCTGAGCAACCTGAGCTGGGTGAAGATGTCCCTGCTCATGGCAGGGGTGGCACTGGATGAGCTTTGAAGGTCCTTCCAACCCAAACTATTCTCTGATTCTCAAAGTCTCTCTGGAACAAGACAGTCTGTAAGCAGTAAGCATTATATCAAATATTTCTGCTGTCAGAATGATTTTGGCAGAACCTGAAGGCAAAACCCTGGACGCAGTTTCAGGGTCTAAAAATTCCCCGCAGGTGCCTCCGAAGCAGCTCCAACATGTGAGGGTAACACGGCCGCACGTGTGAGCCCCGGAGCGGGGCTCTGGGCAGAACAGGGTTTTTGGCCGACGTGGGTTCTGTTTAGGGCTGGTTCACTGTGAAGAGCAGGGCAACGGGGTCACTTAGCATCGCGTCTGGAATACAAAACGTGTATTCTTTACATTGTAAAACTTAAAGATATTAGGACTCCCTTTAACGGGAATGCATTACCGTAAGCAAATCACTCTTGATTTAACTGAAGAGAGCAAGATTTAATGCATCTTTTAACCTGCCCCTCTCAAAAGTCCAACTTTAAAATTTATTTTAGCTTATTTCTTCTTTGGCTCACAACTGACCTGACCTTCACCCCTTGAAAACAACAGAAAGCCAAGCACAGAACAGCAAACCGTGTGAACTGGGGTGGCCAACCTGGGCTGATTTGTTGTTGTACTGAGACAGTTGTGCAATTTTGGAAGAGACTAATCACAGAATCACAGAATGGTTGGAGTTGGAATGGAGATCATCCAGCCCAACCCACCTGCTAAAGCAGGTTCACCAGAGCAGATCACACAGGAATGTGTCCAGGTGGGTTTGAATGTCTCCAGAGAAGGAGACTCCACAACCTCTCTGGGCAGCCTGTTCCAGGGCTCTGGCACCTCAAAGGAAAGAAGTTTCTCCTCGTATTCAGATGGAACCTCCTGTGCTTCAGTCTGTGCCCGTTGCCCCTCGTCCTGTTGTTGGGCACCACTGAACAGAGTCTGGTCCATCCTCTTGACACCCACCCTTGAGATATTTATAAACATTGATGAGATCCCCTTTCAGCTTCTCTTCTCCAGGCTGAACAGCCCCAGCTCTCTCAGTCTCTCTTCATAAGAAAGGTGCTCTAGGCACCTCATCATCTTCATAGCCCGAATAGTTAATTATGCTGTGTTTAAGATAAATAAACCAACCCAAGCTCTCTTCACCCCTGTCTCAGTTCTCCAACTGCAGGAAGAGATGAGCAGAACTTCGCACTGAATTCCAAGGTAAGAAACACCTTTAGAATGTACAGTAACCAGGAGGTCACTGCAGAGTATGTCGTAATTCTGGTTACCTTACAAAACACTCAGTGTTCCCTGGTTTTTATTTTTCCACTTTCAAAATTTCTCACATGTAGAAATGTTACCATCTTAAAATGCACCCCGATGAATGGCAAGTGCAAGGACGCATTTTTTCTATTGCATTTTTTCGTTGCTGTTTCCACCTACACGATTGTATGAGGGATTCCCTTTGAGAATAGAAGAAACATTCTGCAAACCAACATTCAGACAGTAGCTGTACTCATTCCGAACATTTTATTCAAATAATACCCTGGCCACTGGTAAGGAGGGAGTAGGAAGGTCTCCCACTTTTGGCTGCAGCTGCCTTCAGTGAAAGGTAAAATAAAAAGCTGGGGCCTGGAGACCTGTGCCCTGGCGTGATGTCTGAACGATAAATTTATATTTTATTCTCCTGCCATTTCTTAAAGGCATGAGGACAAGACCATGCGAGCTCTTCATTGATCGCCATCGGTTTAAAATATTTGCCCCCTTTTCAGCACTCCTGGAATTCAACTGAGAATCAGCAGTGCTTCTTCATGTGCGCTGCCAAAGTTTCCTAGTAAATTTTAGCTTTTTAGAAGCAGAGAATTTGATTATTGGTTAGGCTGTTGTTTACACTGGATACTTATGGGAGTTCTTGCCATTTAAGGAATTTTCACGAGTTATATCAAGCTGCTTGCTGCTTTCCTGTGGCTCATTAAATAATTCTTAAAAGCACTTGAGGTGAACCCAGTTCTTTAAAGTTCTGACTAGATGAATGAGCCCCTTTTTATTTTCCTTTTTTTTTTTTTTTGACCTTCAGAACTACAGAAATTCACACTGCTGTCCCATAATCTCTCCTTTATCTCCTTTTCGTGAAAGTAATCAGTCTTTTTGCTACTTCTGGGCCAATGGCACTTTGAAATTTTACAGGTCTAGTGCTAAATAACCTCCTCCATTTGAGCCTAAATCTTTTAATGGGCAGTCTTTGTTTCATAGCAGCGCTGTTAGTTACTTTAATTCAGATAATTTGGATAATCTCTGTATGTTCTATGAAATTCCATCTTCTTGTGCCACGTGAGGGGTCTGCAGTGTTGCAACCAGTGTGGAAACAGAAAACATGCGATTCTGAGATATGAGTTGATTTCTTACAGGAAAATGTATATCTGGTATGCAACTAATTTCAGAAAAAATATTTTTCATAATTTTAAATGATATCTCGGTTTCCCTATTGTATACAGTTATTTCCTTGGATTATCTTCTATATAAACGAACAGGAAAAATTAAAATGGGAAAAATGCTTGGTTGATTCACTTACAAAACCCCAGGAAAAATGATTAGGCTAAAGTTTTAAATCACAGCCATCTCCTAAATCAAATGTGTAACAAGGCCGATAATGAGCGTAAACACACTGAATAATAAAATGTAAGTCGTGTTCTGAGTTCTGGGGCTCTAATCCAGAGCTCGCTGGTGTCTGTGGAAAGATTTCCAGTGATATGAATGAGGCTTTGGCGTTTGTCCTGAACGAACACAGTACCAGCGGAGCTATTGGTGTAAGAAATGTCGGGAAATAAATCACAGGAACTTGCTGTGTCAGAACCCGGTTCACGTGTTAATTCATTTACAACGCCTGTTGTGTCGATACTTTGTCACAGTCGCTCACATGAACTAACCAAATTCAACGTTAAAAAAAGAAATTGTCACTGCTGTGATTGGAAAGTTGTTTCTGGGTCATTACTCTGATCTTTGAAACCTTTAACTTCTGGACTAAACCTATTTATGCCAATTGTTTCCACTTTTTAATGCCAACATAGCCCTCTAGTCTTTATACAGAATATTTTGTCTTTATGCAGTTCTGGTAAACTCCTGAGGATTGTCCCATCTCCTCTCAGGCTTTGCTTTGTTTTGCTAAATAAGGCAAGCATTTTCATTTCTTATTCAGTAAGCTGCTCATTCCCTGTAGCCTTTATCCGAATCTGTTCCCATTTGGCTTAATCTACCTGGTATACAGGCAACAAAACCTGCATTTTTCATGAGGTATAGTAGTGCTCCATGTAATGTTGTTAACACTTTCCTTGCTTTACTGGAAATAATTCTCCATATATGTCCAGTATTTTTTTTTGCCTCCTTATGGCCGCATCACTTATAGAATCTTGGTACCCAGGTGAGCTCCTATTTAGTAATAAAACCAGTTTTTAGTCCAGGAGTGTGTAGCTTTGCCCTTGGACTCTGAGGCTCTTGGCTTGTGCCTGGTACCACAGAGCTTGTTTCTTCCTCGGACGATGCTGTTTGTCCTCTGCATTGAATGTCATAAACGATAACAATCAAGCTTCACTAATCAGCAGCCTTAATTAGTGTGTTCATACTTTGTGCTAATTTTGGTAATTAAAAGAAAAAAAAAAAAAAAAGAACTTTTGAAACTGCTAGAGGTGGTAAATGGTGGGTGATGGGAGCTGGTGGAAGGTGACAGGAAAGAAGTGGGGAAAGGTTCTTGGTGTTGATCTATTGAAAGCTACTTCCATTTGCCAGAGCATTAATTGTGTCTCACAGAGACATACTTGGGATGGATGAAAACATGCCAAAATAAATAAATAGAAAATGAATGCATAACTCATGACTTTCTGCATTTTGACTTTTCAAGAGTAGCAACACTGCTGCTTAACTTCGGATGTTCCTTTATTTATTTTTTTTTTCCAGGAGTTTTCAAAGCGTTCTGAAAGTTTAAAGACTTGTTTTCTGAAAGCGTTTTAAAAATACTGGATCCTAAAAGCACTTTGTGCTTTTAGTCCTGAATTGAGAGGGCTATGAGTCTTGAATAATTCATCTACAAAACTTCAAAGGCAGAGAATTTGCTTAGGTCTTTAAAATGTGTATGATACATTTTCTTATAGATTGGAGTGACTCGGAAAGACTTTCATCCAGATAAAAACATTCAGCAGATACTACAAGTCACAGGCAATAGCAATTAAGGCATAAGACGTTTTCTGGGAATTAATATCAAGCTGGGATGGCTCAAGATGCAGCTGAGGGCCATTAACCACGTTGATGATTAATGACCTCTGCTGAGGTCATTGTGATTATCAGCTGAAAATGTAGAAAAATTCAGATGTGTGAATCTTTTTAGTGGGAGCTGCAGTTTCAGTCGGTGCAGTAGATGTGTCCTCACAGTGGACAGACTGTGCTCCGTAAATATCGAATAAAGGGCTTGATTTCTCTCGTCCCCCTGGCGTTTTTAGGGGTGTTAATCAAAGCTGGATCTCTAAAGCTGTGCCGGTATCAAATTGAAAAGTAAGCAGAATAAAGACCATAGTGCTTTAACGTTCTCCCGGTATTACATTTGGCGTCCGGTACTTAATCAGCTTTATTTGGAGGTACTCCCATCTGTCCCTTTCGTTGCCCAATGAGAGCGCATCTCGGTATTGTCCCAAAATATATACAGAACATTCCTTGTGCTCACTGTTCTTGGACCCACGTTTGAAATCACATCCCCTCCTTCTTTTGCGTTATGTCCCCAACAAAGATTTAGTTCTGGGTTGTCATATTTGCTGAGGGGACAGACACACAGGGCTGACCCATGCAAGAAAATATCGCTGTGTCGATACAGGGAGAATCTATTGCCTAATAAATAGTCAGTCATAATAGATACTTACTTCCCAGTGTCCAAACAAGTTGGTTTGTTCCACAGTTGTTGGTTTTGGGTTTTTTTTATATGATGAATGATTTATTTATTGACTTTTGGGGAAACTAAGACCTGCTACAGGGGGCTAGGAAATGTTCACCTTGCTGCTTAGTTTTAGTCTATGTGTAACTTTCGTTATAATACCTTGATCATCGCATATATATGTGTATATATATAAAAATACCTTGATGTCTCATATATACATATAAGTAAGTTTTTTTACTTCAAGGTGCTTTTTAAAAAATACCGAAGAAGTCTGAAATAGGTAATATAGGTAACATAAAGACAATAGCTTTAATTAGTCACTATTATCTTTTATTTAGATGACACACAGTGCTGCATGTTTCCGAATGCTGTGTAAATCCTACTTTACACATTTGCTGGTCTCCTGCCCTTTTCTTTTCCCCCAGCCCTTTTTTCCTGCTCATTTTGAAGGCTGTAGCATCAAAATTCCGCACAGGACGGGACCGAGATGATGGCCGCTTTCGGCTGACCTTTATACAAATGTCACTGGATGTTGACTTGTGCTCAGGAAAATGGAATTTTTCCAAAACTGTAAGCCAAACGGTTAAAAAACCCCTATAACCCGGTGTGAAATGTTGACAATTTAGACGTTAAGTGGTGCGACTAGACCTGCTTGTACAACCCTATCAACTTCACGCTGTTTGTGGGATTCATTCACCCTCACCACTGGGCTCTCTCCTCTCTCTCTCTCTTTTTTTAAATTTTTCTCCTCCAAAGTATCTCCTGTGGTGAGCGGAAGAGGTGAGTGAGGTCAGGCAAAATGAAACGAGAATCACGGCGGCTTAATAGACCCCAGGGAGGTTCCTTTGTAAGGCTGCCAGGGATGGAACATCATTTTGGGGGTAGAAGACCACAGAGTTGGCAGCGAATAAAAGGAGATCTGGTACATGTGCATTAGTGTTTCATGCTCCTTGCCACAAAACTGCTTTTTCTCTTCCTGGTTAACTCTTTAACAAGCGTCTCATGCTGGTGGTAGGCGCTCCCTCCCTGCTATTAGTGCTCCCTGATCAGCTTCTCTGTGCTTCAGGATACATTTTTCTAAGATGTTCTGGACTCTTTGTCTTGCTTGTAAGATCAACAGATGAGAACTGAAGTGTTGATGAGATTATATAAATTGCGTTTTCTATTTCAGCTTCTGCAGCCTCCAAGTTATCCACTTCAAGGGATAAGAAGTAGTTTTCGTGGATGAGCAGAAAAATAGTTATATTTTCAAACATGTAAAAGTGTGCTTACTTGCAGATATTATTGGAATCATACAAACTTCTCCACCTGACATAATAGCCCCCAGTGTATGAAATGATGTGAAATCGTCTCAAACACTGTTTTGTTTTTTTCAAGATAAAGAAATCTTAAAAGAAGGGGCTTTGCTCTGGCTGATTCTCCATCTCCTAAGACCAAATCTTGGTTGCAGTAGTTGAAGTGCTGGGACTTTGGGAGACTCACTGGATGGCAGTCTGAATAATCCCAGTAAACACGATGATAACTGCTCCCTTTCGGTCTTAACATTTTATCAATTTGCACTTGTGTGAATGAGAAGACCCATGCAAGTGTGTCAGAATTGATTTAAGGACATTGGTTTTATTTGATGATGTGAAACTGGTCCTCTGTGTGTACACAGTTTGCAGTGAAATTGCAGAGAGAGTCTGATCCTCCGGGGCTGCTTTGCAACTTAATCACAGTAGACATTAATTTGGCAGCTTCTCTTCACTAATGTACCTTGAATTTCTGTTGATCTCTCAGTCCACAGATGTGGTACATTTCAGACCCTTCTTTTCCAGTGTCAAAATATCCATATTTGTGTCGTGTGCATCTCAACACGGAGTTATACAGCTACACATTTTTAAGGCTGAAATTTGTCTTTGGGACAGGTCACTGTTGTCAGTTGTCTCATTTTTTTTTTCCCAGCTGCTACAGGATTTCTCAAGGAATAAGCGTATATCTGTGCTAAGTATTTAAATGACAAAACATCCAGAAAAACACAATATGGAATAGAAAATGACTCTGCAGTGTTGACATGAACGTAACCTTCAGATACAGCGGGCCTGACTTTATCTGTCACTCTATTGTAATTCAGCACAATGGTTGTTTTTGTACAGATGAGACCACAGTTCTCTAGAATTTTCAGTCACGTGCCCTTTTCATTTTCATTTCATGAGTCACCATTGCAATTTTGTTCAGCTTTTACAAGATGTTCCAGTAGCTGCTGGGTTCTTGATTTGAAAACTCCTTCCCCCAAATCTTTTGCAGAATTCATCATTTCTAGGCCAGTGCTTTCCTTAGTTTCTTTTCAGAGAGCCCCAAAGGCCACCAGCTGAAACCTCCTGGTTAAACAGTCATCGTCACATTTCATTTTCTCCTTTGACACAGACGGATGTGACAGAGCACAAAGTTGATCTTCAGCATTCTTTCTTTTTCATTTGCAGGAAAAATTTGAAGGCCTGTTCCGTGCCTATGATGACTGCGTGACATTCCAGCTGTTTAAAAGCTTCAGGCGTGTGCGGATAAATTTCAGTAGTCCCAAGTCAGCTGCTCGTGCCAGAATAGAGCTGCACGAAACACAGTTCAGAGGGAAGAAGTTAAAGTTGTATTTTGCACAGGTAATGAAATCTGGTACCTGCTTGTATGTTAGTGCATGGCTTTTATAGAAATATTGTGCAGTAACACTGAATGAAAGTAATAAAGGTCTCTCCCGTGCCCAATCTCTCTGCTAAAAGATTACTCAAACATCTTTATGTTGCCTGAGCTGTGGGTCTGCACTAAATTTTAAGGACCATTTTGGACCCAAGTTGCTTATTGAACACACGGAAGTTACACAGCTTAGAACTGATTTACAATATTGGGTATTTTCTGTGGATAACTCTCTAAACTAACCATAAAAAAGTGGTAAAGTATCATAAGTTCATTAAAAGTAGGGCTGAATTACATGTTTGTCTGCAACCCTGAGCCACAATCAGGCTTCCTCCTACCTTTTTTTCTTTTCCTTACTGATACACGTGTGAATTTTCTGAAAGGAATTTATTAAGTTCAAGGAAAAAGAAGAAGATAGGGGCAGAAAACACCCCCAGCCTGGGGACACAGGTGATTATATCTGTCTGCTGGAAGTGTCAGATGGGGGTTCAATTCTTCTTGACCAAGGGAGAGAGAACCCACATCTCCCACAGCCTGGGTGAGTTCTGAGCCCCATCCGGGATACCGAAAGGGGAGGGAGGTTGAGAACCCGACCATCACCTCTTCTGAATGTATTTTAATAAATTGCTGTGGCCACTGTGGCTTATGGGATATTTGCCAGTGCTTTCCAGTGATGCGAGTGTGCTTTGAGCTGCCAGATTCGTCCTTCAGAGGTCTCAGGTTAAAGGGAGGCTCATGTGAAGGTATCAATCAAACCTCTTAAGGCAGTTAAAGTTTGAGCCTCTACGGCCTGGTCAGAACAGGAGCTGTTTTGAGCTCAGGCAGAAGCAAAACCTCAGGAGGATGAGAAACTACAGTTGTGAAAAAAAAACAGTAGGCTTAACGGGTTAGATGAGTTCAGAAGATCTTATAGCTGGATTTAGGTGTTGAAAATCTGCCTCAATCCTATTTTATATGCCTTAATCTCCTAGATCTGGCTCTGATTTTTTTTTTCCTGAAAGGTTTCAAAACCTGCTGTTAAGCAGATCCAAGAATTGTTTCACTCTAACTACACAATCAAGATGTTAATTGAAAACTTGAGATGACACAAGAAGAAGAATGTGCACAACACTGATTAGTCTCCATATCTAAGCTGATTTCCTGCAAAGCCATTTAGGTATCTGCACTACATACAGTCTTAAAAGAGCTTATTATTTGTGGCCAGGGAATGAAGACGTGGAAGCAGCACAATATCTGGAGCAGTGGATGTTGATATGGGCCTGAGCCAGACAGAATAATCACTTCCAGAACTACGAGTTCTGGGGAACACAGAGTTGAGGGACCCAAACTGGCTCTTCCCAAACCCCATTCCGGTATAGCAGGGTGCTTGTCTCAGCCTTGCTGTCATGCAAATGCAGTTTAGTGCTACTCGTAAACTTGCTCAGGTATGGCTGTAGCATCATTAATTTATGTTAAGGCTTCTTTAATAGACTAGAAAAGAGCAGGAATTAAAATAGGTAATTTAGGATGGAAATAAAGTGTGGACAATTAGTTACAAATTACTAAGGAACTTGATAGATTCCTTTATCACTTCAACTAAAGAGATCAATTATTCAGAAAACTTTCTGAAGTTACTTATAAAGCCTTGGTGCAGGAGTTACTGTTTTCTTGTCTAATGTCTGTTATTATTTAGGAGTTTAGACCTGTAGATCACAATATCTCTTCGGCCTCAAAAATCACTGAACTAGCAGCTCTGGATACCAAAGCTTTGCACTTATCCTCAGAGAACATACACAGTAGGCACAAATGTTGTAGCTTTGCTCATGTAACAGCCCCCCACCGTGTATTTACTGTAGAGGAACCATCTGTAAGGTTGAGACGAAATTCATCTCCAGGCCTTCTCTGCTGAGACTGACACTGAAACCCTGCCTGGGCACCATTTGGTATGAGAAGTGTATGATTTGAGCAATCATTCCATTTACCCGTTCTGTACTAAACAATGTATTTGTTCCGCTTTAAAGATTCAGACCTCTGAGACAGACGGAGACAAGCTTCATTTGGCACCGCCACAGCCTGCAAAACAGTTTCTCATCTCGCCTCCAGCCTCCCCACCTGTGGGGTGGCAACCAATAGACGATGCAACACCTGTCATCAACTACGACCTCCTCTATGCAGTTTCTAAGCTGGGACCAGGTAAGCTTGTGGTCCTTGTGTGAAAATGTGTCAGAAAAAAGCAGATGAGAAATAGCAGCGTAGAGAATAACTGTAGAGGGAGTTGGCATAAAGCCTGTAAGTTGCATTAAAACTTTGGATTTAAGTTGATCTATGTCAACAGGCGCTGAGCTCTTCTCTCTGGTGACCAATGACAGAACCCAAGGGACTGACAGGAAGATGCACCAGGGAAGGTTTAGGTTGGACATGAGGAAAAGGCTCTTCCCCCAGAGGGTGCTGGACACCGGAACAGGCTCCCCAGGGAGGTGTCCCGGCCCCAAGCCTGACAGTGTTCAAGAAGAGACTGGACAACGTCCTCAGACACACGGTGTGAACTGTGGGGTTGTCCTGTGCAGGGACAGGAGCTGGACTCGATGATCCTTGTGGGTCCCTTCCAACTCAGGACATTCTCTGATTCTAGGTACAGAATGGTATCTGCAGCTCGTGAGTGCTGTTTGAATAGCAGATCAAAGCCTGTGTACACAATTTATTGTGCTTGGGTTCATGCTTAGATGAGACAACTTGTGGTTTATGGGAACACCGGACAAATACTTGTCTGTGAACTTGAGGAATTTTTGCTTTAAATCACATCTGCTCAGTACTGCACTCCAAGATGCAGAATGTTTAAGTATCACTGCATCTCCACCGGAGTGGAGAATCTCACACTTTTAAAGGTCGCTCTGTTGGGACTGCCCATTTTCTGTTGAAAACTGGATGCAGAAGGAATGGAATCAGCTGTAGCCTCTATCAAAATGGGATAGATGTCAATGTGTGATGCAGACAGGATTTCTTCTGTCTTTCCATCTTCAGGTAGTGTCAGGAATTGAAGCTAGCTGGGATTTTCGAACAACGCTTTTCCTTAGAAAATGCTTATGTGATGAAACCAACATTTTTCATAAGGGGGGATTACTTTTGGTTTAATTAAGTCATCTTTACAAATAGTTTTCTTTCAAAGCTGTTGAAGGATCTTCTTTTAAAATTTTAAAATGGCAAAGGTTCCAGTTTCAGGTCTAAACATTATCATCTAGAAATAAAGTCCAATTTACATTTGTAAACCATAAGAAAAAATAGGTTGTAAAATTATTTTCCTGTTGAAATGAAGCACTTCAGATCCAATCTAGTAACAACTAGGGGGATGCGAACTCATGAAAATTTATCAGCGTTTATTTTTGAAATTCTTGTGGGATGAGAAAATTGTTTTCGCCCCAGCTGTACTGAAGATGCTGCTTCGTTGTTCTGAAACTGGCTTCCAGTTGCAGACATTTTATCACTGGGGCTTTTGTGTAACTGCACCAGAATAACCCAGAGCTGAAGCACGTGGGGTGCAGGAAGAGATGGTTCATGATTCACAAGGTTCGCAGGATTATCTCACATCTTTTTCACAGGGGGAAAATACATATCAGGGGAGCATCAGAGATTCCTGTGGCTTATTCCCCTTCAGCAGGAAAGCCCATAGAAAAGGGCTGGCAGGTGTATTACACATTGTTATTTCCAGAATTGATGCTTTGCTTCTAAACTGCTGAATAAAAGAAAAACAAAAATCCCCTTTTTTTTTTTTCCCTTTGATGCAGCAGTGCTATAAATGGAAATATGTAAACGAATTCCCGAGCTCGCTGGGTAATAAATCAATTCCTGTTCTAGAACAGTGGAATGTGAAATATCACTCATTGTCCCGCGCTCTGGCACAGCTTTGCGTGAAGGTCATAGTCACTCGTATTTAAGGAGCCTGCAGGGAGCGATATGAAAAGTCACTGTGTGCTCTCCGCCTTCTATTTTTAGCGCTTGTTAGAGAGATCAATTTTAGCTAACTGCAGTGGCGGCTTTAAAATAGCGTCGCCGTTCTCAGTTGTGCGTTTGCTATGTTTAGAATTTCATTGAAAAACATATCCCACCCAAACTCATTTCTCTGTATCACATTAGTACATCATGCTGCTGTACGTCAAATAACACCGTTAGCCTCAGCTAAGTTAATTTTTTTTTTTCAAAAAATACAATAAAAAATTTAACTATGGCTTATCAGCTTTTAAAAAATACCCACTGGCACAGTCGTTTGCAGAACACTGAATGTTGGAGCCTGACTTCTCTGTCTTGAGAGGAATCTTTGCTGTATAAAATACACTGATATGGTATGATTAATATCTGAGGACCAGCAAAACGCATTTGAGCGTGTAAATAGTGAACAGTTTATTTGTATGTCCTCAGTACAGGGTGAGCTTTCCTGACCTGCTTCGCTGGGAATGTCAGACACCACTTGGACGCAGCCCCACGGCACCGTCCCATTCCATGAATATGGGTCATCTCCTTTCACTGTACGCTGCCGTCATCATTGTAGCCACAAAATTAGAGACTTAACATTGGCGCAAAGGCTGGAAGATTCGTTCCGGAGTAAAATGAACAGGCTGGGAGCTAGTTAACAGATCTGCTGTCTTGTCCCAAGCTTAGTTTTGGGACAGTTTTGGTTTTGGTTTGGTTGTGGGGGTTTCTTAGGGTTTTGATTTGGGTTTTTGTTGGTTGGTTTTTTTTCAGTCTCGTGGTTGCAGCAGGGACTGTCTGGCATCAGAGAACTAACGGGAATGGTTTCTTTTTGCTGTGCACAAAAGGAAGCTGGCTTTTGGTCCTTCGACAATAAATTGAGATCGGAGAGGGTACATTTGCTGCTCAGGGAAGATCATGGCATATTTAATTAAGTTTCTGGTTGATTGATGAATATTCTCACTTTCTGCTGATGCAGAAATTGAGCTTTAAATGAGGCATGAACAGAATGTCATAGACCAGTCAGAGCCAGCAACTGTGACTGTGCCTGATTCTAACCACCAGCCTACAATTTTTTCAATATATTGCAAATAAAGAAGTGTGATCATTAATCTCTTTGATGAAAAACACTTCCACCATCAAGAGAACTTCCAGTAGTTTAAAATACTGATGAAGATACAAAGACGGAGGGAACTGGGACTGTTAGGGGAGACCTCCTTGCTGTCTACAAACTACCTGGAAGGCGGTTGTAGCATGGAGGGGATTGGCCTCTTCTCCCAAGTTACAAGTGATAGGATGAGAGGAAATGGCCTCAAGTTGTGCCAGGGGAGGTTCAAATTGGATATTAGGAAAAAATTCTTCCTGGAAAGGGTTATCAGGCATTGGAACAGGCTGCCCAGGGCAGTGGTGGAGTCGCCATCCCTGGAGGGGTGTAAAAGATGTGTAGATGAGAATTTTAGGGACATGGTTTAGTGCCAGAGTTAGGTGATGGTTGGACTCGATGATCTTGAGGGTCTCTTCTAATTGAAATGGTTCTATGATTTGATCCACTCCCCAACCTGCATATTTCTTCCCTCCTTCCCCCATTGCCTCTTTCAAACCTGTCCCCCCAGTTTCTTCGCAACAGGCTGCCCTGTGCTCCCTCACTAACTCTGCACTCCACAGGGCCTTTCCCCAGGATCCCAGGTGCCACCCTGGCTTCCCCTCGCCAGCCTCAACCTCTGCCTGCTCTGTTTGCCCGGACAAATTGCCCTTCTCCCAAGGCTACAATTCACAGATGATGGCTCCATTGGTGAGATCTGCACCATACAATAACACACAATATAGGTCAAGGTCCCAAGCACTTACCTGCTCCGTGTGCTCCCGGTGGGATTTTGCCCTGTGTCACATATCACTCACCTCCACAATTCCAGACGCCATTTGAAAACCAGTGCAGGCTGAGCACCATCTCCAGTAGCCCATATAGACAAGTTTGCACCCATTTTGTTTCTCTCTACATATCACAGTCCCTCATCACCATTCCAGCAGGCTTTGCACCTCCTAAGTGCCCTCAGGCTACACTCCAGGCCGTGTAAAATTTATTTTTCACATTATGAAAGCACCATTCTGAAGTGTTGCACACGATGGCTTTTAGGTCCCCCATGCTACCTCTTGGGACACAAAGGAGACCCTGCAGTGGCTGCTGGGTCTACGAATGATTAGAGATCAGGGGAGCTGTTGAGTCAAGGGACAGGAGTTGGACTCGATGATCCTTGTGGGTCCCTTCCAACTCAGGACATTCTGTGATTCAATCTGTGTTGAGATGTTATGTTTCGAAGCGCCTCAGTTTTATATTCTGAGATTCCTGCAGCGTCAGTAACGGGCTTCAGGAGAGCAACTCTTCCTTCTCACGTATAGCAGATCCGCACAGCAGGGGTATCATATGGGGTGGGTTGTTGCATCTCCTCCAACACAAACATCCAACCGTTATTTGCACCGTATTATTTGTAAAGCACTTGGATGAAGTGACTATCATCGGAAGGTATTTTTGTGATGCTAATGGCACGTTTGACATGGAACGGACAGCTCTGAACCCATTAACCTTTGATCATGAGTCAGAGTCAGGGATGAGGGAGCTGCACGGTATCATTACTATTTCTTCATTATTAATTAAGTGTACGAACATGCTCTTTGCTGGACAAAAGAGCCTCATTAGACAAGAGATGCACCATCAATGAAAGGTCATAGCACTGAGACACAAACGCATAGAAAATCACATGCCATTATTTTTAATGCTGAAATATTGCAAGTTGCTTTTGCGCTGTTCTCGTGGTCATCTTTCTTGCGTCACCTGAGGCTGTGGGTTTGCTTGTGGGTGATGTGGTCACAAAAGGTAGGAACATTTTCTGACAAATCTATATGGCGGAGGTACCAGAGCTTAATTCTTCCCTGCATTATACCCTGAAGGCAGAGTTTAGATGCTAGAGCATATTTGATAAATTTTGTGCTATTTTTCTGAGCAAGTTTATGTGAGTTTCCATTGTTATTTGAGCTTACATGAATATTTAAACAACTTATTATTAAGGGACAGCGATAACTCAAAGGCTGCCGGAGCAGAATGACACCTCTCCCAAAGAATCCTTTGGCTTCACCTGTACAATTTCTCCAGGGAAGCAGGAGAAGCAGGAGTGGTGGGAGATGTACGGCCTGAGAATGCAAACGACAGAATCATAGAATGATTTCAGTTGGAAGAGACCCTCAGGATCATCAAGTCCAGCCATAACCTAACTCTGGCACTAAACCATGTCCCTAAGAACCTCGTCTACACATCTTTTAAACCCTCCAGGGATGGTGACTCCACCACTGCCCTGGGCAGCCTGTTCCAATGCCCGACAGCCCTTTCCGTGAAGGATTTTTTCCCAATATCCAATCTAAACCTCCCCTGGTGCAACTTGAGGCCACTTCCTCTCATCCTGTCACTTGCTACTTGGGAGAAGAGACCAACCCCCTCCTCGCTACAACCTCCTTTCAGGCACTTGTAGACAGTTGTAGACGCAGCATCAGAGGCGGCTGAATGAGGTAACTGGACAAATGAGCAATATTAACTACAGAAGTTGGTAACTACGCTAACTCGCTACCCTTGGCTTAGGACAACCATGTCAGCATAACTTGATTGCAGTGATTCAGCCATTCCTCCACTAGCTCAGCTGCTGCAGATTTAGCTTTTTTTAATGCTGCAAGTGTTGTTCAAGACAAAAGAAAAAATCATAGAAAAAAGCAGAAGGGGAGGAGTAACCTGGCTGTATCTATTGTTTTCTTCATTTTGTACTTATTACCTTAGTATTTTTCCGCAAGCAACGTTTACATTTAGGAACGAGATCCAGCTGTATAAAAGCTCCATAGTTACTGTTGTCCTGTTCCTAGCTCAGCTGTAAAATGTTTTCTGCAGTTTGAGCCACGGTTCTGTAGGCATGAATAATTGTGAGTACAGAACTGAGTCTGCAGCTCATTTACTCTCACAAATAACTGTATGCCTTAAAAACCTAATTTACGAGTGCATCACATTTTGATTTGCAAAGTGACATTAACTGCTGTTGCAGTTACTTGTGCCAGAGGCATCTGAATATATTTCCTTGTGTCTCTGCTTATTTCCACTGCTCTTTTTTTTTTCGGCAGAAAGAGCCCTTGTGGGAAGGGTTTGAACAGTAAAAGAACGTGGCATTTGAACTGGGATTATTACCTTTTAAGAGGGCAGTGAATCTGATTTATTTTGTGTTGCTGGTGTAATGGGAAAGGGCCGGGCTGTGCGAGCTGCTTGTCACCGACAGTGACCGATGTCGCTGTCGGTGCTGGTTGGCAGCATTGACGTCAGCCCAGAGCTGAGAAATTAGCTGGAGCCTGCAGGGAAAATAGGCAAAGAAAAACCATATAATTTCTCAATGCAGCACAACCGAGCTATTTCTCTTTTTTTGTGTGTGTATATATATATATGTATGTATGTATTTTAGCCTATCAGCAAGACCTGTAGTGCTTTGCTCATTTTGGATTCAGAGGAAAGGTTGCCAAAAATAGAGCAGTTAAATGTCAACACTAATGGTATCGCAGCAGTAAAATATTTCTCACAGCAAGATGCCTGACTTATAGCTATTATTCACTAGTTGCTTCCTATTTTTTTAGGCAAAAATGCAGCATGTCCTCTGGTCCCAAGCCACCCTACTCTTATTTGGACCAAGAATTTGTCAGCACAAATAGCACGTGATGACAGTCCCAGAACTGTGTGTGCTAATGCAGGGCCAAGCCTGCAACCTCTTCCTCACGTGAATTACTCTGCCACAGACTTGGCAATAAAAAAAAATTCAAATTAGTAGCATGAGAAAGTTCCAGGTGCCTTGATGTAGGGATGGCCATGGTGCTTTCATCGTACAACAGCCATTTAGGAGCTGCCGTACCACAAATACAGGTCAGCTAGATATATCGGGACCTCACCTTCCTCATCTCAGATCATTTTACAGGCAATATGTAGTGGTTCTGGTGCAATCTTGCGACAAAAAGTCCAAGCTATTGGGTGTGCTTATGGTCACTGTAAGCCTGTTTTAACTGCAGCTGGTGGGTCTTGGAGCTGAGAGTGATGACAAATAGTCCAATGGAGGGCAGCAGACCTTATTGTGGGCTTTTCTGTGCTTAAAAGAAGCCAATAAGAAAGACGAGGACACACTTTTTAGCAGGGCCTGTTACGATAGGACAAGGGGTGATGGTTTTAAACTAAAGGAAGGGAGATTCAGGTTAGACATTGGGAAGAAATTTTTTACACTGAGGGTGGTGAAACACTGGCCCAGGTTGGCCAGAGAGGTGGTGGATGCCCCATCCCCAGAGACATCCCAGGCCAGGCTGGACGGGGCTCTGAGCAACCTGAGCTGGTGCAGATGTCCCTGCTCATGGCAGGGGTTGGACTGGATGAGCTTTGGAGGTCCCTTCCAACCCAAACTAGTCTATGGTTCTGTGATTCTGCATTTTCTGGAACGGTTTCTGGTTTCTAGTGCTGCTGATGGGTGTTTGTCACTTCTGAAAGACCAAGTCATCCTGTCAGAAATGTCACTGTTGGGAATTTTTCTCGTGACAGTCTTAAATTAATTCCTTGTAATTTAATGTCCAATACCTACTTACATCCTGCGTACAAATACATAACACAGGCAGTGCCAACAGATCGAATGCAGGGCTGAAAGTCCTATGCCTGGTCGTGATTTTCCTTTGTTTGCTTGTGGACTCTCGCAGGGAACCGCCTAAGCCATGTTCATCACCTTTGCAGGAGAACTAGGTGGAGAATTAAATAAGGGCTGCACATAGTTATAAAATCGAATGTACTGTTTAAGAGTTTAACCTGCTAGTGAGCATTTATAGACTGTACTCTAATCTCATCAGGAGAGGCAGAATTTGTTACAGCCCCAGATAAAGACCTTTGAATCTCAGAATCCCTCTGGAGCAGATATATGTTATTTTTTTATTTCTGGAGCAGGTGGACCAAGTGTTGATGCCTGTCTGGAGATGACAAGTTGCAGAATCTAGTGGACTTCAAATGGGGCTGGAGTGGTGCTAGACTGAAAGAAAACAAACAAGAATAGCCCCAGGCCAACACTGGTGATATGACTTCAGACCAAATGTTTGATAGGTTGGATTCCAGTCCCTCTTCTTAATCATGAGCTTCTGTGTTCTGTGTCAACTGTCCTCTTCATACACTTTTGTTTATTTTTTTGGTTCTGCTGGCCACTAATATTGGTGCAAAACACCATTGTAGACACCAGTGTATTTTTATTACGCTTTACAGAGCGATGATCGCTGTCCCCTAGGGCAGGATCCCCAGAATCCATTGACAGCTGATACACCTCGCCATGCTTCTGCTCACCTATATTTAGGAGCAGCACACAGTCATCATGGTTGACCATGAGTCAACAATGTGCCCTCATGGCCAAGAAGGCCAATGGTACCTGGGGTGCATTAGGAAAAGTGTGACCAGCAGGTGGAGGGAGGTTGTTCCTCCCCATCTACTCTGCCCTGGTGAGGCCGCATCTGGAGTTGTGTGTCCAGTTCTGGGCTCCCCAGTTTAAGAAGGACAAGGAATTGCTGGAGGGAGTCCAGCAGTGGGCTATGAAGATGATGAGGGGTCTGGAGCATCTTTCTGATGAGGAGAGACTGAGAGAGCTGGGGCTGTTCAGCCTGGAGAAGAGAAGCTGAGAGGGGATCTCATCAATGTTTATAAATATCTCCAGGGTGGGTGTCAAGAGGATGGACCAGACTCTGTTCAGTGGTGCCCAACAACAGGATGAGGGGCAACGGGCACAGACTGAAGCACAGGAGGTTCCATCTGAACATGAGGAGAAACTTCTTTCCTTTGAGGTGCCAGAGCCCTGGACCAGGCTGCCCAGAGAGGCTGTGGAGTCTCCTTCTCTGGAGACATTCAAACCCACCTGGACACATTCCTGTGTGATCTGCTCTGGTGAACCTGCTGTAGCAGGTGGGTTGGACTGGATGATCTCCAGAGGTCCCTTCCAACCCCAACCACTCTGTGATTCTGTGACCCAGGTGCAGGAGTATCCTGCAGTCCCAGCGTGCCACGGCCTGTGCTGTTACTCACAGTCATCCTTTGATCTAACTATTTTTTTCTGCTTCCAGGAGAGAAATACGAGCTGCATGCAGGAACAGAGTCCACTCCCAGTGTGGTAGTGCACGTCTGCGACAGCGACATGGAAGAAGACGAGGACCCAAAGAATTCTCCAAAGCCAAAAATCATTCAAACTCGGCGCCCTGGTCTGCCACCTCCTGTATCTCACTGAGCCTCTCCAGCAGAAGCAGCACTTCTCTCCTCCAGCACAGCTCTTGTTTTGTTTTGGGTTTTTTTTGTTTTGTTTTGTTTTGGGGTTTTTTTTGTTTGCTTTGTTTTGTTTCAAGACATCCATCGCCTTTTGAGTACCAGGACATTAAACTCATTGAAATCCCTTCACAGTAATCAAGCCTATGTAATAAAAGGGCTAGGAAAAAAAAAAAGAAGATCTTTGCATATGTAACCATATCACACACCAACTAATAGATTTTTTCTGGAAAGGACAAAACAAGGCTGAAGAAACAAGGGAGGCTTTCAGTCTGAGGATTTATTCACAGCTATAATTTGCTTGCTGAAACACCACTAGCAGAGAGATCGTTCAGGGTGGGCAATTAGGGCAATATCAGGCTTGATATTCAAACTCCTGGAATACTTGTTAGTGCCCTTCATCAAGCAGCCTGCTCCTCTCCCCTCCTCAGTTCTCCAGCAGAACTTAGTCTTTATTTTATTTTTTTTTAAAGGGTGTTGCATATGTGTTATTTTTAATCTACTAGCAGCTTGGTGGCCTTTTCATCCCCCTGGGATTTTCTTTAAGGAACACTGTCTTTGCAATATTTTTAGAGACAGCAGAAAAACACCTCCTTCCACCAACAGCTGTAGAGTGCACTGGTCCTTACTGGTGGCACGGACGTGAGCTGGAGGGAGAGGCAGCAGCTTGCTGGAGGGTCTGGTGTTTTTCAGCCCTTCTGTCTAAGGAGGATGGAGCCTGAGGAGCAATAGAAATTGTCATTTTATCTTTGTTTTATCGTCAAGGTGTGAGTGGTGCTTCTCCCTGAGTTTGAGGAAGAAAGAGAAGCTCAGTCACTGCTCGTTTAAGGTGGGATTCGTTGCTCTCTGGCATAGCTGTAAGTTGTGGGAACACCGCAGGCTGAATGCTTCCCTGGTGGTGTGTTGAGTAGCCCTGAAACTGTTAGTAATTCCTTATACATCCCTCATATTCAGACTTTTTCCCTCCCCACTTCCTGTGCTTTAAAGCCCTTTTTGAGCTGTATGCAGTTTGGCTTTGTGGAGGTAAGGAGAGGTTAGCTGGTGTTCTCTTGTTATTTTTTTCTTTTCTTTTTTTTAGGCCAAAGAAAACAGGACCATAATTACACACTTGAAATTAGACTGCATGCAATTGAACCCCCTTTTTTTCACTCTGTCCTGCATGTTTCTTTCACTTGCAATGTATACTGGGTTACAAAAACTGTTCTGTGTTTTCATCGTGGCCAACAGCAGACAGACATTGCACTCCCTGTCTGGCAGACCTTCCATGATGATTTTTTTTATGCGTACTTGTCATTTTGAGAACGTATTTTCTAGACGCCTGAGCTCAGATTTTGCATATATTTAAGCATGCGCTTAATTTATGCACATGAGTAGTTCCACTGAAATTAATACTGCAGAAAGCTGAGCATATGTGTTAGGCAGGGTGGGATTTTTAAGCTAATTAGCTGCAGCTGTACTCCCAAAAAGTGACTATGAAATGGTACAGTGAGATTCCACAGTTTAAAATCCTTCACAGGTTAAAATAAGTAATATGAGCTTGGAAGCTCATAATAGGATCTGAAAAGTCAACTTAGGTTCCGTAATCAAGGTTTTTGTCATAAAGCCTGAAATAAGGAGAAATTTCTTTACCTTGAGGAGAAACTTCTTTACTTTGAGGCTGACAGCACTGGAACAGGCTGCCCAGAGAGGTTGTGGAGTCTCCTTCTCTGGAGACATTCAAACCCACCTGGACACATTCCCGTGTGATCTGCTCTGGTGAACCTGCTTTAGCAGGTGGGTTGGACTGGGTGATCTCCAGAGGTCACTTCCAACCCCAGCCACTCTGTGACTCTGTGATCTGGTTTCTGAGCGAGGGTTCCTTTCCACCCTTCATTAGCAGCTCCAGCAGCGTCAGGTCCCCCTTGCCGGGGCGTTGGCTCTGCAGCACTTCCAGGAAGAAAATGACGTTGCTGTCGGTGAAAACAGGAGATACCATCCTTAATCTGCACGGTGAGGATGTTCTGAGAGTGAGGACCTGCCGTTCTCGCATAGCTCATCCTCTGACCACTCCAGCCCCCCAGTATTCCCGCTGAGATGTAGTGCTTTACTTAGTGCGTATCTATAATGTATAATTGTTACGGCATTACGGACGTCATTGTGCGTGTGTTACACTAATAGAAGCACATTAAATACTGCAGAGACTGAACAAAAACATGGGGCTTTAGTATCCTCATGATATCTGTGTAAAGTTGTCTTAAAGTAACTCCTTGGAGGTTTCACTTCAATTATTTTTTCAGTGATGCATTTGGTATTGATTTAAATAGTCACTCACTGCCCTAGGACTGTAACCTGACATTCCTGTTGAAAACACCATCGCAGGCCACCTATAAAAAATGGTCCATGGTTGGGCTCGATGATCTTAAGGGTCTCTTCCAACCGAAATGATTCTATGATTCTACAATATTTCAGGAGTAACACCACTGTCTTTTTTGAGAACATAGAGGACGACAAGGTCCGTGGGGTTCCGACCAGTATAAATAGGGCAAGTAATTTAAACATGTAAGATTTTTTGCCGATATGTGCTGTATGAAAGAAATTCCTGGCCATAACCTCAACTGATGTAAGCAATCGGAGATCATCTCCAATTAAAAGTTGATACCCTGGATTTTTTTACAAGCAAGTGTTAGAGGCCAAATCTAGTCCGTGTATCTGTGTACTCAAACTTTGGACAGACTTGGTTCTGAAGTATGGGCTTTGGCCTCAGTTGTAAAACTATACCGCAAATGAAAGCGTCGGATCTTAAATGTTCTGTCCTCAAAGTGTGTTTTCAGACAGATTTAAAACCAGGCCCCATTCAATGACTCCTCTTTGTCTTTATAAAACTAGGTAGTACTACCCAGCGTAGGTCATTAGTTAAAGCACAGAAATAGAAACGCAACTACAAACTTGAAAACTCAGAGAAACCTGTTGTAGCTGTGATAAAATATGGTCATCACAGAAAAACGTTTCAGGTGTTATGGAATGATGTCCCTATTGTGGAAGTCACAGCATTTGTTACTCTTAAAAGCTGGTATTTTCTGAAGGCTGGTTCTTGCCAGGCGGGGAAGAAAGGCTTCTTTCAAAAAATGCCGACCATCTGGAGGAGTAACCGGCCTCTTCCATTCCAAAATTCCCAGACAGAGCCCCTGTTACCTCAGCAGGAGTTTTCTTTTGTGAGCTCAGCCCCTCCGACTCGCACTTTTCAGCATGCGGCGCTGAAGTAGATTCTCTCATGTCGTAATGCTGTAAATAAGCATGAAGTTTCTGCGTTTCATTACAGCTTCTGACGCGCAGTGATGTAGACGATGTCCTTTTAATTTCCTTTCCAAAGCAGGAGCCTGCGAGCGATACCCGGGGGCCCTCTGCTGAGAGCACCTTGCTCCTGCTGCTTGGAAATTAAAGATGAAATGAGAAGAGCGCGGTTGCTGTTTCTGTCGCCCGCTGCCTGCTTGTCCTTTCTGACCTCTTCAGATAAGGAACCGAGATTTTAATTACTTCCTAAGTACAGCTAGAGGCATGAAAATATCAACATTGTGTGGAGAAAGGGTATTTTGGAATCTGCTCTTTTGGATCAAAAGAACAAAGGATTTTCTGTGGCCTTGATTTTTGTAATTAAGACAAGGTAGTACAAACTGCCCCCTTCCTAGCATAAATGTACACGCTCAAGTACGCTTTGTTTTCAGCAACAAAACGTGGCATGAACATCCTTTCCTCAACCTTAACAAGACTACAGACATAGTTATTATAAAGCGCTTTATATTATAAAAATGTGCCCCGGGGATAAATTAACATTTATTATATCCTAAGTTGGGTGGGAAGGGTGGGTTGTTTTCGTTTTGGTCTTTTTTCCCCTCCTCCCTCCCATTTCAGCAACAGTGGAAGAGCTTTCTGCAAACAGACAGAGTGTTCTTAGTACAGAGCGAACCCTCCTACAAGGCTCCATCGCAGCGGTGACAGCTTACGGTAGCCTTTCCATTCTATTGTACATACTTTTGAAATATTCTATTTAGTCGTATTTTATAGGAGTATTAAAAAGCTATTGGCTAATCGATCACTCTTACACTTGTAGAATTCAGAGCTTAGTTAAAAAAAATGAATATGGCAAACAATATTTTTGTGTTCTGCTTGCGTTGGCATTTTGAAAAGCAACATTTAAAGAGTTAAACTATATTAATAAACTGCCTGGTGAGGTATACGCCAGTGCTCTCTTAACTGGTAGACCTGAAAATGCTTCAATATGTGACACAGACCATTTTCTATTTTAACAGAAATTAAGGAGGGGGGAAAGTAGCGCTTTTATGGGCAGGATATGCCAAGTTCCATTTTCAGCTGCTGCAGTGTCAGAGTTGAGTGAATTTGCACTGGTTTGCTGTGGATTTGGCCGAGTGCATGCAAAAAAAACCCCCAAAAACCCATGTAGCACAATCCGTGGTGAGCAAATGCACATCCCCGACAGCTGATGCGGTTCTTTCTGTGTGTTTTTTTAATAATAATAATAATAATAATAATAATACAGTGGGCATGAGTTCTTGAATAAGGAACATGGCATCCAGCTACTGTCCAGGCTGGGCAAAAACTTCTATTAGCATTAATTATCACAAAAATTGAAAGGAATTGTCTGTAGTCACTTGCGTCAATTTGTACCAGATCTTGCAAACGGTTGGAAACCAGGCGATGAGTTTGCTGAGTAACTGCCTCACGAAATTCTTGCATTTGATCACTCAGACCTGCATTTGGAAAAATGATTTTTATTTTTTTTTCCGGGGTGCTTGGCATAAAAGACTCAGTTTCCCAAAGGGTGATTGTTCATGATTCTGAAAATTAGATCTGCTTAAGAAGTCTCATTGGAAATGTGAGCTCTGAGCTCACTGATTCCTTTTGAAAAGACAGGCCTTAACATTTGTGTTTTGAGTAAAAAAAATCATCTTCTTAGGGAGCACTTCAGAGGTAAAATGCACTATCAGAGGGCTGATCTTTGCTGTTGAGCAACAAATGAGCTTTCCCAAGTGCAGTGAAGTTCATCATCTGATCCAGTTGAAGTTTTGCGTTACCAACCTGCTGACTGTGGCTCTTCCTTCTCAGCACCAGACACAGCACCTGGGAAATGAGCTTCGAGGCTCCAGCCATCCATGGTGGAGAACTGGGTGTCCCAGAGGATCTCAAACCGGTCTGTGGTTGAGGATGTGACTGTAGGTGTACGCCTTCGGTACACGCTCAATCAGCACACACAGATAGGCAAGATTTATTTATACTGGGCATTTGTGCCTGCAAGTGGTAATGTGCACCCGAACCCTGCACGATGCTGGATAATGGGAATTAAAAGAGTGTTTCTCCCGGCTGCAGCGGGGGCTCAGACCTTGGTTCCTTACAGCCAAAGCTCTCCATGTCATTTCTGTGCTTAAAGCGGCTGGTAAGAAAGATGGGGACAGACTTTTTAGCGGGGCCTGTTATGATAGGACAATGGGTGATGGTTTTAAACTAAAAGAGGGAAAATTTAGGCTAAACATGAGGAAGAAATTTTTTACAATGAAGGTAGTGAGAGCCTGTCCCAGGTTGGCCAGAGAGGTGGTGGATGCCCCATCCCTGGAGACATCCCAGGCCAGGCTGGACGGGGCTCTGAGCAACCTGAGCTAGGTGAAGATGTCCCTGCTCATGGCAGGGGTGGCACTGGATGAGCTTTGAAGGTCCCTTCCAACCCAAACTATTCTCTGATTCTTTGGTTCATCACCAACAGTCCGGCTGTTGCTGCTCCTGTGCGGCTTCATTTTTTTTGTCCCAAAGAGTTAATCAAAGCAAGAGAAAAGGTGATTTATGAAGGATGTGTTGGGAAGTGCAGAAGAGTCTCCAGCTGTGCCGTTGGGTCTGTAGTTACCACCTCCCTGGTGTTGGGTCCAACTTCTTAAAATGGCTTCAGCAGCTCACAGGGGTTGAGTCTGTCTGAATTTTTCTGCCCAATGGTGAGATCCGCAGTCAGGTTGGTGGTACGGACAGACCTACTGGGGCAGGTCACTGAAGTGAAGGCAACACCTGTCCCGGAGCTGGAACAAGTTTCCTATGGAAGAGGGGATTTAAATAGGTTATTATGGATATCCTGGTTAAAGAGCATTCAGATCGCCTCCTCTGCAGAACCTTTACTAAATTTATTTTTGTTCATTGTTTAGTGGTGAACATTCTAGCACTAAATATTTAGCGATTCTTTCACATACTAGCAGGTATTAAATACTTTTGCATTTCCTGGATTACCCTCTGCCCAGGAAATTGTATTTAGTTCTGGTTTAGAAAAAAGCAAAACGAGGTATGGATTAAAGTCCCAGACAGACCCTTATTTATACTCATCCTCGTGCAATGCTCTCAGATAAATAGTTATGCTAAGTAAAACAAATAAAATTTAAAACCAAACCAAACAAACAGAAACACACACACACAAATCCCAAACCACCCAATGCTGCTTTTCCTGTTTTAGCATATCTTCTGGGCAAGTACAGCAGCTTTCAAATATTCTAGACTCCTCTTAAAAAGGAGATATTTTTTTCTGATGTAAGCTGTGCTCTTTTTTAAAAAGGATGAAGTGTTGTAAAAGCTCTTTCCCAAATGTTTATTTGAAGCGTCAAGTGTATTTGCTTTGGCTTGGGGGGGAGCTTGCCCAGTTAGAGGTAGAACCCGGGATGCCTCCAGTGCAGAGATGCTCAGAAAGCATTAAAAAATAAACTTAATTTGCTTTTTGTCAATTTGTTCAGCCGCTACACAGATCTTCTGGGTCTATAGCAAGAGTTACACATGGATCTTTTTAATACAGGATTGTGTAGCAATGTAGGAGCTACCGAGCTCAGGATTGGGGACATTTGTTAGTGAGATTCTTGCTGGAGTAAGGCTGGGAAAGCTGTGAAGTGTCAGAAGCCTCAAAGTTAATGAAAAATGAAGATATTCCGAACCTTAGGACAGACTTCAGGGTTTAAATCCGCATCACTGAGTGCTGGATTAAGAGAAGGGCCTGTTTGCTGTCCCCGAGTCAGGTGCTTCCTCACCCACCTCAGTAAGAGTAGCCAGCAAGAAGGATTAAACTTCTCTGTTATTATACGCCAGAAAATCAGCCTTGTTTTAAGGAATTATTGTAACTGATCATTTAGCCAGTACAAGAAAGTTGTGTCTCCACTAGTTGTCACACAGATGTGTTCTCCTCACTATTCGGTGAACGAAGGTAAATGTTCTGAATCCATTTTAGAGCAGAGTTCTTGTTCAGAAACTTCTGAATGAAACACCATCTGTAACGACTGACGGATCCTTCAGTGTCCACTTGGCAAGTTGTCCTGCTGTGGGTAGCTGCAGAAATATTACATGTATGTTGTTGTAGATTTAAAAACATTTCTCATGTTTTCATTCGAGTGTCTGCATTTCTGACACAGATGTGACATATCTGTATATACTATAAAATCAATACTATTTTTAACCACATATTTTGTACAAATATTCACATTAGCTCTGTACTTCAGTGAGAATCTATTATGGTATTAAACATTTTGGTGGAATTAGCAAACTCCTTGTCCGTGATTTGTTTTCATTTTGTAAGGGTTTTAAGCAGCTGAGCCATTTCTTACATCCAAGACAAATATTATCGTTTCCAGTGGCTTAAATCCACATACACCTGTACCCTCTAGTGACTAATTCCAGCCACTGCAGGAGCCTGCGGCTCCCCAGACCTCTGGATCTGAGTCACAAGAGGCCAAAATTCAAGTAGTTGGTTTTTTTTCCTAGTTAATGAGAGTAACGACTAGCATGAGGCGTTTAGACGAGGTTCCTCGGAACATCTTTTAGTGCTAGAGTTAGGTTATGGTTGGACTCGATGATCCTGAGGGTCTCTTCCAACTGAAATGATTCTGTGATTCTATGAGACAGCACATTACTAAGGAATCATCGAATCGTTTTGGTTGGAAAAGACCTTTAAGATCATTGAGTCCAAGTGTCAACCCAACACCGCCAAGACCACCTCTAACCCATGTCCCTAAGAACCTCATCTCGGCGTCTTTTAAACCCCTCCAGGGATGGTGACTCCACCACTGCCCTGGGCAGCCTGTTCCAATGCCCAACAACCTTTTCCATGAAGAAATGGTTCCCAATATCCAATCTAAACCTTCCCTGACACCCAAGTAGAGATTTCCATGCACACAGGTGCAATTTTATGATGTTGTTTTTTTTTTTTTTCTTTTTAGGCCATTCTCCAAAGCTTCTGGTGTCGGTCACTGTCAGGAATCAGACGATGAACTTCGTGCTACAGTGTGGTCTATTTCTGTTCTCTGGGTACAAAAGCCACATTCATACAGCATTTACTAATCAAAGCCACAATATGTATTTCCAGTTTTGTGTGAGGCTCAGTTTCATCTCTAACAGAACAATAGTAGTTAAGGGGGGAGGGGAAAAAAAGGACATTAAGAAAATAATTAAAAGACCCTTGTCTCCTGCTATAATTCCTAGAGCCATCGGGAGGGGGAGGAAGGTATCATTCCTGCTTAAAAAATTTAGATACGATGACCAGACTTTGCCACGGCCCCGGGCTTGAGCGAGTCCCTCACCGCACCAGCCGGGCCAGCTCAGTGATCTCGAGTTCACGAGCCAAGGTGTAACTTTACACAAAAAGGAGCGGAGCGAGCTGGAATTTACCTGGATTAGAGCCTGTACACAGGTTATATGTAACCCTTTCCTACCTACTTATCAACAACGTACCTACATCGGAGATGTGAAGCCTACAGCAGGTTGTCATCAACAAGAAAGCAGGTTCATGCTGTAAGGATAAGGGGAAAAAAACAAAACACAAAGACACTTGACAAAAAAACCATAAAAACCCCAAGCCCACCACTTATGTTTTATTTACATTGTAATGCTTGTGTGCACCAGGATATGTAAGTCAGGCAATACCAGCTATAAAGTGATTAATGAATAGCATGTTCATAGGCCTTTTCCTGATGTCCTCGTGAGGAGGGATAAACTGATTTCCCTCTTCGTTCCAGGGCACGGCTGAAAATCACAGTGCGGGCAAGTGTAACTATCAGCCTAAACAAAAATGGAAACCTTAGAGCCTCAGAAAATGAGGGGAGAAAAAAGCAGGTAGAAAAAACACCCGAATCAAAATGGGGCGGCCTCACCTGGAGCAGTGTGTGCAGTTCTGGGGACCACAGCATAAAAAAAGATATAAAGCTACAGGAGAGTGTCCAGAAGAGGGACAGAAAGTTGGTGAAGGGTTTGGAGGGGCAGCCAGATGAGAAGCGGCTGGAGTCACCGGGTTTGTTCATCCTGGAGGAGACTGAGGGGAGAGCTCATGGCGGCCACAGCTTCCTCACGAGGGGAGCAGGAGGGGCAGGGCTGAGCTCTTCTCTCTGGTGACCAGTGACAGAACCCGAGGGAACGGCAGGAAGATGTGCCAGGGGAGGGTCAGGTTGGACATGAGGAAAAGGTTCTTCCCCCAGAGGGTGCTGGACACTGGAACAGGCTCCCCAGGGAGGTGTCCCGGCCCCAACCTGACAGTGTTCAAGAAGAGACTGGACAACGTCCTCAGACACACGGTGTGACCTGTGGGGTTGTCCCGTGCAGGGACAGGAGCTGGACTCGATGATCCCTGTGGGTCCTTCCAACTCAGGACATTCTGTGATTCTATTTTCTTGGGTTTTTTTGTTAACTGAAGCAGCACTTGCATATATTCATAAAGCGGATTTTCCTCCTTGCCTCTGCAGCCAGGTCTAAGCACCCAAGCCCAGCCTGGGCCCCATTCCTTCCTTGTTTGCAGCAATTTCACGACTCCCAGCGACTCCCTCACAACCCGCCCGCCCTTGGCCCGGCTCCCCCTGTCCCCGCCGAACAGCTGAACGAAACCGCCCCCGGAGCCGCCGCCTCCCCCGGGCCCTTCCCGGGGACACCCGGGCGGCGCCGCCCGCGGCCTGAGGCGCCGCCCCGTCCCCGTCCCCGTCCCCGGGCGGCGCCTGACGCCGCTGGCCACTCCCGCCGGGGCGGGCCGGGCGGGACGTGCGGGCGGCGCCGCTTCCAGCCGAGCCGGCGCTGCCCCGGGGACACCGGCAGGTAACGGCGGGCGCGGCGCCCCGGCCGGGCCGGCACGGCCCCCGCGGCCTCGCTGCGGCTCTGCCCGCCCGCGGGGCGGCGGGAGCGGGGGCAGCCCGGCCCGAGGGCTCCGGGGAGCGGGGGGCGGTTGGTTAGGCCTGAGCGGGCCCCGGGGCGGGCTGCCCGCGGTGCCGCGGTGGGCGCTGGCGTGGGGGCCCGGTCGGGGGGAGGAATCTGTCCCGGAGGCGGCCGTGCGGGGCCTGCCGGCCTGCCCTTGGCGTTCGCGGGGCGCTGCGCTCCCTGGGCCCTTCCCCGTCCGTCCGTCCGTCTGTCTGTCTGTCTGTGCTCCCTGCCCTGAGCACTCAGGTGCCTTCGTCCCCCCGAGCCCCATGCAGACCCAGAGCTTCGTGGTGCTGGGGCTGTTCAGCCTGGAGAAGAGAAGCTGAGAGGGGATCTCATCAATGTTTATAAATATCTCAAGGTGGGTGTCAGGAGGATGGACCAGACTCTGTTCAGTGGTGCCCAACAACAGGATGAGAGGCAACGGGCACAGACTGAAGCACAGGAGGGTCCATCTGAACATGAGGAGAAACTTCTTTCCTTTGAGGTGCCAGAGCCCTGGAACAGGCTGCCCAGAGAGGTTGTGGAGTCTCCTTCTCTGGAGACATTCAAACCCGCCTGGACACATTCCTGTGTGATCTGCTCTGGTGAACCTGCTGTAGCAGGTGGGTTGGACTGGATGATCTCCAGAGGTCCCTTCCAACCCCAGCCACGCTGTGATTCTGTGATTGCTGGAGAGACCCAATCAGTAGATGTGCTCGGGTGTCCAGTGAAAACCAGTATAGGAAGGCCTTGGAAAAAAAAGCCTATTATTTTTTATCATTTATTTGCAATTACAGGATTAGGTGGCGTTGGCATCACTGTGTAAAACTGAGAAGTAAAGACCTGGCTTCACTGGAGAGAGCTTAAATTCATACTTGTCGCTCCCCAGAATGGGGATTTGTGACTCAGCCATGGGCTGTGGTTAATTTGGTGAGTGGACGCAACAGTGTGTTCCCCCTTTCTTCCTTGAGAGTCAGCTGAATTAAACCCCACATCGGGTGAAAACTGAATGATTCTGCAGCTTTTGGGTCCATGGTGTTTGCTGAAAGGGGAATTATTCCTCTGAAGTTTGTTCTTAGCAGGACTCTAGGTCCGGATTTTAATTTTGGGAGACACGCAAGTTCAGTTTAACATTTGACTGCTTGCAAGTTGACAGCGCCTATGCTGTTTTCCAGTGTAAATATAGATACGAGAGATTTAGTTGAGGAATCAGAATAGGAAAAATTCCCATGGAAAATATCTTGTGTTCTATCAAAATGAGAAACAATATTCCATCATTGCAGTGATACTCAGATGCTTATTATGCTTTTTTTTGTATTAACTAGGATATTTATGTACTCCAGGTAGTGATATTTACTGCTTACACAATCGCTGTTTTCCAGCCTAATTTCTGTAGTGACCAGTTCCAGAGAATCAGTAAAAAATAGGAACTTAAAGGGAACTGTGTGGAATATCAGTGCAGCCCATGTGCAGGATTGGATTGAACAGTGTCTCATCTTGTGGTTGAATGATGCTGTTGAGCGAGAAGTGGGGAATATTAGCAGGAAATTTTAGGTCAGTTACAGACAAGGAAATGCAGTGTGAGGGACCTTACTTTGAGTTAGATCACTGAGTTTTGAACAAGAAAGCGCTTGGGAATGGCAGAGGGAAACTGGGGCAGGGGAATATGACCCAAGACAGTATGAAATTGGGTCATATTATCTCATGCTGTTAGAAAAGCAATGCCAGTCATAGGTAAGAACAGTCAATATCGAGTCATATGGTCAGAATCAGGGCTGAATGTTTATCTAGGGAGCAAATGCTTTAGGGTACAGCATCTAGTGGTCACCTTCTCATGCGGTTCATGGAGAGGATTTGCATCCTGTTTCTCGTTTCTTGCGTACTTCATGCTGCGTGCACACAGGTAGCAGAGGTATTTGGCTGGAAAGCACAGCTGATGGGGTTTACGCTTGGTTGAAAGATGTAGTATTTCTGGTGGCTCACAACTGAACCATTCAACCACCTCTCTCCAGTCCATTCAGAGACATAAGTGGTTAGTTAGCAGAACTTAAACTGCACACTGATTTGTGTGACTTGTATATATTCTTGTCTGTAAAGCTGTACACCGGCAGTGACTTTGGTAGTAAAATCAGAATTAGTTGATCAGTAAGAGCTCCATTATGTAGGGAACCTGTGATTGGGTTAGAGATGAGACGAAGTGTTGGGAAACTTGACATTGTTTCTCCAACTCTTGATCTGACGCCTTTTAAGCAGCAAAACCTTTTAATGGATATACTACTGTATCTGAAATTCAACGCTTATTTGCCAGTTTCTCCCATGTAAATTGTCCTCAGCACATTTAGTAATCCCATACCGAGTGTTGGGGCTGAGATGCAGCAATGGTTTCTAGCTGGATGCCCCTCCCTGGTGGCAGCTGTGCAGGTGCGGAGTCCTCCAGTTCCAGCGTGTTCTTCCTGCTCCCGTCAGCTGCGCTGCCGTGTGGTGCCAGGCCGTCCGCTGCCACGCTGGCACAGCGGCTTTAATGAGGGCTGTAAAGCTCTGGTGCAGATGGACCTTGATATTCTCAAGGTGAGAACTGCCCTTGTTTACATCTTAACTCTTCACAAGCAGAAGCTTTTCCATAGGACAGTTTCTTACAATTTGGAGTATAGAAAATACTTGAAAACTTCTCAAATTGCAGGAGCAGGAGTTGCTGTGTATTGGGACCGGGAAGAAAAAAAAGAAGAGGTTGGACAGTGGTGTTGGATAGAGAATTTCCTTTGTAAACTGTGTTTCATTCAACAAATTGTAGTGTCTCACTTCCCACCTCTAAAATTGGGATATCGATGTAACTGATAGAACCACAGAATGTCCTGAGTTGGAAGGACCCACAAGGATCATCGAGTCCAACTCCTGTCTCTGCACGGGACAACCCCACAGGTCACACCGTGTGTCTGAGGATGTTGTCCAGTCTCTTCTTGAACACTGTCAGGCTTGGGGCCGGGACACCTCCCTAGGGAGCCTGTTCCAGTGTCCAGCACCCTCTGGGGGAAGAACCTTTTCCTCATGTCCAACCTGACCCTCCCCTGGCACATCTTCCTGCCGTTCCCTCAGGTTCTGTCATTCGTCACCAATAGGTATCAGGTTTCATTCCTATGTCTGGAGTACTCAGTGTTAGTAAAGCAAGCTGTATAAATACATAACGAATATTTAAGCTACTCATTCTTAAAACTAAGTTATGACTCTGACAAACAGGTTAACACAAACAAATCTTCTCTCTCTGCTCAGCAGGTGTCATGTTGCCTCAGAAGAGGGGAAAAATACCTTCCAGGATAGCCATGAACTGTTATTGGAGAGTCCTGGCAATTTTCTTATTCTTTCTCCCAAGAGCATTGTCTCTCCAGCCGGCCCAGCCCAGAGTGTTGCTGGTATCTTTTGATGGATTTCGATGGGATTACATCTATAGAGTCTCAACTCCCAATTTTCACTATGCCATGGAGAACGGCGTGCATGTCAAACAGGTCACTAATGTGTTTATAACGAAAACGTATCCTAATCATTACACAATGGTGACTGGTCTCTATGCAGAAAGCCATGGTATTGTTGCTAATGAGATGTACGATCCTATCCTGAATGAAACTTTCTCGATGAACAGAATGGATATCTATAACTCCAAGTTCTGGGAGGAAGCCAGCCCGATATGGGTAACAAACCAGAGGGAAGGACATAAAACCGGAGCAGCTATGTGGCCTGGAACAGATGTGAAGATACATGGAGTCTTTCCTACATATTATATGCCCTACAATGAATCTGTTTCCTTTGAAGATAGAGTTGCTAAGCTTATTGACTGGTTTACATCAGAAGAACCCATAAACTTTGGTCTCCTGTATTGGGAACAGCCTGATGAGATGGGCCATATTCTGGGCCCAGAAAACCCCCGTATGGGACCGGTAATTAGTGATGTTGACCAAAAGCTTGGATATCTCATGTCTGAACTGAAGAAAGCCAAGCTGTGGGATGCGATAAATGTCATAATCACAAGTGATCACGGAATGTCACAGTCCTCCTCGGCGAGGCTCATCGAGCTGGATCAGTATGTGAACAGAGAGCTCTATGAAGTCATTGACCATTCTCCTGTGGTTGCCATTTTGCCAAAAGAAGGTAGGAACTGTAGCAGTAAAATTATCTGAAGAAAATACTTGAGTATCGAAACTGTATAGACTTCATTCCTTAACTGAAGTGGTGGTAGCAGCACTGATGCCTGCAGGACATCAGCCTTGAACAAGGAGTGCTTGCAGGATCACTTGTTCTTTTTGCTAGCTCTGTCAAAAGCCTCAGTTAGCTTTCTGAAATGAAAAGTCAGCAAACCTGTCTGTTGTTGACTAATATTGCCAAATATCCATTAGTCCTTACAAGAAGTAAGATAATCTTAACAGCATTATCAAGGATGAATGGCTTTCGAGATAGATAAGAACTGAATGTTGCTTATCTTGCCTTTCATCAAGATGCTAAAGCCGTAGTGGAAGAATTAGATTTCTAAGTCAAACAGTAAACTGAAACCAGATGGGGACCTTTGATAAGAAGAAAGCCTGTGCTGGCTGTTTGATTAGCTGCCAGCTATTGCAGTTCACTTCAGGTTTTTTTCCCCCGTCACGCTGAACAGCCAGCCAGTTATGTTCATACCATTTTTATTGTGAAAATGATGGGCAAGAATTTTGTTGGAATCGAATTCTGGTCTGTTTGCAGTCACTGAAGGGTTGCTTAAGTGCCAGGTGTATGTTTGGTGTCACTGATGTAGAGGTGCTGCTCTTTATTTCAGTGATCAAAAGCTCTGTTTGGTGTGAATGCGTTAACGTGGAAAATAGCATTTTTTTGTGTGGGCAGGAGTGCTGATTTGGAAGTTGAGTTTTAAGATGGCCTTCTGAAAAGATATTTTTAAAGATTCCTCCACCGTTTGCATCACTGATGGATAGCATTCTATATTTAATGCCCCAGCAGGGAGGGTATTTTGCAGACTTAAGTGACCTTAAAATGTGTAAACAAATGTCCTGTGTCATTTTACACTGGGGCTGGTGAGAGCCTGTCCCAGGTTGCCCAGAGAGGTGGTGGATGCCCCATCCCTGGAGACATCCCAGACCAGGCTGGACGGGGCTCTGAGCAACCTGAGCTGGTGCAGATGTCCCTGCTCATGGCAGGGGTTGGACTAGATGACCTTGGAAGGTCCCTTCCAACCCAAACTATTCTATGATTTTTAGTTCGAAGAATACTCCTTTATTAATCTAGAGTAAAATGTTAATATGTCCAAACCGAGATCATTTGCAGCCTGAACTTGCTCAGGCGCCGTTTCTCTCAGAGGTATCAGAAGAGCTGAGCTTGGGGCCTCCATCCCGATGGTGACAAATGTGGTAGCATTGGCCAGGAGGTTCTCATTACCAAATAAGAGTTGTAAAAGCGAACTTTAGTCCTGAAATGCCTCTAATGCCGTAAATGAGAACTTGAGGATGCATAACCTGATTCTCCTGTCTGCTAAATGCTGAGAAAAAAAACCCCAAAACAACAGTATCTATGCAGCAATTAGATGACAGAATAGTAAAAAGCGATTTGAATGGATTTCAGAAATAGCTTGGATTTGGTTTTGCCCAGAGGTTCATATATTTTTTACTCCACCAATAAACACGAGTTAGTTTTGAGCACAGGTAAAATTCCTTCCTTCTGTGTTGCCAGCTGTAATTTTTATTACAAAACGATGACCTTCATTCTCAGTTTAGGTATGAAATAACATAGATTTAAGTATGTAAGACTGATTCTTCAACAGTTATTTCACTTGCCTTACTTAAACCAAGCAAATAGTAAAACAGCGAGACCTTGAGAAAAATTTTGAATGCTTAAAAATGCAGCGATTTCTGCTACTTTTAACTGTTTGGCTGGATATTTTTTCTGTGAGATGTGGATTAAAGCCTCTGGTTGAACACACTAATGTATTAGTCTGGGTGGAACTAATTGTATGTTCACAAAGTGGTACCTGTAGCACAGCTGGTGATGCTGGCCTTTTCCTTGCATTTAATATATCAATTAAAAAAATTAATTTAGAATAAAATCATAGTTCACTGTATTTGCCGCTTCTCCTCCCTGTTATCCCATGTAGAAAAGTGTTATTACAAAATTAATTTTGTTGTTAATATAGTCCTGGAAGTATTAGATTGGAATCCCTTTTCTTGTTGCTGTAACTGTGTCTATCATGCCTGGACTTTTGCTATTTCATCTTGATCTTTATTGTGTTTCTGAAGTTTAGTGATTCTTTTTTTTTTATGTCAGTTTGAGGTAAGAAACATTATACATTAAACTGTTTCCAGTTTTGTTCCAGAATTTCTATATTGGACCCTAGGAACTGAGGGGGAAAACAAAGACGGTTTCTTTAAAGACAGCTGGGGGTGAAGGCAGAACTAGAGAGAAATGATGAGTCAAAATGACAGGATGTGCTTCAATCTCATTTATCTGCTAAAAATGTCAGTGTTGGCCACAAAGAAAATGTAAACATCTTCCAGCTGTGCTTCAGGCTTGCTCAAATATAGATTCTCGAACTTGCTGTTGTGTTCCTGTCTGCATGTCCTGGCTCCTTTCTGGTGTTCCACCTTGTCCAGCTGCTTTCTGGCCGTTCAGTGAGTTTTGCTGGAAAGCAAAGCTCAGAAACTGGAAGGAAGCAAATAGAGAATTGGGGGTGGAAAATACCTCGTTTGATAGTCTTAGTACCTGAGGGTTTCTGCTCACTGTGCAGCCGAAGACTCGGGAAGGGAAAGGAGCAGACACCGAGAACACAAAGGAACACAAAAGAACAATAACAGCTGTTGGCTGTTATTGAATGTACAGTCACTAACAGCTCAGACCAAAAGTCCGACCTGTCCCGTCATCTGTTTGTCGTGTCTTTCCTGCTTAGACCTCTGCAAACTTCGTACAGACCTCTGCAATCTTCGTACAGCTCCTCATGTGTTAGTGGCATCTAGGCCATGACCTGGGGTTGAAAGATTAATGCAATCTAGTTTTGCATATCCCTGGGCAATTAGTTGCATAGCAACTAACGAGCTACTTTTTCTAAATTGGCTAAAGTTGTCATCAGCAAGGTCAAAACTATATGTAGCTGTTTATTGGAGCATCTCGTAGAAGGAGAAATAAATAGTTAGGTTCACTGGGACATAAGTTTTCAGGGATGCTAAGAAACAATGTGGCTGTTCTCTTTGACCTTTTAAAGGAAAGCAACTAATTAAACTGCTTCAAAATAAATAAAAAGTGTCACTTGTCATCACAGCCAGCTGAGGGGAAGACAGAATATGGCCTTCATGTGCACACTGCTTATAAATTAGTTTAGAAGTTACCTTCTTGCTTTCAAGCTTTACATGGAGCTGGTTTCTTTCCAGTGAGACTTAACTAAATGTCTTCTAACTCATTCTTGTGGAAACCTTAAATTCTGGTAACTCTGAAATGAGGATAAAATCAGCAAAGCACTTACTGCTTAGGAATAGGCTCTGAAGGCTGATGCCAAGTGTGATCTTGTTGTGAATGATGCTCTGGATTTCTCACAATAATTTCTTTACACATTATAATCCACCGCTGTCTCCTACAGCTATAATTAGCTTTGGGGGAAATGCATTTTACCCTTTTCTCTCAGTTATATTTAAACTACTGATGAGTTTAGTAAACATATTGGCATGTTCAAGTTTTGTCTTTTTTTGTTTGTTTGAAGGCAAACTGGATGAAGTGTATGAAGCCCTGAACCATGCTCATCCCAACATGACTGTATATAAAAAGGAGCAGATTCCAGAGAGATTACATTACAAACACAACAGTAAAATTCAGCCAATCTTAGCAGTGGCTGATAAAGGATGGGAAATCGTACGTAATAAGTCCGACGGTTTTCAGCGTAAGTATTCTGCCTTTACCATGTTTTGCTATATCTTCCTAATCAGAGACCTTACATGGTACTTTCTCTCCCAATCTCAACCAATGTTAATTTTTTAAGTTATATTTTTATTTATTTATTTTTTATTTGAAGACTGGGAGGGAAAACTCTGAAACCAAGTTTGTAGAGCTCACTTTTTTTTTTTTTTTTTTGGATGGGATGGAAAGCGCCCTACTGTTAGGAGAGGGGGAACTGGACTTACGGTTTTTAAAAACAAAACTTACTGAGGTAACATGATTCACATGTTTTAGTGGCCACGTACTTGAGGTCTTCTTGTGAGATCGAGCAAACTGACAAACACTTCCTGAGAGATTAAGTTGTAACTGAACTTGTTGAGTATAGGAAGAATAGTGTTGTTTTATCATGTACTATGTATTTACTGGAGAAGGGTTGAGTTGGAAATACAGGAATGCTTTCTGAAAGTCCTCAGCTTCTGCGGATGCTGACATTTATAGTAACCTTGTTGTATTGCTAGAAAGAGCCTTTGAATATTGTGTTACTGTATACTAGTGACTTTTGTTTGCCTTACGGGATAAGATACATTCCGGGTGATTTGGAGAAAACAGAAACAACACTTCCGAGTTCCTCACTTGGGATTTTGAGATTTATTATAGGTAGAATGGAGACAGTAAATTGTAACTTTTGATTAGCTGGGGGGAAAAATAGAAGTGTCATACGGTAAGTTCTTAAGTTTCGTAATTGAAAACCTTTTAAACTTTGCTGCTGGTTATGAAGCTGAAAAGCGTTACCTGCAAGACTTAACAAGTTTTTTCAGTTGTTGATAGCTGAGGAGAGCAGCCTTTTGCACCTGCGTGTTTATTTACTCAGAGTTTTTAGTGGCCCTGTAAGGAAGGGGCACTGGAGACCCACGGTGGGATCTGTGAATTTTCTCCTTGTTGATGAGTAGAGAGTGCAGAAAACAGGAGAAGGTGTCAACGCAGCCAGAGCTGACGGTCCGCCTGCTACAAGGAGTCAAACAGACAGTCTGTTTCTGTATGGATATTGTTTTTTTTCTAAGAGATCTGGTCCAGTTGTAAAGTTGGAGTTTTTCCTTAAGGAAAATCAAGGAAACTTGGGTGTAGCATAGCATGCTGTTGCCAGTGCTGTTACTGCGTACTGGTTTTTCTTTTTTTTAAATAGTGCTCTTCATTCTTTTTTTAAGGCATCTTCTCTTTGTAGTTCTATGAGTTGATATGTGCTAGGAGACATTTGTGCTGCTGATCAAAATGATTCTTCTAAACCTCTGTGAGAATAAATGATGGCCGTTCCTCTTCTAATTCTAGGAAAAGGCTCAATGCTGCTTTTGCAACTTCAGAATACTGACCTTTATCTATATATTTTTTTTTTTTTTCCTAGCTGGTAATCACGGATATGACAACATCATACCAGAAATGCATCCCATTTTTTTGGCCGTTGGGCCTGCTTTCAGAAAGAATGCCACCAAAGGAGCCATGAATGCCACAGACCTGTACCCCTTATTGTGCCATCTACTTGGTATTAACGCGCTGCCAAACAACGGTTCATTCAACTCTGTGAAAGATTTACTTGCTGAAGAAGTTCCTGTAGCCTATGGAACAGACACTTATGCTACTGTTATAGGAGTTTTTCTGGGCGTCTTTCTTGTTATGGTTTTTATCGCAGTTTTTGTTAAGCATTTAATCCTCACCCAAACAAATACCATGCAAATGCAACATACTGAAGCTGCCCGGCCACTGTTGCAGGATTAATAACACTTGGTACTGTTTCCTGATTGATGCTTAAAATAAGCTTATGCAAAAAAAAACCTAATAGAAGCGGAGCAGCATAAATATGTGGAGTAAAAGGAAATGAATGCTGATCCGTTGGTACACTGGGGTATGTACATACAGGGGATGCAGAGAAGGAGCATGTTTCTGTTTCACCCAACAACCACTTCATCTTTCAGGGGTTGAAAATATTCTGGGTAAACCTGGAAAGCTGTGTGTATAGACATGTAGCGATAACAGACCCTGAATACCTCGTTCTGAGCTACTATTAGGGAAGTAACTGAGTTTGCACTTCAGACTATTACATGGTGATTTAATTTCCCATCCACCCCCCTTTTTTCTTGTTTTTCTCTAAGAGGTTTTTTAAGTCTCAGATTCTAACAAGTCACTGACTGGGACTGGGCTGCTTTGGGTTATTTCCTTCCCTGCCCAAGGAAGCTTTTGTGGGGATCACCATTAGAGATGATAACTTGGTGGATTAAATCCTGCAAGAAAACAACACTATTATTAAGCTAGGTCATGCACTGCAATGTGGCTCAGTTTAGAGTTAGGCCTGTTTATTTAAACACTGTATAAATTGTAGCCCCGGAATATGAATCTAAATGGTATTGCCTTTTGCAATCAGCATTAATGTTTTGGTTTGGTTTTGGATTTTTGTTGTTGTTTGGTTGGTTTTGAGGTAGATATAGGTCTTCACCATTTTAGGTATAATTTTAGGTAAATGTAGGTCTTTATTTTTTCTCTTGTCTCCTGTACACTGGACTAAATTTTCTAGGAATTCCATGAGGCTGGCGGTTTAAAGACACCTACAAGCACAACACCTGTATGTCCAAATGGAGTCTATTATATTTCTGTGATAAAAAGGCTCTTTCAGAATGGGGCTGATGAATCAGTTAAGGAACATACATGTACAAGCTGGTTTTCAAGTGCTGTCAAGCTTGTCACAGGGTGTAACACCTGAGAGCTGTAACTCGAGGCTCTTCTCTAGCATGAGCTTGGCTTTCTGTCTTGTCTTTCATCTGATATGTCTGGGTGAACCTTAGAATTTGATAAGTAGGATTAGACATGCCATTTAAGGAACAACTGTATAAATCTTAAGCCATATATACTCTTTAAAATCCAGAAAAGCACACTTGAATATGAAAGAAGGTCTAAGACTGGAGTTTGTTTTTCCAGAGAGAAGTCTTTGTCAGGGAAAATTATTAATTCTGAGTCAACAAAACTGTATATTAATCTGATTCTTTTGTGTGGGTCAACAGATCTTCCTGCTATTCTAGTATGGTGTGGTTTGTTTTTTTGTCGTTGTTGTTTTGTACGAGCTCACTTAAGTGGCAGGTGAGAAGCTGCTGACTAAGATTTGTATGAAAAGCGTGGTATGAAGTGCGAAAAGCTGTCCAGCTGTCAGGCTGGTTTAAAAGCTGATTTTTATGGTTTTTTTTCCCCTCCCTGTGTGAGTTAGTATTTCTCTGCACTTCGCTTCCGAGTATAGTCCCTGAAGAAGAAAGAAACTCTTTTGAAATTCACAGGAATACTCAGTCTGGTATTTCCGCAAGGGCAATTTATTGCTTCACCCGCAGCACCCAGCAAAGATGGGAACTCCTTGGCCTTGGGTGAGCTCTGGTGTGACCAACACCCCAGTACTGCTGATGGGAGGGTTGTGAGCAGGCCTGGCAAGGAGCTGCAACAGACTGACTAACCGAAGTCCAAAACTCATTTTGAACTTCATTCCAGACTTAATGACCTGTAGGCGAGTTCAGAACTGGGCGAGCTTCTCGCTGCCTCAGTGATGACTCTGCAGTGCCGCGTTATAACCTGGTCCTCGCTGCGTCGGAAGGAATCTCAGATTCCTCCGTGATAGCAGGAACACTTGCTTGGCGTTGATCTTCCTTGCAAACAGATGTGGAAAGTGGCCAGAGGTCACAGCTCAGTGCAGCGAGCACTTGAGAGGGAAGGCAGTGAAATATTCCAATTTAAGGTATATACTGAAAGTCTAGCTGTAATATACACTGAAATTCGAGCTGTAATAGCAGCTTTAGGAAGGCAGGAAACTAGCAGATCTGTTGGAGCACAACAGCCCCTGAATTTGGAAGAGATGTATGAAGTATTGTATAATTTAATCTGACTCACCGCTGCAATTCTGCTCTTACTGCCTTGTTTCCTACATTGCAATTTTCTTAAGAAAACACGGCAGGAAAACATCTGGGTTAGGTCTGCCTGATGCTGCAAAGCTATAGAGGAGCCGACCATTAGGTGTGTCTTAAGTTTCATTTGCTGAGAGCTGCTAAAACTGAACTCTGCAGGGGCTTTTCAAGCTGAAAGGTGAGGGCAGTGATGATGTTCACAGTGATACATAGAGTCCAACTTTGCTTGCTTATTTGCAACTTTAAAACAAATTGTAGCACAAACATAGTGTATGTTTCAAGAAAGACCTGCAGGTTTGGTTAAAGGAGTAAGGGTGAGCAGAAAGGTGCCATAATCCTCACCTGTAGCTACTTCAGCTACACACTTTCTCACTTTGGAATGTGCTGCTTTAAAAGAAATTCTTCTTATTGCAGTAATTTCATGGTAATGTAAAAATAACCAGATTATGATTTCAGATGCGTGCATTAAACTCCCACTTTTAAAAATTGTGACAGGTGTAGTTCTATCGTCAGCCAAGGTGACCCTTGATTTTAAGGAGTAGCCAAAGCTGGTCAGTGTTGTTCAGTTGTCCTGGGACTTGGCTTCACCTGCCTGAACATGCGACGAGGGAAGAGCAACAATAGGTTTTCAGAGTTCAAAACAGGTCGGCAACGCGAACATGAGAATTCTCAGTGTCACTGTTGTGTTTTGCACTATAAGGCCCTTCTTTGAGGAGGGTAAAATGACACTTTGTAGAAGACTGAAGGGAATCTTTCAGCATTCATGTATTTCAGTTTAGGTTTAAACATTTTTCCTTTATTCTTAGGTGTATTTGCGAGTACCTCTTGAGTAGTTACCACGTTCAGATATTTGCCTAGCCAGCGTTAAACACAGTTTTAAGTTGTTTGCTGTATGCTTAGTGAAATTGAAAGCACATATGATACCACTGGAGAAAAAGACCAACTTTTTCTGGGATGTGATGTGAGATTTTTTCAAACTTTTCAATTTGTGGTTTGGGGGAGGGGCATGGGATTTGGTTTCTGTGTATATGATACTTTTTATGATGTACAAACATGTTTATTGGAAAGTGGATTGGAGTTCACTGTATGCTGCTTGTAATTTAAGCTTGGAAACTGAGCTTGCATGATTTTTGTCCTTCATTATTGACCTGTGAAGCGTACTTTAAGATGCCAAATGTTTTCTTTGTTTCCTCCTTGTTGAAATATATCGTTGCTATGGTGCTGTTAAGCACTGAGTCGTTGCTTCATTTAAAAACAATTCTGGAAAAAACAACTGAATTTGGGGGGACAGCTGGGGAGGAATGACCATAAATCATCTGCATCTCAAATATTTCTTGTACTCTGCACAGTGTCTGCCTTCATTAAAAATAACTGGAAGTGCGATAGAACTTAAGATTTTTAGGTCAAAGTTCTTATATAAAAGACCTCATTTCCTATTTTGCTACTATATATGGAAATAACAGCTCTCTGTTACCAACAGTGGTAACACAGTTCATCAAAAAGATCTTTTAGACTTTCTTAGTAAAGAGCTGGAATATTGCTACTTACAATAAATGCGGTCTCAAAAAGAAAAATAAAAGCACAAAAGTGCTTATTACGAGATGAAGGGTTGTGCAGTGTGCCTTTTCAGGAGTGTGGAGCAACATGGTCTTGAGCTGTGTGTGCGAAGAATGACAAACGTGCAGCTGGTGAGTCCTGCTGGTTTGTAAAATGCAAATATATTCCAAATCTTCTGCCCTGCTTAAATAGCAGCCATGGATGCTGTCCTGACCATGCCTACTATGCTGCTGTACATGCCTTCTGGGAAATGGCATGTCATATGGTGAAGTTAATGTACACATTTATTAGCATCAGATTATGAAAATTGTTTGAAGCATGTTTAGATGGTAAGTTCAGTAGCTGTGTCTGCAGCATTGGAAAGGGATGTCCTTCCCCTAATGAAATCCTAATCTGAATCATATTAACATGTCTCTGTTACTGTTTTTTGCAATAAAAAGCAAACATCTGTCCCTGCGGTCTGATCTGTTGAGCTATGTGATGTTGGTTTAGTTTCATAAGCAGCCCATTCTTTTCAATTTATAGCAAGTTAAACTTCCCCCTGAAACAGATGTTCTGGACTTATAGTTGAAATCACCCCAATTCTCAAACTCTTTCCTTGGTGCTAATGGACAAAAAGCACATAAACCCAGAGGACTGGATGTTTTAAGGCTTCTCTCCCCAATGCTGAGACTTTCTTTATGGAGACAGGCAAATAACATTATGAATCATTCTTTGTAACATGACCTCCCAGCAGAAAACCTCTCTGATGGCTTCTAAACTTCAATACTAGTTGAAGTTTTAACAACTTCCCCCTCAGTTAATATGCCGCAGAGTTGCACATTAAACGTTGCCGCAAACTATTGCAGGACCTCCTTTATCATGGCTTTGAGGAAGGGGGAAGACACAGCTTCTTGTGTTCTTTTTTGAATTAGCAGCTGATTTCCTTTTGAATAGCTGACTTTCACAAGCAGTAATTCATACAAACTGTAATTAGGTAGCTGAAATATTTCATTGTGTTTAAGGCACTATTGCTTTTAAAACTAATCTTTAAACATATCAACTTTGTCTCTAAGGAGAATGAGGTGTTTTTCTAGATTCTCTTGAAGAATACACGATCTGTATGAAATCCTGGGTGTACAGGAGCTACTTTAAAACCTTCCCTGCCAGTAGCAAAGAACTGTTCCAGGAAGAACACCTTACAGACCACACTGCATCTTTAAAACTGAAAAGAACTAGCAATGCAACTGGAATATAGTTTATCTTTCTTGATTAATACTTAAACTTTCTCTTTAAAGCTTCCCCACAATGGCACTGTTTAGTCTAAAGGGAGAAGGAATAGCGGGTAATAGGGATTTCTGCCAGATACCACCACTTGCTTTCTTGTTTCATAGCTCAGTTGCCTGTAGCAAGTCCTAGCAGAAGGGGCTACCTAGAGCTAGAAGAAACGTATTTAGACCTGTAATGATATTTGTATTTCAGACTGGAATGCTGCCATTGCACTTCAGTCAACACATTTCTCGTAATTCAAATGTTGGTAGTAACCGTGACACCTGGCCTATGATGTACAGAGGAACTGGAAGCTTGTCAGTCACACACTATATGACAACTACGTGGGGAAGGAGGAGGAAAGAAAGAATAGAATGGAGCATCTACTGTGCTCACCAGTTTTAGCATCTAGGGAAAAACAAACACACACACCCTTCACAGGTAGAGCCAAGTCTGGCAGAAACATAAAGATAACTCAGCTGAGCCAAGCCCTCCATGTCTAGATGATACAAAGCATCTCCCAGCATATATGCCACCCTCAGAGGCTGGCAGCCTTCATCAGCAAAATTACAAGAAACTAACAACTCTCTCCAATGCAGGAATTCAAGCATCCTCCCTTTTTACAGCATCTCTAAGCCAGGGTTCTACCCTGCAAAACAGTCACTCCATAGTTACTCATTAATCTGACCTCTTACTGTAATTATTTATTTTAAATCTTCCAGCAGGATGAAAAAGTGACATGTGTGTTCATTCCAGTTACTGCTCTATTATATCAACAATCTAAAATCCAGTCCACTGCCAGTAACAGTTCAGGTTTTTCAGGGGGCCTGAGTCTCTTCCAAGTTCAGATTAATCCAGAGTAAAGTCAGTGAGTAAAAACTAGTAGTTTAAGAAAGGCAGGGGGGAAGCAGAACAGGTTAGTTTTTGTATTGTGTTTTTAATCAGTACAGCAGAACCCTCAGAGAGGAAGACAGAATTTAGTAAAACTTCCACACATAGTTTTTAAAACTCAAATGTATTTTTTTTTTTAGTGGACACTTAAAAGCAACCCTTCCCCTCAAAGTCCGTACTTCTTCCCCATTGCATCAAGAGGTCTGTAGCTAATACCAAACTGCACTGAACTTGAGCTTGTAAACAAGAAACCACATTGCACGCTCAGCTCTCGCACTTCAAATTATCAGTTCTTAAAACCATCAAACTTATAGGAAAAGCACTTGGTAACAGTAGTTCTCTTTTTGGGTTAGCATTAATGATTTGTTTCCTCATTACAGGATAAAGTACCACTAAGGCTTTCTAAATCAAATTAATTTTTTTTATGGCAAGTTACTAGACCTGACCATTAACAAGAAATCAAGAGTTTAAATTAAGAGAACCATTAGCACTGGCCTTCACCAGAACTTTGCATCTATACAGTTTAACCACCACAGATAACACATCTCAGAAAACAAATCATTTTTTCCCTTGAAGTTTCCAGGGTTTAAATAAGAGTTTGGAATCCCTGCTTGATGATTGCATGTTAAACATCCAGTTGTTACTTTTTAGCAGGACAGCCTCCAAAGAAAATTATCAGCTGGTACACAGGGCAGAACCACCTTTATTACAAAAACACCTTCGGCAGAGTTTACACCTACAAAATTTTTCACAGGGTTTAGAAGCAGCAATTTTACTACTACAGCCCAAGAAACTGGGTAATCCAAGGATTCTCAGATTCAAACAAACTTGACATCGGCGAGTAGCATCATCCAACTCTCTGAGCGCAGGAACAGCAGAACTAAGTCATCCACAAACCCACATCTAGAAATGTCAGAGCCACCTGCCCGGTTTTGTAACTGCCAACCCACACACTTTATAGCTCAAACCAGAACTGATATGCACCAATTCTTGCCTCACTGGCTTCTGTTTTCCTTCTCACCAGTTTCTTGTCATATTGCTGGCTTAGGGTGAAAACAGAAGCATTGGATCTTCTCTACACCCTCTATTGTCAAATTTAAGAACAAATCAGAATATACTGTCCAAATAGAGTTAACGTCTAACTTGCATAAAAAGATTCTCTTTCAAATACATGTACAAGAACACTAAAAGAAATCAACATTAATTTAAATTTAATACAAAAAAAATTATCATTTACAAATGTTAAAATTCCCTTAGTCTATCCTGGCTAGTTCTTATTCTGGAATTTTATTTTGGAAGTGTTCAAAGGCTTGAGTGAAAAACTAAGCATCCTCATTTTGTTAAGTATCTCTTCCAGCAGAAAAATCACCTGTTCACCATTTTGTTCTGAAAAAATATTTTTACAGGACTACTAGTTAGGTAGCACAAACAAAAAGATCTGGCTGTACAGTATTTTATTCAGATACCGTTAAAGTGCATCAAATAATGCCGTCCATTGCAAGTTCAGACTCTTCCTGAAATCGTTGTTTACCAAGTGAGGCTCCCTACTTGCTATCCGATTAAAGGATCGTCATCATCATATTGTAACTGAAGCCTGGAAAATGGCCGTGGGGAAACTACTCTATTCTTTGAGGTTATTATAATACAGGTGAAAGTGGTCAATATCAGAAAAGCCCCAATCACTATCCCGATAGCTTCTGGAAAATTTATGCACAACTGGTCAGCAAGCAAGCACTTGGTGTTACTGAAAGTGCCGTTGTGGGGTTGTGGTGTCAGTCCCAGGATGTGGCACATCATGGGGTAAATGTCAACGTTGTTTATCGTGCTCTGCTTGTAACCCCGATGGAAAGCAGGCCCACGGGCGGCCAGGAAGGGATGCATGCTCGGGAGAGCATTGTCATAGCCATGGTCACCTACTGGAGAAACGCAAAGAGTTAACATCTCCGTTTCTGTTTGCATACGGAGAATTCCCCTCCCTATCTCTTCCCCACCCCAAAAAGGCACATATTTTAACCAAAGACGAACGCAGAACATAAAAGCAGCTGTTGGATCAAACACTGAAGGAACCCAGAGTTCCTTCCCTCTTCCCCAGTCCCCAGAAGTCTTTTCCCATACTGGTCTTCAGTCATGGTTACCCCCTGCCTCCCCATTATCTCTCTTTTCCTTTCAATCATCAACATTTTCAGTTTTCTCCTTCTCATGCCACAGTTGAAAAGGACTTTGCCACTCCACCACAAGTCAGTAGCTGGAATGCAAATTTGTACTTCTCAGATTTTGTACAGACATTTCCACCTTGCAAAGGAGACTCTTGCATTACTTCTCAAAAGCCAAGCACATTCCTTTGATAGTGTTCAGTTCATTCAAATGAAGTACCCTCAACTCATGCTTATCCAATTAGGTACTTCAGGAGAAGGGATACTCAAATAGTCAAAACAAAAAACAGTCAAAGGATCATGATGCCTGTGACAGGCAAACAAAACTGTGTGGCTACAAGGTCACTAGTACCTGGACATTTTTTTAAGAAATATTCACTCTGATTCTTGGTGGAATATAAACAGCTAAAAAGCAGCCATAATTAAATTTCCTAATAACACATCTGAAAAATCTGTCCAAGATGCCAAAAATTTCTCACAGCACACGCAGCAAAGTATTTGAGTGACTGCATTTAAGTTTTGAGTTCATTTCTTAGTAACAATTTAGCTAATCTGCCACCAGAACTGTCTCCTCAGCTGCTTCATTGAAGTTTCTGATGTGAAATGTCAGGATTCCTATTGATGAGGTCACAGCACTTCAGTATACTTCCAATATTCCTTTTTCATGCTTCGCACCATTATGCTTTTTACCACCAAGATACTACTGTGCCACATCTTGTTTGTTTTAATGCAGCCCTACGTTTCTTGAGTGCATTTTTTTTTCCTTCTACCTGCTTGTTTTGAAGAGAGCTGGTCCAAGTTCCCTCTCCAGTGAAGTTTCCTCTCCTTACCTCTGAAGTAGGAGGGCTGGTGTTTGCTCAAATTGGGAGGAACACTGCAGGTATTGGTACACTTGCCAATCCTTACGCTGCCACTTTGTCCGTGACGTCCATAAACACTTAAATAGCCTTTTAGGCTAAAATTTCCCCTGCCAGCTTCTGGGAAGCCCTGGTTAGCAAAGCTGTTTTGAAAAGTGATTCACTTCAAGTGACACAACGCTGTTAATTCTAAATATACACTCATTAACTATTTTTAGGTGCCTGAAATTGAATCTAACTGTAAACAAGAAAGAGACCTCTGTTAAAGAACACATGCTATGTGTTGTGATATTGAGGGCGATTTTTAACAAATCTGTGGGGAAATTAAAATACAAGTGTACCTTACATTATAAGCAGTACTTTTGTACAAATAATGGGAAAATTTAAACTGAAATGTGCAGAGAGCAGACAGTAAGAACAGCAAAAGTGGGTGAATCTGGGAGTTGACACCACCCAGCACCCTCTCTCTGACAGCAGTTGTAACTGCCAGTGGGGTCAGCCCTGATGTACCTTGGTATTTCATTTCTATTAATTTCTATTTCTATGAATGGATTTTTCTTCCAAGAATTTGTCCAATCACTTTCTGAACACACACACACACACATATATATATATATGCAGCCTTTGTCTGCAAACAGAATTATGGGTTGAATTGTCTTCTTATGACGATAATGAAATCTGTCTGGACTTTATTCTCTGAAAGATACTTAAAAATGCAACAGTCACACAAAAGTAAGTTATACACACCTCTTGTGTGCCACAACCTGCATGTGAAACATCTGGAAATATATATACATATAAGAACATATACATATATATATACACATATGTACTTATGTAAGTAATTTGACATTCATAGCATCTAGCAGGAAGAAAGTGCATAGCTTAGCAATGCACTGTGTGAAGTAACAACTGTTTTGGTTTTTTTGTCTTTAAAACATGCTACTTGATGTCCTGTCCGGCTTCTTTGTCTGGCTTCTTTGACCATTATTGTTGCATCTCTATTAATTCTAGTATTTCCCCCCATTATTTTTTTTTCTTAATATGCATACAGGAACATGAAATGTCATGTCTTGCATTCTTCAATTTATGCTCCTAACTCTCTCTCTATTTTATATACAAGAAGTTAAACCATACCCTCGTGGAAGCCTGAGACAGACTGCTAACTTGCTTAAGATAACCCTTAAAAATATACCTCAGGCTATTAAGTTGAACATGGCAAAGTGTTTTAGCCAACAGAATATCCCCCATCTCTTCCTTATCTGTTAAAACACTCAAGGGTCAGGGTGAGAGCATTCTAGAAAATGCTGAGATGTACCAGAAGACGCACAGTGCCAGGTATCCACTTCCCAAACTAGGACCATCCTACAGATGGCTGGAATCAAACCAAGACAGTTTACCAACATAAGCCACCAAAAGCACAATTGAGGAAAATACACTTACGTTTTGAAAGTGACTCGTTTTGTACAATTGTCCAGCCTTCATCCGCAACCAGAATGATGGGTTGAATTCTCTTATTATGACGATAATGAAATCTCTCTGGAATTTCTTCTTTAAGATATACTTTCAGGTGATCGCTGCATTTTTTCAGTAAGTTATACACGTATCTTTCATCTGCCAAGAAAAAAACTGCATGTGAAACACCTGGAAATTCTGTCCTATTTACTGTAATTATCTGTCATTAAACCCAAGATCCATATTTTTCAAAATGGTTATTTTTTAAGCAGATATAAAAGGGTTTTCTCATGTCCTTAATGAAATACTACAAGTATTGAGGTGGATTTCACAATTTGCTCACATTTTAAATCAGGCACTTCACAGCTGTGGTTTTGGACATGCAAGTCAACTTAACCTTCTGTGCTGGGGGGCAGAGGCAAAATTAAAGCAGAGAAATCAAGAGAAAGCAATCCCACACCGAAGTAGTCAATATTTTATCCAAAGCAGTAGGTATTAAATTTAGTTACTGTATAAATCATTTTGTTCATTAGCATTTCTTCAGTCTGGCCACAGTTGTGGAAACTGAGACCAGCAGTGTCATGATTTGAGATGCACCTGTTAGTAACTACTCCAAGATCCAAAAATTGAATTCACAGTATGAAAACTGAAGTTTCATTCACAGAAACAGAAGTCGTAAAACGATCAGAATTGGGGCTAGATTTTTACTTGGAAGTTTAGGCAATGGCATTCTTTACTCTGAATAAACAAGAGGGTTTATTTCCTGCTCACTGTGAATTACAACCGCATTGAATAAGTGAGCTGGCATACTAAGTGCCTATCTACTTTCTCAATCAGCTGTATCACGATGATCTTTACAACCCACAGCAATTCGACAAGAAACACTCCTTGGCCCATCGATTAACAAAACAAAGTAATTTCTAAATAAACAGACATTCTTTAGCTTATTCATTAAACTATGTCAAAGTTGTGCAATATGAACTACACTGCAAAAGATCTGAACAGTCTAGCACAGTGCATAATTTTTAGTAGTAAGATAAAGAAGATTTAATTCTCAATATACGACATAAAAACTCAAAACATACTCTGCCTTGGCAGCACTGCAGCAACAGGACTCTTGTCTATCAGAGTGTAGTTGTTGCGACCAATGCATTTGTCCAGGATAATCAGCTTCTTTGGAGAACAGGAGGCCATTCCATGATCACTTGTTATGATGATATTAATAGTGTCCCACAAACCTAATGCCTTCAGTTTACCAGTAAGGAAACCAATATGATTATCCACTTCTTCTAATACTTTGCGCATGTTTTCAGTGTCATCTGGTCCATATTTGTGTCCACTTGCATCTGGTTCTTCCCAGTATAACGTAGCAAAATTGACCACTGGATTAGAGCTGTTCAGCCACGCAACAATTTTTTCCACTCTCTCCTCAAATGTTACTGAAAAGTTATACTTCATAAAGAACTGAAGGGTTGTATTGTTAATTTTTACATCAGTACCGGGCCACATTGCGGCAGCACTTGCTCCATTTCCCTGCTGTTGATTTGTTACCCAAATCGGAACAGCTTCATTCCACCAGAAGGGATCTGAATCATTGAACTGCGAAAACTTTTTCTTGGCATCCGCATCGTACATGTCATTAGCCACGATGCCATGGCTTTCCTCATATAAACCTGTCACTATGGTGTAATGGTTTGGGAACGTCTTGGTGATAAACGCATTCGTAACTTCTTTTACAAGCACACCATCCTCAATGAACTCCTGAAGATGAGGAAGTTTATAGCTTTCCAAGTAATCAGCCCTGAAGCCATCAAAGGACACGAGGAGTAACCTGGATGTCGAATCACCAGAAGAGTGAGCACAACAGGCGACTATTCCAGAAAAAAGTAACATTAACATCGAGTTCATTGTTGATACTTGGAAGTTTTTTCAGCAGGCAATCAGATGCACCTGAAAAATTTAAAGATAAGGCATGTAACGCAAAATAATTCTACTGGAACCAGTTTAACTAGCTATACGTTATGTAAATCTTCCTTACAGAGGCTAACTGCAAAATAACCAGTCTAAACAACCACTCAGTGTATTTCCATACTGACTTTAGAAGGTTCTCATACGTTATCATAGTTTTTCATGTATTAGAACAAATGAGCCATCAGATTTTTCCTTCCAGACTAAATGAAATGGTTTTCTCTCTTTTAACCAATTATTCCATCATTCTGTGTGTCATATTACAATTCTACATTTCAAGACATACAATCAGTATTTTTCCTCATGTTCAAGCACAGGCACCTGAACAATTCCTGTGCAGCTCCAAATCCTTCTTACACATCACCATTCAGACCAGGAGTTTGTTTTCTACTATAATTACAATTTTTCATTTTCATCCCACCTTTCCTTTTCCAGAGTTTCTACCCTCTTGAATTACTGGAAGACTTTTACACCTTTCAACATTCCTATTTACTTATTGCTTACTCTATACATAGAACTGCCAGGAGTAACTTTTTCTGTTTTCCTTCTAAGCTGTTGTACATCTACCATAACAGTTTTTAAACTTGTTCTTTACATATCATATTTCTCTCTCTCTAAAAAAAATTAAAAATCATTAGTAACCTCAGCTATGAGGCAAGTATTTCTCATCAAGGAATTCGGCTATTATGAATGCAAGGTTATGATTTGTAAGCTTTTTTTTTTTTCATTCTAAACCTGTGTGACAGGCGCACTTCATTCAAGAAGCTTCATTCATAAGCTTTTAAGAAAGAGCAAGCAAAGCACCAGGTTTCACACAAACTTCTGCAGTATTGTTAAAGAGCATATTTACTTATCAAGAAAAGCCCCACTCCATTGAATTTCTTCTTTATCTCACTTGCACAAACTAGGTCAATTCTAGGAGGAACAACATATCTTCATAACTGTAGTAATATCTTCTGGCCCATCTCAACGCTTTCCCCCAAACTCTTTAAAACTGTGAGTATTAAAGTGAAAGCAGCTTTAACATCAGCTAAAGCTCTAGCAGTGAGAGGAACTCAAAGCATGGGAAATTATCCCCCCCTGCAAACAACGGTTAAAATGGCTTTAAAAGATAGAAATGTTAGAAGAAGGGATCGCCAAAAACAAAAACAAAAACCTCTGCTAATACAGAGGACTTGTAACACACAGGGAAAAAAAAAATAAATGAGATAAGCAATGGAGCAGAGAGTCACTCGTTTCAGATGCTTTAAAAAGCAGAAGCAGAGTTTTTCATAGCGCACTAAGACTTAATACCACAATATTAACTTTGAAACACTCCAAAGACGCTCAGCATTCGCGCTTTTCCACACAGTGTCCCCCCAAGTACAAAACACCATCAGCACTGCAGCTGTCTGCTCCTGACCCTCACCACCTTCCAGCCAGAATTCCAAGTCTCTAATTGCTCATTTCTGTAAGAAATTAGTCCTCCTGCCCTTGACAGCTTCAAGCGAGATACCACCTTGTCAGTACGAACCCACCCGGTGAACGGGACCGGCCCCGGGACGCTGGAAAACAACCCGGCCCCCGGCCCCACGCAGCCGCCCGCACCTTCTGCCCCTCAGCCACCCGCTGAGGGAGGCGGAACCAGCCGGCGGGGCAAAGCCCAGGGGTCCCTCGGGCAGCGTCAGCCACCACAGCCGCCCCACACGGGACTCGTCCCGGCCCGTCCCCGCCGTCGCCGGGCCCTTCCCCGCCGCGGTTCCGCCCCAACCCCACCGTGCGGCCCCGCTCCTGCGAGCGGCTGCGGGCCGGGCCGGGCAGCACGACGGGCCGGGCAGCACGACGCCTGCGCACCCGCCACCCGCGCGGCACCAACTGCCACCGGAGGCGCGAGCCCTAAGCCGAGCCGGGCTGCGAGAGCGGGGGGAGCTCGTCAGCTCCGCGCGATGCGATTGGCTGAGGGCCCGCTGGCGGGTGCGCTGATTGGTTCCGGAGGAGTGGGCGTCGCGCTGTGGGACATGGCGGGGGGGGGTGAGGGAGGGCGGTGTAGTGAGAGGGGGGCGGGGGGTGAGGGGAAGCCGTATGGGGAGCGGCTGAAGTCGCTTGGTTTGTTCATCCTGGAGAAGAGGAGACTGAGGGGAGAGCTCATGGCGGCCACAGCTTCCTCACAAGGGGAGCAGGAGGGGCAGGGCTGAGCTCTTCTCTTTAGTGACCAACAACAGAACCCGAGGGAACGGCAGGAAGATGTGCCAGGGGAGGGTCAGGTTGGGCATGAGGAAAAGGTTCTTCCCCCAGAGGGTGCTGGACACTGGAACAGGCTCCCCAGGGAGGTGTCCCGGCCCCACCTGACAGTGTTCAAGAAGAGACTGGACAACGTCCTCAGACACACGGTGTGACCTGTGGGGTTGTCCTGTGCAGGGACAGGAGTTGGACTCGATGATCCTTGTGGGTCCTTCCAACTCGGGGCATTCTGTGTTTCTGTGAGATGAGGGGAGCTGTAGGGAGACATGGGGACTGAGGAGAACATGGCTGGGGGGAGCTGAGTTGAGGGGAGGGGGCTGAGGTGAAGGGGGGCTCTGGGGAGGCAAAGGGAGCTTTGGGAGTGTTCTGAGGGGGGTCCTGAGGTGAGGGGGGGCTGTAGGGAACCATGGGGAGCTGTGCGAGGCACCTGTCACAGGTGGGGAGATGCGGTGGCTTGCAGGGGAGTGTGGGTCTTCATGGGAGGCTTGTAAGCCCCCTGTGCTGGGACATGGGTGGATTTGCCCCTGAGGTGGGACTGTGAAGCCTCCTGGTAAAGAATCAGAGTTCACTTGGGGTACAGGCTGTTTGCTGGGTCTGCTGGGATGCCCTGCAGCTGGGGAAGGATGTGGTGGGCTGAGGTGGGGCTGTGATGGGCTGTGTCACTGGGAGATGTCCCATATTTTCCCAAGATATAACACCTGTGTCCTGTCTCCTTTGCAGCCCCAGGCTGTGACCTTTCCAAGGTGTGGTGGTTATCAGCGTGACTGAAGTCTCCCCCGTGACTCCTGCTCCCTTTGGGCCAAATAGATCTGAAAGCTGGCTGTATTCTTTCCTGTTTATGACTTTTTTTGTGCTCTCTTGTGACAATGTTTTAAACTTGGAATATGTGCGGGAAATTATGAGTGTGTTGTTGCACTTAAGTACTCTGAATATCAGTCCTGTGTACTAGGCACTGTGATGGATTGAGGTCTGTTTTGGGTTCTGGTGTAAGTTTGCTTCATAAATTAAGGCAAATAGTTTACATTGCCTTGGTTTTCCTTTTTATTATGCGCAGGGATTAGTAATTCTGCAAAACCTGTTGAGTTAATGGTGCTGAATAGCAATGAAATCAGCTCTGTGTAAATAGAGAAAATATGTGTCTTTTAATAGCACAGAGCAGAAGTCATCACTCCATTTTAGATTTCATCATAATAACTGAGAAAAAAGACAGGTCTATATAATAATGACTGACTTAAGCTGTGTCTGAATTTGATTCTGGATATCCTGCTAGCATGTTTATTCTGAATGTTGCGTAGATTTGAGCTTGTTTCTTTCTAATGGCTTTCACGCATGTGTGAGTTTGTCAGGTTGTTCTACCTGTGCATGTCAGCTGCAGAATGGCTCTTAAGTTGTGGTACAATGGGCTGAATAAAGCAGCACACCTCTGATTCACTTTGATTTCTGGAATGTAGTGGGTGTGGCAAAGCACAAGAGGAAAGAGGAAAATAAAGTTCCATGTGAGCTAGATAAGACTTTGTGCAGCTATTAACTTGTTGTATGTCAAGTTCAAGTCAAGGTCTTGTTTTATTTTTCCTGGTCACACTAATTCAGCTTTGTAAATGTGCACATGACAGTTGATTATGTGGAAGAGGGAAGTGTCCTTTATGAATTACATTTTGTATTTTTTTTCAAAATACTTATTACACAGAGTGAATTAGGGGTCAAGGGAATAAGGAGCAGGTGCAGTCTTTCAGCTAATTTCATCAAATTACAACTGAGATCTTGTTACAAACTTTATGCAGAGATATAGACAAATTTGAAGCTTCAAGGCTCTTTTGCTAACCTAGTTTGGCAACATACATACTCAGCTCTTCAGTTCTAAAGGTGTGAGTAATCTCTTGTTTACTCTTTCCCACGTGCTTTGAAACCTGTTTGTGGTGTTCACCTATTCATGAGTCCAGCCTAATATGATGTGTCCACTTTGACACATCATAAAGGCAGCGTACCAACCAACGCCGGACTTTGAACTGGGCTAACCGACACCTGGCACGTATAGAATCATTTTGGTTGGAAGAGACCCTCAAGATCATCGAGTCCAACCATAACCTAAATCCAGCACTAAACCATGTCCCTAAGAACCTCATTTACATATCTTTTAAACCCCTTAAGGGATGGTGACTCCACCACTTCCCCGGGCATCCTGTTCTTAACAGAAGTCAAACTGGGAACTACCAAGATGTTTTGCCTTTCCTCACCTTAGTCTATCTCTGTACTGTATTTCACCCCACATTTGTTTGTATACACTGTAATTCTTCTAAGGCCTAGGCTCTACTAAACCCTGCCAGATTCTGTACAAATTTACTGCTGTAGTGGAATTGAGCATTTGCAGCTTGAAAACCATTGCACACGTCTATGTCAGTGGAATTCAGTGAATGACAGGAAGTAAGGGATAGGCAACCTCAAAATATTCACAGTGTTTGGCTGTGTTTAGTAAAATCCTTAATTTCTACCTGCGAAACTGTACCCTGCTGTTGGCAGTGTTGTGAAGGGGAAGCAACTCCTTATTTATTCACATGAAAAATAGATGTTGTACATGAGTAGTTCAAGTACTTTACTTCAGTACTTTCATAATAAAAAGCAGGGCATTTTCATTACTTAGAGGTAAAATAACTGAGTATTGAAAGAGAAATGTTTTTCTGTGTTTTTCCAGTTTTTTTCTTTCAGTTTTATCAATGTGACAGAGATACCTGTGATAATTTTTGCTGGGTAGGTTTTAGTCAGTCATTTACTGTGTCTTGGTGCATTTTTATATGGTCGAGATGAAGAAAAATAGGAAAACATTTCATAAAACCGTAAAAGGGCTGGGTGACTAACAGCCGTTAAAATGTATTAGACTTTAAGCTTTTAGTGCCCATTTAATCTGAAGAATAGGTTGTATATGGAGGCTATAAACAACATGGGGCTCTTAACCATGCTGTTTCTTGAACTGTTTATGGAATTATATCCCTAAAGCTGCACAACAGAGTGATACAGAGGAGTGTAGTGTCTCTGCCTTCTCCATTTGTGTTACTAGAGCCTCCACTTCAGGCTGGGTTGCTGAGATTTCTAAGGGTGTTTAGTTTCAGAGGTGCAAGATTTAAAGGCAAACAAAAATTCTTCCTTTGGAGCCATTGAGGCAAATAAAAAGTCAGTATTTCTTAGGCTCCCAGGTATTGTAGTGGAGTTTTCAACCGTGGAGTTGGAGAGCAAACCAAAGTTTTATAAAAGGAACTGGAAGGCCACAAATAAAGAGCTTTGAAACATCCAAATCAGGAATAATTGTATAGGCCCTGCAGCAGGTAAAGCAAGTTTTCAAATGTGTGTTGACAATGATCTCTCCTGGTAATTTTAACAACAAAAAGCTGTTGTTAACATGAGAATTGAGTGTCCTGTTGTGCTGGTTCTTCTAGGATCAAGTTAGTTTTCTTCATAGTAGTTAGAATCTTTTATTTTTAGTAGCTAGCACGGTCTTCTGTTTTGGATTTAGTACATGAATAATGTGATAACACTGAATTTCCCATGCTCTTCTCTCCAGTTGCTAAGCTGTGTTTTGGAGTCGGTATGGAAAGAGAGAACCCACAGATGTTTTGACTGTTGCCAAGGAGGCCAAGGACTTTTTCAACTGTCCAGCTGCAGGGAGAAGCTGGGAGGGGGAACAGTGGGACAGCACCTAGATTGGCACCCAGGCTGGTCAATGAAATATTCCCTACCATTAGTGTCACGTTCCATATATATCTTGAGGCAGCTTTTCTGGTTCGTTAGCGTTAGTTCACTAGTCTGCTGTTTTGCCATGTTGGGCCTTTTGCTGTTTTGGCATTTTGCCTTTTTTTTTTTTTTCTCTCTTGCTGAGATCGGCTGCTCAGGACTGGGGTGCTTTCTTTTCTGGGAATGGCTGTTTGGCGTGATCATGTTCAAGGATGAACTGCTGTCCGAATCTCCGCTTGTCTGGGATCAGCTGCACGGGACTGGATTTTGTGAGCAATTGCCTTGTACATCACTTATTACATATATGTAGTTATTATCATAATCATCATAATTATTATAATTATTTCATTTGATTTTGCTGTCTTATTAAACTATCCTTATCTCAACCCATGAGTTTCTCCCTTCACTTTTGATTCTCTCCCCTATCCCACAGAGTGGATGAGGGGCGAGCGAGCGGCTGTGTGGTGGTCCTAGTTGCCGGCCGGGGTTAGACCACGACATCTGTGCAAAATAATTTAGTATCATTTGTCTAGTCTTATGCAGAGTCACATTTACTGGTGTGTTGGCTTTAAGTATGCCCTTTACACCATCCATAGCAAAGCAAAATCTGGGTGAAGGTGAATCACCGTTATTCCAGTGGGGTCCTGAATTGATGAGCCAGCCCCTCAAGACTGCAGAATCCAGGTCAGGGTTAGTTGAGCAACAAATGGATAACAACATACAATACAGATAAAATTTTCAGCATACCTGTGCAGCTTCTTGTCCTTTATAAGGTAGCTGTTTATAGCAGAGTGGTTCTCGGGTATCCAACGGTGACATCCAAAGCCTGGCCACAGTGAACACTCTTGTTCCTCCCTCTCAACCAACTCATTTTCATTTTGAAAAATTGTGGTGAGCTGCTCAGACTCTGAAGAGTGCTGTTCTTCAGTCTGTTCCTAGTATGCAGGTCTGTGAGTCTTAATAGCTGTAGGAATAACTGGGCAGAGGAACTTGAGTCTCATTCTTGTAGAGAGCACAGAGCCAAAATAGAAAAGTACCTTACACAGAGACTTCTTAAAACATGTGAGTGTGGGATAAGGGTCTATTCCTCAAGTTTAGTGTAAGATCGGTAGTGAGTAAAACATTACTGCTTGTGAACCATGAAGAGATGAGGCGCTGCCAACCATATAAGTAAAAGCTGAGGCTGGAAATGATGCAAGAAAGCTTGTTTGCTGTTGATTTCATCCAGGTGTTTAGCGCAGTCAGGAGTGAAAACAAAATGGTGTGATTTTATTGCAGCTCCTCTGTAATATGTCTGGAAACCACGAACAGTCTTTCTCCCAGAGCCCCCGGTCTAGTTTTGATAAGACACATGAACTGCATGTTGATAGGCTGTGGAAATGTTTGAGCTTTACAAAGAAAAAAGGTTATTTCTGTAAAACCAGCATGCTGAATCGCCAGGAATATTCATGATTTTTGCAGTTAGTGCTCTCAAGTGCAAACGAAGGCCCTGACCTTATAGGATAATAAGATCCCTTGGTTTCTACTGACATCAGACCCCATTGTTTACCATTGTTCAGTTTCAGGTTCAGCTGTTTCCAAGAGCTCTGGCTGTTTTGTTTTAACCATTCAATTTTCTTGTTTCTCTTATGGCTGGTGAAAGATACTTCAGAGGGAGCAACTGAAGGATCTCAATTTGTTTAGGTTATGAAGAAAGATTTATGGGCTCTTTGCTTGGAGTGTGCAAGTATCTTCATGGAGGATGAATAAAACCGAAGGATACTTTTAATTAAAGCACTAAAATTATGGCAGTAACCAAGTGGAAATGACCTCCTGAGAAATTCCAATAGCAACAAGTTGCTATTATAGTTCTAAAAAAGACTATTAATTGCTTAAGCTACTGGTGGCACTAATGGATGAGGCATCTCTTGATGTTTCCAATACTGTGAAATGGCTAGAAGATGTGCAAGTTATTTGCTTTAATAAAGGTGTACCCAGGTAAAATTGTTGTTATACTGGGAATCTGATTAAATAGTGTAATGTGGCTTTTTGCCTTTAATTATTAGTCTATGACAAGATGTGAGATGTGCTATTTAGGGTCGTCTTGTTTCTCTTCCTTCTTTCCACCCTCTCTTCTGCTCTGGAAATGAGGAATAACTGACTGTAGCAACGCAGGAATTTCTTTACAAGCTGGTCTTCTACTTGATATTTTAAAGTAAGTTGAAGCTGGAAGTTCTGATTTCTGTTAGGGCTAGAGGGTGAACAGATAAAATTTCAGTAGTAGCTTCAGTGGCCTGATCTTAACATACTGTTTTAAGTCTGTCAGGGCCCTTGCTATGTGTGCTGTCCTTCAGATAAAATTGAGTTGGTCTAAGCAAACAACTTAAATACCAATAAATGTCTGTGTATGTTTGGGCTACTGACCTGAGCTCTGTGTATCTCTGTAGAGTGAACCAGGCAATTATCTAATTTTCTAGTGTGAGTTTGATGTCCATTTGTAGGCTTCTAAATGTAAGTGAATTCCAGCCTTGCTGTCTAAAAAGACATCTCTTTTAGGGAGCTCAGATTACTGAATTTTGCAGTAATAAAAACCATCTCCAGAATATACTTCATCTCCTTCTGACATGATTCTTTCCACCTCTTTTTGTCACATACCCTGAGATGTCTGTCACTGTCTGTTGGACTGCAGAAGGAATCAGTGATTAGCTTAATCTAAATGCTGAACAATAGACAGCTAAACTTAGTATAAACTAAGTTTCTAAAAATGAGACCAAAGAGATCTTACTAGTTGCCTGTAACTTGTGTATCGTGTATACGAACTGGACTTCTGGTCATGTTAATTCTGGTATTTCTTGCTTGAAAAAAACATAAAGTTAGAGTAAATCAGAAAATGTAATCATGAAGTAAAAAGTAAACCTTGAAAATAAGGACTTCTGTTGCTCATGTTCTTATATGAATTTTGTTGTTTATGGTTTATGTGGTTATTTGTATTTCTGCAAAGCAAGTAACTGGTGTTATCAGATGACCCGCATGGCTACGGATGGTACATGCAATGGTACATGACACAACCTGAATTACAGAACTAACAGCAGGAAGTATTGCTGTTACCAACTGCCACATTAATTCTGCACCTTCTAGATTTGGGAGCAGAGGAATTTATGCAATAGATGAAACTGGTGATCTCTCTTTTTTGTAATCTTCCATTTTTGTGGCCGAGGGCTTTTCTTTGCTCTTGGAGGGGGGCAGAGGGAAGGAGAACTTGGGTAACTCACATTTCTGACTAATGAAATCCACATGAACTGTGTGTATTTATTTTTAAATAATACTTGTACATTTCACTTTTATTCCGTATTTTACCTGTGGTGTTTTATACCCTCCAGCAGGTGCTGCTGTATCCTGCTAATGTCATCTTCATGGAGGAAAAAAAAAAAAGCAACCAAACAAAAAAACCCCCATTCATTTGATTTAATACTATGCAACTGGACTTTGCTCTGTTTTGGGTCATTAATGTGTCCCTGTTCCCTTTTCTTCCTCAAGTTATTTGCCAGCAGAGTGATGAGGGGATTTTTATGATCCAGGCATACTGAATCCCGCAGGCACTCTTTGAAGGAAGGAGTGAAAGATCGGTGCGAATTGCTTATCAAGGCCATGCTCAGAAGTTGTTGAACAGAAGCAGATAGAAATACATTTTTATTTCTACAAAACGTGAAGAAGTGCAAGTGTGTTCTTACATGAAAAAAAAATCATTAGAAAAAAAGTTATAAAAGTTTCTCTTGGCTAATTGGTTTTTTTTCCAATTTTCTTGATATTTAGCAATTTAAGCTCATGATTTTAAATAAGTGTTATCATTAGCCTAATAGCTAGTCCTGAATGCTGAAAGTTTGCAATACAGATTACACAGCGCATGTTTCAGAGTCTGTTATTTAGGATTTCCACGTGAAGAATAGTGGCTGAGCTACATACAGAAGATGTAAAGGAGAGATGTGCTTTGTCCTGTTTGCTGATGGACCACTTGTGCCAGCAGGAATTTGTGGGTGGTAATAGCTGGAATTAGGCCTCGATATGAGTCCTTGAGTTGCATCATGCCAGAAACATGCTCTTGAGCTAAGAGATTTCATTGATCCCTCATTCTTATCTGCGTCTTTGTCTTCTATTGCTGTTCCATGCAGGGAGTTGAAATTCTGCTGTAATGTTTTTCCTGACTGTTACAGTGATTAAACCTGGTTGTGACTATGATTTTCACCCTTTTGGGGTTATCTAGGAGGTGAATCCGAGTTTAATAAGCTGAAGTATTGGTTTGCTTTCAATGCTTAACTTTATTAGTAGTCTAAAATATTCAATATAAGAATAATGACAGAAAACAACAATCATAAATCTCAGGCAGGCGGCACTTGCTACTCTACCAGGTGAAACAGCATGTGTTCCCTGATTGTTCTGTTTGGAGAATCACAGTCTCTTTTGGAATCACAGTCTTTTTGTCTAACCTCTCTTCTGTGTTTCTTTTGGAAATCCCACCTGGCTGTGGTGGGTACTCCTTACAATGATGGGTCAGGAGGAAAACCCCTTTGTTTTTCCTTTTGGCTTAAACCCAAAAGGTTAAATATGATTAGATTGTATGAATTCTGGTAATAATTTACGTAATCCAGCTGCAGTAAACATATAGATAAAAAGGCTTTAGTCAATGAGGTCTGAAGTTCTCATAATTCTGAATTATCAAATTCAGATTTGGCTCTTTAATGAGCTGCAGCTCCACTGATTTCAGGTGCTCTGGAATGTGTATCTGTCTCTCAGAGGACAGTTCGTTTTATGCTAAAGCTGGAAGTATTGATCCGGTTTTGATTCTGCGGGGTTTTGTGTGTCTCTCTTTATAAAAAAGGCAATATGAAGACAAGGTGGCAAACTAGATTGCTAAAGTCAAGTGGCATTAACCCACCTTTGGCAACTTAGGTCTACGTCTCAGGACATGGAGAAATATAACCTAAATGTGATTATAAGTGATTGATATATTAAGTATGTTTAACAATATTTAACACTTATTCAGTGCTTTTTTTCCTGGATTCCAGAGCAGCTCACAAGACTTTTTACAGTTTTGGCCCTAGTTTGTAGATGAGAGGATTAAGTCACTAAATGTGAAATGGCTGGTTCAAGGTCCTAAAGTGAACCAGTGGCAAAATTGGAAAGAGTTAAAGTCTGATGCTTTTTTTCACATGGATATACTTTATAATTTTGTTTACCTGTAGTTTTTTATACATTGTGATCATTTGTTGATGATGTTACAAGTAACCACTGAAATACTGCAGGTTGCTTGTATTCTTGAAGCAGTTTTGCCTTGCTTTTCCTTGAAGCTAGGCTTTTGTGTGTTGAAAATATGAGTAAATGGGTGAAGTCTGCCTCTTCTACCTCTTTAAACAAAATGTACGTAAGATTTCCAGTAAAACTATATTTGACTTCCTATGAAAGAATGCATAAATTTTACCATATCTTTCTAGTACCAATAGGTGCTTCAGCTGTTTTTCACTGTACTTGGCCAGGCTGTATCTGAAAGAACAAAAAGTGATTATAGCTCCTAAGATACAGTTACCAGCAATCAGATCGACAAAGGGGTTAAAAGTGAGAGCGCCCTATCTCTTACTTCAGTGGAAGTGTAGTTGATGATTTAAAGCTCTCGGTAAATGATTGTTGGAGACCTGCCATGGGTAGCAGAGCATTTGGAAAGCATACCACAGCCTCTGCTTCCTCCTGGAGAGCGGTCGTCTGTCAACATCTCACTTCAATTGTAGTTTTTAAGGTACCAGAAGGCAGGTAAAACTCACCAGCCAGCACTCATGGAAGATCAGGTCTTTATCAATGTTTATCAAAATGTTAGCAAGACCATTATCTATGAGTTTCCAGACTCCAAGGAAGACAAACGGGTTAATCTTTATGGTCGTGTCCATGAAGATCCAGTGTCTCCTTCCATCACTATTGTCCCAGAGAGCATGGATAGCAGTCAAGAGAGCTCAGAAGATAGCTATAGTAATTCTGTGGTCTCTCAGCATGGGGCTGATAGGGAGAATGGTTCTTCGTTTCACCGTGGTGCTGTAGAAGACCACCTGTACCGGAAGATGGATCTGCTGAGCCCAAATCTGGAAGATAAACACGTAGAGGGCATGATGTTTGAGAGCAACGTGCATTTTCCTCCGGGTTTCCAGTTGCGTCGGAGCCAGAGCACTTCTTCCAACTCCTCAACTTCCCTCAAGTTCCCTCTTAACAATAACTTTGGGGAAACTGACAACTTTCAGGAAGATGATGAGATTTTCATATTTGTAAAGGTAAGAGCTTTGGTGCTCCTAAGAACACACTAGTTTTAAACCCCAAATTGATCCATGTATCCTCCAAATCAGTAAAATACAGCTACAAACTGTGTGTCCCCAGCTCTGCTGCCTGTGTGCTCCAGGGGCCAAGCTTTTCACTTACCTCTTGCATCTTAAGGCACTGAAAGAGAAGGAGATGCCTTCATTTCATTAATGTGTGGGATTTCTTCATTATGATGTGTGGGATTTCTTCGTTTCAAGTGGAACTATGAGTATGGTGAGAGTGTTCTGATAGTTGCTGCAATTTGTTTATTCTGTGAAATCTCCCTGCTAGTTCAGATACACTATTACTGCTTGAACTGGTTTCATTAATCTGTTTCAGCTGTCCCTGTTTCACTATCTAGTAGGCAATAGCTTGAAAGTGATAGTTATAAATGCTCTGAAGAAAATGAAATGTATAGTTTAAGTAATGGCAATAAAATTTCCACAAATGCTCATCTCTAAAAGAGGTCTTTCTTTTCTTTCTTTCAATGTTTCTGTGATTAATGTATTTCTCTGACAATTTTAACAAGTATTTTTCATTAATTTCAAGTTAGGTTTAAATTACTGAAGGGACTTTCACACTTTCTCTAAGCTTGAAAGTAGGACTTAGGTTTCTAAACTGTAAACACCTGTGTTCTTAAATAAACACTATAGTTCCCTTTATAAAAGCTCTTGTATTCAACCATTCTCAATATTTATTAGGCTTTAATGAACACCTGACAGTTTCTCCTTTTTAACTACATAAGTGAGAATTTTTCAAGTTCATGTCTCCCTGAAGTAGGACCACACACCATGAGTATAATACTCTCTTATTTCAACAGAAGTCGTGTAAAATTTGTCACTTTTCAAGGTAAATAAGATTGTCAGAAGCCGTTCCTCATTTCCGCAGGTGCTTTGAAAGCAGGGTAAGAGATTTTGTTACCACACATAGGGAGAAGTGTTTTCAGCAGTCTGTATTTGCTTAATTTGGTTTATTTAAGCAAGAGCACACTATAACCTTTGCATTACTGTGAGATGCTGATTATCTTATATCATGAGCTAGGGTAGATCAAATGGCTTGGTGGACTCTCCTAATATGTCATTTGGTTTCTGTTGTAAATCTTGGATTTCTTGGAAAACCGGGGTGGTTAAACAGTTATCCTACATTTACTTCTAAGATAAAGGCGATAGCTTCCATGAAGTGTCAAGGGAATCTTGAGGTTCTTTTGGATTGATTAAGAAAGTTCTGATTTAAATGTTTTTCCCTTGCATCGTGTCTTCCTGCATATGAAAAGTTGATGTTATTCCCCCTTCATGTCTCCCTTCTCTATGTGACAATCCTTTGTGATTGCTTTTCTAATTTTTAGATAAAGATAGATCATTTAAATTATTGATAAATCAAACAAATCAGAAATGTTTATCAGGTTACTTAGTCTTATTCTGCATAAGACGAACCATTAAACTTCAGCCGTTTCTCTTGAATTTCAATATAACTGCAGCTACTTTTCTAGGAAGGTGTGTAACCTTCAGGAGAGGCAGCATCTACTATTAATAATTGCTGGGTCCTGAATAACTCTGGGAGGTTTGGTAGCGATTTCTGTAGAAGTGGGCCATGAGAGCCATGTGTGAAGGCACTTGGCCCTTTCATTATCTTTGCAGTACATACACAGTGTGACTGAAGTGGCAGCTGTCCTATTTCTGTGACTGAATCATGGTCCTTGCTAAAAATATATTAATTACATGGGCAAAGAAGGATCTGTGGTGTTGGTTCCAGTCCAATCTCTGCTTGTAGTTCTGCACACGTGCTTTAAAAGTTGCGGCAATTGAGTCTATTTTGCTTGTTAGCAACTAAATGGTGTTAGCAACATGAATGTTGGGTTTAGTCTTTAAAATCATCTCTATGTATCTTGTTCGTTCACATTCCTCTTGTTTCAAAATAATTATGTCCTCTCTATGCATGAAAAAAGAAAATGCGTGCAGATGCTCCCACTGAAGCAGAGATGATGGGGTTAATTTGAATTTCTGAAAAGCGAGAAGGGGGGCACTTTGAAAAGAACCATCAGGGAGAAGGACCGAGGAAGTCCTTTTCCTTGCTTTTGTTGTGTCAGCTAATCTGGAGAGAAACACAAACTTTGGACTTTATTCTCCTGCCTAAACGTAAGTGCCTCGTGCTTTCAAGGTGTCCTTGAGCCCCAAGACATCCCTACTTGGCTGGCAGATGAGGCATGTGGCTTCCAGGTGATCCATGCCGTGATCCTCCTCCGGCAGGAGCTGGAGGCCTCATGGGCAGGGCACTGGGTACTTCTGTGGGGGTGACTGAACTGAACTCCTCCGACAGCATTTTATTCCATGAGAATCATAGAATGGTTTGGGTTGGAAGGGACCTTCAAAGCTCATCCAGTCCAACTCTTGCCATGAGCAGGGACGTCTTCACCCAGATCAGGTTGCTCAGACAGATGTTGCTGCTGACTGAAAACCAGAGAAATTGGGAGGATTAAATTGTATCTAACTTACAGTCTAGGTCCCTTGGCTGCAATGCATTGCCTAGAATGGAAATTTAGCGTCATCAGAATATTTTAAGTGCTCTTGCCCTGGGACCATAGTTTCAGTTAGACTGAATAATCTTTTCTGTAGTCCGTTCTGTGTTATTAGATGCCAGGAAAATGTTTAAATCACATTAACTCATCTTTCACTGATTATTAGTACTTGGTAACTATGTCATTGTCAGTGGACTGTTTCAGGATGTGCCATAAGGTAAAAAATGTTGGCTTTCCTCAAGGAATTCCCTGTACCCCTAATAGCAGAATATAGCACGTACCAACAGGGAGGCGTTTGTGTGAATCCAGCGTGTCCAGGCTTGTCGCAGCCACCTCAATGCCCTTTCCGTAGCATTGTGATTTCTTCAAACAAAAGCCTTTGAAATTTGAACAGAAATGTGACTGACACACAGGCCGTGTTCCTGAGCGCACGGGACAGCTTGACCTCATTGCACCTGCGACTCAGAGGTCCAACCTTTCAACTTGTCTGCTCTGTTTCCCCGTTACGCAGCGTGCTTGTTCTGAAGATTGAGTTTCTTTGAAAATTTTAACTTTTGGGTTTCCTGAAGCTTGACTTGTTATTTAAAGAATACTCGCTCTACTTTCTTTTCAGAAGAAAATTTTTGCCCTTCTGGTTTATTGAAGACCTGAGATTGGCTACAGATTACACCTTCTCTGATCACTATTGTGCCATAGGAGCACAGTTCCCAAAAGAAGGAAGGTGATTCTTTACCCCGAGCAATAAACACCATGTCTTATGCAAAAAACCCAAATTTAAAGCAGTGGTTTAGCATCCTGAACCTGTGTGTTGGATCACTGCACTGCGTTAACAGAGTTATGGATGCTGGAAGGCATCTCTGGAGATCATCTAATCCAACCTCTTGCCCAGAGCAGGACCACTTAGAGCAGGTGGCTCAGGGCCATGTCTGGTCAGGTTTTGAATATTTCCAAAGATGAAGAATCCACAACTTCTCTGTGCAACCATTCCAGTGTCCTACCCTCATGGTAAAATTTCCTATGTTTAAATTGAATTTCATGTATCTCAACTTGTGCCCATTGCCTCCTGTCCTTTCACTGGATATAAGTGCTTGTATTTAAGAATGCTGTTTTAAGAAATATACTGCTTTTAACTTCTCTGTACCTCATAACTTAACCGTTTAACTTAACCAATAATCCATTTGGATTATTACCTTCTTTAGTAAAATTTCTTTAAGTTAGTAGCTGGGAAAGAAAGGACATTTCTGTTTTTTCCTGCAAGATGCTTCCCACTCCTGTGTTTTCAAGTCAGGAAGGTCTGAGGGCTCTAACTTAATGGCACAACCCAGTGCTTACTCCCTACTCACATAAGTTCAGCTGAACTCTTACGAGTGACAGACGATGTACTTAACAGGAACAGTGGGATTGATCAATTAAATCACTGCAAAAAATCGTGCTCCTTCCCATTGAGTTGGCTTTTCTGTTGATTTACAGAGCATATTGGTATCTGTTGAGAAAGTTTTGTTTAAAAATGTGTATTAATTGTCTAGAATATGAAGTTACAGGACATAGTTATTTTTTTAGTATGTATTATGATTTGGTTCTGTTCTTTTCAAATAATGCGACCGTGTGGATGCCCAGTTTTATGCTTGTGCTTCACTGAGCAGAACTGAACATTTTGTGGAAGCGGTTTAAAAATAAGAATACCCACTACAGATGAACATCTGTGGCTTTCAGTAGGAAGTCCTGTGGGAGGGTTCAAATAAAGGGGTGGATTTTGACATTAATGAGATTATCAATTTCTCAAATTTTCAAACTGTTATTTCTTACTACACTCAATAGCCTACAGAGTAAAACAACTGTGCTTGCAACTTTGACGTGCTAGATATTTGCAAGCCTAGTTTGTTGTCTAAATATCATTTAGCAATGCAAGCCAGGTAGTCTTTTAATTGACTCCAATACAGCACATAAGGCTGGTGTTAAACCATATCTTCTCCTCTGAAGTTTGCAGGTAATAAAAAGAGTTCTGACTGGAGCCAGATGGCAGGTATAACCCTCTGTGTGTACATAAAATTATAGTAATTCGTCTTGTGTGACATTTTAGCTTTTAAAAATATTTTTAATAATAAATGTAATGGAAGTAAGCAAATATTATTTTGGTCTTATGAATAAGCTTAGGAAAAGGTTAAATGATTGATAATCTACCTTTTAGACAGTGTTAACGGAGCAACCTGAGCAAGGAAAAGATTCCAGAACTATTTTCAGAGTTCTCCAGTTATGGCAGATTTACAGACCAAGATGCAACGTAAGTTAACACGTGTATGGCAAGAAATTACTAATGGGAAGCCAATATCCTAAAGCGTTACCTTTTTTGAGCATTTAATGAAACGAATGGATGTTTTTCACTGCAAATAGTCTTACTTAAGATAGTTTACAAGTGCGATTAAGTATAGAAATACAAGTCTGGAATATCAAGTGATAAGATGTGTCCTCCTGCTCCCAGTCTTATCTAGACCATCCCTGACAGACACTTATTTGAGAACATTCAGTGTTGCAGATTCAGCACATACACGAATTGGGCTGTGTCAGTGCTTAATCATTGTCCTGAGATAAATATTTTCCTTTATCAAAATTCTGTTTCTCTGAATTACGCTATTTCCTTCAGCCTGCCTTCAAGCTTGAGTCATCATTTCTAAACTTCGAGTGCTGTGGTGTGTTGTGGTTTGTTTGTTTTAGTTTTTGTGTGTGTGTGTTGTTTTGTTTGGTTTTTGTTTGGTTTTTTTGTGTGTGTCTGTGTGTGGTGGGTTTTGGGTATTTTTTTACCTTTTTCAGGCTCTCTACATTTAATTTATATATTTCTCAAGGTCCAGTTTTCAGATACAGGTAGTGTATTTGGCAGTGCCAATAAAAAATACAGCAGCAAGTGCCCCCTTAATTCATCAGCTGTCCAAACCTCTAGTCGTGAAATCTTATCTGCTGTATTTTAGCATGTTTGTGTATCCTTTGACATTTTGTTCAGGATTACAAAGTTCATCTTCTAGCCCTGTTATTTTCCCAACAGATTCTTCTGTAATGGTCTCAACCATTTGTTACTCGCCTGTTTGCCACCAACTTTTGCATAGTTTGCACTTGACGTTTGACTTCGAGAGCATTAGATTTGTCTTGGTGATGTGATCAGACTCCGATCACCCGTCACTGAAAATGGTTTGGTTTTGAAGACAGAGAGTTGCTCTGATATAAATCTGATGTGGAACATACTATCACCAATGTTTTTGCTCTACTAACTCAGAAAACAGAGAGACACTTGTGAAATCTCTGTGCCGTACTCTGCAGACACAACACGGCTTTATGGCTACTTCCTACACCCTGTCATGGATAGGAGGCTCATACTCTTTTAAATCTTAACATATAATCCTCGTAGCTATGTAACCCTTGTTTCCAAGGAGGAAAACCGTGTTGTTGCTCTCCTCATATCTTGATTTATGCTTATCTGAACGACTCTGTGTGCTCGTGTGAGCAGATTAGTGAATGGCGGTTGTGTCAGAGATAACATCCAGTTCCTCGGCTGTTGGTCATGAACAGAACATGTACTCTAGCGGCAGGGCACAGCAGTTTGCTTAATCTTTTAGATACAAAGGGTAAAAGATCTTGCTTCTGACCTCTTGCTGAGCCTGTACCTTGTCTGCCTCCAGAAAGGTCTCCGCATCAATTTTCAGCTCCTGTGCCACCTTCAGCTCTTGTCTCCGGCAGCGGCTGTGCCTGGGTATAGCGCGGTAGTGTAGCAACAGCTTCAACACACAGCCCCGTGTTGTCTAGGAAATTGTTACTGCACGGTGATTGCACCAATAGCAAGTACAATGTAAATATGTAGGTCATGCCGGGAGACAATTAAAATGGGATTTATTTACTCATTTCTTTTTCTTATAATTTTCTTTTTGCGACTCCCTCTTTGATGTTCTGAAAACAGGACTGCTGTCCCAGCCTGGTTTGTTCTTTTATTTTGAAACATCTCAGTTCCTTTTATTACATTTTAGGAGATGAAAATGTTTGGATTTGTGGATTGATTACTTTTTTGCTCTCCCTGACAACTTATCCATGCAGCGGTACTGTCAGCTACTAAATGGTTTCTGTCCAATTTAGAGGGATTTATATTTGTTTCAGTCATTTATTGTGGAAGTACTTACATCAGCCTCAGTAGAGCTGCTCTTTTTTACAAACACAAAGTAATAGAGAGTGTCTTCAAAGCAACTGGTAATGATATATGTAAATTATTTTGGAATCTGAGAGAGGAAAGCTGCTTTTCTGCTCTGTTTTCTGCTCCGTCAAGGGTTGGATTTGGCCCATCTGACGTAAGGTGTGTCTGTAAGCTATTAACTCCATCTCTGCAGGGTGTCTAGGCTCCTTTTGCAACAAACAGCTCTCTGAAACAGCGCAAAGGGATGGTAATTCCCATGGCGAAGTGTAGGCACCAGCCGTAGGGTGAGGTTGGTTGTTGTCCAGGCTCCGTTGGGTGTATCGAGTAGGGGCCAATTCAGTTTTCCAACCACAGACACCCAGTGCCGTCTTAGGTGCCCTCAGGTTTCCCTCCAGCTGCCTCTGCAGAAGGCCACGGGTCTCCCGTAGATACTTGCTTATATATTATACGTTTACCGATTTCCTTAGCTACCCCAGGGCCTCTCAAATGCTGCTGGATATCAAGGTTTAGGCACCTGAATCAAGCCATAAACTTTCACCGCAAACAACGGCATGGTCACCTGAAGTTAAACAAACCGAATGCCACCAGTGAGAGTTTAAATACTAAGCCTGGGTTACTAGATTAGACTAGAAGCTAGTTCTGATAATGGATACCTGGAATTAGACTCCGGACTGTGGTGGGATTTTTTGTTTGTCTGCTGGTTGGTGTTTTTTTGTGGTTATTTATTTTTTTTCCTCTTCCAGGCTATTTAATTTTCCTTTTTATTTCAATCTCCACACTTAGGAACAGTTGAAGTGAAATAATGAACAGACATTGAAATGTTGGAAAATTTGGCTGTTCACTGGAGAGTCTGACCTAATCGGAATAAATAATCTGATACATTTTAATATCTTTCTCAGATTAGAGAACCAGCACTTTCTTTAACTTGGGTCAACTCATAGCCTTTTCTTAACAGCAAACTCCATATATATATCTTTCAACTATATTTCTTTTTAGTTTAGACTCCATAGTAGAAGAGAAAAGCCGACTGAATTTACTAGATTTGTATTCCCAGGTGCCAGTTCAAACACAACTTAAGATTTTAATTGTGAAAAGAAAATTCACTTTGATTCTTTGGGTCATAAGACCCCATATCGGAAGGAAACTTTCCACTGTTCTGCAACCGTTTTTACTGGTCCATTAGAGATATTTTTGGTGTTCTCTCACACACACTGTGGCTGAAAAGGAACATCTGAATATTTTTTCTGTATCAGTGGCAAGTTTTTAAATACTTAAAACTGCTTCATGGCAAGTGGGGAAAAAGAACAGGAGGTGGCATATTGCTTTAAAATGAGTCATTGATTTGTTACCTGCAGGTGTCATTTTTATATTAGACCTCTGGATGCTCCTTTTCGTATCAATTAAGAATACAATTGTGGTTGACTTTTTACTGTTGGTACCATCTCTGATAATATTGTAAGGTGTCAATGACCTTCATGAAGTTATAGTGATACAATTAGGAATGGATGAGAAGCGAATCAGTTAGTGCACAAGCCTGCTTTCAGTACAGGCAAGTAGTGTTTGAAACCAGGATTTTGATTTGCAAGTTAATTGATTTTTTTTTTCTGTCGCAGCCTCCATGCAGTCACCTCAAGGCAGTGTACAAGTGTTAATGATGTAAAACTTGAGAACACCTCTTCTGAGAGAAAAACCACATTTTTCTCCTTGTGTGTTTATAAGAAATGAGTCATAGAAATGTAGAGATCTTTGCACACTCACCAAGATGAATTTTTTGTTGTTGTTCCAGTTAATCTGAAAAAAAATCCATAGGACTGGAGGTGACCTTCTGGGACCTAAAATAGAGTCATTTTCTGTCACAGACAGCCTCACCATATAATACATAATTCATAAACTGGTCAAGGTCAATCTAAAAACTAAGTGGCCATAATTATTCAGTTTGGAAATCTGTTTCAGAATGTCACTGCTCTGGTGGTTTGACACCTTACTGTAATTTCCAAATGACATTTATTCATGTATGGCTAATACATCCTTGTTCTTGCACCAGCATGATCCATTAGCGTTCATTCTTTCATTTAGTGCTTTTTAAAAATCAGTTTAGGCTTAGACATCCTCAGAGGTTTTTGGGATAAACCATCCAATCCTTTTTGTCTCTATTTTTTCCAGTCATCATAGTAATCCTCTTCTGTATATGTCTTCTTTCCCCAAAGGTCCCTTTTTTTCACAGGTGCATCCTGTCTCAGGTTGCTTCGACTTTTATAGCCAGACTAAACAAGCAGCAAAAAAGGCTCTTTTAATAACCTCTTGGTTTAAGATACCTATGATGGTTTAAGTAAACATGTCTTTCTATTTAAGGTGAAATGTCCTGACATAAACACATTAGACTCAGTCAGAAAAAGCTTCATTAATTTCTTGGTGCCTTTCTCAGGTTTTTGCTTGTCCTGACACCTGTTTTCCCCTCAGCAACAATAATATTCTTCTATAATAATATCACTGTAAGGCTCCCTGGTTTGCCTGCAGAGCACCAGCAAGGCATAATTCCCACTGTCCCATTGATGTTAAAAGTTCTGAATCTCAAGTTCAACAGCTCCAAAGGGCTTCTCTCTGGATCCTTAATCGACATTTAGATGGAGTTGTTCCCTTATTTGTGTTACCACTCTGGGAAATCAGCATCCAAAGCTCAACACTCTGTCCCTGTAGCCTGAGGACTGCTGGAGAAGCAAATGGAAGGAGTGGAAGTTTTGCATCGGAATATATATGTATTTAGTTTCTCTTCTGACCTCTGCTCACATGCATTCATACTATTTTTCCATTTATTTTAACATGTGTTTGATTAAAAATCTGGCCAGCAGAAATATTTTATACTCACCTCACATTTATACTTGCAATAAATGTGTGCATCCTTACCTGTGACACTGATACTTTTGTGGCCCCTTATTGCAAGAGGGTCTCTGTTAGCCAGAAATAGCGTGTGACTGGTCAGTGAGGTGCATAAATGATACTGGCAAGTCTTCATTAAACAGAAATTCCAGGACAAATAATTTAAACTTATAAAGATTTTTTTTTCTTAACATCATTAGAAATTCTTCCTAATTTTAATGTCTGTTTGTAAGGAACTTTCCAGATAAGTACTGGAGAAAATAAGTCAGGAATCCTGAATTTCTTAGACTTGTTGACCTAACAGTCTTTTTTTTTTTTAAGTTTCTTCCCCCCCCCTTTTCCTTTTCCCCCCCTTTTCCTTTTCCCCCCCCTTTTCCTTTCCCCCCCCTTTTCCTTCCCCCCCCCCTTTTCCTTCCCCCCCCCCTTTTCCTTCCCCCCCCCCTTTTCCTTCCCCCCCCTTTTCCTTCCCCCCCCCCTTTTCCTTCCCCCCCCCCTTTTCCTTCCCCCCCCCCTTTTCCTTCCCCCCCCCCTTTTCCTTCCCCCCCCCCCTTTTCCTTTCCCCCCCCTTTTCCTTCCCCCCCTTTTCCTTTCCCCCTTTATTTTTTTTTTTTCTTTTTCTTATTTTTTTTTAACATCACACTGTGATTCAGGCAGGGAAGGTAAACTTTCTTGTACATATCACTGGCTTTTTCACAGGCGGTCAAGAAGGCCCATTAAAAATGAAGACTGTGCTCATATCACAGTTGTTTAAAAAAAATTATGCAAGAGCTCATTGCTGCAGCATGCTGAATGCTCTGCTTGTTATCCATAAGAAGTATAAACCACATGCCTAATGTTTTAGGATGTAAGAACTTTAATCACATTTTTTCTAAATAATTTTAAATTAATAAAATTATGTTTCTACTAAATACTTCTTTCTAAATATTTCAGTGCTTTGGGAAAAGGAAGAATAGAAAGGAGGATTTATTTTTTAAAAGTTCATGAACTTCTACAGTGCTTAAGTAAAGAAAGTTCAATGGACAACACTAAAATGCCATCCTTTATGAACATAGACAGCTTAATTAATTGAAGTGTTATCGTATAGAGAAATCATGGATAACTTTAGATGTAAGGTATGAAATTATAACAAACTAATAGCTATATTTTAATTTTGTTATCTAATGTTTCAGTCTTTTTTTGTCATTTTGGGGACTAAACAATATTAAACTTGTCAGTTCAGATGAATATGACAAAGGGCAAGTGTTTATAATCAAGTGACTCGATGTGGATCCCAGTTAATCTGCTCTCTGCTCAGTGGGCCTTGGTGAGATTTCAGGGCTATTTCTAAAGAGGGGCACGCTCAGGCTGGAAACGTGAGCCGTGCTGAAATTCATGAGCATTGTACTGATTTAGTGCAGACAGGTTATTACTCAAGATACTTTGATGCATACTCTGTACGTGAAGTTTGAAGATTGTTTGGATTTGGTGATTCATCTGTGTAAAATTTATGAAATCTGTTTTAATGATTGTCTGTCAGACTGAAAACTTCTTAAATATTGGTCTCAGCTGCTTGCTTTTCTCTTTTGTTTCTGTGGCGGAATAGAAGCTGAATATAGAGGAATAATTCTTACTTTGGCTAGAAATAGCAGTTCACAAACTTCAAAGACAAACTATTTGAAGTAACCCCTCCAGGACCCTATATAGGCTGTCTTAAGGAATTCGTCCAGTCTAAATTTCTAGGAGGTCAGTCGTTAAGTAGATCAGTGGTGCAACTTGAGAGGAAATGGCCTCGAGTTGCTCCAGGGAAGGTTCAGACTGGATATTGGGGAAATTTTATTCACAGCAAGGGTTGTCAGGCATTGGAACAGGCTGCCCAGGGCAGTGGTGGAGTCACCATCCCTGGAGGCGTTTAAAAGACGTGTAGATGAGGTTCCCGGGGACATGGTTTAGTGCCAGAGCTGGGTTATGGTTGGACTTGATGATCCCGAGGGTCTCTTCCAACCAAAATGATTCTATGATTCTCTTCTAATGAATGGGGAACTGTGATCACCTGATAGATAAATCTGACCAGGTACCATCCGAGAAAGAGCAGCTTTCTCAGCTGGAGAAGTGATTCAGCTTCTGTAACATGTAAAAGGTCTGATGCTGTGAAAAGCAGCTGCTGGAGGCCGGGCAGGTAACCCCAGGGCATCTAACATGGTCCCGGAGATCTATGTCTGAGCAGTCTAACCCCACCATCAATTTCTCAAAGCCTAAAGTTACTACAAGGTCATATTTCCGTGAAAAGTTACTAAACAAATATACTGGACAAGGGTCCAGTATAAAAAATTTGTTATACCCCACGTGGCCTGTTTTGAAGAGTCTTTCTTCCCTTTCTTTGGTGAACTCATGGATTTGTGAATGGAATCATAGAATCATAGAATGTCCCAAGTTGGAAGAGACCCACAAGGATCATTGAGTCCAACCTGATGATAATAATAATCATCATCATCAATAAGTAGTTTTTAGTTACACAGTGCATAGTTACAAGGTGACATAAAAAACAACACCTTCGAAAAAAAACCACATGATTGTTTTATATATGTATCATACTGCAGGATTGCATACGTCATGAGTCACTTTAAATTTACTTGTTTTCACCAAATGTAGCCAGGCTGCTTATCTGTTGAATCAGTAACTTCATCGTGCTCCTGTACTTTGATGTGCTGGTGTCTTGCTGAGCGTTAATGAGCCCGTGTAACGAACAGCAGAAGTTTTAGAGCAGCAAATTCCCGGTCGTTTGGTTCCTCCCTGTGAGATTGCAGAGAATGAAGTTTGGACCGAGGCAGAGTTTCTCGCAGCCGTCGGGCGATGATTGGCCCCGGGCATCGCGGCTGAAAACAGCTAAAAATAGCTGCGGTATAAAAACCCAGCGAGCAGCACGGCTGCCCTGGCGTTGCCTCCTCACTTGCCGGCCAGGGAGGAGACCGTGTTCTCAGAGTCCCTGAAAATATGTGACCAGAGAACATTCTGCTGCTTATTCCACTTAACAATTAATAAAGGCACACACTGGACTGTGTGACTCCTGGTTTTACTTAAAAAAAAAAAATAAAAAAAATTAAAAAAAGAAATATATATACAAACCGAAGGCCAGATTTTCCAAGCAGGTTTTCCGTAACAGGTGGACCAGTCTTTGGAGGTGTGCCTGCAGAATATCTGTATTTTTATGTTCAAGAATGTGGTGCTTGTCTGTATTCTCACAGAATCACCTGTATGGGGAGCATACTCTGGGATGATGGAATTCTGAACACTTGGAAAAACAAACGTGTTTTTATTTGACAATGGTTTGACTAAGCAGGCTTTGAGGGGTTCAGGAGTCTATTCTTAGCCTGTCTGCTGGTTCTGGGGAAATCAGGTCGTTTCCTTGCACTTCTGTTCCTTTTCAAGCTTTGTCTGTCTTCTGATTTAAACTGTAGACTCTTTGGGAATAATGACTTCACTGGTTGATTGCATTGGAAGATAAAGCTTTGGAAGTCTGAAGCGTTTTGGATGAGTAAAGAAGGCAGACGCCTGTGTTGAAGAGCTCCCATTTTAAAGTCTGGCAAAAGTTACATTGAACTGAAAACAGAGTGTAATCAGGGAAAGCATTAGGAAGTCTTGAAAATAGGTGGCAGTATCAGCCCTATCAATACTAATCTATTCCCTCATGTATTAAATCCTGTTGCTCTGAGTCCTCATCTTTGATTTTATGAAACATTTCACTGTGGATTTTGTGTGGCTGCATTCCCTTTCAGTTTAGCTATAGTATTTTTTTCTGGTTTATAAAAATATATTGCGAAGTTTCTAATATCCTGCAAGATTGACAGATGACCTGGCTAACTTGCCTCCAGTTTTGATGTGCTATACTTAATTTTCTGAAAAGGTTGCTTATAACTGCTTAGCCATTCCCCCTTCCATGAGAACATTCAATTGCATTTTAATTTATTTTTTAATTGAGACATCTCTTGTGGCAAATGAGATAACTGTGAAAGATGTTGGTTTGGTTGCTCTGTAGAATAAAGTCTTCTTTTTCTGGTCAGGAGATCCAGCATGAGCAGTGGTTGAAGAAACTCCCATACAGTGGCTTCCACCTAGTCAAGATAGAGAGCTGAGAGGAGTCAATCCTCACAGCACACCCAACTTCACCCTTTGGAAATCTGCACCTTTCCTCTCTGAAAGTCAATTTTCTGTGTTAATGTGTAGCCAAGAGGTAACCTGAGTGTCCCTTATTGGTGCCATCCTCCGCAGGGGGATTTAGATTTCTCTCAGCATCATGAGATGCTGTTACGTATATATATTTATGAATTTGTCTGGCATTGACTCTCACTTGTTGCTTGGCTAGGAATGGGTAGAAATTGGTAATAATGAGTAAAGGGCTCCATATCTCATTTGCACTTCTCTAACTGAAAACATAGACCACTTTCTAGAGTTGTACTATAGTTGTCACCCAGGTCAGAGCAGCAAGACTGCAAAGATGACTCTGGGCTTTGGCATTTTGATGATCTGTGAGGTTGCTTCCAGGTGTTGCAGCCAGTGACCCAAGGGCCCACGCTTTCCTCATAAGAATGATATCTGCTACATGCTCTGTGAAAATCTTGTGATTTTTGGGAAAAGATGAAAAATTCTTGGAAAATCTTCCATTTAAGAGGAAAAAAATCATACATCTTTCTAGTTAAACTACCCAGTATTCCCAATTCTGACAGACTTAAACAAGCCCCCGTTGCTATTCAGCCTGTGCTCAGATCTGAATTTCACTCTAAGATTTAATTTCAGGCTTAAGCCGAGCTCTTCTTTAAATATTGCCGGCCCTGTCATTCACTTAAGGATGTGGGACGTGGTCTCTGAAGTCCTAATAACCTGCGCAGGGTGGTGACCAGGGAAAATCTACTAACTTCAAAGTGTAGTTGCAGCAGAGGGGTTCACATCTGTGCTTAACTAATGTTGCTGCTGTTCATCTTTGTTGCCTGCATCAAACCTGCGGTGAAAAAGGTCCTCAGGCAAAGAAAAACTAAAATGAGATATTGCTAAGTCAACCTCAGATGCTTCAAGGCGTTGAACTCTTGATTTTTTTTTTTTTTCCGTTCTTCCTTCAACCCAAACACCATCCACTTAATAACAGCTTGAGGTTGTGCACTGAGGAAAGTGGCCCTGCTCACTGGCAAACTTTGTGGAAACTCGATCCCAGAAGTAGCAAAAGGTGAAATGAAAAATGAATGAGGGCGATTTTCTAAGGAGAATGGAAGAGTTGACCGTGAGGCTCGAGGTCGGGCAGCTGTGTTGACCCGGGCGGGCAGCACTGCCGCTCGTGAGCCGGGCCATAACGTATGCAAGAGGTTAAACTCTGCTGCCATAAAGAGAGAGGTAAAGATGTTAATCCTTGCTATTTTGTACTGAACAAGCGTGGGTTTATCAGGGAGCCAAAAGCCAGAGGCCCTTTCCTTAAGCCAAATAGTAGTTTGTACACCGCAGAGGATCCTGTAATCCGCCGTGCAGATCCGTGCACGTAACCTGCTGTGCAGGTACTTGATGGCTTCATCTGGCACAGCTGAATGTCACCGATGCCAACATTTGAACCCATGGGAACTAGCCTGAGTCATGAGTAGTTTCAAACTGGGTTGCTGAAAGCTTCATATTTTAGAAATAATGTGCATCAGAGTATAAAAAGTAATTCCCGCTTTCAGCTAAATTGTTTGCTAAACAACAGGGTGAAACACAAATGTATCCAATGAAAGCAGCAGCAACCGTGCATTCTTTGGGCCTTATTTACTGGGAGGAATTGAAACCTAGCCTGAGATCTGCAGGAGTTGCACATGCCATTTGGAACGCTTTTTGTAAATAACAATTCATAAGTTGGGATTGGAGTAGCATGATGTGTGCTGGTCTTTTGCTTGGGGGGAATTAATCCTACTGTGCTTCAAATCATAAGTAACTTAGATTCAATTTATGACAAGGAGCATACCAAGAAATGAACAGAAATAATCTAAATAGGGGCTTGCACTGAGAACACTTGTAAATTAAGAAAGGGATATGCATTCCTTAGTCTGTTGCAGACTTGTAAGTAAAATCATATAATTTTGGTTCTATGACAGTAGTGAGTCAACAACAACAGGTACATCACACTTACCTGGTGGTTTTTTGCTTCATAACACCTAACAGTGTGGTGAATTTATTTTGAAAAGCAAGGCCTGAGGATATCTGCATTCCTCCTTTCATGATGCAGCCCACAGTTCAGGACAATCTGTAATTCTCTCCATTGTATCCCCTACAATGCCACTTTCCAGAGCAGTCTCAGTCCTGTTTGGAAGTGTCTTTTGTTTTTAATTGAAATGACTGTTTTGGAATGATAGTAAAATAAAGAAATAAAGGAATAAATTGCTGCCCTCTAGAAACCTCTACTGACCGCAGCATTAGGAGATGATTTTGTACCTTTTAAGTGCCACTTCCCTCTGAATGGTTAGCTGTGACTGTCTCAGTGTGAGAGCTGAGATAATCACAGAATCACAGAGTGGCTGGGGTTGGAAGGGACCTCTGGAGATCACCCAGTCCAACCCACCTGCTACAGCAGGTTCACCAGAGCAGATCACACAGGAATGTGTCCAGGCGGGTTTGAATGTCTCCAGAGAAGGAGACTCCACAACCTCTCTGGGCAGCCTGGTCCAGGGCTCTGGCACCTCAAAGGAAAGAAGTTTCTCCTCATGTTCAGGTGGAACCTCCTGTGCTTCAGTCTGTGCCCGTTGCCCCTCATCCTGTTGTTGGGCACCACTGAACAGAGTCTGGTCCATCCTCTTGACACCCACCCTTAAGATATTTATAAACATTGATGAGATCCCCTCTCAGCTTCTCTTCTCCAGGCTGAACAGACCCAGCTCTCTCAGTCTCAGAAAGATGCTCCAGATGATACTCCATCATCTTTGTAGCTCTCTGCTGGACTCCCTCCAGAGAAAGGGAGGAAAGCACAGAAAATCCACTGAATTCCCTCCTTAATGAAATCTCTTTGCACTGAACAGCAGTGGGTTTTTCTCTTGAAGGTGGTAATGCTTGTTAATGTTACAGCAAAGGTTGATATTGCACCCATGTGAAAAAATATATATAAAAATAATTTCATGCTTTTGGACTAGAACTTAATTTTCAAAACTTCTGTCTGAACTGATTCTAGTGATCAACCATTCTGTTAAACAGCTGAGTTTCATGCAGAGACCTTTAGAGCTAAAGTAATGTATTTTCATAATGGGATAAAGGAGAGCTACTGCAACTCATGGCTAAGGTGGATTTATAATGTCTCAGGGATGGCTATAGAGCGGGCTATCTAAATTTTGCCAGTTAGTGGAGTGCAAAGTGTATGGCCGTGGTTTTGCCATCCCATCCCGTTTCTTGGGTCATGCAGACTGTACGCCTGTTGTATCACTTGATGTCTTTTGTTCCATGTTCTTGACTGTGGGACAATTTATAAGAAGGAACAAAATCACAGTTCCTCCATCAAACCAGCATGTTTTGAGGCACTGTGCCTCACTGGAGTTGAGGGAAAATATCTGCTCACCCAACCTTGGCATGAGGTTAATGAGAAGAGTTTTGTGCATACTTTCATGTCTTGTCCATCTAGGGAGGGGAACATGCAGTCTGACCCCAAATATCTGAGACAAATCCCTTTTGATTTTTCTGATCAAACAAGAACTTGATAGCGATGCACTGTAATTCAAAAGGAAATTAAAATTATTGGACTGATTCCTTGCATTTGTTAACTTGTTAAATAAGTAGCATGTCAAAGTGACTAGCATGCAATACAGACAGTTGCAAATTACCAGTAATTCAGAACTGTTCCTGGAAGATATATCTTCATAACCTGTTCAAACGTGGTGATTTAGTACCTGGTTGTTGCTTAGTTGAGTTCCTTTTAGGCAACTAAACAGTTAAATAATTCCCAGGTAAAATTATAGCCCTAGACGTCATTTACTAGAGCTACAACAAGATTTTACTTCTCCTTGTCATCCATAATGGAAGTTTATTCACAACATGACAAATGTTAGCTGTGTTGTATAAAACTTATAATGTCCTGCTCTCACAGCACCATGTGCGCACCAGGGGCTGGATGTGCCCCGTGCCCTGATCCTTCTCGGTAATGAGCGGTCTGCTGGAGAACTCCACGGTAGAATTTCATTCTGGATGCTTGGCCTCTGATTCACCCCCTCGGGACAAATCTTTGCTGGAAGTGAAGCTTGGATCAGGGCTGTGAAAGCTGATAGTGCCTCAGAGTTCACCTACAATAGAGGTCTCATGTGGAGACGTGGTGGTTCGTTTTCTGAAGCTGTCTTCCTTTATTAATGGGATGACGTGCTCATATTCATTTATATATCTCATAAACCTCCCACTATAATGACTTGGCTTATGAGGAGTTCATAATTCAGTATCTAATGTTCTTGTACGTAACTCAAAGCCTCTGCTACTTCTGACTTTGAGAAAATGATAGGCCAAACTAAGCGACTCATTCTTTGCAGTAAAATGAGAGTGCACTAATTATTTATCAGCATCTTGCCCTCAATTTGACTGAAGAAAGACCTGATTTCATAACACAGAATAGAGCCGTGTAGACAATAATAACCATTATAGTCAAAAGTTCCACCCAGATGTAAATTATAAGTCAGTTTTATATGAAAGTGAAGCAATAAATACATGAATAGATTCCAGAAGTAGTACATATATATATATATATATTTCTTCCTACTCGCTGCCTCCTACAATGTTTATCTTAAATCGAGCTTTCAGAATCTATTTTAAAACCCACAGCATTTATACGAATGAGGACTCTGTTTTCCATGGTCTCTTCTAGGGGTTCCATAGGGAGATTTGGGAATATCGGAGATCATTTTTTTGAGGTGGGCTGGGTTATTCTCTCTGTGGATACCTACAAGCACAGCTGGAACACCAGATGTGTGGCATTCACACTACGGCTTCTGTAGCCTCGGAGCACCTCGTATCAAGTGCTGGGTGAGGGGGTGGGTGCAGAGTGGTGTCTCGTGGGTGAATGGGGACAGGGAAGGGACCTTCCAGGGGCACTTCTGCCCAGAAGCACCTTGAACCAGATGGGTCCTGGCCCATTCCTGCCGTAGCTTATATCTGGGTCAAGACAGAAACAGCTTCATGTTGTCGTAACTCCCTTTCTCTGTATTGCAGAGTTTTCTTCTGCTTTGCTGAGCCTTGGCACAATAATCTTTGTCTTGCAAACTAATTGTAGTACACCACTAAACCAGGACAGTGATTGGGAAGGAATGATTTAAATGTTTTGATGCATCGAATCTGTACTGAAATTGCTACATCTGGAGTTTAACTTTCAGAAGTGCGAGGCACACACACCTTCTGCAGCGGGAGATGACACGTGTAGAAATCAGACACTAAAGCCACAGATTTCTATTACTTAATAATTACAACAGGATTTGTTCAACACTTATAATGTCTTTATCTGAGCTTGTTACCCTGTGGTCCCTTTATTACCAGTGGAAAAAAAGTAGACACTTCTAGGGCACATTTTTTCATTCTAAAATAGACATCTAAATAGGTCACATGCATCACATGTAATAAGTTCCAATATCTTGAATGCTGATTTTATTTAACATTTTAGTTTCACATTAGCAGGATTGCCTCTTTACTGTTATCATAGCTGGCAGTATTTTCTTCTTCCAGAGCTGGTATTTACACTTCTGTGATATAAATTGTTCAAAGCTCTTGCCTATGTCAAAACAGTGTTTTCAACGAGTCCGGAGGAACCGGTAACCTCAGTCAAGATGACCCACTTCCCAATGTTTCCAGGAGCCCTCATTAGAGAAATCATGTCATCACATGAGGTGCTAAAGCAAAACAATTTCTCAGCAAAACCAAAAGCTTATAAGCATATAGCTGATAATATATTATTTAGGGATGCATTTTAGAGATATGGTAACTACACTTGCATTTTTGGCAGGCTTTTATAACTGTAATATATAATTACAACGCAGTGATTCTTTTTGCCACATGTAAGTACACTTAACCCCTTGGAATTTTGCCGGTAGGCCTAAGAATAATTATCCTATAAATGTTTGGTAATTAATGTGCCTAGTCCAAAAACTACATGTAAAAATTTGAAATCAAATGAGTAATAACACTTAATTCTCTTATAGTTAACCTTGCAGTTATTTGAATGAGTGCTAATTAGATCTAAAAACCATAAGCAGACTTCTACACTAATTATAATGTTGATTATGTTGTAATTACAGTTACAACGGCGTAATGAGATTCACTTGTTAACCATTACAGTGCTTCATGGAGTGCACATGAAGCAGCTGTTGTGGGAAATTCCTGTCAAGCTCACCCAGAAGCCTGGGAGATGTTCACTGCTGCTACCCTGGACCTGGGTCAAGTGCCCAGGGGTCACGTGTGGGAGTTGAACATCACAAAAATGCACAGCTAGGGCATTTTCAGGAAAGGTGGATGTTTGATCATGTCAAAACCATACCCAAAAGGCCTCTCTGTGTCATAGAATCATAGAATCGTTTTTGTTGGAAGAGACCCTCAAGATCATCCAGTCCAACCATAACCTAACTCTGGCACTAAACCATGTCCCTAAGAACCTCGTCTACGCGTCTTTTAAACCCCTCCAGGGATGGTGACTCCACCACTGCCCTGGGCAGCCTGTTCCAATGCCTGACAGCACTTTCTGTGCAGAAATTTTTCCTAATACCAATCTAAACCTCCCCTGGTGCAACTTGAGGCCATTTCCTCTTGTCCTATCACTTGTTACTCAGGAGAAGAGACCAACCCCCTCCATGCTACAACCTCCTTTCGGGTAGTTGTAGAGAGCGAGAAGGTCTCTCCTCATTCTCCGTTTCTCCAGGCTAAAGAGAAGGTGAAAATGCTCCTGTCTGGTGGTGCGAGCTGCCAACCGCCTGCGAGCCGGAGCTGTGGGGGTCCCCAAACATGAGCAGGAGGTGCAGGGACCAGGACACGAAGGTAGCCAGTCCCTCCAGGCAGTGATGGCCGTGAGGAGAAGGTCCCACCCAACCCCTTTGTCTTCGCCTGCTCTCCCATCTGTACCAGCACTCCCTTCCTCCTCACCTTTTAGCTGTGTCAGGTCTTTTTCTGTCTTCTGCCACCTCTGAGGGCTGTGGTGACCTCTGAGTCACGCGAGGAATGCAGGGTGAAGAAGGGAGTATACATGACGACAGTATGTCAACAGCAAGCTGAGAACCATAAAAGTTTCCTTCCACACTCCGTCCCAGCGCATCGTCACTCTCCTGTCCCCCCTCTACAACCAGCACTACGAGGGACACGCTGAGAAATAGTTATGGGACCCAAATATTTTAGGAAAATAAAAGTCAGGGCCCTGAATCAATCAGTGCTCCCGCATAACCCCATTCCCGTCCCTCTGCTCCTGAACTCTACCAGGAGTGGTGGCACCACGGGTGCTTTTCTCACCTAAAAGTATTGAGTTTTCGCTTCTGTACCGTTTTGTACCGCACACGGGGGTTTTCGCCGAGGCAGGGCTTGGCTTTTCTGCACACTCCTGGCACAGCCAGGGTGAAGAAATGAGGCTCTTTTTCCCTCACTGTTCTTAACAATAGCAATATCAGGATTTTGAACAGTCAGAAGTAGGATGCACACCCTTCAGAAAAGAAGGAAAAAACCACCACTGCTGCTTAAAGCAATGAAACCAGCTGTAGAATAAGGGAGGGAACAAAGAGAAATGCTGAAAACGGGGAAGAGCAGAACTATTTGCTCAGAGCCTGATCCTGCCGTAGGTACCAGGAGCTTTGTCTCCTCCCCTGTGAGTTAACCCCACCCTCTTGTTTTATGCTCTGGGCTATTTTGGGCAGGCGGTGAGAACGACAGCTCTGACAGATGAGGATACGGTACCAGAGCACGGCTGCACTTGTTGCTCTGAAGAGCTACACGGCCGTAACAGGGACTACTTCTCTGCTGCCTTTTTTTTTTTATTATTTTTTGGAAACTATTATTATTTTTTTATTAAGCTGCAAACTTGTTTTCTCTGCTAGTTACCAGCTTTAGCGTTACAAACAATGTTTTAAAAGCTTTGCGAGAGCTGTTCGGAAGGGAAACCTGCCCGCCGTGCAGTTCAAACCTCATTTTTTTGCCACTTAAAAGTAGGAGATCGTCTGGTGGTCTTGGGGGTGAAAAATGACAGACTCTGTTCCCGTGAACGGGGAGGGAAAGGACCCTGAAATCGAGCTCTTTGTGAAGGTAAGTTGCGCTGTGAACTGGACCCCGGCGTGACTCTGGGATCGGCTCGGCTGCTACTGAATAATCAAACTTTAATTTTCTGGCGCTGAGCGGGAGCGGCGCTTTGACAGCCCGTTATCTCCTGCACACACGTTCACTCTGCTTTCTTCTTTGTGACATTAGAATTAGATAACATTGCAGAGGGAGTCGCAGAGTTCCTGTATTTTATCGTTATTTCTCTCCTCGTGAGTTTATCCTTTTATTCTTAGCCTGCTGCCTGCAATGTGCTGTGTCCTAACTTCAGATTGTCAGGTTTTTCATTAAGAATCCTGACTTCCTTCTTCGTTTTTGGGAAGAAAGCATGAAGAGCCGAGGGGTACCATGATGCGGTACCTTGGCAGAGGCTGTCAGGTCTTAAATGCTTACAGATTATAAAACAAAAAGGATTGAGATAAACCGGCAGTCTTCTGACTATTTTCTGCAATACTTTTTTTTTTTTTCTCTAGAAAAATGAAAACTGAATTAGTTTTTACTCTCCATTTCTTCAGCCTGAAGCTCATTCTGGTTTAATACAAGAGTAACTGAGAACAAAAACTGATTTAATGAGAATGTAGAAAAAGAAGTATACCTGCTATAGGTAGGATTTCAGAATGTTTCAAATTGGGTACCCCTGTTGGTCTTGGGCTATGAAAATCTTACCATTAAAATCAGTGGCATGGTTCAAACCACTTACACATATAACCTTATTAATAGCAAACTTCATGCAAACTGTGTCCCAGTGAAGAGCTCAGATTTTTTGATGTTCAGAGCATGTTTCAAAGCCCCTGTGTACATCGAGGCTGAAATCCAGTATCGCCATATAAAATGCAGGTGTTTGGCCTTTCTGAGCCTAAACCATCCCTGTAAATCAATAGGATTATTATTAATATGAAGGAGTTATATCAGGCCCTTTGCGAACAGAGGACTGAATTATTGGGAAAGCAAATTCCAGCCCCTCCCTTCTGTCAAGTTGAGGGTGTATAATTGCTTTGTACTCCCTGATGGATATTTTGGGCTGTACGTTGAAATGTCAGCCACATCCACAGTGTGTACACGTGGTCTCTTCACGCATCTTCCAAAACCCGTCAGTTCAGCTCCAGCCTTTCTGACCGAGCCAGCACCAACTGATTTTACAAGAATTCCTGGTTCATAACTGCCCAGTAGAGCTTAATGTATTAAAAAAGGACCTGCATGGGTCCAGACATCCTGATACCTTTCCTCTACAAATTGTTTTTACTGAAGTGAGTTTAATGGAGATGTTTGTGGGCTAAAAAATAGATTAGTGGGATTTTTTTGGTGCTCCGCCATCACAAATGTATTCTGGAATGCAAACCTTTAACTACAGATATGTTTTAGTGCCCACACAACTTTATGGAGGCCGATAGGGATGTTTGTGATATACAGTTCTTCGACAGTATCAGCTGTTAAAGTGAAGGTCATTGCCTAGATTCATTGTGTGAAGTTCTGGATCCCGAAGTTACTGGAAAAAAATCTGCACTGCATTCAATTGAGCCATGCCATCACCTGAAGATTTATAACTCCAGAAAGGACATTTTTAGTAATGTGACTTCCTGCATAATGCATCTTACAGAATTGCGTAGAGTCTGTCACATAAAACTCATAATTTGCAGAGCTAGAGCAAAGGAATTAATTGGTATCTTCCTGGAGACTTTCCATTTAGGTTGAAAAATTGCAATTCTTGATGTTTTGGAAAAGTGCCATTAATGTAATTAAAAGTCTAAAAAGTTGTATAGTAAATCATGTAACCAGAATATTAATTTATACAGCTCAGGAGTTGAAAATAGAAAAGAGAAGAACATCTAAACAAGAGGTGAGCCAAAAGTAGAAAAATAGGGGCCTATGACATAAATACGAAGAGGTGAAAACTTTGCTAGAGCATTTAATTTAAAAGAATAGTATATTAGTAAGAGGAGATATATAGGAAAGCAGATGCAGGCGAGAGTCTGCAGAGAAGGCACTTGCTCTGTTTTAAGACTGGAAAGAAGTACAGAAAGGTGGCAACTTCTGGATGAGTATGAGATGCTGGGGCAAGTGGCCAATCTAAATATACTGGACCACACTTGAGGCAAGTTCTAATAACAGGTGCATTGGGGACAATCAGCGTTTCATCATTTGATTTTGGTGGAGCTAATACTTCACTCAAGGAAAAGAGTTCTGCCCTACATCCTTGAACGAACACACAGCCAGAAAATGCAGAGACCAGTGAGAAAAATGTAGGGCAGTAGATGTGGCCTGGAGAAAACTGTGTCTTCCACAAGCACAAATAAGCCAGAAAGGGCTGTTTTCCACCAGCCATAGAGTCTCTAATGAAAGCGGTTTCTGCCTCAGGTTAAAAAAAGAAAGGTGTTACACAATTGCTCTATTTCCCTTTTTCTATTTATCAACCAGGAGAGCAGGAGCCTTAGAAAGACAAGGAGAGGGATGGCTGTAAAGAAAAGAGCTGTGCTGTAACCTAATGCAGGTTCGCTCTCTCCTGCCAGGACAGCAGAGACAGGTTACCCGCTTATCACACCTATTTGTTGTCACCCCCACTCATTTTACTCTTTTTCTAACAGTGCCCTAACCTGGATCTGTGAGGTTTTTTGGTGAATGTGTGTTCGTTCTTGCAAGACACTTATTTCAGATTCACCCCCCGTCGCTAAAATCTGGGGCGGGACACGAGCAGAGTGATGGTGGGATGGGGCAGAGCTGAGGAGCCGTGAGGTCCACCTGTGTAAGCCTTTTGTGAACACTGAAACTCCGGAGCAGCATTTCCTTCTCTAAACTTGTTTGACGAGGATTTGGAAGAGCCTGCCAGAAAAAAAAAAAAAAAGTTGGATGTGTGGTAGCACGAGACACTGGCAGCAGCAGCTTTGGGAAAATGAGCATCGGAAGGTCGCGTTTGCTCTGTGCTTAACCCAGCTGGTTGTAACCGAGGTTAATTTTAATTCTTTGTGTACCGGAGAAGCAAAGTGCTTCTGGATAAATGACACCCTGATGGAAGGTATATTTAGCGCTTTTTTTCTGGCAGCCTTGCACCTGTATACTTGAACATAATAACTAAACTGAAATGGTGCTCTTTTTATGTAGAGACTACTAAAATCCATATTGGAGGACCACAGAAATGTATGGCTTCTTTCTGTTTTCAGTGGAAACAGGTGTTTGGATATATGTCCCCTGAGTTTCAGAATTAGAGTGATGCCTGAATTCTAGAAACTTAATCTGAAGGGCAATAGGTTTTATACTTATAAAACAACCAAAACTTGAGGGTACAACTGTCTATTTGCATTGCTCAGAATGAGCGCAGTCTAGAAAGCAAACAAACCACACAAATGGTCCAAAGTACACTCGATTTAAAAAAATCCTCCTGCTTTAGAAATACTCTATAACAAGTGTTAATCCATGTTTCTGACAATCAAAAGATGGTAGTATCGTCATGGTAGTAGGAGAATGAGTAGTGGGTTGGCAGACAGTTATTTCTGCAAGGAGTCATTGTGGTATTGGGTGATTAATATTCTGGATATGTTCATCAGCTCAGATGTGCAAGAGGTTTTTGCTTGTAATGTGTGAGGTTTTACTTCACAAAGTGTTCAACTGCAGTCACACCAAACACCCACCCAGCGAAAACATGAAGGTGTTTGCAAATATAAGAAGCAAGAGAGACCTTTCAGAGGCCTTGAGCTTCCACACTCACTGACTCAGGCATCCCTAGAGGTGTTGAAGAGAAGTGTAGATGAGGGTTTTTAAGGACATGGTTTAGTGCTAGTGTTGGATTAACAATTGGACTAGATGATCTTGAGGGTCTTTTACAACCAAAATGATTCTGTGATTCTATGCATTGACTGTATTTCTGCCTCAATAAAGGCATAAAGGCATAAAATGCCCCAAACGCTCTCAGCCCGTTCCTCCCATTAGGAGCTGAGTGTTGTGCATGACCGGGCACAGTGACGGTGTGTTTGCAGCATCTCAGGGTACGGTACCAGCCAAGGTCAGGTGCAAGGACCAACAGCATCCAAGGATTTGTAGGGTGCCTGGCAGTCATTTCTCATTAGAGGATTGTCACAAAGAGCTCAGTCCTTGTACACTCGTGGACTCCTGGTGCAGCGAACAGGCCAGGAACCTCCTGTGAGCCCTTCGTCATCTCCAATGGTCTCATTTTGGAGAGTTTTAGTGGTCTGTTAGGAGTATGTTTAAAAGTAACGGCAAGATTTGGTACCAGTCTTACTGTCCCTGAAGTGGGACAGCCTGGCTGTCCAGGACAAAGAAGTCATAAGTCATCCTGCGGATTTAGTGAGCACCAGGAGCTGGTGCTCTCGGGAGGTCATAGCTGCACTTCTCCTCTCCTTTGGACAGAATTATCCCAGAAGTTGTCCCAGGGACATGCAAGATTTTTATGCACCCTGGGATTTATTTTTGTGCATTTTCTGGATTTGTTTGTTTTACAGTTGTCTCTGCCAAAGGGTGATTTCAAAGTAACCCTGGTTTGGATTTTGGTGGACTGCTGCAGTGTAGCCTTAAAGGAAGGTATCAATAAAAATGTTACTTGCTCCTGGTACAAACAATCATTCCCTGCTATTAAGGCTTTTGTGGTCTTCAGGTTAGAGAGTCACTCTGATAAGAAAACTGATTTCAGTTTCAGATTTTCATGGTTATCAAAACCAATAATGGCTTTACGAACTGGGAGAGACAACTTGACAGGAACCTTTTAAACCCATTATAACAATACAGGCTCTGTAATCTATTTGATTCATAGAATGCCCTTGAGAAGTATTTTATGATGAGTAGAAATCAACCAGATCTGGAAGATACACAGTTCATTCCCATTTCTTGAGAAGTGTGGGTATTTTACCGGCTATTATGAGCTCAGCTTTTGGCTTCCGTGCAGAATCACTCCTAAGTTCAGCAAAATTTTCTAGGTAAAGAGGAAATAACAAAGAGAGAAAAACACAAGGAAGAATAATGATACTGAAACATCTGGTTCAACCTGTCTGTTGGTCCAAGACTCACAATAACATTTTTTTGGATCCTTGGTTATGTGGTTGGCCAAGGTTTTCACGTTTTGAGAGGGACATAGGCACCCTAGTGGCCTGAACACGAGGGGTTATTCTGGATCCATTAGGAGCTGTCGAGCAGACGATGGGCACCACAGCTCATGTCTCTTCCAAACTTGTTTTGATGAGACAGTGTACGATCAGCAGCCTTAAGTCTCCTCTTCTAGCACACCAGCATTGTGCATTGGTATTAAGGTTACCAAATATACAAGGCTTACCGGTAGTCCAGACACCAACAGATATACTGGGAGGAAAATAGTTTTACTGGGTCTTTTAAACATCTATAAGCGTGTTTCATAAGCTCCATGCAGGGGGACTCGGGTGTTTCAGAGTAATTCTGGCTTGGTTCCTATCTTGTTTAGATCTTTCTGAATCAGGAATGACTGGGTTGAAGCCCATAGAGTTTATAGAATCATAGAATCATTTGGGTTGAAAGAGACTCTCAGGATCATTGAGTCCAACCATATATATTATATGTATGTATATATGTATATATATAAAATGTGCTCAAGAAGAGAGTCAGGCCTCCTAAATTTGAATCATAAATTAATAGTAACTCCACTAGAGAGCCAGCTAAATTGGTGAAAATGCTGCCTGGATTGATAGTTAACTCTCTGGTCTTTTTTATTAAGCGTTTTCAATAAAATAATAAAAAGAATAGTCAAGGGAAAATCAACCATCTTGGCAAGATCTAATTCTGCTTTAATCTTATATTGGTAAAAGGAAACAATTCAATAAGTAAACAAATAGCTGCCTAGCAAATGTTTTAAAATTACAAGTTGCTTGGTTTCCCTTGTGATGAGGAAACACAATACTTTAAAGAAGCTTTAGCCTTAGTTATACAACCCAGAGTCTGTATGTCTGTGTGTCTGTTTTCTCTCTGAGCATTTGCAGATTGTGTTTTGCGTCAAGACAAGTGCCTCATTGGTGGGAATATTAGAGATGGGCAGTGAATAGTTTAAGCAGGCCAAATTTATAAAAGTACTTGGCAGGGAAATAATCACAACCCCTGCCACCTTGAGCCCAGTCTGAAATGCTTTTAGGATTGCTTGGGAAACTGAATCTCAAGTTAAGGGAGGATTTTCAACTATGTCTCCTGCCTAAGTTCATGACCTAATCATTCGTTTATAGCTAAAGGCAAATAACACCTTCATCTGCCATGGTTTGGTTGTTTTCCCCTCATATAAATAGCTGTGACTACTTGTTTTTTATTGAACTCGATGGCATCGATATATATGGTAATTGTGACCAAACCATCTGATTAAAATGAAACGTATTCAAATGCTTTGTTGAATATGCATAGACTTTATTTCTTTAAATGCCTTTATACATGAGATCCATAATTTGAATGGCTAAGGCTTCAGAAACATTCAGGATGGGTCACATCCCATATGGACTGGCCATAAAAGCCAGTCAGGTTTGTACTGCTGAGTTCTGTGGCGATAGACTTAGTCCAGCTTTAGTACATTTGAGATCTTGTTTAAACTCCACCTACTAACTCCTTCCTTTATTCCAGCTTTTCTGAGCCGCATAGTCACGTAAATACAGTATTTTAATTCTGCCATGAGGAACTGGTGATATTCCTAATTATTATTGCTTGTACTCACAAATAGCCACCGGTATCCCCTGGGTGCTCTATGTTTAGCTGCTATCAGCTCTGTTCCCATCTCTGGTAGCACACACCTCATCAGACTCACAGGTTGTTGTGTCATGGTTCAGCGATGACAGTGAAGCTCCAGTAAGTGTCCCCAGGAAACTTTTATTGGCAATATAAGGCTCTGCTGTGGCTGTTCCAGAACAGCAAATGTCACAGAGATCGTTTGACATAGCATCCCAAAAATATACAGGGATCCTTTCCAAGAGAGCCAGTAGGAAGTACGTCTGCCTGTGCTCCAAAGCTAAATGTTAGTGTATTAGTTCACCTGCCTATGTCGAATATATTTTAATTGAAGGCTGTGTAAGTATTGTTTAGGATAACATATTGATCATTACAGCAGCAATATTACTTATTGCTTGCACGACACCTCATTCTTCAAAATCTGGCAGATATCGGCAAAATAATGCCAGCAATGCCACAAAGAGCTAACACAAAACTATTATAGTATTTCCATTTTGCAGCTAAGAGCTCTGGTAGAAGACTTCGAATTAGTCTTTTTTAGTAGCGTAAGATGTTAAAGGGCTATAAGTTTGTGTGTTAGTTATATACATGGATAAAAGAAGGTTTCAATTATAGTTTGTTTGTTTGTTTTCCCCAGCAATGGCTGACTCAAAGGCATAGGGAGAATCAGTTGGAATGAGGAAGGGTTTGGTTTTGTGCATTAGATTCCTGCCGTATTCAAATCTATAAATCTTACGTGAACTAGGAAATGAGAGCAGGTACTCCAAGTGCCATAGTAGGTATTTTGAAAATAGCTTCAAGTGGTTTGTTTGACACAGTAAAGTTTAACACTGACAAAGTCCAAAATAGATGCTTACTCCTTTTCTTTCCTTGACCCTTTTGTTTGCACTTTTGTATTGCTGACATACAGTAAAACTCATCTAGGTGCAATAACAGTGATATGCGTATGTATGTCTGGAGCTACTAGTGAAAAAGATTCAATTTTTGTAGGTCTGATGAGTTTAATCAGCATCATATATTCCTAGCATGATATTTTTGTATTAGACTTAAGAGTTGGAAATTATTACAGTGGAACAAAAGTAATTCAAAATATATTCAGCTGTGTTTTGAAGATCCAAAGCCAGTAATTTTATCTAATGATACCTAAGGGTAGAACTTTCTGTAACTGATTACATTTACAGCATGTCGTTGCTATTTGCTACGCAACTTGATTGCAAGTTCACACATAAAGGTAGAACAGGTCCATAGGGTGTTTTCTCTGACTCCGTTAAATTAAATGATTCTTTGTAAATGAGTATTATTCTGTCCCTCTCTATAATAATTTCATAACCTATGCTTTAAAGTGTTTATGATTTTACCGTTCTATATGTATCCTTTTTAAATGGTGGTTTTCGCTGGCTGAAGTGGATCTTCCATGGTATGACACAGATTCCTCTTTGATTCAGTGACAGAAATTGTGTGGCTGCAATATCATAAGAGAAGCTGAACTCAGAAAAAAGTCTGGGACACGAATCATCTGAGATACCATTCTGTAACACACCGTAGCAAAATTTTGCCGTGTTAAAATGGCTCCAAGTGTTGTCAAAATCCAAATCAACATATTTTTGACTTTTCATTCAGTGTTTCAACACTTTATCTTAATACATAGCAAAATCCACGGTTCCCGCCAGGTGGAAATTCTGATTTTTTTTTCTGTTGTTGTTGTTGTCGAGCTCTAATCCAAGTATAAAAAGGTCCTGTCGTGCAAATTCTGAAACTTGTTAAGTTCAGTAATATATGGGTTACCACCCAAGTTCTTGGGAGGCTTTATTTGCTTTTTTGCTCTTCTGCCTTCTTCAGTGACCCCAGGCAAGATATTCAGGCCCTCCTCACCTTGAAAAAATGCTGATACTAGTCCTTCTCCACCAGCTGTGGACACATTGTGAGAGCGGGGAATATTCTTCACTCTTATTCCCAGCACGGCATCCTGAACACTGCTTAGAATAGAAGAGAAATCTGTGGTGGGGTCAGGCCTCTGATGTAGAACTGTCTCCTAACAAAGTATATCGAAAATGTTTATTTCCTGAACATAAAAGAAATCAATCCAGAGGAAATTGGACGTTTTTTCTGCTCTCAGGTAGGGGCTGTTGGATGCTTTATAAAGCATCAGGACATGAGCAGAGCTTGTGCAGCCGTGTTATAGCACCGTGCTGTGCCCAGCCAGATAGCGGAGCAATGGGGAGCTTCATTCAAGCTGCTTTCTTTTTCCAGTTCTCTGCTTTTTTCTGCTTGCTCTCACAAGCATTCAGACTCATAAATTTATACCAGTGTCCTAATCTCCATGATTTCTGTCTTGGTCCCCAGGGTACCCTGGTTCAACTTCTATCGAAGAGGTGTTGTAAATCTGGAGCTCAGGTGCTTCTCCAATTCTTTTCCCATGTACCTGGTTGCTAAAAGATGTTGAAATATCTCCTTTATATGTATTTTTGACAACTCTGCATAAAACTGAGATAAAGCACTGGTTGAGACATATTTCAGGACAGTTGTGTTGTAATGATTTATTTATGCTTCTGTAGGAAATTAGGAGTTGAACGTATCCCTGCTACAGCTACTTTGGCATAAAGGATGAGGTTGCCGAAATAGTGACAGTTTGCTCTTCTAAATGTTCATTCTTGATAGTCACTAATTTTGTGAACAGAACAGATGACAGAAGCCCATGGTATTCACCTGTATGCACTTGATGCAAAAGGTAATAAAAATGGTCAAAGCCTAATATTCAAGGCCAAAGCTGATTTTAGTTTTCTGTAAGTTCTACAAAACTTAAATTTCACACATTTAAAACTTGCAAAGCTTATATATGATAACAGTATTTTTTTTTCCTCTCCTCATGTAAGTCAGGCTGCATAAAAGGCATTTCTTGACTATTTTTCTTGCTTTTCTTGCATTTGTTAGTTTCCTTTGGACTAAGAAAAAAATGTCATGACTTAATTCTCCATTCACCAGTATTTCATGTGTTAATACCTGTGGGAATGAAGTTCACACACAAAAGAAGTTTGCTTGGTTTAGGTATGTTTTTAGTTTCCCTTTCTCTTAACGGTGAAGAGATGCCAAAGCACATATAAAAATTTCTAACTTCTGCTACTAATGAAGCCTAATAATTGTAATGTCTGCTGTTTGGAAAAGGGCTAATCACCTCCAAAGAGTGTGTGCTGCTGCAGGCTAGCAGTGGAGTTCATCCATAGAGATGAATGCTCCAACTCAAAAAACACCGGACAGCTAAGCTCAACAACTCGGGGTTTGGACTGAATGACCTTTAAAGGTCCCTTCCAACCCAAAGTGTTCTATGATTCTATGACTTTAACTGTCTGCAATTCAGAAAAGATAGTATAGCATAGGATTTAAATGTTTAGCAGTTGCCTTTTTTTTTCTCTTTATTTATTTTTTTTTTAAATAGAAAAATCTATAACCTTCCTGGATGCTGATACCTATTAATCATACTTAGACCCCAGTTCTGCAAAGGCGGCTGTGCACGCTGCTCCATGCTTTGGCAGCCGTCTAGGAACATGATTCTCTTTGCAAAATCCAGTCCCTGAGATAAAAAAATACAGTTTTTTTAGAGCAATTCCGAAGTGCTTTACGGTCATGGTCAGCACTGTCCAGGTGCAGAAGCTGAGAAGCGGTGGCCTTGTGCCAGGAGGTCATAGAATTATAGAAAGGTTTGGGTTGGAAGGGACCTTCAAAGGTCATCCAGTGCCAGCCCTGCCATGAGCAGGGACATCTGCACCAGCTCAGGTTGCTCAGAGCCCCGTCCAGCCTGGCCTGGGATGTCTCCAGGGATGGGGCATCCACCACCTCTCTGGCCAACCTGGACCAGTGTTTCACCACCCTCACCGTAAAAAATTTCTTCCTCATGTCTGACCTGAATCTCCCCTCTTCTGGTTTAAAACCACCACCACTCGTCCTATCACAACAGGCCCTGCTAAAAAGTCTGTCCCCAACGTTCAAGAACATCCTTCTGGTCCTGTGCTCCATCCTTTAGGCATAGTTCTCGTGTCTTTTGGTTTTTTGTACAACACTTAGCATGAATGATTCAGTGATCGTATGCCACACCTGCTTAGTAGTTCACAGTAAATATTCCAGTAATAAATACACAAATTATACTAGTCACAAGTATGCTTTTAAATTTTGTTTCCTTTGCTGTTAGTAGGGAGGGGTCAAGGTTTAAATTATCTTTTGGCTGCTATCTTAGATGCACACAGAGGTAATGTGTGTCATGACATTGGAAAAGATGTAGAGAAGAATAATTTTAAAGCTTAAAAAATATGTAAGATTGCCATCCTTTAGGCAGTCTTTCTCATTTAAGTAAAAAGTCCAGATGTCACTTGACCGTAATAATAAATGTATCTGTAAGGGGCTTTTTAACATAGTGGTAACAAGTACAACAAGACGTACTAATAGTTAAGGTCAGATATAATCCATCTGGAAATAAGCTTGCTGGTAACTGTAAAGGTGATTAACCATTGCGATGAACCACCAAGGAAGTCGTGTCCTTTCTTCTTCTGGTTCAGATCAAGACTAGATGTACTGGAAGGAAACACATATAGTTGAGTGAATAAAGGAAAGAACAAGCCATAAAATCTACAAACCTGGAAGGCATTGCAAGGGGGGGAATGTCTTGACAAACCAGAACAGGGCTTGGCTCAAGCACAGAACAAATCTTTGATTTCCGTGTCTCTGAAAGACAGCACAAACTGGTCAGAGACTGCTTGTGTGTCTCCAAATATCTCTTGGTGTCCTGGGTGTGATAATGGGATGCGATCAGTTTGGGTGGAGGTTAAATAGAAATGCTTATCTTTGTCTGGATGTACAAGGGCCAGACTTGGGAAGGGCATCCAAAGGCTGAGCAGATGCTGGCTTGGCCAGGGCTCTGAGTGATGGGCAGGACAGGTCAGACCTTGAGGGAGATGAAGGAAGAAGGAAATGGGCAGAGACGAGAGCTGAATTCCTTTTCTGCCTGTCATTGCCTAAGTCATGGCACATCCCTGTGCCTTGGCTGCTTTTCCTATGAAACATTTGCACCAACATTCATTTTCATATCTGTGTAGCCTGGTAGCTTGTCCAGCTAAAATTATAGAATCATAGAATAGTTTGGGTTGGAAAGGACCTTCAAAGCTCATCCCGTCCCACCCCTGCCATGAGCAGGGACATCTTCACCAGCTCAGGTTGCTCAGAGCCCCGTCCAGCCTGGCCTGGGATGTCTCCAGGGATGGTTCATCCACCACCTCTCTGGGCAACCTGGGCCAGTGTTTTCCCCACCCTCAATGTACAAAATTTCTTCCTCATGTCTGGCCTGAATCTAGAATTGCACTTCTTTTCTATTTACGTAGATGAATTACTGTAAAAGCTACTCAAGCATTGTGGTTTAACTCCTCACAAAATACTGAATTTATTCTCAGGTTGGGCGGGTGCTTGTCTATATCCCTTGCCAAGCTTGTCCTCCCCATGACATTTTAACACCCAAATAAACATCCTGAACCTTGCCACGCATTTGACTACTGCTGTTTTGGGTGCTGGTGCGTGTCTGTACCTGTGTATTGTCCGAAACAAGTAGAATTCAGAGGAACCGGCCCCGATAGATCATCGCTATTGTTGCCGGTGTTTTTCTAGACTGTGATTCAATTTGTGTGGGTCAACAGGCACGCTGTGTTACTGCTTTCCTTTTGCTTTTAGCTGCTGAATGGGCAGCTTCAAACCGATACAAATGCATATCATGGGAGGAAATATTTTCTTTCATTGCCCTGTGTTTTGTGATGAGCCATTGCTGCTGATTCAGCGTGCAACTGGAGACCTGTTCGGTTTGTTTATTTTATTTATAATATTTTTTTAAAAGCTGTTCCTGGATGAAGAGGGGTTGAATCATGGAATATTCTTGCATGTTACAGGATCTCTCAGAATGGCAGTTTCAGTTGTTTTTCTCTGCACCTTTGTTATTAAGGCCCCACCCCTTTTATTTTTTTTTTGGACTTCCACTAGTATTTACATAATTTTACTTTTGTTTTCTTCTACTGTTGGCTTGCACATGCAGTTTGGCAAGGAATGGTATTTTTGCCTTGATTTACTGAGTTGCCCTTTCTTGCACTGAGGTGCTCTAACTTCCAATTTTTGGTTTTGCTTTCTTTTTAAATTCAGTATACCTGAGTCCCCCAGCTAAACTCTAGATCCAGTTCTAGAGCTGGTTCTTGTTTGAGGTTCAAACTTGATTTGTTGCTTCTCTGCAATAAGCACTCACCCTGCTCCAAGACAGAGCCATGAGGATCTCCTCAGAGTTGATGAATATGATCTTTTGGGGTTTAGTTCATCTCCAAGTACTTATTTCTCTACACACCCAGTAAGTCTTATTTCTCACTATTCACTCTGTAATAAAGGAAGTCAAACACACATGTGAGAAGACAGGTTTCAGGTTGGGAAGTATCTACCAGCCCATCCTGGGATGCTGACACCAGCACCCTTTGATACGCATCTACCAGGGTCATCATCCTCTTACTGGGCTGGGCAGGACCTCTGCCTGATGACCTGATGCTTTGATGATTATCTCCAAAGAAATGATTCTGCAAGGATAATGATAAATTTCAGTAGTGCTGATTGTAGACAGCTGCAAGTGCAACCTTGGAGAGCCTGGGAAGGATGTGACTGGGAGGGGAACTTAGAGGAAGAGCTGTTCCACTCCCTTGACAAAGAGATGAACCTTGAAACGTCGATTTTATTTTCCAGGGGAAGGAAATGCCTCTCTCCACCGACCTTGGCCACTGTTCCTAGCCCCATCTTCACATGTGGCAGCACTTTGCCGCAGCTCCCATGGGCAGGAGGGGCTTCTCATGATTAGACCCTGGGCAACTCAGCCAGGCTGGGCACCAAGGATTTTACTGGGCTTATTTTTTGTATTTAATGATTTATTCAAATTTTTATTAAAATATTCTATTTATTTTAATTTACATATTTAAATATGTATGTAAATTTAGCTAAAGGCATATCCAAGACCTTTGAGTGTGAGTGCAGTTCGTAGTAACCACGTTGTGCCCTGCTGTCAGTCAGAGGGTTTTTGTGTTGGCTGGTGGCTGGCTGTTCATTTGAAGTGTGAACATATAGGATTTGTCTATATTTGTTATTTTTCAAGACCCACCCGCGTGCTTGACACTTCGCAATAATAAAAAAAGAAGTCTCTGGTTCAGAGAGAACTGTAAGTAAACAGGAAAAAATAGCTAATTATTCAGAGCTTGTTCAGGTACTTCAGTGAATTTGGCCCAGCTTTACGCAAATATATATAGAATTTTCAGAATTTCTCTTGCCAAATGCTATTTTCTCGATTACCTTATTAACTCGGGTGTTCCAATAAGTTTTTCTTGGTGGGTGCTTGGTGTATGGAATTCAAATGCCATTCTGCAGATTGCTGACAGCCTGCAAAATGGAAATGCTGCCTTCTCCTGTCTGGACAGAGCAGGAGCAGAGGAGAAAGCAAAAAGCTCTCTGAGAAACTTCTTAAATGAAGCAGGCTGAGATTTTCTAGATATGAGGGTCAGGCCCAATTGCTCACCTAAGAGGACAGCACCACAAAGTGGTGAGGTATGAATTATGTTTGATTAACCCTACTGGGAAACAGATTAACCATGCCTGTTAACAGGTTGCACAACAAACTGTAAATGTAAAATAAATAATACACATGTGTAATATAAAAATACAGTATATAATAAAAGTAAATATAAAAGAAACGCAAGATATAAATTATGTAATATTTTGTATCAAATACGAAATATAAAACTTTAAATATAAAATACATAGAAGTGCTGTAGAAGATTAGAAGGATTGTAGATTGGTAGCACGAAATCTCTGTTGAATGCATCTAGCATGAAATCTAGGTCCGGAGCACAAGCACAAGTAAAACACAGGAAGAAATCTGACCCAAACTCCACCCATGGGTCCAACTATTTTTTTTCTATTTGCAACATTTGTCATACATTAGTTTTGGAAGTCTGTACTGTGAAATCCTTGTAAATTGTACTTGTACACACACTTACTCAAAATTTCTCAGTAGCTTTTGGAAAGCATCACTGCTTTTTTTCTTGAGCATTTTATATTGAAAACATAAATTGTTTTGCTTTTAGGTGAGTCACAAGGCATGTTTGCTTGCTGTTTGTGTGTACATCTTGAGACTCTTGTTTTCATTGCAGGTATTTGCATTTACAAACCCAGAACTTGCTCTCTGTTTCTTGTTTAATGAAATATTCAGAGAGAGTCACATTCCCATTCTTTGTAGGTGGCTATCAGAAACATGGTAACATCCCCTTTAATGGCTAAATTTGACTGTATATCTGTGTAAATCATCAGATGAAAAAATACAGCAGTTTTGGCAGGGAAGAAAATATTAAAAGTGAAAAAAATATCCCCTAAACTCTGTAACGATTTCTCTGTGAGTAACCGGGAACCAGAAAATTTGTTTATATTGCATTTTTATTCTCATGGCAGTAAGGCTTGGTCCAAATGCTGGTAATATTGCATTGATAAATAATGAATTTACTGAAGGTATTGTGGGTTGCATTGGGAAGTCATATCGAGACGAAAACATCAAACCAAAGACTAATTTGAGCCTGGGATGTGCTGCTCCTTTGCAAGGCAACTTGATCTGCTTTCAGCGAAAGTCATAAACATTCATCGCGTCTTGGGATGAAACTTCTCTCCCACCCTCTGTACCTTTGGAGATGCAAAAAGGAGATAGAAAGACCAAGTCCCGCCTATTGCAGGGTAATTGCGGAGAGCTACTGATTGCTTTTTCATCTTAAATCGGTTGATTTGTGTGATAATAAATCAGATACAAAATGAGGCCATCGAGGGCAAATTATGGCCTGCGCCGGGGTCAGTCGATGTGGCGGTAAATGCCCTTATCAGCAACAACCCCCCTCATTCAGACTTTTATTTTCAGTGCCTGCAAGTGACTCTCTCTTCTAATACTGCAAATAAAGTCGTGGAATTTCAATAAATAATTCAGCCCCGGATCTGATTTCAGGTTCAGCATTAACTTTCAGCACCTGGCTGCTGTTATTATTTGTTAGTCTGATATGCTGCTCAGAGGCATGGAAATTTGGCTGCAATTCATCAACATTTGCAGAATATGCTGTACCACCAGATTACTGTCCGTGGCTCAGAGCTTTTTAGCAGACATTAAAACTCCAGATGTGCACAGATTTAATTTTTACAAGAAAAACTGCATGTGAGACTCTGGTAGTGTAATGGGAACTGGAGCTCTGCATAGATCTTGCTTTGGAGAAACAACTCCTTTATTTGCACCTGATCTCTACTAGAAACAGGAATAATTTGACTATAATTTGCATTGTCTGTGACACCTTTTAACAGTCTCTCATTTTATTTTCTGCAGCTTTCCTGGGGGAATGTATCTTTTACGTATCTAATCAGCTTTCAAGGTATAGAATCATCAATATTTGAAACTATTACAATTGGTGCCTTGTGAACAGCTAAAACAGATTAATTCCCAGATTCTTCTCCAGAGCCCATAAAACCACTTGTGGTTTTAATCACTTATTAGAAAGAAACTAGTGAATGAGTCTGCTCTCACTGAAATCAGTGGAATATTTTTCATTAGTGGGACTATTTTGTATTAATATTGACTGCTATGAAATTAGATCAAGTGTATTACAGTACGACCATTAATAGCTGTGGCACCAAAAGGCCAAAACCAAAATATGACCCTGTAGGCACAGGCTTCCGAAATGCGGGAGCTGCATTCTGTGTTTGCAGAGCATGAACAGCCATCCAGTCTGCATATGTTGTGGGATAACTTAATTCATCTTAAAAGAGGATTTGTGGCTTTCTTGTCCAACATCCTTACCTCTTTCTATGAGACAGACGAACGTAGCCAGGATAACCAAGCAGCAGCTGATGCTTGAGCATCTCTATTGATGTTTACTAAAATTGTGATGTTTTTCTACGTGCCTCTGACTCCCCAAATCCTGTCACAAAGGTTCCTTCCACCAACCTAACTCACATACAGCAATGCAACTTATAGAAAAAAGAATACATATCTAAGCAACAGGGTAAGTTGCCTACCTTTAGCAAAATCCGGCAAATGGGATGTTCGTGGTCAACTTCCATGTGAGAGATTCACCCTGCAATGCAAAAATGCGCCACTAGAGGGGATTTTACTACCACTCTATGTCTAACATATGTCTATCCTAAAAAACCTTTCAAAACTTATGTTCTAGTTCAGCCACAAGATGTTGGCTTCAGGCTGAGAGAAATCTATGGTTCGTATTACTCAAAAGGTCGGGAAAGATTATTATAATTGTGCCTTCTGGCCATTAAATCTATGAGTGACATTCTGGTCCCATCAAAGTCACAGGCGAAATTCCCATTGACTTCACCAGGGCCCGACTTTATCCTGGGCAGGTTGGAGGAAAGCACAAGTCTGTGCCACCAAACACCTGGCACCGACAGCAACAACTTTGTTGTCAGAATCACAAATATATACTGTTAGACAGGATTTTAAAACATCCAATGCACCCTCTCCGCTCTACAGCAGGATGAAATAAATCAAGACCAGTTTTACCAACTTTTTTTTCTTTTGATTTCTTCAAAGCTTCCACTAATGCAGATTACACAACCTCCTTAGAAAGCCTGCTTTGTCTTTTATTAGTCCTATAATTACACTAGATTATTATATTTTTTTCCCTAAAGCTTTATTGTTACAGATTAAGCAAAATACTTAATCTGTCTTCTGTGGGCATGAACAACAATGGATCATCATCCTCTTTGTAAAACAGTCTTCTGCATACTTGAGGACTGCTACGTAGTGGTAGAACGTCGTATGTACATTGTATTATCTTGTTGCTGTTGCTTGTAGATGCATACCCTGGTGATTCATGTTGTTTGTGATTTACGTAAAAACTCTTTCACTTCATCCTCACAGCCTCACCAGCTATTTGCCATCCTGCATTTGTACCTTAGATTTTATTCTTCTTACGTCTTATACCTTGAGTTTTACTTTCCTAAATTCCATTTACGTGATTTCAGACAATTTGTTCCAAGTTCTTAGCATCACTTTGGAGTGTACACCTCTCCTGGGAAATGGCAATAACCTCTGACAGAACTTGTTGCTGTCAGGAAATTATGCAGAGTTCCGTCTATTCCCTCCTCCATTTTGCTAATGGGAACATTACATATGACTCATCTTGTCATAGGCCTTTATGGTTCCTCTATTTGTTATGTGTTTCTAGACTAACAGAAAGCTTGACTATTACTACTCCATAAGTATTTTTTCAACCACTAATACAAGCACTTTGCAGAGATTTCATACAAGTCTTATTTCCCCACTTTGTTGATGAAAATACGATCTGGAGCTTATGTTGAAAATCTTATAGAAGTCAGCTTCTAAATACCTGCTGCTTCCTTTCTACCCGCTGTGCTGAGTACCCTGTCAAAGAACAACATTTTATTGTTTTAATGTAATTTGCTCCTGGTAAGTCCTTTTTTTCTTTTCTTATCAACATCACATCACCACATGTTCTTGTGAGCTTACTGTTTAATCATTTGTTCCAACATCCTTCTATATGTTGAGCTTATACGTGTCATTTCTTGAGTTCTTTTTTTTTGTTTGTTTCTGTGGACTCTCATTTGCAATGAGTTGCTGAAGATGGGTCCCCCAAAAGCAAAGCTTTTAGAAGCTGTTTGCTGTGGTTACAACCTGTGGCCAATGTGTGTACACAGGATCCTGTGCCCTGATTCTGGTAAGCGATGGGAGCACAATTGCTTAATTAGCTTTGAAAAGGCTCAGGAAGAAGTGTAAAGGATTATTGTTTTTGTCCATCAAGCCAGGAAATAAACATATATATTTTCAGGCCACTATGTACAGAACTTTGTGCACAATCTGCTAACAAGGGCTGAGATGAGAACGGCAATTTTGGGTTTTGAAGAATTTCAGGATTTTTCTCTAAATTGCTCTAGGTCTAAAAAACACACTTTAAAACTTTCATAGCGTTATTGAAGAGAAGCTGCGGGTTTTCTGCAAGGAGGGAAACTGAAAGAGTCTCGGGAATTTTGAAAGGAGCCCTGCCAGCCCTGGCTGAGCTGCGTGGTGGCACCATGTTCTCTTAGCACTTCGCATGGTCCCACCACCCTTCTCATCCTCTGGCTGGGCTGCGGTGGGGTGGCCACAGACCAGGACTCCAGGGGTATTTCCCGGGTGGTTTATCCAAAGACATTACACTTCTCCACCAGGTATTTGTCATATTCCAAGTGTGCTCCTCAAAAGAATGTTGCTCCAGTGGAGATTTTTTCAACACTCATATTCATTTTTTGGCCTAGTTGCTCAAGAAGCTCACCATAAGGGATGCTGCCAACACAGATCTAGAAAACTCTTACCAGGAGTTTTTGAAACAGCTTTTTCTTCTGGTTGGCTCATGGCCTGATTTTCCAAGTGTGGAGAGTTGATACTTGTGAGAAGTCATCTGCCTTCAGTTGTCTCACAGGATCTAAACCTGCTAGTCACTTCGAAAATGTCAGCCTTTAGCCAGTATTTTGCTGACATTTAAAAAATCCTTATAAATGCAAGATGTGCTGTATGTGGTTTGTCTCTATGATACTGCTGGTGTTACTTAATGACTCTCACTCTTCTAGAGGCTTTTCCCCTACAGATCGCCATTTGAAAGTCAGATTTGGTATGCAGAAATTCCTCACAGCAAAGCATGAGGGAACATGGTTTCCTCAAAAAAAAAGCACCAAACCACCCAAAAAAAAGGTCTCATCCTCAATTCATGAATCACTATATAGATTTTGGTGTAGAAAGTTTCATTATAGTTCCTATTTCCTTTGATTATTTACTATCAATTTCTTATTAAGTTGAACACATGCAATATTTACAAATATAAAGGAGAACAAAATAATTTCTTGGTCAGGGTGTCAGACCAGTCCGTGCTTTTCTACTATGTTGATATTCATCAAGTCATGGGCCTTTAGTTCTTTGATGGAATAGCATGAATGATTTTCACATGCTGAATATATCTACCTGTGACTAGTCTGTAATTTCATAAATCCAAACTGTACATGACTGGTTGGAGTTTTCAGGCATTGCAAAGTTTATTAAAAAGCAAAATTTATTTCATGCAGAACATATACAGTGGCCAGTGGCTCTAACAAAACAAACAAAAAAACCCAAAACGCACAAAACCAAAAACAAAAAATGAGACTTACAGGTTGATCACTGTGCATGTAGCTATTCTATAAGGGGACCTCAGTGGATGTGGCAGATGAATCTGCTCTGCACCAGACGCATGGACCAGCTTGGGTCAAGTGATTTTTTGACTATGAACTTCCCAAGTCATCATAAAAGGATCATTAGGAAGAAGCTGACCTATGTGACTGATCCCTTCCTGCCCATGCTGCCATTCACGGGAATATAAAAAGTTGGAAAACTATGATTTTCCAAACCTAAAGAAAATGTTTTTCATGACTTAACTACTCATGCCCACAGGGATTCCAACCTGCAATTCCACCTCCTGGAAATCCCGACTGTTTCAAGAGTACAAATGCATCTCTCCCAAAGTTTGCAGAGATTTGGGAAGTGCAACAGCAGCTCCTTGGAGATCCTCAGCCCTCCTGGCGTGCTGCTGTGCCAGTTCAAAGCGAGTGTAACAAGCCAGTTCCCTTAAAATTGGCTGGCTTAAGCTTATATGCATCTATAATATATCTGTACGTACGCCAGACTTGGACAACATTTTGGCTGCCTTTTGGGGAGCTGGCTGAAGAATTTCACCACTTCCTTTTTCATTTTGTTACTACCCTGACAGTCTTTCTAGCAAATGCTCTATTTTTATTTGACGTATATGCTCCATTTCCATGTGTGTGTGCCTAGGAATATATTCCTGCTCTATCTTGCCCTCCCTCGGAAGGCTGCTGCAAAGAGTTTCTCCTTGCAAAGGGAAATCTCGGATGAAGTTAAAATGCTGCACAGCGAATTTATTACTGTTGTTATAGGCCCCCATTCAGGAAAGTACTTAAGTACGTGCTTAAGTCCCATTGAAATTGTCAGGACTTAAGAACACGCTTAAAGTTAAGCATATACTTCCTCTGAACTGGCATGTATTTCAGCACATGCTTAAATGCTCTCCTGAACCGGAGCCACAGTCAACACCAGTGTCCTGCGATACACGGGACTTGTGCTACAAGATTTACTTCTTACGTGAGACCTACCAGCTCTGCTCCACGAATATACACTTCGCTTAGCTTGCCTCTCCGTTGGTGGCACTCCAAATAGCTTACTGGCTTTTACATTTGGAGGAGAAGTTGTGAAAGAGACAAGAAACTGGGAAAAAATGATCCTTACGAAAGCAATACCTTGGCATGTCTGATCGCATGTTGCAGCCAATGATTTTTCCCCACAATGGAGATTTGTGCTATTGTGTGTGTGGTATAATTACTAAGACAGATTTTTTTTTTTTTTTAATGGCACAATAAATAGGATATTTCCTGGCTTGCTCTGCATTTTGAATAGGATTTTCACTTCCCCTTTGGGTTCTGAGGGTAAGGGGAGTAAGTGTCAAATGCAGGCGTTTTCCCATTCTTAAACCAGGGAAAGTGTAACCGTGTGTAATGTGAGTCGAGATTTTGATTGTAGGGATGATGAAATCAAATCCCTCCTTAATCCTCACTGGGAAACATTGAGGTGAATTAGCCTGCCTGCTTTTGCTAACTTATTATAATGCTTTTAAAAAGTAAATTTCTTTTAGTGTCATCAAAAATATCGCCCTAGTTTACCACAGAGTCCAAGAGAGCACTGGACCATCGTGAGGAATGCCTCGATGCAATGAAAAATGAAAAGAGAAGGAAAATAAATAAAAACATATATATTATTTTCCTGGAAATAAGTGCTTTCCAATATGCAATTCTTTCCAGTGCTGCTAGATGCTTAGTCATTATTAATGACAGTATATTTCTTTAAAGCTGCTATATTTTGGGAATAACTGGAAATGAGACTTGCTTTTTTTTCCCCCCTTAAGGTTAGTTAAAATAATATACAGTTGTCTGTGTGCATTGCAGTCACTGTGCATGTACCAGCTGGAGTATTTTTGGAATACATGAGGAAATTTATTCCAGTTATTTCATTTATAGCAGAGTAGTAGCTCGAACTTGAGAGGAGCTCCCTGTTCGCGTCGTTCAGTTGTGCTCTGTGGTGGCTGGAGGGTCTTCATACTACCGATACTTTACAAAACTATTTGGCATAAGCTCATAAAATCATGGACACATCTTTTTCTCCCCACCCTGAAACCCTCTTAATTTTGTTCCTTGGTAATGGGTCAGTACGTCCCCTACTTGCGCACACAAATTAACTTTAAGGTTCAATTAATTCATTAAAAATAGCTGAAATATTTAAGGAGGAGCACCTTATAAATAATAAAGGAGAACCTCTTGCTCATTCTTGTCCTTACCCAGGCAGATGCAAGCAGCTGCTATGATGGTGGGGTTTCCTGATGTGATTATACTGAGTTCCAGGGCAGGACCTTGAATGAATTGGTGTGAAGTACCTGAACAGCTGGAAGTTCAGCAGAAAAGCATCTTTTTTTAGTAGGTAAACTAACAAAAATAAGCTTGTGTGAAGCAATGGGAGCAGAACATGGTGCTTCCAAGATGGAGCAAAATAATTTTCTAGAAATTCTACTTCTGCAAGCTCCAGGCTTTTCTACTGCTGGGGTCCACATTAATCCCACCTAAATTCAGATACTCATCAGATTCAGTCAAAGTGAAAGTTGGCAGATTGGATGTGCACTTTAAAACCCGTTTCCTTGATCCTACTGCCCACAAAGCCTCATGTCTATCCCTAGTTGCAATCATTAAATCAGAAAAATCCAGTGTTACTGGCACAGAGGGTGCATATATCATCCACTTGTTCCTTTTTATAAGTGGTTGATCAATTTTGCTGTGCTTCAGGGAAGCTTTTGTGCTCATTTGTGAATAACAGCAGGGATAAACGGTGTTTCTCCGGCTTGTCAATTAGTTGTTCTTTTCTTTCCATCCGCTGTTTGAGTTCTTGATCTTGATGAAGGTATTATTTAATTCCTTCATTGCTGAGCCCTTAACCTTGGACAGATACATAATAGGCTTGTATTTAGGCACTACCAGGGTGCTTTAAGCAAACTGTTTTTCTTTGAATCTAAAAGTGACTAAGCCTGGGAAGTTCTCTGTTATTCCTCATCTCCTCCTGGTAGTTAATGGACTTCACAAGGGATCTTGAGACATTCTGATAAGCCTTTGAAGTTATTGCCTACTAAGGTTTTGCTCTTTCTGAGTGCTGAACGCTGAATTACCGACTGCTGTGAGAAGCAATGAGGAAGGATTCACAAAACCGACAGAGCTTGACCTATAATTTCTGCCGAAAAAAGAGGTGGGTAAATTGTGTTGCTGGGGAGATTTTGATTCTGCTTCCTCCTCTGTCACCAGTTTGCCCTGTGATTTGTGGCAGCGTTTTCAGTTATGCCAGTCACATGAGATCAAAACCCATGAGTCAGACTCCACCCAAATCATGAGCTTGGCTTCCAGATCCAGGAGCTTTGAACAGAGATCATACCCGACTTTTTCCTCTAGTTTATCTTTCATTTCTGGAATTTCCTCTGTCTTTTACCAATGTGTCTCTAGCAATTAATGTTTCCCACTCTTTTGGAAGCGTTGGGAAGTTATTTTGACCATCTGGGGCTGTCGGAGGCCTCATTTGACCTTCACAATTAATTTTATTTTTGATGTCTAAATTAATCTTATTTATTCCAGACTCTGCATCTTTCTCTTGTCCCAAATGACTGCTTCATCCCTTAGCCTCACACGACCCATCATTCCTGTGTCTTTGGTGCCATTCATCTGCTTTGTTCCCCCAGTAATCGTCTCTGGTCTTGAGAGAGGTTTTCACCACTGCCTTGCAGGATGGAGAACGTGTAAAAAGATGCAGATTGGAGTGACCCTTAACCTTTGTATGAGAATATATAATTAGAGAGACCGGGGAAATGGTCTTCCTGAGTGTCTTTCCTGAAAAAGGCGAATCTGGTACTTGCCGCGCAAGAAGTGGGTGGTGAGGACAGGCAGGAGATTGTCTCCATGCAGGATGGAGACCTGCAGGAGAGCTGGAACTTTGCATGTTGTTGTGAGACAAGAGCCTTCTGCTCGCAAGGTATTTATAGGACTTGGCAGACCAGGGTTTTGCACCCACTTTGAAGGGATTCAGGAGAGGAGTGAATCAGACTCAATGGACTTATAAGCCAAAGTAAATCCAGGAAAACGAAGATGAGAATCAGCCCTTCTGTCTGTGAGCTTTTGCCCTCTAATTCAGTCATTGATCTGTTTTTCTTTGCATTTTAGGTTTGTAATATATAGTTTGTAGACTCCATTAGCCAGCTCTTTTATGAAGGGTATGGTTATGATTGAGACGGTGAAAATACCAAGGGGAAATTTGCTGTCGTACCACTGTTTTCTCCTATAGCATTTGCCTCTTTTCAGGAAGGGTAAGAAGTTAAAAGTTCTTGGCAATGGTTTAATAAGCCAAAGCTAAACCAACAAATACGACTTTGCAATATTTATTGCATGTGATGCAGTGGTGCCTCGTATTCCCATGGTAACATTGTCACTGGTTTGCCATGAAATTTGCAGAACAGACCTAACTATTTAATACAATTTTGCAAAACTTGGATACTCACAGCTCATGCAGATGTGAAAATGCATCTTCTCTTGCTCCTTCTTTTGCCATACCGCTCTTTCACCCACACTGTTTGCTGGTTCTTGCGTATGCCATGTGGCAGGAATATTGTAGATGCCTGATTTCAGGCAAAAGTGCAGCCAAACTGTCCCCCCATATCCAAATGCTTCTAGGGTCCAAGTGTTTGAAACCGAATCTGAGCCCAGAAAAAACTTTACATAGCCCTAAACTTTATGACGGACTGTCTCAAAGATTTAAATTCTTACTCTCTCCATGTTTTGGTTGATGGAGAATCTGGAATTTGTTTTTAAACCCAGAATCATCAAAGGCTGAGTTCAAGACACAAGCAAGATTTGTGACGCCTACCAGAAAATCTTTCAGCTAAACATTTCACAAGCAAGGCCTGAATGTTTAGCAACTGGACACATCTCAAAATGTTCCTAGTTGTGCTGTGAATGTCTCATAGAACTGCAATAATTAGAAGTGATTCCTTCTTTAAGACAGAGAAATGCTACCTCATGGCTTGAATATTAATAAGATAAAATTTATGAGAGCAAACAGAGTAATATAATATTTTCTCCAAAGGAAAAAGGCATGTGTTTGTTTAGCTCTTTCATCAGCCATCTTCAGGCACACACTGTGTGCATAAAATACAGTTATGCAACCCATGTGGGTCAACAAAGGAAGGTTGGTTGCTTCACCAGGATTATAAGAATCTTTTAAACACAATGGTACCACAAATTAAAATGGAAATCTATCAAAACCATTATCGTCCTGAAAGCTTTGGCCACAAGTATAATTATTGTAGAAAGATGTTGTCCTTGGATGCAGCTTTGGCTCGGTTCAGCTAGTGTTATTTGTATCCCTCCATGGCTCAAAGTCAGAATTTGCATGGCTAAGGACCATAAATTTTTAGAGGAAAAAACAGGCTGTTTCCTCCATGCTAACACTAGCAGTTTTCTATTGGTTTGTAGTGGCTTGTAGGCAACTCATTAGGTACTAGCGATAGGAACAGCCCAAATGTGGTGGCTGAAATCTGCCTTGAACTTTGGAAGGATTCAGATGGAGATTTCTGTCCGGATCTGGTTATTTTTGTCTGAGTCTCTTGCGTTACTGGATGCGAACAAGAACAAGTGAGTGTGCGATGTGCTTGGGTTCAAATCTGGATCTGAAATTCCACATTTTAGGTAGTAAAACAGCGAAGCAGCTCTTGAGCTGCAGTCCACAGACTTAAATGGAGCAGAAAACCTGCCCTGAGTTTTATAGCGTGTCCATGAAGCAGGCAGTCCTGTAGGGATCAGAGTAACTGAAAGAATATAGGGTCTGCTAGATGTTGCTTGCCATCAGCAAAGGACATGTCTCCTTTACCCAGAGATGCCCTCAGGAGAGGCACCAGGTTGCTTTCTCAAGCTCCTGACGAAGGCTGAATCCTGGACTAACTCCATTCTTCTGTTGATAATAAATTATATTAAATAACAGGCACTGTCAGTTATTTTTGAACTGGTTGTTTTTCTTTCAACATCCAATTCTTCACCCTGAGGGAGGTAAGTGACTAACATGTCTGAAATCTATTTTCCTCTCTCCCCATCCCTCAGGCTGGTATAGATGGAGAGAGCATTGGGAACTGCCCGTTCTCCCAGCGACTCTTCATGATCCTGTGGCTCAAAGGGGTTGTGTTCAACGTCACCACTGTTGACCTGAAAAGGTAAAGATTGTTCGGTTTGATTGAAAATAGTGATATGATTCAGTGCTTTCCCTATGGAAAGGCCCCACCAGGTTCAATCAGGTTTCTGTCTAGCCTAGAAAGTCAGTGGTGCACAACAAAATAGTTGGGATTCAGGTTTGAGTTTGGTTTTTTTTTTCACTTATGGAATGTTTTGATATTAAACAGGGTGCTTGAGGTAGTTTCAAAGTCTTCTAACCACGAACTACCTTAAAAAAAAAAGGACAAACTGATTTTGTAGGAACTATAAATATCCGTGCAACTACCTGAACTTAAAGGTTAGTGATTTCATGACTTTTTCTCTCTCTGCAGAAAGCCAGCTGACCTACACAATCTGGCTCCTGGGACCCACCCACCTTTCTTGACCTTTAATGGAGAAGTCAAGACAGATGTTAACAAGATTGAGGAATTCTTGGAAGAGATTCTTGCACCTCCAAAGTAAGAACTTGGGATTTTTTCAGTCAATATTCCATTTCCTAGGAATGAAAGTTGTCCTAAGAGGAGTTCCTAAAAAGCACTCCTTCCTACAATCTTTACTTACAGGAGTGGTATTTATTTATGAAATTTGCTGGCTTCAGTGTGATGACTTCCATGTGTGAAGGTTACTTGTATGACTAATAACTGCAGAATGTTTTCTCTGTACACATTTCATGATGTCCTTGTATGCAGAATTAAGGAGACCAATACTAGAAAAATTGTGTAGGGGTCTGGTGTCCACATTTTACAAAGCTAAAAATAACTTGGAATAGATGCCGAGAATTGCCACACAAAATGTCTGTGCCAGGAAAAGCATTTTACAGCACAAAACTGGAAGTTTCTGAGCTATATGGTATATTAGGAAGGCTGGAAGGGGAACTGATTACAGAGTACGAGAGGCTCTGCAGGCAGAAAAGTGCTAATTATTCTAGTAAAGAAATGACAAAAGCCCATGACTGGAAGTTATAACCAAACTAATTTGGATTAGAAACAAGGCACAGATTTTTTTTTCAGTATGGATGATTAACCCTTGGAACTAGCTACCAACGAAAGGCTCGGATTCACCAGATATGCCTTAGTTAGTCAAACATTTTGGCCTTAATACAAGGATAACGGGGAAAAAAATGTTGGCTTGTGTTTTGTTTTGGACTTTAAAATCTATGAATCAATGAAAATTGGCTTGGTTCCTTATGGAGTCTTTTACCTCCAACTGAATCAGCCAGTCCTGAGGCAAGAGATCAGATATTCAAACTTTCTAAACTCTGGCCCAAGACCACAGAAATCAGTAGGAGTCGTCAGCTTGTGTTGGCCTTTCAAATCAATATATTCCTTTGCACCAGATGTCTGCAAAAAACAATTCAGAGACTGAAAACTTTATGTTCCTTCACCTGGGTAATACTAACATGCCTTGCTGTTACATCCTGGAGTACATTTTCAGTGTAGAGAATTAGACACGACTGCCATTCATAATAGAGAGAGCTGCCTGCCAGACTGCCCTGCACCTTTCTGGAAATTTATGGTTCCTTCTGATTAAAGGCCACTGTATCTTGGATTGTGATCACATAAAGCACCAGCGCAATTACCTTTGTCATGAAACCGTCCTTGTGTAACTATTCAAACGCCTGCCTTGACAGACACAGGTATTATTAAGAGGGACTTGCCAAGCTGTTGTTTTGAGATAAATGACAACATTAATTGCAGTTCCTCATACAGGGCTTTTTTCTTTCTTCTTGTAAATTGTATTTCTAATCATCACTATGTTGCTGGTAACAAGATGTTACTCTCTGTGCTGCTTTGCCCTTTTCAGGTACCCAAAGCTGGCTGCTAAGCACCGGGAATCAAACACTGCTGGAATCGATATCTTCTCCAAATTTTCTGCATACATCAAAAATACCAAACAGCAGGATAATGCCGGTGAGTAGGATCATTACCAAACATGCCAGGGAGTTTGTGTACTTGGAATTGGAATAACTTGCCATTCTCCCATCAATTTGTTGTAAACTCTGTTCATATGGCATCAGGTACTGCTGCTGATCAACTTGAGATGGCAGATTCGGTGGACTCAATTCACGTGTCCACAGTCAATTCAGACTACCTATATACTTGTAAATAAAACAGACTACAGAGCATTCAGTAGCCCCTTTACCAGTTGCCATGACATGGCTCCTGTCCATACAGCCCTCATCAGAATGAGATCCCACACTGCTTACTGGAAGTGACTGGTCGCCCATTCTCTATTCAGGCACTGGTTAGAGGAGTGCGAATTGACTGGACCCAAACCCACGCTAGTACTTAAAAATTAGCAGTGAATGACTGGGTGGGGGCAACCCATGCCCTGACCCTTCACAATTTGTTAGGTGTGGCCATCAGTCTCTTCACCCACTTATACCATAATTACATTACGCTCTAATTTGTTCATATAAACTGAGTTATATCAAGATATTCAACGTAAAGTAATTAACTAAAAGAAGTGGCTTTAAGAAATGTAATTGCACTCTGTAAGCTCCTCCACATGTTTTTGTGTCAAGAAATACCCCCTACCCAAAGCTGGAAGCCAGGCATATTTACATGCATCCTACACTGACTGTTTAATGAAACTGCTTTTCTTCTCCACATTCCTTTCCCCTCAGAGAGGCAAGACTTCAACTAGTCTAAGCTCCTGTTGCTCCATGAAATCTAATGGATTTACACTGCCATATCCCTCGAGAGGATCTGGTAGAATATTTGCAGTCACTCACTAATGTACGTCTTACCTTATATTACTAGTTTCACAGACAGACACTTAAGGCATGTTAAACACCACACGCTTATATGATATCATTCAGAGAAGACTAGATTATTTCAGGTTTCAGCTCTGCCACAGATTTCATCTCTGTGATTATATTTCATTGCCTGGGGCTGACCCATGAGATGAAAATGGGTAAATGATGATTTATGTCAGATAGCAATCTGCTCTGTAATATTTTTGCGTTGTTAACAGGAGGAAATAATTATAGTGCTTCACTTCTCAGGGATGTTAAAAAGTTTTTTTTGGTCTAATGCTAATGGGATGCTCAGCTAACCTCTGTAGGAAGTTGTAAAAGGAAGATAAATTAAGAGTTAGACTAAATAGATGTTAGAGTGAAAATAAAACATCTTGGCCATTTACAAGGAATTTTTATGGTCTGCTCCACAACTGTAAATCTTAAATTCAGCCATGCTGCCCCTTGCGCTGTAAAACAGCCACAGGTGTATGTCCACATGCATAATCCCAATGTGTTGCTTCTCAGTGACTCTGCACTATGCAAATCCCCAGACTCATAAGGGATGATCCTCATAAGGGATCCAGTAATAAAGGGCTGTCCTAGAGGCGT